>NC_047104.1:122007543-123417833 GCF_902500255.1 Thalassophryne amazonica
ACACGTATTCTTAATGTATTTACAGTTGTATTATGTACTTACATTGAACTTACTAAATAAAATCACACACTTTAATATATGGATGATTTAGCACCCCCCCCCCCCCCCCCCCTTGCTGGAATGGAGTGAGTCCAGAATGGAATAATCAGTGTCCGTTGTTCAGTGTTTAGATAATATCCGTAGTTTCTCCAAAAATATTAGTCCTATCAACGTTCTGTTTTGTCAGCATTCATCCTTGATCCAAAATACATAAGCATACTGAACTGTAAACATCAGCTCTCTCCAGTTACTCTGTAATCAAAGTTATATGCACGCACACAAGCATGCACAGCTTTTTGTCTCTTCTGCATTCTGCTGCAAGCAGGTGCTTTTATTTTTACACACCCACTAACAGACACGGTGGAGGAAGACATCAAACGCACTCCACTTCTCACTTACGGTAATCGCAGTATGATACTTAACTAAACTGACTAAACCAATTGAACTGTAAAAACACAATAAACTTATAACACTAACATGAGCTAAAATAGCAACATTTAAAACCCCAAAGTGTCACGGTGCATTGCAGCACAATGCCCATTGTTTACTGTTGTTGGCTAATAGTGCTAATTTCTCCAAAAATATTAGTCCTATTTTGCATCATTCATCCTTGACCCAAAATACATAAGCATAGCAAACGGCAAATGTCAGCTCTCTCAGGTTCCACTGTGATTGGAGCCACACACACACGCAAACATGCACACAGAGGCCACTTGACTATTATATTTGAAAATACCTGCAGAAATCTGTTTTTTTATCTTTTGGTAATAAATTATTTCTAAACACAAGGTGCTCCATGAGGCTTTTGACTGAAGAATGCTGAGAAGAAGACCCACAAGAGGTGTGCCTTGTTGATTTAAGCAGTGTGTCTACAATATAGGAGACAAAAAAGTGCGCCCCTTTGAAGTGTTTTGGTTGGATATATACATGCCAGCTGTGTAGCTGGAGCAGATGTCGGTAATGGTTCCTTCCAGGAATGGTCTTACGCTGCATAATTTACAGAGACTGTGTATATATGCTCTTGTGTGTGTCTGTAGTGCTGGTGGGGGTGGTAGAGAGGCTTCATTTTATATTCCAGGCATGTGATTTAAGTCTTTTTGCTGGCAGGCTCCGTGACAGAGACCCTCTCTTTTATGAGCGTGACAATCTTGCATTTGTCCTAACCTAAAAAAAGAAAAAAAAAAACTTTCTCTTGACAAACACACACGCACCCGTTAAGGGCTCAGGTTGTTTTTAAGGATTCCACTGAACAGTCTTATTGATGCCTCTGCTCTATGCTGTATTGAAATTGCTCCCACACTTCAGTGGCCACTGAGGCAATGAATCGAAAAGTGCGCTTTATTTCATTTCTCTGCTTCTGCCTTCATCTTTAGATAACTGCTTTCTTCTCTGGCTTTCCACAGAATGACTTTGGTAAACCTGTATGTGCTGCAGCCTGCTTAGAGACAGAATGGAACAGCTTAGCAAATAGACACGCAGTCATTTATAGGGAAGAGAGGCAGTTCAAGAAGGCATTTGTCATTTCTGTGCTCCATCGCCCTGTTGAGCAGTTTGAGGCCACTAGGTCAGATTTGTCTTATTGGTATTTGTCAGTACATTAAAAAAAAAAAAAAAAATTGGCTTGCCTTAGGATGTATTGTCATATTTCCGCAAATAAACCTGCTGCTACTGTACGTAACACTACATGCTGAAATTCTGAATTATTAATGGCAGTTTTATCTTTCCTCATCTCCCCCCAAGCTCGAATGATAGATGCATCTGAAAGGAAAGTGCAGTCAGATTACACAATGTTCCACTGGAGACCAGAAGCGAATTATGTTATCTTTGGATAGCAAAAGCAGAGATTTTTTTTTTTTTTTTTGAATATTTAATTTGTTCTCAGCTATTACCGTTGTTTTCACTGGGACATTAGCATTGGGTGCTTGTTTTAGTACAAATTCATCACAATATCTTGCACACGTGGCAGCTCTTTAACACACAGAGCAGCAGCGGTTACTGGGTTATTTGCAAACTCGACACTTAAAGTGCCACAATGTAAATAAGTGGTGGAAGATGTCACAGTGAACATCAGATGTCTTTGACAAGATAATTATGAACAAGCACAAAGATGAGGACAAATAGCAGAATGAGAAACACAGCGCTTTGCAGAAAATGTAAGTTGACATTCTTTTGTATACTCTCATATCCTGTTGACTTGTGTATGTCTACCAAAGTTTGCAGTATGTGTATGTTACATACGATGACATGAGCCAGTCGTGACTCAAGTAATCAGACACAAACAGTCTATATAAGACAAGGTCTAAAGAGCCAACACTAGTGTATTTGGGGCGTGTCAAACTCTATGTTGTGCTCAGATATCAAACCACGCAAATAGCAAAGTTGAGTACAGTGCACAAATTATGTTTAATCACTTAATTTCAGTGATGCCGGTTAATGCTTTACTCGCGTTACTCAAATCTGACCGCTTCTTTCAGTAACAAATAATCTAAAACTGCCTTCATTTCATGTTTTACAAAAACTTTATTTTCTGGAAATAGTATTTAAGTTCAACTTAAAATGTCAGGACATACATCGTTTACGTTACTGTTAAAAACATACTTCCAATTTAGTGAGTATTGGCAAAACTGGTCATTTTTTTTTAAACTCTGTGCTGCTCTTTGAGTGTCCTCGCTAAAAACAGCTGAAGACCTGCGATGTGTTAACAACAAATACTAATGCTCTTTTTCCACCCAAATGCACCTAAAGTGTCTTTCTGAGGATGACATGGTGTAAAAAAGTGCTGATAAAATTTTCTTACCTGTCACTCTGGTCATGCTTTCTGCATAAATGCACATTATCCATTCTTCCTGCTCAGACGGCAAACCGGGGCGAATCCAGACAGAAAGGGGGCATGGGGTGAAGGGACATGCCCCCTATAACACCCTTTGATTAAAGGTCGACTTTTGAAGGTTTTTTCATACTACTCCTACTACTACTAATACTGCTAATAATAATAATAATAATAATAATTTCAACAACTAAAATGTTTAGAAAGAATTTAAATGTTAGAAAAATGGTAGAAAGAATTTAATACCTACATCTATAAACATTGTACATTATAAATTGTACGTTTTACCATTACAGTGTTGTCAACAGTTAAATGTGAAGTCAAGAAAGACTGTCTGAATTTTATTTTATTTTTTTTATAAAACAATTATTTATGTTAATTGATGTCAAGAAAGACAGCCTTCATTTCATGTTTTACAACTTTTTTTCTGGAAATAGTATTTAAGTTCAACTTAAAATGTCAGGACATACATTGTTTACATTGCTGTTAAAATAACACGTCCAATTTAGTGAGTATTGGCAAAACTAGTTATTTTCATGTTGAGGTATCAGCGGGGTTGTTGTTTGTAGCTGCTGAAAGTAAATTATAAAGTAACTAGTAATCTAACGAAGTTACTTTTTCAAGGAGTAATCAGTAATTGGATTGCTTCTTCAAAGTAACTGTGGCAACACTGCTTAATTTGTTGTGGGCATGTTTTGGGTATGACATGGCATATAGCAATCCAATCAGAGTGTCAAGTGCCATTTCCTTTAAAACAAAAGTGCAGCAGCACTGCCGTGTTGCTTGGTAGATTGCAATTTCATAAGTGAGTGATTTTCCAGCAAGGAAACAGTTATGCATGCATACATAGTGTCCAAGAGCGTGAGTGGGAGCAGCAGGGATACACCACTCATAGCAGAGGCTCATACCAGAGAAATGCAAATTTTGCTCATTTATCCAAAATCCACTGAATAGTTATTCTCCATTCGAGCTGAACTTTCTTTGTGTATGTGTGTGTGTGTTCAAACTGAACTACACACCAAATTGAGAAGCCACCACCAAATGTACACGTCTACTAGCCAATCAGTGTCAAGTATGGGGAGATGCAACCTGCATACATGATGACATCAGGATGTAAAAATGTGATCCCTGGTTCCCTACCATCCCTGGTTCTCAAGACCAGGCACCTAAGTGGCTCTACTCTTCTTTTTTTTTTTTTTTAGATCTTTAGTTATACTTTAGTATACACTAGTAGAGTTCTACCCTAGAATTGGAATGTATAGTAGAATATATAACACTGAATTTTCATGAAAAGTTTTGTAGTCCAACTTCAACGTTGCACTGTAAAATCAACATGTGTGAAAATAGACAAAGAAATAAAAATTGTATACCCCAGTTCCAATGAAGTTGGGACGTTGTGTAAAATGTAAATAAAATGTAATGTAATACAATGATTTGCAAATCCTCTTCAACCTATATTCAGTTGAATACAAGCTATTTAATGTTCAAACTGATAAACTTTGTTGTTTTTGTGGAAATATTTGGTCATTTTGAAATGGATGCCTGCAACACATTTCAAAAAAGTTGGGACAGGGCAACAAAAGACTGGGAAAGTTGATGAATGCTCAAAGAACACCTAATTGGAAACAGGTGTGTCATGATTGGGTATAAAAGGAGCATCCCCAAAAGACTCAGCCATTCACAAGCAAAGATGGGGCAAGGATCACCACTTTGTGAACAACTCCATGAAAAAATAGTCCAACAGTTTAAGAACAATGTTTCTCAACATTTAATTGCAAGGAATTTAGGGATTCCAGCATCTACAGTCCATAATCAGAAGATTCAGAATCTACACGTAAGCGGCAAGGCCAAAAACCAACACTGATTGCCCATGACCTTTGATCCCTCAGGCGGCACTGCATTAAAAACCGACATCATTGTGTAAAGGATCTTACCGTATGGGCTCAGGAACACTTCAAAAAACCATTGTCAGTTAACACAGTTCATTGCTACATCTACAAGTGCAAGTTAAAACTCTACCATGCAAAGTGAAAGCCATACATCAACAACTTCCAGAAATGCCGCTGCCATCTCTGGGCCCGAGCTCATTTGAAATGGACAGACGCAAAGTGGAAAAGTGTGCTGTGGTCTGATGAGTCCATAGTTCAAATTGTTTTTGGAAATCATGGACATTGTGTCCTCTGGACAAAAGAGAAAAAGACTATCCATATTGTTACCGGTGCAAAAAGTTCAAAAGCCAGCATCTGTGATGGTATGGGGGTGTGTTATTGCCCATGACATGGGCAACTTACACATCTGTGATGGCAAATTCACTACCGGAATGCATCAAACTCATTTCAAATGAATGTTCTTTTAAGGTACTTCTAAAACGACATTTGTGGACATAATAAGCAATCTGGGTTTAATTTTTGATCATTTATAGATAAGTTTTTTTGTATATATGAATTGACAAGCAGTGAAGATTTATTTGATTGGAACTTGATTGTTTTGTTTTTTTGTTTTTTGTTTCCCTTTTTTATTATTTCTCATTTTATATATTTTTGAATGCATTTTTGATTTTTGTATATTGTGTTTGTTGATTTGTGTGGACCTAGGAAGAATAGCTGCAGCTCAGCTGTAGCTAATGGGGATCCAAATAAATAAATAAATAAACATAAACATAAAACCAATGCTGAAAGGTACATCCAGGTTTTGGGCAAAACATGCTGCCATCCAACCAACGTCTTTTTCAAGGACGTCCCTGCTTATTTCAGCAAGACAATGCCAAGCCACATTCTGCACGTGTTATACAACAGTGTGGCTTCGTAGTAAAAGAGTGTGGGTACTAGACTGTTCTGCCTGCAGTCCAGACCTGTCGCCCACTGAAAATGTGTGGCACATTATGAAGCACAAAATACGACAACGGAGACCCCAGACTGTTGAACAACTAAAGTCGTACATCAAGCAAGAATGGGAAAGAATTCCACCTACAAAGCTTCAAGAGCTAGTGTCCTCAGTTCTCAAACGCTTATTGAGTGTTGTTAGAAGGAAAGGTGATGTAACACAGTGGTAAACATACCACTGTCCCAACTTTTTTGAAACATGCTGCAGGCATCCATTTTAAAATGAGCAAATATTTGCACAAAAACAATAAAGTTTATCAGTTTGAACATTAAATATCTTGTCTTTGTGGTGTATTCAATTGAATATTGGTTGAAGAGGATTTGCAAATCATTGTATTCTGTTTCTATTTACATTTTACACAATGTCCCAACTTCATTGGAATTGGGGTTGTATATAGGGGTGTACCGATACACAAAAATCACTGTTTGGTACGTACCTCGGTTTTGAGATCGCGGTTCGGTTCATTTTCAGTACAGTATGGGAACAAAATGCAAAACCTAAATTTGCTTGTTGTTTAAACCAAGAAATTATTGTAACATTATACAACCAGGAAAATAAAACAGTTGCAAAGTGCTGCCTGGTAATAAGTTAAATAAAATGTTCTCAAATAAACAACAAATGTATGAAATTTTATAAAAAATAAATTCCTAGTAAACAGCTTTTAACAAAACCATTTCACAAGTAAAGTGCAGCACAAAAGTTCCAGCATGAAGCCCTGTTCAGTTTTATTCAACCTTGATATTGTTTGCCAGAAAAATTAACTTGTCCAAAACTATCACACTCTATAAGGATTTTTTTTTACAGAATTAATGTTAAAGAATCCCTTTATTTTTGTACAATTTATTATCTCTTTCTATTAACTGTTCATTTAATGTTTGTTAATATGTCTTTTTAAATTGAGTTTAAAAAACATTGTTAATAAAACCACCTTAGAAATATTTAGAACCACAAATAAACTTGATTGTTTGTTTGTTTATTTATTGTGCCATTAAAATTGGCCATCACTTATTAAAATAAAATAACTTCAAGTCCAGGGCTCCTCAAAGTCTGGGGACTATTTAATCACAGCGCAGCAAACGAGGTCAGTACGCTGAGCGAGTCAGAGTGAGGAGGATTGTAGATATCCCTCTGCTCAGCGCTTTACGACTGCTGCAGGCGGCGCTGCAGAAGAGGGGGAGACCCGCTGCCACTCAGTAACAAGTGAAACTTTCACGTTCAGTCGCCAAACATCAGAAAAGTCCACAGTAATGCCAGGAAAAGTAGCTAGATTTGTCGCTAGTCGCTTTTGAGAAAATAAGTCATCAAGAGGGTTTGGAAAGTCACCAGATTTAACGAGAAAGTTGCAAAGTTGGCAACACTCAATGTAAACACATGCAATGTGAACTCACCTGTGCACAGCCCTGTACCGAACCGAACGTCCCATACCGAAATGGTTCAATACAAATACATGTACCGTTACGCCCTTATCTATCTAGTCTATCATTGCATATTTTCTCTTCTCTTGATCATCCCGTAATGCCTTTTGAATTCCAACAGGCTATTCCGCAACGTAGGAGCACAGCAGGAAAAGGCTCCAAAACCTGCTGACTTCTTTTTAACCTTTGGGACACAGAGCAAAAAAATTGAGAAAGATTGCAACCATTACTTAATAAGCTCTTTCCCGACCCAAGAATCACCTCTATATTTAGTTGAAACCCACGAGTAACTTTTTGAGGCATACACAAAGCAACACACAGCTATACAGGTGTCATCATTTAACCTTTGCCCTCCACTTTTTAGTTGGCAAAGGGGTTTTCTTGTGTTGCCTGTATGACAGTACAAAATCCTTATTTTGGTTTTTGAAGTTTTCCACCAAATTCCCTTCCTGACAAAACTTACAAATTACATGGAGAATGGGGGAAGATGGTTTGAACCAGGACCCTTCCTTACTGAAAAGCAGCACATTTAACCACTTGTCCACCATTACTGCCCTTAAAGACATAAAAAAAACCCTGAATAGAACAAATCCTCATTTTCAGTCAAAGTTAATCAGTTAATCATTATTTTTCCCTCATTTGAGTAGCCAGTAAATCTGAGCAATTTCAGTGTCTTATAGAGAGGTGCCAGAATTGTCTTATAGAGAGGTGCCAGCATGCTGCCCTTCCGTGCATGTTAGGTGAAATGGAAAGTTCTGAGTGTGTTCTGTATGTGGTCTGTGTATCATCTTCATTACTCACTAGAAATATTTGCATCCAAATGCTGTGTGTTCGCTTGTGCAAATTCCTTTTTTTTTTTTTTTTTTTCCTCTTTCACTGGCAACGCAGGGCAACAAAAGAATAAGTACTTTTGTTTTTTACAAATGTGGAGAGCGAGATAGGATATGATGACACAAGTTAACCTCCTTGATGGCCACATTGGTTAGACACATTACACCAATTGTCCCGGTTCAATTGGAAGCAGCCTATTGGAAGTGACACAGGCACAATAATCAGACTGGGGATTGTCACTGCACATTCACTGTCACGTTGTGTTTGTGGAACAGCGGAAGTGTATCGTCTGCCTAATTCAGTGGTTGTGGAGCATTAAAAAAAGTAATTTCGTCGAGTAACAAGTGCGCTCGTTTAGCCTGGCTCATCTTGAGCAGCCAAACTGGTAATTAAATGGTTTCAGATCAAGTCCTAATCACAGTCTGTAATTTTTTGTTGTATTGTTATTGCAAAGCTACTAAGCGCTTTGCTGCTTTTGTTGTCCCAGCCATTGTTTGTGGTGTTTTCTTGCATGATGATGTGTCCTGCCTTCTTGACCCCGCTGAATATGCAAGTTGCTCGTATTTCTGTTCAGCATGAAGTGCATGTGTGCACTTTAGATGTACATGGTAATCCAACATGGTAATACAACAGATTTTCTGTACACCTTCATGAAAACAATCCTGGGCTACACACACACACACACACACACACGATTGTGTGCATGCAGTAGATTTGCACATTTTTACATTGATTGTGCTATTTGTGGGTTTATTATTAAGCCTGATGCACGCCCTGATACCCATTGGTATCTTTAGCACAGAATGAATGAGTGTCTACGACTCTCCCTGGATAGGAAACCTGTCCATTGCAGGTTATTTCCCGAACCAAGGCTGGTATCCTCACTCACTCATCATTCATCTTCAACTGCTTATCCAAGATCAGGTTGCGTGGGCGACAGCTCCTGCAGGGGACCCCAGACTTCTCTTTCCCGGGCCACATTGACCACCTCCAACTGGTGGATCCCGAGGTGTTCCCAAGCCTATGTGGAGATAGAAATTCTCCACGTAGTACTGGGTCTTCCCCGGGGTCTCCTCCCAGATGGCCATGCCTAGAACACCTCCATTACCAGATGCCCGAACCACCTCAGCTGGCACCTTTCAACGCAAAGGGGCCAGCTGTACTCCGAGCTCCCCACGGAAGACCGAGCTTGTCACCCTATGTCTAAGGGAGACTCCAGCCACCCTCCTAAGGAAACCCATTCCGGCGGCTTGTACCCACAATCTAATTCTTTAGGTCATGACCCAACCCTCATGACCATAGGTGAGAGGGCAAAGATGAGGACAAATAGCACAGTGAGAAACACAATGTTTGTAGAAAGTACAAGTTGACATTTTTTTGTGTACTCTCATATCCTGTTTGGCTGGTATCCTAATGCTAGATGAACTGAGACAAGGATACAGACAGATTTCAATTCATTTTTCAATTTATTTAGTTTATATAGCGCCAAATCACAACAAAGCTGCCTCAAGGTGCTTCACACAAGTAAGGTCTAACCTTACCAACCCCTAGAGCAAGCACACAGGCGACAGTGGTAAGGTAAAACTCCCTCTGATGATTTGAGGAAGAAACCTCAAGTAGACCAGACTCAGAGGGGCGACCCTCTGCTTGGGCCAAGGTAGCAAAAAGGTTTACAATACAAAACACAACACAACAGTTGGCGAGCGTTCATGCAGGTGTCCAGTCCACTGCCGGGGGAGAGAAGGTTAGGAAGGGGGGGTCATCGAGCCACTTGTTGGATCTGTTCTTACAGTGGAGTTCGTCCCATGTCTGTTACAGAAATCATCCAATCCAGCACATGGATCCAGCTGCATCTCAGACAGAGAGAAAAACAAAACAGAATCAGTTGGCCAGAAAACCTACACTTAAGGTATAATTTGTCAGCAATAAGCAACAGGAAAGCAGAAGAAATACTAAGGTGATCGCCAACCACTAGCAAGCTTCACTAACAGACCAGACTTTAGATTAAGGTGAGGCTGAGACTTGCTCTGTTTACTAATAAAATTTATTTCAAAGGGTAGGGAGCATAGTACCATACTATGCAGTATGCTAGCCATACAACAGGGAGAATAGATGTGTCTTAAGTCTGGACTTGAAAGTCGCTACAGAATCTGACTGTTTTATTGACTCAGGGAGATTCCACAAAACATGCGCACAATAATAGAAGGCTCTCTGGCCCACAGACTTTTTATTCACCCTAGGGACACAAAGTAGCCTTGCGCCCTGAGAATGCAGAGCCCGAAACAGGTAGCAAAACAGAAAGATAGAGAAAAGATACCATGACCATGAATCAAACCCTGGTCTGCA
This sequence comes from Thalassophryne amazonica, assembly GCF_902500255.1. Classification (NCBI taxonomy): domain Eukaryota; kingdom Metazoa; phylum Chordata; class Actinopteri; order Batrachoidiformes; family Batrachoididae; genus Thalassophryne; species Thalassophryne amazonica. The sequence continues at coordinate 122,017,885 of NC_047104.1, forward strand.
TAGTGGTATTCAGTCCAGATAATGTTTATTGGTGGCTGTGTGGGTTGTGCGATCAAAGCAGCCGCAATTAAGAGATCACAGCATTCACTTTGGAGGAACGTGAGGTTCAGCTCCCCTTTTTCTGTTTGTCATGCATGTCCATGCGTCTGCGCTGTCAATAGTTGTGCCCTGAAGCATCAGTCTCACGAGTGGAGTGAGCCTACCTGTAGGGGCTGCTTGTCCCCTGAGGGATCTTGGGTACCTTCTGGGTTCTGAAAGCTTCATTTTTTGAGCAGCGGGGGGCAGGAGCTGCAGCAATAGATGGGTGTACATCAAACTGACCTCAGGTCCACCGAGATGCACAAAACACAGGAGGATACATGGGTATACATATCATGGCAATGTATTCTTTGAACTGCCAGCAGCTGGGCCTCCATGCTGCAAATCAAGCAGTTTCAAAGTCAAACAAAGTGGAACTCACTCTGCTGTGTCTTGGCATGGGTCCAATCTGAGAAAGCTTTTCTTTCTGCCACATCTTCCTTTACTATGCCCTCCAGGCATGAGCTGTAGAAACAACACAGCTCCAAGAGTGAGTTATGCGGATCTCTTCTCACCTTCTATCTCATTAGTATAAGAGAAATGATTTCTTCCGCCCTTGTTCACTTTCTCTCTCTCTCTCTCTCTCTCTCTCTCTCTCTCTCTCTCTCTCTCTCTCTCTCTCTCTCTCTCTCTCTCTATGCCCTTGCCTTCTGCAGTTGTACTTCACCTTCGTCTGTAATGTAATTAATCCACTGTAGGAATATAAGACAATCTAATTTGTTCCAATTTCACCTAACTACTCATCAAAAGAAGCCATTGTGAAATGGTCTTGAGCTGAGGGCAGATTTCATGATTTTCAAAGTGGATTCTGGTCTGAATTATATCTGGTTGGGTTCCAACATGGTGCAGAACACTTGAAAGTTACTGCGCCGCAGAGGTGTTGCTGCAATGCATGTGTGAGTGACAGGTCTTGTAGATCTGTCTTGGTCCGATCGCTTTCAGCTCGGTCGCAGTTCATTCAAACAAGTTCATATTTATCCATAGTTAATGTGTTTGGATGGTAGTAACACCAGCCAACGCAAAGCTGGAATTGGCATCACAACAGAATTAATTAAGAAGTTGAGTTGGCTTATGTGGCTGTAGTCTAGAATTTTTTCTGTATATTTAAAGTTTTCACCTCCAGCTTGTGCAGTGGGTAATACACGCATCCCTTTTTCATCTAGGGTTTGCAAAATGATCTGTGAGTGTGTCCTGATCTCAGTTTTACTGAGTAAATTGTTGCATAATCAGAGCAGCTGAAAAAATACTTAATAGCCAGTGGTGGGCACAGTTCAGCTAATCCGATAGTAGATAATTATCAAAGCTAATGTTTTTACTTCCATAACCAACCATCATCATCATTTTATTTCAAACCATCATCTTCCGATAAATTTAGATTCTGATAACATTTTTTGCTGGTAAAGTTTAACGGTCAAAAACGTTTGTAAACCCTAAAATCAAACATTTTAGCCCGTTTATTGTGTGCTTGCAGCAGACTGGCTGCCTGTCGCTTGCTGATGATGTCATCATAAAGCGCAAAACATGATTGGCCAGTGAATGCAGGGAGCATTGTGGGTAGTGTAGTTCAGGTTCACTTTGGACGTTACAGTGACTCGTCCACTCGACACAAAAAAACAAAACAGACTAATTTTAACATTATTTTATTTTAGTTCTTTTTGGCTGTAATTTAAAAGCCAAAACTTGGTGGGGGAGAGGAGCTCTCGTGGCGCAGGTGTGTCTACAGAGGGAGGGACTTTTCTTCACGTTTAGACACTGTTTTGGATTTAAAAAAAAAGATGCTTTATGTGGATTATTTATTCAGATGAATCCCACTGAAACTAACAGGTAAGAATTTATATTTACTTCGTGCATTTTATTCTGCCAGTCAATGCATTAATGGATGTATTTCGGTTGTTTAAGCCGCAGCGTTCAAAGCATGTGAAAAAAGCAGCAGCTTTTTAGTTCGTAAATGATGGTGTATCTAATACTGAGATAAACTCTGACCTCTAATACTGTGTTTTACTGCTTTTGAAAGATGATGACTGTTTTGGTTTTGTTTTTTTATTTATTCATTTTTCACGTGTTCTTTGTGTTTGTGATCCTTGAATTTACCCAGCAGCCCCTGCGGTGCTTAAAATGAAACTGGTTTATCATATGCCGACAGTGTAAGTGATGTGGCCGCGTCCAAATCACTACTAATAGTTATCAGTTATCTGTAATAAAGATACAATTTTTAGCAGTTTATCGGTTTATCGTCATAAAAGATAACTTCTCAGTTATCTGATTAATGGTTATCAAAGCTGACTTTTTGGTTAGCTGTGCCCACCGCTGTTAATAGCGCAGTGCTAAAATACCCTCGGCCGTATAATTTGCAGTTGTTTAATCGGTAGAATATAAAATTACACTTATTGTTATTTACATTAATTATTAAGATCCTGTCTTGTAAATCACACCAGAGGTGTTAACAGTTTACAAAAGCAACGTTTCCAGTTTTATAAGTGTTATAAAGAGGTTATTTTTAGACACAATGAAGCGGTTAGTAGCTTGCTAGACCAGGAAGTGATGTCACCATTCTAACGTCCAGTAGTCTCGTAAATCACGCCACAGGTGTTATCAGGTTACAAAAACAGCATTTCCAGTTGTAGAAGTGTTGATTTCTTGCTATCCTTTACATATTATATGATAAAGATGTTATATTTAGCCAAAAACAAAGCAAAGTTAGCAGCAATGACACAAGGAAGTGACATCACCACGGTAACATCCGCATGATCTTTGCATTTGTTGTAAATTATTTAATTTTTATAGTGTGTCAGGGACTACAGATGCCCATGGCTATAATCTGACATATTTACACTTTATGTGTTCATTAATATGTGCTGTCCCTTTTAAATAAATGAAATGAAATGATCATACCATAAAAATAGGAACAGAATTCAGCTTTTTAACCTCTTAAAATACATCCAGGTTAGCCATCTTTGAACTTGTCCAAGTCTGTGTCCCAAGAATGTTCCCTGTGAATTTGAAGACTCTGGCAGTAATAGGACTGGACTATATTTGATGGCCTTGGGTAAAAAATGATTGAGGAAATGGCATACATGTTTACAGTAGTAGCACAATATCGCAGGGAAAGGTTTTTACTTTTAATTAAAGACAGGTCAACATGCTTACTGCCAGATCCTTACAAAACTTGAAAAACACAGAAAATGTAGGATAAATGCGCCGATTAAAGGTAACTTCTCCTATATGCCAAAGAGATGAGATGTGTGAGAATTCTATTTAGGAAAAAACATATACAAAAATGCTTGAACTTATAATAACCCAAGATACATACAACAAATTAGAAATATGAGATACAAAGACATGGATGGACAATTTGCTGAGACTAAAAATTTGAATGTCTGTGATCATGGCCTTATCTCTCCTCCCTGTAATTTATAATCACATATTTCTGATCAAATACCATCCCGGGCACAGTGTTAAACCTCATCTGGTTTAAAAATGAAAAACAGTGACAAATCAACTCATTTCAAGATATATATATATACACTCAACAAAAATATAAACGCAGCACTTTTGGTTTTGCTCCCATTTTGTATGAGATGAACTCAAAGATCTAAAACTTTTTCCACATACACAACATCACCATTTTTCTCAAATATTGTTCACAAACCAGTCTAAATCTGTGATAGTGAGCACTTCTCCTTTGCTGAGATAATCCATCCCACCTCACAGGTGTGCCATACCAAGATGCTGATTAGACACCATGATTAGTGCACAGGTGTGCCTTAGACTGTCCACAATAAAAGGCCACTCTGAAAGGTGCAGTTTTGTTTTATTGGGGGGGGATACCAGTCAGTATCTGGTGTGACCACCATTTGTCTCATGCAGTCCAACACATCTCCTTCGCATAGAGTTGATCAGGTTGTCAATTGTGGCCTGTGGAATGTTGGTCCACTCCTCTTTAATGGCTGTGCGAAGTTGCTGGATATTGGCAGGAACTGGTACACGCTGTCATATACGCCGGTCCAGAGCATCCCAAACATGCTCAATGGGTGACATGTCCGGTGCGTATGCCAGCCATGCAAAAACTGGGACATTTTCAGCTTCCAAGAATTGTGTACAGATCCTTGCAACATGGGGCAGTGCATTATCCTGCTGCAACATGAGGTGATGTTCTTGGTATGTATGGCACAACAATGGACCTCAGGATCTCGTCACGGTATCTCTGTGCATTCAAAATGCCATCAATAAAATGCACCTGTGTTCTTCGTCCATAACAGACGCCTGCCCATACCATAACCCCACCGCCACCATTGTCCACTCGATCCACAACATTGACATCAGAAAACCACTCACCCACACGACGCCACACACACTGTCTGCCATCTGCCCTGAACAGTGTGAACCGGGATTCATCCGTGAAGAGAACACCTCTCCAACGTGCCAAACGGCAGCGAATGTGAGCATTTGCCCACTCAAGTTCATCGGTTATGACGACGAACTGGAGTCAGGTCGAGACCCCGATGAGGACGACGAGCATGCAGATGAGCTTCCCTGAGACAGTTTCTGACAGTTTGTGCAGAAATTCTTTGGTTATGCAAACCGATTGTTTCAGCAGCAGGACGAGTGGCTGGTGTCAGACGATCTTGGTGGTGAACATGCTGGATGTGGAGGTCCTGGGCTGGTGTGAAACGCCTTTGGAGACAGCTTATGGTAGAGAAATGAACATTCAATACACGAGCAACAGCTCTGGTTGACATTCCTGCTGTCAGCATGCCAATTGCACGCTCCCTCAAATCTTGCGACATCTGTGGCATTGTGCTGTGTGATAAAACTGCACCTTTCAGAGTGGCCTTTTATTGTGGGCAGTCTAAGGCACACCTGTGCACTAATCATGGTGTCTAATCAGCATCTTGATATGGCACACCTGTGAGGTGGGATGGATTATCTCAGCAAAGGAGAAGTGTTCACTATCACAGATTTAGACTGGTTTGTGAACAATATTTGAGGGAAATGGTGATATTGTGTATGTGGAAAAAGTTTTAGATCTCTGTTTCTGTGTAGGCTCTCAGTTGTCCAGGTGATTTCCATAGTAGAGAAGCTTGAATCTTCGACTGGACTGGGTTGCTTGACGCGAGGACGTTTCGCTTCAAATCGCAGAAGCTTCCTCAGCTAAAATTTTTGCTCTGGAAGTCTGACTTCTGTCTGACTCTTGTAGAGAAGAATAAAACAGAAGCCAACAAAAGCTGGAGTTTTAAACCTAATCAGACCACTCCTACTGAGAGGCAGACTGCTATAGGCTAGTGACTAAACAATAGCTCTAATTAGCAACTATTGTGCTGTAGTTAGCACACCTAATGGCAGGACAGCTGTCTCTCTAATGATGGGATGGATGCCTTTCTGTTGGCTCCCTTGATGACGTGAATGACTCATTACCATGAACAAAAGACTGAAACTCCTTTGACCTGAGTACCCCATTGTAAACAGGGGATAAAGTGTGTCTCAGACCCCCTCCCCGGTTAAGGCTGGGTTTCAAACGTTTCACAAAGAATGCCTCCTTGACCCCTCTCTCAAACCATTTCTTCTCTCTGGCTAATATTTTTACTTCCTTGTCCTCAAACGTGTGGTTAGTGTCTTTAAGGTGGAGGTGAACCGCAGACTGAGGTCCACTGGCGCCCTCTCTGCGGTGCTGGTATAGCCTTTTGTGTAAAGGTTGCTTCGTTTCACCTATGTAGTGTTCGTTACAGTTTTCCTGACATCTGATAGAATACACTACATTGCTCTGTTTGTAACTATTGATCATGTCCTTAGGGTGAACTAATTTCTGTCTCAAGGTGTTAACTGGTTTAAAGTAAACTGGGATTTTGTGCTGTCTGAAGATCCTCTGTAGTTTTTCCCCTACTCCTGCTAAATAAGGGAGAGACACTCCTCTTCTTCTTGTCTCCGTCTCCTGTCTATCTGGTCTCTTTGTTCTCTTGGACTTCTGCACTTTGTCACTTTGTCATTCTTCTCTACAAGAGTCAGACAGAAGTCAGACTTCCAGAGCAAGAATTTTAGCTGAGGAAGCTTCTGCGATTTGAAGCGAAACGTCTTCGCGTCAAGCAACCCAGTCCAGTCGAAGATTCAAGCTTCTCTGTCTTTTGCACTTTTAGATCTCTGAGTTCATCTCATACAAAATGGGAGCAAAACCAAAAGTGTTGCGTTTATATTTTCGTTGAGTGTATATATATATATATATATATATATATATATATATATATATATATATATATATATATATATATATATCCTACCTAGCTGACCTAATTAAACCTTACGTACCGGTCCGGGCTTTACGTTCTCAGGGTGCAGGACTACTTTGCATCCCTAAGGTGAATAAGAAGTCTGCAGGTCACAGAGCTGTCTCTTATTGTGCCCCTGTTCTGTGGAATGATCTCCCTGCGTCAATAAAACAGTCAGATTCTATGGAGATTTTCAAGTCCAAATTTTCAAGTTTTTGAGAAACTGTGAGAGACAGCCAAGTGGACACCATTCGGAAAATTCAGATGGCTTTCAGGGATGATTTTATGGGCATCACAGAGATTAAGGAGTGGTACAGCCGGTTTAAAGACGGCGCACAATGGCGGAGTGCGCGCCGCGCTCCGAGCGGCGCGCACTCCGCCAACGACCAGATCATTTCCAAACTGAATGCTGTGTTGATCCGGGACGTCGTCTTACTACCAGAGAAATGGCAGAAAAGGTTGACATCAGCACTTTTCCGGCACATTCCACTGTTACTGGAGATTTTGTCATGAAAACAGGAGCGGAGGAATTCGCCACAGAGCTGCTAATGGCGCGGAATGAAAGCACCTCCGTGTTGGTCTCACAGGACATGTGACATGCCCAGCTCTCGACATTTTCTCGGATACTCACTCAAATGAAAAGCCACCCAAAGCCGTCTGAATCTTCCGAATGGTGGAAGAGCTGGGCATGTCCCGTGAGACTTCCAACACAGAGGTGCTTTTTGTTCTGCGCCATTACACGGCTCCGTCCTGACGTGTAAATTCCTCCGCACATCTTTCATTACAAAATCTCCTGTAACAGTGTAATGTGCCGAAAAAGTGCTATGTCCACCTTTCTTGCCATTTCTCTGGTAGTCAGACGACATCCTGGATCAACACAGCCTTTACTTTGGATATGATCTGGTCGTTTCGGCCTGTTGATGGCTGCTCGAAGCGCGGCGCGCCCTCAGCCGCTGTGGGCCGTCTTTAATCCGGTTGTAATGCTCCTTAATATGTGTGATACCCATAAGATCATTACCGAAAGCCATCTGAATTTTCCGAATGGTTTCCACCTGGCTTTCTCTCACAGTTTCTGAAAAAATTTTGATGCAGCAAAGCGGCAGTCGCTCGGCCATTTTCCTGACAATGAAAATCCGACGACGGGGGTGGACCAGTGCTCACTCAAAGCGTGCACACAGGCGAACAACGCAACCGACAGGCGTGAAAAAAGTCAATTTTTCACAAAGGTTCAAGCTTGGCTGATGCAATCACACGTGATTCATATCCATATGGTTGTTGCAAAAAATAAAAAGGTCTGTTACTTTTCTAACAGACCTCGTATATATATATATATATATATATATATATATATATATATATATATATATATATATATATATATATATATATATCATCACAGTTACCAAATTATTTCCTTTGAAGGGCCATAAATTGATCTAAAATGCTTGTTTGACTCCTATTAACCAACGCAGTGTCTCTAGGTCTTTGTTGTTGTATGTATGTTCAATAAAGGTGTCACAAGGATCACAAATGTCACACCAGATTGGATCATGGTTTTTAATCACTGGATCCAATCATTTTTCAGATTAGCAAAAACAGAAGAGACAAATATAACTTTGATTTTTGAATACCGCACCACTTGGAAAAAACATTTATGTAAAGACAAGTTTTTTCTTTATGTAAAGACAAAACTTGCATGGGTTTGCTTCGGTGAAGGAGCTCAAGTCGACGGGTGAGGAGCACATGCGCAGTTGCGCGGTGTAGCTAATCTCGAGGGAAAGCATCACCCGTCGAGATGAGCTCCCCTACCGAAGAAAACCCACATAAGTTTTGTCTTTACATAAAAATACAGTAATAAGTGTCTTTTTAATTAAAAAAAAAAAGACTTGCATGTACATACCATCTTTAAAGCAGAATATTGAATATTAGATGATGAGAAGCTCCTCTCGACAGAACACCGGTGTCCGAGTCTGATTGGTCCCCCTGCCTTCACTGCGCATACGTCATTTTGAAGCGTTAGCAGCAATTAACAGATTATCGCCTCGTTTCTGCTTAAAACTGACTTTAGAATGATATAAGTGGTTTTACTTTGTCATCTGATGCTTAATAATCACATTATTCCCTTTGATCACTTTGGGTGTAGAGTGTCAGACTCAGAGAGTCAGACTCAGACGCCCTGGTGTCGCGCTCTGATCGCTCCCACATCTTTTATCATGAAATAATGCTGAATTTATGTGGAAATGATTGTTGTACAAAAGCTTTAGATATCTGTCGCTGAGATAGATGATGACTGGAGTGCAGTTTTAAGCAGAAATGAGGCAAAAATCGGTGAATCGCTGTGGACGCCGAAGTAACGCATGCGCAGTGAAGGCAGGGGGGCTTATTTTTAGGGGGGACCATTCAGTCTGCAACACCGGCACTGATTGTTGTGGAGCTCAGTGGAATCCCAGACAACTTTGTTCTGCACCTACCTGTAGCCACACCTCTCTGCTCTCTATAGGTTTTTCATTGGGATAAAAGCTGCATAAGGTTGAAAATCATGTATGATTTCTTAAGATTTATTAATTTTTCACTGTCTTATAGTTGTTCCTAACTGAAAAGAATTCTTTAGCCTAATCCTTTTTCAATGCCTGGTGAGCATTACAGCTGTACAATCTGGAAATGGAATATTATTTGAGGTCTGAGCATTTTTCTAAAGATTCTAATTCTGCCCGTGTGTGTTGTTGGCACATTAGTGTGATGGTGTGTTTGTGTGTGTGCACATCCACAGCTGTGACAAGAATCAGAGATTCCACTGTCTCTTTGGTTCCTGCTTACATCTGTGGCACAGTTTGAAATATGACTTCTGTATCTGAAGCCCCGCATGTGTCTGAGGGGAATTGACAGCCGCTGTGTTTTTCAGTAGCAGCGATCCGTTTGTGGCAAAGCAGGCGATTGAGTCAACACTCTCGGATGTTATTACCTGAACAAAAGTCTTGCTAAGTGGTGGGCGCACAAGATTTGTCATCAAACATTTGACTGTATCTGCTCTTCAGGGCAGCACTAGTGATGCTGAGTGCTAATGGCGTATTGAAAATGTGGTATTTGGCGGGTGTCATCTTGTTTCTGTTGTACTGAGTTTATGTCTTGGGCAGTAATTTCTGTCGTCTTAACATTCACATCAATTGCTGGTTTGCATCGTTTTTTTCCTTACAGGTTTGAGCAGTTTGGTGGTAAATGACTGTGTTTCATTGTGTATCGCTGTGTGCATTGTTTAGTCAAGATCTACTGTGCTTGTTCTCTTTGCCCGCACTCTTGCTCTGACTCTCCCTTTCATTCTCTCCGCTCGTGTCCTCTCCGATAAGCATTGCAATTGCTCATGTTACTGAAGACCGAAGCCAAATTCATAATGATGAGATTATGTTGTCAACAGTGCAGAGTGTATATATCTGCTGTATTGATTTGCACGCAGTCTTAATAAATGAAGTGCCACGATGGAAGTGTTGCCTCTGATAACTTTGAACAGATCCGACTATTTATACACTCTTTAGAACCGGTGAGATGATGAATGGGACCTTTGTATGCTGCTTTCCTTTGCACCTCTCTCCTTTCCTTTCCTTCCGGATTGATGGCATAAAACAAATACCCCTCCCACCTAGATGTTGTCAGAATGCGTCCTCTTTGAGGTCGTGTTGACGTGCTGAGTCTATATGCTCCCAGGTAGAGACATGGGTGTCGCCAGGGGACGATCCGATCGCTTGGACTCCACTGGAAGGGCGGACAAATGATTAGACCAAGAGCTCAGGTGGGCCTTGTTAGCCTCTTAATGACTGAGGCTTGAAAGGGAAGTTATCTGTTCATTTGAAGAGAAGGTCAGCAGGGTGTACTGCTGAGATTATGTGTGATTGTTTCTCCTGATTAATGCTAAAGCCAGTCTGACTGACTTTTAAAGGATGACAGATGCACTCAAAAGAGACTGAAAGGAGGGCACGTCCAACAATTTGTCAACGGAGTATTATCCCAAGGTTTTTACTGTTTGTTCTTACCCAGGTCTATGAACAGTACCCTTCTCTTGTCCATTTGTCTTCTGACCCAATGCATATACAACAGATATTTCACCTTCACCTTTCACCTCTGATTGGAACGTTGAGACTGAAACTGTCCAGACTGACCTCCTTGAACACCTTCTGGTCTATTGTATGTGATCATGAATGGGATTCATTTGTGGAATGCCTTTGTTTCTAAATCTAAATCTGCTTGAGACTTTATGTCATATGGCCAATATGATTGTATTTTATTTATCACCAGTGTTCTCATGTTGATGTTAACGTGTCCTTAATGACGTGTGGTACTGCCTTTCTTGGCCAGGTCAACCTTGTAAAAGAGGTTTCGATCTCAGTGGAATTTCTACCTGGTTAAATGAAAGGGTATTATTATTATTATTATTATTATTATTCAGGTGAAACCTGATATTGGCCATGCACCATACACACCCAGCTCACAGGTGTACATCCAGCGACTGGATACGCACCTTGATACACTACCAGTGATACGATAAATATGTGATGATACTGACGATACGATGCAATATGATACGATTCACCCCTATTTGCGATTCGATGCAATTTGATATGTATTTGATGGTGAGTCAATTCCTCACAATGCATTGCAACGTGATTTGGTGCGATACGGTTAATGATGGGTATTGATAAGATTTTATCGATATTGATGCCATTATTCATTCCGCTTATCGATCTGATTCTTTATTGATTCCCTTATCAATACCTCTTGTGGATTTTCTGTGTACTAAAAGTAGGCTTTACAGGTTTTCTACACTGAAAAAAGAGAATGTTTGAACCAACTTAAAATAGTGTTACAATTTGTAAAAAATCTGAATGAATTAAGTTGTTTGAACTTAAGTTTGAAAGTTAAATCAACTCTAACTTACAGACTTAAGTTCAAACAACTTAATTCATTCAGGTTTTTTACAAATTGTAACACTTTTTTAAGTTGGTTCAAACATTCTCTTTTTTCAGTGTATGTCAACACATTTTATTGAGTCTTATAGTAAATAAATATGAAATTGGTCACTGGATACTTGATATCTGGACATAAATAAAAATCAATAAAATCTGTACATGGTCACTGGATCCTTGATCTCTGGATAGAAATAAAATCTGTACATGATGGATCCTTGATCTCTGGACAGAAATAGAAATCAACAAAATCTGTAGTTTTTGTTAAAAGCATTTCTTTTCAGATATTATTGACACCAATATAATGCCTTAGACTCTGAGCTGAGCTCTTACAGTCAACTGCGCTGCACATTAGGATGCAGTTCATAAGAAATGGAGGATGTCTCATTTTGGTGGGAAAAAACGGGTTTGGTTGGTTGTAGTTTGTTTGTATTATAATGTTTGGAAAAAGGTGTCATTTGATTTAAAACGGCGATTTGCTCTGAGGTTGTTAATTCAAACCAAAATCTGCACAGCTCTTTGGAGCTGTGCACATAATCCCACAAAACAGAGAATATTGTTATTATTATTAGTAGTATTATTATTATTTCCTTTACAGGATGGACTACTTCGGGCTCAGCTCCTCACACTGGCTGGTGCTCACGCTAGAGAACCATCGTGGACTCATTCTCATTTCTTGCCTGCAACAAAACAATCCCAGTTTGTGTCTTTGATCCACACAAAGCTGACTAATAATTAATGTCTTTAAATGGCTTTGAGCGGGGTTAATGAAGACATTGTGGACCTGCCGCTGGAAGTGAACCAGAGAACCAGCGAACAGCAGTTCGAAGCACTGCTTCGTTGCTTCAAGCTTCATGCAGCCCCGCTGCAGTCTGCAGTCAATGTAAAAAAATGATCATTTCCTGATAAACAGTAAGATGATGTTTTGTGTTTCTTTTACAAAGATTATTTATTTTTATTTAATTTAATGGCTGTATTCACTTCAGTTTCACTGAGTATAAAAGCATGATGGATGTACCTTGGGAACTTTCTTATATAAGGCACATCTGACTATTCCACCATTTAAATACTTTAATAACACCGTGCTCCATGCCATAAAAGATTTTTGGTGCTCTGTGGCACAGTCCTCCACGTCATACCAATCCGCCAGCACTGCTCCTGACCATACACTGTGATCAATCACTGTCGTGGGTGAAAATTACAAATTACACTTGTGTTTTGCTGTATGCTAATTTGCGTAAGGCTGTGCACTCCCTTTGTGCTCCTTAGTGCTGGGCTGTGTGCTTCTCTGTGTCACGCTGCATGCTCCTTTGAAATGGACAGCAATTCTGTAGGGGTTTCCATCTGAAGTAGAAGCTCAGAGTACTTTACAATGATGCCTCACATTCACCCATTCACACACATGGACGTGCATGTGCATGCACTGGGCAGCATGCTCTGAGGCAGTCAGCTGCACATGAAGAGCAATGTAGGGATTAAGGACCCTTTTGTGAGGATTTGAACCAAGGGCCCTCTGATCTCAAGTCCAACGCCTTTACATTTACATCAGGCTGTGTCCTTCTTTCATTAGGTATAATATTGAGGCTTTTCAGGTTTCAAATCCCGCAAAACCTAGGAGAGGTAACCATGCTGCGAGATCTCAGTAGCATTGAGAATTGCATTGAGACGCTCTGATCACGCTGCACTTTAACCGCTGCACACGGACAACAGCATTAACATTGCAACATAAAACTATTTTTATATTGTGCTTAAAACTCTCGTGAATATATTCTCTGGGTTTATAGACGTTGTTATTGCGTTTGTTTTATGTAAACATGCGAGAATCACAGGCTGTCTCTCTATTTCCAATGGGAGCTGCTGTGAGCTACGCTCACTTCCTGTCGTTCTGGGAGAAAGTGAAGTTTGCTCTTTAACGTCTTGATTATTGTTCTTTACAACACTGTTTGCCCTCTTTGTTCCTGACTAATATATATAATATGTCTGAAATTCGGTTTGCGTTTATTAAATTCCACGCAGATTAAACATAGCAGATCACGGATTATTTGTTATAATTGTTTTAGCAAGTTTTCAGGATATCATGCAGCAGTCTCTTAATAACATGATGAAAAGCATAAAAAATTACATTTTTGTAGTATAATATTAATTTACAATTGTCATCATGTGGATTCTCTATGTTGTTTTGACTGTAGCGACTCTCTGGTGCGCAAAGGATTATGGGATATGTGAAAACCCTGAATAGAGCCTTTAAGGTTTTTAAGACAAGAACTGCCCAGACATCTTTGACAGAAAGAAGTATTTCTACAAGTTATAAAGTCTATACAGGTTATTCATTATTCTTAATTTTAATATTTTTGTCATTCATTCAATTAATATGCAAAAAGAAATTAAAAGCCCTTTTTTTTAGATGAGCAGTAATTTAATTATTTTGTATGTTTACGATTTCCAAAAGACAACAAACAGAATGAATAACGTATTGGTCAATGTAATATTCTTGTAAATAACATGATGTTTCACCCAAACTAACCCAGATTTGAAGGCAACAGTATCCACAAGATGTTTATTTTGTTTAGTCTTTAATGCTTGGGATAATTTATCATAAATTGCATCATATTTGAAAGCTTTAAGTTTATTTTGGTTGATTTTTGCAAAGTATTGTTGGTCTTTTTGTGCATCTTCAAATATAAAATAATGATGTTGTTTTCATGAAATGGACAGATTTACATGACCTCAATGGGTAAGAACACGTCCACAGTTTGAACGCACCTGTTGGGAAAGTGTAGGGACACGGACCCACAACAGGGGGCGTAAATGAACGGACAATGGAGGAAGTCAAATATGAACACTTTACTGTTGTGAATAGCACAACTCCACACAGCAGATTACAGAATAGGTGCAACAATCAATTAACAAAGGTGTCGTGTGGGCAGGCTCGAGGATAGAAGACGTCTGTCCTGAGAAGAACCGGAACCACATGATTCCCTCCGCCACCGAACCTGGAAAATACTGGAGCCACCAAGTTCCGAGTCTCCAGGTGGCCACCGTCTCCGCGTGTCGGATCTGGTACTGCTGGCGAGGAACAGAAACAATCAGATGTGGGTGTGCGAACACCCAGTAACACTTATGGTGGATATTCCACCTCCGCAAATATGAACACAGTCTTTTACAGAACCTGAACAGTCACTTGTCTCACTGATCGTGAAGGGTGCGATCCGTCACCCTGCCGTTACCGACCAGCTCAGCTTCCCGCTGACACAAACGACTGAAACCTCCTGTACAAAGATCAGAAACACACAGTGCAGTATGGCACAGATTAAGGCTGAGAATGTTACCTCCGTAGGTAGAAGATATCTCGGCAACGAGGTGGAGATGATGTCCAGTCTTTATGGAGTGAGATGATGTAGAGTAGATGGGTGACAGCTGTCAAGAGATAATGAGTGACAGCTGTCACCCCCGGCTGTGTCCGTGGCGGCAGCGCCCTCTCGTGCCTGAAGCCCGCACTTCAGGCAGGGCGCCCTCTGGTGGTGGGCCAGCAGTACCTCCTCTTCTGGCGGCCCACATAACAGCACCACTGACGTCGTCTCTTTTTCCTGTGCATATAAATAATGTAGTTATCAGGTAGAGAGCTGTGTTTCCTGTTTCACTTTTCCATTTCCCCTCAAAGTTTACATATTCTCCTATGTCAGGAATCATAGCACCTGTCCCAGCTGTACTCTAAGAGAGCTTTGTGCATCAACACAAAACATCTCAAATATTGTGGGGGGGGGGGGGGGAAGACAACGCTGCTATTTTAGGAGAGCTGGCAAACTGCTGCGTTAGGAGTTTTGTGCGTTGGAATAAATATCTATGCCAAAAGCTACATTTATCATTTACTCCTGGGGCTAAACTGCCACAGATGTGGATTGTGTTGATCGGAGTACAAACGGATTTTTTCCCTCTTTAGAGGCGAGAAGTTTCCTCTGAGTGGGCTTCACAGGCGGCAGCACAGACTGAGTTTTTGGTGCCGCCGGTAGGAGCGGCACACATGCAGTACAGCAGGAGATAATTACTACTCTAACAAGGCCTGTGAATCCTTGCGTCAAGTTAACATGAAAATGAGGAATGTTTCTTGCCCTTTTCAACTGACGACTAAAAAAACAAAATAGACGGGGTCACAGCCTGTTTCACTTAGACTTTTGTTGATGAGCAGAGTGATTTTGAAAGTTTTTTTTTTCCTGTACATCATTTTCAGGTGCTATTTAATGATTGCTTTCTGGTCGAGCATCGACTGCCAACACCTGAACACACTCGCTCATTATATTCGACTGTATACAAGGACAGCTACATATATATATATATAGGAAGGGGAAATTCAGCTGTCCACACTCAGTTCATTCATGTATGCTTATGTTATTAAATATAAGCTGTTTGGTTGCTCTGTTCCAATTCAGAGTCAGTAAAAATCAAAAGCACATGGTTTGGTTATTGTTCTAATTTGTATTTTTGAGAGAATCTCAATAACAGGCACCTTGTTTTGTTGACTTCACTAACAAAGTAACACATCCCCAAACTGCGACCCATGCAACCACTGAAACACACAGACACACACACACACACACAATAATTTCCCTGCCTGGATTGTGGGGGATTATGATGGACTTCTCATTCAGTTTCAAAACCCCAGGGCCAGTCATCCGAGTTCAGTCAATTTGAATTTAGCTTGCAGCTTGTTAGAGGAATTGTGCCAATGCTACCCTTAAGAAATTTGAATTAATTTGCCTGCTTAAATATCCCACTCACATGGTATAATAGTGACTCTCACATCCAGTTTGCCAAAAGACAAATATAACAGTATTCAATAAGTAGGCTACAGCTATACACAACACAGAATTATTCACAGTTCATTGGTATATATTTAGAAGAAGGACACACACATTAAAGGATTATTAAGTGAGCGTGACATCTGTACGGGAAAATGAGATTGAGGTGTAAGTACGTGTGAAAAACACTGAGGTCTGATACTCCCGTACAGACTGATGCAAGCGAGGTTAATAATTTGTTTATTATATGGCCACTATATATAAACTTGCAAATCTACAGTATCGCCTGAATATGAAAGCTGCTGGTGGCTCGTAGTCAGACCTGTTCACTTCACCTCCATGAAGAACTTGCTAACAGATGGTTCTTACCAACAGAATCTGCCAGGCACTCTGAGGTCCAGATAACAAGCACACAGCCACACTTTTTCTTCTCTAAGTCTGAGGCACTGCATCTTGCTGCATTGAATCCTCTCTCTACTCCTGCAGAATTCACACCCCATGCCAGATCTTTGGCCAATCAGAAGCCCAGTTGAACAGCCATATAAATGCATGAGTATTGTAAAAGGAAATAACAAGTAAATTCCTGAGGTTTCCTTTTTAGTGGTTTAGTAAGCTTGTGAGTCCCCGGTGGTGTTTGTGTTACATTTTGTTTTGCACATGTTCTTTGTTAGTGTTTTTAGTGTTTTCATTGTTATTGTTGTGTTTGACTAGCATGGACGCCCTTTTCTGTTTGCTGCAAGTCAAATCTACCTACGGGTACGAATAAAGTCACCTGAAACTGAGGACAAAAGGACAAAACATGCAGGCCCCGGCAAAGCTCTTCACCTGATGGTCACTCAGAGTTTTGAACATACACAGAACTTTCTGAGGGGCTTGGCCGACATCAGCTGACAAGGAACTCATTTTGCAGGACAAAAACAAACACAAACAGATATCCAAAATTTGTATCAATTCCTTATATATTTCTTTCTTTCTGTGTCCTACTTTGCACCCAGACTACACACTGTACAGTGCATCCGGAAAGTATTCACAACACTTCGCTTTTTCCGCATTTTGTCATGTTACAGCCTTTTTCCAAAATGGACCGGGACACTTCCTATTTTTTTTATTTCTTTGTGCATGCAAATGTTCTATTTTTTCCCCGGTACAAACACATTTGGGTGGATTCTATGCAATATTGACAAATGAGAGCCCTGGTATTGTACAAAATATGTCAAGTGAATTTGGCTCCAAGTAGAGAAACAAACAAACAAACAAAAAATATATTTTCTCTACCTAAGAAACAAACATGAAGTTTGCAAACTATGCAAGTAATGGCAAGACAAGGCAAGCTGGAGACACTTTGTTATATACCCTGTCTCTGATTAATCATTTCATTTATGGTTACTGCGTTTTCCAGCAATTTATTTATTTAATTTTCATTTTTTCCATATCCCACAGCCCTACCTCATTTTGGATGGGCCTTCCACCATTTAGGAGCGTAGCTGCAGAGAGCTGCATCTCTGGCGTTCTTTTGACTTTGTGTTGTAAAACAGCATGGCAGGATGCGAGTGATCGTGAAGTCAATTCAGGCACAACAATCTGACAGTTCTCAATTATTCATTGTAGCAGTCTTAAATTGTGCAATGAACAGCCAACAGGGAACAGGTTTTCCTTCTACCTGTCAACTGCACCAGCTGATTTTACTGATTAACACCACCTTGAGGCGAGGGCAGGAGTTCATCAGTGAAATCAGATGGTGTAATCTTGGGTTGCAATGAAAGTTTCACCTTGATGGCCCTTCATGTCACATTGTTTAATTGCACAGATTTAGAGCCTTGTATATAAGTAACAGCACTTTACCATCTATTTGGAATTATTTCTATAGCCAATGGATTTCAGCTAAAGCTGTAGGGATGCACTTTTTTGTTTATTAATTTTGTTTGATGTTTGGAAATTTTGTGTGTGTGTGTGTGTGTGTGTGTGTGTGTGAACATATATATAATCATATAATCACTGATGACTGTGATTGTCAGTTCTCAGAGCAACTGCACACTAACTTTGCTTGTTGTGGAGACAACTGCATCTCATTCACATTTAAAAATGTGTAGAAACATTTGATTTAGGTTGTTATACAGTCTATTATTCATGACAGCGCAGTGGATTAGTGGTTAGTGCTGTTCCCTCACAGCAAGAAGGTCATGGGATCAGTTCCCACCTGTGGCCTTTCTTTGTGGAGTTTGCATGTTCTCCGCGTGTTTGCATGGATTTCCTCCGGGTGCTCCAGTTTCCTTCCACATCTAAACACATTCATATCTTTGTCCAGGCCTCCCTTATATACACGTATGAAGGGTTCAAATGCAAAACCATAAATCATATATCTCCAAAACCATAAATTTTTAGTTGAGGCCAACATGTACTTGGCTGTCAAGAGGACCATCAGTGTGCAAAATATGAAAGAATTTGAGCAAATATGTTGAGCAGTGTCGTAGTAAAACAGGTCTACCTCTCAGGCCACTTTTTTTTTTTCCTTTTGATGACAGGAAAACAATAGAATTAATGTTCTTGTGCCATTTGAGACTTTCTTTGTAACAGTAGAATGGGAGGCAGAGCCTTCAGCTTTCAGGCTCCTCTCCTGTGGAACCAGCTCCCAATTTGGATTAGGGAGACAGACACCCTCTCTACTTTTAAGATTAAGCTTAAAATTTTCCTTTTTGAAAAAGCTTATAGTTAGGGTTGGATCAGGTGACCCTGAACCATCCCTTAGTTGTGCTGCTATAGACATAGACTGCTGGGGGGTTCCCATGATGCACTCAGTGTTTCTTTTTATTCACCTCTTTTTGTTCTGTATGCACCACTCTGCTTTTAATCATTGGTGATTGATCTCTGCTCCCTTCCACAGCATGTCTTTTTCCTGATTCTCTCCCCTCAGCCCCAACCAGTCCCAGCAGAAGACTGCCCCTCCCTGAGCCTGGTTCTGCTGGAGGTTTCTTCCTGTTAAAAGGGAGTTTTCCTTCCCACTGTCGCCAAGTGCTTGCTCATAGGGGGTCGTTTTGACCGTTGGGGTTTTTCTGTAATTATTGTATGGCTTTGCCTTAAAATATAAAGCGCCTTGGGGCGACTGTTTGTTGTGATTTGGCGCTATATAAATAAAATTGATTTGATTTGATTTGAATATACTAACACATCACTAACAATGGGAAACAAGACACGCAACGTCTTTGTTGTGACCGTAAAGTCAGCTGACCCATTATTTCAAATAATTACACCAAATATGTTATTTTAATCAAAATTCTGGGAAAAGTAAAGTGGAGTCAAAACAGTTTACTTTCACTCAGGGAAGGAAAGAATTGACAGATTGTCATATTGTGGAGGCTCAGCTTTGTGATTTCGCTGTTGCAGCTTATTGTAATCTTTACTCGAGGGGATGTTGGTTAACATCATAACAGTTTCATGCTAATGATGTCCTTTAGTTAGATAAGAATGATTCATTCAGTAATTGCTTAAACAGTCTATTAATGAATCAATTACACGAGGTGAAGATAAAAATAGATTATATAATTTTTGTAATTTGTGGTAAAGAGATTATTCTGTATTAGTATATGCTTATTAGCATGTCCCGTCTGGGCTGTTGTGTTTACTCAGGATTTAGTTCAGCCCATCATTAGAATTTTCATGCATCATAAAATAGAATGTAAGCTCTCCAGCACCACTATAACTGTGTGTGCATGTGTAAGTGAAAGCGAGAGAGAAGTTCCCAATATGCACCTTCTCCGGAGGCTTACATTTTATTATTTTCTGTGTGACCTGTATCTCAAGTTGATAATGACAAGCTTAAGAAGAAGAGTTTACTAATGCCTTGTTGACCAGCTTCTCAGACCCTGTGTTTGTTCATCCGTTCAGCATTTCTTTTCATGCCTTCGCAGTCACTTTTGCATGGAACATTAAAGGACATATCGCACCAAAATCATAACAACTTAGATTTAGGCTGTTAGAGACCATCTGATGATACACCGGGATTACTTTGTGCACTTCTGTGACCTGTTTCAAAGTGTACAGCATTCACAACAAACACCTACAGAGACTGCCGAAAACAAAGTACTCGTGAATACTTGTTTTTCCAAGTGTTTCCAACAGCATTTACGTACCTTTGAGGAAAACATCCCAGCACATGCTTGAATGGAATGTAGCTGCTAATGTCAACAATGGAGCTGCAGATTAATTCCAAACTTTACATAAGTGTGATGTTGTGTTATGATGACTCATTTTTAAGTGATAACTGATGCAGTCACGGTAAAAGCAGAAGCCGCTCTCCACTATGAGAAGACTTAGTGCATGTCCATGGCCATAAACGCAGCCTGTTAAAAATGGTTTCTGCTAGATGAATGGCTTTGTTCACACTTAAAAGTGTTCTCATCAATATAACTGTGAAAAATCTAAAAAAATACATCTGTGTGATCAGACGGCCTGAAAAACAGCAGAGAGGTCTGTGTGCAGGTTAAAACAGCTTGCTGCTTCGCACACATCAAGATCCAAAATGGACAGACTCTCTCAAAGTAAAATAATAATAATGCCTACCAGCTACACTGAGGAGAATACAATAAAAAAGGGAAAAAACTGAACATGGCACTCACCCACTCGTAGAATAATTTCTAAGCTTAAATATGTAATGTCCACTCCACCAAAGAAGTCCTCATGCACCGATCGCATCCAAACACCAGCCAGAGAACAATGTGCAGGTTCACTATATGTCCTCTTGCACGGATCACACGCGATCGCCAGTCAGAAAACAATGGCCAGGTCTACTATAAGTCCCCACGCATGATGGTGCTTGATCGCCAGCAGAGAGCAATGTCCAAGTCCACTATAAGTCCCCCAAGGCATGGATTGTGTGCACAATCACCAGCTGGAGAATAATGTCTGCCTGCAGCTCCGCTTTCAGCTCCTCAAGTTCTCTCACGATTCTGGCATGTTAGATAGAAAGTAAATCATCATATTCTTTTTTCAATGTAAATGATACATCTGCATGTTCAGGCAGCCTGAAGAACAGCGCCTTGGAGACGTTCCACATCCATGTTCACTGCGGTAGTAAAACAGTGTCCTGCAACACAGTCAGCAGTGTCACCACACGTTAGGTTCCAAAATCCAACATACTCTGAAAAAGTTCAGAGTTTCGGGGTGAAGTGCGTCGTCTCCTCTCTGTACATCATCTGTAAATCCAAGCCATCACTTTCAAATGAAAGCGCAGAAGCCTTGTTATTGAACATAACAGCATTTGTTTCACTCTGTCTGTTGGTCATCACGATGTTTCTGCTTTTTCTAACACCAACAAATACAGAGGAATGTCAAGTAAGGCATTTTCTGGAAATCCACCTGCTAACTCTCAGAGCAAGAAGAATAATTAGCGATAAAAAACATCAACAACCACTGGTTATTACCGCAAGTGCGTGGATAGACTTACAATCGTGAATACTTTGATGTGTTACTAACTGAGACGTTAAATAACATGCGACGTCCTTTAAGTGACAATCATCATTACAAGGTGTAAAATCAGCTTTTTGAAACAGATTTTCATAGTTATTACACTTACAAGCAAACGTTGTTGTAAAAGCCAACCTTTTATACACGAGAAAACAACCTCAGAAATGTGACCAATGAAATGGGTTGTAGAGCGATAAGCCTCAAAAGGATTTAAAAAGCAAGATGTGAAAGGAAGAAGTCTTTAAAGAAGTGTTTTTGTCTCATCTCTCTTTATGAGAAGCAACCACTACCACCTCTAACCTCTGCCTGCCCTTTTGTTCCTGTTTTTGCATAACTGTAAGGATTTGACTCACTTAGCAGCTCAGACAACAAGCTCTTTGATTTGCATGTTGTACTTGATGATATATGCTGCGCTCATTCTAAGCTGTAGCTGGAGATGATAAAAGAACCACAAAGACAGTGAGGCATTTTCACTTGGCTCCTAAATTGATAACATTGTTTGGTCAAACAAAATAAGTGGCAATCAGTGGGAGTAAATGCACATTAATTATGAATACTGTGGCTTTGCTGGAAAGCAGTGAATGTGCAAAGGAGAGGTCAAGTTGTTTATGTAACAGGAACAAAAATATGAAAGAAATGCCCCCAGTGTGCCACTTAGTTATGTATAATGAAAAAAAAAATCCATTCTTGCCAAATGAGCACGGAGATTAAAAATGAAAAGAAAATTATTGTATTATGAATTATGAAAAAATAGCAAGCCATAATGAATAGGCTGGGAGTAGTGAGATGCATTCAAGTAGTATTACTCTTCTTCTTCTTCTTTGTCTTTCGGCTGTTCCCGTTAGGGGTCGCCACAGCAGATCAATCGTTTCCATCTAACCCTGTCCTCTGTATCTTCCTCTGTCACACCAACCACCTGCATGTCCTCTCTCAGCACATCCATGAACCTCCTCTTTGGTCTCCCTCTTCTCCTCCTGCCTGGTGGCTCCATCCTCAGCATCCTTCTCCCTATATACCCTGGGTCCCTCCTCTGCACATGTCCAAACCATCTCAATCTCGCCTCTCTGACTTTGTCTCCAAACCGTCCCACCTGAGCTGTCCCTCTGATATGTTCATTCCTAATCTTGTCCATTCTTGTCACTCCCAAAGAGAATCTCAACATCTTCAGCTCTGCCACCTCCAGCTCTGCCTCCTGTCTTTTTGTTAGTGCCACCGTCTCTAAACCATACAACATAGCTGGTCTCACTACTGTTTTGTAAACTTTCCCCTTCACTCTTGCTGATATTCTTCGGTCACAAATCACTCCTGCCACCTTTCTCCACAAACTCCACCCTGCCTGCACTCTCTTCTTCACCTCTCTACCACACGCTCCATTACTTTGAACAGTTGACCCCAAATACTTATGCTCATCTACTTTCACCACTTCCACTCCTTGTAACTGCACTATTCCACTGGGCTCCCTCTCATTCACACACATGTACTCAGTCTTGCTTCTACTGACTTTCATTCCCCTTCTCTCCAAAGCATATCTCCTCACCAGTGTCATAATAAGCCAGTGAATTTACATGAAGCCCCATGGTACTTTAACAAAAAAAACAAAACAAACAAACAAACAAAAAAAGTGTTGTGCAGATGTGGGTGGTGTTTTTTTTTCAGCTTGAGTTATATTAAAATTATGGCACTAAAGCTGAAATTCTAACTGCAAGTTCTGTACAATTAAACATGGGAAATGATCAATGAAACTGTCCTTTAGAGGAGTTATTATAAGGGACTGATCATTATGGGTGGGACAGATAATTAATACATTGTGATACACTCCTTTGTGACATGTTGTTCTGTTTTTCTTTGCCTTGTTGTCTGCTAATTAGTTTAACTTGTTTGCTTTGAACTCTTGTGCTCTGGAATAATGGCAGGTCAGCCCTCACTTCAGGACAGACACTTGTGGTGTAGGTTCTGGCATTGGTCTTTTGTGACGATTTACAAACTCAGTTGACGCTGTTGCAAATGCATTATCATGCTTACATTGACTATTTCCATTCCATCCGCAGTGGGATGGAAATAGGCCAGAGTTTCTGTAGTAATAATAATAATAATCATGATAACAACAGCAATCAAAGATTTCTGACATCCGCCAAGGGTTAACAAGAACCCAAAATAAAAGATATGCATTTCACATCATGACGCGGACTTTACCTGGATCTGGATTCCACAACACAATGCAATAATTGCGTACTGATCCAGAATGGTCCAACTGATCAAGATGTTGCAATCTGATATTTAATTAACAAGCTGAAACAAAATGGTGTCTTCCTGATCTTGGTTTTACATCGTGATGTCGTATCCATGAAGTAGTTTTAATGTAATCCTTAAAAGTCTACAAAGTGTAATTCTGATCCAGAATTCAAATCCGGATCCAAATCACCTCCCAAATTTAATGGAGTCTTCCAAAAATTTGGTGAAAATGTGTTAAGTAGTTTTGTACTTGGGCAGCACGGTGGATTAGTGGTTAGCACTGTTGCCTCACAGCAAGAAGGTCATGAGATCAATTCCCACCTGTGGCCTTTCTGTATGGAGTTTGCATGTTCTCCCTGTGTTTGTGTGGGTTTCCTCCAAGTGCTCCGGTTTCCTCCTACATTTAAAGACATGCAGGTTAGGTGAATTGGAAACCTTATACTTGTAATTAATTGCCCAGGTCTCCTTCGCAAAAGAGATCCCAATCTCAATGGGACTAACCTGGTTAAATAAAGGTTTATATATATATATATATATATATATATATATATATATACAAGGTCTATTAGAAAAGTATCCGACCTTATTATTTTTTTCAAAAACCATATGGATTTGAATCACGTGTGATTACATCAGACATGCTTGAACCCTCGTGGGCATGCAAGAGTTTTTTCACGCCTGTCTGTTACGTCATTCACCTGTGGGCAGTCTTTGAGTGAGGAGTCGCCCACCCTCTCGTCAATTTTTTCATTGTTTAGGAATGGCTCAGAGACTGCTGCTTTGTTTGATCAAAATTTTTTCAAAACTGTAAGGCACAACTGAGTGGACACCATTCGATAAATTCAGCTGGTTTTCGGTAAAAATTTTAACGACTGATGAGAGATTTTGGTCTGGTAGTGTCACCGTAAGGACGGCCCACGGTGCCTGACGGCGATCTGCGGTTCGAGGCGGCAGCGTCTCGCCGTTTCAAGTTGAAAACTTCCACATTTCAGGCTCTGTTGACCCAGGAAGTCGTCAGAGAACAAAGAACTTTCAGAAGAAGTCGGCATGAGGAGTTTATTTGGACATTCCATTGTTAACGGACATTTTGTAATGAAAGAACGTGCGGGCAGAGTCGAATGTCGGGCCGGACCTGACCGCGGGGGGTCGCAACAGGAAAAACACCTCCGTTGGAAACCTTAACGGGCAAGTTGGAACATGCCCAAGCTGTTAAACAATTTCTCTGTTACTCACTTGTTGAAAGCCATCAAAAGCCGCCTGAATTTTACAAATGGTTTTCAACACGGAAGTGTTTTTCCTGTCATGGCACACACAGATTCGCGCAAATTCGCCGAGTCTTTTCCGTGACGACTCGGCGAATTTGCGCGCACGTCTTTCATTAAAAAATGTCCTTAAACAGTGGAATGTACGCATAAAGTCCTCATGCCGGCCTCTTCTGAATCTTCTCTGTTCTCTCACGACGTCCCGGGTGAATTAAGCCTTAAATTAGGATGTTTTCAGGTCGAAACAGGCCGACGACGGCGCCTGGAAGCGCTGCGCGATGTCCCGCTCCGTGGGAAGTCCTTATACCGACAGAAACACCCCATAATCTCTCATCAGCCGTTAAACTTTACACCGAAAACCAGCTTAATTTCTCAAATAGTGTCCACTCGGATATTCCTCACAGGTCCAGAAAAAATTTTGATAAAGCAACGCGTGCCGTCTTGAGCAGCGTGTGAAACAAAGGAATTCAGCCGAGAGGGCGGGACCACATCTCACTCAAGGCCTGCCTACAGGGAAATTACGTCACCGACACGCGTGAATAAACTCACGCATGCGCACGAGGGTTCAAGCATGATTGGTGTAATCGCACGTCATTCAAATCCATATAGTTTGTTTACAAAATATAAAGGTAGGATAGTTTTCTAGTAGACCTCGTATATATCCTGATCGCCTCAAAATTTCAGTTGAGTCTTCCATGGCCTAATATTTGTGCAAATTTGTTGAAAATACATGAAGTACCTTTTTTTTTAACATAATGCTTCACAGCCTGTTTAAAGACAAATCTTGATCCAGAATCCAGATCTGAATTCAGATCACCTCCAAAATTTAATGGGTTCTTCCATGGCATAATATCAATCTGTAGTGAACATTTCATCAAAATCCGTGCAGTAGTTTTGATGTAATTCTGCTAATAGACAGACAGACATACAAATGTATGATTTCAGTTGTTCAACAGTCTGAGGTCTCCGTTGTCGTATTTTGTGCTTCATAATGTCCCACACATTTTCAATGGGCGACAACGTTGGACTGCAGGCAGGCCAGTCTAGTGCCCACACTCTTTTACTACGAAGCCACACTGTTGTAACATGTGGAGAATGTGGCTTGGCATTGTCTTGCTGAAATAAGCAGGGACGTCCCTGAAAAAGATGTTGCTTGGATGGCAGCATGTGTTGCTCCAAAACCTGGACGTACCTTTCAGCATTGATGGTGCCATCACAGATGTGTAAGTTGCCCATGCCATGAACACTAACACACCCCCATACCATCACAGATGCTGGCTTTTGAACTTTGCACTGGTAACAATCTGGATGGTCTTTGTCCAGAAGACACAACATCCATGATTTCCAAAAACAATTTGAAATGTGGACTCATCAGACCACAGCACACTTTTCCACTTTGCGTCTGTCCATTTCAAATGAGCTCGGGCCCAGAGAAGGCGGCGGCGTTTCTGGATGTTGTTGATGTGTGGCTTTTGCTTTGCATGGTAGAGTTTTAACTTGCACTTGTAGATGTAGCGACGAACTGTGTTAACTGACAATGGTTTTCTGAAGTGTTCCTGAGCCCATGCGGTAAGATCCTTTACGCAGTGATGTCGGTTTTTAATGCAGTGCCACCTGAGGGATCGAAGGTCATGGTCATTCAGTGTTGGTTTTTAGCCTTGCCGCTTACGTGTAGAAAGTTCTCCAGATTCTCTGAATTTTCTGATTATATTATGGACTGTAGATGATGGAATCCCTAATTTCCTTGCAATTGAACATTGAGAAACATTGTTCTTAAACTGCTGTACTATTTTTTCATGCAGTTGATCACAAAGTGGTGATCCTTGCCCAATCTTTGCTTGTGAACGGCTGAGACTTTTGGGGATGCTCCTTTTATACCCAATCATGAGTGTCCTCAGTTCCCAAACACTTATTGAATGTTGTTAGAAGGAAAGGTGATGTAACTGAAATTGTAATTGAATATAGGTTGAAGAGGATTTTCAAATCATTGTATTCTGTTTTTATTTACATTTTACACAACGTCCCAACTTCATTGGAATTGGGGTTGTACATGGGAATGGATCAAAAGCAATTTACAGTTTTTAAAATGCACTGGAAAATGATATTTTTCCCAGATTGACCAAAATGATGTAGTCACATATTGCATTTCATGGTACAATAATTGTATCATAAAACAAGACTAAGTGTTATATTTTGCAAGATAACACAGCTTTGATAACAAAAATAGGATCCTGGAAATCACGGACTGCCATGGTTGTATATTGAAGGCATAAAACTTTCCCTTTGGCCTGCTCCCTTTAGAGGTCGCCACAGCAGATCATCCATCTCCATCTCATCCTGTCCTCTGCCACTTCCTCTGTCACAGCAACCACCTACATGTCCTCCTTCAGCACCTCCATAAACCTCATCTTTGGCCTCCCCCTTCACCTCCTGCTGGTTGGCTCCATGCACAGCATCCTTCTCCCTATATACCCTGTGTCCCTCTACTACACATGCCCAAACTATCTCAATTTCACCTCTCTGGCTTTGTCTCAAAGCCATCCTATCTGCGTTATCCCTCTGTTATGCTGATATGCTCATTCCTAATCTTACTCTTTGTCATGCCAAAGGAAAATTGTAGCATCTTCAGCTCTGCAACCAGCTCCAGTTCCTATCTTTTGATAGTGCCACTGTTTCTAAGCCATACAACATAAGTGGTCTCACTCAAATTTGGAAATTTTCTCCTTCACACTGGTGATGGTCTAGTGAATAAGCAGTGGGCTTGCAACCAAAGGATCCTTGGTTCAAATCCCCATCAGGGTGGAAAATTACTAAGGGCCCTTAGGCAAGGTTCTTCATCCCCAGTGGTCCCGGTGTGTAGTGAGCGCCTTGCATGGCAGCTCCCTGACATTGGTGTGCAAATTGGTAAATGTGAGTCATCAGTGTAAAGTGCTTTGAGCTTCTGATTCAGAGGAAAAAGCGCTATATAAGTGCAGTCCATTTTCCATTTCTGACAGACCTTTCTCCACCCACTCCACCCTGCCTGCTTTGTGTTTGCCACCTCTCTCCTGCTCTCTCCATTGTTTTGAGCTGTTGACCCCAAGTATTTAAACCCATCCCCATTCATTGTATGCACTTCTGGCAATCATACTGTTCCACTGCCCTTCGTCTCATTCACGCACATGTACTCTGTCTTGCTCCACCTGACTTTCATTCGCCCCAGAGCACACCTTCACCTCTCCAGACCTGACTCAACCCCCTCCCTGCTCTCATAACAATCTCATCCACAAACATCATAGTCTACGGAGACTCTTGTCTGTTCTCGTCCGTAACCCTGTCCATCATCATTACAAAAGAGACGGGGCTCAGTGTGGATCCTTGATGCAATTCCACCTCTACTTTGAACCCGTCCGTCATTCCGACTGCATACCTTATCGCTGTTACAGTGTCTTTATTCTTATCCATCACCACCCTTGCAAAGGTCTCTGCTGCTCCCCACTTTCTCATGTAATAGCACAACTCTTCTCTTGGCATACGTTTTCTCTAAAGCCACAAACATAACATCTTCTGGCCTTCTCTATACTTCTCCATCAGTACACTCAAAGTCAGCATCATGTCTTGAGTGCTCTTTCTCAACATTAAATCACATTACTGCCCTCCGTCTGGCCGGTGAGGGAAAGTACCTTTCTCCACCTTCATGTTCATCTTCACGTACAGCTTGATTTATGCCCCTTCCCTTAATTTTTCCAACTGCTCTTTTCACCTTACATCTCATCTAGGTGTAATCTTGTCTACTCTATTTATCTGTCTGACTATCCTGATTCTTTTTCACCAATTTCTTTCTCCTTATGCCTTCTTGTACTTTGTCATTCCACTGCCAAATGTCCCTGTCTTCCTATTTCTTTCCAGATGTCAGACTCAGTACTTTTCTTGGTGTCTCCCTCACCACTTTTGCAGTATCTCTGCCCCACCTGTCTCATCCCTTAATTTCACATTGCAGTCTTCCTCCTTCAACTAACACCATGTGAGCCTTCTTTCAGCTCTCATTCTCCTCTTCTTCACTTCTGAAAATCTTCCTGCAAACCACCATCTGATGCCGTCTAGTTACGCTCTATCCTGCTGCCACCTTATTACCCCCAGTGTCTCTCAGGCTTGATGTCTTGTATAGGATGTAGTCCACTTGTGAGCATCATCCTTCTTGCTTACATGCCGTGCTGTGCTCCTGCTTAATCTTAAAGTATGTGTTCATCACTGCCATTTGCATACTTTTTGCAAATTCCACCATCATCTGTCCTTCTACCTTCCTTTCTTTGACACTGTACCACATCTTGGAGGAGAAAACAGTCATATGTAAGATATTTTACATAATTTTACAAAACCATGTTGTGTTTTGTCACTCTTAACTCAAATGATCACCCTTTCAGTACCGTTTGTGTGTGTTAGGTTTGTCAGGGTGCAAGTTAAGGTGAAGGAACATATGAATATAAAAAAATACTGAAAGATTTGTTGTCATTTGTATTTTTTCTCCATAAAGCACACATCTAAATGGCGGCAGATGGCTTTTTTCATTTTCAGTTGACAACAAGGAAATTAGATGAAAGTCTCTGTGCAGCACATCATGAAATGGAAGGAAAGGTTATTTTCCTGCAGATAAGCTGTTTTTTCATAAGAACAGTGTGAAGGTAAAATAGAGTACTTTGCATCTTATCAGCATACATAACCTGCCTGTACTGCATACCAACTAGTGGTGTAACCAATTATAGTTGATCTGTGGTCCATGCACACCATCCTCCCATGGTTTCCGACTCATGTGAACCACTAATTAATTGGAAAGTTTATAAGTGTGATTTCTTGTCATGGTGACTTCTTTAAGAAGTGATGAGTGTATTCATTTTGGGTCCCATTTTATAAAGCAGCCTAACATTGTATAGTTGACGAAACTCACTTAGTAGACTCATGTTTTGATGTTATTCACTGCACAAAGCGCTTAGTCAGCTAAAATTTCACGCTAGACGACTAAAGTTTTTAGCCTACTTCAGAGGACACTAATCTTATTTTAGTTGACAAAACTTCGGTGTCTTACCTCAAAAATGGTGGCTATCATGTACCACCAGTTGATGGAGCAGGAAGGATGGAGAGCCTTGCGATGGGAGCGGGTTTCTGGGACTGGAATAATCCATTAGAGATGTTCATGGATGCCGAGGTTGGGAGCACTTCTCCTCAGGGCCCGGTTCCAGTCATGGTTGTAGCAGATGACCAACCCGGAAGTAAACAAAACTATTGCACATCGGAGTGATTTCTTGGCAGTGGTACTCGCAAGCCCACTATGCCTGTGAAAATCATTGACTAATGTTAGAAGGTTAATCTACAAGTTTAGCCGTTGATGTGAAATAGAGATTAGATGGCGATTGTTGGGTGACTAACCTTAGTCGACTAAGTAAGTTTAATAGACTAAAAGATTAGACTGCTTTATGAAACCAGGCCCTGACTGTGGCAAAATCACAGTCTTAGTGGATGAATTGCAGTACTGTGGTCATGTAACCTGTTTAAGCAAACAACAAAACAAACAAAAACAGCCTCACAGAGAGACTAGAGACCCCTGTGTAGCTGTGCACTGACACAGCCTGTTTCAGCTTCGTGCTCCGCTACAGACAAGAGGCTCAACACATTTCTGGATCCAGCCTGAGTAACACTCTCTCAAAGGTTAAAGGAGTTGAGGACTAAGTGCCCGTCATCTCTTCGATGTGTAGTCGTGAACCCACTAAACTGAGCATCATGCTCAAAATTAACAGAGAAAATATCAACAGCAATAGATAATAAGGATTATATGGTAAGTGTTTTTATTGACTTGAATAAAGCTTTTGATTTTATCGATCATTCAAGATTGCTTCACAAGTTACAACAATATGGAATAAGAGGGATTGCACATCAGTGGGTAAAAAGCTACTTAGAAAATAGAAAACAGTTTGTTCAGATAAATAATACTAAATCAGAATTGTGTAATATTATGTGTGGAGTACCACAAGGGTCGATACTTGGACCCAAACTGTTTATTTTGTATATCAATGATTTTGTGAATATATCTAATGTACTTGGTAGCATTTTATTTGCTGATGATACATTATTTTACTCTGGATCAGATATACAGGAAGTAGCACAAGTGATAAATACAGAGTTGGAAAAAGTGAAATATTGGTTTGATATAAACAGATTGTCACTTAATCTTAATAAAACAAATTTCATATTGTTTAATGGCAGAGTTAAAAAAATGTCATTAAAAATAGATGGAATGGACATTCAAAGGTTAAAAGAAACGAAATTTTTAGGAGTTATGATTGATGAAGATTTTACATGAAAGTCACACATAAATTATATAAAAGGAAAGATAGCGAAAGCCATTGCTGTTTTGCATAAAGTTAAATATTCATTAAATAGTTATGGATTATTAACATTGTACAATTCATTGATTGTTCCATATTTGACTTATTGTGTAGAAATCTGGGGATCAACATGTACAACTTATACACAACCTTTATTTTGCAGAAAAGAGTTTTAAAAGTGATTGGCAACAGTCGATTTAGAGATTCATCTAATCCATTGTTCATTAAGTATAAGGTACTTAAATTTCATGATTTAGTTGATTTGAAATTACTACAAATAATGTACCAAGCGAATAACAATACCTTACCAATAAACATTCAAAATATGTTTGAAAAAAGAGTAAGTAGCTATAATTTGAAGGGCATAGAAGTCTTTAAAAAAACAAGGTTCAGAACCAAGATAAAGGAACGGAGTATTGCAGTGAATGGTGTAAAATTATGGAACAACCTCAACAAAGAAATCAAAGAATCAAGGTCGCTTAAATTATTTAAAAAACATATTAAACTTGATGTATTTCATAAATATGAAACTATGAAATAAGTCAGTGGGCTGTGACAAAGCAAAAAATGTAATCTGTTAATAATGTTTAGAATGTTTGAAGTTTAAAATGTAATCTATTAGGGATGTAGTCTTTTAAATAATGGTTAAAATTAGGAAAGAAGTCGGTAGCATGTGATAAAGTCATAGAAATGCAATGATGTCGATTGATGATGCTTTGCAAGATTGTATTGTAAAAAAGGGGCAGAATATATAAGACTTGTTCTTCCAAACTGCTCCTTTTCGTTCAATGGTTTGTAATGTTTTGTTAATTTTGCTTTTCTGTTTTTCTTTTAAATGAATGAAATAAATCCTCAATCAAAAAAAAAAAAAAAAAAAGAGCATAAGGTGGTTGAAAGTCTACACCTCTGGAAAAGGACTATTTCCAACTTTTTCGAGTGTCTGCTCGGCAGGACCACTTATCAGAATGAATCTGGATCAGAGGGTAGGATGATTGTCTTTATCCTGAGTGTTACAAATAAAATGATTGTTGTTGCCCTCTCACCATCTTCATTTCTTGTTAAAAATAAAAAAAATTTGAAGTTATAAACTTATGCCCCTGACAAATTTCCCTGTGTGGACAATGAAATATATTTGATTTGATCAGTTGATTTGAAGTCAGATTAGTTTTGCTCCATTTCTTCTTTTTTCTTTTTTTTTTTTTTTACTTTTCATGATTTTGACAAAGACTTGTTTATTCACTGATACTGTTCATATTACAATTTAATACTAGAGCACCGTGCTCTTAGAGTGCAAACCTCCACCAACAGTAGCTTCCAATTCCACAAAATTTTAACTTGGAAAAATTTTCAAGGTCAAACTCCTGTTTGAAGTCACTTTTCATAACCTAAATTAGATGTGATAAAATGTCAGGGGAATGTATTTATGATAGTTCATGCACTTAAACTGAAGTTTAGTTGGTGTTGCCAGGGTTTGTTTTTTTGTTGTTTTTTTTCCAACTTTTTCAGTTTCTGAATTTATTTATTTTTCAGATCATTTTCCCAGAACATTGTTTATGTCTGCTGTGCACAATTTGTCATTTCATTTTGGCACTTGATTTCTGACTGATAACTTGAAAATAAACAAATAGGCATAAAATTGGAACCTTCAAACCAATTTTGGTGGTGTAGGTAAATCCAGAACAGAAAAAATGAGAGTGATTGAGGCACTTTTGATTGAGATATAATGCAAAATGTACACCAAATGGGTTTTTCAATATTAAATTCAGATGTCTACAAAATTCACAATCCGGATCAGATCCAGATCAAACTTTATCAGGTGATATTGAGTGCCAGTCTGCACCTCACGTTCAAATATGAGAGTGATTGGGGCACGTTTGATTAAGATATAATGTAAAATATACATTAAATGGGGTTTAAAATTTAAATTTAAATGGCCACAAAATCTGTAATCTGGATCAGATCCAGATCAGACTTTGTCAGTTGATAAAGGGTACCATCATACATAACACTCTCAAATATGAAACAAATTTGATCTTTTGATGTATTTTTGAAAACTTATTCAATGTTAAAGATAGAGATTTTTCCAGTTTTCAAAGATTTTTCCTGACTTTGACCTATGACCTTGAAAATTGAATCAGTTCTTGCCTATCAGGATATGAATCTTCACTAAAAATTTCATAACGATGTATGAAAAATTGTGTGCTCTAGCCTGTTCACAAACAGACAAACAAACAAACAAACATACAGTGGCGAAAACATAACCTCCTTAACAAGGTTGGGTAGGATTACTTTGAAATGTAATCCAAAAGTAATCAGATTACAAGTAATCCAAATGTATGTACATACATACATGTAATCCACATGTATTCTTTCAAAGTAATCCTACCCAACCTTGCTCCTTAATAACAAGCAATTTAAAATGTTATAGTCAACATTGGACACCTTGTTTTCATTCTAGACCACACACAAAATTTCTGTGTATTCAGTGGTCATTCGGCTGTTTTTTTTTTTTAATGCAAAACAAAGTAGTATTTGTCTTTATTATTTATTTTTGCTGATCCTTAAATACCATATCTGAGCTGAACCGTGCCTTGTGATCCATGACACCCCTCCTAACAATGTTGAAACAGTGTGTTTTAACTTAAGTTGAAATCCAAAATGTTAATCATCAACTTTATTATATTTTACTCTGCTACTTTAGCAGGACTTTGACAGAAGCTACAATATCTTTCAAAGACGGGATTTTTTTTATTTTTATTTATTTTTGCTGTCATCTGATGTTGAGTCTTGTTTGCTTTACAGCAGTTGGTTAAAATCTGTCCAGATTTTCTGTAGCTTCCTCACTTGTCTTATTAGGAGTGAACCTCTTAGTCTTTGAAGTTATTTGGAAGATAGTGGAAGATATTTAGCAGGCAGTAGACGATGATGGGTTTAAGTTCACTTAAGTCCATTGATTGATCGGTCTATTATCTCCAGGAAGACCTATAGGCCTCGCTTATTAGATTTGATCACTTACAATTGCTCCTCAGGCACTCAGTAATCAATGCAGTAATTATTATCTTGTTTTTCCGCCCCTTTCCTGACTTCCTTTATAGTCCTCTTTGGTATTTTTCCTTTCTTGTTATTGTTGTCCCCCCCCCCCCCCCCCCCCCCCCCACACACACACACACTTTTAAAACCTCTCCTTCACCACACTTCCACACTTGTTTCCTCCATACTTTCCAGAACAATTGTTCATTTTCTCACTAACGCACCAAATTTGGTACACATATTGTCAGTTAAATAATGTTTATTTTCAGATGTGGAGGTATCCTGAGCCTGTGTCCACGAAGCAACTCAGTGCCCTCTCAAAGAGCTCCTAACTTAGCCTAAAATTCCCTGGCAAGGTATTTTAACCTAAGAGTGATCCAGTAGGTGTCTGAGAGCAAGTCTGAGCACGGAGGGGACAGAAATTCCTATCTTTGTGAGGAGGCAGGGTTGACCCTATTGCTAGGTATGATGCAGTCCTCTAAGAGCTGTGATTGGTTGTCACGGAAAGGGGAGGAGAAACATAAAAACAAATCCGCTCCGCTCTCCTAGTCATGAATGGACAGTGAAATCAACCGTTCATATAACCTGAACTGCATTAAGACGTGTAATCATGAGGATAACTTTGTTATGGTGATGAAACTTGGCAGAATTAAATGAATTGTTGCACAGTTTAAACGTACCTCCATCACATGCTGAATAGCTATATATATTAAAAGCATGCGTACGTGAGTTTATTTTGTATGTTTATTGTGCGTACATAATATAATTGTAAATGCATTAAAAATACATGCATGAAAGTGAAAACATTTATTTCCATTGTGGTCCATTTAAAATCAAATGACAAAATAGATGCAATAATAAAATAATAACAATATTAATAATACCGATAATAATAATAATAATGTGTATATGATAACAAGAACCTAATCAATTTATAATACATTAAGACAGTAAATTAACATAAAATAATTATGTAGCTCAAGTAGCATGTTACTGACTCACTGTCATCCTACATACAGAGAATATCTCTGCCTCTTCTCTGTCTTTTCCGTCATCTCCTCTGCTTAAGCCACTCTTAAGCTTCTTAAAAGTCCTCCTCCCTCCTCTTACCAGTTTGGCACCTTAGGAGCTCTTGTAAGGCCTTAGGTGCTTTGTGGACAAGTTTCATCTTTCCAAGGGCAATTTTTTTTTTTATTTAATATTTATTTCATTCATTTAAAAGAAAAAAAAACAGAA
This sequence comes from Thalassophryne amazonica, assembly GCF_902500255.1. Taxonomy (NCBI): domain Eukaryota; kingdom Metazoa; phylum Chordata; class Actinopteri; order Batrachoidiformes; family Batrachoididae; genus Thalassophryne; species Thalassophryne amazonica. The sequence goes on from NC_047104.1 coordinate 122,053,553, forward strand.
TAGCAGAAATAACAAAACTCTACAAACCCTTGAATGAAGTAATTCTAAGAAGTTTTTTTGGGATAACATCACTAGGAGCTATTTTTAGCCTTAGGCTGCTTCCTCGATACGTGCCCTGGATTTAACCCCTAATGACCTATTTTGGTCAGTGAATAATTACACAGGGGTCAAAATTTAAAAATGTTCCAATCGTATTGAAAGGTATATCATATTATTTGTCTGATCATAAATATTCCAAAAAAGGTATAGTTTGGACTATCCTTGACTAAATGTTGTGGAGTTACAAGGTAAGAACAGCAAAAATGATGATAAAAGTCAGTTTCAGTTTCTACAGGGTCAAAAGTTAAAGTTGTACCAATTGTGGTCTAAAGTGATACATATTATTGGTTGAGTTAATAGGGTTGTTAAAAGGAATAGTTTGCACCATCTGTCATGCTTAGTTATCATATTACAGGGTAACATAGGTCACATGTCATAGACATCAACCTTGTTTGACCTTTACTTTGGAGTCCAAGCAGTCAACACAGACAAAACTATTCCATTTATTAATCCTATTAGCTCAACCAATAATTTGCATCACTTTATCACCAAAATTGGTGCAACTTTAACTTTTCACTCCTGTACAAACTGAAATTGACCTCTGTCATCATTTTTGCTGTTTTTACCCTGTAACTCCGCAACATTTAGTCAAGGATAGTCTAAACTATACCTTTATGGAATCATTATGATCAGACAAATAATATGGTATACTTTTCAATATGATTGGAACATTTTTAAATTTTGACCCCTGGGTAATTTTTCATTGAGCCTCATAGGTCATGAGAGTTCCACTCCAGGATGCCTCCACATCTGAAAGTAAGCATTACTTAATTTAGAATATATGTGCCAAATATCATGTTTTAGTCCCAAAATGCACAATCATTTTGACTATCTGCTGTACTATTTTTCTGCAGAGCTGTTTTAACAGTTTTCCAAGAGGAATAAACTAGCCTTCCCTTGGTGGAGCTGAACGTATGACACATAACCGATCAAATTAAATTTGGTGGTCCAGATCTTTTTGGCATACGGACAGGGTTATGGGGGATTTGGACCCACTCACACCTTCTAACACAAACAAAAATATGTATGTTTGTGGTTGGAAGAAACTAAACGGCAAATGCGTGTATCATACGAAGGTGGTAAGTTCACTGTTATTACTATATCCTGTCCATTGATGGGTAAAAGACAAGCTGCAATTTCTCTTCATTCACATTCATATGTGAGATGTTTAACATTAACTCCAGCATAGCACCACAGAAATCAACTGATCTCCAAAATGAACCCACAAGGCCTCAGAATTGAATATTGTTCAAGTATGCATGTCTCATTTGTCTCAGTTGTCCTGCTGTCTGCTAGGTCAGTCTATTGAAAAAAGTATAGAGTGCAACCCTTCATGGTCTTACTATACGTGGTGTGTTTGCAGCTGTTTTGGCCTTTCTGCATGAACTCATTCATGACAATTCTAAATGTTCAACCCAACCTCTACTCATCTGTGTACAAAGTTCATTGACCCCAGTCCAAATGGATTCGTTATTATTCTATTAACTCTATGCTTAAGTCTTAAGGTCAAAACCTGCATGTTTTAGGTCAGTAAGCACATGGTATTTAGAAACCTTTAAGTATAAGGTCACACACAAAATGTTGCACTTTGTTCCAGGTCAGTTCGGTTATATTCATTTTAGTACACAGTTTAGTACACAAGTTGATTTAGTTTAGAGCTTTTGAATTTTTTTTTTTTTTGCAAGAAGTGAGATAAAATGTGGGATGTGCAGAGAATCAGACCCTTAACCCTTCACATCAATTCTTCAGAGTAACATTTGTGTCCCCTCAGCTTGATCTGATTTCTATACAAACTTATATTTCAGCACAGCAGATCTACAGTTGTGGTTGGACATTTACATACACTCATCGTGGGCATGAATGTCATGGTAATTTTGGGCTTTTAACAATCTCTTGAACTGTCCGTTAGCCAAAGTGGAACGATTGTGCCGCTTACATCATTAATGACTTTAAAAAAACAAGAATTGGGTACTCAAGTCTAAATTTATTTTGGATTTTCGAGAAACCACATGAGGTCAAAATTATACATACAGGCTCATATTTATACATACTATTCACTTTAATGAGTGGTGGTGAAGGTTGTATGATATCTTTTAATATGACAGTGCCAAGGCCTAATAACGCCTTGTTAGTGATCATGATTGACTACACCTGGTAGATGTGTTTGACAGCTCTCATTGACTGACCAATATTCAGAACAATGGGAAAGTCCAAGGAACTCAGTGAAGACCTAAGAAGGTGAAATGTAGATTTACACTAGTTGGGAAGGTTTCTTGGAGCCATTTTTAAACAGCTGCTGATTCCAAGATCATCATTTTAAACAATTGTACGTAAGTACAAGTTAGTCAGATGTGTTACTACTTTGCCAAGGTCTGGAAAAAGACTTAAACTGTCACCCTCAGATGAGAGGAAATTGGTCAGGATGTTCAGGAACAACACAGGAACCACTAAGGCTTGGGCCTTCCATGAAGTGGAAACTGCTGGAATGTCAGCATCAATGTGTATAGTGATTTGAGTTTTACATCACCATTCACTGAGAGGGTGCCTAACAAGAAACAGTGGCGATTAGGCAGAGAATTTTTTATTCTACTTTTTCTGTGGCTGTCTGATAGTTCATTCTGAGCTTCTGAAAGCTCCGGTGTCAATTCAGCACAGCTCAGCTATCAGTGAAACCAAACGTCACGTTAGGGCTGGGCGATATGGCCTAAAAATAAAATATCAGATTTTTTTCAGAAAAAAAAAATTAGACTTTGGATTTTTTTTTTCTAATTTATTTGCTACTTTTTAAAGAAAACAATTACTACAGATGACAGTGATAACTCAAAACAAGTTTTCCTTTTATTTATTTTTTTTTTTTTATCAAAAACTTAAAAGTAGTGGGAGTTTGTTTGTTGAGGTGCTCTTGTTCCCCTTGTAAAGAGTGGCATTTCTCCCACTTGGCTGGATGCCTCTGTTTTAGATACTGGAATAAATTTGTTGTGTTGCTGCTTTTTGTTGCATTGGGCTTTAGACAAACTTTGCAGTGTGGAGTCACTTCCATGTCCAATGATCAAATGTCCTTTTTTTAGCGGTAGCCATATTGTTGTGTGAAGGAAATGGGACCAGGGGGGCTACAGAAGCTCCTGGGGACAAAAGGTGTGCTGCAGCAAGAGGAGAAAAAAGGAGAAATAAAATTGATTTTTTTGTTTTTTTAAATCATCCACAACAAAAAAACTAGAATTAATCAATAAAATCCATATATTGCCCAGGCCTACATCACGTCAGGTGTGTTGGACTTGCAGCTGTTGAAGTAATCTGCACCCTTATTACTGTTATGATGACAAGCTGTAGCATTATCTAACTAACAAGCTGTCACCATGGCAGACAAAACAAGCTAAATATTAAATTAATCCCTTTTCCACATTTCCGACTTTTCATGAATGGCATGCAATTCCTCCTTCGTGCGCTAGTTGATTTCATTCATGTTATGTGTGAAGGGGTCCTTATTACAGTACTAGCAGGATAACGGAGATGCCCATCATGTACAAAGCCAGAAACAATTTACTGCCACAAAATATATTAATGGAAAGAGAAGGTGGCTATAATTTGAGAGGAGAATTGAACTTCAAAAAGAGTAGAACTTGGACTAGTAAGAGAAGGATGTGCATATCAATCTGTGGAAAAGTTTGGAGCTGGAGCCCAAACAGAGCACCAATAGAAATCATTTTAAAAGAATGTACAAAAAAGTCACTAAAGTATTCAAAATGGTAAAAGAAATTGAACTGTACTAGTACCCGTAATTCATTGTGATTCTTTTCGTATTACTGATAAAAATGGTTTATCTTTAATATTGGCACAGTACAAATGGGTTAGGACATTTAAAAGCTAGATAGCTTCAGCCTTGACCTTTTCCACTCAACTACATGTTATTTTTTCAGTATATTCAGTATTTTATGTATTTTCCTTTTTTTGTTTGATTTTATCTATTCATTCCTTTATTTTCTATTATTGCATGAGTTTGCTGATTGAAATAAATAAAATAAATCAAAAGTAGCTAATTGTGCAAATCAGGCATTACATAAAAATTAAAATGGATTTGTGGGTTCAATCATGATTGTTGTTGAAGGATGTGGTATCTTTGGGAAAGATGTTGACCCTCAAAACTGCTCATCCTTGAGGCATGTAGCCCCTATGCAATAACTCCACACAAACATGGTAAAAATACTTAGCAGTGGACACACAGCAGCCACATTCCAGTAAAAGGCTGGAATTAAAGTGAAAAATCTTGTCTAATTTAACCAATATATATAAAGACAAGTTAGGATTTAGTTACGGATGCCCTTGTCCTTGTCGAACAAATTCATTCACTTGTTTTTCAGTTGTGTGCTCGCACCGAGTCACATAGGACCTGTTATTCCCACCCTCCCTCAGGATAACAAGTACAAGAGTGCAAATGTAGAACATGTGAAGCATAAGAAAGAGCTCAAACAGCCCTCGGGAGACACACACCAATTAGCTATGTCCGGTGCTTTAATTCATGCATAACCTGACACACATATCCCACACTCACAACCATTTAAAGAAATCTTACAAATCATTGATTTGTAAAAGCCGTTTAATTTGTAACATCTTCATCGAGATGAATAAATTTGTAAAAGTGTTGGACATACTGCCAACAATTATTATTTTTCTCCTCAAATTGTCCTGTATTTCTTGCGGGTTTTGATTGGGTAAGTACAATGCAGCCCATACTGGCAGTATTGATCCATTAATTGTAAAGCAGCCTATTGTAGTGAAAAGGCTGGCCAGTATAGACAGACAGGAAGGGATGCAGGCTGAAGATCAGCTGAGACTCTAATTGGCAGGAAAGCGGCTGCTATGAAGTGGCATAATGTGCTTTTTATTGGCATGTGGGAGGTTGAGAGATGTAGAGCGCACACTACCTTAAGTGCATGTTTTTGATAAAAAAAAAAATGTGGAATCCGAGTGTGGTTGGTATTTAGCTCAATTAAACACAATAACAAAACAGTTTTACAATTGGCCAACCCTGTGCCAGGTAGAACAGTAATAGTAAACCGTAGAATATGTTGTAAATATGTGAAAGGAACCATAAGGCGTTTATGCCTGTGAAATTTCTTTTAACTGTTATTTTTCCCCTCGTGATAGGATGCACAGCTGTCGGATGTAGCTGAAAACTAGATCCAAGGGTGAGACCCTGGTTATAAAAGTAAAAAGGTAGCACATTGCTGTAAACACTTCAATCTAATCTGTCTGTTTCAATGATAAATACAGTTTTTCAAAATTCATTCTTTTGCTACTCGGTGGTCGGAGCCTCGTCTTTGATATATTCTGTGGGTGTTTTAATTCCACTGAAGGCTGATGCAGAATAGAGTTTGTAGATGGCAACAAAGGTACTGGCAGAAGCACGGAAGGTCATAGTACTGAGGTGGCCTGTCTGACCTTCACACTCTGTTTCATGCTGAGCCACTGCAGAGCACAGATGACATTGAAATACTCTATCGACTGTGAGTCAAGCTGTGCATGTGAAAAACCCTGGCCCAAGGAGACATTACTCACTAAATATGACATTTCACTGTTGTCAGTCCAAGGCAAAGAACTCGAGCGTCACAGTTTTTTCTGTTGCTTTGACGAATACCCCGGCAAAGATACGGAAGCCGTTCCTGTGCCATTCCCTCTTTTGAGATGTTCTCGTCATTATTGTTTTAAGAAAGGACAAATTGCAGTTGTCTTTCTTGTATTTGTCACTGTATTCCAGGTGACGAAGAAGAGACGCAAGCGGCCTCGATTGCGTTGCTTCACAGTTAACATATTAACGTGATTACTGAAAACAATCAGGATGGAATGCATTTCTGTAAATGCCAGACATCACTCTGGGATCCTTGTGACCTTTTATCTCAATTGACATGATTAAAAACCCTTATGTGCCGTTGTATTTGGATGTAATTAGAGAGAAAGAGAGAGCGATCCAGAGCGGGAGGTAGTCATAGTGATAAAGAGCACTTTCTAGTGCATATATGATTGATCCAGTCTTTAATGACTAGGGAATGTTATTCTATGCAGTATAATCAGGGATGGAGGCACATAAGTTGTATGTCAGTGCACTTGTGGATTAAATGGTACGTACTGATCACTGTTTACTGTGGAGAACGCAACTAACAGTGGTCACTTTAATAAGTGGTGCTGAAGGCTCTGCAATGACTTCTAATATGACAAGGCCAAGGCCTATTAATTCCTTGTTAATGATCATGATTGACGACACCTGGAAGTTTCTCTTTGCCAACATAAAAAGGATGTGTTTGACAGTTCTCATTGACTGACCAATACTCAGAACAATGGGAAAGTCCAAGGAACTCAGTGAAGACCAAGCGAGGAGAATTAAATTAGAACAAAATTTAATTCTGGAAAAATTTTCTTGTACCAGCGATTTGTACAAGAAATTTTGCAAAAATCTATGCAACTGCATCACAGGTTAGTCATCAACATGCTGCATAACCACACTGAAGACACAGTCTTGTTTTTGTTTGTTTATACAGCCAAGAACATTAAATCTACTCTCTGAAACTTCAGCACTATGGTAGAGTCATGTGTGCAGATTTATGCCATCACATCTGAACACATCCAGACACAACGCTGCAGTTTCACATCCGACCTGAACATCAAAACCTATTAAATCTAATGACCTAAATTAATAGGCCGATGACCACATTATAACACATCTCACCAGCACTGTCACAGTTCTGGAGGAGGAATGTGTTCTCATACATGCTTTATTGTCAGATTCACCCACACCATCATCTGAATTACCTGATGAAGATCTTTTAAAGGTCATGTCACTTATAACACGTGACATGACCTATCCCAGTTGGCAACACATCATCAAAGTATTCATGATTGTAAGTCTATCTGCTCACATGCGGTAATAGTTGGTGATCGCTGATGTATTTTATTGCGAATTGTCCCTCTCGCTCGGCGAGTCAGCAGATGAATTTCTGGAAACATCTTATTCTTATTCTTGTAACGTCTTATTTTTATCGCCATTTCTCAGCGTGCGATGTACATTTTAGCAAACGCAAAAATGCCCCAATGGCCGACAGACAGAGTGAAATGAACACCGCTACACCTGATAATTAAGCTTCTCTGCTTTCATTTGAAAGTGATGGCTCAGATTTACATAGGATGGACAGAGAGGAAACAACACACTTCACCCAGAAACCCTTAATTTTTGGAGAGAGTCTGTAGGATTTTGGATCCTAACGTGTGCTGACTCTGCTGCCTGTGCCTCGGGACGCTACTGTACTGCCGCCATGGACACACACGTGGAACGTCACCATGAAGCTGTTTTTACAGGCTGCCTAAACATGTAGATGTATTTCTTACATTGGAAAAAGTCAGAATACGTTATTTTCAGGAGATAATGGACTTTCTAACTAATGTGCCAGAATTGTGAAAGAACTTTGTGAGGAGCTGACTGCGGAGCTGCCATGGGGGCATGCCAGAATAGCAGAGATGATCGGAGAGAGAGCTGCTTTTGGATGTAGCCAAGAGAGTCCAGCAGCCGTGGCTCATGGGGAGTGGGCTGGACACACCTGTCCTCACCACTTGGGATAATCCTTTTCTTTTTCTTCCAAATCAGGACCACAATAGGAAAACATTTCACAGCAGAACCATGGAGAACATCTCCACAGGAGGATGGCGTGGACCTGGACATGGTTCTCCGGTTGGAGATTGCACGTCATCCACGTGTGACTGTGGCAGTTGGGATGTCTTTGATGACGTGGACATAGACGTTGTTCTCCAGCTGGCGATCACGTGGTATCCGTGCATGACATGCTAGTTGGGACCTCTTTGACGGCATTGACCGGAACATTATTCTCGGGCTGACAGCGTGTTACTACTTTGCCAAGCTGTTATAATTTCTGTGTGACACATCCTTTAACAGACCGTTTGAGAGTTTTATGTCTAATATAGATGTTGAATCAGTCTAAAGTCAGTGTAGGGTTGGAAAAGGCTTTCCTGATGTATCAGACATCACAAGTCCATACAAGATAAAGGGCAACTTTGATGATGGTGTTGTGTGCATGGCACAGAGTGCATGGCACAAACTTTTGGGGGCATGTTTGCTGTCACATTTTTATTTAAACAATGACATGTTGTTTTGAATCCAGAGTGCTCCAGGTCCAAGGCCATTTTTATTAAGTTGGGTTACTGAGAATATTCTGTTAGTGCAGTAGTTTTGCAAATGCAGCCTGCATGCTTAGAAGGCAGATAGGTGGAACTGTATTGACTGGTGTAACAGTTGGAATTCATGTTTTTGTGTCGAGATTTTTGACTGCCCAGGATGATTTGATTGAATTAATGAATAGATTTGTAAAGGCAAGTCTACTTCAAGATGTTTTGCTTGCAGCACTGTTAATGGTAAGGTAAATTTTATGCTATATTGCACTGTATGGTCTCATGTATGATAGGGTTTTTTCTATTAAGGTTGGAGTATTTTTGTTGTATCAAAGTGCACGTTGTATGCACATTAAACATGTATTATCAGCAGTCTACTTTTTAGTTTCGGTTTAAAGTGCAAACTCCTTATTGAAAACTGAATTCCCCCATGTGTCCACCCATATTTCCACATTGCTCCAGCTGTGGAGAGGGAGAAAACCAATGCAAAAAATATTGTGAAACATGAGTACAAGTACAGGTCCCCCCCCTCCCACCCCTGTATTATGTGTTACTTCTATTTCACTGTTAATGTATTTGTTGGATTATGCACTAATGCGTATCTCATAATCATCTCTCATCGCATAATGTGCATCTTGAACCTGCTGTGTGAGGCTTTCTGACAACTGTGTTCTTTAAATAGACTGCCTTGGACTTTAGACTGGGTTTTTTTCGTATGGAGGATAATACCCGAACAAGTCGTGATTGTTCTGATGAAATTTTTTCGTTACAACTATATGGAATCATGGTTTGGATTTTCATAATACCTTGATTTTCCAGCTGGAAAATCTGTATTTTGCGAATGACTTAAGGGAGTTAAACTTTATTAGCCTAGTTTGTTGTTCGCAACAACTTTCGAGACAAAGACAGATTACAGGAAGGGGAGGTGACACTGCTGCACTGAAACAATAAATTTGTTGCTCCAATGTGGCAGTGAGACACCACATGTGGGCCAACCACAAGCTGCAACACTGTCCCCTGAGCTGCTATAGACACTTCAGACTATTGTCTCCAGTCTAATCACTCATAGCAGCATGTGCTCAGCTTCATTCAATTTCAGCATTTAGGCACAGCAGTAGCAGTCCAGCATTTAAGTAAATGCACACTAGCAGCACACTACACGTACATAAAAAATAGACACACCTCTGCAGGTAACAACGGGTCTCACAGAGCAACACTTTCAGTCTTCAAGGGACGAGCTTTGCCTGGAGCACGGCAGAAACCACTGGCCTCGCTGACGTGACTCTGGAATATGATTTGCCCGTGGGTGCTTTAGCCCCTGGGCACCTGTGTGATGGACAAGGTACCACAGTGTTCAGTTATAAATGCTACATTTAGACAAATGACACTGACCCAAGAATAGGAATAAAGTGTACACACTCAGCAGTATTATGCGGAAACATGTATCCCCCTTAGGGATGGTCCTCAAGCTCAAACAATGTATTTCTTCTCTCACCACTCCACTTTTTCCTTTTTTACGAATATTGTTGTTGTGGCAACAGATAGAACATTCAGAGACAAGTCAGTCAGCACTGCAAATTAAAACAGAAATCATGTTCAGGATTTGTTTCATTCAAAAATAATAAAGAATAATTCCACAAGATACCAAATCACATTTAAATCAGACTGGATGTGAATTGTAGTGTAACATTAAATTTGATTATAAAAAAAAAAAGAATTAAAATGCACAGTAGTCACCTTCTTGGGCTTTATTATTTTTTGACTCCTTAAAAAGTCACCGTTTCATGATGAAAATAAAATGTCAAAGTGGTAATGTTATTCTGCTTTCGGCTGCTGCTGTTAGGGGTCGCCACAGCAGGTCATCCATTTCCATCTGACCTTGTCCTCTGCATCTTTGTCTGTCACACCAACCACCTGCATGTCCTCCCTGAACACATCTACTGACCTCCTCTTTAGTCTCCCTCTTCTCCTCCTTCTCCAGCCTTTTGGCTCCATCCTCTCTGATTTTGTCTCCAAAACATCCTACCTGTGCTGTCCCTCTGATCCGGTCATTTCTAACCCTGCCCATCCTCGTCATTCCCAAATAGTGCAGCAGATAACAGAATATTTACAGAGGAATCCTTCAAATGGTGATACAAGCACCAAATTCGGCAAAAGTACACCTTAGATATTACTCTTTTGAAACAAAACGATGGGCCACTTGAATTTTAGTACGCGGCCACGTAGGGGTCAATTGAAGAATTACATAGGGGTCAAAATATAAAAATGCTCCAGTCATATTGAAAATTATACCACATTATTTTTCTGATTGTAAAGATTCCAAAAAGGTATAGTTTGGACTATCTATGACTGAATTCTATAGAGTTATGGGGTAAAAACAACAAGAATGGTGACAAAGTTCAGTTTCACTTTGTACAGGGGTCAAAAGTTAGAGTTGCTCCAATTTTGTTCAAAGGTGATGCATATTATTGGTTGAGTTAATAGGGTTTCAAAAAGGAATAGTTTGCACCATGTATCATGCTTAGTTATCATGTTACGGGGTAATATATGTCACATGTCATAGAATTCAGTGGATGTCAAGATTATTTGACCTTTACTTTAGAGACCAAGCATTCAACACAGTCAAAACTGTTCCATTTATTAATCCAAGTAGCTCAATCAACAATTTGGACCATTTTTTACTAAAATTGGAGCAACTTTAACTTTTGACCGCTGTACAAACTGAAACTGTAACCATTCTTAAGGTTTTTATCCCATAACTCCATAACATTCAGTCATAGATAGTCCAAACTATACCTTTTTGGAATCTTTATGATGAGACAAATAATGTGGTATAGTTTTCAATGTGACTGGAGCATTTTTGTATTTTAACCCCTGTGTAATTCTTCAATTGACCCCTACGTGGCCGCCTATTGAAAATTCAAGTGACCTGTTGGTTTTTTCAAAAGAGCAATGTCTAAGGAGAATTTGTGGTGGATTTGGTGCTTGTATCACCATGTGAAGTATTGTTTCAGTTATTTGCTGCACTAAAAGAAAATCACAGCATCTCCAGCTCTGCCTCCTGTCTTTTGTTAGTGCACCATCTCTATTCCATATAACATAGCTGGTCTCACTTCTGTCTTGTAGACTTTCCCCTTCACTTTTACACATATTCTTCTGTCACTACTGCTACCTTTCTCCACCTATTCCACCCTGCCTGCACTCTCTTCTTCACTTCTCTACCACGCTCTCCATTACTTTGGACAGTTGACCCCAAATATTTTATTTAACTCCTCTACCTTAGCCACTTATACTCCTTGTAACCCCTTTGTGCTCCCTCTCATTCACACATATGTACTCAGTCTCAGTCCGACTGAATTTTCCCTTCTTTCCGGACACATCACATCTCCACATCTCCAGGCTTGTCTCAACCTGCTCTCTACTCTCTAAATAAACATATATATGCAAAGAAAATGGATTACATAATGATCCATTCTCTTTAATATTACAACTAAACTATCAGTTTTGCAGCCATTTGGTTTTAGACGCATCATTGAGCATCCTTTGGAGTTTAGTTAGAGCAATCAGTAAGACAATAAGAGTATGCTACAGTGTAGTAAATCTGGCCAAAGCAGGCAGTAATCATAAAATGAGCAAGTATACCATGCATCCAGGAAGTTTTCACAGCACTGCACTTTTTCCACATTTTATTTTACAGCCTTATTCCAAAATGGATGAAATTCTTTTTCTTCCTCAAACTTCTACCCACAATACCCCATAATGACCATGTGAAAATTTTTTTGTTGTTGTTGTTTTTAGATTTTTGCTAATTTATTAAACATAAAAAACTAAGAAATCACATGTACATAAGTATTCACAGGCTTTGCCATGAAGCTCAAAATTGAGCTCAGGTGCATCCTGTTTCCACTGATCATCCTTGAGATGTTTCTACAGCTTAATTGGAGTTCACCTTGGATAAATTCAGTTGATTAGACATGATTTGGAAAGACACACACCTGCCTACATATAAGGTCCCACAGTTGACAGTGCAGGTCAGAGCACAAACCAAGCATTAAGTCAAAGGAATTGTTTGTAGACCTCCGAGACAGAATTGTCTCGAGTCTTCAGGACAACTCTGTGAATGTCCTTGAGTGGCCCAGTCAGAGCTCAGACCTGAATCTGATTGAACATCTCTGGAGAGATCTGAAAATGGCTGTGCACCGACACTCCCCATCCAACCTTATGGAGGTGGAGAGGTTCTGCAAAGAGGAATGGACAAAGATAGGTACACCAACCTTGTGGCATCATTTTCAAGAAGACTTGAGGCTGCTGTCAAAGGTGCATCAACAAAGTATTGAACAAAGGGTGTGACTACTTATGTACATGTGATTTCTTAATTTTGAATTTTTAATAAATTTTCCAAAATTTCAGAAAACTTTTTCATGTTGTTATTATGAGGTGTTGTGAATAGAATTTTGAGGGCGAAAATTTTATTTACTCTACTTTGGAATAAGGTTAGAACATAAGAAAATGTGGAAAAAATTAAGTGCTGTGTATACTTTCTGCATGCACCGTACATATATATAAAGGTGACTAGTGAAGGAAGCCACCAAGGCACCTATACCATCTTTGAGGGAGTTGCAAGTTTCTGTGGCTGTGAGTGGGCTGTGAGTGTTTACTGGTTACAGAGTTGTTGAGTGAAAGCCATAACTCAAAAGAAGTTCAGGAATGAGTTTATTAGTAGGCACGTGAGGGCCTCTGAGAATTGTGTTCACTTTGACTTTGAAAATTATGATTTTCAAAGTTTTTGTATGAAGCAGCCACACGCAGTGCTACATCCACCGCAGGAAAGAATTGCCTTGGGTCATGGATGGCAACCAGTCAAGCAGACAACTGATCCATCACCACTTTTCAAATTCAGCAATTTGTCTTACACATGCCAGGTGAATTAAAGGCAGACTCTGCTGGGGTTTCCAACAATGAGGTACTAGCATCCTGGATCATGGTCAAAGAAATGTGGCATCTGGCCAGAACGTCGGCACTGACATTCCCTCACAATGCAGATGATACAGCCCCAAATCACAACTAATTCACCCTAAGGAGCTACACTCAAGCAGGGTTTAAACCTTATCCACTCCAAGCAAGTACACTGACAACAGTGGGAAGGAAAATCTCCTTCAGGTTTTTGCTTTATTTTAATTCTAGGAAGAGACCTCAAGCAGACCAGACTCAGTGGGGTGACCATCTGCTTTGACCATAGTAATGAAATAAAAGCACAAAAACAATTGTCAAATGTGCAGTGACAGAAATGTTGCAGCTGAACAACCAATAGTCCTCAACTGAGTCTCTCGAATTAACTGTTTATTTGACAAAAAGTCATTACAGTGATACCCAGGGGGCTTCTGAAGAGACCGAGTACGAAAGGCATCTAGGCATGTTCAGTCGATATGTTGTCCAGCACCTGTGGATAGAAAATAATGTGAGGTCCCTGATCATGATGTTAATAGCAGCTTTCCATTAGACTTTGTGGAGCCAGTCACACCACACAGTTTGTTTGTGCATGTTTCTGAAGACTTGTATGAAGTGGATGTGTTTATTGAATTGATCCACCTGTCAAATAAAACAACACGAGTTTCATGAGGCTCCACATCTTTGCAAATAGCTTCTCTCTGTGGGTAAAAAAGTAGAAAGCAGCGGTACTGAGGCTGAACGTGTCAGTTTCCAAAGCGCATGCTAGCTTCCCTCCATGCTAACATGGAGGGAAAAGAAGTGTTTTGTTTCAATACATGTCAGATGTTTATTGCCATGTTGGTTGGTACACATGCACAGCTTTTCTTTCATGTTATGTTTGCATGAAGTTTGACACATTTGAAGTGTGCCTCTGTGGTTTACTGTTGAATTGCTAATTAGCTTGATTTATGAGCTAAATGAAATGCTCAAACGAAACGATATTGAGCTCATAAGCCACATTACTTCATTTGTCCCTACTCTTCCCTATTCCTCATCTCTTTCTGCATAATTAATCATCTGTCACCAGGAGATCTTGTTTCACAACAGGACGTGTCTGTGGAGTCCTCACAAAACATTTTTTGTGTGTGTGTCTCCTCCACAGACGGACAGTTTCCCCACTGAGCCTAATTACATGGGTAGCAGACAACAGTTTGTTCAAAGGTAAGAGTTGGGATTTATAATTTGGTGCTATTGACCTTTACTCCCGATATAACAATGACTTTACTATACTGCCAATTAATTGTACCAAGTTAAACTCAGTAGACGCCGTGTATTCCACATTTAATTTGGTTTTAAAGTGGTCATAAACTGTATTTTCTAAAACCTTGCAAATCTCATTGTCTTTTTCCGACCTCTTCCGTTGAATTTGTTTCATCTTCAGTATCTCTTTCAGCGCAGACAGTTCCTGCTATTGCAGATGTTGTTGTTTTGTTTTGTTTTTGAAGCTCTTTACATCTTCCCAATTATTCAGATTTTCCTTTTAGACTTTCAGGCACGGTCATGAATCTTTCATTCTGTCTCGAAGCTGCCACTGAGGCTAATAATGCCACAGCAAATTGTTCGCCGCAGAATGTGCTCAGCTTTTTTTTGTTATTGTTGTTGTTGTTTGTTTATTTGTCTAGCAGTTCAACGTTCAAGGACCCTGAGCGAGCGAGCCTTAGAGACAGCGGTCATGGTGACAGCGACCAGGCTGACAGCGACCAGGACACCAACAAAGGCTCCTGCTGTGACATGTCTGCAAAGGAAGCCCTCAAGATGAAAGCTACAGGTGTGAAACCACCACCTTTAGAGCAAGGTGAGAACTCGCTAGTATATTAGCTTGCGTGAAAAGTTGAAAACATTTGAACCGGAGGGCTATGAATCTGTTCTCGACCCTGTGGTTATTGGTTATTGGTTTTGACGACTGAGCTCCTCATGTGGCTTGTACTTGGATAGTGAATTCTCTGTTACTTTTGTTTGTTTTTTCTACCTTTCAAATTTAGTGCTTGCGCAGTGTGTGCACATGGGTGTGTTTATGCACAATTGAGGGTGCGAGTTGGTGTGCATTCAACACATGTCCTCAGTTTATCAAAGCAGACAAGCCCATTATGTTTTTATAGGCCCAACTACTTCAGCCCCTCCATTTAGTCCTCCTTGCCTGAGCTCCAGTCTCTGAAACTTTGATAATGGAACACGGAAAATGACTTAGTGTACGGTGGGCAATGGAGTTTCATAACATGGTGATTAAATATGAATAATGATTCCTAGTACTGTGGGTCAGGCAGATTACACATGACATGTGTAGGACAATAACTCCCTAGATAAGAGTTGTTGCAGTCGTCCTTACTACCCCCTACCCCAATCCATGAGTAGAACAACACCAGGGGAGACAAGATAGCTGATATTATATTCATAATTTTGATACACGGAACTGATAGCACTGCTTAATTTGTCCATCCACAACAAATTAAATAAACCATAAAAACTTTTTGGTTCCTTTGTCAACACTAAAGCACAATTAGGGTCTTCCCAAAAATAAAACTTGGCCTCAAGACAGACATTCAAAATGGCATCCAAAATGGCTGCCAAAATAGTTTTTGCATTTGTGCCGAAATAAGTCCATTCTACTGTTCGTAAAAAATATTGACACTTCCAATATTGCAATATTTATTACGTCCACCAAGGACATAATAAAATCATCAACGTTTACTTATCTGTCTAGCAGGATTACATCAAAACTACTGCACAAAGTTTGACAAATCTTTCACCAAAGATAGATATTAGGCCATGGAAGACTCAGTTACATTTTGGAGGTGATCCGGATCCAGATTCTTGATCAAGATTTCACTTTATATAGGCTTTGAAGGATTACATCAAAACTACTTCAAAAGTGCCACCACAGATAGATATGGGGTCATGGAAGACTCCAATTTTGGAGGTGATCCGGATCCAGATTGGTGGATGTCAGAAATCTCGGCTGTGCAGTCTGTTTTTAAAGTCCGGAATTGACATCATTTAAATTCAGTTGATGGTGGAAAGAAGGTACAAAGGCAGTGCTTCCGTCCTTCAGCACAGAACGCAATCTATTGTAGACCTTATCTGAGTATTACGTGACATCCCCTCTATTTCAAACAACAACAACAACAAAAAATAAATAAATAAATATTCATGGCAGACCACAAGAAATTTCCCCAGAGGTCAAATTGAGCACCGATGAATTTCCTTAAATGAGTTGCAGCCAGAGAGCCCTGAAATGAAGAATGGGAGAGAGTCTTTCTTTCTATGTTTATACGTTTAGATGCATTCACTGTATGCAAGCCAGGCATGTCATGAGCCAAGTCAAGGAGGCAGAGCACTTGTGCCACCCTTGACTGGCAGTAACATTTTGGGCACAGTACTTGTTTTCTAGTTTGTCTTTTCTACGGCTGCTCCACTCTGTGCACACATTGCACATCCTGGAAGTTACATCCTTTGCAGGAGCACATCTTTACTTTTTTAAAAACATTCTTTCAGCTGCTCTTATTTGAGGTTTTAAAAACAGAAACATGCATCTACATCTCACACAAAGTCATTACAGACGTCCGGTGGACTTTGGCCACAGGTGAGTGCATTATTATATTTTTATTTTTGGCTGCTCATGTCTTGCAATTGCAAGTGTGTGCGTGAGCGTGCATGCAGGCGTGCGTGCATGCACATGAATCTGTGCATCCCCATATATGTCTTGGTGTAATATGGGAAATATGGCACCAGTTGCATTGTAGAAATTTTGAACATACTTGAAATGCATCATTCCAGTCTCATCTCATCAAGCTGTTCCGCACACTCCGAATTCAGTTTCCACACATCCACAGCACTAGTTCTGCGTACCAAGAGCGGCCCACTGGGCAGCTCTTACTACGCTGCTTGCACACAGGCCATGCGTTTCTGCATGAGCTTAGCAAAACACGTATTCGTATCTCTTCATTTTGTGGGGAGTTGCTGTCTTTAAGCACTTACAGTTTCTTACTGGTTCTCATTTCATAATATCCGGATGACACTTGCAAGAGCACAGCGGCTCAGATTTGGTCGAGTTTGTTGTGTAGCTTCACTCACGCTCATCTCACATTTGACTACACGGTCAACCACAGTTGCTGATTTTCTTCAGTGGTATTCGTGTCTGCCCTTTCTCGTTTCTGTTCTCTCCTCTTCTATCCTACTTCACCTTGTGTTTCTCATCTTCCTCATCCTCTCTCTCCTCTTCTAGTTCTCATCCCTGTTACTCTCTGTCCATTATTGGACTCCACCTTTGTCCAAACCAAATGTTTACCTTTGCCTGCTCGCTGATTTGGGAGAAAACTGGTGGCTAAAATTGTTTTTGTCTGTTTCAGTGTGGAAAGGCAAGTTGAAAAATGGTGTAGCCATTCAGAGGACATTGTTTTGTTCTAAAGTTAGAGTGTAAAGCACAAACCGTGCATTTAGTTTGCAACAAATGGCAAATGCATTGGTTGCAAGTGTTAAATACTAAACGGTGACCCATGAAGCTTTATCATTGAAACTGTTAACCATTCAGAGAGAGAGAGAGAGAGAGACTGTAAAGGTGCCTTGACACATGCATGTAACCATGCACTGCCGTGCAATTTGTCATGCCATTGCCACCCACTGTGTCCCGCTGGATGTTGCACTTTGTGCCGCTGGACATGGTGTTATAGAAAATAATTATTTTGTAGTGGATTAATCATTTGCTCTCAGAGTTTGGCTGATTAAAACAGTTCTAATCCAGAATCATAGAGGAATTTTCTATAGCTGCAGCTTTTCTCTCTCGCTCTCTCTCTCTCTCTCTCTCGTGCGCTTCATGATGTGGAGAACACATTTGGAATCATCTAAAAAGGTAATTATTTATAATATTTATATTGTAATGGCTTGGTAAAACAGTTGCATTTTCATTCCTTCTTAGGGGTGTCTGTAAAATTATGTTTATGATAGATTTAACATCTCGTCATCATCAGATAGGCTGACGCAATGACTCCCACTGACATTCAGTGTTTTTGAATTGTTTGCGCAATGTTCATGTGAAGGTCGCATAATTAACTCATGCCAGAGATTTAGAACATTTCAAAAAAAATTTTGCTCACTTGCACAAGGCAGCGCACAGTTTACAGTGGTTTACAACAAGTTTACAATGAGTTTGCTCTCTGGCATTGCAGATTGCGCACCAGTGTGCGGATCAAATTTGTGCAAGTGTCAGGGAAATTCCATTGAAATTCCAGACTCATTCATAGCATCGAATGCCATCCTGATTGTCCTGATATCCGCCAGTAGGGAAAATGTAGACCTTCAGCAGGGTGGACACAACTGCAAAACCAAAGGGAGCCCAGCTGCTGTAGTAGTAAATGTCTGTATGAGAGCTTGTTTTAAGGCTTTTATACCTCCACAGTGCAGGCTGATACAATTCTTTTAATGTAGAAGTTCATTTTTCAGGGACACATCCCAAAGTAGTATTGCTTACCTTCAAATACACATTTCATAAAAGACCAGGAAATCTTGAGTATTTTTGTTACTCAACAGCACAAACATAAAAGTAGAAGATGAAATACATAGTCTCAGAACTACTTGTCCATTATATAAAATGGGCTCCTGATGCTGTGATTACAATATACCTCATTGAGTTGTGGCTTAGTTGGAGCTAGAAAAAAATGTTTGATCTCCAGTCATTGTTTTACTCGTGCAAGCATCTACAAACATACAGTTGTATGTAAAATTTTGGGCAGCCCTGAAGATTTCCATGATTTTCCTTTATAAATCATTGGTTGCTTGAATCAGCAGTTTCAGTTAAATATATCATATAGCAGACAAACACAGTGATATTTGAGAAGTGAAATGAAGTTCATAGGATTTACAGAAAGTGTGCAATAATTCTTTAAACAGAATTTGGCAGGTGCATAAATTTGGGCACCCCAACAGAAAAAATGTTGAGTAGATCCTCCTTTTGTAGAAATAACAGCCTCTAAACGCTTCTTATAGCTTCCAATGAGAGTCTGGATTCTGGTTGAAGGTATTTTGGACCATTCTTCTTTAACATCTCAGGTTTGTTGGTTTCCGAGCATGGACAGGCTGCTTACAATCCCACCACAGATTTTCAATAATACTCAGGTCTGGGTGAGTGAGATGGTCATTCCAGAATGTTGTACTTGTTCCTCTGCATGAATGCCTTAGCGGCTGTTGAGCAGTGTTTAGGGTCATTGTCTTGTTGAAAGATCCAGCCCCGGTGCAACTTCAACTTTTGTCACTGTTTCTTGTACATTGTTTTCAAGAATTTGCTGATATTGACTGGAATCCATGTGACCCTCAACTTTAACAAGATTCCCAGTATCTGCCCTGGCCACACAGCATGATGGAACCACCTCCAAATTTTATTGTAGGTAGCAAGTGTTTTTCTTGGAATGCTGTGTTCACCATCCTTTGTGAGATTTGTAGGTAGCAAGTGTTTTTCTTGGAATGCTGTGTTCACCATCCTTTGTGAGATTTTTTCTTGGCCTGCCACTTGAGGCTTTAACTAGTACTGTGCCTTGGGTCTTCCATTTCCTTACTATGTTCCTCATAGTGGAAACTGGCATCTGAAATCTCTGAGATAGCTTTTTGTATCCTTCCCCTAAACCATGATGTTGAACAATCTTTGTTTTCAGGTCATTTGAGAGTTGTTTAGAGGCTCCCATGTTGCCACTCATTAGAAGAGATGAAAAGAGGAGAAACATTTGTAAATGGCCAGCTTAAATACCCTTTCTCATGATTGGATTCACCTGTGTAAGGAGGTCAAGGGTCAATGAGGTTACCAAACCAATTTTGTGTTCCAATAATTAGTGCTAAATGTATTCAAATCAATAAAATGACAGTGGTGCCCCAATTTATGCACCCTGTTGGGAAAGTGTAGGTACACAGACCCACAACAGGGGGCGCAAATGAACGGACAATGGAGGAAGTCAAATAACAACACTTTACTGTTGTGAATGGGCACAACAAACACAACAGATTACAACAATAGACAAAAAGCCAAATCACAAAAGGTGTCGTGTGGGCAGGCTCGAAGATAGAAGACGTCTGTCCAAAGTAGAACCGGAACCACACGATTTCCTCCGCCACCAGACCCCGGGAATACTGGAGCCGCCAAGTCCCGAACTCCCAGGTGGCCACTGCCTCCGCGTGTCGGACCTGGTACTGCTGGCGAGGAACAAAAAAACAATTAAATGTGGGCGCGTTTGCACCCAGCAATCCACACGGCAGGAAAACTACCTCCACCTCTCGTTGGAAAAAAAGTCTGCTATACAATGCACAAAAGTCACAAAAGGTTACTGTCGAAAGATCACACAGTCAGCTGAGAACGTTACCTTCCAGGTAGAGCGATATCTCGGCAAAGAGGTGGAGACGTCATCCTGCTGATGTACCCCTGCTGATCAGGTGATTGGTAACAGCTGTTGCAGGTGATGCGTGACAGCTGTCACCCTGGCTGCTCCTGTGAGGCGGCTGCGCCCTCTGGTGCCTGGAGCCCGCACTCCAGACAGGGCGCCCTCTGGTGGTGGGCCAGCAGTACCTCCTCTTCTGGCGGCCCACACAACACACCCGCATGATTTTGTTTAAATAATTATTGCACACTTTCTGTAAATACTAGAAACTTCATTTCACTTCTCAAATATCAGTGTATTTATTTGCTATATGATATATTTAACTGACATTTCTGATCCAGACAATCAATGATTTATAAAGGAAAATAATGAAAATTATCAGGGGAGCCCAAACCTTTGCATACAACTGTACTTCACAGTCCACAAATGTCTTTGAGTAAGTTTCCACTGAGAAGTTTTGAGGTGAGATTTGAAGGTGGGGAGAGAGTCAATATCCCAGATGGATTGTGGGAGAGAGCTCCATCGATGATGGGCTGAACAGCTAAAAGTTCTGGACCCCATGGATGAAAGACCGGCAGGAGGTGTCGTGAGAAACATAGAGAAGGAGGACCAAAGAGTACAGGAGGGAGTGTAGAGATGAATGAGGGCAGAGAGGTATGACGGTACAAGCTTATAGAGATTTTAAAGTGAGGAGGAGAATCTCATAATCAATACAGTGTTACGCAGAAAGTCAGTGAAGTTCCTGAAGGATGGGGAGTTGGGAGTGGGGGAGTGATGTGTTCACTGGAGGGGGTACTGGTTCCAATGCATGTATTTCCGGACCAGCGGTATTGAGTATTTTGAGTATTGCAGTAGTGAAAGCCTGAGGTGACCAGAACATTGATGAGGATGACGGTGCGACTAGGTGTATGTGGCGGGTGGAGACGGTTGATGTGGCATCGGTGAAAACATGCTGACTGAGTGATATTATTGATGTGTACTTGAAATGAAAGTGTGCTTTCAAGCCTGACACGCATTTCTTGAATATCACGGAAGGAGGAAGTATATTGTCTATGGTGAGTGAAATTCATGCCAAAAACAGGCCATCATCCAGTCCACAGTAGGGTTGTAAGGAATAGTCATAATCAAAAACAAATAGCTAGTACCTGAATATTCTACTAATTTTCTTATGGTTGACTTGTCTGGTAATTCATATTTTTCTACACAGCTGTCAAAAACGGAGACGGGGTACCCTTGCACACTGCTTCACAAGGGACAGAACTCAAGCAGGAACTAATAGACCAACATCTACCAGCAGCCAGCACTCCATTCACTTCGGGGCTTTCAATAAATACCTTGATTCAAGTAGAACTGCAAACATTGTTCCCATGTAGTTCACTGTGTTAATACCATATAAACTTGTAGTTCTGTACTCATTAAAAAAAACAAAAAAAACAATAGTACATTTGAAATTTCACTGCTTAGATGTGACCTCATTAATTTATTGCCATATTTAGTTGCTGACGTCTCTGCTTATTGACGACTGATGGCATCCGACTACTCTACTAGCGATTTTCATTTGTCATCCCAATCCCAGTTCATAGTACATTTAGATATACATTATCCAGGGATCCATGTATCAATGTAAATGGTAAATGGACTGCATTTATATACTGCTTTTATAGGCAGAGCGCTTTACAGTGATGCCTCACATTCACCCATTTACACACACGCTCACACTGTGATGTCAGAGTGTGATGCAAGGTTCTCACTACACACCGGGAGCAATTTGGAGATTAACGGCCTTGCCCAAGGAGGGCCCTTAGTGATTTTTATGGTCAGACAGGGATTAGAACCAAGGATCCTCTGGTCACAAGACCAACACTTTAACCACTTGACCATCACTCCCCCAGATCACCTTCAAAAATATGTAGTTGCACCTTTTACTTTAAAACTAATTTCTGCTACATTATGCAAATTTTTACCCCCCCTACCTGCTTGAACCCAAATGTGAGAATGTTTCTAAGTCAAGACAAAAGTGTTTCTTTGGGTGTCTTAAGAACTACAGTGCTGCATACTGAGCATGGTTTCTGTTTAATGGTGCAATTAATCTGAGTTAACAGAAGGGCTGTTTTGCTCCTTATGGAAAGACAGCAACAATTTGAGAAATGCTGTGTGCTTCTCCACTATGCATGTCTGACTAGATAACATTTTGTTTTTCTTTTCATTGACTTTTTGAATGGAAAAACGCCACACACGTTGGCAAGAGAAATAGACTAATTAAAAAGCTCCATATGTTTCTCATTTTGAAAATCTTCCCATTTAATTGTCCATGAGAGACTGAAAAAGTCACATTTATACACATGACAACAGGAGTATGTCAGGGCAAAGCACGTTGGTCACCCTGAGCACAGTCGAACAACAAAAAATGTGTGCCTCACTGTGTCTGTCCTCCTTTCTGTATTTTGTCTTTGGTTATGTCCCTTTGTTTGCACAGCAGTGTTGCACTGAGAGCAACACTCTCTTCTCATCCACACTTTTAATGTCACACCTGGAAGCTTCACAGTAAGACTACGGTTTTGATCTGTTTCACCCGGAGAAGCTCTGCTGGAGTAATTGGAGATTAAGGGGCCTTGCCCAAGGGCACTTTAAGGGGGCAGTGAGATCAGAATAATTGGTCTTCCTTCAGCGTTTTCAGCCACATTTGTCCATCTGGTCAGGATATGGAAGCAACCGCTACTCACTTCATCTGTGCAAGCTCCTACATGAACTGTGGATTCAGGTCAGAATCACGTCCACATGTGTTTGTCTTTCCTGGCTTTACAGAAAAGATCACACAATGTGAGGAGTAGTTCTAAAATTGAAAGAGTAAATTGAGCAAGAGTTCACCAATCTCCCAAATTAAACTGTCTTCTTTGTGCTCTCTGCATGCATGTGGCCCTACGGTAGGTCAGCCAAATCTAAATGTAAGGACAATAAAAGAACATAAATTTTTAGTCTGGGAAGACCTTAATACTTTCAGGGTTTTTGTCACTTTGGACTTCACGTTGGGTGGAGTCGGGGATAAGGGGGAAGTTGGCCCTATACAAACCCGGCCCCATGTGTGACCTGGGCCCGGGACTAACCCTGCTCCTAAAGCCCCTTTCACACCGGGCCAACGCAGAGTTGCGCAAGGCGGTGTACCAACTACGCCGAGCTATTGACCTGAAACGGGACGCAGTTTGTCCCGTATTTCTGTGAGAATCAAAAAGTCTGTAAAATGTCAATGGAATTGGCTGGCGCTTTATATGGAAACTTACGGTAAATTTGATCCCAGCCTCTCTCCTGCTTTTCACCAATGAGCTGACAGACACGAGTTGACAATACAGAATCACTCTTATCTCATTGGTCGAGGGACATCTGCTCGCAAGAAGATACTGACGTCATGAGCCGACGACGGTCGCTGGACGACAATAACAAAGCAGCATGGCTGATATCGATACAGACACCGACACTGGCACTGCAGATATGCCTACGGACAGCAATGTCTGTAACGTCGTTACTACTCCTAAAAAAACAAACAAACAAAAAATAATGCAAAAATACAGGGACGAATGAGAAAAGGAAAATGGCTGGGTGGAAAAGGTGCGCGACAACAGCTAAGTATTGTAAGTATTGTTTACTTTTCAGATTTTATTTTTTGCACTTTTTATTACACTAAATATGTAAATGTGCACTGTTACATTGTTTTGCACTGTTACATTGTTTTGGATGATGCAAATTTTCTATTGTTTTTTTGTTAATTTATACAATTTTAAGTTAAGCACTACAGAGAGATTTATTTTTAAAGATTTTTTTTTATTTTATGCTTTGAAGCAGGACAGAATGCTCATATTGAAATTGTGAATGAAAATTTATTTTGCACTAAAAATAAATTGCTAAATAATAATTTCCACGTGTTCATATCAGAACAAATGCATGTATGCATCTACTTAAATTCAGGGTCAAGTCAACAGTCAAATGGTAAAAAATCATTTCACACAGACGCTGGGAAGGGTGAAGGCAATGGTTGGTCGGCCCTGGCGGTGAGGTGTCCCTTATTTATTTTTCAGAGAGTTGGCAACCCTATTTGTGTGTAAATATGTCCTCTTTGTCATAAAGGAAATAAACACTTCTAAAACTGAAAATGCTGTATTTAGAACCTAATAATACCTCTGAAGTGATTTAAAAGACATGTAGCAGACGTTAGCATTGTTTCTTTTTTTTCTTTTTTTTTGATGCTGTTTTTCTGTAAAAACAGCATCATGGAGCCACGCTTCTCCTCCCTGTGCTCCCCCCTGCGTGCAACTTACGCAGCCATTCCTGCGTACTAAATATGCAGCACAATGCAACTCTACGCAGGCCCGGGGCTTAACTCTAACTCAGGGCAAATTTTTAACCAGGACTGACTACTCCTGAGGGCCGAGTTTTCTTATTATCGAGTCAGGCACTTCTAAGATCAAACCCACTCTTTTGAAAACCCATGGGCAATGTCACAGAGGGTTTGTCGAGCGTGTGTGTTTGAGTACATATGTATGTGCCTGACAAACAAAACTTAAAGTTCAAACCTACTGACAGAGCCTTCCCCTTACATGCCCACTGTTGTTACAATCTTTATGACAGTCTATCCTGCGTTAGACCGTGTCTGTCTCATAGCTGTCCTCCCATTTATTATCACTCTCCACTGTTTACACCCCCGCTCCGCTGCTTTGGTTCCACTTCTGCACCTCTCCTTGTTTGGGGAAAATCGATTAATCTGAGATTAGACAGTTAACTGGCTGCAGCTTGCTGTGTTTAGCCAATAACATGAGGGTTTAGCTATGCTGCGGGGGAGGGCAGGGGCACAAGGCCAAGGCGTGGAGAGGAGTGTCGAACATCACTCTGGCTACGATCATCACATCTTTATTTAACACAGGAGTTGCCCGTCACCAGTCAAATGGTAAAAAGCAGCAAAATATCCCTCAATTGGACTTAATAGTTCCATGAAAAATATTGTTGTGTTGTGATCTTCTGCTTCTGAAGCAGCAGCACACCTGTTTAAAAAGATGTTCTTGTATATATTGTGTTATCCTGCTGTTTCTGATGAATTACAAGCAAGTTACCTCATGCTTGGTAAGTTGAACAGCAATCCCAGCTGCTCTGTTTTCTTAAATCAAATCACTCAGGTGCTTTATGAGGCTTATTAGTAAAAATTAATAATCTAATGAAACAGATGAAACTAAAACATGGGATGTGAAATGATGCACATATGCTTTGCTGTCAGACCTTCAGCGATTATATCTTGCTGTTGCTTTATTTAAACTAGAAGGTTCACTCAGAGAGTGTATACCTCCGCGGGAGTTTCTTCTGTCACTCAATGGAGGCGGAAAGTCACAATGCTGACTTTTAAAATGAAGTTAGCCCGTCACTGCCTTGTCAGCAACTGGTCCTGAATGCTGCTGACTGACTCAAGAAGGGCCACATTCCTCTGATGGGAGCCTCCCTTTATTGGATTCCACTTTAGAATTGAGTGGAAAGTTTTTCTGTTTATTTTAAAATCCTCAAATAGGACAGCACCACCTTACTTCTCTCACTTTTTGCATCACCACGCTTCGAGTGCAACTTTGTCCTCCAACGAAGAGCCTCATTTATAGTGCATAGAAAGTATTCAGATCGCTTCACTTTTTCCACATTTTATTATGTTACCGCATTATTGCAGAATAGATGGAATTCAATCAATCAAACAATCAATCAATGCATTTCATTTATATAGCACCAAATCATAACAAAGCTGCCTCGAGGTGCTTCACCCCAGGTTAGACTTACCCCAGCAAGGTTAGACCAATTCATTTTGTCACTCAAAATTCATTTTTCCTCAGAATTCTACACACAATACCCCATAATGACAATGGAAAAAAGTTTGAGATCTTTGTATATATATATATATATGTATATATATATATATATATATACACAAGGGCTGTCAATAAAGTATAGGTCCTTTTTATTTTTTCAAAAACTATATGGATTTCATTCATATGTTTTTACGTCAGACATGCTTGAACCCTCGTGTGCATGCGTGAGTTTTTCCACGCCTGTCGGTGACGTCATCCACCTGTGAGCACTCCTTGTGGAGGAGTCGTCCAGCCCCTCGTCGGAATTCCTTTGTCTGAGAAGTTGCTGAGAGACTGGCGCTTTGTTTGATCAAAATTTTTTCTAAACCTGTGAGGCACATCGAAGTGGACACGGTTCGAAAAATTAAGCTGGTTTTCGGTGAAAATTTTAACGGCTGATGAGAGATTTTGAGGTGATACTGTCGCTTTAAGGACTTCCCACGCAGTGGGACGTCGCGCAGCGCTCCCAGGCGCCGTCGTCAGCCTGTTTTAAGCTGAAAACCTCCACATTTCAGGCTCTATTGATCCAGGACATCGTGAGAGAACAGAGAAGTTTCAGAAGAAGTCGGTTTCAGCATTTTATCCGGATATTCCACTGTTAAAGGAGATTTTTTTAATGAAAGACGTGCGGACGGGTCCGCGCGTTGGGACGCAGCCGGCGCGGTGCGGCGGCACAGGATAAACACCTCCGTGTTGATAACTATTTGTAAAATCCAGGCGGCTTTTGATGGCTTTCAGTGGAGTGAGTATCTGAGAAATTGTTTAACAGTTGGGCATGTTCCAACTTGTCCTTAAGGCTTCCAACGGAGGTGTTTTTCCTGTGGCAGAGCGTCGCGGCGGCTGCGAGCCGACGCTGCAATCCATCTGCACGTCTTTCATTAAAAAAATCTCCTTTAACAGTGGAATATCCGGATAAAATTCTGAAACCGACTTCTTCTGAAACTTCTCTGTTCTCTCACGACGTCCTGGATCAATAGAGCCTGAAATGTGGAGGTTTTCAGCTTGAAACAGGCTGACGACGGCGCCTGGGAGTGCTGCGCGACGTCCCACTGCGTGGGAAGTCCTTAAAGTGACAGTATCACCTCAAAATCTCTCATCAGCCGTTAAAATTTTCACCGAAAACCAGCTTAATTTTTCGAACCGTGTCCACTTCGCTGTGCCTCACAGGTTTAGAAAAAATTTTGCTCAAACAAAGCACCAGTCTCTCAAGCAACTTCTCAGACAAAGGAATTCCGACGAGGGGCTGGACGACTCCTCCCACAAGGAGTGCTCACAGGCGAATGACGTCACCGACAGGCGTGGAAAAACTCACGCATGCGCACGAGGGTTCAAGCATGTCTGACGTAAAAACATATGAATGAAATCCATATAGTTTTTGAAAAAATAAAAAGGACCTATACTTTATTGACAGACCTCGTATATATACATTTACAAAAACAAATCACATGTACATAAGTATTCACAGCCTTTGAGCTGTTTCTACAGCTTAATTAGAGTCCATCTGGGATAAATTCAGTTAGTTGGACATAATTTAGAAAGGCACACACCTGTCTACATATAAGGTCACACAGTTGACAGTGCATGTCAGAGCACAAACCAAGCATGAAGTCAAAGGAATTATCTGTAGACCTGGGATCTGGGGAAGTGTACGGAAATATTTCTGCTGCTTTGTAGGTCCCAATGAGCACAGTGTACTCCATCAACCATAAGGGGAAAAAGTTAGGCTCCACTACGAGCCTAACTTCTGGCCCAACTTGCTTGCTGGCCGCCCATCTAAACTGAGCAGTAAAGGGAGAAGGACTTTATTCAGAGGAGGTAGAACCCGATGGTCACTCTGTCAGAGCTCCAGCATTCCTCTGTGGAGAAAGGAGAACCTTCCAGAAGGACAACCATCTCTGTAGCAATCCACCAATCAGGCCTGTGTGGTATAGTGGCCAGACGGAAGTCACTCCTTAGTAAAAGGCACATGGCAGCACACCTGGAAGTTGCCAAATGCATATGAAGGACTCTCAGACCATGAGAAACAAAATTCTCTGGTCTGATGAGACTAAAATTGAACTCTTTGGCATGAATGCCAGGTGTCATATTTGGAGGAAACCAGGCACCATTCCTACAGTGAAGCATGGCGGTGGCAGCATCATGCTGTGGGGATGTTTTTCAGTGGCAGGAACAGGAGACTAGTCAGGATTGAGGGAAAGATAAATGCAACAATGTACAGAGACATCCTGGATGAAAACCTGCTCCAGAGCGCTCTTGACCTCAGACTGGAGTGACGGTTCATCTTTCAGCAGTACAGTGACCCTAAGCACACAGCCAAGATATCAAAAGAGTGGCTTCAGGGTGACACTGTAAATGTCCTTGAGTGGCCCAGCCAGAGACCAGACCTGAATCTGATTGAACATCTCTGCAGAGATTTGAAAATGGCTTTGCGCCAACGCTCCCCATCCAACCTGATGGACCTTGAGAGGTGCTGCAACGAGGAATGGGCAAAACTGCCCAAAGATAGGTGCACCAAGCTTGTGGCATCATATTGAAGAAGACTTGAGGCTGTAATTGCTGCCAAAGGTGCAACAACAAAGTATTGAGCAATGATGTGAATATTTATTCACATGCGATTTCTTAGTTTTTTATTTTTAATAAATGTGCAAAAAAAAAAAAAATCTTTTTTCATGTTGTCATTATGGGGAGTTGTGAGTAGAATTTTGAGCAAAAATATCACTTTACTCCATTGTGGAATAAGGTTGCAACATAAAATGTGGAATAAAGGAAGCGCCATTTCTGGATCCACTGTGTAAACGATATGTCTGCCCATGGTCTGGTTGTGTGAGTGGTTGCCATCCTGGACCCAAGGTGGTTACATGGTGTGGTGGATGTTGTAACAAGAGGCACCAGCACATGTTCCCAGACCTGACCTGTATGGTCAAAAACCATGTGTTTGCCTTCTCCAACACATGAACTGCATTTATAAAATAACATGTAGTGAGGCTGTACATGTGTATTTTAGAGCTTGTCAAGCCTCATACGGTGAAGTTGAAATGAAAAATAAGGCAAGACAGAATTCATTCCAAAACAAAGCAGCCGATGTCACAGAGTCTGCATTTCATTTTGGCAACATTACAAAGTGGTAAATGCTTTAGCATTCCAGCTTCTTTTTTTTTATTGGAGTGTGTTGCAGGCCTGAAATCTAGAAATGGATGTGTGCTTGTGCTTGCAAATGAAATGAAGTTGACCACACAAATCATGAAATATCTTGGGTTCATACTGTCTGCAATGAAATAGAAGTCCAAGTACATATAAGAACGACAGGGTTTGTTTTCCTTCTTTATTTTTGCATTTTCCATCCCATCCAAACCTTTTCTGATTTGGGGTTGCAAAGTGATAAAAGACTCCATTTTTCGGCAGGTTCGTATCACTGCCAAATCTGGCTAATCTCTTCCTTGCTGTCTTTCTCTTGCATATCTCATCTCTCCACAAGATTTTATCTGAAATCCACAAAGAAAGTAGCAGATAGATAAGGAGGGAGGGGCAACAAATATCTTCCTCCATTCTGTGTCACAAAATAAACCGACATGCACACGCAACGAGCACAGTAGCCGATCTATAATCACAAGAAAAAAAAAAATTAAAACATGAGTCACTGGCCCGTGAGGCTGTTGTCCTCCATGTGTATTTTCTTCACATCTCAGCACTTCACAGGTCTCACTTTTGTCTCCTTCCTTGTTTCCTTTTTTTTTTTCTGTAAGTCCTTTCTTTCTCTTTAAGCAGGACTCTTCCAGTTACTCTCTGTGGATCTCTCTGCTCCTCTGCCAGGATGCTGTGGCCTCATTCACTGTTGGCTCAGTATAAAGACAAGTGTGTAAAGCATGTAGTTCAAGTCCCAGTCAACCCCCTACACCATTTCAGTTTATATAACGCCTGAGTGGATCCTTGTCATTTTATTGGTGCTTTGTATGATACGTAACATGGATTATTCACCCCATTTGTGTTGCGTTGCATTTAGCGTGCAATTTGGTTCCATACGTTTCATTCCATTGCACACTGCGAATGTTTAGCAAAACATGGCGGAGATAGTTTTACTTATGGATGACGATTTGAAGGAGCTAATTGATGGTGCAAATTCTTCTAACATGCACAAAAATAAATAAATAAATAAAAAATTCAATATGCCGTCTGAGGCATGAGGAGCTGGTAGGTTGAAGTTAGGAAGAAAAGCTGGACTAATTACTGACGTGATTTTTTTTGTTGGACTGAGGAAGTAGTCTTTTTTTTTGGAAGTACACAAAGTCAGTGGACGGCATCACGGACTACTTCATCAGAATTATTTTTGAACTACCTAACTCATTTTCCAAGTTGACTGAGAACAATTTTGGACTCCTATTTAAAGTTCATGTTGGACTGTTAAGCAGCAGTGACACACACCAAAATGTAAGTCCCTTTACTGTTGTTTATAAATGAATAAGATATCAAATGACAAGGATCTGTTTTCGCCATTACTATATTATACAAATAATGAATGTTTAAGAGTTCAATGGTACGAATATTTCACCAAATTAAATATTCGTTACATTGAAAGAATGTAAAAACATTCATTTGTTTTATATAACGGCTAAAATAGATCCTGTCATTTGATATTATATTATGCAAATAATGAATGTTTAAGAGTTCAGTGGTACGAATATTTCACAGAATTAAATATTCGTTCTATTGAAAGAATGCAAAAACATTCATTTGTTTTATATAACAGCTAAAATAGATCCTTGTCATTTGATATTATATTATACAAATAATGAATGTTTAAGAGTTCAATGGTATGACTATTTAACAGAATTAAATATTCGTTCTGTTGAAAGAATGCAAAAACATTCATCATTTGTTTTATGTAACAGCTAAAATAGATCCTTGTCATTTGATATTATATTATACAAAGAAGAAATTTTTAAGCTTTCAGTGGTATGAATATTTCACTAAATTATTCATTCTATTGAAAGCATGCAAAAACATTCATTTGTTTTATATATAACGGCTAAAGTAGATCCTTGTCATTTGACATTACATTATACAAATAATGAATGTTTAAGAGTTCAATGGTACGAAGATTTCATGAGGTGAAAGATGGAATGTACCATTCAATGAGGCAAAACCTCATTGAGTGGTGCATTCCAGCTTTCACTGAATGAAATATTTGTTCCATTGAAAGAATGTAAACACATTCATTATTTTGTAGCCTTCACAGCCACCAAGCTATATATTTCTGTATATGTAAACCCTCCCCCCAACTTGTTCATCGTCTTTGACCTTCTTTCTTGCCTTTTTTTTTTCCTCAGTTTCACTCTTTATTCTCCCATGTAGGCATAATTGAGTTACAGCATCTAATCACTAGTAGAACAAACATACAACTCCCCATTTCCATTCTCATAATTTATCTCCTTCTCTGATGTTCTGCTCCGCTCTTTTGCAGACAGCATAATCTGGACTTGCCTCCACCAGGGACAGCTCACAAATTGATTAATTAGGCATGCAACATTGGTAGCATTGCATTAATTAAGCTTAAGTATATCAAATGCATTTTTATTTTTTTATTTTTTTTGCCACTTTTAAATGGTGATTAATTGAAGCTGCGACGCGCCTGCAGCAGACGGCTGATGCGAGCTTGTCTGGCTGTGCTGGAGTGGATGGCAGCACATCGCTCGCCTCTGCAGAGATGGACTGCCATAACTGCTATCATGAACAGACAGGCGGCAGTGGTGTAGGGAGATGTTACCCACTGATAGGGCCGTCTCAGAAAATGAAGAGAAAGGGATGATAGAAGAGCAAGCGAGGGAGGGAGGGAATTTGGTTTAACTGCACCACCTGACCTCTCCTAATTAACTGTGATAATGAAACCGCCCCAAACTGTGCCGTTTCAAAGAGGAGGCAAGAGTGGGATAAAGGGGATGGGAAGAGGAGGAGGAGGCGATACACTGAGGACAGTGTGGTTAGAGTGAGGAGAGAGACAGCTCAAGATGTGTTCCACAGTGGAAGGCGATGAAATTGACTTTTCCCTGTTATTTGTGGTTTGAAATCCCCCCCCCCCACCCCACCTCCACAATGTCTCTCAGCTTGTGAATCACTTAAATAAGGGAAATGTCATACTCTGTCATTTGCTGCGGCCCTCATACAGCGCACACGCAAATGACGCAACGGTGATGCAGACGCACACAGACATTTCTGATGTGCACAGATAAATGATGTTGTCAGTACATCTGTAATTGTTTGTCATCAGAAATTGGATTTGTGTGGGCCTGTTATTTCTCTGGGTGTCCAGTACAATTTTGTGCTACCAAAGCAGTCAGCTACATGCGCTTGTGCAATGCCACAGATGCATACAACCTTTGTTTATATATATATCAAATATTTGTTGCTAGAAATTGTAAAATGATTTGTTTTGGGAGCCAATTGTCAAATAAATTTTTACCCGGGGCCGTCATATATGGCCATCGGGTATTGCGAAGGCTTTGCGCGCGCTCATCCGTCTGTCTGTGCCCTGTGCCCAGCATAAAACCACTTCTATTACTGCCAGGGTCTTGAAATTCTTTGGACACAGACCTTGGACAAGTTGAAAGATGGCTAACCTTGACCTATTCACATGCTCATGTTCATATACAACCCCTGGCAAAAATTATGGAATCACCGGCCTCGGAGGATGTTCATTCAGTTGTTTAATTTTGTAGAAAAAAAGCAGATCACAGACGTGACACAAAACTAAAGTCATTTCAAATGGCAACTTTCTGGCTTTAAGAAACACTATAAGAAATCAAGAAAAAAAAATTGTGGCAGTCAGTAACGGTTACTTTTTTAGACCAAGCAGTTGGAAAAAAATATGGAATCACTCAATTCTGAGGAATAAATTATGGAATCACCCTGTAAATTTTGATCCCCAAAACTAACACCTGCATCAAATCAGATCTGCTTGTTAGTCTGCATCTAAAAAGGAGTGATCACACCTTGGAAAGCTGTTGCACCAAGTGGACTGACCTGAATCATGGCTCCAACACGAGAGATGTCAATTGAAACAAAGGAGAGGATTATCAAACTCTTAAAAGAGGGTAAATCATCACGCAATGTTGCAAAAGATATTGGTTGTTCACAGTCAGCTGTGTCTAAACTCTAGACCAAATACAAACAACATGGGAAGGTTGTTAAAGGCAAACATACTGGTAGACCAAGGAAGACATCAAAGTGTCAAGACAGAAAACTTAAAGCAATATGTCTCAAAAATCGAAAATGCACAACAAAACAAATGAGGAACGAATGGGAGGAAACTGGAGTCAACGTCTGTGACCGAACTGTAAGAAACCGCCTAAACGAAATGGGATTTACATACAGAAAAGCTAAACGAAAGCCATCATTAACACCTAAACAGAAAAAAACAAGGTTACAATGGGCTAAGGAAAAGCAATCGTGGACTGTGGATGACTGGATGAAAGTCATATTCAGTGATGAATCTCGAATCTGCATTGGGCAAGGTGATGATGCTGGATCTTTTGTTTGGTGCCGTTCCATTGAGATTTATAAAAATGACTGCCTGAAGAGAACATGTAAATTTCTGATGATATGGGGCTGCATGTCAGGTAAAGGCACTGGGGAGATGGCTGTCATTACATCATCAATAAATGCACAAGTTTACGTTGATATTTTGGACACTTTTCTTTAGAGGTGCACCGATCGATCGGCCACCGATCATTATCGGCCAATCACGCCTTGATCGGTTTGATTGGTGATCAGCAAAATGCGCCGAAGAAAAGGACAGATCACAACAGTGCAGGCAGTAGCGCAGGGAGCGCTTGGTGTGTTTGTCAGGAAAATGACCCGGCAGCGGGTCCGTGATCAACTTTTCTGCAGCGCGGCTTTGCTCTGAACCTTAAACCAATGGAACCAGTGGTTCGCAGATTGAAGCAATGCTTCGAGCCTGTTGCTTCGTTTATACTCTCTTTCGCTTAATTTTCACCCGCTAAAACCCTAAAGAGCATACGTCTGTGAGTATTATTTACCTTTTCTATGTTAAACCGACCTGTTATGGTCTTCTGAAACAGTTGATAGATGTATTTTATAACTTAAAAACATGAGCGATGCTAATGCGTTAGCATGTCTATGGCATTTTCAATGTTAAAAGTTAGCATTACGCATTTGCAGCTGTCATCACATTCGGGTGCATTTGTTTTCAAATTGTAATATTTCTTAAATTTATTTTTGTTTATATATTAATAATCTAATGCTTATTATATACAATTTTAGAGAAAGAGACAAAAAGAACCTGAATAGAAACACAACAGAAAATATAAATGCAACTAACAATGAACATACATAAATAAATAAATACATACATACAGAAATAAATAAGTGTTTCCTGTGAACACCTAGTGACTCTTACGCCTCCATTTCATCCCTGTCTTATTTAAGTTTAATGACAGTTTGTTTTGGTCAAACCATATTTTCAATGTGTTAATTTCTTCAGTGATTTCCTCCAGAACTATCTGCCAAACTACAAAACTGCTGCATCCTTGTAAGAGCAGAATACTACTGGAATGAATTTGAATAAGGAAAGTTGTTTTTTTTTCTCACTAAATGGATGCTGCACTCATTCCAGTTTATCGTCTGGAATAGTCCCAGACTGCATTTCAGAGCTTCTAGAATTCAAACATTTTCATGCAGGTGGTGTTGGGGGGTAATTTTGGGTTTCAGCTTTTTTTGTTTTTCACCACTTTCATCCCTGAATATGTCAATCGTGAGTCACGTTTGTGCGGATTAAAGTTACTAACTGGGACTCCTGTCTTGTTGCGAGAAAGACACGAGAATCGTCCTCCGTTCTGTTCACACAGCTCCAAACGCTGCGCGGCTCTCTGACGAGTCAAGTTAGAATGATAGAGTCCAGTCTGAATTAATAACTTCAAAGTGAAACACCGTTTTGTTTATTTTTGTTTTTGCTTTCCTCTGTGACGTAAACTCATTTTGACTTCTGATATGAGCTGGACGGACAAGGAGAGCAGTCGCCATCATCTAATGTAGTCCATGTCCGTCCAGCTCGTATCAGAAGTCAAAATAAGTCAAATGGCTCACAGATCTAAACAGACTGCTGTGTAATGAATGGAACCACACTGCCATCTAGTGGATATCCAGTGTGCGTGAGTGTGTATTTGTGAATCAGTAGGCATTTGTTTGTGGATCTGTGGATTTCGCGAAAAGAATGTCTCAAAATTACGTCACAGAGGAAAGCGATGAATGCATGTAATTGGTGATCCACAAATGCTGAAACTCAATTCACAAATACAATTTCCAGTTTGTTTTTTTTTTGTTGTTTTTTGCAAATTAAGTTTTATATTTGCAAATACAACATTATTTCAAAAGACCAATTTACAAGTTACAAAGATGAAATTTGCATTTGTGGATATCTGAACACATTTGCAAATCAATGATTATTTGTAGATCACCCTGTGTGCATTTATAAATATTAATGAGACAATTTTAACCCCATAGAATGAGGGCTGTATTTTACATTCTCAACGTTCTGTAGGCTGTAACCTGAGCAACATGAAACATGGAAGAAAAAAGCTTGCTGGTAGAACAAAGTCAGTGTAATAAAACAAAAGTTGGCAGTATATTCTAGTGTCTTTATTTGAATGCATGTTTTTTGTTTTCATCATTAAGTCTTAATGCAAAAATAGTCCTATACATTACACCTATATTCTTATTTGGGCATGATCCAAATATGTACTTGATCGGTATCGGCCGATCAAAATTTCAGTGATCGGTGATCGGTCTAAAAAATCCTGATCGGTGCACCTCTACTTTTCTTATCCCATCAATTGAAAGGATGTTTGGGGATGATGAAATCATTTTTCAAGATGATAATGTATCTTGCCATAGAGCAAAAACTGTGAAAACATTCCTTGCAAAAAGACACATAGGGTCAATGTCATGGCCTGCAAATAGTCCGGATCCTAATCCAATTGAAAATCTTTGGTGGAAGTTGAAGAAAATGGTCCATGACAAGGCTCCAACATGCAAAGCTGATCTGGCAACAGCAATCAGAGAAAGTTGGAGCCAGATTGATGAAGAGTACTGTTTGTCACTCATTAAGTCCATGCCTCAGAGACTGCAGGCTGTTATAAAAGCCAGAAGTGGTGCAACAAAATACTAGTGATGTGTTGGAGCGTTCTTTTGTTTTTCATGATTCCATAATTTTTTTCCTCAGAATTGAGTGATTCCATATTTTTTTCCCTCTGCTTGGTCTAAAAAAGTAACCGTTACTGACTGCCACAATTTTTTTTCCTGATTTCTTATAGTGTTTCTTAAAGCCAGAAAGTTGCCATTTGAAATGACTTTAGTTTTGTGTCATGTCTGTGATCTGCTTTTTTTCTACAAAATTAAACAACTGAATGAACGTCCTCTGAGGCCGGTGATTCCATAATTTTTGCCAGGGGTTGTATAATCAATCAATCAATCAGAGTGCTCGGGCTTTCTCTGTAGCTGCACCCAGACTGTGGAACAATCTCCCCCCGAGATCCACACCCTCACTGATCTGGGTCTTTTAAAGTCTAAATTAAAACGTTCATTTTTAGAATTGCTTTTGCACAACCAGTAGCGCTCTGACACACACACACACACACACACACACACACACACACACACACACACACACACACACACACACACACACACACACACACACACACACTATTCTTCAACCGCATAGTCCAATCAAGGGTCGCGGGGGGCTGGAGCCTATCCCAGCAGTCATAGAGTGCGAGGCGGGGTACACCCAGGACAGGACGCCAGTCTGTCGCAGGGCCACAAACAGACAAACAAACACAGTCACACCCACTCGCACACCTACGGACTAGGGTGTAATTTTGGGTAGGGACGCTAGGGTCATGTCCCTACCAATATTCAGCCCCCTACTGTGTAATCACGCTCCAATAAAACCACTGTCCTCCATTATTATGGCACATAAAGGGTTAAATGTATGCCACTGCTCGAAGCCCCCCTCTTTAACGTAGATATCCTTGTCTGATTAGCAGTGATGCTGGTCTAATCTGACCACTTTTTTTTAGTAACGAGTAATCTAACGCATTAATCTTTCCAAATCAGTAATCAGATTAAAGTTACTTCTCCAAGTCACTGTGCGTTACTGTTATTTTTGCATTATGGGTCGATAGCAGCATTAAACTTGGTCTGTGGGCAGGAGGTCGGGGTTCGACTGAACTGCCCACTTTAAGCGAGCTGTGAGCTTTTCATCCGCATTTTTCTGCAACAGCTACGACTTGTCCTCACCTCTTAAAGCACAGTGACAATAGCAGACCTGCACTGAGCTTTACAAAGACATTTTTATGCTTTTTTTTCTCCGAGCCGCTCTGTATCTGCTGCTAAAAACAGCTGATCCTCTGCATCGCGTCAACAACTAACACTATTTTCCACTCAAATGCACCTAAACTCTCTTTCTGAGGACCACATGATGTGAAAATGCAATAAAACTTTCTTACCTGTAAATCTGGTCATGTTTTCTGCAAAACAGGGGCGAATCTAGATAGAATGGGGGGCGTGGGGCAAGGATGTGCCCCCCCCCACAACACCCCTAGATTAAAGGTCCAGTTTTGAAGCCTTTTTTTACTACAACTACAAATACTACTTAAAATAATAATAATTTCGACAAGTAAAATGTTTACAGAGAATTTAAATGTTAGAAAAATGTTAGAATGAATTTAATAGTTACATTTATAAACAATGTAGGTTAGAAATGGCAAGTTACTGTTATTGTTACTGTTACAGTGCTATCAACAGTTAAATATGAGGTCAAGAAAGAGGTCTCTATTTTACTTTTATAAAACAAGTATTTATTTTCATTGAAGCCAAGAAAGGGTGACTATAAAGTGAGTTTTGGCAAAACAAGTATCATTGTCATGTTGAGGTGGCAGAGGGTTGTTGTCGGCAGCTGGGGAAAGTAACTAAAAAAGTAACTAGTAATCTAACTTAGTTACTTTTCCAATTGAGTAATCAATCAATCAATTCAATCAATTTTTTTATATAGTGCCAAATCACAACAAACAGTTGCCCCAAGGCGCTTTATATTGTAAGGCAAGGCCATACAATAATTATGTAAAACCCCAACGGTCAAAACGACCCCCTGTGAGCAAGCACTTGGCCACAGTGGGAAGGAAAAACTCCCTTTTAACAGGAAGAAACCTCCAGCAGAACCAGGCTCAGGGAGGGGCAGTCTTCTGCTGGGACTGGTTGGGGCTGAGGGAGAGAACCAGGAAAAAGACATGCTGTGGAGGGGAGCAGAGATCGATCACTAATGATTAAATGCAGAGTGGTGCATACAGAGCAAAAAGAGAAAGAAACAGTGCATCATGGGAACCCCCCAGCAGTCTACGTCTATAGCAGCATAACTAAGGGATGGTTCAGGGTCACCTGATCCAGCCCTAACTATAAGCTTTAGCAAAAAGGAAAGTTTTAAGCCTAATCTTAAAAGTAGAGAGGGTGTCTGTCTCCCTGATCTGAATTGGGAGCTGGTTCCACAGGAGAGGAGCCTGAAAGCTGAAGGCTCTGCCTCCCATTCTACTCTTACAAACCCTAGGAACTACAAGTAAGCCTGCAGTCTGAGAGCGAAGCGCTCTATTGGGGTGATATGGTACTACGAGGTCCCTAAGATAAGATGGGACCTGATTATTCAAAACCTTATAAGTAAGAAGAAGAATTTTAAATTCTATTCTAGAATTAACAGGAAGCCAATGAAGAGAGGCCAATATGGGTGAGATATGCTCTCTCCTTCTAGTAATCAGTAAAGTAACTTTAAATGTCAGTATTTTATAGTGTATGCGGTATGTGATGGGAAGCCAATGAAGCTGGTCTTTAGTTCTTATGTGAAAAATATATTACATGTATGTTCTGGTGAGAAATAAACACTTCTAATACTGAAAATGCTGTTTTTGAAACCCAAGGACACATCTGCTAACGTCCACTAACAAACGTCCACTAACTCAAAGCTAACTTCCGCTCTTTTCAAAAGCTCATGTTCATATATTGTTTAAAAGATAACAACCAGTAAACACTTCTAAAGCTGAAAACTTTTTGTTACCTGATAACATTGTTATTGAACATGTACAAATTGTACGTTAGACAATAGGACCTTAATAATTAATTAAACAACTGCAAATTATAAATAAAACACAGTACAGCAGATGGTATGTTAGCATTGCATTATATTTTTTTATTTAGATATATATTTTATGTCCTCTTTTCAAGATTTTTTTTTGTAACCATCCTCTATGTTTGTTAGTGAGCTCGAGATCTCACGAACTATGCATCAGTTTGGTGGAAAGTTAATGAAATTTTCAACCCACATAAAGCACACAAACAAGTTATAAGGTGCACCGTACAAGGGAGCTGTATTTACAACATTTTTAGGCTATAAATTGCATCAGAATATAATTTGCATTTATGCTTGAAATATATGTTTCACAAGCATTCAAGAAAAATCATAACAAATCTCAAAAGGCTATTCAGCCACACATTAGGCCAAAACAACATAGGTTAAATATATTTAATGTTGTGTGTTTTTGCTTTCACTGCACTGAAAACGTACCAAACTGTTTAAGTTGCTTCAAAATATAAGTTGCCGGACCTCCCAAACTCATGAAAAAAAGTGATTTATAATCCGTAAAATATGGTATTCAATTTACCATGGAGTTATTATGGGTAAAACATAAAAGAAACCAATCAGCTATGTTACTCAGTGATGGAGGTTTTCCAAAAATTGCCAGAAATAAGTTTTTTTTTTACTTACGTGTTGATCGTTTCCGGGTTATTTTTGATAGCATACGTCAGAATCCATTAATGCTACACACTCAAACAGTTGGTGGAGGTAATGCACTGTGTTGGTTTGTAAACCGACAATAAACTCGAAAAAGGGTTATTTTTTCTTTTCCTGGCTTGCATCAGATTTAGTCTGTCGTCTGTCTTTCATGATGTTTGTATTTGTAAAATAGCTTGGAAATGTCTCTGATGACATGGCACCTGATCCGAGACTGATGTATAATGTAGCGTGGCGGCGCTCAACCACACAGCAGGAAATGAGCGGCACCGTTACAGATTTTAAAATGAGCTCCACGTCGTGTTGAAACAACAAAGGAAATGGATGAAACGTTGTTCTGCTGCAAGGAGACAATTTGAAGTTAATCGGGAATCAATTAAAATGGGGATGGTTTGAGCAAAAGGACCAAAACGCTGAAAAACTAACACTCCCAGTAAGTCTTTGATTTTATTATATCATATTTTTGTGGAATTTGTTGTCAGTTGACGTTATTCAAGTTATTTCACATAAATCAAACTCTGTCTTTGGGATGAATTTCCTGTCTCCATGAAAACATGATACTATGCTGGCCTGCTAAATCTGCATTTTATGGTTTCTTCTGTTACATGGGCGTGAAATATTCATGTGAATTAAAATATGATCAATATTGAACATGCTCGACTAAGTTAGATATTGATGTGAAAAACGTTGGTGCATTGTTTTGCACAAGACATAAGTTGTGAGTATCCCAGAAATGCTGGCGTCAGCACTGGATGGAAAAAGCCTTGTTATTGTTTTTTTCCCATTTATGGAAGTGAATAAGAATCTCATTTAAACTTAAATCGATGTTCCTGAGAACTAAAAGTTATATCAGTGACTTAATGAACAGTAGATGCAGCTTTACTTGCATCAAATTTTATTTTAGTTTATTTGAAGACATTATCAGTCTTAAAGGAATAAAAGCACACATTGCTGAAGTCAAATGTTTAGATAAATGTAGAGAGTACTATTTGATAAGACCACATATTTGCATTGGAATATTACTGTTCTCTAACACAGTATTCTAAGTCAACTTTGTCAATTCTGCAGTGCATACACAGACATATTGAGAATTGAAATTCCGTTACTCGCAGTCTCCCAGACAATACAGAGTAAAAAAAACAAAACAAAATAAAAAAAACACAAAAGTAGAATATAAAATGAATATATAAATACGAGGTCTATTAGAAAAGTATCCGACCTTATTATTTTTTTCAAAAACCATATGGATTTGAATCGCGTGTGATTACATCAGACATGCTTGAACCCTCGTGGGCATGCGAGAGTTTTTTCACGCCTGTCGGTTACGTCATTTGCCTGTTGGCAGTCTTTGAGTGAGGAGTCACCCACCCTCTCATCGATTTTTTTCATTGTTTAGGAATGGCTCAGACTGCTGCTTTGTTTGAAAACTGTAAGGCACAACTGAGTGGACACCATTCGATAAATTCAGCTGGTTTTCAGTAAAAATTTTAACAGCTGATGAGAGATTTTGGTCTGTAACTGTCGCTTTAAGGACGGCCCACGGCGCCTGCGCTTCGAGGCGGCAGCGTCTCGCCGTTTCAAGTTGAAAACTTCCACATTTCAGGCTCTGTTGACCCAGGAAGTCGTCAGAGAACAGAGAACTTTCAGAAGAAGTCGGCATGAGGAGTTTATTCGGACATTCCATTGTTAACAGACATTTTGTGCGGGCAGAGTCGCATGTCGGGCCGGACCCGACCGCGGGGGGTCGCGACAGGAAAAACACCTCCGTTGGAAACCTTAACGGGCAAGTTGGAACATGCCGAAGCTGTTAAACAATTTCTCCGTTACTCACTTGTTGAAAGCCATCAAAAGCCGCCTGAATTTTACAAATGGTTTTCAACACGGAGGTGTTTTTCCTGTCGCGGCGCACACAGATTCGCCGAGTCGTCACGGAAACGACTCAGTGAATTTGCGCGCATGTCTTTCATTAAAAAATGTCCTTAAACAGTGGAATGTCCGCATAAAGTCCTCATGCCGGCCTCTTCTGAATCTTCTCTGTTCTCTCACGACGTCCTGGGTGAATTAAGCCTTAAATTAGGATGTTTTCAGGTCGAAACAGGCCAACGACGGCGCCTGGAAGCGCTGCAGGATGTCCCGCTCTGTGGGAAGTCCTTACACTGACAGAAACACCCCATAACCTCTCATCAGCCGTTAAACTTTTCACCGAAAACCAGCTTAATTTCTCAAATAGTATCCACTCGGATATTCCTCACAGATCCAGAAAAAATTTTGATAAAGCAACGCGCGCCGTCTGGAGCAGCATGTGAAACAAAGGAATTCAGCCGAGAGGGCGGGACCACATCTCACTCAAGGCCTGCCTACAGGGAAATGACGTCACAGACGTGTTAAAAAACTCACGCATGCGCACGAGGGTTCAAGCATGATTGGTGG
Organism: Thalassophryne amazonica; assembly: GCF_902500255.1. Lineage (NCBI taxonomy): Eukaryota > Metazoa > Chordata > Actinopteri > Batrachoidiformes > Batrachoididae > Thalassophryne > Thalassophryne amazonica. Next base: position 122,096,317 of record NC_047104.1, read on the forward strand.
AATCACACGTCATTCAAATCCATATAGTTAAAAAAATAAATAAAAGGGTCGGTTTATTGTCTAATAGACCTCGTATGGTAAGCAGTAGAATGTGGTTAGTGAGGTAACTGGTGGTAGCAGAATGTCTTCTACAAGCTGAGCAGTGATTCAACATTGATGAGCTTATTCAAACTAATTTAAAGTGCATGGAGTGCATAAGCAGTCCTTGGAGATATGTTCAGTGTTTGTGTCATGATCTGGACTTTTGCATCATGTTTTGTTCCGTTTAATTCTGTTTAGTTTAGTTTGGATTTGTTTTTCTGTGTGTGTTTTCTCTTGTTGGGTTTTTCCTGCTTGGGCTTTGTCTTTCCCTATCTCTCTTGTCTGTCTCTCTCGGTGCTTGGCGTTGGGCAGCACACACTGTCTGGGCCACACCCTGCCCTGGAACTTTCCACACACCTGTTTCTAATCTGTAGCTTATCATCAGGGTGTATATAAGCTTCACTGGTTGCTCTTGCTTTCTGTCAGATCACTCTATGCTTTTGCTTCCAGCGCTGTTCATGTTTGTGTCTCCTCCTGCTCATTACGTTGTGTTTTTGTTTTTGTTTTTTTTGACAACCTGCATGTTTTTTCAACCAGGCCTTACCACCTGGTGTTATTGATTTGTTTGCTGATATTTGATTGCTTTTTTGTGTACTGCACCTTGTTTTACCAACCAGTAAACAATCTTAAAGTTCAGAGTTGTAAGTTTGAGTCCTGCATTTGTGTCCAGATGTCTCTGTCCACTCAACCTGATAGTTTGTGAGGTGGGTGTTAGGAGGAAGAAGCCAGTGATGGGAGGTGGTAGTGGGGGGGGGCAGGATCCAGACTATGTGTGTGAGGGGAGCAGCAGGGGAAATGGGGTAAGAGCTGGGAGTTAGTTGAGTGCTCCGACAGCCGGGTGAGTGAAACTGTTCCTCAGTCGGCTGGTCCTGGCCTGGAGACTCGGCATTCTCCTCCCTGAGGGTAACAGGTGGAAGAGGCATTTTAATGGGTAGGTAGGATCTCCCGCGATGTGGATGGCTTTGCGGGTGAGGCAGGTGCTATATATGTCTTGGAGTGGGGGCGACAGGGGACATCTTATATTGTGATAATGCAAGTTGTGTGAAGAGACTCTGTGGGGTGGGAAAATTGACCTGACCCAGATTTTTTTTTTTTTTTTGTGGGTAAATAGACCTGAAAATGCACCAGAATGCATGTGAGATTTAAATTTTTTCTGGGGGAGAACCTTCAGATCTCCTACCGCGGGCTTCGGGCCTTTGGCTTGTGCCAAAAACTTTCAGTACCCCCCCCTTCACTGGTTACTTCTCATTGCCGTTAAGACACAGGTGCATTGCCATGTATAGATGGTGAACTCAGAAGTGAGAGGTTTTCTGGCAGTGGAGTGTGTCTACACGCAACGCATCAAGGCATGGGAGCAGAAGCAGCAGTCATCCACCACAGCTCCCTGAAGTGAAGCATTAGGCCTTGTATTGCAGCACCTCCTCCTTCCATCATATTGTACAAACCAGCGTTTTACACATCACTGTTTTCTTTTGGTAATTTTTGTATCAGTTTGGTTTGATTGTATTTTGATGTGTCATTGCTTCAAGTGTACACGTGTTGTGAGCCCACCTGTATAACGCAGATCTGAATATTGCACCGTATATAAGAAACTGCACTGGGCTATGGCACAATCAGTGTTTTCTGTGTCACAATAAAAAGCCAGCAGCACCATGCTTGGTGACCTCATTTTAACACCAACTGACTCAACGGTTAAGGCTGGAATGTAAAATTCTTCTATTAAAGAGATATAACATAGAGAGAGAAATCACAGAATACTCCAAATACAGAATACAAAATAATTGATTTATGATAATGCAAATGGAAAGGTTTTGCTTAGGGAGATCAGCTGCCATTAGAAGAGCATAGTTTGATTTTAGTTTGAATTTAATTTGAAGATATACAGTGGCTTGCAGAAGTATTCAGCCTCTTGGTATTTCACACATTTTTAATTTGTTTATGGCATTTCAAATACAAAATTAAATCAGGCTTCTCAACATAAAAATGTCTAAAATTATCTTCCTTAGACTCAAACTGAAAGTAAATCTCTACAACTTGACATAAATGAATTCAAAATGTAAAAGCCAAGATGATAGGTTGCACAAGTAATCAGCCCCTTTGGTATAATACTTGTAAATAAGTTTAATTGCCAGCTTTCTTCAGACACGTCAGGGGATGGATACATAAACATTTCACTCAATATGTCTTGAACTTTATTTACATCAGTTATGAAGAAATACAAACAGTATGGCACTCTATGATAAATCTGTGTGGAGTAGACAGTTCTCAAAAACTAACTGTGCAAGAAGAAAAGTGAGGAAAGACACCCAGACAACCCAGAAGAAGTTACAGGCTTCTGTGGCTGTGATTGACGAAATTGTGCATGCTTTGCATTTTGTATCTCTAGTTATAAAGCTTCATGATGAAGTGGTATAGAGGAGGGTTTTATTAAAAAGAAGACATGAAAGTTCAGCTACAGTTTGCCAGAAGGCATATCTGAGATGCAAGCCTAGATTTAAAGTTTTGGTGAAAGAAAATCCTCCAAATTAAAACGCGTGAAATACCAACGGGCTGAATAATTTTGCAACCCACTGTAAATCCCATAGACGGAATATTGCACATCTCTACGTGGTAGTTTTCAGGTTTTATCACCAAATTCAAGGGTCCACTAACTTAGGATGTTGAGTGCAAAGCCCACTGAGACAGCTTTGTGATTTTGCTTTATAAATGAACTGAGTCGAACATAGGCCACAGGAGAATGAGTAACTAATTGCATTTTATTGTTAAAATGTCTTTTGCAGTCACGTATGTTTGTATTTGAACGGTGCCATCATTTTTTTTTTGTTTCTTTATTTTGCCTCTCTACACCACCACAATGAAGTTGAATTGAATCAGTGAAGATGTGGCTATGGTGTACTCTGGTGGGTCTTACACATATTAAGGAATTACAGCCATTTTTAAACATAGTTCCTCCCTTTTTGAAGAGCCCATACGTAATTTGACAAACTCAGTATAGGACTTACTGTAAACACAATTCGCCATTTTTACTGGCAGTCTTCTTTAGACAAGTCAAGCAATGGGAACATTTACATGTCCCTGAATATGTCTTGGACTTAATTTATGACAGTCATTAAGAAAAAAAACAGTATGGTAAATATGTCTGAGGTAGGAAAGAATCAGGCAAGTGAGGGAAGCCAACCATATACCCATGACAATTCTGGAGGAGGTACAGGCTCCTATTGTGATTGGAGAAACTAAGGGCCCCTCCACACACAGTGCGAATTTGGTTGATTTGAGCAGAAAGTGTCAGACTGTCAGTCTCCCCCCCCCCCCCCCCCCCCCCTCCCAACACATCTGTGCATGTGGTTCGCCCCTGCAGGCGAGGCTTCTCTCATCTGATCAGAGTGACATCTTGGTCTGTGTGCTGACAAGACAGGGGTCGTGGCTGGCTGCCCACAGCTGTTGAGACATCTCCAGTCCTGGAGATTACAGGTGCAGCACACGTCCCATGTTTTGACGGACACGTGCTTGTGTGGAAATACATAAAAACATATATCGCTTTTGCGATGGGAGGGGAAACGTCAGTCCATTGGGACACGCAGCAAGTGACTTGAATGTCACTTTCTGACCTACCAAACAATGGTTTGTTGTTGTTGTTGTTGGAAAATACGTTTTATCTGCTTGTTGTTGTTGTGTGTGTGTTTTTTTTTTTTGTGTTTTTTTTACCCATTTCACTCTCCTGTTACAAGACACTGATTTGTAGCACAGTGATGACATTTGTGTCTGGTAATTAGAGCATGTGGCTTTGAATCCTGTTTTTTTTATTATTATTATTATTTTTATTTAACCAGGGTTATTTAAAGGCCCCTTCATGACTGTATGTCTGTGACCATGGGTCACCTACCGAGGAACAGACGGACCATATTTGTATTGCCTGCTTGATAAATATGGTGGGTGTGGGTTTATTTCATTTTAAATATGTCCATCTCCTTCCTCATATCAGGCAGGTTCCTGCAGCTTTCACAGGACAGCGATTTGTAGTTCAGTGGTAAAGTTTCTGACTAGCAATCAGAGCTTTTGGAAGGTGTGGGTTCGAGTCCTGTGGGTGGCATGTATTTTTTGCACAAAACCGTTGCAGCATGTATTTTTGCTGGCAGTGTGTACCCACGTGCATGAACCGTTGCACCAGCATTGTGCATGCCTGCCCGTCGCCGAAATGTTTTGTGGTTCGATCATTCGAGCTGTTTCACCGAGTTGTACTTCGCACTATGTGTGAAGGTGCTCTAAGCATTGTGAAGCATTTCACTTCATGGTGGTTTATTGTGCTGTTGAGGCCACTGCTTCAGTTTGGAGTTGACATTTTCCACAATCCAGATTTTTCCAAAGCCCTTATTTTTGTGAAAGACTTGGCAACTGTCCAAACGTCATGGTTGGAAACCAGTTAGAATGATTGTCACTGTGTCTTTTGGTGCAAAATTGAAATGAATCCTGAATTTAACTTTTTTCCCTGCGGTTTAACTTGACATTTCAACTTACAGATATTGCAGAAGAGTGACATCCTGCACCATGCAGTGTATCAAATATGTATCCCCCCCCTTCTGAGTTAGTGGGGAACAGAAAGTTTTGCTCTCCTATTTTTAAATTGATTCAAAACACACTTCATTTCATTTATTTGTGCAAGGACAGTATACAGTTACATTATGCTCATTGAGCAGAGATGTTTGTACCAGATTATAGCTGCAACAGCTAATTTCCATCTGTAGTCCTTGAGGGTCAGGGGGATACACATAGGACTATTAAATACATCACAAACAACACCTACAAAATATGCAATACTAAATTCATAAAATATATAATAAATTCATTCTTATGTCATTCATCTCTAAAATACTGTGCCATATCAAAACGTTTAAAACAATCATTCATAATTCACCCGTCACTCATATCATGCAGCATCAAAACATTAAAATTATCAAGACAGTTTATAAATTCATCTAAGCCTCTCAATTACTGTACAATATCAAATCACTTGAAGATATTCACCATTCATACAGTTCATCTCAATTTCTATGTAAAATCAGAACACTTCTTGTCCTAAGGATGGTCCAGTCTTAAAAACATGACTCATCTTAGACTGTGGTTGTATGAATGTGAATTCTGTAATTACTGTAGTTTTCCAACGTGGCTGAAGTCCACACAATTGAAGTATATTAGTTGTCTTTTTATTCATAGCAATTAACTTTGATTCATGAGTGAACCTTTTAATTAAAATAAAAATGTATTTCTGAGATTAAACGGCTGGTCAGAAGACTGATCAGATGCCCTTTTCAACTGTGTAGCCATAGCAACCTCTATCCTGCTCACTGTAACCTTCAATAAACCTTTATCTGACTGTAGGAAAATGGCATACCATTCAACATCTTTCATATTTCACAGGGAGATAAATGTGGACGTCTCTTTCATCGTGTAGAAGAGTGTTTTATTGTCCTTGTGATTGGACAAGTTTCAATTTGTAGTCTGTTTAAATGCATTAGACTCTACTTGGTGGTCTACTTTTGATGTCTCTCTTCAAATACAAATAGTGCTGTTTGGCCAGCACAGTCCCATAAATACTTATTATTATTATTATTGTTATTATTATTAATTGTATTTCATAATACTGTATTTTGATGAGTAATATTTACAACTGTGTCCAAAATAGAGATTCAAGTAATACAGCTCTGAGAAATCTGTTTTCTTATCAAATCAAATTTATTCATTTATATAGCGCCAAGGCGCTTCACACAGCGTAATTAAAAACTGAATTACAATTTAAAAAGACAACCATAAAAGAATACAAGAGTATTAGAGATATTACAACCCCTGGCAAAAATTATGGAATCACCGGCCTCGGAGGATGTTCATTCAGTTGTTTAATTTTGTAGAAAAAAAGCAGATCACAGACATGACACAAAATTAAAGTCATTTCAAATGGCAACTTTCTGGCTTTAAGAAACACTATAAGAAATCAAGAAAAAAAGATTGTGGTAGTCAGTAACGGTTACTTTTTTAGGACCAAGCAGAGGAAAAAAACATGGACTCACTCAATTCTGAGGAATAAATTATGGAATCACCCTGTAAATTTTCATCCCCAAAACTAACACCTGCATCAAATCACACTCTGCTTGTTAGTCTGCATCTAAAAAGGAGTGATCACACCTTGGAGAGCTGTTGCACCAAATGGACTGACATGAATCATGGCTCCAACACGAGAGATGTCAGTTGAAACAGAGGAGAGGATTATCAAACTCTTAAAAGAGGGTAAATCATCACGCAATGTTGCAAAAGATGTTGGTTGTTCACAGTCAGCTGTGTCTAAACTCTGGACCAAATACAAACAACATGGGAAGGTTGTTAAAGGCAAACATACTGGTAGACCAAGGAAGACATCAAAGCGTCAAGACAGAAAACTTAAAGCAATATGTCTCAAAAATCGAAAATGCACAACAAAACAAATGAGGAACGAATAGGAGGAAACTGGAGTCAACGTCTGTGACCGAACTGTAAGAAACCGCCTAAAGGAAATGGGATTTACATACAGAAAAGCTAAACGAAAGCCATCATTAACACCTAAACAGAAAAAAACAAGGTTACAATGGGCTAAAGAAAAGCAATCGTGGACTGTGGATGACTGGATGAAAGTCATATTCAGTGATGAATCTCGAATCTGCATTGGGCAAGGTGATGAAGGTGGAACCTTTGTTTGGTGCCGTTCCAATGAGATTTATAAAGATGACTGCCTGAAGACAACATGTAAATTTCCACAGTCATTGATGATATGGGGCTGCATGTCATGTAAAGGCACTGAGGAGATGGCTGTCATTACATCATCAATAAATGCACAAGTTTATGTTGATATTTTGGACACTTTTCTGATGTTTAAGGATGATGAAATAATTTTTCAAGAAGATAATGCATCTTGCCATAGAGCAAAAACTGTGAAAACATTCCTTGCAAAAAGACACATAGGGTCAATTTCATGACATAGGGTTAATGTCAATGAGCAGATGTGATTTGATGCAGGTGTTAGTTTTGGGGATGGAAATTTACAGGGTGATTCCATAATTTATTCCTCAGAATTGAGTGAGTCCATATTTTTTTTCCTCTGCTTGGTCTAAAAAAGTAACTGTTACTGACTGCCACAATCTTTTTTTCTTGATTTCTTATAGTGTTTCTTAAAGCCAGAAAGTTGCCATTTGAAATGACTTTAGTTTTGTGTCATGTCTGTGATCTGCTTTTTTTCTACAAAATTAAACAACTGAATGAACATCCTCCGAGGCCGGTGATTCCATAATTTTTGCCAGGGGTTGTACGAGGACTGCTTTCTTCCACCTGCAAAATATTGCGAAGATTTGTCCCATCCTGTCTATGGCTGATGCTGAGACCCTGATCCATGCGTTTATCTCTTCTGGACTACTGCAACGTTCTATTTTCTGGTTTACCGCAGTCTACCATTAGGGCTCTCCAATTGGTTCAAAATGCTGCAGCCAAACTTTTGACACAAAGTAGAAAGTTTGACCACATTACACCCATTTTGGCATGTCTTCACTTGCTTCCTGTCCCATTGAGATCAGACTTTAAGGTTCTGCTACAAGTCTATAAAATTGTTCACGGACTGGCACCTCCCTAGCTGACCTAATTAAACCTTATGTACCGGCCCGGGTATTGTGTTCTCAGGGTGCAGGACTACTTTATGTCCATAGGTTGAATAAGAAATCTGTGAGTCACAGAGCTTTCTCTTATCATGCCCCTGTTTTGTGGAATGATCTCCCTGCATCAATAAAACAGTCAGATTCTGTGGAGACTTTCAAGTCCAGACTGAAGACTCACTTATTTTCCCTTTTTGTATGGCTAGCATACTGGCATAGTATAGTTCTATGCTTTTTACTCTTTTAATTCATTTTATTAGGAAACAAAGCGTGCCGTGGCCTTGACTTTACCTAAATTGTGGGTCTTTTAGTGAAGCTTAGGGCTAGTGGCCGGCGATCACCTTAGTTTTTCTTGTTATTTAATGCTGACAAATTATACTGTATTTCTTGTCTTTCTCTTGCCTGATTCTGTTTTTTTTTTTTTTTTTTTTCTCTAAGGTGCAACTCCATCCAGAGATGAGTGTGATATTTTAGCTGGAGACCCTCCTGTCCTGTGCACCAACAGCATTTCCTATATATTTGTTTTGTGAATTGTTTCTGTATTTTATGTCGGTAGCATAGCCCAAGCAGAGGGTCACCCCTTTGAGTCTGGTCTGCTTGAGGTTTCTTCCTCAAAGGGAGTTTTTCCTTACCACTGTTGCTCTGGGGGTTAGTAAGGTTAGACCTTACTTGTGTGAAGCACCTTGAGGCAACTCTGTTGTGATTTGGCGCTATATAAATTGAAATTAGAGTAAAAACACATAGCACTAATGATAAAACAAGGAAAACAAATGAGTCTTTAAACGTGCTTTAAAAGTCTCCACAGTATGGGGCACAGTAGGAGAAAGCCCTGTGACCGGCAGATTTTATTCACCCTGCCAACACATAAACGCATATATCGCTTTTGCAATGGGAGGAGAAATGGGCTGTCAGTCCGTTTGGACATGCAGCAGGTGATCTGAATGTCACATTTGACAGGACACGCATGTCGAGTGGTGAGCGGTGTGCCGCATGACCAGGACAAGCCAATAGTATGACAAATACGCCACTTTCAGTCACGTATCAGCAGAAATACACTGATACGTGGTAGGTAGTGATTGGTGATGATGAGACAGTTTCACACTGTGTATGGGGGGGGGCAGTCAGAGAAATGTTTCAAATCAGCAGTCTTCTTGTCTGCTGAGACATAAATCTGCCATTTTCCCTTTCTACTACTTTCCAGTGACACAGCTGCCATTGTGACATCGAGTGCCCACGTTGTTTAAATAGCAAGTGTGCTTGTGCTCATCTCTGCGCCCATGCATTTATTCATCTTACATTGATGTATGGTCATGTGAAATGGTCGTGCATTTGTATCACGAGGTAGCAGAAAGAGACGGCACCATGGATCACCAAAAACCTTCTGTTATAGGTTGACCTTTTGGTTGCCACAGAGAATCAGGGATTGTTCTGTATAGGGATTTAGCACATTTCTGTTGCACTGCATTCCCTTCCTGATGCAATTGCACTTCTACATGGGGAAACATACTCACAGCTCCTGGCGTTCCCAAGCAGTTTCCCAGCCAAGTAGTCATCAGGACCCACTCGACTTCACATCTGAAATTTGACATGAGCAGGTGTGCTCAGAGTTGCCAAGTATTTCTGGTGTTTATAGGGTGCAGTATTCATATACAGTTACATAGGTGGATGTTGGACTTGGCCAAGTTGTTGAACTGCATCCCAACCTGGGTGTGTTGTTAAAATACATCCAGGGGCATTGTTGGCAGGATGTCCTTGGTGCTCTGTGGCAGAGGAACTCACAGGTCAATGGCACATCACCAGATGGCATGTGGTGGTACCAGATGATTGGTCAATGGATGGTATCACCAGACACGAGTTGTCATTGCGTGGCAACCCACATGCCTACCAGGACTGTGGCACATCTTCAGGAATCAGATGTAGAGGGCTCAAGAGGCAGGCCGGTGGTTGCATGACACGGCCTGTCTTATCTCACTGTACATGGAGCTGTGTTATGTTACGTAGGTGGATGGACGACATACGTACACTCTGCTTGTATACAAAACTGAATTGAAAACAGGTGTTCAAGTAATTGCCTAATAGATAAACATTAAAGTTATCCTTGCTGCTTCATTGATAAATCTTGGGGAACTTTCGTAGCTGCTCATGTAAATACTCCACATGCCGCTTTACCATTTTGTGTACAGCTCAACATCCACACAAAAAAAAACCTTTTACTTCAATCCGCCACCTGAATATCTATATGCTTGGTTCAGTTGCACGCAAAAAGTGAATGAGAAATGATGGGCGGATTGGTATGATTTGAGATTAGACCTACCAACACATTCATGATTATTTGAGGGATTAAACACAATACCTTTGCCTTACTTTGTGCTCAGATTTTTCACTGTGTAAATCAGAGTAGAGTTGGATACACCCCAAATGCACGTGTGCCCTGCACTTTGAGCTGTACGCTATAGATCATGAAGAGAAGGCCCTGTATGTGCACTCTTTTTACTTCATTACAAAAGCAGTGAGTGTGCATACTTGTGTTTCATCAATCTTACTTAGACATGTACACACAGAACTTTATTATCTATTTGCATATGTTTGCATATGACCATTTCTTTCTTATCCAGCAAATGCAAAATGAAAAAAATGGTAATGAAGAAACACAATTCTGGCTGAACTGCATTACTTATCAAAGAAGTGGTTCTTAATCACAGTCATTGCACCCGTCTGCAGCAAAAGCATACATAACAACATCATTAATTCATTAATCATGGCTGCAACTGTAACCCATCAGCAGCTGCTGATTCTTATCCCGATACTAACATTTACAAAGTACTTTACAATAAAGCGTCAACTATAATATAAACACAAAAAGAGAATACAAAAGGACAAATCTGCTTAAAATCTAAACAAATCATCCTTGACCCAAGGCCTACATCGCCATCAAATTTAAGTGAAATATTTTCATGTCTTTTTGATGGCCTCACACACAGAAACTAGACACTGACAACATTATGAGTGCAAAGCCCACAGCCACAGGGATAATGCATCAGTAGTATATCCTGCTTCATTTCAGCAATCTGGGTTCAACCTTGAATATGTTCAAGGTCATACAAAGTCAAATTAGAGGTTGCATATCATTATCTCGCATATTACTTCCTATCCATGTCCAATAGTTACTATAGGCTTATTGGGGACTTGCAAATGACTATAAATGATCAAATCTTGAGCGATCCTAATTGTGACCCTCAGGGTCACTTAAGGTGAAATGCAATAATATATTTTGAAAGGCTGCATATGATTTACTGTTCTTGCCCAGTAGTAATCTTGGGGATATTTGGCATCCTTTACCCACTGTAAGTGATCAAACTTTCAGTGATTTTTGATTTTGACCTCAAAGTCTGAACTAATGGTTTACTTTGAAAGCCAACATATGATTTCCTGTCATGTCTAATGGTCATTATTAGTTGATGTGGTGCCACTTAGATAGATTGAACTTTATTGAGCTCTTGGGAAGACTTCCTTGGGGAAACTGAGGTTCCAGCAGCATTGTATAGCAGCACACAGGGTAAGAAGCACACTGAGTATCAAAAGTATAAGTAAAATGAAAAACAGAAAAATAATCAAAGTGATTATAAATGTGAGTCGCCTTGATTAAACTTCAAGGGATTTCCTATTCACGTCTAATAGTCTGCCGGCTGTCACACTAGCTTTATAAGCTTTTGAAAATTTACCTCCTATCTGTTGGCATTGGGCCATAATTGTGACCTTGACCTTTGAACCCCAAATCTCAACTGTTCATGTGATCATCCTTGGGTAGAAAGATACTGATATGCAAAATTTGGTGGATCTCCATTTGTTCTTGGGGTATTTTGTATATAATATAAGAAACTCTCCCTACTGTTGATGGACTGAACAAATTCTACTAATCATGGAAATGTGTTGACACTGGAAACTAAGAGTGCATCATTTTGCAGTTGAAAAGACTGAAAAATTGTCAAGAGACTTCTGTATATTAACCATTTCCACATATTTATTGAAAATTCATCTGCATCTGTTCATTAGGTTGTATGAACACAGAGTTGGCTAATTGCTGACAAACATGGAAGCGTTCACAAGTAGCAGTTAACACTGACCTATAACCTCTCTTTTGCTTTCTTTAATGTTGTAAAAATAAATATTGCAATATTGTATTGATTTTTATCCTCTGTTCTGCTTTACTTTTTATTCCCTAAGATATTACTTGTACATTAAATGTCTTTAAATTTCATAAAGAATCCTGCAGCCATTCCATAGTTATTTTGTGGACAAAGTCAGGTACACAGAAAACAGACAAAAACAGCATTGCAGTCACAAGGGCTTGGAAGGAGACACTGGATCAATGAAATTGAGCAGCAGACATTCCCATTTTCTTCATATTATTTCTAATAACCTTCACGCCCTTTAGCCATGTGACCAAGGCAGTTTATTACAGTAGAGAATAAATAAATCTTTCTTTATAAATGCACTCTATATATCATTGGTGACAGCAACAAATAAAGCACAATAATCCCTCATTGATTTATACTGCACAATGTTAAAAAAAATGATTGAACAAAACAAATGGTAGACAAATGTCCCCTTTTTTTCATCTGTAATAAGTACAGCAAGAACTGGCTTTTTCAGAGGTGAAAGTACACCCTTTGTTTTCTAGTGTCATATTAGCAAATTAGAGCATTTAAGTTGTTTGAAGCCTTTGTGAATATGTACTTTGCGAAGCAGCGAGGACACTGTCAGCATGCAATTTCTCATAGGAAGGGAAACTAATTGTTCTGCAGGTTAATGGATAAACATCTGCTGAGAGAGTTGCTTCATTTGAGAGCACTGTAATTAGTCAGTTTACAGATATTCTTCCAAACAGGTAGCATATGGAGGAGTCATGGTTGCACGTGTCTGTAGAGCATCTGTCTCTTTAAATGTGATTAATTATGGTAGTCGGACTGTGTTCACGGCCATTGTTCCAGCAAAGATGATTTTAGAAAAATCCAGGACTCAGTTTATTTATGCAGCACCAAATCATGTCACGTTCACACACTGCACACGAACAAGGTCTGCACTCTACCTAACCCATGATCAAGCACATTTGTGACTGTGGATAAACATCCTTTAGTGTTTTTAATTGATGAGAAGAAATCTCAAGCAGACCAAAGTCAGTGGGGTGATCATCTGCTGTAGCCATTCTGCAAGCCAGAACAAAAAGCTCAACACAAGACTTACAGAACACTCTGTGTCAGAAATGTTGCAGCTAAACAACCATTTACAGTCCAGCGTTCGCAATAAGGACATGGTTTTCATTTTTTATTTATTCCACATAAGTGGCGCTTGATAAATGCGCTTGATAAAATGGTATTTTTACATGGTGTGTTATTTTATTTATTTATTTATTTGTAATACTTCCATGTCCTTCCTGATATGAGGCAGATTCCCGCAGCTTTCAAAGAACAGCTCCGTAGCTCAGTCTCTGACTGGTAATCAAAGCTTTTGGACAGCACAGGTTCGCATCCAGTGGGTCGTTTTTTTTTTTTCTTTTTTTTCTTTCTTTCTTCCACATAAACAGCACAATGTGGTCCCACAGCTCCTGTGTGACAGGACAGTGAGCAGGGTGCCGCAGGACCATATGACAGGCCAACAGTACGGCAAATACGCCACTTTCAGTCACGTATCAGCAGATGCTGTTTGGTCAGTTATCACAGCTTTTTTTTTTTTTTTTAGAAAATACATTTGTCTGCTTGTTGATTTTAGCTATTTGAGTGATTGTGGTGCAGTGGTAGAGTTTCTGTCTGGTAATCAGAGCACATGGGTTCAAATCCTGTGAGTGGCATTTTGTGTGGCATTTTGTGTGTGTGTGGCATTTTGTGTGTGTGTGTGTGTGTATATGTATATATATATATATATATATATATATATATATATATATATATATATATATATATATATATATATATATATATATATATATATATCAACCCGTGATATTTACTAATTATACAGCTGTTTTTTGTTTTTTTTTAGTTTATTTTCCTCCACATCAGCGGCGCAGTGTGGTGCACCTCGTCCCATGGAACACAGCTGCTTGAAAGACACCATCACGTGCACGAACCGTTGTGCCGGAATCACGCACACCTGCCCGTCGGCGTGATGTTTCGTGGTGCGCTCATACGAACTCTACCACGGAGATTTGCCCTGGAGTTGTACACAAATCAACCAAATTTGCACTGTGTGAAGGGGTCCTTAATTTCTTATGTGGTCTTATGTTACAAAAATCACATTCCTTAAATATCGTGACACGTATCATATTAGGAGATAAGTATATTGTCCCAGTTCTAATGTTTAGTCACTTCACAGCATTCAAACCTCACCTTCTGTATTACAGTCAGTCAGTAGATGTGGTTGACAACAGGAAATCCTCCGAAGCAAAGAAATTGTAACTCTGGAAGGACTCCAAAGACGATCTATAGTTCATAATGCTACCCTTTTCATTTCTAATCACTTGTTTAAAAAAAGCTTTTTGAAAATAAATTGATATTGCAGTATTTGTTGTGTTTTAATCTCTGACTGGCTCAGAAGGATTTATCTGTGCATGTGGCGCCGGCCTTAGGGAACATATTAGAAAAACAACAGCAGCCAGATGCGTGTGTTTCTTCTTAGTTTCCGCGTGAGCCGTCGGACAGAGGGGATTTGTCTTTGAGCCTTTCATCTTTTCCTACTCCTCATATTCTCAGCTCCCCGTGGCCTCTCCCTGGCCAGGCTGATCGCCTGATTCAGAGCTACATCACCAGCTATGTTCTGTCCTGGCGGGGAAAATGAGACCTTTCAGCAATCTGGACTTCATCAGAATGCATCACTCAAAGTGAAATAAGATTTCTGCGTGCGTGTAAGTGACTGTGCACGCCCGCACATGTGCGAGAGCTTGCGTTCACCCCCACCCCAATCTCCCTCCATTCTTAGAGGATATGGCGGTATCGTACAGTCGTGAGGCGATTTGCGGCTAAGCTAGTGGAATCCTGTGGAAAGCCTAAAATCTTGTGGGGGTGAAGGGAGGGGAAATATCACAGTCTTAGGATTTCTTCTCTCATTATAGCGGATTTATGGGGATTAGTCTATTTTCTTTAATACACAAAGTTTTATTAAAAATCTATTGTGGTTTGTGAAGGGTGCTGTCCATCTTGGGTGTCCTCTGCCTCACTCCAAGTGTGTTCTTTTTTTTTTTTTCCTTTTTTTGGGTCTTTGGCAGTTGTGGGTTATTGTTTTCCACCTTTAAACCTCAGTCTGCCTGCACAGCGGCTCACATACTACTGAAGCCCATCTCAAGCACTGTGGCGCCACAGAACCAAAGAGGATTGATGCGTATCTCCGACGACTGCCCGTACATCTCTGATAGATTCCTGAACTTCACTTGCTGCATGTGTATTTAAGAAGTTGGTAAAAATGTGGTTTGTTTTGCACAAAAGGGATTATGCAGTCCTACTCTGAATTTTTGGCACCACCGAATTGGTACAAAATTTAAAATGTTGAGGAAGAAATGAAAATTAAAAAACGGTATTATGAGAATATGAATACAGTAACAGAGGTTAAAATGCCTTCATGTATTAAAATACAACATACAGAAATAAAATTTATGCCTGACACAGTTGTTGACAGACTTTGAATTTATTCTAAATCATCACTACAGCCGGGTTTGATTTTTTTATTTTTTTTGTTATTAAACAATTACTTCTTAGGGTACAGATACACGAACATTTCTGAGTCACTCAATGCATCTTGAGCTTCCTTTTATTCCTCAGTTGTTAAGAAATACTAACAGTATGGTTCTGGATGGTAACTATGTCTGAAACAGACAGTTCTTAAAAATTCAGTGACCATGCAAGAAAGAGACAAGTGAGGGAAGCCAGCAAGACACTCAGAGTTAGAGCATTCTGTTGGTGTAATTAGAGAAACTGTGCCTTATGTTTTTTTGTTGTATCACCGGTTATACAGTGTCATGCAAGAACACAGAAGAACTTTAACTCTTTCAAGCCCAAGCAGTTTTTCTGTGTGTGTGTGTGTGTGTGTGTGTGTGTGCCTGTGTTCAGACTGAACGACACACCAAATTGTCAAGCCACCGCCAAATGTACACGTCCACTAGCCAGTCAGTGTCAAGTACTGGACCAAGAACCATCATTTCAGTCTTAAACTCTGATAAGACTGAAATGATGGTTCTTGGTCCAGTGAGACATCAGCATCAATTTGACAAGTTAACGCTTAGCCTAGGCTTGTGTGTCATACATCACACTGACAAAGTGAGGAACCTTGGGGTAATTTTTGATCCTACATTGTCCTTTGACCTCCACATTAGAGATATTACAAGTACTGCTTTCTTCCATCTGCAAAATATTGCAAATATTCGTCCTATCCTGTCTATGGCTGATGCTGAGACCCTGATCCATGTGTTTATCTCTTCCAGAATGGACTACTGCAATGTTCTGTTTTCTGGTTTACCGCAGTCCAGCATTAGGGCTCTCCAATTGGTTCAAAATGCTGCAGCCAGAAGTTTGACATGAAGCAGAAAGTTTGACCACATTACACCCATTTTGGCATCTCTTCACTGGCTTCCTGTCCCAGTGAGATCAGATTTTAAGGTTCTGCTACTCGTCCATAAAATTGTTCACGGACTGGCACCTCCCTTCTTAGCTGACCTAATTAAACCTTACGTACCGGCCCGGGTTTTGTGTTCTCGGGGTGCAGGACTACTTTGTGTCCCAAGGGTGAATAAGAAGTCCGCACGTCATAGAGCTTTCTCTTATCGTCCCCTTGTTTTGTGGAATGATCTCCCTTCATCAATAAAACAGTCACATTCTGTGGAGACTTTCAAGTCCAGACTTATTTTCCCTTTCATATGGCTAGCATACTGGCATAGTATAGTTCTACACTTTTTACTCTTTTAATTAATTTTATTAGGAAACGGAGCGTGCCGCGGCCTCAACTTCACCTAAATTCTGGGTCTTTTAGTGAAGCTTAGGGCTAGTGGCCAGCGATCACCTTAGTATCCTGTTCTTATTGTTTAATGGAGACCCTCCTGTCCTGTGAACCAACAGCATTTCCTGTACATTTGTTTTGTGAATTGTTTCTGTAATTTGTGTCTGGAGCATGGCCCAAGCAGAGGGTCACCCCTTTCAGTTTGGTCTGCTTGAGGTTTCTTCCTCAGAGGGAGTTTTTCCTTACCACTGCTGCTCTGGGGGTTAGTAAGGTTAGACCTTACTTGTGTGAAGCGCTTTGAGGCAACTTTGTTGTGATTTGGTGCCATATAAATGAAAAGAAATTGAAATATGGGGAGATGTCACGTTTCTACTCATTGCTAATTTTTCATTGCACCTGTAACTGGTGCACCTCTATGGAAACACAAATGTGGCAAACAGTGTTGCCACGGTTACTTGGAAAAGTTACTTTTTAGTTACTTTACACAGTCACTTTGTACAGTTACTTCATTAGCAGCTGTGGACAACTTGTCAGCAGCTGTTGAATGAAACTAATAATGTAACTAGTAATTACTTTGATTACTCAATCTTAAGAGTAACCAATTTAGATTACTAGTTACCTTATTAGTTATATTCAGCAACTGCCGACAACTTGTAAATAAATAACTGTAAAAGCTGCTAATGAAGTAACTAAAAAACTAACAGTAACATGTCAAAGTAACTGTGGCAACACTCGTGGCAAATGTATTTTGTGCAGTATAACACAGATATAATGCCAAAAATCATAGAAGAAGAAAAATATAAAGTGCATTTCTATAGATAGATAGATGCACATATTTCAGCTTCCAAAATGGGAGGGGGGAGGGGGACTCCACATGCTATGCAAATACTGCAGGTATATCTCCTATTTTGCTACCTCTCCCGGTGTCACAGACTGAACGGTTCCCCTAAAAATCGATCTCCCCCGATCACGCGGTTCACGAATTATCACCTCATTTCTGCTTCAAACTGCACTTCAGTCATCATCTGTCTCAGCGATGGATATCTGAAGCTTTTGTACAACAATCATTTCCACATAAACTCATCAGTATTTCATCATAAAAGGCGGCAGAAGCGATCAGAGTGCCGCAGCTAAATGAGCTGCTAGCTGATGTGTTCACTGTGTGTCAGACATTTCAAAGCGTCACAGAATTTCACCTCGTTTCTGCTTAAAACTGACTTTCGAATGATTTAAGTGGTTTTAACTTTATCATCTGATGGTTAATAATCCCATGAATCCATTTGATTGCTTTTGGGGAAGAGACTCCATCTCAGACGTGCTGCTGTGGTCCGAAACGACCCGTGCAGATGCAAAAAGTGGACTGATTTTTAGGGGCGGACCGTTCGGTCTGCGAGACCAGTATAATGAACCTGTCTTCAGGTGCAGATTTCCAGAATTTTGGTCACATGACTGTTATTCTCAGCCGGGTTATTGAACATAGAGGGTGTTTTTTTATGTGAGGGGTGACCAACCCTGCCCCTCCCATGCGCCTGCCCTGCATGTTTTAACTCTGGTGTTTCCTACCTGTTGATTGGCTGAACTGACCTGACTTAATTAATTAACAGTGGGTGTTCCACAGAGAGCTGGAAAACATTCAGGGCAGGAGATCTCCAGGAACAGCGCTCATAACCCCTCTTGTACAAGACTCTGAGACCTGTGGAATAAAATGATTTTGAGGAAACATCACAATTTTAAGATTGCATGTGATTATTTTTTACTGGCAGAAGTATTTGGCACTGTTTGTTGGGCTGTGAAAATTTGATGATTTATTTTTATTGTCACAGTTTCAGGCTGTGATAAATGGTGCAATCTTGGCAGTTTTGGAAAGAAATCATGCCTTTCACACCAGCCGGCAGGGTGTGAGGTTTAAAGGATTAATACAAGAAAACAGGTCAAATCCAGACTAGAATATCCCATGTGCCCTGGAACATGGGATATTCTAGTCTCCCTAACATTCTCCCTAACATGAACATGTTTCATCAGCATTGCAGTAGTTTCTGTTTTGTAACCTTTTGAGCAAAATAACATAATAACTCACCATCTGTCTTAATAACAGATGGAAAGGTTTCTGACCAAAATGTGCAATACAGTCATGAGAGTTGCAACAATTCATTAAATAACTGATTATTAATTTCCAACTATTTAGGTAATCAAGTACTTTTTTTTTTTGGTTGGGTGGAGTTACATCCAAATTCTCTGATTTGAGTTTCTTAAATGTGAATATTTTTTGTTTTCTCCTCTCTGACAATAAACTCAGTATTGTGGTTGTGGACAAAAGCAGAAATTTGAGGACATCATCTTAGGCTTTGTGAAACACTGATCAATATTTTTCACCATTTTATGACATTTTATGTCCCAAATAACACCATCCAGATAATAATCAACAGATTAAGTGATAATGAAAACACTTGTCAGTTGCAGCCCTATGAAATATGTTAGGATTTTGTTTTACGTCTTTTTGTGTCTCAGAAAGAGGCAACACTGGGTGAAACATTTTCTTCCATGTCTTTTCCATGATTGCCTTTTTTTGGCACTTCATATTGTGTACTAGTGTGTTGCCCGTGTTTCTAAAATAGGTATCTGACATTTTTTAAGGGTGGTGATAAATTGTGAAAATTTTCCATAATGAGTTGGAATGGTGGTGTGATTCCAGATGTTTTTAGAACCTTAGACCTGTACAGTTTTCAGAGGAAGAACTCAACCCTTTTATTTCCTGTTAATTACGTAAACTTTTTTTAAAATGTTAATTTACTGTCTTAATGTGTTTATAAATTGTTTAGGGTCTTGTTATCATATACGAGGTCTCTTAGATAATAAACCGACCCTTTTTATTTTTTTTTTAACTATATGGATTTGAATGACATGCGATTACACCAATCATGCTTGAACCCTCGTGCGCATGCGTGAGTTTTTTCACGTGTGTCGGTGACATCATTTCCCTGTGGGCAGGCCTTGAGTGAGATGTGGTCCCGCCCTCTCGGCTGAATTCCTTTGTTTCACACGCTGCTCGAGACGGCGCGCGTTGCTTTATCAAAATTTTTTCTGGACCTGTGAGGAATATCCGAGTGGACACTATTCGAGAAATTAAGATGGTTTTCTGTGAAAAGTTTAACGGCTGATGAGAGATTACGGGGTGTTTCTGTCGGTGTAAGGACTTCCCACAGAGCGGGACGTCCTGCAGCGCTTCCAGGCGCTGTCGTTGGCTTGTTTCGAGCTTAAAACATCCTAATTTAAGGCTTAATTCACTCAGGACATCGTGAGAGAACAGAGAAGATTCAGAAGAGGCCGGCATGAGGAATTTATGCGGACATTCCACTGTTTAAGGACATTTTTTTAATGAAAGACGTACGCGCAAATTCGCCGAGTCGTTTCCGTGACGACTCGGCAAATCTGTGTGCGCCGCGACAGGAAAAACACCTCCGTGTTGAAAACCATTTGTAGAATTCAGGCGGCTTTTAATGGCTTTCAACAAGTGAGTAACTGAGAAATTGTTTAACAGCTTGGGCATGTTCCAACTTGCCCGTTAAGATTTCCAACGGAGGTGTTTTTCCTGCCGCGACCCCCCGCGGTCGGGTCCAGCCCGACATGCGACTCTGCCCGCACGTTCTTTCATTACAAAATGACCGTTAACAATGGAATGTCCGAATAAACTCCTCATGCCGACTTCTTCTGAAAGTTCTCTGTTCTCTGACGACTTACTGCGTCAACAGAGCCTGAAATGTGGAAGTTTTCAACTTGAAACGGCGAGACGCTGCCGCCTCGAAGCGCAGATCGCCGTCAGGCGCCATGGACCGTCCGACACTACCAGACCAAAATCTCTCATCAGCCGTTAAAATTTTTACCGAAAACCATCTGAATTTATTGAATGGTGTCCACTCAGTTGTGCCTTACAGTTTTGAAAATTTTTTTATCAAGCAAAGCAACAGTCTCTGAGCCATTCCTAAACAATGAAAAAAATCGACGAGCGGGTGGACGACTCCTCACTCAAAGCCTGCCCACAGGTGAATGACGTAACCGACAGGCGTGAAAAAACTCTCGCATGCCCACGAGGGTTCAAGCATGTCTGATGTAATCACACGTGATTCAAATCCATATGGTTTTTGAAAAAATAATAAGGTCGGATACTTTTCTAATAGACCTCGTATTTATTATTATTTCATTTATTATTACTTCTGTTTTGTCATTTGATTTTTAAATGGCCACAATGGAAATACATGTTTTCGCTTTCTTGTGCCATCCATGTATTTTTAATACAATTATATTGTGTACTTGCATTGAACTTACTGAATAAAATCACACGCACACACTCATACACGTAGACAGACACCACTTCGCTTTTAATATATTCATGATCTACCGCCCCCTGCTGGTAAGGCATGTGAGTTCAGAATGTAATTATCAATGTCTGTTGTTCAGTGTTGTTTTCTGATATCCATAGTTTCTCCAAAAATATTTGTCCTATCAATTTTCCCTTTTTCGTGCCATTCATACTTAACCCAAAATTCATAATCATACCAAACGGCAAATGTCAGCTCTCCCCAGTTTCTCCATTATCAAACCTGCATACATGCACACAGATGCCACTTGGCTATTATTATATAGATTTGCTGGGATTTGTGTTTTGTATTGTAAAATAAATAGTTTTTAATGACAAAACCTTTGAACACAAGGTTGAAAGTCATTGGTAGAATTTTACAGTTATGACTCACTGGCAATTTAACCAAAGGATAATTGAATTAGGAAAGAATCAAGTGAATAATAAAAAATACTCACTCGATTAAATAAATTGAAAATTAATCATTCGTTGTAGCCTTGGTAGACATTGAGGTAATGTGTGTTAACCAAAGAAGATTTTAAAGGTTCTAAGAAATGTCTGGTTTCTTTGTGCATTAAACCTAAACAGTAGTACTTTTATCTGCACTTTGTCATAAGGATTGCTGCCCTTAAATACTCCCAGTAACCCTCTCCTGCTTTATCCCATCTGTCTGTAGACAGAACGTTAGAGGTGTTAATCCCAGTGTGTGCTCATTGATATTAGAGTCTGAACAAAAAAAAAAAAAATGCAGAAAGCCATTTAAAATGTGGAATGTGATGCCAGTCCCATGTTTAAAAAAAAAAAAAAAATCTGTGTACTGAGTGTGAGGATTAGCTCAGTCATGGAAATTTAAAGTTAATCACTCTTCGTGCATATTGTTCCAGTTTGATTCATTCTCAGGTCCTCAGTCATAATACATTATATTAATTTTATTGTTGTCAAGCTGTCTCATCAAAAAGCATGTGTGCATCTCTCGGGATGGGGGTGGTGAACAGACCAAGTTGGGCAATAATAAATATATTTTGTAATGTTCCATAGAAGCATTACAAAAAGCTCACCTGCAGGAGAATTTGAATGCATAGCTCTGTGTAATGGAGCTTTGAACGTGCAGCTCGGCAGTTTGATTAGTTTGCATATTTTCATGTTTACAGTTGAAACATGCACATAGATATGCTTGCTGTAAATATACCCATAACCTCCATTATCACCCAGAGTGCACTACTCAAATGACGCTGCCAAACCCGTTCCAACACACAAATGTTTTGCAGATATATTTGCTCAAAGCTGCAAGGAGAGAGGGGGGGAAAAAAATCTATGTATCAGCTCCATCACTGACAGAGGCATGTTTCTGTTCCTACTCACTCTTTTTGTAATCGCATGAGCTACAACCTTGTAGATGATGTCTGTGCTATAAATAAAATTAATTAACATTGTGTGGCTGTGCCCCATGGCGGTGCAGCCCCATTCCCCCTGCCCCGTGCTGTACCCTCTCATTGAAAGGCTTTAGTTATATTATTACTTGAACATTTAGGATGCCATTATGATTTTTAATGCTGAGGTTTTCAGAGATAGAGGAGATGGAGATTGTTTCAGCTTCAAATTGATTCTTTTAACCACACTGTAAATTTTTTTTTGTTTTTGTTTTTTTTTTTTAACAGGAAAAACGCAGCTGTGCTTGCCTGAATAATTCTGAAAAAGAATACAGTAAAATGAGGGGAGGTGATGGTCTAGTGGTTAAGCGTTGGGCTTGAGACCAGAGGATCCTGTGCTTTTCTTTTAATTATAGGCCAATCTCCAACCTTCCTTTTCTCTCAAAAATTCTTGAAAGGGTAGTTGTAAAACAGCTAACTGATCATCTGCAGAGGAATGGTCTATTTGAAGAGTTTCAGTCAGGTTTTAGAATTCATCATAGTACAGAAACAGCATTAGTGAAGGTTACAAATGATCTTCTTATGGCCTCGGACAGTGGACTCATCTCTGTGCTTGTTCTGTTAGACCTCAGTGCTGCTTTTGATACTGTTGACCATAAAATTTTATTACAGAGATTAGAGCATGTCATAGGTATTAAAGGCACTGCGCTGCGGTGGTTTGAATCATATTTGTCTAATAGATTACAATTTGTTCATGTAAATGGGGAATCTTCTTCACAGACTAAAGTTAATTATGGAGTTCCACAAGGTTCTGTGCTAGGACCAATTTTATTCACTTTATACATGCTTCCCTTAGGCAGTATTATTAGACGGCATTGCTTAAATTTTCATTGTTACGCAACTTTATCTATCCATGAAGCCAGAGGACACACACCAATTAGCTAAACTGCAGGATTGTCTTACAGACATAAAGACATGGATGACCTCTAATTCCCTGCTTTTAAACTCAGATAAAACTGAAGTTATTGTACTTGGCCCCACAAATCTTAGAAACATGGTGTCTAAGCAGATCCTTACTCTGGATGGCATTACCCTGACCTCTAGTAATACTGTGAGAAATCTTGGAGTCATTTTTGATCAGGATATGTCATTCAAAGCGCATATTAAACAAATATGTAGGACTGCTATTTTGCATTTACGCAATATCTCTAAAATCAGAAAGGTCTTGTCTCAGAGTGATGCTGAAAAACTAATTCATGCATTTATTTCCTCTAGGCTGGACTATTGTAATTCATTATTATCAGGTTGTCCTAAAAGTTCCCTAAAAAGCCTTCAGTTAATTCAAAATGCTGCAGCTAGAGTACTGACGGGGACTAGAAGGAGAGAGCATATCTCACCCATATTGGCCTCTCTTCATTGGCTTCCTGTTAATTCTAGAATAGAATTTAAAATTCTTCTTCTTACTTATAAGGTTTTGAATAATCAGGTCCCATCTTATCTTAGGGACCTCGTAGTACCATATCACCCCAATAGAGCGCTTCGCTCTCAGACTGCAGGCTTACTTGTAGTTCCTAGGGTTTGTAAGAGTAGAATGGGAGGCAGAGCCTTCAGCTTTTAGGCTCCTCTCCTGTGGAACCAGCTCCCAATTCAGATCAGGGAGACAGACACCCTCTCTACTTTTAAGATTAGGCTTAAAACTTTCCTTTTTGCTAAAGCTTATAGTTAGGGCTGGATCAGGTGACCCTGAACCATCCCTTAGTTATGCTGCTATAGATGTAGACTGCTGGGGGGTTCCCATGATGCACTGTTTCTTTCTCTTTTTGCTCTGTATGCACCACTCTGCATTTAATCATTAGTGATCGATCTCTGCTCCCCTCCACAGCATGTCTTTTTCCTGGTTCTCTCCCTCAGCCCCAACCAGTCCCAGCAGAAGACTGCCCCTCCCTGAGCCTGGTTCTGCTGGAGGTTTCTTCCTGTTAAAAGGGAGTTTTTCCTTCCCACTGTAGCCAAGTGCTTGCTCACAGGGGGTCGTTTTGACCGTTGGGGTTTTACATAATTATTGTATGGCCTTGCCTTACAATATAAAGCGCCTTGGGGCAACTGTTTGTTGTGATTTGGCGCTATATAAAAAAATTGATTGATTGATTGATTGATTGATTAATGCAAAAAAGAAACTCGTAGCTGCAACATTTTTACCAATTTTGGATTATGGTGACCTCATTTATATGAATGCCCCAACTCAAGTATTGAAACTATTAGACTTAGTCTACCATGCCTCTCTGAGGTTCATCACAAACTGTAAGCCTCGCACACACCACGGTGAACTTTACACACGTGTGGGCTGGCCAGCCTTGGATTCTGGCAGACTCACTCAGTGGGGTATGTTCATTTATAAGGGTATTCTCCGTCTGCTCCCCTCATATCTCTCTGAATATATTCAACCAAAAGTGGCTGGATTGTATTCCTTACGCTCTCAAGAATCACTGCTCCTGTCTGTACCAAGTGTCTGCACAGAAACTAGGAAGGTGGCATTTCAGTTTTCTGCCCCCACAACATGGAACAATCTACAGAAAGACTGGAAACTAAAGGAACTGGTTCCAATTGGCAAGTTTAAACTTTTGCTCAAAGGTTTGGAAATTAAATCCATGATTTGTAAATGCTTTTAACCCCTTAACGCCCTTCGTCGCATATATGCTACAATCTCTGACTCAAATATGCAACTTACCAAATTGACCTGTATGCCCGTTGTCGCAAATTTGCAACATACCATCATTATTATTATAACATAAAGTCATTACCAGAATACCCAATATTACTATCTAGTTTTTGTGCAAAAGTGAAATTAATAATCTCAACATTTACCATCTACTTAAAGGCAAAAACACACACAAAACATTTTTTTTATATACAGCTATATAAATTTGGGCGTTACAGGGTTAAATAGCTGTATTATTGTATGAAAATGTCTTTTATGTCTTGAAATTGTTGAGATCTGTGCCGCTGTCTTGGCCAGGTCTCCCTTGAAAAAGAGATTAGTAATCTCAATGGGACTTTCCTGGTTAAATAAAGGTTAAATAAATAAAAATAAAATCCTCGGTGCAAACCCCAGCGTGACCAGAAATTCACAAAGGGCCCTTGGGCAAGGACCTTATTCCACTAGTTGCTCCCGGTGTGTAGTGAGCGCCTTGTTTGGCAGCACCCTGACATTACGGTGAATGTGAGGCATTATTTATAAAGCGCTTTGAGCATCTGATGCAGATGGAAAAGCACCATATAAATGCAGTCCATTTAGCATTTAAAATATGCACTTTACAGAAATTACTGGAAATTTGACAGTTTAAAACCACTGTATTTTGTAAAAAAAAAAAAAAAAATGAAAGGACAATAAGGTATCACTAGTCTTGATCTGGGGATATTCTGGGAAGCAAGCGCATAAATTGGTTGCGTCACCATTATGTCATCTGAAATGTAATGAACTGCAGAATCCATGGCGGCACAGTGACTTATTGGTTAACAATGTTGCCTCACAGCAAGAAAGTCCTGGGATCACTTTCTGCCTCATCCTTGCTGTGTGGGGTTTGCATGTTGTCCTCATGTTCGTGTAGGTTCCATCTGGGTGCTTTGGCTTCCTCTAACCTTCAACGGCATGCATGTTTAAATGAAGTGGAAACTTGGAATTGACCACAGGTGTGAGTGAAAGTGTGTCTGTCTGTATGAGCCCCTGCGATGGACTGCCCACCCATCGAGGATGTTCCTCGCCTCTTACCCAGAGACAGCTGTGATAGGCTCCACCACATCTGTGACCCTTATGGCACCAGAGGCGATTTTAGACTTCCAGTTTTAGGGGTGCTTAGCACTTTTTTAAATTTTTTAAAATCTAGATGTCCAGAAATACAATTTCCCATGATTTCAGAGTGAAAACATTGTTTGCAAAAGCTGCATTCATTGTCAAAATGATAAAAAAAAAAGCATATTAGCAATGGATAACGGCCCATACATAAAATTCCTGCATTCTGGTGCAGTTTATATAACAAATAATTTAATCTCCTAATGTGGTGAGGGCAAATAGTAATTGCAACTTAGGAGCAGGTCTGAAATATTCAGAGGCTGAGTAAAGTATATTATCCTTGTTTTTATATTAGTCTTATGAGCCTATAGTTATTGAAGATTTTTTATTTCATCTTAACAGATTATGTCATAATACTTAGTACAGAACACTCACCCTGGTATCACTTTTCAATTACATTTAGATAGTTTTAGGCATTACATAGATTGTGTTTTAGTTTTGGCTATTCATTTATTTATTCTACAAACTGATTGATGTCTCGGTTTTTCTGGCAGCACGCACATCCACGTCGTAAGTCCTAAAAATACAGTAGTTGCAGTTGTTATGATCAGTGAGGTTTAGTGCCGTGTGCAGGAGGACCTGGTTTAGCACAGCGACAGCAGCACTCCACTATAAGGCTGGATGGAGAACACAGATGGTACACTGCACATAAATGGGTTCAGGATAAGAAGTACATGAATATGAATTATTTATTGAATTAACAGAAAAGCATAGAAAGGACAGACTTAGTTAAGGACCTTAACTAAGCATTTAAGGTCAGATCTGTGTACATGGTACAGACGGTTGCCCAGTTCCGGATCACCTTTTTTAAAGTCCCGCTATACGGAGCCATAATGCAACTGAATGTCCTTTTAATTGTGTATTGTTGTATTGGGTATTTGGATGTTATTTAGCTGAAAAAGTCTGGGTGGAGCAGCGCTTCTTCTTAAAGTGTGAAGCCGCATTATGTGTGACGCGAACATTTGCCAGAAATGGATCACGTTTGCTGGTTCCTGCTCACGACACTCTGCGTCACTTTGGGGCCATTCCTGGCATCTGGCTGGAGCCCTTCTAATGCAGAATGATACACACTGTGCCTGAGAATGTGTTTTGAACATAAAATGATAGAAATTATACTTATTAAATGAGAATTTACTTAGTTTCGAAAGGCGCCGGTATACGTTTTTACAAGCAAAAAATGAAGTGTGGAGGTGAGATTTCTCCCGAATTAAAAAGTAAAAGCCCCCACATTCATGCCCATTCATGATTTTGAGATGATCCCCAAAGTCCACAAGGCTCACAACTACAGACACGAGGCTGCTGCTGCTTCAGTGATCCGCAACGGGCAAATTTTCACATCGGAGATAAATGCGCGCAGCAATTAAACAGCAAGACATAACACACTGACATTTTCTACCCAAGTAAGTAAGTATTTTCCCACTCTAGAACCAAAATCACCGAATGGCTAACTCACCTTTGCTACGTTTTAGAGATCGTTACTTTCAAACTTGCAGGAATGAGTGAGTCAGAAAAAGCGCGCACACCGCAGACACCGGGCTGTTTTGATTCCTCTGCTGATCACAAGGATGGCTGGATCCGGTCGAGCTTGTGGTTGTTTGTAGACAAAACATCAATCTTTCCATTGGTTCCATTAGCTTATTCGTGCTGATTACGAGAAATGGCGGCGCAAAAACTACACAGTGATCCGGAACTGGCAATGATCCGAACTGGGCAAGTGACTGTATTTGATGTAGGAGAGTGATTTGTTAATGGAAGCTACACAGATTGAAGGGCCAGCACCATTTAGTAGCTGACATGAGGATTTAGTTGAAAAAAAAAAAAAGACAACACCAAATCAATCTTACATTTGACCACGCACAGCGCGCACTAATTTGTAGAGCAATATACTGTGTTTTGCGATAGGTAGCTAGGTGAGTAAAATAAGCACTTTTCAAAAAGTTGCATTTGCTCTTCACATTCAGAGACATAAACTGTGAATAAATACCTCACAAAAATCACTTGACAGCGCGGCTGGGCAAGGTTACCACCAGCACTCACAGGACAGCGCCTCTGCTAAATGAGCGCCACCCGCAGCAGCACCACGTGACACAAACACATGCCAGAGCAGAGACAGAGATGAATGTAGGCGCGCTTCGTGGATTGAACCATTTGCCCAAGAAGGGGAGATGATCAAATTACTGTGTTCTTGTAATACATATTTTGGCATAATGCTTGAAATAGGTTGTCTAAAAAAATAGTAGTATAGAAGCATATATATAAATATATCTAGAGGTGCTTGAGCACCCCTAAAAATAGGCTAACTCCACCCGTGTATGGCACCTTGACACTTGCACGAATTTGATCCCCGCAAGTGCCATGTCATGCCAATGTGTCCTGTTTTATCCTGCTTGATGCTGCACTATATAAAATAATAATTTCGTAGCCGATGATGTATTTGCTCTCAGAACTTGGCTGATGAAACCATTCAATGCATTTGGAATCTTGTCTCAAAGGTAATTATTAATAATAAAGTTATTGCAATGGATTTGTCAAACTATTGTATTTTCATTTCTTCTCATGAATTAGATAATGCATCTGTAGAGTTATGTTTTCTATAGCTACAACATCTCGACCTAATGGTTCAGATGCCCTGCGCGCAATGACACGCAGTGTTTTCGAATAGGTTGCACAATGTTCATGCAAGTGACGTGAACTTAATGCGTGCCACAAATTTGGAACACTTCAAAATTTTCTTTGCGCGCTGCGCACAGTTCACGCACAGTTTACAACAGTTGATGACGAGTTTACTCATTGGCATGCCAGTACGGGGATCAAATCTGGGCAAGTGTCAAGGTGCCTTTAATTGGAATAAGTAGGTGCAAAAAATGAATTTTAAACAGATTTTTTCTTCCACAACTCCTCATATTAATATATTTTGTACAAATACAGTAAAAATATGTGAATATAGAAATAAGATATACAAGTCATTATATTTTCAGAGTAGTTCCTTGTTTATTTAGTAACTTTTTTTTTCCAGTGTGACCTTGTTTTGTGTTCAGATAATTAAAAATGAGACATGCACAGAAAAGAAATAATCAGTAGGGACAAATTTTTTTGACACAACATTGTAACCCCACAGCTGATCTGTAAGTAACTGGTTATGGTTCCTCTCGTTTCTACTTGGTGTGTAGCTTTTCAACACTACCTTATCATTATGAGCATTTGTAGCTGTGGAGCCGGAAATGACCGTTTATTTCCAACCTTGTCAGATTTAAATGCAGGAATGCTGTCAATAGTTTGTTGTGACAGCACCTCTCTGAGAGCGTGTTTGACAGAACAGCAGACGAGCTGTTCCAGGAGCTGCTCTCAGTGGGTGAAACATGTTGTCCAGCACAGCAGTGGGTAGAACACCACGGAGCAGATTATGATACAGAACATCGTCACTTCCTGGACCGCAGCCACTCCACTGCCATCTGTCCTCTGTTTGTGGACAGCAGGCATGCGTGTGTGTGTGTTGGATGTAATTCTAGGCATTAACCACATTCCTTTTCATATGCTTTGATTGTCTCATTTTGCCTCCCAATGATTCTTAATCATGCATGTTGTCATTCTTGTCTCTTTGTCGTAGTTTACTTCTTTAGTAGTGTATTTGGATGCTTCTGATTCGACAAGAGGGCATTGAGCGCATCCCAGCATGTCCACCAGAATAAGCCAAAAACGATTGCTGCCGTGGAGAAAGTCTTCGGAGATCAGCTCGTTTGGTACTGGCTCTAGATTCTGGGCTTTTCAGACCTCAACATTTTAAAGAAGTGACTCTTATTGATTGTTTTGTCTGTTTTTAGGCCTTTCACAACCAACCCATGCTCACACGGTTTCATGATGACATCACGTGATAGTGTCACGAAAAGTGCCACATTTTTGTGATATCACAAAATGCAGGTGATGTGGGGGGGCGCGGTCTGGGGGGTTATGGTTAGTGTTAGGGGAAGGGAGAGGGTTAGGTTATGCTTAAGGGAAGCCTTAGAAATTGTAAGATAAAAAAAAATGTATCTAAAAAAATGTGATTAATTTTTTGAAAGGACCACAAAAAAGCATGAGACTGGGCTGGTCACAAAGGGATACTTTGGTCGGATGCGATGAAACGTTTCATATGATATCACATGAATAGTTAAACACGATATTCTGTGCATAAGCCTATGATTTTCAATGCACACGCGCAACATTCATTTTGCATTTTGTGCTATGAAACTTGCATTAGGGTTCTGATAATAATAAGTACAAGGGGAATATCAGACTTCTTGTTTTTGTCCACAAGATCCACCATTTTTTTTCTGTCACATGATCATCCTCTTGCAATTAATGAATACATAGTATATGTGCACAGCTTTGTGCATTACATTTGTATGTTTCACTTTGTAAAAACCTTGTAACTGTTATGGCCTAAGCAGTGGGTCACCCCTCTGAGTCTGGTCTGCGTGAGGTTTCTTCCTCAATATGATCAGAGAGAGTTTTTCCTTACCACTGTCACATGTGTGCTTGCTCTAGGGGTTGATAAGGTTAGACCTTACTTGCGTGAAGCACCTTGAAGCAGCTTTATTGTGATTTGGTGCTATATAAAATGAAATCATTTGAACTTGGAAAAACTGACTTTTTCATGTAGAGTCATGAGGTTGCAAGACAGAGGTTTTTGGCAATGCAGGAGAATAAAGGTCTAGGGCCCGTATCCATGAAGCAGCCTAAGGCTAAAAATAGCTCCTAATGATGTTATTCTGAGGAAAATCTTAGAATTCCTGGAATTCGTAGACATTACTTAGAATTTTCCCTTGGTAAGATGAAAGTTGTTCACATAGCACCTTAACCTTAGGAGAGCTCCTAAGGTGCCAAACTGGTAAGAGTAGGGAGGAGGACTTTTAAGAAGCCTAAGAGTGTAAATGGTAAATGGACTGCATTTATATAGCGCTTTTCCATCTGCATCAGACGCTCAAAGCGCTTTACAATTATGTCTCACATGCACCCCGATGTCAGGGTGCTGCCATACAAGGCGCTCACTACACACCGGCAGCAATAGGGGATTAAAGGCCTTGCCCAAGGGCTCTTAGTGATTTTCCAGTCAGGTGGGGATTTGAACCCATGATCTTCTGGACTCAAGCCCAACACCTTAACCACTAGACCATCACCTCCCTTAAATGTGTCTTAGAGGAGAGATATTCTTCGTATGTAGAATGACAGTGAGTCAGAAACACGCCACCCGTTTGATCTATGTAATTATTTTATGTTAATTTAGTGTCTGAATGTATTTATAAATTGTTTAGGTTCTTGTTATCATATACACACTGGTTGTTGTTGTTGTTGTTGTTGTTGTAGTAGTATTAGGTAACACTTTATATTAACTGCATGCTATAAAGCATTAGTAAAGCATTTATAAAGTGAGTAAATGCTTAACTACTTGTAAAACATTTACAGTGCATTCTTTTTTATTAGCTACTCATTGGTAAGAACATAAACAGATGGCTTAATAATCATTAATAACAAAATATGTAATGTCTTTATGAAACATTTATAAATGATTTTTTTAAATTCTCTAAACGATTTAAGAAAAGTTGATCAATAATAGTTCATTTACAAACATAAAATCAGACACTATTCATTAGTGATAAAAATACTTTACAAATATTTTTATTGTCTTTACATTTTTTCCTTACAAATTATTAAGCCTTTACTAAGCATTAATAAACCATTAGTTGATGCTCAATGTATCAGTTATAACATTTGTAAAGATTGCATTAACTACTCAATACTTCATGTATCATTTGTTAATAATGTACAAAGTTCAAGTCTTGTTCCCCATCACTATAAGTATGCAGTTTTAAAGACTTTATCTATTTACAGACTCTTCTTTCAATGTACCAATAAGCCTTAACTGAGCATTTGTAATATCCTTGTGGTCATTAAATTTGTTTTATAACTCATTTTGTTTATGCTTAATACATATTTTAATCACAATCTCCAACAGTTGACCAATTCACTTTTATATGTCCATTTATAAATGCTTATCAATGCATTAGTAAACTTAAAAATACTATTATAAAGCCTTTACAAGCTGTTAGTAATGTATTTGGTGTGAGCTTAACTAAAGTGTTGCTTAAATTTGCATTATAACTCATTTGTAGATGCTATTTATATGTGTTACGCAGAGTCACAAACAGTTGACAATTCACTTTTATATATCCATTAATAAATACTTATCAATGCATATTTTGTTTTAAGGAATTGGTACGCTGGTATTAGACGAGGTGTGCGGGTACATTCATCGCGAAATGTTAAGGTGATGTTTGTTTAGGAGGTGGTGTTGATTTGCGAGTAATTGCGCTGCCATTAGTTGCTAAACGTGAGTTCAGAACGGGTTGCCATTAGCCCCTAAGCGATAGCGGCTAATCAGCTAACTGGTATTAAAAAACTAACGATGTTTTACATCCGACAATATACATTCACGCTGATCAAGCGGATAGCCTCTCAGACGGAAACAAAGTGTCCGCTTGATGATTTTCAACCTTAGAATACGTTAAGCACTTAGATTTGATACGACAACAGTTAGCCAATTTAGCTTTAGCCTAGCTTTCGCTAACACTTACGCGTGTAGCTGATTAACCATCATTTTCGGTGAAGTGTCCACTGGAAGTGTGCATGAGAACACCAGTGATTAAGCAACATTAGTCCATAAGGTTTGAAAAACGGTTAAAACCAGTTTTTCATTTTAATATTTCTCCTCGGACGTTCGTCATCAATGCGAAGAGAAACAGGAAGTGTCATAGGACATCTTCCTCACCAATTGAATTTGTTGAACAATTGTGTGAGCTGCTGCCATCTGTCTGTGGTATAGTATCATTTGTACTTGGTGTTGCAGCCATTTGTCTGGGAGGTAAATAAAATCACATCTTATTTGGTTTGAAAAAACAAGAGGTTTATATTCCTAGAAACGATTGGGTGCTTAAAATTAAGAAATTTAATTAATAAAACATAAAATAAATAAACAATTAGGTGCTAAAAATTAAGAAACTGAATAAAATGAAATAAAAATAAGGACTAATAAATCACCATAACAAATGAATAAATAAAATAATATTAGTAATAAATTTTTTTTTAAAAGACGGCACTGGGAAAAAGCTCAATATGAGGACCTCCTTAACTGGAGGGACAGTATTTGAAAGAGCTAAAAAGGCAAAGAGGAAAGAATTAGAGAGCAGGTAGCAGCTAAAAGAACAGAAGAGGAATGTGATGAACAAATAATAGGTGCAGAGAGAAGTCGTTATTGTGGGATTCTTAAATGGTTTATAGAGAATTAAAAATTCATAAATGTTGTATAAAGACATTACATATTTTGTTATTAATAATTATTAAGCCATCTATTTATGTTCTTACCAATGAGTAGCTAATAAAAATGAATGCTTTGTAAATGTTTTACAAGTAGTTATTTAATCATTTACTTACACTCTATAAATGCTTTATAGCGTGCAGTTAATAAAAAGTTTATTATTAATATTGTTGTTTTCTTTTATTATTGCATCTATTTTTATCATTTGAATTTAAATGGACCACAATGGAAATAAGTGTTTTCACTTGCTTGTGTCATGCATGTATTTTTAACATAGTTACAATTATATTACTCACAATCATGTGGTGGCCACAGATCACCAAAAAGTTAGCATTGATAACTGTTAATCCGCTAACTGAAAAGTTAATAAAGCTAAACCGATGAACTAAAAAATTTTGCACAACTTGCAGCTAAAAACTAAACCGATAACTTTTAGTATTGACTCTAATACACTGGCAGCAACTGACACAACGAGCCAGTGCTTCTGTCTCAGATCAGCCTTCTCTCAACAAAAGACACCTGGTGATAAGAGAGAATATATATATATATATATATATATATATACGAGGTCTGTCCAAAAAGTATCAGACCTTTTTATTTTTTTCAAAAACCATATGGATTTGAATCATGTGTGCTTGCATGAGCCAACCTTGAACCTTCATGCGCATGCGTGATTTTTTTCACGCCCATCGGTTGCATCATTCGCCTGTGAGCAGGCTTTGTGTGAGCACTGGTCCTCCCCTCTCGTTGGATTTTCATTGTGAGGTGGAACGATTTGGAGCTTTGCTGCATCAAATTTTTCTAGAAACTGTGAGACAGCCAGGTGGAAACCATTCGGAAGATTCAGGCGGCTTTCGGTGACAATCCTATGGGCATCACACAGATTAAGGAGCATTACAACCGGTTTAAAGACGGCGCACAATGGCGGAGGGTGCGCCGCGCTCCGATCGGCCATTGACATGCTGAAACGACCAGATCATTTCCAAAGTGAACGCTGTGTTGATCCGGGATGTCGTCTGACTACCAGAGAAATTGCAGAAGAGGTGGACATGAGCACTTTTTTGGCACATTCCATTGTTACAGGAGATTTTGTAATGAAAGACGTGCGGACGTTGGAAGTCTCGCAGGACATGTTGTGACATGTCCAGCTCTTACACAATTCCTCGGATACTTACTCGACTGAAAAGCCACCGAAAGCCATTTGAATCTTCCGAATGGTTTCCACCTGGGTGTCTCTCACAGTTTCTGGAAAAATTTGATTCAGCGCTGCTCCAATCATTCAGACATTTTCCTCAAAATGAAAATCCAACGAGGGGGGAGGACCAGTGCTCACTCATAGCCTGCTCACAGGCAAATGACGCAACCGACAGGCGTGAAAAAACTCACACATGCACACGAAGGTTCAAGGTTGGCTCATGCAAGCACACATGATTTAAATCCATAAGGTTTTTGAAAAAAAATAAAAAGGTCTGATACTTTTTGGACAGACCTCGTATATATATATATATATATATATATATATATATATATATATATATATATATCGTGTATATATATATATATATATATATATATATATATATATATATATATATATATATATATATATACACATACACTCAACAAAAATATAAACGCAACACTTTTGGTTTTGCTCCCATTTTGTATGAGATGAACTCAAAGATCTAAAACATTTTCCACATACACAATATCACCATTTCCCTCAAATATTGTTCACAAACCAGTCTAAATCTGTGATAGTGAGCACTTCTCCTTTGCTGTGATAATCCATCCCACCTCACAGGTGTGCCATATCAAGATGCTGATTAGACACCATGATTAGTGCACAGGTGTGCGTGTTGATAACCATTTGTAAAATCCAGGCGGCTTTTGATGGCTTTCAGTGGAGTGAGTATCTGAGAAATTGTTTAACAGCTGGGCATGTTCCAACTTGTCCTTAAGGCTTCCAACCTGTGGCGGAACGTCGCGGCGGAGCGTCGCGGCAGCTGTGAGCCGACGCTGCAATCCATCCCCACGTCTTTCATTAAAAAAATCTCCTTTAACAGTGGAATATCCGGATAAAATGCTGAAACCGACTTCTTCTGAAACTTCTCTGTTCTCTCATGATGTCCTGGATCAATAGAGCCTGAAATGTGGAGGTTTTCAGCTTGAAACAGGCTGACGACGGCGCCCGGGAGCGCAGCGCGACGTCCCGCTCCGTGGGAAGTCCTTAAAGTGACAGTATCACCTCAAAATCTCTCATCAGCCGTTAAAATTTTCACCGAAAACCAGCTTAATTTTTCGAACCGTGTCCACTTCGATGTGCCTCACAGGTTTAGAAAAAATTTTGATCAAACAAAGCGCCAGTCTCTCAGCAACTTCTCAGACAAAGGAATTCCGACGAGGGGCTGGACGACTCCTCCCACAAGGAGTGTTCACAGGCGAATGACGTCACCGACAGGCGTGGAAAAACTCACGCATGCGCACGAGGGTTCAAGCATGTCTGATGTAAAAACATATGAATGAAATCCATATAGTTTTTGAAAAATAAAAAGGACCTATACTTTATTGACAACCCTCATACATAGCAATGGGGTCAACCCTGCCTCCTCACAAAGATAGGAGTTTCTGTCCCCTCCTTGCTCAGACTTGCTCTCAGACAGTTGCTGGCTCATTCTTTGGCTAAGATTGCTTGCCAGGAAATTTTACGATAAAGCCCCATCACACACAGCAAGAATGTGCAGGACCCGTTAGGACCTCTTTGAGAGAGCTTTGAGTTAGTTCGTGGATATGGGCCCAAGTCTTTAGGGTCCTTGTGCTGCTTGTCTTTGGGCCTGGTTACATGGCACACAGCGAAACGTCTGTGCACATGCAGGCCTGCCACAAATGGCTGGAACGTGTGTAAATAGTTAAAGTAGTTGATAAAACATTCTTACCGCTATTGTGTCTGTATGACATTGCTTTTTGACCCAAACATGGATGAGTCATCAGCGATACAAGTATGTTCCTTTCAGCTCGTCTGAGCTTCAGTTATTGATCCGTTCAGATACTGTCAATGTTTCTGCAATCTGTGGGACTTGGGAGGTTGGACAAAGTTAGACCACAGTCAAACGGAACACTGACATTACGGAAACTATGCAAACGATGACGAACTGTCAAGACAGACAGCAAAATGAAGTCCGGAGGAATTGAGGTTGTCATTGGGAATTGTTCAAATTTTTCAACAGTTTGAAAATTCTAACAAAGCGCCAGCTGCAGGAACAAAGCTGGACGACGGTTAAATGATGCCTCCGAAAGTCAGTGTAAGTCCACATTTCTTGTTTCCTTTGGGCTTTAGTGTCCTTCATTATTGTCGTGTGACCGGGGCTTTGGGACACTTGGACACTTAAGATGACAACTGGATGTCTTTGGTACGAGCTCTCTGGAATGACTTTGTGTGAAATGGCCAGTAGATAACTGTTGGGCTAAGGGGATGCCCACGCTTCACCTGGCAGAAACATAGCAGGTTAGTTTAGAGGTGTGGGGATAGACTGGTTGTCTGCCTTGTTGGTTGTGCTGCAGAACCCAAGGAGTTTCTGCCATGTGTTGGCTGCAGACGAGCACATGCTGCCAGACCTGACTTTAATATGCTTCATAATAATTTATTCATTTGCAGAGAGTTTGTCAATTCCCAGGCCAAATGTAGCCCACGAGTCCCAACATGAGTAACCCCAGCTTAAACCCCAAAACATTCCCACAACACAACTGTGGAGTGCTGCTTTGAAACTGCATTTGGACTTATTCTTCCAAAACTTTCTGGCTGGAATTATGCAGTTGTTGAAGAAAACACCCATTAGCCTCGAGTAACACATTATCTATACTTCACTTAGTTTATGCACATGTGCGCGTGTCGCTGAACTGTCTGAGCACCGTCCAAGCAGATACACTGGTGCAAATGAGAACACAGCAGCAGCACGAAGCAGAACATGTTTTTTTTTTTCTGTTCATTTATGTAGTCCAGGTGTTGTTAAGTCAAAACCCTGCCGACACTGTGCAGTTAAAATGTTGGTGACATTCTTATGGAAATAAACACTCGGCAACAACTGTGAAGGTTGTGTGCATATATATCTTGCATTGAGTCAGTGGAGTAATTACAATGACAAGCCTGTTTGTTGTGCAGCTGGGCCGTCTTGAAATATATGAGAAGCCTGATTATGTCACAAATATTTACCAATCGGCATCATTTTATTGGAAAGCCTGAGCGATGTATCGGGATGTGCCAGGAAGAAAATAAATACAAGTACATATTTGTGTAGGTGTTCTATTAATCAAACATTTGTGGCTTTTCCAGGAGCGGCACGATGAGAAGAATCAGTGAATTAACCAACATCGGCACTTGATGTGCAAGTTATGATTGCTCTTCTTTTTGATTCTGAACAAATGTGTTTCAGCTGATTGGAAAAATGACCAAAAATGTAACTCTTATCAGGTCAGGTGTGGGAACATGTGGTGGTGCAACACATTTCTGAATACATCTTGCCACAGAACCAACTTGGGTCCTGATTGGCAGCCGAGAAGGCAAACTTCTGTTCCATTCTTACTTCCCAAAAGTAGCCAGGGTTGTGTGCTGCAGCCAGGTGATGCGTGGGCATCACTTGACCTTTTCTAGTTGCTGTAAAATACTTGAGTACCAAAGCACCTACGCACTGGGTCACACTCTGGGAAAAGCCACATCATCATTGTGTCACAACTGACAAGCCCTACTACTGGCAAGTAGTGCACCCCGTCTGATTCTACCTAAGTATCCACTCACTTGACACAAAGGGCCCTATCTTTACAATTTGTGGCACAGTCTAATGTGCATAGTCCATTTGTGGTGTGTCCAATTACATTTTGCTATTTAATTTCAATTTATTCAATTTATAGGGCGTCAACTCACAACAGCGTCGCCTCAAGGCGCCTTACGCAAAACAATTCAAAAAATTGTTTAAATGAGTTAAAATAATAAAAAGCACAATTAAATGATTAAAACAAGCACAATAAAAGAGTAAAAATGAAAAAGAATGCTAGCACAATATTCTAACCATAGGACAGAGTGAATAGATGTCTTAAGTCTGTCCGACTGTCTAATTGACACTGGGAGATCATTCCACAGCACAGGGGCATGATGAGAGAACGAACTTTGGCCCACACACTTTGTCTTCACCCTTGGCACACAGAGCAGTCTTGCATCCTGTGAATGGGTACATAGGGTTTAATTAAATAGGCTAAGTTGGTCAGTGCCAATCCATGAACAGTTTTAAAAGCTAACAGCAGAACCTTAATATCTTATCTCATGGAGACAGGTAGCCAATGAAGAGATGCCAGAATAAGTGTAATGTGGTCAAACTTTCTGCTTCGTGTCAAAAGTCTGGCAGCAGCATTCTGAACCAACTGGATACCCCTAATGCTAGACTGTGGTAACCCTAAAAATAGGACATTTCAATAATCCAATCTGGAATAAACAAAAGCATGTATCAGGGTCTCAGCATCAGCCATAGACAGGATGGGATGAATCCTCGTTATTTTCACAGATGGAAGAAGGCACTCCTCATAATATTCCTAATGTGGAGGCCAAAAGACAATGTAGGCTCCTAATCTGAACACCCAGTAAGACACGGGTAGCAAAGGGGTTGTATTCTAAGAGTGTGCATCACTCCCTTATAAAACAATCCAATACATATCTTAGATATATGACACTATCATTTGGTGTGATACAGCACTATCCAATGTCAATATTTTTCCATGCTGTGTCAGAATAAGGCAAAAGTGGCATTGCATACCTTCATATCAATCTTTTCAGGTTTTTACTACTGCAGTGCAGCACAAAGGCACTGCCTCTGCTCACCTTTTGTTTCCCAGTGGGGGGCAGCACCACATACAGTACTAGTGCAGCATAGATGAAGCCATGTGTTTTTAGCCAGCTAGCACAGCACACATAATTTGCATCT
Source organism: Thalassophryne amazonica (assembly GCF_902500255.1). Taxonomy (NCBI): domain Eukaryota; kingdom Metazoa; phylum Chordata; class Actinopteri; order Batrachoidiformes; family Batrachoididae; genus Thalassophryne; species Thalassophryne amazonica. The sequence goes on from NC_047104.1 coordinate 122,135,938, forward strand.
GCTGAAATTCATCTGCATTTTTTTTTTATATTTGAGCTTCTCAGTTGGTTTTTCTCTATTTTGTTATTCTTTGAAGCACAATGTGCAGCAGAGACGAACGAGGCAGTGGTGCATCGGTCAGAACCTATGTAGATATGCAGCAGTGTGGGAGTAAAAATGGGCATTTATCAGGCACTTAAAGCTGTCTGGATGTAGCACTTCTCAAAAAAGTTCGTGACCGTGCAAAAAGGAGATTAGTGAGGGAAGCTATCGTGACACTCATGACAACTTGGAAAGAGTTATATGCTTGTTAGGCTGTGATTGGAGAAACTGTGCATTGTGCATCTGTTATTTGTTGCGACTCCACTTATACAGCTTCATGGTTTTAAATAAAGGAGACATAAAACCTTTTCCAGTACACACATGGCACATCTGAGCTGAGATCTGATCAGTTTCCTTGAATGAAAATCCTTTAAACCACAATGGCTATAAATGACTTTCTAAATCCAAAATTAGCTCATGCAACTGAAAGTTTGCACTTTTGATTTTGCGAGGAGTGCGGAGCGATGGGGCTTGTTTGCATTTCGGTGTGACTCGCGCAGTGCTAAGGGTGGATTTACGCCACGCTCACTGACGCTATATTGAAATCGGCAGCACCAATAATTGCAAAAATACAAAGTGACAGATTGTTGCTTCAGTTCAGATGATTACAAACTGGTGAAGTTGTTCAGCTTTGATTGTGTGAAAATGAAATGTCAAGTGAAATTTCCCCAGACACCGAATTCAGCAAAGGTTCCTCTGAATCAGTAAGATAGAAGTAAAGGGCCTTTTGTGCAGTCGGTTTGCTTGGCTGATGTGAATGAATATTTGTGGTGCCCTGGGGCATTATTTCCCCATGTTAGACTGCATCAGGAACTGGAGAGATAAATGGGCCCGGCCTGTCCAAGATATCAGGACCTCTCTCTTCAACCACAGCCAGTAATGTCCTCTCATCCACAGCCTGCAGTGCTGTGCAGATAAGGGCGAGTACGTGCGTGAAGAAGAGGGAATGCAAAAAACAAAAAGGGTTCTGGAATGACAGCACAAAGGATGATGGGGAATTGTTGTCAGAAACAATCTCCGCGTATAATATTAAAAAGTGAATACAAAGGTGGAAGCAGATCGGGAGCATGTGAGATACAGTAGTGTTCAGAATAATAGTAGTGCCATGTGACTAAAAAGATTAATCCAGATTTTGAGTATATTTCTTATTGTTACATGGGAAACGAGGTACCAGTAGATTCAGGAGATTCTTACAAATCAACAAGACCAAGCATTCATGATATGCACACTCTTAAGGCTATGAAATTGGGCTATTAGTAAAAAAAAGTAGAAAAGGGGGTGTTCACAATAATAGTAGTGTGGCATTCAGTCAGTGAGTTCGTCAATTTTGTGGAACAAACAGGTGTGAATCAGGTGTCCCCTATTTAAGGATGAAGCCAGCACCTGTTGAAGATGCTTTTCTCTTTGAAAGCCTGAGGAAAATGGGACGTTCAAGACATTGTTCAGAAGAACAGCGTAGTTTGATTGAAAAGTTGATTGGAGAGGGGAAAACCTATACGCAGGTGCAAAAAATTATAGGCTGTTCATCTACAATGATCTCCAATGCTTTAAAATGGACAAAAAAAAAAGAGACGCGTGGAAGAAAACGGAAAACAACCATCAAAATGGATAGAAGAATAACCAGAATGGCAAAGGCTCACCCATTGATCAGCTCCAGGATGATCAAAGACAGTCTGGAGTTACCTGCAAGTGCTGTGACAGTTAGAAGAGGCCTGTGTGAAGCTAATTTATTTGCAAGAATCCCCCGCAAAGTCCCTCTGTTAAATAAGACGTGCAGAAGAGGTTACAATAATGCCAAATAACCCATCATCTGGCCTAAAGAGAAATGGAGGAATATTTTGTGGACTGATGAGATAAAACTGTTCTTTTTGGGTCCAAGGGCCGCAGACAGTTTGTGAGACGACCCCCAAACTCTGAATTCAAGCCACAGTTCACAGTGAAGACAGTGAAGCATGGTGGTGCAAGCATCATGATATGGGCATGTTTCTCCTACTATGGTGTTGGGCCTATATATCGCATACCAGGTATCATGGATCAGTTGGGATATGTCAAAATACTTGAAGAGGTCATGTTGCCTTATGCTGAAGAGGACATGCCCTTGAAATGGGTGTTTCAACAAGACAATGACCCCAAGCACACACGTAAATGAGCAAAATCTTGGTTCAAAACCAACACAATTAATGCCTCGCAGATGTGAAGAAATCATGCAAAACTGTGGTTATACAACTAAATAATAGTTAGTGATTCACAGGATTGCTAAAAAAGCAGTTTGAACATAATAGTTTTGAGTTTGTAGCGTCAACAGCAGATGCTGCTATTATTGTGAACACCCCGTTTTCTACTTTTTTTTACTAATAGCCCAATTTAAGTGACAAAGTGACAAAGGTTTTTATTCGGCACACAAAATATTCAAATCGAAAAAAATGAACAATTCCACAAACAAACACAGACAAAACTAGTGAGTCCGAAAGGGTGTGGGCTGAAGCAAAGCTTATTAGCGCCCACCCCTGCTCGTACAAGTCCAACAATTCTAATCAGTCATATTTACAAAAATATAAATTCACTACTACATGTCGACACACAGACATACACATCAATATACTATTCACTTATAATTATATTTATATAGTACCAGATCACAAGAAAGTCGAATCAAGGCACTTTACGCCAGTAAGGACTAACCTTACCAACCCCAGAGCAAGCACTAGGCAACTGTGGTGAGGAAAAACTCCTATAAGGAAGAAACCTCAAGCAGACCAGGCTCTTGGGGGTGACCCTCTGCTTGGGCTGTGCCATATATACCTATATACATACGTATATACTTTACAAACATAAATATATACATACATATACACAGTCACTTATATACATATACATATACACCTACCCATATCTATATATCTACATACGCATATACATACCCACACATTCAAATATACAATAAGTCCCACTTATAAATTGAACATTCCATATAAATCAAATTATATTGCTTCTTTATGATACTTAGACATAATGTTCTTTTGAATAGTTTCTTAAATCTCACTAAGGTACTACTCATTCTAACCTCTGTTGAACATTTGTTCCATTTCCTCACCCCAACCACAGACACACAAAAACCCTTTACATTTGTTCTTACTGGTGGTTTCATAAAAATTGCACTACCCTCTTAAACTATATCTGGATTCCCTCAATCGGAACAGACTCTGGACATGTCTCGGTAAGGCTTGGTTTTTCGCTCGAAATAAAGTTTGAATTGTAATGTAATCGACCAAATCAATGAATTTTAATAAATTTAAAGACACAAATAGAGAATGAGTTGGTTCACGATATTGTTTATTGCAGATGATTCCAATGGCTCGTTTTTGCAAAAGGAATATTGGATTGGTATTTGATTTGTAAGTGTTTCTCCATGACTCAACACAATATGTCATATATGGTACCATCAGAGAATGATATAAAGTAAGTAACCCTTCTTGCGGCAGTAGGTCTTTGGCTTTATACAAAATGGCTATAGTTTTTGACAATTTTGATTTCACATAATTTATATGTGGTTTCCAGCAATTTCATAGCCTTAAGAGTGTGCATATCATGAATGCTTGATCTTGTTGGATTTGTGAGAATCTACTGAATCTACTGGTACCTGGTATCACATAGCACTACTATTATTCTGAACACTACTGTAAATAAGCAGCTGATTTTGTTGTTTGTTCTTTCAATCCCACAATTTGAGCTCTTTAGTTTGTGTTTATTGGTTTGACATTTGAAGAAGGTTAAAAAAAAACCTCAGGCTATGATGAAGACATGATTTCTAAATGATCAAACAATGAATTTTGTCTCTGTACCCGACCACAAAAGAGCCGAAATGGAGCAGTCGAGATGCACTTGTAGGGTTTCACAAAAATATCACATTAGCTATTTAGAATTTGTCAATTTCTATTCTATGAGTGCCTCCATTTTCAAAGCCCATATGTAACTGGGCAAAGAAATATATAGTTTATCTTACGTATTTATAGCTAGTTTAGACACGCCAGAGGATGAATACATGAAAAAGTCCCTGGATGTGTCTTTGACTTCACTTCCAGTCATTTAGAAATACAGCCAGTGTCATACTCCATGGCAAATCTATATCGATGAGGCAGTTCTTAAAAACCAAATGATTGTGCAAGGAGAAGAGTGACGGAAGCCACCAACACACCCATAACAACTTTGAAAGAGTTGTAGGCTTCTGTAGCTGTGATTGTACATTAGATTAGACTGAACTTTACTGATCCTTTGGGGAGATTCCCTTGGGGAAATTGAGGTTCCAGCAGTACTGTATAGTAGCACACAGGGTAAGAAGCACACAGAATATCAAAAGTTTGCAAATATAAATACACAAAGATAAATTCCAGACACTACTACTGCTACTCTCTTTCCTGTCCTCTGTTTTCCTGTTACTCCTCCTCCCCCTGAGTGAGGAGTTGTACACTGAAAAAAGTGAAACATCAGTGCACTTCATTCAAAGTACTTATTTACATTGGTCTAAAGGAAAATTGTGGTTTCCAGTTTAAATCTGCTAGAATCACTTTACCAAATCATAAATATACATTGTGAAAAACAAAAAAAAAAAAAATTAGCTGTAATAAATTACAGAATTTTTTTTTAAGTTGATCCAAAGTATAATTTTTTTTTTCAGTATACAGTCTGATGGCCTGAGGGGCAAAGGAGGTTTTCAGTCTGTTGGTCCTGCACTTGGGAAGGAGCAGTTGCTGATGACAGTGACTGGCATCGTCCATAATGTCCAGCAGTTTGTCCAGTGACTTTGTATAAAAGCAAAGTTGCATCACTTGTCACGTGGCTTGAACAATAAAGAATGGTTTTCATACAGCACAACAGATAATATCTCGGCTCTGTCTCCTGTGTGGCTTATGACACACTGTAGGTAAAATTTCATGTCTGCAGCCATGAAAATGTATAACTGGTGCTGTAAAAGAGAAAAGCTCCACTGTGCACAGTTTCTTCCGTCTTCTTCAGGCGAAGCATGCCTGCACGTGGTCATACTATGTGTTGGCACTCACCGACCGCATGCTGCATTATACATCTTGAATGGATTGTCATCTCTGCAGCTGTAACTGCACAGTTAAGGATAAGCTTTTCCACCGTAGGACTCGGCTTTGTGCTGAGCACGTGTAACCATAGTCAGCTCCTGCTATGAGTATATCACATATTTCCGTTATATGTGTGTCAATAAAGTCACGCTTTCTCCTCGTGACAGAGATTGAGAGAAAATATGTGTCTTCGTGATGACGTGCCAGTGGTGACTGGGACTGTTTTTCTCTGATAACCTCAGGTTGTTACTTTTTGATCCTGCTAAATTAAGATAAGGGGTTTGGTTAATTAAACTGTCACATGGCAATACCTTGAGGAATTGCGAGGCCAACGCAGCTTTAATTGGGTTGCTGCTCTTGTCCCTGTGCTGCCTCCCTTCTAGGGGAAGTAGCCCCATGGAGACGAAATACATCGTTATGGCTACTGGCAATGCATAGACAAGCTGAAGGAATGACAGGCATGGACATTTCAGGGGAGAGGGATACAGCAAAGATGGGGGTGTTCTGAGTGTAAATGTGTAAGAAAAGCTAGGAATAGTAACATACAGTCATTTTACAATACGAGTCCCTTAAACCTCACAGAATAACGTTCTTGGTCTGCTCTGTGGGATGTCATGAGAATTTTCATGATCCCCGGTAAGATTTTTGACATCATGTCCAGCTTACACAGTGCATGTACATAGTAAAATAGAAATAAGAACCAGAAATGAGAAATAGAAATGAAGCACATCAAATTTTACAGAGAATAATAGACTGTAGTGAGTACATATGGTCTCACTTCAACTAGTAAAGCAACTTGTTTAAATTAAGTCTATTATGCTTGGTCAGCTTGAGTTAACATGATGATATAATTGATTTAACGTTATTTGTAGTTGGACCATATGTGCTTACTGCAGAGTGTATTTTCTTCCGTTATGCTGTGTATAGTCTCACCTCAAATACTTTTATATCAGCTGTATCATTGTGTTAAATCAGCTGTATAGATAGTGTAGGTTAGATGTTTTTTCTAACTGAGAATTGTCTAACTTTGTTTAGCACTAAATAAAACCTCTGTCACACACCAAGCGTACATAAGTATACTATGGCTGCCACAAACGACTATTTTGATAGTCGACTAGTCAACGATTATTTTTGCGATTAGTAGACTAGTCAGATCATACATAATTTCCTAAATTAAGGCCTGCAGCATTTTCCGAGAAACGTCGGGATGAAAACATGAACATTTCCAAATCAGTGACTATTTCTTAGACTTCATTTACATCAGTCATTCAGAAATACAACCAGTGTGGTACTTTATAGTAAATCTGTGTCAGGTAGGCAGTTCTCAAAAACTGAATGTCCATGCTGGAAGGAGAAAAGTGAGGGAAGCCACCAAGACACAACTCTGGAAGAACTTTTGACTTCTGTGAGTGGAGAAACGGAATAGTGCAACATTTTTATTTTTGTCTTCATTTTACTTATAGTCCCAACTTTTTCTGATTTGTGGTTGTTTCTGCTGCGTTTCTGAAATTACAGAACTGCTAGAGAGAAAAGTGTGAACATTTTATTGTGTTTTAAAACTTTGTGGAGCAAATACAAATACCAAACTTCTATAAAGAAGGAAAAAATACACAGATGTGCAGGAAAACTTTGATATAAACTGAACAGAACAATGCAGGCTGATTTGGCTCCCATTATTTTCTGTATAAATAAATCAGAATAAAGTAAGAGGTAATGTTATGTGTCGACGCGGGTTGAGGAGCGGACCTGCGTCAGACGGAACCCAGAGCTAAAAATAACCAGAAAGCGGTTCCAATAACAAAAACAATTTCTTTATTTCACCCGCTGGTGCATAATAAAGTGTAAAAACTAAAATAGCGTCCTTCTGGTAGAGTGAAGGCTGGCACGCTCTCCAGCGCCCAAAAGGATCGAAGCCCGGCGCTTCTGGACTCACTATTACCACCAAACACCCCCCAGGTGGACACGACAAACCGACTCTCTGCGAAGGATAGAAGAGGTGAGGTAAGTCAGCAGTTACAACTAATATCCTTCAAAAGACACACACTATCAGCAACACATTCAGGTCTGTATTTTAAGCTTCATGCAAATGAGCAGCTTCTCACAACAGGTGGAGGATCACTTGTCCGCACGCCACAGCAGTGAGAAGCAAGCTGCACAATTCTCATCACAATTCAAATATACTGCGTAACAAAATACCAAGTTACTATCAACAATTAGTCAACAATTAATCACCTCTGATGTGTGTTGACAGCATGTGTCCCTCACCCTTCTTCCTTCAGAGGCACGATGTGTCAAACCCAGGCGCGGTCCTCAGCGTCTCACAAACGAACATCACAAGGTCGAGTTCCCGGCAATTCTGCTTGAATCACACATGACTTAAATGCAGAACGCCATCCAATTATCTGCTTCAGCTGACAGTCTTTAAGGCTGCATGTGAGCACCATTCACAGGTGCTGCACATGATGTTGATGAGGGTGAAGGACTCTTCAGCCAGCACCTTCTCCACAGACAAATCAGTTTTCATGCCACCTGGAGAGCAAAGAAAAGAAAAGAACACCAAAATGTCCAGCCACACCCCCCAACACACAACAGTACCCCCCCTTTAACGGGAAGCCTCCCGGTGACCAAACAGACCAGGCCCGAGAACAGCACCTCCCTCCGGGGTCCTCGTCAGGAAGCAGACAGCACAACGCTCCCAAGGTCCACCACAGACAGCAGGACAGGGCACCGCAGCTGGAAGGCCGGCTGGCATCAACAAAAACCCCAAAACAGTCCCCAGTACAATCCAACACACAAGAAAAAACACAAAACCCACCCAAAACCTCCCCAGGGGACCGTCCCATCCAACCCCGGGAAGAAAAGAAAAACACCCAAACGCAAAAACCCAACACAGCCCCACAAACACAATACAAACATAAATGCATAAAAGAAAAATAACAAACAACCCCCCCAGAACGGCCTGCAGAGCCCAACCCCCCCCAGAAGGCCTTTACCGCCAGTTCCAGGAGGAACAGCCAGAACCAGAATCCCACAAAGGTCCCCAGGTGTACATGGAGCAAACGGCGCCCCCCAGAGGACCGTACCATCAACCCCAGGAGGTACCCTCCCCACAACCCCGGAACCCCAGACCCGGCCACACTTGGCTAGTCGGCCCCAAGCCAATTCCCCCCCAGAGGACCATCCCATCAACCCTGGAGGTGGAACCCCGAAGGAAACAAAACAAAATCAAAATCCAACCCCCGGAGGACTACCAAAAACAACCCCGGGGGCAAATAAAACAACCGTAAACCCTGTCACCCTCCCCGGCACCCCGAAAGACCCCAGGTCCCTCCCAGAGCCCCTCGGCGGCTCAATTTTGGCGAACGGCTCAAAACATTAAGCCGGGGAAGGGAACAGGAAAAACTAACCCAGCCCCAACCCCAAGGCGCAGCGGAAAACCGGAAATACGTCCGGTGCCCCAATTCGACCATACCCCAGCCTCTCGGGAGGGGTGGAACTACCGAAATGGCGAACGGCAACAGATCGGCCCACCCCTCCGACTGAGGTATGTTCCCGCTGCACCACACCCAGGCAACACCAATGACGAACGGTACAAAGGCTCACCGAGGCTGGAGTGGAACCGGGCCCTAACCAAACCAAGAAAAACGCCCCTAACACCCCCCCCCCTAGGTGCAGAGGTCTTCTGAGAACGCTCAGTGTGACCAACCTGCACCACCCCACAACCCACAAGACGAACGGTCTTGGGGCAAGTGAGGTTGGGGTTAGGGATGTAGGGAAATAAAAAACAACAAAATAAAACGACCCCAAAACCCAAACAGAAAATACCTAAAAACACAAAGAACAACGATCAAGTGAGCCCAGACGGGCTTCTAACCGCCTAACGTTCACTCCACCAGACACGCCTCTGACTCCCCAAACAAATTATAACCCCTATTCAAAGAAAACAAAACATTAACCCATACAAGTTTTTTTTTTGTGTGTGTGTGTGTGTGTTATTTTGCCTGTCCCAGAACACCTGGGACAGGCAAGCGGTTCCAATAACAAAAACAATTTCTTTATTTCACCCGCTGGTGCATAATAAAGTGTAAAAACTAAAATAGCGTCCTTCTGGTGGAGTGAAGGCTGGCACGCTCTCCAGCGCCCAAAAGGATCGAAGCCTGGCGCTTCTGGACTCACTATTACCGCCAAACACCCCCCAGGTGGACACGACAAACCGACTCTCTGCGAAGGATAGAAGAGGTGAGGTAAGTCAGCAGTTACAACTAATATCCTTCAAAAGACACACACTATCAGCAACACATTCAGGTCTGTATTTTAAGCTTTATGCAAATGAGCAGCTTCTCACAACAGGTGGAGGATCACTTGTCCGCACGCCACAGCAGTGAGAAGCATGCTGCACAGTTCTCATCACAATTCAAATATACTGCGTAACAAAATACCATGTTACTATCAACAATTAGTCAAACAATTAATCACCTCTGATGTGTGCTGACAGCATGTGTCCCTCACCCTTCTTCCTTCAGAGGCACGATGTGTCAAACCCAGGCGCGGTCCTCAGCGTCTCACAAACGAACATCACAAGGTCGAGTTCCCGGCAATTCTGCTTGAATCACACATGACTTAAATGCAGAACGCCATCCAATTATCTGCTTCAGCTGACAGTCTTTAAGGCTGCATGTGAGCACCATTCACAGGTGCTGCACATGATGTTGATGAGGGTGAAGGACTCTTCAGCCAGCACCTTCTCCACAGACAAATCAGTTTTCATGCCACCTGGAGAGCAAAGAAAAGAAAAGAACACCAAAATGTCCAGCCACACCCCCCAACACACAACAGGTAACTCACTTTGAAATAATTAAAACATATAGCTGCAGCTTATAATAACTTTGAAAAATAACAAAAATCAGCAGCTTGTATTTTTAATTCTGACTCCAGTTCATTTTAGTGTGATGAAGTCATTTTTCTTTCTCCTCATCGGTCACGTTTTGTGCTTGAACACTATATTAAGCTTAAGATTGAACAAATAAATACCTTTGGAAAATAACAGTTGTTAAAGTTCAGAGTTCTCACCTGCTTTTTGTGATCTGTGCCTCTGAACATCAGCTTCTCCACAGTAGGGTTTTTTAACCCATGAATGCGTAATTTTTCCTCAGTTCATTTATATATTCTCATTTTTTTAAGGATGTTTTAAGGATATTTGACCATTTATTTAATCTCATAATCTCATAAATTCAGTATACGACGCGCACATGGTAAACAAACACCGGTAGAGAAAGAGCAGAGAAAAGTAAAGGCAGTTCCACGTGTTTTTTTTTTTTAACATGTTCACTCGGGTTTAAATCCTCTCTCTCTGCTCTGCGCTCGCTGTGTCACGTGCACTGATGGTTCTCGGCAGAATGTAACATCTCGTGCCTCCGTTCGCCGTCTGCAGTGAGTTGACTCCGCACTCACACACACACACATACACCTCCTCCGGTAAACTGTGCATTTTAAACTGCTTTGAACAAGACGGCCACTGTTTTAATCGGCCGTCTTATCTGAGTTTGAACGTCCAAATGACGGCAGGACGGCTCGTTGCCTAAAACTATGAATTGAGAGGAAAACCAAAGACTTAAATAAAATAAACGACTCGTCAACGACTAAATTAGTTGTCAGCGGTTTCATTAGTCGACGTTGTCGTGACTAGTCGACTAGTTGTGGCAGCCCTAAAGTGTACATGGTACCAGAGCACCCTAAGGCAAAGATCGATGATCGATTTTGTGATCGTATCATCTGATTTGAGGGTGCATGTTCTGGACACTCGGTGAAGAGAGGGGCAGAGCTGTCAACTGATCACCATCTGGTCGTGAGTTAGATCAGAGGGTGGGGGAGGAATTTGGACAGACCTGATAAGCCCGAACGGATCGTGCGGGTGAACTGGGAATGTCTGGAGGAGCCCACTGTCTGACAGATCTTCAACTCGCACCTTCGGCAGAGCTTCTCTAGCATCTAGCATTGGCCTCTCTTCATTGGCTTCCTGTTAATTCTAGAATAGAATTTAAAATTCTTCTTCTTACTTATAAGGTTTTGAATAATCAGGTCCCATCTTATCTTAGGGACCTCATAGTACCATATCACCCCAATAGAGCGCTTCGCTCTCAGACTGCAGGCTTACTTGTAGTTCCTAGGGTTTGTAAGAGTAGAATGGGAGGCAGAGCCTTCAGCTTTCAGGCTCCTCTCCTGTGGAACCAGCTCCCAATTCAGATCAGGGAGACAGACACCCTCTCTACTTTTAAGATTAGGCTTAAAACTTTCCTTTTTGCTAAAGCTTATAGTTAGGGCTGGATCAGGTGACCCTGAACCATCCCTTAGTTATGCTGCTATAGACGTAGACTGCTGGGGGGTTCCCATGATGCACTGTTTCTTTCTCTTTTTGCTCTGTATGCACCACTCTGCATTTAATCATTAGTGATCGATCTCTGCTCCCCTCCACAGCATGTCTTTTTCCTGGTTCTCTCCCTCAGCCCCAACCAGTCCCAGCAGAAGACTGCCCCTCCCTGAGCCTGGTTCTGCTGGAGGTTTCTTCCTGTTAAAAGGGAGTTTTTCCTTCCCACTGTAGCCAAGTGCTTGCTCACAGGGGGTCGTTTTGACCGTTGGGGTTTTACATAATTATTGTATGGCCTTGCCTTACAATATAAAGCGCCTTGGGGCAACTGTTTGTTGTGATTTGGCGCTATATAAAAAAATTTGATTGATTGATCCCTGTAGAGGTTGGGGGTATTGTACCAGAATGGGCAATGTTTAAAGCTTCCATTGCTGAAGCTGCAGCGGGGAGCTGTCGCCTGAAGGTCTTAGGTGCCTCAAGGGGCGGCAAACCTCGAACACCGTGGTGGACACCGGTGGTCAGGGAAGCCATTCGAATGAAGAAGGAGTCCTTCCGGGATATGTTATCTCGTAGGACTCCAGAGGCAGTTGCAAGGTACCATACTGCCCAAAGGACAACAGCCTCTGCTGTGGGGGAGGCAAAGCAGTGGGTGTGGGAGGAGTTCAGAGCAACCATGGAGAAGGACTTTCAGTTGGCAGCAAGGTGCTTCTGGCGGACCATGAGGCACCTCAGGATGGGAAAATGGGGAACCATCCATGCTGTCTACAGTAAGGATGGGACTCTGTTGACCTCAACTGAGGATGTAATTTGGCGCTGGAAGGAAAACTATGAGGAACTCCTGCATCAGACCGGCGCGCCCTCTATAGTAGGGGCAGAGCTGGAAGCTGATGGAGGATTTTCATCAGTTTCCCTGGTGGAAGTCACTGAGGTAGTCAAACAACTCCGCAGTGGCAAGGCCATGTGGGTTGATGAGATCCGTCCAGAAATGCTGAAGGCTCTGGGTGTGGAGGGATTGTCTTGGATGAGACATCTCTTCAACATTGCGTCGAGGTCTGGGACAGTGCCTAAGGAGTGATAAACTGGGGTGGTGGTCCCCATATTTAAAAAGGGGGACCAGTGAGTGTGTGCCAACTACAGGGGCATCACACTACTCAGTCTCCCTGGTAAAGTCTACTTCAGGGTGCTGGTTCGACTGATAGTCAAACCTCTAATTGAAGAAGAACAATGAGGGTTCTGTCCTGGTCATGGAACAATCAACCAGCTCCTTACTCTCACAAGGATCCTGGAGGGTGCCTGGGAGTATGCCCACCCAGTCTACATGTGTTTGGTGGACTTGGAGAAGGCGTATGATCAGGTACCCTGGGAGATACTGTGGGAGGTGCTGCAGGAGTATGGAGTGAGGGGGTCCCTTCTCAGGGCCATTCAGTCTCTGTACTTGAAAAGCAAGAGCTGTGTGCGGGTGCTCAGCAGTAAGTCGGACTTGTTTCCGGTGGAGGTTGGCCTCCACCAGGGCTGCGCCTTGTCACCAATCCGGTTTGTGATATTCATGGACAGCATATTGAGGCGTAGTCGAGGGGAGGAGCATTAACGGTTTGGTGGGCTCAAGGTCTCATCACTGCTTTTTGCAGATGATGTGGTCCTGTTGGCTTCATTGGCCAGTGACCTCCAGCACTCACTGGATCGGTTTGCAGCTGGGATGAGGATCAACACCTCTAAATCTGAGGCCATGGTTCTCACCAGGAAACCGAGGGAGTACAGCCTTGTCCCTAGTGAAGGAGTTCAAGTACCTTGGGGTCTTGTTCACGAGTGAGAAGACGATGGAGCGTGAGATTGTCCAGAGAATCGGCGTAGCAGGGGCAGTATTGCATTCTGCATACTGTTGTAACGAAAAGGGAGCTGACCCAAAAGGCGAAGCTGTCGATCTACTGGTCAGTCTTCGTTCCTACTCTCACCTATGGCCATGACCGAAAGAGCTAGATTGCGGGTACAAGCGGCCGAAATGGGCTTACTCAGGAGGGTGGCTGGTGTCTCCCTTAGAGATAGGGTGAGAAGTTCAGTCATCTGTGGGGAGCTTGGAGTAGAGCTGCTGCTCCTTCACTTTGAAAGGAGCCAGCTGAGGTGGTTCGGGCATGTGGTAAGGATGCTGCTTGGGTGCCTCCTGAGGGACGTGTTCAGGCAGGAGACCCCGTGGAAGACCCAGGACTAAGTGGAGAGATTATATCTCCACACTGGCCTGGGAACGCCCCGGGATCCCCCAGTCTGAGGTGGTCAATGTGGCACGGGAAAAGGAAGTCTGGGGTCCCCTGCTGGAGCCATTGCCCCCACGACCCGAACCCGTAAAAGCGGTTGAAGATGAGTGATGAGATGAGTGAGTGAGCGATGTCGAGCATATTAAAAACACTGGCATACGCTGGCGTATGGCTAAGACGTTATGGATAAGTTTTGTACAAGTTAAGTGCATGCTGATATACGTCGTAATATGGGAAGTACAGCGAAAAATTTTGGGCATGCACAGTATTTACGACGTATGCCCAGTGTTATAATGTAATGAAGTAAAAATACTTCTTTACTGTATTTAAGTAGAATTTTGACATATCTGTACTTCATAATTTGCATTTCTGGCGACTTTCGCTTTTACTCCACTACATTTACTCAATAAAATGTACACTATACTCTGATACATGTCTCTTAAAGATCTTCGTTATTCGTTACAACAATGTAAAAGTAGAAGAAATTTGATTGGGCAATGTGTGTTTACAGAGGTGAAAGTAAGCCGGAGCGCATCCCTACACTGGGAAAAGATACAATCCTCAACAGGCGGAGCACAGCACCTTCCAGCCCTGCTGCATCAAGTGCCGTGTTTGACATAAACTAAGTTTAAAAAACAAAAAAAATGTAAAAGATGACAAGTTGAATCTGTGCCCCTGCTGAGGAACAGAAAAATTGTGGAGGGTGAAAACCATCTGCGATTTGGACTTCAAATGTGCACAGGGTGACGTGCACACACACATGCACACGGATGCGCTACAGCGCAGTACATGATCAGAGTTATGGGGAAAACTTCAGTACCGGCAAAACTGGCCGGCATGGGTGTTTCATTTCATTTATTGTATTATCAAGTTGTAGACATTTGCTTTCAGTTTGATAACTGAAGGACGATAACTTTGGATTTATTTATTTACACTGGCTTTCTTTTCATGTCGGTGTTTCACTCTCCACTCGTTTTGGATTTTACTTTTACTCAATACTTTTTCTTAAAGCACATTTTATGAGAAATTTACTTTTGATACTTAAGTACAGTAAATGTCAGATACTTTAATACTTTTACTCAAGTAATATTTTTAAAGGAGTCTTTAAAGTAGTCTTTAACTTTTATCAAAGTAATTTTATGGTACGATACTTGTACTTTATACAACACTGCATATGCCAGCGTATGTCTCATGCCCCCCACATACGTGGGCCATAACTTGTTAGGTAAGTTATGCAATTGTTGACACCCATTTCTTGCAAGTTTCTCATAATTCGAAATATGTCCATTGATACTGTCCATTAATTGACTCAACGCTGAGGCCCTCATGCAGTTCAGACTGTTTGAAATATTAAAACCATTCACATACAGAGTAAATGTAAAGTCATAATCTCACCTGTTATGTCGTTTCAGTTAGATTCATCATCACAGCCTGATGAAAACATACCCACATAAAGTGTCCTGATTTTGGAAAACGGTGTCTGAAAATACTTTAGTTACTTGTCGTGGCTGAAGAAATGTAGCGTTTTCAAAGAAGTCCATCTGTTTGTCTGCTCTGTGTGTTTCTCTGCCTGAACCAGAGAATGCTGGCACTTTGTGCGACAACAGACAATTAACTTATTTTAAAAGTTGAGAGTCACAGCGCATCCTTCATTCAAGTCAGCATTTACCACAAACATCAGTCAATTCTTCAGCATTCTACATGCCATGAAAATAATCCCATGATCCACCAAGACAAAATAAAATAAATAAAAATGTTAAATTACTCTGTTTTGGCCTCTGTGTGGAGAAGATGCCACGCAACAGCGTACATGTCCTCAATGATGTGCTCGTCATTATTTACGTGTTCCCCCAGCCAAACAAAAGTGTTCTGCTGGCAGTGAAATATGGTTGAATATAGGTGAATTGGAAACTTTATAATTGTCCAGGTCTCCCTTGCAAAAGAGATCTCGATCTCAAGTTAAATAAAGGTTAAATTAAGAAAGTTGAAATCGCTGAGTGATTCACTTACCTTGACAGTGACAAAAAAACTTAAATTCAAGGACATGACATGTTACATACTCCTGACATTTGATCACATCTAATTTAGCTTAAAAAAGCCACTTCTAACAGGACTTGGCCTGACATTCGAAGGTAAAATTTTGTGGAACTGGAAAGTAGTGTTGGGGGAGGTTTGCGCTGTATGAGCCCGGTGCTCTAGTTATATCATGTTTTTTGAAGGAAATCAGTGTCAGTTGATGTGATTCAAGTTATTTCACACAAATCATTATCTGTCTTTGGAATTTAGTTTAACCTATCTTCATGCAAACTCAAAATGTTCATTTATTGAGCCAGCCTGCTAAATCTGCATTTATGGTTTCTTCTGTTACAAAATATGATAAACATTTAACATGCTCGTAGAAATCAAATATTGATGTGCAAAACATAAATTGTCAACATCCCATGAATGCTGACTTGAGCACTGGATGGAAAAAAATCGTTTATATAAGTAAATAAGAATCAAATTTAAATATTGCGTTTAGATCCTGAGATTTAAGAGTAATATTGGTGACTTAATGAACAGTAGGTGCAGCTTGTATCAAATTTGTATTTTTGTTCATGTTAAGACCCAATCAGTTGTTATGAAAGCACAAAAACTGAAGTCAAATGTTTGGATACGTGTAGAGAGAAACAGTAACAGTCCAATGCAAACATGTAGTTTTATGAAGTAATAATAACACTGTATTCTAATCCATGTGACAGACTGTATATTACAGTTCTGTCATCATGCCAAAATGGGAAAATATGCCTTTAATGAATAAAATGAGCATGAAAAAAGACTGAGAAATATATCTCATTTAGCTTATTAATTGCATCAAATTGCATGTAATATTTCAAAATTTTATGTGGTAGGTCTTCCAGACCCCCACCAGGTGCTGAAGCCCCACAAGGTCATGAACATTTTTTTTTATTTTTTTTTTTCCTTTCAGTGCCACTCAAATCACTGCAGGTGAAATGTGGCACCAGTCCACCTACTATGTTCTGGAGCACTGTCCAATCAATCATGTTAATTGAGGTGTCTGTGCTTGTATCTAATTTGGTTTGACAAAATAAGCATTACCCTGTTAATTGGATAAAATTAGAAAGAGTGTGGGTTTGCTGGATGGGATTTTGTGTGTGTCGAGTGAATCACCCAGGAATTCCAGATATATATGAAACGCAGGTGTCCATCTTTAGGAATTTGGTCAAAATGAGTTTTTATTAATGGTCTGCACACACACAGACACATGCACATGCATGCACATCAAACTACACCCACTCCTTGTGCTGCCTCTCTTCCCCTCCCAAGTGGGGATGAAAGGGGATGAAGTTTCAAGCCTGGGGATAATCCAGTTCCCTCGATTGTGATAATACTGCTCAGGATGATCGCGCGGATAAGCGGGGGTTCATTTGTGCTTGCACGTACCTGTGTCTCTGTTTTTGGTGCTCAAAAGAGACAACAGAAGAGCAGGATGCTGAATTAGTCAACATAGTCTTGTGAAAAACAGAAATTATGGTTGTTACTGTATCCAGGCAACCGCATCAGAATTGATGATGTGAAATGTCAAACTGGTGATGTGGTCCCTGGGTGTGTGTGTGTATATATATATATATATATATATATATATATATATATATATATATACATAAAAACCTGGGGGGGTGGACATCATTATGCATGGCACTGCAGGTCATACCGACAGGCATACAGTGCCACATCTATCTCGAGGTTCCCTCGTATCAATCAATCAATCAATCAATTTTTTTTATATAGCGCCAAATCACAACAAACAGTTGCCCCAAGGCGCTTTATATTGTAAGGCAAGGCCATACAATAATTATGTAAAACCCCAACGGTCAAAACGACCCCCTGTGAGCAAGCACTTGGCTACAGTGGGAAGGAAAAACTCCCTTTTAACAGGAAGAAACCTCCAGCAGAACCAGGCTCAGGGAGGGGGAGTCTTCTGCTGGGACTGGTTGGGGCTGAGGGAGAGAACCAGGAAAAAGACATGCTGTGGAGGGGAGCAGAGATCGATCACTAATGATTAAATGCAGAGTGGTGCATACAGAGCAAAAAGAGAAAGAAACACTCAGTGCATCATGGGAACCCCCCAGCAGTCTACATCTATAGCAGCATAACTAAGGGATGGTTCAGGGTCACCTGATCCAGCCCTAACTATAAGCTTTAGCAAAAAGGAAAGTTTTAAGCCTAATCTTAAAAGTAGAGAGGGTGTCTGTCTCCCTGATCTGAATTGGGAGCTGGTTCCACAGGAGAGGAGCCTGAAAGCTGAAGGCTCTGCCTCCCATTCTACTCTTACAAACCCTAGGAACTACAAGTAAGCCTGCAGTCTGAGAGCGAAGCGCTCTATTGGGGTGATATGGTACTACGAGGTCCCTAAGATAAGATGGGACCTGATTATTCAAAACCTTATAAGTAAGAAGAATAATTTTAAATTCTATTCTAGAATTAACAGGAAGCCAATGAAGAGAGGCCAACATGGGTGAGATATGCTCTCTCCTTCTAGTCCCCGTATGCACTCAAATTGTTTCGGATCCCGTTTTTCCGCCATTGGAATGTGTAAATTGCGGTTAGATCATCCTCTGATTACACATGGACCACTGTTGGATAGGTGTCCCATCTCGATGGCGCCTGGAGAATTATGAACGTGTGTCACACTCGGGGCCAATTTGATCAAATGTGTGGACTTTCGCAGATGGCTGTCAGAACGTTTTGGAACTGAAATCCGACACCTTTCGGATGTGTCGTTTCATAAGTCCGATGCCACTCTGCGTGATTCCGGCTATGTGTGATGGGGGTATGAGCGTTACCAGCAGTTCATCCATTATCACCTCGTTTCTGCTTAAAACTGCACTCCAGTCGTCATCTATCTCAGCATCTGATATCTGAAGCTTTTGTACAACAAACATTTCCACATTAATGCAGCATTATGAAATAATGCTAAATTTATGCTGCTGTGGCGCCTACGTCATTTCAGAGCGTCAGTAACGCCTCGCCAGTTATCACCTCGTTTCTGCTTAAAACAGCCTTGTTTCTGCTTAAAACTAACTTTAGAATGATTTAAGAGGTTTTACCTTGTCGTCTGATGGTTAATAATCACATTAATCCATTTGATCGCTTTGGGTGTAGAGAGTCAGACTCAGACGTGTTGCTGTGATCCAAAATGACACATGCGGCAATGAAGTCATGCGACCAATTTTTAGCGGGGACCATTCGGTCTGTGACACCGGATCCAGATTGTGGATCAAGTTTCACTTTATATCAGCTTTGAAGGATTACTGTTAGCAGGATTATGTCAAAACTACTGCACAGATTTTGATGAAATTTTCAACATAGATACATATTAGGCCATGGATGACTCCATTAACCCCTTAACTCCTATTGTCGCATATATGCTACAATATTTGACTCAAATATGCAACATACCAAATTGACCAGTATGCCTGTTGTCGCAAATTTGCAACATACCATTATTATTATTATAACATTATAACATAAAGTCATTACCAAAATACCAAAATTACTATTTATTTTTTGTGCAGAAGTGAAATTAATAATCTCAACATTATTTACCATCTACTTAAAGGCAAAACACACACAAAACATTTTTTTATATACAGCTATATGAATTTAGGCATTAAGGGGTTAAATTTTGGAGGTGATCTGGATTCGGATCCAGATTTTGGATCAAGTTTCACTTATATACAGTAGTGTTCAGAATAATAGTAATGCCATGTGACTGAAAAGATTAATCCAGGTTTTGAGTATATTTCGTATTGTTACATGGGAAACAAGGTACCAGTAGATTCAGGAGATTCTCACAAATCCAACAAGACCAAGCATTCATGATATGCACACTGTTAAGGCTATGAAATTGGGCTATTAGTAAAAAAAAGTAGAAAAGGGGGTGTTCACAATAATAGTAGTGTGGCATTCAGTCAGTGAGTTCATCAATTTTGTGGAACAAACAGGTGTGAATCAGGTGTCCCCTATTTAAGGATGAAGCCAGCACCTGTTGAACATGCTTTTCTGTTTGAAAGCCTGAGGAAAATGGGACGTTCAAGACATTGTTCAGAAGAACAGCGTAGTTTGATTAAAAAGTTGATTGGAGCGGGGAAAACTTATACGCAGGTGCAAAAAATTATAGGCTGTTCATCTACAATGATCTCCAATGCTTTAAAATGGACAAAAAACACCAGAGATGCATGGAAGAAAATGGAAAACAACCATCAAAATGGATAAAAGAATAACCATAATGGCAAAGGCTCACCCATTGATAAGCTCCAGGATGATCAAAGACAGTCTGGAGTTACCTGTAAGTGCTGTGACAGTTAGAAGATGCCTGTGTGAAGCTAATTTATTTGCAAGAATCCCCCACAAAGTCCCTCTGTTAAATAAAAGACATGTGCAGAAGAGGTCACAATTTGCCAAAGAACACATCAACTGGCCTAAAGAGAAATGGAGGAATATTTTGTGGACTGATGAGAGTAAAATTGTTATTTTTGGGTCTCAGGGCTGCAGACAGTTTGTGAGACGACCCCCAAACTCCGAATTCAAGCCACAGTTCACAGTGAAGACAGTGAAGCATGGTGGTGCAATGATCATGTCTTCAACAAGACAGTGACCCCAAGCACACTAGTAACAAGCAAAATCTTGGTTCCAAACCAACAAAATTAATGCCTCGCAGATGTGAAGAAATCAGAAAAAACTGTGGTTATACAACTAAATGCTAGTTTAGTGATTCACAGGATTGCTAAAAAAAAAGCAGTTTGAACATAATAGTTTTGAGTTTGTAGCGTCAACAGCAGATGCTACTATTATTGTGAACACCCCCTTTTCTACTTTTTTTTACTAATAGCCCAATTTCATAGCATTAAAAGTGTGCATATCATGAATGCTTCGTCTTGTTGGATTTGTGAGAATCTACTGAATCTACTGGTACCTTGTTTCCCATGTAACAATAAGAAATATACTCAAAACCTGGATTAATCTTTTTAGTCACATAGCACTACTATTATTCTGAACACTACTGTACACTTTGAAGGATTATGTCAAAACTCCTTCATAGATTCTCACCACATTTGTGCTACAAATACATATAAGGCCATGGAAGACTCCACTGAATTTTGGAGGTGATTTGGATTCTGGATCAAGATTTTCCTTTATATAAACTTTGAAAGATTACTTCAAAACGAATTCACAGATTCTCACCAAATTTGCACCACAGATAGATATTAGGGCATGGAAGGTGGGGGAGGTGGTGGTATAGTGGTTAAGCGTTGGGTTTGAGACCAGAGGATCTTAGGTTCAAATCCCAGCCTGACCAGAAAATCACTAACGGCCCTTGGGCAAGGTCCTTAATCCCCTAGTTGCTACAGGGGTGTAGTGAGTACCTTGTATGACAGCACCCTCACATCGGGGTGAATGTGAGGCATTATTTTGAAAAGCGCTTTGAGTGTCTGATGCAGATGGAAGAGTGCAATATAAATGCAGTCCATTTACCATTTATTCCACTGAATTTTGAGAGGTGATCCGGATTCTCGATCAAGATTTCACTTTATAAATTCTTTGAAGGATTACGTCAAAACTACTTCATGGATTCTCACTAAATTTGCACCTCAAATACATATTAGGGCATGGAAGACTCCACTGAATTTTGGAGCTGGTCCAGATCCTGGATCAAGATCTCCCTTTACATAGGGTTTGAAGTATTACTTCAAATCTACTTCACGAATTCTCACCAAATTTGCACCACAGATAGATATTAGGACATGGAAGACTCCACTGCATTTTGGAAGTAATCCGGATCCAGATTGGCAGACATCAGAAATCTGTGATTGCTGTTGTTGTTTAGTGAATATATAATTTTGTTTAAGCTTTAAGATGATAAATCAGGCCTACCTCTGCTTAATATAATCATTTTTTTTATTCATCCTACAGCAGGTGATACTTTTGTAGGATGATATATAATGCAACCTGTTTTAATCATGGAACATTTATGGCAAATTATTGTGGATCAGCTTTATGTTCTCACTGTCTCTTTTTTGTCTTCACTTATCACAAGAATTTCATGAAATGACAGTGATCTTAAGCTCTGTTGAAGTCCTTTTAGTTTTACAGTCCCTGTTGTTTTGCCTGGTCTCTTCCCATCGTGATCCATGTCTTATGTTGGTGTCCAGCTGCTCCATCAACAAAAGTGGCTCAGGAAACTCCCTCACTGTTCACTGACCAATCGCAAACACACCAGAATGCTGTCAAAAAACATTTTCCACTTGGTGGTTTGTATTTGCTTGCACCTGTGGTTTTAGAGGCCACAGGGGGTGAGGGCAGGGAGGAATGGCTGGACCGGCACAGGGTGGGCACCGGAGTGGAAAGGCAGTTGGGTTTGGGGTTAGTCTTATGTTTGTCAAAATTAAATTACATTTATTGTTTCTTTTTTGTGTTTGGTCATGTGTTATTGTACAGTGCCTGAACCTGACCAGCAGAATTAGCTGTTTTAGCTCCTGCCACAATGCATTATGGGAGCTATAGGACTGCAATCTGCCAGTCTCACTCTATCACTCCGCAATGAACGCAGCCCAGAAGGCTACAGATAGAAAAAGAATGCAATGCTAAAATAGCCTTGGCTGTATAAGCATTGTCTTCTCTATAATTTGTAATTGTTTAATTGGTATCCCAGTCCAAAGTGTGTTTGTTTGTGTGTGTGTGTGTCTGTTGATCAATCTTTGTTTTCAGGTAATTTCAGAGTTGTTTAGAGGGTCTCATCTTGCCACTCATTAGAAGAGATACAAAGAGGAGAAACATGTGCAATGGCCACCTCAAATATCCTTTGTCATGATTGGATTCACCTGTGTAAGAAGGTCAACGATCAATGAGCTTACCAAACCAATTTTGTGTTCCAATAATTAGTGCTAAGATAATAATAAAAATAATTATTGCACACTTTCAGTAAATACTAAAAACTTCATTTCACTTCTCAAATATCAGTGTGTTCGTCTGCTATATGATATATTTAACTGAAATTTCTGATCCAGACAACCAATGATTTATAACGGAAAATCATTAAAATTATCAGGGGTGCCCAAAATTTTCCATACAACTGTATTAAGATCCTTTTGTCTTGCTTACAATTTGTACATGTTAAATAAAGCTCTATCTATAAGTCAGTCATAAACAATATTTATGTTTATGAGCTTTTGACAAGTGTGGAAGTTAGCTTTGAGTTAGTGGAAGTTAGCATGCACGCTGATGTCCGCAAAATGTCTTGTAAATCACTCCAGAGTTGTTAGCAAATTACAAAAAGATAATTTTTAGTTTTAAGAGTGCTTATTTCTTGTTTGCATACATCTCAGTCTTTGCAATACCCGACGGCCATATTTGATGGCCTCGGGTAAAAATGATACAGTTAGATATGGATTGAAGTGTGTACGTGGCGGGGGGGGGGGGGGGGGGATTCCTCCAAGGTCACAAAATGATGTAGATGCCAAAGGACAAGGGCAGATCTGTAGCTTTGTATCTGGTGTTTTGTTTTAACCTTGACCCTCAAATGACCTTGATTCAGGATGATGAATTAATTGCTTGTATCTTAAAAAAGACTTGAGATACACCAAACCAAAATCATCGGCCATCAGAAGGGAGTGTTTTGGATTTTTTTTTTTTTGTGTGTGTGTGTGTGTGTGTGTGTGTGTGTGTGTGTGTGTGTGTGTGTGTGTTTTATTTTTATATATATATATATATATATATATATAAAACACACACACACTGCAGTGTAGTGTGTTGTTGCCTTGGATGTGAATTTTTTCAGGCAGCGTGGTGGTTCATGTTGTGATTTTTTTTTTTCTCTCTTTTAGTTTTTCCTGTGTGTGTGAGTGTGTGAGAGAGAGCACGCGCGCGTGTGTCCAGACCTCTCTTGAGTCCATTAATCCCAAATCTAACAGACTTACTGCAGAGGCAGGCCTTTGATGTTTGCTGCATTCCTCTCTGGAATATTGCTGCTTCCATAATATCTAGTTCCTTTTGTCAGGAATACATTGTCACCCCCCAGTGATGGTGGGATTATCCATCAGGACAGGTGGCTTTGTGTGTTATGCGTTTGTTTACATTTCAGGTGTGTTTTTTACCGGTCCGACGATCTGTAATTTTACATCTCTGAGCTCTTTTAATCCCATTCTTATCTCATGTAAACCCCTTCTAATCTTAGACCCTAATCTTAAACCACCACGTAGGAGTGGCCAGTGCGGATTGAGAAGCTGTTTTTCTCACCTTCATATCTGATGCACGCGTTTGGCAGAAAGGACAGAGGGCCTGTACTCTCTGTGATTTCTTTCTCTCCAGCTATGTCTGAGAGGTGTTTATTGCTATATAGTTCTATTTATTTGTGTTTTATTGCAGTGACCCGCACTTGAACTTGAGCTATTTCAAAGCTCATAGCCCACCGGTCTCACGAGTGAAAAAGACGGAGAGGCAAAGAAAGTATAAATTAGACACTGAGATGGAAAACACATTTGTATTTGAAATGATTATCCCCCCCCTGACGGGTAGACTAATAGACCATTATTGCATTTCCGTCAGTTCCATTTTAATCTAATCATGCTTATGAACAGACGAGCGAGAGTGTTACTGTGCGCATATGTGTTTACCCATACAGAAACACGAGCAACCAGTGTCTCGATGGCAAACACCAATTTGGCTGAAGCACGGAGGAACGTCAATGCTAAAGCAATATTGCTGAAACTCTAGGCATGCTCAGTCTTGCATTGGGAGAGGAGATCATAGTGACAAACAGGCAGTGATCGAAACGGAGAAGAGCTTGGCAAAGCTCACAATGGCTAATACATCCAAAGTGTGTCAGTTAGCTCTCTAAATGTGTTCGGCCCTGGGGCTGAGAAAGCCAACACCATTGACTCAACCTATCTCCCTCCACCTTTCCACTTAGCCTTTCTGTTCAACACCCGCCAATATCCTTTGGGGAGCTACACTGCTGTTCATTGGCACAATTGATCAAATGCCTACATGCTAAAGTGTACAGTTTTCTAATTGCATCTATTAGTCTCAAGAGCACATGAGCTGGAGGATAAATGCAGAGTGTATGCTGCTATGCAGGGAGCATTACAGGTGGTATGTCTTCACCTGTCTTTAAACTGCTTTGGCATGTGCACCACATAGTGGAGCAGAAGGTCAGGCTGAATGTGAACCCATTCCATTACAGTGGGTCATGGCACCATTTGATTTCTTACTTTAATGCCTCACACAGCAGCAGTGCAATAGAAATTAAAGTCGCAATTTGAATTATATTTAATGCCTACGCACTATTATGTGTTTTAATGATTATCCAGCATGCAAACATCGACATTATGTGATTTAATACCCAACAGGGGATTGTTGTGCCCCTGCAGTTATACTGATTGAATACAAGGGGTATGAGACATACAAATGTTAGAGAAATGACATTTACTCAACAAAAATATAAACACAACACTTTTGGTTTTGCTCCCATTTTGTATGAGATGAACTCAAAGATCTAAAACCTTTTCCACATACACAATATCACCATTTCCCTCAAATATTGTTCACAAACCAGTCTAAATCTGTGATAGTGAGCACTTCTCCTTTGCTGAGATAATCCATCCCACCTCACAGGTGTGCCATATCAAGATGCTGATTAGACACCATGATTAGTGCACAGATGTGCCTTAGACTGCCCACAATAAAAGGCCACTCTGAAAGGTGCAGTTTTATCACACAGCACAATGCCACAGATGTCGCAAGATTTGTGGGAGCGTGCAATTGGCATGCTGACAGCAGGAATGTCAACCAGAGCTGTTGCTCGTGTATTGAATGTTCATTTCTCTACCATAAGCCGTCTCCAAAGGCGTTTCAGAGAATTTGGCAGTACATCCAACCAGCCTCACAACCGCAGACCACGTGTAACCACACCAGCCCAGGACCTTCACATCCAGCACGTTCACCTCCAAGATCGTCTGAGACCAGCCACTCGGACAGCTGCTGAAACAATCGGTTTGCATAACCAAAGAATTTCTGCACAAACTGTCAGAAACCATCTCAGGGAAGCTCATCTGCATGCTCGTCATCCTCATCGGGGTCTCGACCTGACTCCAGTTCGTCGTCGTAACCGACTTGAGTGGGCAAATGCTCACATTCGCTGGCGTTTGGCACGTTGGAGAGGTGTTCTCTTCACAGATGAATCCCGGTTCACACTGTTCAGGGCAGATGGCAGACAGCGTGTGTGGCGTCGTGTGGGTGAGCGGTTTTCTGATGTCAATGTTGTGGATCGAGTGGCCCATGGTGGCGGTGGGGTTATGGTATGGGCAGGTGTCTGTTATGGACGAAGAACACAGGTGCATTTTATTGATGGCATTTTGAATGCACAGAGATACCGTGACGAGATTCTGAGGCCCATTGTTGTGCCATACATCCAAGAACATTACCTCATGTTGCAGCAGGATAATGCACGGCCCCATGTTGCAAGGATCTGTACACAATTCTTGGAAGCTGAAAATGTCCCAGTTCTTGCATGGCGGCATACTCACCGGACATGTCACCCATTGAGCATGTTTGGGATGCTCTGGACCGGCGTATACGACAGCGTGTACCAGTTCCTGCCAATATCCAGCAACTTCGCACAGCCATTGAAGAGGAGTGGACCAACATTCCACAGGCCACAATTGACAACCTGATCAACTCTATGCAAAGGAGATATGTTGCACTGCATGAGGCAGATGGTGGTCACACCAGATACTGACTGGTATCCCCCCCAATAAAACAAAACTGCACCTTTCAGAGTGGCCTTTTATTGTGGACAGTCTAAGGCACACCTGTGCACTAATCATGGTGTCTAATCAGCATCTTGATATGGCACACCTGTGAGGTGGGATGGATTATCTCAGCAAAGGAGAAGTGCTCACTATCACAGATTTAGACTGGTTTGTGAACAATATTTGATGGAAATGGTGATATTGTGTATGTGGAAAAAGTTTTAGATCTTTGAGTTCATCTCATGCAAAATGGGAGCAAAACCAAAAGTGTTGCATTTATATTTTTGAGTGTGTATGTATATATATATATATATATATATATATATATATATATATATATATATATATATATAAAATGCAATAATTTATGAAAGGGTAAACTTTTCTTCTATTTGAAAGTTTGAAACAAATTTGCAGGGTTATTTCCAGAGGCTGGAAAAACTGACGGGTACACCAAGATATTTCTTTCCTGTTTATGATTTTGCTAAACTGCATCAATCATCATTGCTTTTGAGAACTGCAATGTTGCTTTTTCCCAGCATCACTGTTCAATGCAAAACTCACATTGCATTTCCTTTGATACACAAAGTACTGTTCTTGGTGGAATATCCGGCATCTTGCAAAAATAAAAAAAAATGTATTATTTTTTCTTAAAATTATATATTAAAAATAACTTGAACTAGCTGTATTTGTATTGTGATTCACATGCACGTGGACCCGGCCTGACACGCGTGTCCTGTGAGCAGCACACCGCAGGACAGACACTGCGTCACCCTGACCTCTAGTAATACTGTGAGAAATCTTGGAGTCATTTTTGATCAGGATATGTCATTCAATGCACATATTAAACAAATATGTAGGACTACTTTTTTGCATTTACGCAATATCTCTAAAATTAGAAAGGTCTTGTCTCAGAGTGATGCTGTAAAACTAATTCATGCATTTATTTCCTCTAGGCTGGACTATTGTAATTCATTATTATCAGGTTGTCCTAAAAGTTCCCTGAAAAGCCTTCAGTTAATTCAAAATGCTGCAGCTAGAGTACTAACGGGGACTAGAAGGAGAGAGCATATCTCACCCATATTGGCCTCTCTTCATTGGCTTCCTGTTGATTCTAGAATAGAATTTAAAATTCTTCTTCTTACTTATAAGGTTTTGAATAATCAGGTCCCATCTTATCTTAGGGACCTCATAGTACCATATCACCCCAATAGAGCGCTTCGCTCTCAGACTGCAGGCTTACTTGTAGTTCCTAGGGTTTGTAAGAGTAGAATGGGAGGCAGAGCCTTCAGCTTTCAGGCTCCTCTCCTGTGGAACCAGCTCCCAATTCAGATCAGGGAGACAGACACCCTCTCTACTTTTAAGATTAGGCTTAAAACTTTCCTTTTTGCTAAAGCTTATAGTTAGGGCTGGA
Organism: Thalassophryne amazonica; assembly: GCF_902500255.1. Classification (NCBI taxonomy): domain Eukaryota; kingdom Metazoa; phylum Chordata; class Actinopteri; order Batrachoidiformes; family Batrachoididae; genus Thalassophryne; species Thalassophryne amazonica. The sequence continues at coordinate 122,163,945 of NC_047104.1, forward strand.
TCAGGTGAACCATCCCTTAGTTATGCTGCTATAGACTTAGACTGCTGGGGGGTTCCCATGATGCACTGAGTGTTTCTTTCTCTTTTTGCTCTGTATGCACCACTCTGCATTTAATCATTAGTGATTGATCTCTGCTCCCCTCCACAGCATGTCTTTTTCCTGGTTCTCTCCCTCAGCCCAGAAGACTGGCCCTCCTTGAGCCTGGTTCTGCTGGAGGTTTCTTCCTGTTAAAAGGGAGTTTTTCCTTCCCATTGTCGCCAAGTGCTTGCTCACAGGGGGTCGTTTTGACCGTTGGGGTTTTTACGTAATTATTGTATGGCCTTGCCTTACAATATAAAGCGCCTTGGGGCAACTGTTTGTTGTGATTTGGCGCTATATAACTAAAATTGATTGATTGATTGATGTGGCACATAGCTCACGTGGGTGATGTGACATTCAGATTGCCTGCTGCGTGTTCACATGATCTAACAGTCCGCTTCACCTGGGACAGCCTGTCAATGTGCACTCTGTGTGCTCGCTCCAGCCTGTTGCAAAAGTGATATATGTTTTATGTATTTCCACGTGACAACAGCAAGCACACACATGCGCGTCAAGGTGGACACTTGTAAGGTCATGTCCTTGAAAACACAGTATGTGTTCTACAACTGTGACGTCCAGGACCAGAGATTTTAACAGCTGTTGATGTTGGAGCAGACATGCCCCCTGTCTGTTCAGTGCATAGACCAAAGTGTCGCTCTCTATTTCTGTGTTATTTTGTCATTCATTTTAGTTATTTGGCATGTAATTGTGTATGCAGTTATTGTAGTGCTTATTTATATACCTGTCCTGGCTGTGGTCTCTGTGTTTTTAATGTGACACATAGTGTGCACTGGCCGGTCATTTCCAGCTGTCAGTGAGTCTCTGGCTGGCGATCAGCTGAGAGGCGCCTTGCTGTGCTGTGTGCACTCAGACGTGGCTAGCATACATACATATCAGCATTTCACGCAAGTGTGCGACCCCCCCATGCCACATGAGTTGGGGGGGTGTGAAACACACCCATGCCACATGTGTTGCAGGGGGCGACACGCACGATACACACACACTCGCGCGACATGTGTTGACGGGGGAGCCAACACTCTGGCACTCCACATGTGTGTTACTTGGCAATGCCACACTCATGGCGCACTTAGACAAATTTCACAGCCAGCTTGAAAGTGGTCACGTGCTCTCTATTTTGTGCTGGCTGCGTAAATGGCCACACATTTCCTAAGTGCTCCGTGAGTGGTATTGGATGTTCATCTGTGGCACCTGGAATTTGGCCAACACCTGCCAAGAGGGGGTTCAAATGTGCACTCACAGGGCACTCTGTCCTTTGGCCCCTGTTGTGCGCAAATGGTTGTGGTGACAGGTGTACGAAGCATTAGAGGTGGCTCGGATTTTTCACGAATGGCATGCAATTCCTCCTTTGGGCGCCATTCGACCTCATTCATGCTATGTGTGAAGGGGCCCTTGATCTGAAAATTCTCCTTTGTGGAAAAAGTTTTTTTTTTCTGCTTCCATGTATTCACTAATATTAAGAGTCGTGGAAACAAACATGTAGACATACATTTGAACCCTTTTTTTTCTTAGAAAGATGGTGCTGTTGTCTTCTTCAGTCTCTTGGTTTGAATAATTTGATACCAGAGGCCTGAGTGTAACAGCAGGACATTTTTCTGCTGCCACAGATGTTGTTCTTGTTGTTGTTGCTGTTTTACACTGAAGACTCTGCTTAGATAGAGAATCAGAAACACTTTGGATAATCTTGCTAAAGCGGCACACTTGGGAATGACAAAGCGACAAGGCCCTGAGTTGTTCAAATCCTTTTGTTTAAAAAGACAGCGTCAAACAGACCAAATAAAAGAAAGTGCTTTTAATTCAGCCAGTGTGACCGGATTGTGTGACGTCTGGCGGCTGTTGTTTTTATATATGGCGAGACATTGACAGCAAATGTGCCTGCTGTCGTTTAGGCCTGTTATCAGCGCAGAGCCACTGCATCTCGTTAGGGCGTGTACGCACAGAGTTTAAGAAAACAACCTTGAAATTGAGAAATGGAAGCGGCATTGTTATCGGAGCACGGTGGTTAAATTGTCAACATTTTTTGGAGTGAAGCACTTCAAACGCTGACCCTTTGCGAATTAGCAACAAAAGGATTTCTCTTCCTTCTTTCCTTAATAGGGTATTTTTAAAGTGTTTTCTCCTTGGATAGAAGCGGGATTTCTGTAACGAGCTGATGACTCAGAATCTCCGAGCTTAATTTTTTTTTTAATTCCCTGCCCCCTTTATTTCCCCCATCTCTTCCTTTCTCACTCACTCGCATTCTTGTACTTACTCTCTCTGTAAATGGGCCAAGGCAACTTTCTTGCTGTCTACTGGGAGAGTGTAGTAGATTAAGGCCATTAGCAGACAGGATGATGCTGATCAGCCTTTCTGGTCTCTCGTCTGGTCCATACTGTGCTCTCCAAAGGTTTGGATGATAAGCACCCTCAGCGCCGTAGTGTGTTTGTTGTGTGTGTGTGTGTGTGTGTGTGTGTGTGTGTGTGTGTGTGTGTGTGTGTGTGTGTGTGTGTGTGTGTGTGTGTGTGTGTGTGGGAGGAAGAGATATTGTTTAACAAAAACAGTGCATTTAATTCCTGCAAATACGCCCCAAATCATTCAGTCGCACAGCGTCTAAAGTGGCGGGAGGGGGAGCTTCCAACTCGCAACTGCAAACAGGAAGAACAAGTGAGCAGAAATAAAATGCAGATGTGCTGTGTCTGTTTATGTTGCTTGTGAGGGACCATGCAGAGATCCACACCCAATAAAGAGGTGGAAGATGCACACACACACAACGCACAAAGGCATCCTATATTTAGATGACAAACTGCCATAAAGCTGGGCTAAAGAGGAAAGAAAGAAAGAAACAAACCAGAGAAAAAGGCAAGGCAGTCCAGAAACATCCCCTGTTACGGTGCAATCCCCCATGTCCTAATTACACAGGCTTAGAGGAAACGGAGGATTAGCCGCTGATTCACCACACTTCTCGCTTCATCGTCTAATAAGTCCCTTTCTTGTTTCCTTGCCACCCCTTGTTCCGCCCTATGTCTGTCTTCAGGTAAAGGCATCACACACCACTGGCCTGCGTCTTTGTGGATGTCTGTGTTTCTGTACTCCGTCTGCAAAGTCACTGAAAAGCAGACTATAGAATACATTGAACTAAAAGTCACAATTTTGTGTCACGCCTTAAACTCATGTTTGGTTTGGAGTTGCTTCTGGTTTTCCTCTTCCCTTAATAAACCACAGTAGCCTTCGTAGGCACCAGGACCCTAAGCATGGCAACAAGGCTTCACAAGCAACTTGATAGGCCAGTTTGTCTTTATCTTATGGTGTAATCAGTGTGTGTGTGTATGTTAAAATATATAGTAAACATTGTCTAAAAGAGGAAACTCACCCGTCCTCATCTGTATCTACAGTTTTCATAGCTGAACCTGCAGTATTTGCTGTGGTGTTAACTGTGTACATTTTGCAGACTCACTGACTCAGTGACTCACGGTTACTATTAAAGCCTGAAACACACCACTCGTGTCACATGTGCGGCATTTTTTTTTTCATTTTCGCGGCAGTGTTATGGCCCAGTCACACAGCACTTAACAAAGGGCAATGAAGCCCGTACAAAAAAGAAATGTAGGATTTTGTTGACTTTCGTTGGCATCGTTTAACCTTCGCGCAGCTTCGTTCCTGCAGCTGGTGCTTCGTCAGGATTTTTAAATTGTTGAAAAATTTGAATAAAGGGCAATGAAAACCTCAATTCGTCCGTGTTTCGTTTTACTGTCATTCTTGATGTTTTTTTTATTGTTTGTTTAGTTTTTGTAACGTTATTGTTTAGTTTGACTTTGTTCAACCAGCTGAATGTTTTCAATCGGTGCAGAAGCCGGTTTGTGAGCACTGCCGCTGCATTCATGTACCGTTGCAAATTACAGGGCAAACTCAGCCTGTTTACTTGGATTATTTTTTTTTTTATCTGGGTGGGGGGGTCAACCTCAACAAACTCAACCTCCCCTTTAGAGACTGGACCTGGTGAGGAGTATGCAGCTAAATGACATCACACCTGCAACATTAAACACTGGTTATTTTTCACCATCTTTATAAGTCATGCTTGTGCGACTAGCAGAAAAAGGAAGAGCCGATGTCGCGTTGCAAGCTGCTGATTCACAATTTCAAGACACGTCCTTGGAACCAGGCAAAATTAAATTTTCACCAGTACTAAGGTCTCTTCGTGTTCTTTCTACTTGCACTGATTTTGCTGAAAGCTAGACTGTGATGATCTATTTGTGCAGTCACATTATGCACTTCAGAATCACAAATGCGTCCCACCCAAAATGTTTCCTTGGTGTCTTGAGTGTTTCCAACCTTGAATTGTGCTCCAGCTGGACTCCTAAATTAGTGGAGCATTGTTTGTGCTATTTTGTTCATCAGCTTTTCATTCACTTCTGTTGAATTATCATAGTTGGTATTCTTTTGTTTATTATATCGTTGACCAGGTATCTTCCTGGTTGGTGGATTCCGTAGTGTGGTGACTCTCTGCACCATACTCTCAGACCTCACCTGACATGACCAGATTATGTTCCAGTTTAGTTTGGAACATGGAACTTAGTGTGTGCACTAGTTGTATTCATGGCTCATTGGTTTGAACAGCTAAGAACGTGCTTCCTCTGTTCTCGTGTGTATGAATAATGTCATTGCAGTTCAGTTACGTCTCCGTGCGTTTACTCTTTAAGACAGCATACGCTTCTGAATCAGACAAAGCAGCCCATCATCAAAAAAATAGGGAGGCCTTTTCCTTATTCATATCAGGTTATTTTCCCATCATGATCTATTTTTCATTGTTCTTCCTCTTCTTATTTCTTTGTGCTCGAGAAATAAAGGGAATAAATCTGTGTATAAATTGTAACCAAATACCTACTGACACCACTGCCAGACCACCAATACATGGCAGTCTGTCGAAATAGGGTCTTTCAACTGTTTCTGACAACCTGAGCAAACCGTCAGTGCATGACCATCTTTATAGTTTTACTGTGTGTTCTTTCTGGAAATATGGTCACACTCTTAAACTCCAGATTGGTTGTTCTTAGTCAAAAAGCCCAGATTTGTTATGTGTCGGACGCAGCTCGGAGAACCGACCAGCGTTTGAAGGACCCAGTATGAAATAAGCAGAGCACGGTTCAAAGGCTAACTGAATTTAATACATAACAGTGATAATATAATAACAAAAAGTGCGGTCTGGCGTGGTGCGCTCCCAGCAGCGCTTACGGTCCGGAGCCAGAAGCTGTTTCGGACCCAAGGACCCCGCCGACACCCCCCAGGTGGCCGCAACAACCGAGTCTGTGAAAGAAGGAACCATTATGTGAGTCCACACTCTACACACAGAACACTTAAAGGTGTACAAACAGCAAACACTTCCTGGCTTGATTACTGATCAGCTTCCCAACCTGCAGGCATGGAACATCCAGTTCACAAAACTCCACTGCAGTGAAAGCTGATACATGACTAACAAACAGCTCAATACAATAAGGTGTGAGGGACACCACATTTACTGACTGTATAACTGTTAGTCACAAAATCTAACGTACCTCAGGAAGTGTGCTGACGAGCGTGAAACCTCACCCCCTCCTCTTTCACAGACTGTGCATCAAACCTGGACGTTCTCAGCATCCGCTGCTGATGAGATGGCTCCCAAGACGACGATCTCACCCGTCTGGTCACAAGGTCGAGTCTCTGGCAAATACACACTGTGCACTCCAGTCTTAAATGCCAACATGTTCCAATCCATCCAGATGCACCACAGCTGTGAGTCCTGACGAGTCGCAGGTGATCAGGGTGAGGTCCTGACAGCCTCAGCAACAGAGCCACTCAGTCCCAAACGCACGCCACCTGGGAGGAAAACCAAAAGACAGAAACAAACCGGCAGCCAGGCCCCCCCAGCCATATAACAAGATTGATTGTCAGTCTTTATCTTTTCAGGGGAGTGGGTCAGGGTTTGGAGGTCTTTGGCCTAACGAGGGTGGCACCAACAACATAGAACTACTCTGCATGAACTCACTAATAGCATGATGTCTCATGTGTCATTGGCTTCTTAAAGCATAGAATATTTTTATTCTAGCTTGTAGTGCTTATTTTTCTTTTTAATACGTGAGAAGTATAAGTAAGATGATGGTGGTGGCAAACATGTAAGGGTTATAGACATCTACACTCACTGGCTACTAAGTACCGTATCAGATCCCCTTTTGCCTTCAGTACTGCGTTAATTTGTCATAACACAGATTTAACAGGCTATTGGAAACATTCCCCTGAGATTTTGGTCCATATAGTCTGACATATGTGCCACATCATTTTCAATCCAATCTCACACTAGGTTCATGTTGGCATCATGAAAGTCATTTAATCTATCAGTTTGTGATACTGTCATGAAATAAAGCAGATTTTCATGATGGCATTACGAAATGTTTTTTGTGATGGTATCATGAAATTTGGGGTGACATGGATGGAGGTGGTGGTGGTGGTGGGGGGGGGTATGGTTACAATTAGGTTTAAAATTAGTCAGTGACATGAATGTTTCACAAAAAAAAAGAAGGGAAAAGTGAGACTGGACTGCCATTTCAGCACCACCAACGTGAATTATAGAATTTGTTAAATTGCATAAATAAAGACATCTCAGAGTTTCATTTTTTTTCTGCCTTTCTAGCTCTTTATTTTACAGTGGGACCCATCATATGATGCATGATACACAGACAGGAAACCATGACTGGTGTTACAGGTTAAATTTTAAAGTCTTTCACTGCAGACAATCTGATTGATGAGTCATTGGACCTATCAGCTATTTTAAAGTGTTGTCATTGGGAAGTAGGAAAGCTACATTTTAATGCAGGGCCATCTTGGTTGAAGGTCCCTTCACATCACGGCATCAGAAATTGGCATACTTGGTTTATTTTGTTGAGATTATAATGATTATAATGATGCCCATATTTTGTCATTTGATGAGAAACAGCCATTTTAAAAGCTCGCAATTGAACCATATAGGGTGCTGTGCCCACCTGCAGGACTTAAAGGGCTAAAAAGCAATTAAATAGGTGGATACAAGAAAGTAGTAAGTGAGCGTAATGTAGCTAGGGAATATATGAATTATCCAGTGTCTTCTGTCACAAGTTGGAAAAGGAGATTCAACTTTTTTCTGGCTGAGGGAAGAATCATCCTTGAATGACCTTGTAGTGTTTGTTTAATTTGGGCTTTTTTTTTAGTTAAGAACCTTGGAGGACAACCAATCTCAGTTCAAGAGTGCAAACATATTTCTAGAAACAACAAAACTATAAAGGTGGTCACACACTTCATCTGACAGTTTGTTGAGATTATCAAAGCAGTGGGAATTCTCAGTCCAGTGCTGTCACACTTCATACAACCCCTGGCAAAAATTATGGAATCACCGGCCTCGGAGGATGTTCATTCAGTTGTTTAATTTTGTAGAAAAAAAGCAGATCACAGACATGACACAAAACTAAAGTCATTTCAAATGGCAACTTTCTGGCTTTAAGAAACACTATAAGAAATCAAGAAAAAAAGATTGTGGCAGTCAGTAACGGTTACTTTTTTAGACCAAGCAGAGGAAAAAAAATATGGACTCACTCAATTCTGAGGAATAAATTATGGAATCACCCTGTAAATTTTCATCCCCAAAACTAACACCTGCATCAAATCACATCTGCTTGTTAGTCTGCATCTAAAAAGGAGTGATCACACCTTGGAGAGCTGTTGCACCAAGTGGACTGACATGAATCATGGCTCCAACACGAGAGATGTCAGTTGAAACAAAGGAGAGGATTATCAAACTCTTAAAAGAGGGTAAATCATCACGCAATGTTGCAAAAGATGTTGGTTGTTCACAGTCAGCTGTGTCTAAACTCTGGACCAAATACAAACAACATGGGAAGGTTGTTAAAGGCAAACATACTGGTAGACCAAGGAAAACATAAAAGCGTCAAGACAGAAAACTTAAAGCAATATGTCTCAAAAATCAAAAATGCACGACAAAACAAATGAGGAACGAATGGGAGGAAACTGGAGTCAACGTCTGTGACCGAACTGTAAGAAACCGCCTAAAGGAAATGGGATTTACATACAGAAAAGCTAAAAGAAAGCCATCATTAACACCTAAACAGAAAAAAACAAGGTTACAATGGGCTAAAGAAAAGCAATCGTGGACTGTGGATGACTGGATGAAAGTCATATTCAGTGATGAATCTGCATTGGGCAAGGTGATGATGCTGGAACTTTTATTTGGTGCCGTTCCAATGAGATTTATAAAGATGACTGCCTGAAGACAACATGTAAATTTCCACAGTCATTGATGATATGGGGCTGCATGTCATGTAAAGGCACTGGGGAGATGGCTGTCATTACATCATCAATAAATGCACACGTTTACATTGATATTTTGGACACTTTTCTGATGTTTAAGGATGATGAAATCATTTTTCAAGAAGATAATGGATCTTGCCATAGAGCAAAAACTGTGAAACATTCCTTGCAAAAAGACACATAGGGTCAATTTCATGACATAGGGTTAATGTCAACGAGCAGATGTGATTTGATGCAGGTGTTAGTTTTGGGGATGGAAATTTACAGGGTGATTCCATAATTTATTCCTCAGAATTGAGTGAGTCCATATTTTTTTCCTCTGCTTGGTCTAAAAAAGTAACCGTTACTGACTGCCACAATCTTTTTTCTTGATTTCTTATAGTGTTTCTTAAAGCCAGAAAGTTGCCATTTGAAATTACTTTAGTTTTGTGTCATGTCTGTGATCAGCTTTTTTTCTACAAAATTAAACAACAGAATGAACATCCTCCGAGGCTGGTGATTCCATAATTTTTGCCAGGGGTTGTAGATGTGTTGGGAGATAAGCATGATCTCACCTGCTGTCAGCATGTTTGGACCTTGGGTCGTTTCCCACAGTCGCTCAGTACTGTTGTGCGTGTTGGTGTTTTCCACGCTAAAGTCTGATTGTCAACAGATAAAACAAACTGTGAGAATTTTCTTTCCCACGCTTATTTTTCCTCACCGTTGACTTGAGGGCCGCCTTCAATGACATGAACATTTTGTTAACTGAGATGATACACTTGCACCCTAAACAGTACTCTGTCAAACAGTGGCAGATGTACACATTCGTTTCTGACAAAAACACATCTTAGAAACATAGCCTGGCTATACATCGCCCATCATCAGGACAACGCACAAACCTCTCACAGTGTGCCGCTTTGCCTACTCATCATTGATTGGGCTTTGTGTGTTTGTTTTTCTTTGATTATGGGCTTGTTTGCCTCTTCATTGTCTTCATGGTTTTTTTTTTTTAAATCCCGCTCTCTGCTGTGTATGAATATGCTCTCCTTGGGGTGTTCTTTGAACAGCTTAGCCAAGCATTAGCTGTTGGAGGGTCCTGCAGTTTGTGAGGGAATGCCTGAAGAGAGGACGTGTTTGATTGTGAGATATATATTCTTGATTCAGTCTTGGCAACGCCAGTTATCGGGCACTCCCGTCGCTGCTGCCAAACAGTTCTCACTATGCATCGGTATTCACCAGCCTCCTACTGATATAAAAGCTATTACACTGGAGAGAAATATCCTTCTTTTTGTGCTTAGCCACCCACAGCAGAAAGCAATCCAGACCAACTCATACAGCACACATCTCAGAGTTAAACTCTAAATTAATTATTGCGTGCTTTTACCCAACGATTTATTGTACATCATAAAGTGCTTTTGATTAAGATGCCATTGCATGCCTTATAGTTAATTTATATCAGGCTGTGCTGTAAGAGACAGTGACATCAAATATTCTTACAGCCCTTTGACATATAGAAGAAAATGCCTGTAGTTATTTAAGGTATATAAACCATAAATAATGGCAAGTTGCTTGTCATACATAATCGACTTTGTCATAATGACGTTGAGAAATGTTGAGAAAGTGCGAACTAATTATAGATTAACCACAAGGCTTTTGCCAGCTGCTGAAAACTGTCAGTGGCTGCTGCTAGTAAAGGCAATAACAACCAAGTGGCGGATAAAACCAACTACAGGGGAATGTAAAGGTATTTCATTGAAACCACTTGCACTGTTTCAACATCAGTCTTTACTACACAGTAAAATCACCAGTGTTAAATTAACACTGACAGTGAACATATGGTCCCACTCTGACCAGAGTAGGACTATATGTACACTGGCAGTGTTAATTTAACACCGTCAGTGTTAGTTTTACGCTGGTGATTTTACTGTGTACCTGTGGCAGTATTGTAATGGCCTTTCCATATGGTCATAATATATATAAGCTATTAATGCATTGAATCTGCAGTGAATGTACTATATCGTGATATACAGCATTATCAGGAGATGAGATTTTGTTCATAACACCCAGCACTAACACGAACAGCTTTCTCCCATTTCACTGCAGTAGATAACTGAAACAATCCTTCACATGGTGATACAAGCATCAGATTTGGCATGAATGTTCTTCATAAATTAGTGTTTGAGAAAAAGTGCAGTTCACTTGAAAATCCATTATGGCGGCCAGGTAGGGGTCAAAATTAAAGACACAGGGGTCAAAATTAAAGGCAGATTAAGTGTCTTACGCAAGGACACAATGGCAATATGCAGGTTTTTGACTGGTTAGGAGCCTGGGTTCAAACTGCCAAGCCTTTGGTCATGAGACAGCTCACTCTACCAGGGGGCTGCAATAGCAGTTATGGTCCACTTGAGACCAAACTTTGTGGGAATGATTGAGAGTCAACAAAGAAACAAGTGATTTTATTTTGGGGGGCAGAGGAAATACCATTTGCGACCGTGATGTGGCCGTGCTGGGCACGCATTATATCTGTTTTGCACGCTGTCCCGGTCCGCTGTCCCGGTCCGCTGCCAAGCCGCGCCGACCCGTCGGTTGCGGATATCAGCGGATGACAGGGGATATGCGGCGCGTTGGTTGTGTATGTCCTGTGTATGTCTTCAGTATGTGTTCAGGCAGTGATGCGGATCTCATCCGCAGCAGGATTTTTGAGCCGCTCAAAAATCCTGGCTGCGGACATGCGTGCCTCTGCAGATGATCATGGACGTGTTCGGATGGCGGCCGACTCGTACAGGAATGTTACACGGTTATTGCGGTTGTTTGGCGGATGTGGGCCACTTTTGTGTGCATTCCATCCACAAATCCTCCTAAACGCCAGTGGGACAGGGCCCTAATATAAAGTCATTTGCGACCCTTCTATGGGTACAAGACCTTTAACCCTGGATGACCTTGAGAGGCAAAAGTGAAGGTCAAAACTTTTAAAATCAAATATTAATCACATGGGGGGGGGGAGTTGTGTGTGTGTCAGAGATGTATTGTAGTAACATGTAATCACAAAGAATTAATATGCATTAATGTCTGCCATGTAAAACATTGACATTGCATTCTCTGAATGCCCCTTCTTGTTGAAAAGTGCTTTGAGCATCTGTAAAAGAAAACAGACAAAATCCATCAGAAAGGAGCACGGTTCTTGAAATATGCCTTGGATTGTACACGTCATCACAGTAGACCACAAAATTTAATGAAATCCATCTTACGATTCAGAATTTTCCAGACCTACTTGTAGATTCGCATCACCTTGTACTCCAGACCAGACACAACATTTTGTGAAGTTTTGTAAGAATTTTGTCTAATCCAGCAAAAGAAAACCAACAAATCAATAGACTGAACAAAATCATTCTCTCCTTGGCTGCGACAGTCTACACAAACTCAGGTGCTACAAATTCTATCATGTTGCTGTGGAAAAACAAACTAAAACATGTCTCAGCAATTTGTGATAAATTCTACAAATCAATATTTTCCACGAACATTCATTGATTTCATTGCTATCTCCTCAACAAAACATTGATTTGGCCAAGTGTAGAGGAATCTGTGCTCGTCCTTACTGATCCGGTTTAGATGCTGCAGTACGTTTGAGTAATGCTCTCATTTTCTGCAGAACAGTGTAGTAAAAGGAGGAGGGAGAATAAATGCTCAATCATTTTCATTTCTTTGTGTCTGATTCATGATAAAATACCTAGAATACAGGAGTGAATCTAGTGATCCACCTTAACTGTGAGTGTTTACTGAGTGTTTGCCATCACAGGACACATCAGCACTGCAGTGCAGCAAGATTTCGTAGAAAGGAAAATCATTGATGTAAAATTCTCTCCGGCAGTCGTCGTTCAGCGAACTGCGACCTCAAACATCATAAGATATTTACTAAACATGAGGCTCACGTCAGAAAGGCTCTGTCATCTGTGCTGTTCAAATATTTAGCCACCCTGATTGGCTTTGCACTCATGGGGTGGGGGTACATGGATCAGCTGGGCTGGATAGCGCCAGTCGAGGAGATTAAGCACACACATTCTCTCTCGGACACACACACGCATGCACACATACACATTGTGAGCTCCCTCAGGTGAACAGGTGCAGTCTTGGTCTGTCACAGACGCTCAGCACAATTTGTCAGCTGCCATTCCCCCTGTCCACCTCCGGTAGGTTCAGGGAATTTCACCACAACAAACGTAGACATGAACTCCGATCATCATCAATTCTCACAGACGATCAGTCGCGTGAATGTGAGATGCAGGTGTGCGCCATGGGAAAATGCTCGGCGCCACTGTGGCGCCTGTTTTTTTTTTTTTTTTTTTTTTTCCTTTCTTTCTTGTGTTTTGGACGTCTGGGAACACAAACATCACAGTTGCACAGTTTATTCAGCGTTGAGCGTGTGTACAGCTGTGTCCCCCCCCTCGCTTGCTCGTCCCCTCCCTCCTTGGCTTTCTGAGAAGCACAGTGTGACAGAGGGACATTAATCACAGGACTGGGTAATAAAGCGAGGAGGAATGGGCATGTACGGCCAACGGGGCAGGCGTCTAGAGGGAGGAAACGCTGTTTAGGGAAATCTCACCATGCTTTATGACACACGCCGATACACGCGCACACTTTTACGCTCGCGGGTTTAAGTGCGCACTTTGAGCAATACACCGAGAGATTCAGCTCTGGCAATTTGAGTAATTACACACAAGGTGGGACAGGTTGTGAAAATACCTCACGATTTAAGTACCAAAGACCATTATTTTTCTGTTAGTGGGTGCTGAGCACTGTGTCACCTTGCCCACCTACTATGTGTGATTTTTCACAACCTGCGGCCTTCATTAATGAAGTGCTAATTCAGTAAAATCGTGTTGCACGGGAGGAAAGCGGGACTTGGTTATTTGGGGAGAGATGAGAGGCATTTTATGGCTCAGTTAAAGGAACAGCTTCTGACTCTGAGCACATTTTTATGATGCTGAAGCTCGTTATGTGTCACTTCAGTAATGCAGCGGGGGTTTAAACTACTGTCTCTTTTTTTGGTGTATTTATTTCAGCATTTTTTTTTTTCTTGACACCTTTGGTTATTGTATCCCCCCCCCTTTTTTTTTTTTTAATATCAGTGTTATTCCAACTTGACATTTTCTTTGGACACTGGGTTTTGAATCATATCAAGTGGATTTGTGATAAAGGATATTGAGGTGTTGAAGGGTTGGGGGCGGGGGAATTGGCATTTTCTGAACTCGTCTGTGGCCTCTCAAGAACTATTAGAAGTTTACAGGTTGAAAAATGCCACAAAAATAGGATTTATATGATGAAAAATCAGTTTTTTACATTTACAATTATGTATAGTTGAAGTTTCACATTAAACTTCGCCAGACACCACATTCTGTACATATTTAAGTTGCCCTGCTACAAGCCAACATAATGCCTGAAACAGCTGTTTGCAGGACAAACGGGAACGTCTGGATCACTGAGCCGATCTGAGCTCACTGTGATCTCTGTGCCACGCCCTCTCTGAAGCCAAAGAGTGTGTGACAAGGTGCACCTCCATTACATTCAATGCCACAGGCACAAAGACAGTTTTGTTTTGCTTTCTGAGACTACTTTAAGTGGGCATTGGGAACATTATGTCACAGTCGTGTCTTTTATTTTATTATCTTTTTATATTGTTTCAGTTTTCCTGTTCATTTATTAGGGTGACACGGTGGCTTAGTGGTTGGCACTGTTGCATCACAGCAAGATGGTCATGGGATTGCTTTTCACCTGGTGCTTTCTGTGTGGAGTTTGTATGTTATCGCAGGTTCTCTGGGTTCCTGCCACTTCCAAAGACATGCAGGTTAGGTGAATTGATGACTCTTTAGCCATAGGTGAGGATGTGAATGTGTCTGTCTGTCTATATGTGGCGCTGCGATAGACTGGCGTCCTGTAAAGAGGTGGAACCCCATTGCCCTATGCCTGCTGGGATAGGCTCCGCCCTCCCACAATAACCCTTGATTGGAGAAGGTGATTATCGAAAATAAATGAATGCTTGTTTAATATTTGCCTTTTGATTACTGTGTATTTCAAGGAGTGGTTGAGACTCCGAAAAAGTAGAATGTGGTTCTCCATCTTTTACATGCTGAGAAACCAACATTTCTCAGCATTGCACCCAGTGAGTCAAACCTTCACACATTCTTGAGAAATGTTGGTTTGGGCAGTGTCTCACTGACGTGTGACTGCTGGTGAGGAGGCGAACAGACAAAATCGCGCTAAAACAGGCAAAAGGACAATGACTTTCTCATTTGGACTGAACTGTTCTTCTTGACACGTGCACGCATGACACCCAACTGTCCGCTGAACGCCGCCCGGAGTGGTGGCGAAAATATGGCCACAAATCTCAAGGTGTCCGCACACATCACACGCAGCACAGGCATGAAAGTTGAGCAGCACTGGCGCGGTCTTTGCAAGCGCAAGGATTTGCGTGTGAATACCGTACATCACTCTCACGGATGTTCAGTGCCACTGATGTGACTGAAATGAGGACACGTTTGTGCACACAGTTCTCAAGGTGGATATGGACTATTACAATGTTATGTGAAAGAGGCTGTGAAAATTCACCCAACTTTAGGCAGAAAAAGCACTGGAAATAATAATGAAATGAAGTAAAATGAATAATTTAAGAAAAAGAAAAGCATGAACAACCACTCAGAGACAATGTCTACTACTCTGAAGTTCCATTGACTTCCTCACAGATGATGAAAATAAAAAATAAATCACCTGCATTCTCCACACAGGTGCACCCATGCTGTCCCTGCGTGCACGAGGGTCGCCACTGGTTGGCAGCATTAGACTACAGTCCTCAGAAGAAGAAATAAATAAAAAGAGAAAAAAACACAGGCAATCCGGTTCATGCGGCCCCTCTGTGGCCGGACAGGATGCATCCAGCGTGTGTGCACATCTGGACTCGACAGGCAAGCCATGCATGAAACTTAGTAGATGGCGCGGCTCCTTCATCGCAGGACAGGACGTGTCCAGCGGCCTGACGCACGTGTACAGCCAGGCTGCACATAAAACTGAGTTCCATTAGATGGCACGGCTCATTAGTGGCAGGACAGGATGTACAGGCTTCGTTATCCTTTGGAAGTGCTCCGATAAAAATAAAATCAAAGAATGAAGCCAGAGTGTTGACATCCTCTGCCCAGAATGCAGTCCACGCGTACACAGCGGGTGGCCGCCGGCCAACAGCAAAAACTCAGGAAAATTCTACTTGAAGTGGGGGTGGGTGATTGCACAAACCCTTCCAGAGATGATGCTTGTCGAACTGCGCATTTCCATAAAATGTCTGATTTCCTCAGAAATAAAGAATAAATCACCTGTTTGTGCTTTGTTATATGCTTTTGTCATTTATTAAATGTGTTCCTTGTCAGCACGAACAATAATTTACTTCGCTGAATCACTTTGCACAGCATTTAAATCCAGGTGATTATGCAGTTAAATAATCTGTTTGTTGCTGTCTGTGATTCCTGCTTATTAAGATAGCCCCCCCCCCCATAATTTTCCCTTCAGGTTCTCAGTGAAAACAGAGGAACAGCCAGAATGTTGATGAATGTCAGCAAACAAAGCCAGCTTGTTGTGTTCTCGTCAAGAAGTGCTGCGTGACTTCTGGGTCCCACTGTCTCTCTCTCAAAATAGCAAACAAAGGTGCGTGCAGCAGAAAAATCAGTTTGAACTCCCCTCAAACTTATGAACATGCACAAAACTTAATGACGAATTTTGCAGACGTCAACTGACAAGAAACTCACTTTGGTGGATGGAAAAATGACTTTTGTCAAACAGAAATGAATATGGACGGCCTCCTTCACCGAGTGACTGTGGCAAAGCTACACAACACTTCCTGTTTCTTGCACGAGTCTTTCACAATAAGAGCACTGGACAAAAGAATGACATCACGATTTTGACAAGGAAAATGACAAAAACATCTTTAAAACTCATTATTTTTTGCTTTTTACAATATGCTGGGGGTCATGGAATTAATTTGTTTTAGCTGGGCTTTTGATTAACTTTAATTAAAATATTTATTTAATTTTGGGTGGGCGTTCAACCAACTTTCTTCACAAAATGCCCTGGGCTCTCAGATGTGCAAATATGGTAAATAAATAAATAAAAAGAGAGCTTGTCCAGTCACTCATCCAGTCCACTCATGCACATGCACGTCGGGTGTGCACCGCGCAGGAGCATTAAACTTAGTTTCCACTTCTGTCCTCAGAAAAATAAATAAATATCGGTAAACACAATGAATCCGGTTAAGCAGCGCGTCCATGGCTGGACAATAAGCATCTAGCCCTCTCACCTGCATGCACGGCAAGTGGGTGCTGGCTGGCTGCAGGGTGGGGTTGCTGGAGGCTGCTGGAGTGTTTGACTACTTCCAGAAGCGCTGTTCCTCTCCAATTATATAAAAGCAAATGTGTGTGTCAACCCCTAACAAGTTGCCTCACATGTTGTGCACATTCTGAGTTGCAGAGACTACATGATGAGGGGTACGAGGTGTCCACCTGACGATTTGGTGAGGGAGCTTATCTTATGAATATTTGGTCTGTTCAGAAATCAAGCAAAGTGTGGGCACCACCTTGCAAGTGAGGCAAGGGGACAGTGAACAGCTGTTGCAGCCCAGTGAGATACTACCCTTATTCAGAATGCAAAAGATGGGGAACCATGCCCTACTTTTTCTGGGTCAGGTTCAAAATGTCTCAATCGGCCCTTGTACATGCTGCTCTGAGTCCACCTGGCTCTGTCTAATCTCAGAAGTTAAACAAAGTAGGCCCTCTTGAGTAATTGGCTTGGAGACCACTTGGGAACACCAAGACTTGCATGTTTCTCCATGTAGAACTAGAATTGCATCAGGAAGGGAATCTGGGGTGTGGGGTTATTTCTGGTACCAACTTTAATATTTCTCAATAAGACACATGATGATCTACATTTGCCTGCTGAAAATATGTATAATATGGAACTTATATTTATATGCACCACAACTACAGCAGGAACGCTATTTCAACAAACCAGACAATTGGCTAATTTAATACATTTAACCAAAACGTTGTGAATATTTGCTTTGAATAGTCATTAAAAAAATCCATTTTGATATTTAGTTAGAGGGGGAATTCCAACATACCACCTTACCATTCATTTTAACAGCTGCTACTCGTGACTTTGTATCTTAATTAATTGGAGTGAGCGGTGGTGGAAAAGGAGTTATAATAGAGAAACAAAAAACTTGTGATACCGTATCCATTATCCACACATTGTAATTCCTGAAGAGGGGAGGGTGCACGAGCATGTGACCAATATTACATTCATCCAAATGCCCATACCTCCATATAGTATTTCAATATCACATCTGAAGTCATCACAAATAACACAAGCGTTTAGTGCAAGATGGTGCCACATCTGTTCTGCCTTGGGTGCAATTCTCCTGTCAAAACTCTGAAACTGAAGAAGAAGAAGAAGAAGAAAGGCCTTTATTGCCATTGTACATACATGCACCGAAATGTGTCCTATGCATTTAACCCATGCTATTACAGTTAGATACAACCCAACTACTAGCACCAGTAGGCAGCCACAGTCCGGCACCCAGGGACCAACTCCAGATGTAGAGACACTGCCTTGGTCAAGGGCAGAGAAATGAACAGACCACAGATGTGCATGCTTTTGATTGTGGGAGGAAACCAGAGTGCCTGGAGGAAACCCACACAGACACAGAGAGAACATGCAAAATCCACACAGGAAGGACCAGGCGGGAAGCGATCCCAGGACCTTTTTGCTGTGAGGCAACAGTGCGAACCACTAAGACACCGTGCCGCCATTGATGTGTCATGCAAATACTAATGAAAAAACAAAAACTTTGTGTGCAGGTGTAAAATATTTAATGAATTTATATATATAAAAAAAATAATAATAATTCACCATGCAAATTAAAAATTATTGTGAGTCACCTGGTACATTTACAGAACTCGGGAAGGACGTCATCACAGGTCAGATGTGTGACCTGTGTCAACTTTCATACCAGCATGCTCATGTTGGCATGAAAACTCACTTGCATATGTGTTAAAGTCTGTCCAGAGCTGCTGTGGTCTTACATTGAGCTGTCACTTTACACATACAAATTTAAGCAGGATGTAAGACATATGCAAAAATATTGTCATGTTAACGTAGGAACAAAAACAGATTTATTTCAGAATTGAATTTATTGCCAAGTAAGTTCTCACATAAAAGGAATTTGATCTGGTGTCAGTGGTGCATAAACAGTTAAAAGAAAAGGAAAAAATACTTCTGTAATAAGTAAAGGAGTCAAATGGGCAAATGGACAAAGCTACGTTTACTGTCAAATAGATACAGTGGAATGGACTTGTGTGGGCATGCACATGAACAGTGCAGAGATGACCAGACTGTACTTTGTGGGAGTGGAGGCGAGGCAGGCTAAATGCGGTCTCTGGCATATTTATAAGTCTAGCTGTGGACAGAAAGAAGCTGTTTTTGTGTCTTGAGGTTTTAGTCCTGATGGACCTCAGCCGTCTGCCGGAGTGGAGGGTAACAACAAGTTTGTGTCCTGGTTGAGAGGGATTGACCACTATCTTCCTTGCTCACCTCAGGGCCCTGGAGGTGTACCGGTCCTGTAGGGATAGCAGATTGCAGTCGATCACCTTCTCAGCTGTGTGGATGATACACTGCAGTCTGATCCTGTCCAGAGCAGTGGCAGCAGCATACCAGATGGTGATGGAGGAGGAGATGATGGACTCAGTGATGGCAGTGTAGAAGTTCACCATCATTGTTTTTGGCAGGTTGAAAGTACATCCTCTGTTGTGCTCTCTTGGTGAGAGAGCTGACGTTCAGCTCCCACTTGCAGTCCTGGGTGATGGCGATCCCCAGGTAGCGGAAGGACTCTACAACTACTACTCTCTTCATTATCCTATTAGAGTTTTGAGTATTTTTCTTATTGCTTTGAGAGTGATATTAATTTGCATGAAATGACGAAATCCTGGTTCTCTACATTTGATGCAGATTCACTGTTTTTTCAGACATATCAGCATTTTGTGGCACAAACAAAGATACATGCAACATTATATTTTACTTCATAATTTGTCATTCAGAAGCCGTGCATGATTTATGGGGACTTTTTGGAAATAATGTGGCATCTCATCATTCCTTAATATTTCATGCAGACCTTTGAGTTGTATGTGTACCTGAACTCTCACATACGAGGTCTGTTAGAAAAGTATTGGACCTTTTTATTTTTTTCAAAAACCATATGGATTTGAATCACGTGTGATTGCATTAGACAAGCTTGAACCTTCGTGCGCATGCGTGAGTTTTTTCACGCCTGTCGGTTGCATCATTCACCTGTGAGCAGGCTTTGTGTGAGCACTGGTCCACCCTTTCGTCGTCTTTCTATTGCAAATAAATGTCTGAACGATTTGGAGCTTTGCTGCATCAATTTTTTTTCCAGAAACTGTGAGAGACCTCCAGGTGGACACCTTTCGGAAAATTAATATGGCTTTCAGGGACGATTTTATGGGGATTATACAGAATAAGGAGTGTTACTGCCGCTTTAAGGACGGCCCACAACTGCTGAGAGCGCGGTGCGCTCCCAGCGCCGATCGACATGCTCAGACCCCGCTGAAACAACCAGATCATTTCCAACGTGAAGGCTTTGTTGATCCGGGCGCGTGATAAAAACATCGACGCGCCACGGAGCCGTTCATTACGTGGGACAAAACCACCTCGGTGTTGGGCTCACAGGATGACTTTGAGATGGCTTTCATTTGGATTCCGGTTGCTTTTCAGTCATGTGATTATCCGATTGTGATTGTGCATGAGCTGGACATGCCCCAACATGTCCTGGAAGGCTTCATCACGGCGTTGCTTTGCGCCATGCGGCTCCACCGCGACGCACAGTGGAGCCGCTCCTCTTTCCATGACAAAAACTCCTGTAACAGTGGAACAGTGCCGTTCATTTCTAAACTGGACGCTGTGTTGATCCGGGACGTCATCTGACTTCCACAGGAATTGCAGAAGACGTGGACATCTGCACTTTTTCGGCACATTGAGACAGACGTGTGGAAAAATTTGATGCAGCAAAGGTCCAAATCGTTCAGACATTTATTCGCAATAAAAATCCGACGAGAGGGGTGGACCAGTGTTCACACAAAGCCTGCTCACAGGTGAATGACGCAACCGACAGGCTTGAAAAAACTCACGCATGCGCACGAAGGTTCAAGC
This sequence comes from Thalassophryne amazonica, assembly GCF_902500255.1. Classification (NCBI taxonomy): domain Eukaryota; kingdom Metazoa; phylum Chordata; class Actinopteri; order Batrachoidiformes; family Batrachoididae; genus Thalassophryne; species Thalassophryne amazonica. The sequence goes on from NC_047104.1 coordinate 122,184,585, forward strand.
TTGGCTGATGCAATCACACGTGATTCAAATCCATATGGTTTTTGAAAAAAATAAAAAGGTCCGATACTTTTCTAACAGACCTCGTAAGTATAGTGCAGATGCATTAAGTCACATTCTTGCAGAAATTGAAAAAAAACAATATATTTTAACTTACCCCCTGAAAAATAATATAAGTAGGTGCGATCACTGGTTTGAAAAGAAATTGAAAAATCATTCAGTGACCTCAACGCTGTCGGCAGCCCATCTCACTTCTGGTGCTGGCATGAATTGTGACGGTATTTGGCAACAAGGTGCACCATGAAGATTCACTGATCTCCCTTCTGCAGTGGTACTGAATTAATCAAGATTGTAACCAAGTTGTTAAAGTTTTTGTTGGCACCATGTGGCCTTTTGTTATTGCTTCGTAGAGCAGCTTTGCAATTGTAAAGATGTTTCATGTGCTGTTGGCAGTAAAGATAACTGGCAGCTACATTGCTGTCCTATCTGACTCGTCGCTACACGGTATCACTATTCTGCCCTAAAGCAAGGCAATTAACCCTGCTAGAGGTATCAAGATAACTCTGATCACTCTGTTAAAACAAAACCAAGTACCCACAAGTACAAACAATGTATAGAGTTAATTAGATTTTTTTTTTTTTTTTTTGCAATCGCCATGTTATAAATATCTGATTTCAATCAGGTCAAGTAGCTCCAAAGCATTACGGAAAATAAAAACATCAACTTGTGGGCCTGCCTGCTGACCAGGCAATTTAATTGGTGTTTCACTGACACTTTATTTGTAAATGAAGCCGAATATTGCCTCGTCTCTTCTTTCTGACGTGTGACATTTTTGGTCACGCTTTAGGGTCTTTACAGGATATCAATTTCTTGTAGCTCTTCTGTCGTTTGTTCTCTTAGTGGGTGTAATGCATATTTTACTTTTAAGAGTTTCTTTATGTATAACAGATTTGAGGCTAAGTGTCTCTTCAGCCTTGTAGTAGCAGCACTGATGGAAATGATGATAGCATAAATAAAATGCTGGCAGCCTTTTGTAAGCATAGATTGATATCTTGAGGTTGCAGTTATCTTGAGTTTATTTTATGACACTATAAAATGTACATAAGCTAAAAAAAAAGGGGGGGGGGGAAGCCCTGATAAAGTCAAAGCAATCACGTGAGAGACTGAGGATATCTCTTAACAGAACCAGTGGGCTTTTTAAACTACCTTGCGTCTGGAAAATATTCTCAGTGCTTCACTTTTTACACATTTTGTTATGTTACAGCCTTATCCCAAAATGGATGGAATTCATTTTTCCCTCAAAATGTTTTACACAATACCCCATAATGACAATGTGAAAAAAAGCTTTTGCAAATGTATGAAAAATAAAAGAACTAAGAAATCAATTGTACATAAGTATTCACAGCCTTTGTCATGAAGCTCAAATGTGAGCTCAGGTACATCCTGTTTCCACTGATCACCCTTGAGATGTTTCTACAGCTTAACTGAAGTCCACCTGGGATAAATTCAGTTGAGTGCACATGATTTGAAAAGACACACACCTGTCTACATATAAGGTCCCACAGTTGACAGTGCATGTCAGAGCACAAACCAAGCATGAAGAAGACTTGAGGCTGTAATTGGTGCCAAAGGTGCATCAACAAAGTATTGATCAAAGGGTGTGAATACTTTAGTACCTGAGATTTCTTTTTATATATACATTTTCAAAAAAAAAAAACCTTTTCCACATTGTCATTATGGGGTGTTGTGAGCAGAATTTTGAGGGAAACATGAATTTACTCCATTTTATAATAAGGCTGTAACATAAATGGGGAAAGTGAAGCACTGGAAATGTATAGTATAGGTGGCACTATATGGAAGGAGTAAAATTAAGTCTTCTGCAAACCCCGAGGCCTATCGGGCTGGTACCACAGTGTGAAGTGGATGAAAGTCAGCAACTCTTCCTGGTCATGATGCCAGTCCGTCGCTGGTTACTTCCTCAACCAAGGCCAGCACCCATTTACAGCTACGTGGAAGGATGCACGCACCTATTGTTTGTGTATCAGTTTGTCGTTCAACTCCTGTAAGATATACCACCTGCTTTGGAAACTGCTTTGTAAAAAATAGTGGAAAAAGTAAGGTCTTGATTTCCTCATTAACTATAGTTCAAATTAAAAGGATTATGTTATGTGCCTTTACAGCCCACTAATGTGGCTCATCCAGCATGTTTAAAACATTATTCCTTTGGAAATGCTGAGATATGTACCCTGTAAACTACAATGATTGAATAGGTAGATAGTCTATCCTCTCATAGGTGTTAACACAATTACTCAAAAACAAGAAATTATATTGTTCTGTAACTCAGTAAAGTAAAAGGGCACATGGTAAGGACAAAGTCATTATGCTGAACTTTGATTTAGTTGACATATTACATCACTCAGCATTTCCATAATATAGACTTCTTCTCTATTTTGTTGCTATAAAATGCCAATTCTGTCAATAAATATACAATATTGTCATTGTACATTTACACATACATACAATGAAATTTGTCCTCTGCATTTAACTCATGATAATTACAGTTAGACACAATCCAACCACTAGGAGCAATAGGCAGCCTTGGTCAGGGGCAGAGAAAGGAGCAGACTCTATATAAGCATGTGGTGTGTGTGTGTGTGTGTGTCTGTGTGTATATATACAAGTAAGGTGTGTATTTTAACTTATTTTCTGTTTTATTTGGGTTTTTATCTGTTTTATTATGTTTTAATTGTATATTATATTATGGGTAACGTGCAATATGCTGATGAATTTTTCATAGGCATGCAAGCAGTGTACTGTTTGTTGTTGTGTGAAAAATGTTTGCAGAGCACTTGAAGTCCAAGACAAATTTCTCCTTGGGGACAATAAAGGGTATTGTATCGTATTGTATCGTTTTTTGATTGTGGGAGGAAACTGGAGTGCCCAGAGGAAACGCACGCAGACACAGGGAGAACATGCAAACTCCACACAGAAAGGGTGGGAAGTAATCCCACGACCTTTTTGCTGTGAGGCACCAGTGCTAACCACTAAGCCACTGTTCCACCACCTTTTCCTCTGTCTCCTGTAGCTAAGGAGTTATGGGGGTCCTAGCCATGCTAGGCAACACTGTTTACAATGCTGTAAACATCAGCCTGTCCTCTGCTCAACAAATGATGTAATGACACCATTTCCAGCAACCAGTGTTTTTTCTACTTTGATTTGTAAAATAAAAGTTTTCATATTGTCACATAATCACAAAAGCCTCATCTCGGCCAATATTGTTGGCCAACTGATATATCGGTTGGGAATCGGTAATTTCTGAAAGCCATGAAATTTGAGAATTTTAAGAATGTTTAATTTGCTATATTTAAACTGTAAAAGTTTGATCAAAATAGACTTCGCACAGCTAACCGCTTTAATGAAGAACACTTTTTGCACCGCATGGAATCCACTGTTGAGTTGTGTCAAATTGTGAGAAATCCTTGCACGTTGTGGCATATCTCTAAGTACTTAGAGTAAGTGAAGAAGGAGACGCCACTCTCTTCACCGACTCATCATAGGCAAATGTGTCCTTGGTGGACAGCTTTGATTGGCCATCACGGAGAGCTGCTGGTGTATGGTATAGAGACAGGAACAGAGAGAGAGGGAGATGAATGTCACCCCAGCTCTCATATGTCATATTATTAGCCATAGATATGAGGAGAACCCCTCAAGGTTGAATGTGCAGCAGAGACATGAATAATCTATCAGAGATTTCTTCCAACTAAATAGAGGGAAATATGTCTACATGGATTATTCATGCTTTAATATGCGCACAGGTAGTGGACAATCACCGCAGAAGGCATGAAAACATTGTAGAGAGCAGTACACCATTTCAGTGGTGTTGGGACGACGCGTGCATGCTTGGTGTGTGAAAAGCAGCGGTCGTGCACATTTTAAGCTTGGTTACATGCTGAATTTGTTATGTTGGAGCCCAGTGATGGATTACTGTAATAGCTTGCGCTGGCTGGAAAGTGTATTCATGTTGTTGATTATTTATGTACAAGCTTTTGACCAAATCATTGATCTTTGTGGCTTGACGTGTTGTTACTGAAGAGTTCTTACTCAAACCTGACGTCGCAAACGCTGTCATGCATATAATTGTTAGTGTCGGTGTGTGCACACGTCCTCTCACCCTGACTCAATGTAGATTTAGTGGATCATAACCAGCCTGGTCCCTCTGCTGCCGGTTCACCTGGTTTCCTCTTCAGATGGCCGCCTGGGTGCGAGAAATGTCAGGCCATCGGTTGTTGGCAGCGCCGTTTAGCTTCTTCAAACATTTGTGAAGTGTTAAACTCATCCCTGCAGCTTAGGAGGGCAGTCTCTGAGGAGTCTAGGCTGCTGACCTGCAATGCTGCAAAGACAGTCTAGCCAAAAGCACTCAAGCACATCTACTCCGTCTACTCATATCAACAAAAGATTGTATTAGACCCAAGTTTGTGGTTTTTAAAGCACCACTCACCGTGCTGCAAAGGGCCGCACATCACATAATGGAACTGATGGGGCGGCTGGATCACCCCCGAACAGTAATCTTGCTGCCTGGTCACATTTAGCTGAGAAAAATAAATCGGCGTGTTGTGGAGTTTTAAGTTTCTACTTAAAATATCACTTGAATGGACACGTTCAGTCCACGGAATGTTCTGAAAAAAATGACGCCTACACTACATGTTCAAACCTGATGTTTGATGCTGCAGGAAAATGAAGTCCTTTGCTTTTACTTAGTGTGCATTTACATTTGCTATATGACTGAATGTGAGCGCAGATTCAAGGTTTAAACCATTAATGTTTCGCAGGCAACCAGTCAGGTGAGAGCTCAGTCTTACGTCTGTATTATGCAATCATACAAAAAGCAAGTGGTACTGTGTTTTCTAAATATTGATGCTGACCCCTTGTGTCATCCAGGTTTTGTGTCATAGACACAAGCATTAATATTGCACAAGTTAAAAACAATTTCTCTTTCAGTTTGTTATATCCTGAAAATCATATTTTAGCAAAACACGTGCTGCTTTGCTTGAAGGATTTAGATGTGTACGCTGTTTGCCTCCACACAAGCAATACATTTCTGCACACCAGCATGCAAATGAACTGGAGCGGCTGCATTTGCTAATAAAAACATGTCAAAACAAACTTTAGCTTTTACTGGCGAGGCATGCACAGCTCTGATTTTATCTCTTCAGATTCCATCCCCAATAGCAAGATGTCATAATAGTTGCAGATGTGATCTTAGTGTTTTTTTTTAATGAATCATTTGAAATTTGTGGACTTCTTCTGTGTAGAACTGATGAGGATCCTTCCCCTATGGGAAATGTGGGATTCTGTATCAAGAAATCAGTGAAGTGGAAATACATGTCGATTTCAATTTCTATTTATTCAATTTATAATCGCGTCAAATCACGACATCACCTCAAGGCGCCTCACATAAGAACAGCTCAAAAACAATGTAAAATAAAATAAATAAAAAAAACAATGTAAAATTAAAACATCAAAACACAATTAAAAGTAAGAAAGTAAAAAAAAAAAAACAAAAGAATTAAAAAGGATGGTAGCCATAAGACATTTCTTAAAAATTCCCACAGAATCTGAAAGTGTCACTGAGGCTGGGAGAGCATTCCACAAAACAGGAGCATGCTACAAAAAGGCTCTCTGTCCCACAGACCTTTTCCTCACCCTTGGGACACAAACAGTCCTGCATCCCATGAACGAAAAGCCCAGGGCGGTACATAAGGTTAAACTAAATCTGCCAGATAGGTCGGTGCCAGTCCATGAATAACTCTATAGGCTAATAGCAAAACCTTAAAATCCGACCTCGCAGAGACAGGTAGCCAGTGAATATGATCAAACCTTCTGCTTCGTGTCAAGAGTCTGGCAGCAACATTTTAAACCACTTAAAGACCTCTAGTATTGGACTGCAGCAAACCAGAAAATAAAGCATTACAATAATCCAATCTAGCAGAGATAAATGCATGTATCAAAGTCTCAGCATCAGCCATAGACAGGATGGGACAAATCCTCGCTATATTTCGCAAATGGAAGAAAGCAGTCCTCGTGATGTCTCTAATGTGGAGGTCAAAAGACACGTAGGATCAAAAATTACCCCATGTCAACATGTATGAGAGACCCATGCACATTTATCTTTTTAAAGGTTTATGGCATTGACAGGGATTTAAACTGGGATTAGTGGTGTAGAATTTCCTTCCATACTGAGCTGCAGTAAGCAGATATAGCCTTTTTGGACAATAGTAGAGCAACTAAGGACACAATATTATTATTGATTTTATTTTTTCATATCCAGCACCCACATTCTTTAAATACCAATGGGTCAATCTGTGTGAAATCAGATTTTCCAAAATCTTCCCGGGATTCTCATGATTTTTTTTTTATTTCTTTTTTTTTATATAAGTACCCACATATGTCTGATGAACACATGCAAAATATTTCTGCTTAATTCCAAGTAGTTATATATATATATATATATATATATATATATATATATATATATATATATATATATATACGAGGTCTGTCCGTAAAGTATCGTACCTTTTTATTTTTTTCAAAACCTATATGGATTTCATTCATATGTTTTTACGTCAGACATGCTTGAACCCTCGTGCGCATGCGTGAGTTTTTCCACGCCTGTCGGTGACGTCATTCGCCTGTGAGCACGCCTTGTGGAAGAGTGGTCCCGCCCCAACGTCGGATTTTCATTGTCTGGAAATGGCGGAATGAAAAGGACTTTTTTTCCATCAGAATTTTTTCAGAAGCTGTTAGAGACTGGCACCTGGAAACCATTCGAAAAATTTATCTGGCTTTCAGTGAAAATTTTACGGGCTTCACAGAGAATGAGGACTTTAACTACAGGTTTAAGGACCCCTTTAAAGAACGGTCGGTGCGCCGCGCTACGAGCTGCGACGATGCGGCACAAACCACTGGATCATTTCTAAGCTGATGGCTCTGTGGATACGAGACCGTCGTGTGCTCTTTGTCTCGCTTCATCAGCGAATCGGTCGTGACGCACGAAGCCTCCGCGCGGCTTTCCATGACAAAATCTCTTGTTAAAAGTGAAATCTGCCGGAAAATGGCTGATGTCCAGGTCTTGTGATAACCAGAGAAAGAGCACACGATGGTCTCGTATCCACAGAGCCATCAGCTCAGAAATGATCCAGTGGTTTGTGCCGCGTCGTCGCAGCTCGCAGCGCGGCGCACCGACCGTTCTTTAAAGGGGTCCTTAAACCTGTAGTTAAAGTCCTCATTCTCTGTGAAGCCCGTAAAATTTTCACTGAAAGCCAGATAAATTTTTCGAATGGTTTCCAGGTGCCAGTCTCTAACAGCTTCTGAAAAAATTCTGATGGAAAAAAAGTCCTTTTCATTCCGCCATTTCCAGACAATCCCACAATCCTATTTTACACTCGCAAATGCATTTTGATCTTTTTTTTTTTTTTTTTTTTTCATTTTTAAAAGGCATTAGTTAAAAATGCAGATATAAAGATCAAATTTGGAATACACCCTATTTGGGCACCCCAGATACAGTAGTAAATTTCAAAAATGGGATACAGAGCTAATTTTTCATTCTGTAGCATCACAAAAATGGCAGTTTGTCTATTCTCGCAAAAAATTACTAAATTTCAAAGAGCTGTACTAAAGAAAGAGTTCAATGGATGATCTTCATATTATAGACTACACATATCTGGGGTACTAGGTATATGTGTGTAAAACATTGTGGTCATAACTTGAAAATTGAACATTATCATAGAATGTCAAAAATAGGCTTCCAGTCTTTTTATTTATTTTATTTATTTTCATATAGTGCCAAATCACAACAGAGTTGCCTCAAAGAGCTTCACACAGGTAAGGTCTAACCTTACCAACCCCCAGAGCAACAGTGGTAAGGAAAAACTCCCTCTGAGGAAGAAACCTCAAGCAGACCAGACTCAAAGGGGTGACCCTCTGCCAATTCACGGATGAAAGAAATCCTATTGGCGCACAGGACAGGAGGATTGCCAACACAAATACAACTCCCATCTCTGGATGGAGCTGCACCTTAAGCAGAGAGAAAAAACAGAATCAGGCATCAGAAAGACAAAAAATACTGTATAATTACCCAGCATTAAACAACAAGAAAAACAGAAGAAATACTAAGGTGATTGCCGGCCACTAGCCCTAAACTTCACTAAAAGACCCAGAATTTAGGTAAAGTTGAACAGTCTCTTTATGATTTGACCATGTGGGCAAGTGCTCAGCCACTTCATAATTTATTTATTTATTTATATTTGTGGAGAGCATATTGATATTCCAACTTTATGTCCAATTTTTTATCTAGCTCAAATGCCTTCATAGTGGAAAAAAAAAAATACAAAGTAAGGTACTGTAACATGGCATGAACCAATGAACCTGTATTTACATATTCAGAAAGCAATATATCAGCTCTGAATGGAAGCATAAATCTCAGATTTGGTATTTACAATATTTGGCACCCAAAATAATGGATCAACTTTGAAAGACAGATTACTGAGCTTATTTTTTTCTTTCATCGCATCATAAAATTAGCAATTCAGTCATCAAAGTTTTGAAGACCTGTACTCAGAGTAAATTTTGATATTTCAGAATTTACATTTTATTTACATTTACATTTTTTGTCAAACAACTGTGTTTAGCCTTTCTAAATCACAATAACAACAGAAATCAAAAGTTTATATACCCCTGTTTTTAATACTGCCCCCATTAACATTAGTGACAGCTTGGAGTCTTTTGTGGTAGTGGCAGCTTTACCATCAGAGAGTCTGATTATGTCTTGGACTTTATTTATATCAATTATGAAGAAATACAAACAGTATGGCATTCTGTGGTAAATCTACATGGAGTAGACAGTTCTCAAAAACTGAGTGATGTGCAAGAAGGAGAAGAGTGAAGAAAGCCACCAAGACACCCACACAACCCTGTGAGCTAAAGGCTTCTGTGGCTGTGACTGGAGAAATTATGCACAGTGAAAATTTTGGATTTTGTATCACCAGTTACACAGCTTCATGAAGAAGTGGTATACGAGGTCTGTCCAAAAAGTATCAGACCTTTTTATTTTTTTCAAAAACCATATGGATTTGAATCATGTGTGCTTGCATGAGCCAACCTTGAACCTTCATGCGCATGCGTGATTTTTTTTCACGCCCGTCGGTTGCATCATTTGCCTGTGAGCAGGCTTTGTGTGTGCACTGGTCCTCCCCTCTCGTTGGATTTTCATTGCGAGGTGGAACGATTTGGAGCTTTGCTGCATCAAATTTTTCTAGAAACTGTGAGACAGCCAGGTGGAAACCATTCGGAAGATTCAGGCGGCTTTCGGTGACGATCCTATGGGCATCACACAGATTAAGGAGCGTTACAACCGGTTTAAAGACGGCGCACAATGGCAGACGGTGCGCCGTGCTCCGATCGGCCATCGACATACTGAAACGACCAGATCATTTCCAAAGTGAACACTGTTGATCCGGGACGTCGTCTGACTTCCAGAGAAATTGCAGAAGAGGTGGACATCAGCACTTTTTCGGCACATTCCATTGTTACAGGAGATTTTGTAATGAAAGACGTGCGGAAGTTGGAAGTCTCACAGGACATGTTGTGACATGTCCAGCTTTTACACAATTCCTCGGATACTCACTCGACTGAAAAGCCACCGAAAGCCGTTTGAATCTTCCGAATGGTTTCCACCTGGCTGTCTCTCACAGTTTCTGGAAAAATTTGATTCAGCGCTGCTCCAATCGTTCAGACATTTTCCTCGAAATGAAAATCCAACGAGGGGGGAGGACCAGTGCTCACTCATAGCCTGCTCACAGGCGAATGACGCAACCGACAGGCGTGAAAAAAACTCACACATGCACACGAAGGTTCAAGGTTGGCTCATGCAAGCACACATGATTCAAATCCATAAGGTTTTTGAAAAAAATAAAAAGGTCTGATACTTTTTGGACAGACTTCTAGAGGAGGATTTTCTTTAAAAGAAGACCTGAAAATTTAGCTACAAATTGCCAGAAGGTACACCTGAGATGCAAGCCCAGATTTGATTTGCTTTGGTGAAAGAATATCCTTCTCCGCTGTACTCCACTATGAAGCTAAGAGTGGGATCACAATGGGGAATAAGAGAGAGAGAACATACAGTGCATCCGGAAAGTATTCACAGCATCTCACTTTTTGCACATTTTGTTATGTTACAGCCTGATTCCAGAATGGAGTAAATTCAGTTTTCTCTCTCAAAATTCTACTCACAACACCCCACAATGACAACATGAAAAAAGTCCTTTTTGAAATTTTTGCAAATTTATGAAAAAAAAATCTCATGTAAATAAGTATTCATACCCTTTGCTCAATACTTTGTTGATGCACCTTTGGCAGCAGTTACAGCCTCAAGTCTTCTTGAATGTGATGCCACAAGCTTGGTGCACCTATCTTTGGGCAGTTTTGACCATTGCTCTTTGCAGCACCTCTCAAGCTGTCGGTGCACAGCCATTTTCAGAACTCTCGAGGGATGTTCAGTTAGATTCAGGTCTGGTTTCATTCACAGAGTTGTCCTAAAGCCACTTCTTTGATATCTTGGCTGGGTGCTTAGGGTCATTGTCCTGCTGAAAAATTAAGTCGCCCCAGTGTGATGTCAGTCTGAGGGGCTCTGGAGCAGGTTTTCATCCAGGATGTCACTGTATATTTCTGCATTCATCTTTCCCTCAAACCTAAATAGTCTCCCAGGTGCCTAGGGATGGTGCCTAGTTTCCTCCAAACATGACACCTGGCATTCATGCTGAATAGTTCAATCTTTGTCTCATCAGACCAGAGAATTCTGTTTCTCATTGTGTGAGAGTCCTTCAGTTGCATTTTGGCAAACTCTAGTTGGGCTGCTATGTGCCTTTTATGAATGAGTGACTTCCGTCTGACCATTCTACCATACAGGTCTGATTGGTAGATTGCTGCAAGGAGGGTTGTCCTTCTGAAAGGTCCTGCCACTCTCCACAGAGGAATGCTGGACCTTTGACTGAATAACATGTACTTATGTACATGTTATTTCTTAGGGTTTTTTTTTTTTTAATAAATTAGCAAAAATCTAAATAAAAAAAATCACCTTGCCATTATGGGGAATTGTACAGAATTTTGAGGGGAAAATAAATTTCATCCATTTTTGAATAAAGTGGAAGAAGTGAAATGTGGAAGAAATGCAGCGCTGTGAATACTTTCTGGATGCAAGGTAAAGCCATGGAGGAAAATACAATCATACAGGAAGAACGTAGGAATGACAAGAGGACATTAAAATGAAGTTAAAACCATTGAATAAACTCACTTGGCGTGCTGTGGGAGACACAACCACCAAATAAGCTTGTACTGTGGGAAATGAAGCAATACAAAGAAACTAATGTAGTCTTCTGTAGCAAAAAAAAAAAAACAACAAAAAAAAAACAACCAGAGAACAACAGCTCACTGCAAGGGGAAAGCAGCAACACCGTGCACCAAACATTGTTGCGCAAACAGTGATGATTTTGTCATTTAAAACAACCTGTAGTTCAACTATGGTCTGCTTGAGGCTTCATCCTCAAAAAACACAAGTTCACAATCAAGAACAGACTCAGAGGGGTGACCAAAGTAAACAAGGTACAAACAAGAAAATAAAGTACATACAAAAAGTCTTCAAACATCAAGCCTTCAAAATAAAAAAAAAACAATTTCTTACCATTGTTGTCTATGTGCTTGCTTACAGGGGTTGGTAAGGTTAGACATTACACTTGTGAAGCGCCTTGGGGAGACTTAGGTTGTGTTTTCAATTATGTGTTTTTTTTTTTTTTTTTTACTAGTTAAGCACATTCGAAGAAGACTGGAAAAGCATTTGGACCATATGAAAAGCCAGTGGAAATATGGAAAGGTTTAGGGAGAAGTGGGAATAAATGTGCTATAGGATCCCCTGCTGCACATCTATGAGCAGGTGAAAGTGCCTGATGGCTGATGGCCTAAAATATAACCAACAGAGTGTAGTCTGGATGAAATAACAAGAAGAGGGTATAAAGGGCATTGTGTGGTTAAATATTTAAGGGCCCCTTCACACATAGTATGAACAAGTACAAATCAGGGCAAGTCACAGCAGAAGAGCTCACATGAGCGAACCATGAAAACCTTGAGCCGACGGGCAGCCCGTGCACAATCCCGCTGTGACGGCATCGTGCATGGGATGAGGTGCACCACATCGTGCCACTGATCTGGAGAAATATAAAATAAATACCACTCACGGGATTCGAACCTGCAAGCTCTGATTACCAGATGGAAACCACTGCGCTACAATCACTGTCTAATAACAGGAGTGTGAAATGGCTAAAATCAACAAGCAGATAAACATATTTTTTTGAAAAAGAGAAAAAAAACGCAGTGATAACTGACCAAACAGCATTTGCTACGGCATATTTCTGCTGATACGTGACTGAAAGTGGTGTATTTGTTGCACTGTTGGCTTGTCATATGGTCCTATGGTGCACTGCTCACAGGACACGCGTGTCCTGTCAGACAGACGTGACACTCAGATCGCCTGCTGTGTGCCACATGAACTGACCGTCCATTCCAGCTGGGACAGCCTGTCAGTGTGTGCACTCTCCAGCCCGTCGCAAAAGCGATATATGTTTTTATCGCAATATATGTGAGGACAGCAGGCAGAGACACGCGCCTCACAGAGGAATGTTGTAAGTTCATGTCCTTCTAAATACAGTTGGTGTTCTGCAGCTGGGACGTCCAGGAGCACAGATCACAAATGCAGCCGCTGTGAGCAGACACACCCCAATGTCCATTCAGTGCCCAGGCCAACATGTCTCTGTGTTATGTGGTCAGGCCCCTCCGCGTGCTCTGTGCGCTCAGACCTCACTGTCTGGCCCCCATGATCAGATCTGTACATATATATCAGCATTTCATGCAAGTGTGTTCCCCCCCCCCGGCATGCCACGTGTCGGGGGGAGTACACGCACACATGTGAGACACATGCACCACATGTGTTGTTTTCACGCCACACTCGTGGGGGCACTTAAGCAAATTTCACATGCAGCTCAACAGTGATCGTCTGCCAACTGTTTTTGTGCTAATAGTGCAAATGGCCACACATTTTCTAAGTGCCAAATGAGCGGTGTTAGATATGCGTGCATGTCACTGGAATTTGGCTGACCCCTGCCACGAGAGGGTTCGATGGGCTCTCACGGGGCACACGCTGTCTTTCAGCCGCTGGTGTGTGCAAATAGTTGTAGCAACAGGTGTACGAGGCGTTGGAGACAGCTACGATTTTACACGTATTGCATATGATTCCTGCTTCATGCGCACTTCATGCACAATTCCACCACATTCGTACTATGTGTGAAGGAGCCCTAAGGTAAAGCTTAAAAGTCAGGTTTATAAGCAGTTGGGCAGAGACATGGACACAGAAGGGAGTGCAGGGGAGACACAGGATATGGCAGAAAAAGAGATTGCATACACAGATATTTGCAGTTATTAAGCTGAACAGAACAAGACCAAATTTAAAGCACAAGTTGGGGAAATACCCAATACGGTGCTAGAAATCAGATGTTTTGGACATGCAGTGGGAAGATGAATACCTTACCATTCAACACTTTCTTGACATTTGTCCACTTAGTAGCCAAATAGTCATCATATAAACTTTAAATTGAATAGGAAAGTGTTGGAAAAAACCTTAGTACAGTATGTTACTTTTTGATGTATTCAGTGATTAATTGGTTAATAATGTTTTTCATTTGTTCTAGGTGTTTACAAAGTTTTGAGTGGTAGTACATTTGTACCTTAGCACTGGGCCTCCTCTCCTGGCAGAACCTATGGGAGTGATGAAAATGTAAGGTACAGGGTAGGGGAAGACTCAAGGCAGATAATAACAATAAATGAAGACTTGAAGTAAAAGGAGTTGAATGGGGAAGAGGTGCGAGACTGGGTGGTATGGAGAAGATTAGAAAATTCGACCCAACATAGATGTGGGAAAAAGAGAAGGATGAGTTAAGCTCACTGAGGAGGTGATGTATTCGTGTCATCAGGAGGAATAGTCCACTTTTTTCAACCCTGCACATGAATGAAATAGAACAGATTGGAGCTGGTCCAGTGATGGTACCAAGGTGCGAAAAAGTGGTTAACGGTCTGCCACCATGCTAGAATATGGTAGCAAATCTATATGTTTTGAATAGGGTTAGTAATGGTAGACATGGTGCATTTCCCCTTTTGTAAAGTAGGATGGGTGATGTGCTTTTGCAAGCTGGGACATGCAGTATTTCCAAATTTTGTCTTAGCTAACTGAAGAAATAGCTACAAACACACTGCCTTAAATATTCCAGGTTTTTGGAACTGAAAGGCATATTGCCCTGTCTGGTGCATCTAGAAAATGATGAATAATCCTGTATCATTTGTTTCACTTTAATTGCGGGAATCCTATCGTTGTAGGTGCCTAGTCAATGAAAATATTCTGTTTGTAGGGCAACAGATGCTCAAGGTCCTTCCCTTTTTTTGTATTTATGTTTCACACCCAAGAGGAGAGAAAAACCCACATTCCTCTTTTTTTAAATTTCTATTATTATTATTATCAAGTTTTGGATCAATTTGACACTGGTGTGAACAGTCCCACAATCAGCCTGAGTGTGTGTCCAGAGTCGAGATGGAACACACACTCATTCACATGTGTGTGCGTGTGTGCTCATAAAGCAATCAAAACAATGGGCACACAAATAAACAGGCACAGACACACTGCGAAGAAGCACAAGCCATTTGGCACAGTCTGTCTGTCTGGGGAGGGCTTCAAAGCCCACTGACATGAATTTATGATAACAGCACAATGCCTTTGCCAAACCTCAACTGTTGTTTTCTCTCTCATTCCTTTTCCATCCCTTCTGAATGCTCTGCCATCTTCTTGATCAGAGGGCTGGAAAACGTTAGCAGGTATCCCTCCACCTCCCAGTCCCTTGGAATAGCATGTGTATTTGTGTAGGTGTACATCCTAAGCTGGTTCTCGACGTTGTGCCATTTCATTAATCTTGGCTCTACTATGGCAACAATGTCAATGCTTTGTCAGGTTGAGTTTGGTTCTCTTAACAAAAACATGACTTTGTTCTACTCTCACTATGTGGCACAACTCTTAAAATGAGCATGACTTAATTCTCCATCTATCCCTGTTTTTTCTTTCCATCTGCAGATGAGGATTGTGTGAATTGTACAGAGGAGTGCAGAGTACTGGGTCATTCAGACCGCTGCTGGATGCCCCAATTCCCAGCTGGAGGAAACCAGGCAGAGGGAGTTGACTATCGCAACAACATGTTTGTGCCACCAGGGATGGAGATGGTGCCTGAGACAGAGACCTATGAAACTGTCAATCCCAATGGAAAGAAGACATTCTGTACTTTTGGCAAAGAACGACGTGACCACACAATCCTTGTAGCCAATGTTAAGCCCTACTTGAAAGCGAAACGCGCCCTTAGCCCACTGCTCCAAGAAGTACCCTCAGCTTCCAGTAGCCCCACGAAGGGCTGCTCTACCATGTCTACTTGCTCTTCAGTCAAAAGCCCAGCTGATGGGGCTGAAGGCAAGCATCCTCCTGCTACGTGCTCAGGCCATTACGGGCCTCCTGATGGTCAATACATGTCACCAACCAAACAAACCAGGGAGCAGGGGTTCTATCCACCCCTGCCTCCCTCAGATCCAGTGGCCAAAGTGTTAGCTGAGGCCCGGTCCAGGATCAGCCAGGAGGCAACAGGTGAAATGGAGTGTATCCGGGAGCAGGCAGAATCCGATGCCAAGGGTGATGGAATGGAAGCTGACCCAGTGGTGAGAGACATCGACAAACTTTTGCAGGACTGTCGAGGAAGTGAGGCCACCGGGACACTCAGGAAGTGATACAAAAGATGGCCATGAATGAAGTAGTGGAGAGAGGAGTATAATGTTATTTTGTTACCTCTCTCACCAAATCTGTCACCAAAACTAATACAAAGTTAAATGGCTGACATTGTCAAGCTGTTTTCACTGTAGTTGTTGTTGATAAGTACCAACACTGGAAGTACAAACATTTCTAATGACAGTCATTTGGCACCAGCTTCCGTGCCAAGACCACAGCGAACAAAATAATGAACTGCAACAAACATCTGAATTCTGTTAAATTTATGAACTCTTTCAGTTTGGGATTTTTAAATAAATTGCAGAGGTTTATACCTCTGGCACCTCGCAAGCTATTATCTATAAGTGCCCACCAGCTCATAAGTGTGATGTTCATGGTCCCTCGTGAATTTCTACATATCTAAGAAGGCAGATTTCTGTTATGTGTGATGGCCATAGACCTTGAATTAAAAAAACAAAACAAAAGACTGGTCAGACATGACAATCGAAACAGAGAAAAAAGTTGCAGTCTTTCTGGACAGAAAAAGACAGAAATACACAAACAACCTTATCTTTTCTGACTTAAATGTTGTTGAATTGTGATGGATCCCGTAGCTGATGTTGGAGAGGTTGACTTATCAGGGCTGTGTTTACCAGCTGGTTATGGACTTGGGGTTTGAGGGGCCTAAATGCTCAACCGATGGAGAGATATTAACAGTGTAACCATGTTTCACCTGTCATTTGTAGCACCATGTGTAAACTGTGTCTGTCTCATGCCTCTATTTAAACATTCATGTTGCTGTCCAGTGTAGCAACATACACCACTTTTACAAATACGTGCACTACACTTTGCCTGTGCACTTGCACTCTACACACATGCCCTGATGCTCCTTCACACACACACACACACATACACACAGATACATACACTGGACATCTGTGTAATTGTCTAATACATATACATCATCAGCTTTCAGTCTCTTGTGTACGGTGAATTACCATTTGTGTGCCGATGCCTTAAGGCAATCATGACTTGTATAAAAAGGGACATTTTTCCTCAGCTGTGAAAAGACAATATCTATATGATTATATAGATGACTATATGTAAGATCCATGTATAGTGTCCAATATTAACACAATATTTATACATTTTTTAAAGGAAAAAAAAATGGATGATGAATCTCAGCAAAAAAGTGTTCTAGAGATTGTTGTGGTGATGAGAGACCATCAACTCAAAGAACCACAAAGGATAATGCCATTCTTTTGAAGGAAATATCCAAAAATATAATGAAACAAGAAAATGTCCCTTCACATTATCACTATACATAATATCATTATATGTGTAAATGTATCCAATTTAGATGTGTTTACATAAAAAAATGACATATTTTTTATTGATTTTACTGCAATTTTCTGTGCATTTGAGCCAAATTGTTATGTGTACAAAAGCTATATTGTGTATTTTATTAAATTAATATATAGTTGTGTTGCAATATACATGGGCTTATATTGTATTTGGCAAAAGTTGCCTTAGTAGCTGTCGAACTCTGTGAGTTTGCTTTAGTTTGGGTTTTTGTTGGTGTAATTCTCCCCCTACCCCCTGACACACACACATACACACACACACTCTTCTCTACTCTGCATCTTTGCAGGCTGGCTTCAGTGCTTTTGAGATGTTGCCTCTTTTTAACCCTGAGATCCAGCCGGATCGAACACAAATAACTGTTGAAAGCTTAATGAGCCAGCTGATCTAGGTTACATTTCAAACCAACAATGAAAAGCACCAACCACAAGATCACAGTTTAAATATTTTTATTGAGCAGATTTTTACAGGGCAGCTATTTTCTTTTACAAAAATTCGTATACATAATTTGTGCTCATTATGTTTTGTTTTGTTTAGGTTTTTGTTTCTTTCCAAAAAATAACCTGCCATATGGAAAGTGGAGTGGTTTCCTTGGTGATCATAAAACTGCCTTACTGTCTCTGCAGAGAACTTGTTGTATCTGTGGAGCTTGTGACTGCTTATAAAAGCCCTGGTCCACCAGAATGTGCATTTTCTATAAAGGACCAAAAGAAGGTTCTTTTTGAGCAGTCCGTATTGTTTATCTGTGTACTTAATCCTCCTCGGTACTTATACTTTGCAGAGAAAATTGACATCTGAAATTCAGTTGGAAGCTTCTTTTGAATTTGATGTCTGAGCTATTTAAGTACATGGTTTATAAAATAAAATGTTTGCATTCAGGCTTTCTTAAAAAAAAAAAAGATATTTATTTTTGAAAATCTTGCCACATTTCGGCCAGTCTCGCAAATAATAATGGGAGGTGCTTTTTCTAATATTGTCTGAGTAAAATAAGCAGAACAGTAGGCTGTTAGAGTAGATGTGTTTTGGAAAATGTTACCACAATCACCAAATCAAAGATGCACCCATGAGGGGGACAGTGACTTTTACATTCATACGGCTTTGGCGGTCTTTACTGTGTGAGGGACGAATTATAATTTACTAATTCATGTTTGTGGAAAGGCGTTGCAAAATGTGGCGTGACATAAGTTTCATCACCGGATTTTCAAGTACACATGACCAACAAAGTGGAGATATAAACACCCATCCAAAGTGTTGAGATGATGTGAAGTGGAACACACTGAGAAACAAACACATAGGCTGTGTTTGCACTGCAAACGCTGCACAAACTCAGCTGTTGGGGGAGATCCATTGCTACCTACATTCAGTGTTGCCAGATGTTTGATCATATTTGTGCAATAATTGAACCCTTTGTACAATTAATAATCCAGAAAATGATCTGATCCTTGTCTTAAAAACCATATTGCATCAGAAATATACGCGCGCACACACACACACATATACATATATATATATATATATATATATATATATATATATATATATATATATATACTGCTCAAAATATTCAAAGAACACTTTTTAATTGGAGTGTAGCATCAGGTCAGTTCAGCTTCTGGGATATTGATGAGGTCAGCCAAGTAGGGAGTTGTTAAACAATTTCAGCTGCTTTGGTATTCATGAAATTAAAAACAGGTCCATTAGAAGAGCAACAGTGAGAAGACACCCAAAACAGGAATGGTTTTACAGGTGGAGACTACTGACATTTTTCCCCTCCTCTTATTTTCTGACTCATTTTTCACTAGTTTTGCTACTTTGGCTAGGGTCAGTGTCACTACTGGTAGCATGGTGCGGTACCTGGACCTTACAAAGGTTGCATAGGTAGTCCAACTCCTCCAGGATGGCACATCAATATGTGCCGTTTCCAGAAGATTTAATGTGTTTCCCAGCAGTTTCAAGAGCATGGAGGAGATTCCAGGACACAGGCAGTTACTCTAGGAATGCTGGACAGGGCTGCAGAAGGTCCTTACTGCATCAACAGGACCGGTATCTGCTTCATTGTGCAAGGACTATCAGGGTGAGCTCTGCCAGAGCTCTACAGAATGACCACCACCAGGCCACTGGTGTGAATGACTCCAACCAAGCAATCAGAAACAGAGTTTAAGTACATGGTCTATAAAATAAAGTGTTTGCATTCATTCAGGCTGAGAGCCTGACATCCTGTAGTGGGCCCTGTGCTCACTGGCCAGCCCCATGTAGTTCAGTTATTGTCATAGAATTGGCAGGCACCCTGTGCCTTTCACAGATGAGAGCAGGTTCAACCTGAGCACATGTGACAGGCATGAAAGTGTCTGGAGACACCATGGAGAACCTTATGCTGCCTGCAAGATCATTCAGCATGACCGGTTTGGTGGTGGGTCAGTGTTGGTCTGGGGAGGCAGATTCCTGGAAGGACAGACCTGTACAGACGACAGCACCCTGACTGCTATTAGGTATCGGAATAAAATCCGTCAGACCCTACACTGGTGCATTGGGTCATGGGTTCCTCCTGGTGTACAACACTGAGTACAGCAAGAGTATGCAGGCATTTCCTGGAAGATGAAGGAATTGATAGCATTGATTGGCCCCCAGTTGCGTGCCCTGATGTTGTCAGTCAAGTATACAAGCACGTAGGGGCCACACAAACTACTGAGTGTGATTTTGAGTTGCTGCAATGAAATTTTGTCAAATGGACAAGCCTGCTGCATCATTTTTTTCACTTTGATTTTCAGAGTGTCTTTGAATTCAGCCCTCTGGTGTCTGATGATTTTCGTTTCCATCAAAAGATGTTATACTTTCGTTCCGTTCCAAATTAGGAAATATAGTCAGCATGATTTTTTCCCATTGAGCTCTGATGTGTTTTCAAAGTGTTCCTTTAATTTTTATTTTGAGCAGTGTGTGTGTGTGTGTGTGTGTGTGTGTATATATATATATATATATATATATATATATATATATATATATATATATATATATATATATATATATATATATATATATATATATATAGGTTTTTAAGCATGATTCCCAACAAATTGGTTTCAAATCACAGCCTCAGTTTTGTAATATTTTGTGTATAATCTGAGTATATAAGATGCAGGCTTTTGTGTAAAGCCCCTCAGACTTACTGTGAGTAAATTTCATCTTACTGTGAGTAAATGTCATCTATTACATATAGGCTGTGTGACACATATTTCTGGCCATGATCCAGAACGCAGATACCTCAGTGCTGATGACTCCAGCAACTGGAAAAGTCTAAGGAGACATCCACATTTCACTTGGTTGCAAAAGAAAAATGGTTCATTTTGAGGAGGGCATGGGGATTGGCCATCTGGGTGGGTGCCATCCAAAACCCCAGGCAGTTCTGTAGCATACTGCATACCGCAAAGCATAGCACCATTGCATGACCTCTATAACCAGACCTCACCTGGTTATAGAGGTTCAATTTTTTTTTAAACAACGACCAAGAGTCTATTTTACTTATTGTTTATGTTGTGTATTTATTTGGTGATTTATTTAGGATATTTCGGTGTTCCCAATTCCATTTCCAATATCTGAATATACTTAATAGTTCATTGCTCTTTGAACATCAGTGTCATATAAAAACGTTTTAAAATGAATGTAACATCATTTATTGCAATTACTTCTGAAAATAACTTCTATGCATTTGTTGTCCAACACAAGTATTTTCATAACTACAACAGTTTTGGAATCTTTGTACTATCATTTGTTTGGTGACATCTGGCAACACTGTCAGCATTCATCTGTAAAAGAATACAGATGGTCAAATTGTAAAGTTTGTTGTCGAGAACCCCTGGACTATGGGTGGGTGTTAATTAAACAGTATCATCTCTATGATGTCACCAATCTACAGCCATCCGACAAACTCATCTCCACATCAAAGCATCATGTTTCCTGCGTGTGCTCCTGTGTGCACCCATGCTCATTTTGAAGTATAATTTGGTTTTCTGACATTTCTGAAGGGACACACTTTTTTTGTTTAATTTCCAAACATGACATCTGATTATTTTATTTCCACTCTTTCATACCTGAAGTACACATTTTGGCATTTTCTCACCATTGTGATTTTCTTGTACTTCCTTTTTGGTTCATAAGCCATTCGCCAGTGCTTTCCACAGCCATTTGTTTTCTCGCCTCCAAGGAGAAAAAGTGTTGCCTTTTCTCCTCGCTTTGTTCCGTGAAGTATTTAGTTTTTGCTTTCTCCTTGCTCTGTTCCTTGGAGACGGCAGCTGTTTTCAGAGAGGGCTTAAGGATGCAATGAGAGAGAAAAAAGATGTCTGGCTATTTTTAAAAGATATTTTGTTTTCTAAGTTGTTCTCATTTTTTTCTCTCTCTCTCTCAGATGTTGGAAGAATGACATTTGCATTTATAAAACGTGTTAAAATGTGCTTTTAAAAGTGCACACTGCCATTCCGTACCTGATAACATGCAGCACAAAGAACGCTGTGGTGCATGCGCGTGCGCGCACACAGACAAACAGCGTGTATTTCAGCGACATACTGCCTCTCATTTCGCCCTCTAAAAGTCAAAGCTGAGAGAGGGGCAAAGCACTACCCAGACAAATGTGACACTTTCACACTTGTCTGCATGGTTTATTTCCAATTTTTTTTTAATCTCATTGTGCTCAGTCTTCATGCTGCTTGATTCATTTTCATCCTCTCATTGTTTGACAAAATAATTCCTTTCTTTCTATTTCATCTCTCTAAGTTGTGTACTTATAAATTCAATCCCGACCCACTTTAAATGCCCATGCCCGCGCTCTCTCTTTCATTTGTCCATTCGTTAAAAACCGGCACAGAGGTTACTGGAGGATTTCATCTTTTCTTCACAGCCTGGCTGCCGCGAACAGTCAGTGTCACAGTTGGGGGTGCGTTTAAGGTGCTGTCCCCTCTAATGGTGTTGTCGTGGCCTGGCCACTGTCTGCACGCTCTGGGCAAACTGTGGGCAGGAAATGAGCTGGCACGAGTGGATGGAAGGTATTCTTTAAAGCCATGGCCCCTTTCTCAGGCTATTTGCTGTCTAATAAAGCAGAGGCTGCTGAGGTCAATGCGGTTGGAGATATTACATAATGTAAAGCGTGTCATTATTGCCTAATTACACATGGTTTCCATTATGCACAGTTGGCAGTGCATTACTCAGATTTAAAGTGGGATTATTATTTGCCCACTTGGGACTGTTGGTTTCATCAAGTGATTAAGAAAAGGTCTGTTTGAATCTGGCGGTTCACCTGCGGTCTCTGACTCGCACTCACACACGGGTGCCCACAGACTCAGACAGCCGCTGCTTCATGCACATAGAGACAACATGCCATGTCGATTAGGAAAATTAAGCACCCAATGTTTGTCAGTGTCCTTCACATACCCTCAAGTCCACACTGATTAGCATAGGGCTCCACACTGCAACGGGAAACTGGTGAAACACTGGAGACATTCATTTGTATGGATTATTTCAACTGCTATTGTCTAAAGGCTGTGTTCATTGTGATCTATCTGGAAAAAAATGAAATGATCAAATAAAAAAGCAATTACTAATAATGTTTGCGCTTTGTGTGTGTGTGTGTGTGTTACATTTTTGTATTCTAAAATGACTGTGGAATTAAAGGGGTCCTATTGTGCCCCCCCCAACTTATAGAGTGTTTAAATATCATTTGTGGGGTTTATTACTCGAGGTCATCAAATATGGCCATCGGGTATTGCAAAAGCTTTGCGTCCGTCAGTCTGTCTGTCTGTCTGTCTGTCTGTGCTCAGCATAAGTCCAGTCCTATTACTCCGAGTCTTCAAATTCTTGGGGCACAGAACTTGAACTTGGTCAAAGATGGCTAACCTTGACCTTCTTTAAGATGTATTATAGAGGTTAAAAAGTCACATTCTGTTTGAATCTGTTCAGTTTTGTTTTTGAGTGGCAGGCATGACAGCCAATCAGAGTAGAGCTGCACTGTGACGTCAGTGGCTGGTCTCTCCAAAATTGCTTCGTTTTGTGCAGGGGCGTAGGCAGAAATCATAAAATGGGTGGGCCCAGAAAAAATCAGACGGGCCCAACCTTTGGGGTTGTAGGTAAGGTGTAGGTATTATAATACACCGTTTGAAAAAGTATGCCTCGTTTGGACATTGCAAGCAACATTATCATTTAGCCTACAGCACTGGCAAAGTGAGCACACAGACGCGACACGTCAGACACAAGTACTCTTCATGGATAATGCAAGCTACAGTGCAGCGCCACACACACATTCAGTGCAAGTCTGGTAGCCTACTTGGCTCGGCCTAAACCCAAAATGTCAATAGGTATTTAAATAAGGCATTGTTTCAAAAATGAATTACAAGTTTAATGATGAACACATCTCAGCCAACTGCACAGACGTTGTGTGCAGTTACACAGATGCAAAGTATCAGACACAAGCACCCCATGGACAATGCAAGCAGCAACGCAACACTTAGTCATGTAAAGTCCTTTAAAATAAAAATTCAAAATATATCCGCAACATGAAAACAGGTTGGCTCAGCGGCCAAATTATGAAATTGATAAACAATGGAAACCATGGCTCGGCAACCAAATTAAAAACCATCAGAACGGACACCAACATGATTTGTGGCAGTTGCAATATAATATTAACAATTAGGCCTATTTAGAAGAAAAAGTAATTAATGGTCTCCCACTTACATTTGATGAATCCTTTTAATGCTACAGCAGGAGACGACGGGGTTTTTTTGTTGAACTCTCTTATCACGTCATCACAGTCCAACGATTCGGTCAGTTCTCTTTCAAGGGAAAGCACGGAGAGTGCATTCAGTCTGTGAGTCAACATGGATGTTCTGGTGGACGTTTTTATCTGATTAACAATAGAAAACAGCCATTCGACAGTGTATGTTGTTACTGGCATTGTGATGAGGGCCCGCAGAAGAATATTTATTTGAGGAAAAATGTGGTCCCTCGTTTATCGCAGGAGTTACGTTCTAAAAATAACCCGCGATAAGCGAAATCCGCGAAGTAGTCAGTGCTATTCTTTGCAATTATTGTAGATGTTTTAAGGCCGTAAAACCCCTCACTACACACTTTATACACTTTTCTCAAACAGGCATTAACATTTTCTCACTTTTCTCTCTTGTGTAAACACTCTCTTTTTTCTTCTGTGCGAGAAGATTATAAACAGACACACGCAGAACACAATGCGCATGCTCTCCCTTCGCTCACTGTGCTAGAAACATAGTTTGTACAGTATGTAAGGAGTGCAGGTTATATAAAAGTTTTGCTTTTTAAAAAAACGGACATAAAAAATAAAACTAACTTTGTTGTGATAATTTTTTTGAGATGCATCTGGATGACTTATAATTAACAGATAAAATGTTTGTTTTGTATAATGGATTAAAAAGATTAAACAGAATGTGTCTTTCTCACATCAACTGGCAAATTGTTTCACAAAGAAGGATAAGCAAAACGTCTACATCCTGAGGACTTTTTCTAGACCTTAGGAAAACAGAGTAAGCCTGCAACCTGCGATCACGGGACATGTGATGATACATAACATTTGATACCTTCCATAAGTGGTTATGAGCTTCTGTGGCATGAATGTCAAACCCCGATACAGACACCAAATACAGTAATAATTGCTTCCCACATCCAAGCAGAAGGCATCACTGATTTCTTTAATCTATTCGTGCAATTTCACATTGGATGCTTTCTTTACATTTAGAAAACTATAATTTGGAACAGATAAAAATGTACTTAATAAAAATACATTAATGGATGTTAAATGCACACTAAACGTTTTGCTTTGGGGTATTGATTTGTAATTCTTCACATTTGTGCCCATTTTAGTCACACAAAAGATTATTACACTTTTCCCCCTCAGAGGCATGTATACAAATGCTTTCAGATAAGCTGCTGCACTCCTCCCTTCAGACATATTTGCATGCTGAGGACAATTTGAAATAATATTGTTGGCCTGTGGTTAAACACACATACTGCATGCTTGGATTTGAATAGTCAAATCTGACTTGCACAGTGTGTAGTTTATGACTACTAGGTGGTTCTATAGATACAGTTGTGGAAAGAAGTTTACGTACATCTTCACTAAAAACATTCAAACTCTATTTTCACCAAATTCACATATTGCACTTTATCAAATAATATGTGTGTTAAGTCAGATAGAATGCCTACTTTATTTCTATGTGGAGTAAATGTATTTAACATAATACTCCCAGAAATACAGGCATTGGTCTTCTTATGTGTCATTTTGTTTATTAACTATCATTACGCTTATTTTTGGAGGGATAGTCCATTATGCATCCATTTTCTATACCTGCTTACTTCATTTAAGGGGCACGGGGGGTTGGAGCCTATCCCAGCAGTCAAAGGGCATGAGGCAGGGTACACCCTAGACAGGACGCCAGTGTGTCCCAGGGTAACATATAGACAAACACATTCACACCTGCACATACACCTATAGACAATTAAAAGTTTCTAAATTACCTAACCTGCATGTCTTTGGATGTGGGTGGAAGCCTGAGCAACTGAAGGGAACCCACACAAACACTGGGAAAACATGCAAACTCCACAGAGAAAGGCCACAGGTGAGAATCAATCCCATGACCTTCTTGCTGTGAGACACTGTGCTGCCCATATTCCATTATAAAGAACTAATTGTAGAAGGGCATGTCAATGTTTGTGGATTTCTGCAAGAATTAATATAGTTTTGTGAACAAATGTTACCTTACAGTCTACCATTTTCTAAACAATATAAAAAGGACACATTAGAAACATTTTATTTCATTATTAGACACATTTTATTTCTTATTTTCCTGGTTTAATTTAGTTTCAGGTCATTATAGTACATCATTAAAAAAAATGAACTTTCTACAGAAGAGGTTGTTAATCATCACATTCTGACAAATATTTCAAAGGTTTATTTATTTTGGAGGGGAAAGTGCTGAGCAACATCCTGGTAAAGTATTTCAATGATGATATGTGACTCAGTTTTGTTTTATTTTAATGTCAGTGCAGGGACACTCTGGTCATTCCTCTGAACTTGTGAAAATTATAATTTAATTTGCATTGGAAATAAAAAAAAAAATTGGGAGGGGGGAAATCTTGCAGTCACAGGGCCTGATCTTCTACTGGGAGCAAACCAGCACACAACTCAGCATAGGTGACATTGCTAGTTACCACCTGACATCACTGTAATTTTTACAACACGCGCCCAGTGACAGCGGGGAACAGCTCCACATGACCATTAATTTGAGTAAGCAGGTACAGAAATGAATGTCTAATGCAGCACTCATACATGCCTTACATACATGGGTTCGAATGCATATTCACCCTGCTGGCCTGCATACGAGGTCTGTCAATAAAGTAACGGTCCTTTTTATTTTTTTCAAAAACTATATGGATTTCATTCATATGTTTTTACGTCAGACATGCTTGAACCCTCGTGCGCATGCGTGAGTTATTCCACGCCTGTCGGTGACGTCATTCACCTGTGAGCACGCCTTGGGAAGGAGTGGTCCCGCCCCCTCCTCGGATTTTCATTGTCTGGAAATGGCGGAATGATTTGGACTTTTTTTCCATCAGAATTTTTTCAGAAGCTGTTAGAGACTGGCACCAAGGTCTGTTACTACAGCTTTAAGGACCCCTTTAAGGACGCTCGGCGCACCGCGCTCCGAGCTGCGACAACGCGGCACAAGCCACCGGACCATTTCTAAACGGATGGCTCTGTGGATACGAGACCATCGTGTGCTCTTTCTCTGGTTATCACAAGAGCTGGGCATCAGCCATTTTCTGGCAGATTTCACTTTTAACAAGAGATTTTGTCATGGAAAGCCGCGCGGAGGCTTCGCGTGTAACGACCGATTCGCTTTGGAAGCGAGACAAAGGAACAAGTTTGGACGTGCCCAGCTCTCCACAATTTCACTGATACTTACTGGACTGGTAAGCATTGAAAGCCGAGATAGACATGTCCAAACTTGTCCTCTGACACGCTGAAATGGAGGTGTTCCTTTGTCTCGGACTTAGGGATGGGTATTGATAAGATTGTAACGAAATCGATTCTGCTTTTCGAACTGATTCCTTATTGATACCTTTTGTGAATTTTCTGTGTACTAAAAGTAGGCTTTACAGCTTTTCTATGTCAACAACATTTTATTGAGCCTTAAAGTAAATACAAATGGAATTGGTCACTGGATCCTTGATCTCTGGACATAAATAAAATTAAACAAAATCTGTAGTTTTTGTCAAAAGCGTTTCCTTTCAGACATTTTGGCATGAATGTCTCTCCATACCTCTGAGCTGAGCTCAGCTGGCTGCTGCACATCAGCACAGGACGTCTCATTTTGGGAGGAAAAAAAGTTTTGATCGATTGGTTTGTATTACAATTTTTGGAAAGAGGTGTCATTTGATTTAAATGGTGTATCGCTTTGAAGTTATTAATTCCAACTGGACTCTATCATTGTAACTTGACTCGGCAGAGAGCCGCGCAGCATTTGGAGCTGTGTGAACAGAACGGAGGATGATTCTCGTTTCTTTCTCGCAACAAGACAGGAGTCCCAGTTAGTGACTTTAATCTGCAAAAAAGTGACTCACGATTGACATATTTGGGGATGAAAGTGGTGAAAAACAAGAAAAGCTGAAACCCAAAATTACCCCCAAACACCACCCACACGAAAATATTTGAATTCTCAAAGCTTTCCTTATTCAAATTCATTCCAGTTTTTTTTCTGCTCTTACTAGGATGCAGCAGTTTTCTAGCTTGGCAGATAGTTCTGGAGGAAATCACTGAAGAAATTAACACATTGAAAATAAGGTTTGACCAAAACAAATTGTCATTAAACTTAAATAAAACAGGGATGAAGTGGAGGTGCAAGAGTCATTAGGTGTTCACAAGAAAGAGTTATTTATTTATGTTCATTGTTAGTAATTTTCTGTTTTAATTAGGTTCTTTTTGTCTCTTTCTCTAAAATTGTATTGTAGCATTATTAGTTATTATTACTATTATTGTTGTTGTTGTTGCTATTATTATTATCATCATTATTATTATTATATAAACAAAAATAAATAAAAAAATACTACAATTTGTAATACATTTGACTCTTTTACTACAACAAATGCTAAGCCAATAATTATTATACAGAAAACAAATGCATACAAATGTGCTGAGATGTGAACAGCTTAATGCTAAACTTATCACTGAAAATGCCATAGACATGCAAACACGTTAGCATCAGTCCCAGTTTTAAGTTATAAAACACATCTGTCAACTGTTTCAGAAGACCATAAAAGATTGGTTTAACATAAAAAGGTAAATATTACTCACAGACACATGCTCTTTGGGGTTTTAGCGGGGAAAAATTAAGATAAAGCGAAATAAAACAAACAACCATGAAGCAGCAGGTCGGATCAATGCTTCATTGCTTCAAGCTTCAAAGAAGAGTCACGCTGCAGAAACGGTTGATTACAGACCCTGCAGGGGTTCTGTAATCAACGTAAAGACATGCTCATTTTCCTGACAAACACCCCCAAAAACAACGGGTGCTCTGAAGGACCGATAAGGGAATCGTTAAGCAAAAAGGCTATTGATGTCGGTGGATCGAATCATTTCTTAACAATACCCGATAAGAACCGGTTCTCGACACCCAACCCTATTCGCACTCACACCTACAGTCAATTTAAAGTTTTCAGTTCACCTAACCTGCGTGTATTTGGACATGGGAGGAAGCCAGAGCACCTTGAGGGGACCTGCGTGAACACAGAGAGAACATGCAAACTACACTGGCCGGGGTGGTGGCGAAGAGATTAGTGCACTTTGTTCCAGTGCAGAAGGTTCCCGGTTCAAACCCCACCACTGCAACAGTTTTTGTTTGGACTGCAGGATGACATAGTGGTTAGCACTGCTGCCTCACAGCAAGAAGGTTATGGGATTGATTCCCAGCTGTGGCCTTTCTTTGTGGAGTTTGCAAGTTCTCCCCGTGTTTGGGTTTCCTCCCACGTTTAAAGACGTGCAGATTAGGTGAACTGGAAACTTCATAATTGCCCAGGTCTCCCTTGCAAAAGAGATCTCAATCTCAGTGGAACTAACCTCTTTAAATAAAGGTTAACATTAAAATTACACACAGAAAGGACCAGGTGGGAAGCAATCCTATGACCTTCTTGCTGTGAGGTAACAGTGCTAACGATTAATCCACCGTGCCACTACTCATTTATTTTATATACCCACTTACAGCAACCAAGGGTCAAGGTGGGGCTCAAGCCTATCCCAGCCGTCATAGGGTATGAGACAGGGTATGCCCTGGACAGGACACCTGCCTATCCCAGGGCCACATATGGACAGATAAACACATTGACACTCACATCCACACCTACAGTGAATTTAAAGTCACCAGTATACCTAACCTATATGTCCTTGGAAATGGGAGGAAGCCCAGAGCACCTGGTTGGAACTCATTCAAACACAGGGAGAATATCTAAACTCCACACAGAAAGGACCAGGTGGGAACTGATCCCATGACCTTCTTGCTGTGAGGCAACAGTGCTAACCACTAAGCAAATGTGCCATCCCAAGTGAGTATTCTAACCTTAAAATCATTACAGGTCTATAGTTGTCATTGGTCCTACTGGTCACTGATCCTACAGATCCTTGCAAATGGTGCAGCAAGACACAGCACAAAATCACCCTCCACAACAATGTAACAGTGTTCAGGAAAATGCAAAAGCACTGGCAGACCTTGAAGCAGTTCAGACCCAGGACTCTAGCTACAGCACTGCTGTAGATCAGACCCTTGGCACCACACATGGCATGAAGATGGTATCTAAGAACAGAAATCCTGTTTGGGGGATCTTTTAAGTTACATAATATCAAATGTATGTATGGTACTGTCTTGTGACTAAAACATTGATGGGCCAATGATAGTAATGAGTATTGAACAGAATAATATTTCTGTTGCACTGTGAAAAAATACAGACACATTACAAATACAGTATTGCCAAAGACTAGAGTCTCTTAGTTAAAGTTCAATGGCTTGCAGGGGGGGGGTAATGATCTAGTGGTTAAGGCGTTGGGCTTGAGACCAGAACATCTTCGGTTCAACTCCCAGCCTGACTGGACAATCACTAAGGGCCTTGGGCAAGGTCTTTAATCCCCTATTGCTCCCGGTGTGTAGTGAGTGCCTTGTATGGCAGCACCCTCACAATGGGGTGAATGTGAGGCATTGATGTGTAAAGCGCTTAAGAGCGCTATATAAATGCAGTCCATTTACCATTTATTTTTTATTTGCAGGGGACACATTAAGAGCAGGTTTTAGCTGAGACCAAACTTAAATTCTTTGAGGTGATGAATAACTAAAGGTAAATGAGTCAAGATAGTACATGTACAATAAAACTATATTAGTGTAGAAGTGCCAATCACCAACCTTCGATGTCGGCCCAAACTTGCGCTTCCCAAAACCATATGACCAATGACCCCAGTTCGTAGGACCGTAGATCCACTAAGTAGATATTCGTAGATATTCTCAGGTTAAGAAATATCTGAAGACAGATTTGTGAAAGAATTTATGGACAGATCAGATGAGATGACCTGCTGAATCTAAGCATTATAAGGGGAGGAAAAGCAGCTAAACAGCACTGAGAATGACTCTTGAAGTACCAGATGGATGGGCCCGTGGCTGGATCAGGAATGAACCCAGGCCACTTGAAGTCAGATGCCAGCAAGGTGGAGCAGGTTACTGGTATGGGCTGTTATTATTAAGGATGAGTGAGTGAAACTTTTTTGGGTTAAAGATGGCATTAAAATTAACTCCCAAACCTGTACTGTGTGTTTAGAAGACACTTCCTTTAAACAGTGGTAAAGGAAAAAGTCATCATTAGCATTAGCAGCAATCTTCCATTCCAGCTTATTAATTAATCAAAAACCCAGACAGAGCTTTTAATTCATTTGAAAGCTTGACTCTTAGTCTTGTCCATCCAAATTGGAAGTCCCAAAAAACAGTTTTATTTGTTATTATCTATCGTCCACCTGGTCGTTACTGTGAGTTTCTCTGTGAATTTTCAGACCTTTTGTCTGACTTAGTGCTTAGCTCAGATAAGATAATTATAGTGGGCGATTTTAACATCCACACAGATGCTGAGAATGACAGCCTCAACACTGCATTTAATCTATTATTAGACTCTATTGGCTTTGCTCAAAAAGTAAATGAGTCCACCCACCACTTTAATCATATCTTAGATCTTGTTCTGACTTATGGTATGGAAATAGAAGACTTAACAGTATTCCCTGAAAACTCCCTTCTGTCTGATCATTTCTTAATAACATTTACATTTACTCTGATGGACTACCCAGTAGTGGGGAATAAGTTTCATTACACTAGAAGTCTTTCAGAAAGCGCTGTAACTAGGTTTAAGGATATGATTCCTTCTTTATGTTCTCTAATGCCATATACCAACACAGTGCAGAGTAGCTACCTAAACTCTGTAAGTGAGATAGAGTATCTCATCAGTAGTTTTACATCCTCATTGAAGACAACTTTGGATGCTGTAGCTCCTCTAAAAAAGAGAGCTTTAAATCAGAAGTGCCTGACTCCGTGGTATAACTCACAAACTCGTAGCTTAAAGCAGATAACCCGTAAGTTGGAGAGGAAATGGCATCTCACTAATTTAGAAGATCTTCACTTAGCCTGGAAAAAGAGTCTGTTGCTCTATAAAAAAGCCCTCCGTAAAGCTAGGACATCTTTCTACTCATCACTAATTGAAGAAAATAAGAACAATCCCAGGTTTCTTTTCAGCACTGTAGCCAGGCTGACAAAGAGTCAGAGCTCTATTGAGCTCAGTATTCCATTAACTTTAACTAGTAATGACTTCATGACTTTCTTTGCTAACAAAATTTAACTATTAGAGAAAAAATTACTCATAACCATCCCAAAGACGTATTGTTATCTTTGGCTGCTTTCAGTGATGCCGGTATTTGGTTAGACTCTTTCTCTCCGATTGTTCTGTCTGAGTTATTTTCATTAGTTACTTCATCCAAACCATCAACATGTTTATTAGACCCCATTCCTACCAGGCTGCTCAAGGAAGCCCTACCATTATTTAATGCTTCGATCTTAAATATGATCAATCTATCTTTGTTAGTTGGCTATGTACCACAGGCTTTTAAGGTGGCAGTAATTAAACCATTACTTAAAAAGCCATCACTTGACCCAGCTATCTTAGCTAATTATAGGCCAATCTCCAACCTTCCTTTTCTCTCAAAAATTCTTGAAAGGGTAGTTGTAAAACAGCTAACTGATCATCTGCAGAGGAATGGTCTATTTGAAGAGTTTCAGTCAGGTTTTAGAATTCATCATAGTACAGAAACAGCATTAGTGAAGGTTACAAATGATCTTCTTATGGCCTCGGACAGTGGACTCTGTGCTTGTTCTGTTAGACCTCAGTGCTGCTTTTGATACTGTTGACCATAAAATTTTATTACAGAGATTAGAGCATGCCATAGGTATTAAAGGCACTGCGCTGCGGTGGTTTGAATCATATTTGTCTAATAGATTACAATTTGTTCATGTAAATGGGGAATCTTCTTCACAGACTAAAGTTAATTATGGAGATCCACAAGGTTCTGTGCTAGGACCAATTTTATTCACTTTATACATGCTTCCCTTAGGCAGTATTATTAGACGGTATTGCTTAAATTTTCATTGTTACGCAGATGATACCCAGCTTTATCTATCCATGAAGCCAGAGGACACACACCAATTAGCTAAACTGCAGGATTGTCTTACAGACATAAAGACATGGATGACCTCTAATTTCCTGCTTTTAAACTCAGATAAAACTGAAGTTATTGTACTTGGCCCCACAAATCTTAGAAACATGGTGTCTAACCAGATCCTTACTCTGGATGGCATTACCCTGACCTCTGGTAATACTGTGAGAAATCTTGGAGTCATTTTTGATCAGGATATGTCATTCAAAGCGTATATTAAACAAATATGTAAGACTGCTTTTTTGCATTTACACAATATCTCTAAAATCAGAAAGGTCTTGTCTCAGAGTGATGCTGAAAAACTAATTCATGCATTTATTTCCTCTAGGCTGGACTATTGTAATTCATTATTATCAGGTTGTCCTAAAAGTTCCCTAAAAAGCCTTCATTTAATTCAAAATGCTGCAGCTAGAGTACTGACGGGGACTAGAAGGAGAGAGTATATCTCACCCATATTGGCCTCTCTTCATTGGCTTCCTGTTAATTCTAGAATAGAATTTAAAATTCTTCTTCTTACTTATAAGGTTTTGAATAATCAGGTCCCATCTTATCTTAGGGACCTCGTAGTACCATATCACCCCAATAGAGCGCTTCGCTCTCAGACTGCAGGCTTACTTGTAGTTCCTAGGGTTTGTAAGAGTAGAATGGGAGGCAGAGCCTTCAGCTTTCAGGCTCCTCTCCTGTGGAACCAGCTCCCAATTCAGATCAGGGAGACAGACACCCTCTCTACTTTTAAGATTAGGCTTAAAACTTTCCTTTTTGCTAAAGCTTATAGTTAGGGCTGGATCAGGTGACCCTGAACCATCCCTTAGTTATGCTGCTATAGACGTAGACTGCTGGGGGGTTCCCATGATGCACTGTTTCTTTCTCTTTTTGCTCTGTATGCACCACTCTGCATTTAATCATTAGTGATCGATCTCTGCTCCCCTCCACAGCATGTCTTTTTCCTGGTTCTCTCCCTCAGCCCCAACCAGTCCCAGCAGAAGACTGCCCCTCCCTGAGCCTGGTTCTGCTGGAGGTTTCTTCCTGTTAAAAGGGAGTTTTTCCTTCCCACTGTAGCCAAGTGCTTGCTCACAGGGGGTCGTTTTGACCGTTGGGGTTTTACATAATTATTGTATGGCCTTGCCTTACAATATAAAGCGCCTTGGGGCAACTGTTTGTTGTGATTTGGCGCTATATAAAAAAATTGATTGATTGATTGATTGATTGATCATTCATGAAGGCCATGCTTTTTTATGTAAGACAATGCTCAGTCACATACTTCCAAGTACTTCAATGTTTTGCTAGCTGGCACAGGACTCAATGATGACAGAATTATAATCAAAGCTCCATTCCTCACTTAGACAATATTAAAAGTGTGTGGCCCTTCTAAACTTGAGATTTAAAGTGAGGAAAAATAATGTACCTCTGAACAGCATTTGGGAAACGGTGGTTGCTGTTGCATGAAAAGTTGACGGTCAGTAGATCAAAACAGCTGGAAGACTCCTTGGAAGGAAGGCTTATGGCAGTTATTGAAAACAAAGATTATTATAATGGTCAGTGAATATTTTTGTAATGTCAAAAGTGTTTGTATATTTGAGTTGTTTATTTGTTGTACTTATTCCAAAGGAAGAGTATATTAAGAGTACATTGGGGGTTAAGCGAGTGTCTTACAGGGTGATGAGTGTGAAGCTTGAAATTGAAAGGGTGATGATGAATGTCATCAGTGTATATGCCCCACAGGTAGGTTGTGAGATGAATGAGAAAGAAGATTTCTGGAGTGAGTTAGATGAGGTGGTGGAGAGTGTGCCCAAGCATGAAATAGTTCTGATTGGAGCGGGCTTCAATGGGCATGTTGGCGAAGGGAACAGAGGTGATGAGGAAGTAATGGGTTGATCTGTTATCAAGGAGAGGAATGCAGAAGGGCAGATGGTGATATATTTTCAAAACAGATGGAAATGGCTCTCTTGAATACTTATTTTAAGGAAAACGAGGAACACTGGGTGAGGAAGAAGAGTGGAGGAAGGTGCACAAAGTGGACTACAGGCTTTGTAGGAGATGCAACTGAAAAGAAAAAGAGACTGTGGGAGAGTGTAGCTAGACAGCATCGGATGATGGTTTGTAGGATGCCTTTGTAGGTGAAGAAGAGGAAGAGAGTGAACATTGAAACAAGGATGAGATGGTGGACGCTGAAGGAAAAAGACGTGTGAAATTCAGGGAGGGCTTGAAAGAGGCACCGGATGGAGATTACGTGACTTTGGACAACTGGCAAAGTACCACAGATGTGGTGAGAGAGACAGCTACAAAGCTACTGAGTGTGACATCTGAACAGAGGAAGGAAGATAAAGACACTTGTTGAAGGAATGAAGATGTCCAGGAAAGTATAAGAAGGAAGAGGTTTGCAAAAAAGAATTGGGAGGGAGCTGGAGCACGTGAATGGAACCCATGCAAACTCCACAGAGAAAGGGCCAGATGAGAAGCGATCTCAGGGTCTTCTTGCTGTGAGGCAACAGTGGTAGGGAAAGTGATGGTCTAGTGGTTAAGGAAGAGACCAGAGGATCCTCAGTTCAAATCCCAGCCTGACCGGAAAATCACTAAGGGCCCTTGGGCAAGGTCCTTAATCCCCTAGTTGCTCCTGGTGTGTAGTGAGCACCTTGCTTGGCAGCAGCCTCACATCGGGGTGAATGTGAGGCATTGATGTGTAAAGTGCTTTGAGTGTCTGATGCAGATGGAAAAGCGCTATATAAATGCAGTCCATTTACCATTTGGTAACCACTAAGCCACTGTGCGACCATTATCAATTTCAAATTCTTAAAGAAAAGAACACAAATAACTGAGGATGTCTCCATTGTTTGGTTGTAACAATAATAACATCTTTCACCTTTTTACAGAGCTCGGTGGTCTCTTCAGCCCTCATCTGAGGATGGCACGGTGCACACTCACGGACTGATCTCAGTGAGAGCAGTCCATCCCAACAGACTGGAAGAAAGGACTTGTTCTCCCCGTCTTGAAATGAAAAGGTAATCACATGGATTGCAAGTCTTAAGTCATCTCAGATTTACGTGGAGGAAGTTGGTTCATTAGGAATACACTCACCAGC
This sequence comes from Thalassophryne amazonica, assembly GCF_902500255.1. Lineage (NCBI taxonomy): Eukaryota > Metazoa > Chordata > Actinopteri > Batrachoidiformes > Batrachoididae > Thalassophryne > Thalassophryne amazonica. The sequence continues at coordinate 122,220,711 of NC_047104.1, forward strand.
CACTTTATTATGTACACCTTGCTAGTTCCAGGTTAAGAACTGCCTTAATTCTTCGTGGCATAGATTCAACAAGTTATTAAAAGTGTTCCTCAGAGATGTTGGTCCACATTGACATGATGGCATCTCCCTTTCAACCAGTCTGTCCATTCTCCTCTCACCTCTGACATAACAAGGCATTATTGTCCATACAATTACTGCTCACTGGATATGTTCTCTTTCGCAGACCATTCTTTGTAAACCCTATAAATTGTTGTGCCTCAAAATGCCAGGAGATCAGCAGTTTTTGAAATACTCATATCAGCCTGTCTGGCACCAACATCCATGCCACGTTCAAAGTTATTTAAATCCCCTTTCTCCCCCATTCTGTTGCTCAATTTGAACTTCGGCAAGTTGTCTTCACCATGTCTAGATGCCTAAATGTATTGAGTTGCTGCCATGTGAATGACTAATGAGCTATTTGTGTTAACAAGCCATTGAACAGGTGTACCTAATAAAGTGGCCGGTGAGTGCACAGTGAGGCAAATAAATATTTGATTCACTGTTGATTTTGCAGGTTTTCCCACCTACAAAGAATGGAAAGGTTTGAAGTTTTTATCGTAGGTACACTTCAAATGTGAGAGACAGAATCTAAAAAAATCACTTTTAAATAATTGATTTACATTTTATTGCATGAAATAAGTATTTGATCACCTACCAACCAGCAAGAATTCTGGCTCTCATAGACCTGTCAGTTGTTCTTTAAGAAGCCCTCCTATTCTGCACTCTTTACCTGTATTAATTGCACCTGTTTGAACTTAGTACCTGTATAAAGACACCTGTCCACACACTCAATCAATCACACTCCAACCTGTCCGCAATGGCCAAGACCAAAGACCTGTCTAAGGACACCAGGGACAAAACTGTAGACCTGCACAAGGCTGGGATGGACTACAGGGCAACAGGCAAGCAGCTTGTTGAGAAGACTGCTGCTGGTGTAATTATTAGAGAATGGAAGAAACACAGGGTGACTGTGAATCTTCCTCGGTCTGGGGCTCCTTGCAAGATCTTGCCTTGTGGGGTAGGATGATTCTAAGAAAGCCCAGAACTACACGGGAGGACCTGGTCAATGACCCGAGGAGAGCTGGGACCACAGTTGCAAAGATTACATTAGGAACACACTATAAGGCACACAAGGTCCCCCTGCTGAAGCCAGCACATGTCCAGGCCCATCTGAAGTTTGCCAGTGACCATCTGGATGATCCAGAGGAGGCATGGGAAAAGTTTATGAGACCAAAATATAGCTTTTTGGTATCAACTCCACTCACCATTTTTGGAGGATGAGAACAACCCCAAGAACACCATCCTTGAAACATGGGCGTGGAAAAATCACTTTTGGAGGTGTTTTTCTGCAAATGGACAGGACGACTGCACTGTATTGAAGGGGGGATGGATGGGGTCATGTATCGTGAGATTTTGGCAAACAACCTCCTTCCTTCAGTAAGAGCACTGAAGATGGGTCATGGCTGGGTCTTCCAGCATGACAATGACCCCAAACACACAGCCAGGACAACTAAGGGCTCCTTCACACATAACACGAAGTTGTGTGAAAGAAGCAGAAACCAGCCAAAAAATTCCACCTGCTGTCGGAAGGGACACACAGTCGGACAGACGTGAACAATCCCGGTTTTGTGCACATGTGCATGAACACATTGCGAACACGTAAGAGATGTGATACCACATTGCGCTGACACAGCAGCAGCAGCGATCACATGCCTTACATATTTGCATAAATCACTCAAAATGGGTCAGCACAAAATAATGAGAGAGCACACAACATTATAAGAACAATGAATGTACTCTTTATATGAAAGTGTGACGTAACTGTGCAGGTAGTCAGAGCCAGGATCCAGGTCCACTTGGGAGTCTCTACTTTTAAGATTAGGCTTAAAACTTTCCTTTTTGCTAAAGCTTATAGTTAGGGCTGGATCAGGTGACCCTGAACCATCCCTTAGTTATGCTGCTATAGACGTAGACTGCTGGGGGGTTCCCATGATGCACTGTTTCTTTCTCTTTTTGCTCTGTATGCACCACTCTGCATTTAATCATTAGTGATCGATCTCTGCTCCCCTCCACAGTATGTCTTTTTCCTGGTTCTCTCCCTCAGCCCCAACCAGTCCCAGCAGAAGACTGCCCCTCCCTGAGCCTGGTTCTGCTGGAGGTTTCTTCCTGTTAAAAGGGAGTTTTTCCTTCCCACTGTAGCCAAGTGCTTGCTCACAGGGGGTCGTATTGACCGTTGGGGTTTTACATAATTATTGTATGGCCTTGCCTTACAATATAAAGCGCCTTGGGGCAACTGTTTGTTGTGATTTGGCGCTATATAAAAAAATTGATTGATTGATTGATTGATCCTGCAATCGTCGGGAACACCAGGAAAAGGCAGTTCGCTCTAATACGGGAATTAGAGGGGGATGCCAGCGTTACCTGAGCATAAGTTGTAGGAAGCTTCGGCATCTTGAGCGCACAGCTGGAAGACACAGTCAAGGTCACGGGGCGGCGATCAGGTTTGGTCCTCCTGGTATCTGTCTGGACCATGGAACAAGGCTCTGAAAGCTGGTGAGGCAAAAATGAGGAAAGCAAGGTGACAAACAACAAACAAATGACAAGTCTCTGGCAGTTCATGAACAGAAAGTCAGGGTTTAGATACTCTCAATAATCAGTCACTCATCTGATCTAGGTGTGAAAACAAAACTAGGGGCACCATCTGGTAGAGAAACAAACACATGACACTGGTAAAACAACAGTAAAAACCAGAGTCCAGGGGAAATCCTGACATAATTCCTGTTATAAAGAGCAGACAATAGAAGAATTATCCTCCTCCTGGGCGTACACAAGGAAGTACTGAACTGATATGGATGACTTTTTATTTTATTTTTTTGCATGAACATCTTGAAGCGCTCGTATCATGAACACATCAGCCGACTCTGTGTGTCCCTCTGTCCAGAGCGTACTGAGGCACTGGTGACCACATTGCAATGGTGATATGTGTTTTTAATTATTACCATGTGAGCAGAGACCGCCGATGAACGTGCATTACAGTGGCGTGTTGTGAAGTGATAGCTTGCATGGCACAATGTGTTCACCAGCTGTGCGTAGCGATGACACAGTGGTCGGGCGCAGCTTTGACTGCATGCCCATCACCGTGCATGCTTGGCGAGATGTGGTTGGGTGATCCAGTTTGTATTTATTTTTCCCCATGTCATCATCGTTTTCAGACGTGTGCAGCACCGGGCCTTGCACATGGGGGATTAGCAGACATGTGACAATATGTGTTCCCCAGCTTTGTGTTGTGCTGACAATGTGGAGCGGTGCAAGCTACAGAAAGGCGGTGGTCAGCTCCCTCCCTGCGTGATTTCAAATGACATGTCACCCACGACGTGATTACACATCAACCACGGCCCCCTGACAAAGGCATAACTGTAGTGGGTCTGTGCACATGTGATCATGTGACTCAACACAGACATTACATCATCAACAAGCGACACGCCCACCTCTCCATTGCAGCAATGCGCTCACATACAGTGGGGGAAAAAAGTATTTCGTCAACCCCTGATTGTGCAAGTTCTCCTACTTAGAAAGATGAGAGAGGTCTGTAATTTTCATCATAGGTACACTTCAATTATGAGAGACAAAATGAGAAAAAAATTCAGGAAATCAAATTATAGGATTTTTAAAGAATTTATTTGTAAATTATGGTGGAAAATAAGTATTTGGTCACCCACAAACAGGCAAGATTTCTGGCTCTCACAGACCTGTAACTTCTTCTTAAAGAAGCTCTTCTGTCCTCCACCTGTTACCTGTATTAATGGCACTTGTTGGAACTCATTATCTGTATAAAAGACACCTATCCACAACCTCAAACAGACTCCAAACTCAATCATGGCCAACACCAAAGAGCTGTCGAAGGACACCAGGAAGAAAATTGTAGATGTGCACCAGGCTGGGAACAGTGAATCTACAATCGTCAAGCAGGTTGGTGTGAATAAATCAACTGTGGGAGCAATTGTAAGAAAATAGAAGTCATACAAGACCATTGATAATTTCACTCAATCCTTTGCTCCATCTCATCCCATGGGGTCAAAATGATCATGAGAACGGTGAACACAAATCCCAGAACTACACGGAGGGACATGATGAATGACCTGCAGAGAGCTGGGACCAAAGTAACAAAGTCTACACACTATGCAGAGAGGGACTCTAATCCTGTCCCCCTGCTTAAGCCAGTACATGCCCAGGCCTGTCTGAAGTTTGCCAGAGAAGAGGATTGGGAGAATATCATGTGGTCAGATGAAACCAAAATAGAACGTTTTGGTTAAAACTCAACTCGTCGTGTTTGGAGGAAGAAGAATGCTGAGTTGCATTCCAAGAACACCATACCTACTGTGAAGCATGGGGGTGGAAACATCATGCTTTGGGGCTGTTTTTCTGCAAAAGGGACAGGACGACTGATTCGTGTTAAGGGAAGAATGAACGGGGCCATGTATCATGAGATTTTAAGCCAAAGCCTCCTTCCATCAGTGACAGCATTGAAGATGCAACGTGGCTGGGTCTTCCAGCATGACAATGATCCCAAACACACTGCTCGGGAAAGAAGGAGTGGCTCCATAAAAACCATTTCAAGGTCCTGGAGTGGCCAAGCCAGTCTCCAGACTTCAACCCCATAGAAAATTTGTTGAGGGAGTTGAAAGTCCATGTTGCCCAGTGACAGCCCCAAAACATCACTGCTCTAGAGGAGATCTGCATGGAGGAATGGGCCAAAATACCAGCTACAGTGTGTGCAAATCTGGTGAAGACTTACAGGAAACATTTGACCTCTGTCATTGCCAACAAAAGACATGTTACAAAGTATTGAGTTGAACTTTTGTTATTGACCAAATACTTATTTTCCACCATAATTTATAAATACATTCTTTAAAAATCCTACAATGTTATTTCCTGGATTTTTTTTCCCCATTTTGTTTCTCATAGTTGTAATGTACCTATGATGAAAATTACAGACCTCACTCATCTTTCAAAGTAGGCGAACTTGCACAATCAGGGGCTGACTAAATACTTTTTCCCCCACTGTAGATGGGCTCACATTTCAGGCTGTGGGTTACTTGAGCTGGCCACACTGACTTTTCTGTGAGGCTGCCAGTCAGGCTGGCACATGACGGATGGACCCTGTGGATGTTGCAATGGCGTGTCACGTGATGTGCCTGTCCAGTCAGATGACGCTCTGGCGCTGTGACACGCATTGTTTCTTTCTGGGTTTTTATTTTCATTTCTGTGTTGGTGTGGTATTGGGATGTCATGTTGTTCCATATCTGTGAGCTGTTCCATCATGGACATGACAGCCATCCAACTGTGCACACCATGCAAGCCTACGCAATCTCAGCCGCACCTCGATAGTCTCATAGTGTAGGGGGAGCACACTCACAAACCATCTGTTTTGGGGGAGGCAGATTGCACACTGGTGTGAAGGCTGCCTTGATTGCACCATTTAGCCACAGTTCGACATGGCCGATGATTTTGTGCAGCTCCTTGGCCGCAGCATGATATGTCTGACCTGCGTACTACATGCCGTGCAAATGTTGCAAGCGCGATCTGATGGCAGTGCGACCTCATTTCGCCTGCCATTCGAATGGATTTCTGGCACGAGCAGCACATGAATGTAGAGTGCTTGTGCTGTGGTGAATACAGCTTCGATTTTCCATGAGTGCCATTCGACGACTCCTTCATGTGCCATTCTGCCTCAATCATGTTATGTGTGAAGAGGTCCTAAGGAGTGGCTTCGTAAGAAGCATTTCAAGGTCCTGGAGTGGCCTTGCCAGTCCCCAGACCTGAACTAAATAGAAAATCTTTGGAGGGAGCTCAAACTGGAAACATGAAAGATCTGGAGAAGATCTGTATGGAGGAGTGGATCAAAATCCCTGCTGCAGTGTGCAAACTTTTCAAACAAAGTTTTCTGTACCAAATATTATTGTCTGTTTTCAATTATATCAAATACTAATAGTCATTCAATAAAATGCAAATTAATTATTAAAAAAGCATACAGTATGATTTTCTGATTTTTTTTTTAATTCTGTCTCTCACAGTTGAAGTGTACATATAACAATTACAGACCTCAATCAATCAATCAATCAATCAAGAGATATGATAAGATTTTATTGATCTCACAATGGGGAAATTCACGTTACGTCAGCTCTTAATAAACACACAAGATGAGTGCGAGTAGAAAAAAAAGTCTCAAAATTTTAAAATATGCAAACAGATAAACAATGGATTTGTTGGCTCACGATATGGTTTCTTACTAATAATTCTTATAGCCTTCTTTTGAAGTAAAAATATTGGATTTGTATTAGTTTTGTAGGCGGTTCCCCAAAGTTCAATACAGTAGGTCATGTACTGAACAAGTGATGAATGATATAAGGTAACTGATAAGTGGTGGGGCAGGAAGTCTTGTGCTTTATACAAAATGGCAATGATCTTTGACATTTTAGATTTAATGTAATTTATATGTGTTTTCCAACTTCGATTATCATCAATAAATGCCCCAAGAAATTTAGTTTCATTTACAAGTTCAATTTCAATATTGTGTACAAGTAAATTTCTACATACATTCCTGGGCTTATTTCCAAATATGATACACTTTGTTTTACCAAAGTGAAGTGACAATTTGTTTGAATCAAACCATTCTTTAAACTTCTGTAGTTCCCTCTCCATTGTGTTTTGAACCTGTCCCAAATGATCCCCACTACAAAACAGTCATGTCATCAGCAAATAAAATACAACTCAAAATCTTACAAACTAAACATGTCATTTAATATATAAAAGAAACAACAAAGGCCCAAAGACTGGCACCCCAGAAGTGCACCTCAAAAATTCAGAATTTATCCCACCAGTGTGAACACATTGATGCGTACTGTACAAATAACTAGCTATCCAATCATGAGCTAATCCTCTGATGCCATACGTCCATAATTTTATGATCTATGGTATTGAATGCCAATGAAGTAGTACCATTTTTTACTAAATCCATATTGCTGTTCATTTTAGTATATGATATTTAGGCCCTGTGACAGACTGGCATCCTCTCCTGGGTGTACCCCGCCTTGCGCTCTATGACTGCTGGGATAGGCTCCAGCCCCCCGCAACCTTTAATTGGACTAAGCATTTGAAGATGTGTGTGTGTCGGTGTGATTTAAAATCATTTAACCTTTTTGTGAATACCTTTTTCAGAATTTTTGAAAACTGAGGTAACAATGAGATTGGCCTGTAGTTTGAAAAAAATGTGTTTATCACCAGATTAGAACAGCGGTATCACTTCAGCTATTTTAATTTTGGAAGGAAATCTCCCAATCATTAATGACAAAATACAGATATAAGTTAAGACACAATATAAGACATAATCAATTATATTTTTTTTATCAAAATATAAAAAATGATCATAATCAGTTGATTTTTTTGTTTTTTTGATGTAACAGATAAAAGTTGCACTTTGCACAGAATCTTAAATCACAGCTCCAGTAACCTCGAACTACTTCAGAGCTGTCATGGGTGTCTTGGCAGCTCCCTGTCAGGAATTTTCAATATATTATCAATTATTAATGTCTTTACTTTGATTTGCTGTCTTTGATTTTGTCTTTGATCTCATTCTCCATATAAACATTTATATATATGTGTTTCAATTCAATATCAATGTGTTTCATTTTAATATTACTCTTTGTTAATCACTGAATTGCTAAAGTAGTTATATTCACTACGTTGATTGATTGATACATATCTATTCACTATATTCAGTGAACTGTTTAAGTAATCGTTATACTGCTCACAAGGGAAGATCAACCTTTGGGTCAGTGAGAGGGCAGACTGTTTTGCTGAGATCATGTTTTTGCTGAGCACAGATGTACGTTCTAATTAACAGTCCAGCCTTGAGCAGGGAGCGGTGTGACCTGTGTATTAGTTCAGGGTTACGCTGTTTACTTTGTGAGACTGGAGGCTTAAAGCCATAACAATTTCATATCGATGTGAGACCAGACTTTGTGTCGCTAGCATGTTTTGGTATTTTGTCATTCCTATATGCTTGTATGTAACTTTATTCTAATAAATATGGGAGGCAGATGGGCGGGGCCCTTCAGAGCTGATGGGACGGTTGGTGATGAGGGTTAAGCTCGTTTGCTCTCTCCTGATCAGGAAAAGAAATTCAGTGTCTCCTGCGTGATTATTTTCTGTGTTGACTAAGTTGTTCTTTTCAGGTCCAGCTCTGACACTCCCCCACATGTTTCCTCAATCTTGCACAGTTACTCAGTTTTTGGGAATTGCCTGTTCCAGAAAGATTCACCATTCAATACCATGATATTTCTAAGTTCAATAAATATTCACTGAGTTGCAAATGTTCATGTATCCGTCCCCTAACCTATCGTTGGTTGTGAAAACGATGATCTACTGTAAAATTATTTTTAAACAATGCCAATAATTGTGTCATCCATAAATTTAATGTCTGGATTTGTTCATGTTAATTTTTTAAATGGAAAAAAATCCATATATCAAATAGATATTTTGTATTGCTTTGTGGTTGCTGTTCAATACCTTTGGATATTTTATTAAACCTTCGAATGATACAAAAAGTGGTTCTATTGCATTTATTTCAGAACATACTTTAAATTCATTGCTGAAAATAAAGGGGGTGCCAGTAATTTTGACCGGGGCTATAGCTGCTGAACATACCTCTTAATGGATGTGAAGTTTTGAAATTGACTGGAGTAATAATAAAAATTCCATATGTGCACAAAAATCAAGTCCACAAACTCTAATACATCAAGGTAAAATATTCATAGAATTATTTATTATTTGAAGAGCAGTGGAGCAAATTCGTTTTCATTTTAATCACATAGGCAAGGTTTTGCCTCTTGCTGGATTTGCAAACCATTGCCATGCATGAAAGCTTCTTTGCCTGTTTTTTTTATCTTACTAGTTGCCTGAAGGCAGATATTAATTAAAGGATAGCAGTAGTCTCTTAAAAATCACAGTTTCTGGCATTGCAGCATCTGCCATTCTGTCTTATTTAGCACGCTGCCGAGGATTTACTTGAAGCCAATACCTTCAAGCAAATAACAAACCAACATTTTCTGTCAGTCAGTAACCAGCAGTATAACCATTCAGAAGTTAACAGTTTACAGAAGAAATCTAACAACATCTTAAATAATACTTTGGGAAGCTACGCGGTGCATTAGAGATGGAGGAGTCACCATGTTATGCACCTGTGATGATAGACAAAGTGGGTCAGGGTTCCCAAAAGCATCCTAAGGCTAAAATGATTGTAGAATCACTCTTACAAAGCTCTTTAAGCTAAAGAGGTGTTTCCCAAATGCATCATAACAAAAGAGGCTTGTTGAAGTGATTGCAGATTAACGACGACCGCAAGTCCACTCATAGAAGCTTCACATCATTTTCAGTGGCTCCAGAATCTACAGCAGGAACCAACAACTGCATAACTCATCTATGATTTAATATAATTATCATTCAGCTACATTTTAGGTCAAAACTTTTGTCAAGCCAGTGGTGGGCACAGTTCAGCTAACCGCTAATTAGTGAAGCTAAGTTTTTTGTTGGCGGATTAGCTTTTCTGCCAACTTTGAAAACTATCAACGGACCAATTAGCTTCCGCTAAATTTAGTTCTGCCAACTTTCAGTACACTAACTTTTCTCTAGTAAAGTTAGGAGTTTAATGGTCAAAAATGTTTGTAAACCCTAAAAATCATAAATGTTAGTTCCTGGGTGGGTTTCTTGTCAAAATTAAAAGTACACATTACATAAAGTCACTTACTGGCAGTGGTGGGCACAGATAACCAAAAAATTAACTTCGATAACAGATAATCAGATAGCTGAAAAGTTATCTTTGATAAAGATAAACCGATAAACCACCCAAAAATGTGTCGGGAGTTACAGATAACCGATAAATTCCAGTATTGTTTCTAGTATATTTGTAACTACTAATAAACTGAATTTGAGTTTAAACACCACGATCGCTTCTGGAAACATTAAAGCGACAGCAGACCCAAACAATGAGCCCACACTTCTATGTTTGAACATCCTGTTGGAAACTCTTATGTACTACACAGCTTACAGTGCAGAGACAAGCTAAGTGCAATCACCAAGTCCAACTCTCTAGCAATCACAACGCTCTGGTCAGGCGGAGGTCTTGGAAAATAAAGTCACACTGACTTATGGTTTGGTGTATAAATAAAATGAATACTGATAGAATAACTCCATTAATGTCAATTCTGTCGTTTGTACAAAGTTAAAACATAACATATATCTTTTAATGTTGAATAATGCACAAATTCTGAGGTTTTCTAACAAACAGACAGATCGCAAAGGATTCTGGGTAAAATGTGCCTCGGCTAAACACCGATTGGTTCAGTCATTCACTATGTAAACCAGCACGTTAATGTGATGTGTCGTGTGTTGGTGTTTACAGATGTGCTTTTGTAAAATATTCCATTTTTTATTTGTAAAAACAGGCATTTTTACGGAGCCCTGGAAGTGTCATCACAACATGTTTTGCATGTGGAGAGAATGTGAGAATGTTCACATGATTTTTTTATTCATGTGAGAATTTTTTGGACCGAGTTTCAGGTTAATCGCGCGTCCTGCATCGTGTAGTGTACATGGAGTAACAAGCTGCTTTTAACATCTCACGACCACCTCCTGATTGCTGATCGTATGGTCGAATGAAAATCAAATCTGTTTGATATTATTCTGGTCGGCCGTCGTGAGGGTTTTCTGCTGCTGAGGGGCAACAAGCGTCCAACCGCTCGCACTGTGCATGTGCAAACACCGCAGAGCTGTCTTGTAATGTTTTTTTTTTTTTGTCGTTTTGTTTTTAAACTTTGATGTCTCCTATCGAGAGTTTTTGTAAATTAAGTTTGAAAAAACTTGTGATTAAAATATACAGTGTCTGCTCATCTTCAGGACGAATACTGCCATGAACTGCCATGAACACTACTGGCCAGTAGATGGCAATAGAGGCCTTGAAATCTTTCCAAAACAAAATTCCAGATAATCCATGTCTGCTGCGACATTTAAGATGCGTGGAATTTAACAAACGCAAATACAATAACGTCTATAAACCCAGAACATATTCACGAGCGTTTTAGGCACTAGAGTTTAATACTGTTGTCCGTGGAGCCTGAACAGAGTGTCTGAAATGCATTTGTCCTGTCGTGAACGTACTAATCCTACCCATAATTCACTGCTCGGCACAGCATGTCCACACTAAAGCCTTAAAAATTAGCACATTACTTTAAAACTAAAACATATATCTGTTATTTTCACTTTATAAAACTTCAGACATGACAATAATTTTAAATAACTTGTCCAAAATTAGTTTGGTTAAAATTTGAACCATAAGTTAAAAATGTATGCCTCCGGATGACTTGGGTGATATTGCCAGCATATCAGTATGGTATTAAAGGAAATGATTTTTCTTTTTCTTTTCTTAAAAACCAGTTTTTCTTTTGCCTGCAGAGGATAGTGTTCTTCATAGAAGCAGCAGTGTTTTCTGTTTGCAGAGGATGGAACCATACATCTGTTAGAAAACTTTTATCAGGTAGGTGCTCAACTGATTTTTAATTTTAGAAATGTTTGCTGCTGTTCAGCTTTGTTTACATTATCGGTCTAAAAGTTATCGGACAAAAATTCATCGGAAGATAATTAGTCCGATTGTGGTTTTTAAAGTTATCTAAAAAGATAATCTGATAATGAAAACGTTATCTTCGATAATTATCTGTTACTGGATTATCAGAACTGTGCCCACCACTGCTTACTGGAAATCACTAGTTATGAAAAATATCATTGCTGTTCTTTAAATGAGCCTAATGTTTGCCAAAAAACAAACAAAAAAGCAAGAATTGATTAAATCACTTTCTTCTTTCATGGTGTGTGTGTGTGTGTGTGTGAAATACTTCTGTAAGAAGTAATAAGTGCATAAACAACAATTAAGAAAAGGAAAAAAATACTTCTGTAAGAACTGAAGGAGTCAAATAGACCAATGGACAAAACTAAGTTTACTGTCAACAGATATAGTGGAATGGGGCTGTGCACGCATGTAGATAAACAGTACAGGGATGATCAGTCTGTACTTTGTTGGAGTGGGTGGGAGGGGGCATGGTAAATGAGAGGCTCTGGCATCTGTGTGAATGCATGTGTTTGAGTGTGTGTATGCCACAGAAACAAGTTGGGAACCACCGGTCTCAGGTGTAGTCTGATGATGTGAAGTGTCAAGGTTTGATCATTAAATGTGTGCACAAGCTGTAGCATAACCTTAGGCACTGTGGTACACCTGTAGTACAAGATGTTTCTGTAAAACCTCCAGTGATGTCATGGCAAGCATGACAAATTTAACACCTCTACGGAAATACAAGGAATTATAAAGGGTGTTGAAATTTGTGATGTTAAAAATAAAAATTTTTGAACAGCTTGAAAATTTAGCTGCAGTTTAAACAAAATGTCAGCACAGTTTTTAATTCATGCAATAAAATGCAAATTAATTATTTAAAAATAGTACAATGTGATTTTGTGTGATTTTTTTTTCTCCCCCTCTAGCTGCCACCTTATCGTGGTGGGGGAGTTTGCGTACCTGGATAATCCTAGGAGCTATGTTGTCGGGGGTTTTGTGCTCCCTGTAGGGTCTCCCAAGGCAAACAGGTCCTAGGTGACGGGTCAGACTAAGGGCAGTTCAGAACCTCCATGACCAGTAAAAAATCAAGGACCGAGACGTCGCCCGGTATGGCAGAGCCGGGGTCCCACCCTAGAGCCAGGCCTGGGGTTGGGGCTCGCACGTGAGCACCTGGTGGTCAGGCCTTAGCCCATGGGGCCCGGCCAGGCTCAGCCCGAAAGAGCGATGTGGGCCCGCCCTCCTGTGGGTTCACCACCTGCAGAGGGGGCCATGGGGGTCAGGTGCAGAGAGGATTGGGTGGTGGTCGAGGGCGGGTGGCCCGGCGGCCCGGTCCATGCTCACAGCCCCTGGCTGTTGGGACGTGGAATGTCACCTCGCTGGGGGGGAAGGAGCCTGAGTTTGTGTGGGAGGTTGAGAGATACCGACTAGAGATAGTCGGTCTCACCTCCACGCACAGCTTGGGCTCTGGTACCCAACTCCTGGAGAGGGGCTGGACGCTTCATTTTTCTGGCGTTGCCCACAGGGAGAGGTGGAGAGCTGGGGTCGCATTGCTTATTGCTCCCCAGCTCAGTAGCCATGTGTTGGAGTTCACTCCGGTGAACGAGAGGGTTGCGTCCCTACGGCTTCGGGTCGGGGACAGGTCTCTCACCGTTGTCTTGGCCTACGGGCTGAGCAGCAGTGCATAGTACCTGACCTTCCTGGAGTCCCTGGGAGGGGTAATAGATAGCGCTCCGACTGGGGACTCCATTGTTCTCCTGGGGGATTTCAATGCCCACGTGGGCGGCGACAGTGAGACCTGGAGGGGGGTGATCGGGAAGCACGGCCTCCCCGATCTGAGCCCAACCAGTCCACATGTGTTTTGTGGATCTGGAGAAGGCGTTCAACCGTGTCCCTCGGGGCACCCTGTGGGGAGTGCTCCGGGAGTACGGGGTCCGGGGCCCTTTGCTAAGGGCTATCCGGTCCCTGTATGACCACAGCAGGAGCTTGGTTCGCATTGCCAGTAGTAAGTCAAACCTGTTTCCAGTGCACGTTAGCCTCCACCAGGGCTGCCCTTTGTCACTGGTTCTGTTCATTATTTTTATGGACAGAATTTCTAGGTGCAGCCAGGGTGTAGAGGGGGTCTCGTTTGGGAACCACAGAATCTCGTCTCTGCTGTTTGCAGACGATGTGGTTCTGTTGGCTTCGTCAAATCAGGACCTTCAGTGTGCACTGGGGCGGTTTGCAACCGAGTGTGAAGCGTCCGGGATGAAAATCAGCACCTCCAAATCCGAGGCCATGGTTCTTGACTGGAAAAAGGTGCTTTGCCCTCTTCAGGTCGGTGGAGTCTACACAATCATCGTCTATGCCGCAAAGTGGTGATCATATCACTGTGTAGGTATGGATATTAGCAAATTGGTGCCTCCTCCTTGCAGCTGTAGACGTCCCTGCTTGCTGAACTGCACAGAACAGAACCAGTGTAAAAGGTTCGACTGTTCTTTTCTGCAGTTGTCCCCTAGGACAGGCACTCTGCTCCGCTTTGACGGACGGAGGATTCTGCAGTGCTCCCGTTTCTCCGCTGTTCCGCTCAGCAGGATCCCGCTGTCCGGTGGCAAAGTCCACTTAGGATGCAGCACAGAACCAGAACTCTGCACCCAGAACAGGCGCTTGAAAGCAAACAAAGTGTAAGAACAGGTTTGAATTTCACCAGAGAGGACAAACTGCAAAATGTTTGCAGAAGGAGAGCCAGTCTATTAAGGGTTTAGAAACTGAGCTGCGTTCACATTACTAGCTGAGTGACTTGAATAATTAATTGCATTGTATTTTACAGTTTATTCTGTTTAATATTTAAACAACTGAGGTATGTTGGACCAGTTCACAGAACTATATTAGGTGAATATAGCAGAGTGTGAATGTGCCAAATCAAATTATTTGATGTGAGATTTGAGCTCCTTACTGTTTTATGAGCCATCTTAACATCTCAAGTTTAATTTATGTGTTTTTCTTGTTACCTTCCTTTGTGTGTGTGCTCAGAGATCAGATTCAGTCAGTTCTGATTTCATTCTGCTTTCTATGTCATCACTGGTGATATGACAGCTGTGAGATCAGATAACGGTCACTTACAAACAGGAAAAAACAAAACAAAAAAGATTCAGGACTCAGAAATGGACAGACTGTCATCAGAAACCGTAACGATGCAACCAGGGCCAGAAGGAAAGTCAGCACTGCAGAATCATTGGCATCTACAGCAGGTGTCTGTCTTCATTTGTCAGAAATGTCCAACAGAGGATGTAAATCTAAGATTGATCCACACAGTCGAACAAGCTGATCCTTCTGGTGCTACACCATAGACAATATGACTGACAACAGATATAAAAAAGTAGGAAAATGGTGAGACCACTATAAACCTTTTAAAATACTGTTTTAGGTGGTTTTACAAACATCAAGCTAAATATTTAGCTAAACGCTGAGACAAATATGCACTTTAATAAAAGAGCTAACCGTTTCTCCCTAAAAGACAGATTAATATAATGTCTAATGACAGACATTTAGCATGTGAGGGCATATTTATTCAAATATGTAATTTGTGGATGTTTTGTACAAGAGTTATATTGTAGCCTGCAGCCTTTTGATGTCAATTGCAATTTCAGGGGCACTTCTAAAATATTAAAAAATAATAAGAAAATAAGAAAAACTGTCTGTTTGTGCAAAATTTTTGACTTTTTTTGGGGGGGGGGGGGGTCGCTTGGAGGGGGTCTCCCCCGGGGAGTAATACAGTGTAGAACTGCCCATGCTTGTCCTTTATCGAGATAATCCATCCCACCTCAGAGGTGTGGCGTATCAAGATGCTGATTAGACAGCATGATTACTGCAAAGGTGTGCCTTAGGCTGGCCACAATGAAAGGCTACTTGGCTATTATATGGATGGATGGTTATTTTAGAGATGTCTGCATGGACCAGTTGTCTGCCTGAGTAGTTGTCACCCAGGACCCAAGGTGGTTCTGTGGTTGCGGCAAAGAGCATCAACCAAGACTTGACTCAAGCTTGATATTTATTATTATTTATCTACTTGAGTTTGTATTTTCAGTTTCTCTCATTAAATAAAGTACTGTTCTTTCCCGATAGTCTGTGTTCCGTTTGAGTTTTTAATCCAAACATGCACACAGTCAATCTGCTGCCTGTGTATCTGCAACACACAATATGAATATACAGTGTTAGTTTAATCCTAAGAAGGGCAAATGACATCTCTAAAAGATAAGTGTAAATTAAAGAAAAAAAAACTTGCTTCCATTCAGAACCAGTTAATAAGAAAAGAAAATCTTCAAAAGGCCTTACTGCAAGAAACACATTTAGCTCCATTTCCATGATGAATTCTGCATCAAATGAAGTGTATCAAATGTTTTTAATGCTGTTTGAACAGAAATATACTGGTGTGTTTGTTCTTTAACAAATACGTTATACGTTTTGTTAACACTGTAAGTGTTCCACATCAAATCAGCACCAGACACCTCACCTTAAAGCAACGCATTCGAGCCTTTTTACCATAAAATAAAGCGTCAATATAATTTTCATGGTACACTGACTTAAAATGGGCAGAATGGTGTGTCTTTAACCAGCAGTGAAAATGACTCTAGAAAAATGCAAACAGAGGTAGAGGCTGTTAACTATCAGACCAACTTGGCCTACGGGCATCAGGGTGAGCCTTTCTTTGCAAAGGTGTGTCTTGAGAGCCTGATGTAGCATCGTGTAATTTTGTGTACCGGGCAGGAACACCTCTTGTGAGAACTGTGTTTTGCTTTACAGCAATCATTGTTTGCTCCACACACTCAGCACATCCACACTCTGGGACACAGAAGGTGGCGGTAACACAACATTAATACCCCTTCACACTGAATGAGGCCGAAAGCCATCCAAATAAAAATTCGACCCACATTCTGGAAGTGTCATGGTGCATTGGAGGACATCGGACAGCAGTCTGAGAGCAAGCTAAACAGTCGGGCAACATCCTGTGGCCGCCCCCACTATTTTGCACAACCCAGTCTAATGGCAGTTTGTGGCAGCATCACGAAAAGTACATTAACCTATGGGTTCATGACAGTGGCACCAAAATGGGCTGCTTTTCATGATGGGGGCACAAATTCATTTTGTGACGGGGCACAAAATGTGGGGTGACAGAGGGAGTCTGGGGGGTATGGATAGGGGAGGGTTGACACTTACACCATTGTTACAGTCAGGATAAGAGAAGGATTATAAATAGCAAAAAAAAAAATCATGAAAATTGGGCGCTTTTCATGATGGGGGCACGAACAAAAAGTGAGACTGAGCTAGTGCATTTGAGGTTATGGCACCCAAACTGTGGAATGCACTGCCACTACACCTATGTTCCATGGACTCTGATGGAACTTTTAAGGAGAAGCTCAAGACCCTTTTGTACAGACTTGCTTTTAATTCGTTTTATTACCTCCGCCAAGGAGGTTATGTTTTCAGTCGAGTTTGTTTGTCTGTCTGTCTGTTTGTCAGCAGGATAACTCAAAACGTTTTGAACGGATTTTGATGAAATTCTGTGGAGTGGTTGGAAATAACAAGAAGAACAAGTGATTAAATTTTAGTGGTGATCCGGATCACGATCCGGATCCAGGAATTTTTTAAAGGATTCTTCACCATTGTGGGATAGGGGGAATTTTGACATTCTAGTTTATAACTCCACAAAAACAAGGCAGAAAGGCTTGAAAAAAATTAAGGTGTATCATAGTCAAATGTTCTATCAAACAACAAAGTTTGGTGATGATCGGATCCGGATTCCAGATCTGGTGATCCAGAATATGCAAAAATATAGGGAAAATAGAAAATGTGTCAGTGTGAGGTGACAAATGAAGCTAGAGATGCACAGCTAACACCGAGCTGTAGCTGAATCTGTACTGATTCAGTAAGCTGTCATCAGATTTGATGTAGTTTCAAATGTTATGGAGCTAGATCCAGAAGAAAACCGCCATTACAGAAAAATCGTTTTTATACAATAACTTTTGAATTAATAAAGACATAAAAGTGATTCCAAGTTCTAGTGTTATGTTTTCATGGTCAAGGATGTCAAATATAAAGGAAAGAAAAGTGTATGTATCATAGTTTTGATGGTAACACTGAATTGTTGAATAGGTCACTGTGCCAAGGAGGGAATCTCTTTAGGGTCAGTGACCCTATGGCCTTGTGTAGCACATGCAACACATAAATGTTAAAAAACTCATATATTTGCAGTTTAGTTAAATAATAAATTGAATTTTGTCTCTTATTTGTTTTTGTCTATAAGCACATGCAATATCAATATCAGTGCTCAGATGACAGTAGCTTCTGGGAAAGGTGTAAGTTGCAATAAACTGATGCCAAGCGCTAAGGATACATGCTATCCAGTCACAGCAGATGAAACTTTTTTTACTAGCAATCATCATTGTTAGATGTTTTTAGGTTCAATGATTCCACGGCGTCAGTGACCCCATGGCCTTGGCGGAGGTTTGCACTCTCCGAGTGCTTCTAGCGTTATTGATGCTTTTAGTTTCTGTAGTTTTGTTCCTGTGTTCTTACATTCCTGTAAAGCACTTTGTGATTTTATCTTGAAAGGTGCCATACAAATAAACTTTACTTACTTACTAGTTTTGCGCATGTGCAAAACAGTCAATGTGCAGTCAAGGTGGAAATACTGTATATCGAACGGCAGTCAGAGTGCAGTCTGACTGCAATCTGACTACAATCTAAATATTTGTACGGCATGAAAATGGCATTCGAAGCTATCTGATCGCATTTGAGGGGCAGTTCGTCATGATCCGCCACGGTCCAAATGTTCCGACTGTGCCTGAATGCATCACGAGTGCAGTGCAAGTGTTGCTGGTATATATTTCCTCAACCCGCAATCGGACCTCACTCGTCCAATGTAAGTACATTCGTAATAATCTCACTGCCAGACAACTGTCTCGGTAATAATAAAGTGTTCCATCAACATTTGTGCTGCGTTCAGAGGATTATTGCGCACAGCGTGTGCACAAATTCTGCATTTTGTATCTCCTGTTATAAAGCTTCATGATTCAGTGGTATAGACGAGGTGATGTTTTCACTAAAACATCAGATCTAGGCTTGCATCTCAGATGTACCTTCTGGCAAATTGTAGGTAAACTTTCAGATCTTCTTTTTAAGAAAATCCTCCTCTGCTCCACTTCATCATGATGCTGTATAACTGGGGATATAAAATCCAAAACTTGCACTATGCACAATTTCTCCAATCACAGCCATAGAAGCTTATACCTTCTTCTGGGTTGTCTAGGTGTCTTGCTGGCTTTGCTCACTCTTCTCCTTCTTGCACAGTCACTCAGTTTTTGAGAACGGTCTACTCCACACAGATTTACCATAGAGTGCCATACTGTTTGTATTTTTTTTTATAACTGATGTAAATAAAGTCCAAGACATATCCAGTGACTTGAAAATGTTCATGTATCCATCCACGAACTCATATGAAGAAAACTGTCAATAAAACTGATTATATCCAGGTATTAAAGCAAAGGGGCCCACTACTCATGCAACCCATCATCTTGGCTTTTATATTATTAATAAATTTATATCAGGTTGTAGAGATTTACTTTCAGTTTGAGTTTAAGGAAGATAATTTTAGAAATTTTTATATTGAGAAGCCTGGTTTACTTTTTGTATTTGAAATGCCATAAACAAATTAAAATGCATGAAATACCAAGGGGCTAAATACTTTAGCAAGCCACGGTCAAGCAGTCTAAGGGTAATATGGCTCTAAAGCTGAAAATCTGAAATACATTTTTGGAAATTCTTCAAATGCTTCATGAAAATACACGTTTATTCATGTGGATGAACTGTTTTGGTGTTTGAAATGGATTTAATAATGTCTTGGGTTCACAAAAGTCATGGAATATATGAAGAAAAGTCATGATCAGTGCACAATAAATGTCTAAAATGAAAATAAGTAATCTCATTTATTGAGTAGAAATGTTTCCCATCACTCAGCATTACCAAATATTTGAGTGACTTAAATGCAGTGATTCAGAATAAACACTAGATAGTACATGTCAAGCTTCATGGAATGTCAAAAAAAGAGTATTATAACTTTTTTTTTCAACACTACATTTATTTTTAGAACTGCCTGTGCCCAAAACACACCCATTCATATTTACCACTGATGTTTATTTTTCTACAATAAAAAAATGGACAGGGTATAGTGATCATTTTGAAATGCTAAAACTCATACAATTTTGCCAAAGAAAGAAAGAAAGAAACATACTTCTGCTAATACACAGATCTATCACACTATGCACCTGAGGGTTCACATTATGCATGTATGGAAATGAATACACTTACTGATCTTAAATGGATGTCTATTTTTAATTAAATATCTCCTTAAACACCAACATCCATGTTGGTAAAATCTTCACACCTATCCACGTGGCAAATTACTCAATGTGTGTTTGTCCACAATGATATTTCTTTGTCTGAAACTGTTTACAAGTTGGTTCTTCATGATTCTCTGTTTATTGGTCAGTTCCACTCAGAATGCCTGACTCATACATGCTTGAGCCATGTATGCATAGAAACAGATGATGCAGTACCACATGACATTCTCCAGCTTCTCAGATTGGTTGTGAATGAAGGATCATCTGGAGGAAAAATGGAAAGCAGAGCTAATAAGGTGCAGTTTCGGGATGTGTTTGAGCTGAGTCTCTTACATTCTGTTGCTAAAATATGACAAAAAATATTATTGAAAACACTCTTAATATTAAAGTTGAATGGATTGTCAGGAACCCAGTCGTGAGAGGAAACTAGGAACAGATGTGACTGCAACCCTAAATCACAACAGCACACACCCCAAGGATAGCCCCCAGGCAAACAACCCGGAGCACCCGGGTGGACTTGGTAGATAGCTGTGATGTTTGAGTGTGACCACTAGGGGCAGTTACACTATATAAAGAGGATGCCATGCTGAGAGCTGGGAGATGGGAATAATGAGACAGGCGAGTGGGTAACACCCTTAAGTTGTTCTTATAATTGCAGTGTGTCATAAAGTTGCTGTGTTGTTCCTGTGAGGACAGACTCATAATTGCTCCCAGGGCATTGCAAGTAGGCCTTCCGTACCTGGGAGGTGAACTGGGGCCCCCAGACCGAGACTATATCCAGTGGAATGCATGCAGATAGAAGACATAGTGGACCAGTAGGTCTGCAGTTTTCTGAGCTGAAGGGAGCTCAGACAGAAAGGGATGAAGTGGACAGCATTGGAAAAGCAGTCAGCCATGGTGAGGATGACTGAGTGTCCAGTAACAGTAAGTAAGTCCAGTAACAAAATCCAAACAAAACCAGGGATGATAGGGAATCTGAAGAGGATGGAGGAGTCCAGATGGGGGTTGTTGAGAAGTCTTGTCCATGGCACAAATGGAACAAGACAAAACAAAATCCTCAGTCTGAAGCCATGGAGGGCCACCAGAAATGTCTTCTGGCTGTAGACAAAGTGTGATGAATACGAGGGTGACAGGCAAGACTGGATGAGTGACAAAACTGAAGGATCTCCCTTGTGAGGTTCCCAACGATGGGAGAGGGAAGGAGGGCAGAAGTTTTGAGGAAGCAACCAATTAGCATGCTGACTGCAGGAATGTCCACCAGAGCTGTTGCCTGTGAATTGAGTGTTCATTTTTCTTCCATAAGCCATCTCCAAGGTATTTCAGAGACTGCAGACCCCTCCAGTCAGTTCCTCTATTCCTCCAAAGCCTCCTTATAGCCAACTGTTTCCTACATCACAATTGGCTTCAGCCAGGTGCAGATGACAAGAGAAAAATGTGCAGGGTTGCTGTTTACTGTTGGGCTATATCTGAGAAAGCACATCTCCAACCCCACTGTCAGAGTTATAGACCTCCGCAATAAACTGCTGACTGGGATCAGATTAAATGAGGATGGGAGCTGCAATGAAAAGATATTTTAGACATAAAAAAGCCTGATCTGCAGCAGTTATCCAGGCAATATGAGTTTTAGGTGAAGTGAGTGTGGTTAATGGAGAGGGACCTGACTGTAGTTACAGATAAACCTGCACTAAAAGTTTACAAACCCTAGGAAATGAAGTTTTTTGAGAGTAGTCAGAATTGGCCATTCACTAATTGACCTGATCTTGTCTGGATCCAGTTTTATTTTCCCTTGTTCAATAATGAATGCCAAGAAGGTAACTGATGATAAATGGAATGCACACTTTTCAACCTGGATAAATAACAAAATTTTCCACAGCTGCTGGAGAACTTGTTGAACATGTGTCTGATGTTCCTTCAAGTTATTCGAAAAAAAAAAAAAAAAAATCAGTACTCCGTGGGCCAGGTAGGCCATCCACGCCCCCCCCCCCCCCCCCCCAGTACTCTATATTTATATTTAGTAATGCTATTTGGTCTCACCAATGCTTCCCACCACCTTCCAGGTGTTGATTAGTGATGTACTGCGTGACTTCCTCAATCAATCATCATGATCAATTTCAACAACAACCTGTACTCCATGGGCCAGGTAGGCCATCCACGCACCCCCCCCCCCCCCACTACTCTCCGCCATTGGGTTCAACTACTTCTTTGGACCTTCTAGAACACCAAAATCAGGTGCCACCATTGTCAAACTCATTTGGTCCTTCCCGTGGCAGCCATTTTCAAAATGGCCACTACAAACTTGACTAAAGCCCAATAACCTATTTCTGGACCTCTTTTTTTTTTTTTTTTTACTGTTAATGACTTTTAAATCCATATTGTAGCGTAAGAGGGGTATTTTGGGGTTTGCTGGAAAAATGTGGTGTTTGGGGGCCGTATTGAATTTCAAAATGGCTGCCCAAAAATTAAAAAATGCTCTATTTTGAGTATTAAGGCACATAGAGACATGATCTTGGTGTCTAAACATAGGTTTTCAGACCCAAGGAATCCATGTGTACCAACTAAAATGGTCTGCTGTCAGTGGCCATCTTGTATTTTCAAGATGGCTGCCTGTTAATTACATTTCATGGGCTACATATTGTTATTTTAAACCATATAATCTTGATATGACAATGTTTCTGCATAGTTTATTAACATATCACACTCTTATTACATCAGATGGTACCGGTATATGACTAAAGAGGAATAAAATACAATACATACTAACAAATACATATTTAGACAGTTTAAACATATTTACCATTGTTACTTAATGTTGTATGTAATACATAACTCTAATATGTAACACAACTCTAATATTACAATTCCATGTCATTCACAGTTTAGTTTTCATCCTTACTGTCACTCTCTTCTGGGATAACATAACTGTCACTCTTACATGAAATTACATCACTCGATATATACATTGCTATTCAAAGCGTGTTATATGTGACACATCAACTCTAATATTCGAATACCATTTCTTTCACAGTTTAGTTGTCATCATCACTGTCACTGTCTTCTGACAAAACATCACAGTCACTTTCATCTGAGATCACATCACTCTCTACTGCATCATTCTCATCAGAGCTGTAGTCATCATTGCTCTCTACACCATCATCCTCTTGTGCCACATCATGGGGGATAAGAGGTCCTTCAAACCATAATGGTGGTAGTTTGCCATCCAAATATGTCCAGCCATGACCCTCTGTAGGCTTGGGGACTGAGGGTTGAGCAATGTGGGCTCACTTCCAGATGGCTACCTGATAGTTTGCTCTTCTTATGTGTTGTATGAGAGCTTTCCTGCATGGAGGCAGTTGGCACAGGTCAATATGTCTGTCAACATTTATTGTTCCATCTGGGGCCCCACACCTTTCTTTCAAGCGGTCATGACGCAGCTCATCAACTGAGGTTGAATGTGATTTGCCATACATGATACAGGTGAACTTCTCTATGTCTGCATATAGACTGTCTTTAACTTCCCAGTTGTCTCCAAGTTCATCAGTACCATGGAACTCATGAGACCTCAACACTTGTTTGAGAGGCCTCACTTTGCCAATACCTTTGAAGGCACTTGTTGAGTCACAATGAGTGAAGGCATGGAGTCCCAACAGAGCTGTGCAAAGTGGTTGCCCCTATGTGCCTGCAAGCTCGGTTACATCAATCAGTCTTTTATTGTCACCTGTATCTGTATCAAACAGCACTGTAATGGTCATCTTTGAAGCATGGTGAAGAAGAATGAAGAAGATGTCACTGTCAGGAGACCGTACACGTACTGTTTTGTACCCTTGATCTTGTGCATACAGGCAGTAGAGTACAACCCTGGTGTCCGTCCCCTCTTGCGTGGAGTACAAGGAATTGATCTCTGTTCTGACTACTGAGCTGCCATCCTGGCTTTCTAAATGGAAGCAGTGGCCCTGTGTGACTACTAAGATACTCCTGTCAATCAGTTTTGGCCCGAAAGAATCATTTGACCATATTCCTGCCATTGTTTCGACAAGTTGCGTTTTATTGTCATCATTTTGCAGGAAGTTCTTCCAGTTTGCTGGACATTTTGTCTTTGGGCCAGATATTATCAGTTTCTCACTTGAGCCTCTCCGGTCCCTTTCCTGGGTTTTCACAGAATCTTCAGCATACATGTCACTGCTGAACAGAAAGTCAGTCACAGGCATAGTGTCAAACACTTTATGGGCAATCAGGCTGAAGTTTTCTGGGATATTTGTCATTGAGTGGAATGTAGCATTGCCATCTTGAATAAGCAAGGTGTTGTCAGATGGAAGCGGGGCATCATCTACCCTTTTCACCAGGTGGGCAAACCCCTTGGCTTTGTTTGTCTTTGCCATATACCTTATATATGCCATATTTGCCATATATATAGATTATATGGTTTAAAATAACAATATGTAGCCCATGAAATGTAATTAACAGGCAGCCATCTTGAAAATACAAGATGGCCACTGACAGCAGACCATTTTAGTTGGAACCAATGGATTCCTTGGGTCTGAAAACCTATGTTTAGACACCAAGATCATGTCTCTATGTGCCTTAATACTAAAAATAGAGCATTTTTTAATTTTTGGGCTGCCATTTTGAAATCCAATACGGCCGCCAAACACCACATTTTTCCAGCAAACCCCAAAATACCCCTCTTACACTCCAATATGGATTTAAAAGTCATTAACAGTAAAAAAAAAAAAAAAAAAGAGGTCCAGAAATAGGTTATTGGGCTTTAGTCAAGTTTGTAGCGGCCATTTTGAAAATGGCTGCCAGGGGAGGGACCAAATGAGTTTGACGATGGTGGCACCTGATTTTGGTGTTCTAGAAGGTCCAAAGAAGTAGTTGAACCCAATGGCGGAGAGTAGTGGGGGGGGGGGGGTGCGTGGGTGGCCTACCTGGCCCATGGAGTACAGGTTATTGTCGAAATTGATCATGATGATTGATTGAGGAAGTCACGCAGTACATCACTAATCAACACCTGGAAGGTGGTGGAAGCATTGGTGAGACCAAATAGCATTACTAAATATTCAAAATATTAAGCATTGCAGAGATCAAGTTTAGTCAAAATAGAAGCACCATGAAGGGGTTCACAGGAGGAACTAAGAAATGGAATGGGGTAGTTATTTTTCATGTAATATTGTTTAATCCCCTGTAATCAACACAGGGAATGTGAACTCAAAGATCTAAAACTTTTTCTTTGTGCACAAAAGACCTATTTCTCTCAAATATTGTTCACAAATCTGTCTAAAATTGTGTTAGTAAGCACTTCTTTGCCGAGATAAACCATCCCACCTCACAGGTGTGGCATATCAAGCTACTGATTAGACGGCATGATTATTGCACAGGTGCCTTGGGTTGGCCATAATAAAAGGCCACTCTGAAATATTATACAAATAATGAATGTTTATGAGTTCAGTGGTACGAGTTGAATGGTTTGCTCCAGCTTTCACCGAATTAAATATTCGCTCCATTGAAAGAATGTAAAAACATTCATTATTTGTTTTATATAATGGCTAAACTAGATCCTTGTCATTTGATATTTTATTAATTTCTAAACAACAGAAAAGGGACTTACATTTTGGTGTTCCACTGCTGCTAAAGTCCTAATTGTGACGTGTAGTCCAGTGCTGCTGTGCACTGACTTCGTACTTCGAAAAAAAAAAAAGAATTTGTGTAGTTCCTCATTCAAGCCAAAAATCACGTCACCTTTTCACCTTTTCATCTGAACAGTTCTTGATGCATCCAGATGGCTTACACTGGAGTGGATTTTGTGTGTGTTACAAGAATTAGCAGCGTCAGTTAGCTCAATTAAATTGTCGTCTCGGTAGAGTCGTTCTCCCACGCGCGCATACACACAACCAGCTTGGTGCTTGTGTGCACGTGTACTACTGTACCAAAAAAAAAGACTGTGTACATCCTCAGTGCAGCATAAAAAATAAAATAAAATAAAAACATCACGTAGGAAATTCGTCCAGCTTTTCATTCTAACTTTCTGCTAACAGCCATCAAACAGCACAGTGGATTTGTTTTATGTGTGTGTGTGCGTGCACATTTGTGTGTGTTGGTGCGTGTGCATGTGCATGCATGAGCACGTGTACGTGGACAGGCGAGTGTGTGCATGTGTACGCGTGCATGTGTGAGTGGGGAGTGTGTGCGTGTGTGTGTGTGCACAGAGTGCAATGGTACCAAACGTATGGAGCCAAATTTCCACTCTACATGGAAACAAAGTGCACTCTAAATGCAATGCAACACAAATGGGACGAATAATCCATGTTGTGTGACATACAAAGCACCAATCAAATGACGAGGATCCACTCAGCTGTTATATAATCAGTTTTATCACACAGCACAATGCCACCGATGCCACACGTTTTAAGAAAGCATGCAATTGGCATGGTGACTGCAGGAATGTCCACCAGAGCTGTTGCTCGTGAATTGAGTGTTCATTTCTCTACCATAACCTGCCTCCAAAGGCATTTCAGAGAATTTGGCAGTACATTCAAGCAGCCTCACAGCCGCAGACCATGTGACACCACACCAGCCCAGTAGGGTCCCTTTACTGAGCGAGTAGCGTCAACTGAGAACATGGCACCATTTTGGGGCCAATTGTGCTGAACTACTGAATGGACCTTTTATGCGTTCGTCTTTTTTTTTTTTTTAATCATTTAACCACACACAGCAACACATCCATCTACAGGTGCTATCAAAATCAATATAAAAATAGTTAAGCTATCAAATTTTCATGAATTTACAATTTATGATGATTGATTTAATTAATTTAAAGCCCGATTTACACTTCTGCAGACGTGCTTCACAGCTTTAAAATTCTCCGTTGCTGGATTATGCTTTATTCTGAACTAATTTTACCGTCAACAAGATTTTCTTTCTGCAATCATCACCTCTAAATCAAAGGTAAGGTGTACAATTTCCTCTTTTACCGACTCTGTGTTGTAAATTTACTGACTTTTCTGATCCATTTGTAATCAGCGTGCGAACTGCAAAAACTATTAACACATGGAAGAGTGAAAGCAGAAAAGTGTGAAATCACATCCTTTTGCTGTATCTGATTTATCAGGTGCACGTCTGAGTCTGAGCACGGTGTGAAAAAAAATAAACGGCCATTTTTTAATCACGAAAATAACTCCAGTCCCACATGCATGGGGTTTTTAATGGAAATACACTGCGATCGGATGGGACATTTCATCCAATATGAGCAAATAATATGTTATACAAAACCCATTATATACAGTGTTTATTACATGGAAAACAATACAAAAACATTGCAACTTTTTTTTGTCTGGTGACTGAGAATATCAGGTTTACACGATGACGGTTTAGGTGAGTTTTACTTTACACTGGACTGAACACTAAATTTACCTCCCAAAGTCTGATGATGAAGTCGCTTTCCATCCCATGCGGCTGACTTTATTTTCCCAAATTTTCCTTCTGTTCGGATCTGAAGAGAATCTGTACATCTTGAACCCCTTGTTGTGTCTATTTGTGCATCCAAATGCACAGCAACCTGGCATTTTCAGTGATTGAATTAATAAAATAGCTGGATTTACATGCAGACAGATTAACAGTGAACACTATTTTGGCCCCAAGATGGCACCACGAGTCACGTGACCTTGTTTTTTTTTTTTGACTCGTCATGTTGCCAGTCTGAATTAAGGGACTCTACAGCCCAGGAACTCCAGCATTTTTACCTCCAAGATAATCTGAGACCAGCCACCTGAACAGCTGCTGCAAAAATCAGTTTACAGAACAAAAAGATTTCTCCACAAACTGTCAGAAACTGTATCAGAGAAGCTCATCTTCATGCTCATCATCATCATTGGAGTCTCGACCTGACTGCAGTTCATCATTGTAACCGAATGGAGTGGGCAAATGCTCACATTCGATCATCTGGCACTTTGGAGAGGTGTTCTCTTTACAGAAAACTGCACATTTCAGAGTGGCCTTTAATTGTGGCCAGCCTAAGGCACACCTGTGCAATAATCATGCTGTCTAATCAGCATCTTGATATGTCACACTTGTGACTTGGGATGGATTATCTCAGCAACACAGATTTGACAGATTTGTGAACAATATTTAAGAGAATTAGGTCTTTTGTGTATACAGAAAATATTTTAGATCATGAAAAATGTGACCAAAAACAAATGTGTTGTGTTTATATTTTTTCAGTGTATATTCAAATATTTTCTGTGATTGTTCTTAATAAGAGTGAAATATATTTTGTTGATTGTTTTTGCATTTCTGGGAACCTAATATGTGTACGTAGTATGTGCTTTGCAATGTGAGGGGTGATATTTAAAAAAAAATAGACATAAAAATTCAGTAAGGTACATCTTATATATTTCAATTCTAAGGTGGAACTATGCTAGTATACTAAGGTATATCTAAATATCTAAAAAGGAAGAGTGAAATAGAAGAGTAGAAAAGAGTAGAGCTTAGGTGCTTGGTCTTGAGAACCAGGGATGGTAGGTTGAAAAGCTTTTTCCCATGGGAACTCTCCCTACCCACCCAAGCAGCTCAAGAAAAAGTATATAATAATAAATAATAAGAAATAAGAAAGATAAGACATCATATATATAACTATATTTAGATATTAAGGGTAATAAACATATATACAATAAATATGGTACGATATAATATACATGTAATTTAATGTGATTAATTTGGTTAATTAATTGCAAAGCTTGTCCCAAACTAATTCGGAACAGTTTTGTAATTATTAGCTATGTTAGTTTAATAAATGAATGTGTCCCAAAAGACTTAATACTGTGTAATTCTTACACTATTAAATTATCCATTTAGTCTCAAAGCAGTTGAGTTGGAGATTTTGTAGCTACAAGGGGTGAAAAAAGTCATATTTTGCATTTTAATCAATGTCCTTGATCAAAAGTATGATAATGGGATTTCATCAAGTACCACTCTGTGCTGAGCTGTCTAAAAGGGCAAATGAAGAGGAGATCTTTTCAGCATGAAGAAGAAAAGGTATTCATCACCTTCTGTTGTTAAAGGACAGAGGTCCTTCTTTCATTTGTGGTAGTGAGTGGGTGGGGTGGGGAGGGGAGGGGGGAGCAATGGCAAATTGAAATGTGTGAGTGTATTGATTGTGTGAAAGAGAAGCATTTGATATAGATGCACAGAGGATGAGCACGATGTTACATGAAAAAAAAGGGAGAAAAAGAGAGAGGCAGGTTGGAAATGTGAATGTTTGACTCCCACTGGGAGCAGTCAAGCATAGAGGCTTGATACAAATGACTAAAATAGAAACACATCTGTGCTATCTGTGACAACAACGCCTTTGCAAGCATTTAAGACAATTACTTTTAATCATTCGTTAAACAGAATAATTAATGCTAACGCTGCTTTCACCATTGTGGCACTCATCCTTGCATGCATAAATAACATGATGGGCAAACTGCTTTAGATGTGTCACATTAATTATACACCTTTTCAGGAAGTTCACAGAGAAACAGATATTCAACTTTGAACAAAACAATACTTCATAGATATTGAAATCTGTTTCCGTGCCCTATACTTCAACCGTCTGAGGTCCATGGATGCACTGGCGTGTCTAAGTCCAGTTTTTGTCTTTTTTTTTTTTTTTTTTGATGGATCAGCTACATCACAGGAATTTCATTTGGCCACTTCCTGAAACTACAAATGCTCAGCTGTAAAATCCAAATCTCATTGAGATGATCTTTGACTCACAGCCCATTTTCAAGGCCAGAGAAGGTCACATGGGTGTGTCTCCTCTCTGTCCCTGCAAGAAGTTGCACTCTGGCTGCAGCATCTGTTAGTGAGCGATCCACAATGAACTACGGCATTAAACACTCTTAAACTCTTTAAGTAACATTCCTGTCAGCCTGAAGACACTTGTATATTTTGAATTTGTCTTACAAAGAAAATCGTCATGGACAAAGTGGAGGGACTAAAACACATTTCATATTTTCACATTTAGAACCTAATAACTTATTTTTTCACCTGAGGCCATCAAATGTGGCCTTCAGGTATTGCAAAGGCTTTTCGTCCGTCCGTCTGTCTGTGCTCAGCATAAGTCCAGTCCTATTACTGCTAGACTCTTGAAATTCACAGGGAACATTCTTGGGACACAGACCTTGGACAAGTTCAAAGATGGCTAACCTTGATGTATTTTAAGAGACATTTTAAGAGGTCAAAAAAGTCACATTCACTTATAAACTGATTAGATTATTCTTGTCGATTATGTAAAAAGGATAAGAATTTGGCACAATTTGTCCTGAGAATTCAGGAAATAGTGCAGGGGTTTTCATAAGTCATCCTGTGCACTCCATGACATACACACCATGGGATCAAATGTCTGAGACACAATGCAGACCAACAATTTTCAACAAAATTGTATTTGTCAACACAAACTGGCCATCTTTTCTTCATAGAATTTACTTAACCATTTGTTTGAGATGAACCTTCTTGGATGAAGGAGCTGCCGTTGCTACAGTGTTTAAACTTTTTCATGGTTCGAATGAAACTGAAGTGCACAGCGTTTGATTTCTGTTACACAAATTCTTTAGCTAAACATTGTTAAATCATGAATGATTTTGACATGATTCTGAATGCAGCTCCAGTCAGTTGCATCAGTAGTTGAACAGTGACACAAATTCTATAATTTTGTTTCCGTAGGCCCCTTTATGTGGCCTAACATCTCAAGTAACATGAAAATGAGAATATCCACACTGACCGGTCTCATTTATTGGCATTTATATGACACATATAGTGCATCCAGAAAGGATTCATGGCACTTCACTTTATGTTACAGCCTTATTCCAAAATAGAGTAATTCATATTTTCCCTCAAAATTCTACTCACAACACCCCATAATGGCAACATGAAAAAATCTTTTTGGAAATTTTGGCAAATTTGTAAAAATAAAAAACTAAGAAATCACATCATAAGTATTCACATCTATTGCTCTGTACTTGGTTGTTGCACCTTTGGCAGCAATTACGGTCTCAGGTCTTCTTGAACATGATGCCACAAGCTTGGTGCACTGACCTCTGTGCACTTTTGCCCATTCCTCTTTGCAGCACCTCTCAAGCTCCATCAGGTTGGATGGGGAGCGTCGGTGCACAGCCATTTTCAGATCTCTCCAGAGATGTTCAATCAGATGCAGGTCTGGGCTCTGGCTGGGCCACTCAAAGACATTCACAGAGTTGTCCTGTAGCCACTCCTTTGATATCTTGGATGTGTGCTTCAGGTCATTGTCCTGCTGAAAGATGAATCATCACACCAGTCTAAGGTCAGAGCGCTCTGGAGCAGGTTTTCATCCAGAATGTCTCTGTACATTGCTGCATTCATCTTTCCCTCAATCCTGACTAGTCTCCCAGTTCCGCCACTCATAAGCATCCCCACAACATGATGCTGCCACCACCATGCTTCACTGTAGGGATAGTGCCTGCTTTCCTCCAAACATGTTGCCTAGCATTCACACCAAAGAGATCGGTCTTGGTCTCATCAGACCAGAGAATTTTGTTTCTCATAGTCTGAGAGTCCTTCAGGTGCCTTTTGGCAAACTCCAGGCTTCCATGAGCCTTTTAGTAAGGAGTGGCTTCAATACAGGCCTGATTAGTGAATTGCTGCAGAGATGGTTGTCCTTCTGGAAGGTCTCCTCTCTCCACAGAGGAATGCTGGAGCTCTGACACTGAGTGATTGCTCACCTCCTTGATCAAGGTCCTTTTCCCACTATCACACAGTTTAGACTGGTGGCCAGCTCTAGAAAGAGTCCTGCTGGATCTGAACTTCTTCCATTTACGGATTATGGAGGCCACTGTGCTCATTGGGACCTTCTAGGCAGCAAAAATGTTTCTGTCCCCTTCTCTAGATTTGTGCCTTAAGACAATCCGGTCTTGGAGGTCTGCAGATGGTTCCTTTGCCTTCATGCTTTTTTGTGCTGTGACATGGGACCTTAAATGTAGACAGATGTGTACCTTTCCAAATCATGTCTTATCAACAGAATTTACACCAGGTGGTCTCTAATTCATATTATATCAAGGATGATAAGTAGAAACAGGATGCATCTGAGCTCAATTTTGAGATTCATGGCAGTGGGTGTGAATACTTATGTACCTGTGATTCCTTAGTTTATTTTTTTTTATTTATTTTTAAGAAATGTTCAAAAAATGTCAAAAAATGTTTGTCATTATGGGGTATTGTGTGGAGAATTTTGAGGAAAAAAATGAATTCCATCCATTTGGAAAAAGGCTGTAACATAAAATGTGGAAAAAGTGAAGCACCTGAAAACTTTCTAGATGTACTGTTCTGGACGCCATGGCTGGGGAATGCGTACTGTGTTTGGATGGACATGGACTAACAACTGCCCAATGTGATGCGTGTGTGTCTGCTTGCTGTCATCACGTAGACATACATAAAAACGTATATCGTTGTTGCAGTGGTCTGCAGCGAGCTCCACACATTGACAGGCTACCCCAGGTGAAACAGACCATCAGATCACAACACGCTGCGGCAATCTGAACATCACGTGACCCATGTAAGCTCTGTTCCACATGACGCGGTGTTAGTCCTGCGGCGCGCCTGCCCACAAGACACGCATGTCGGGCATGACATACGCATCCTGCTTTTCATTCATAGTAATTTCATGACTGTACGTCTGTGACCATGGGTCATCTACAGAGGAACAGACGGATCATACTTGTACTGGCCCGCTTGATAAGAGGGATTCAATAAAATGTGGTGTTTTAATATGGTATGTGGTTTTATTTTTTTTTTTTAAATACGTCCATGTCCTTGATATCAGGCATTTTGCCGCCCCTTTTACAGGACAGAGATGGTAGCTCAGTGGTAAGTCTCTGGTTGCAATTAGAGCTTTTGGAATGTGCTGGTTCGAATCCCATGGATAGGATGTGGATGTATTTTTTTTTTTCTGGCACTGTGTTCCCGCGTGCACAACACCGTTGCACCAGGATCATTCACACCTGCCCATCGGCTCAATGTTTGCATGGTTTGCTCATACAAGCTGTTCCGCCGTGTGTCGCGGAAACTGAGAGGTGTTGTGTGTGATACAAAGGGAAATAAGTTGTCTGCATTGTGTTTGCATTGATGAATTCACAGAGCTGGATATTGTTCATGCTGGTTATGTTCAACAAACATTTATTCTCATGGAATGTGCTGAATTAATTAGCCAGATAAGACATAGAATAATAATAACACAGTGAGAATAATGTCAGAGACAGAATAATATGTCCAATCAGTTCTCCACATTCCACCTTTCTGTCCCCTACCTTTGTGATCAGAGCTGCCATGGGAAATCAAGCAACTTTTGAGGCAGTCTGATAATTCCTAGGTTCCCAGAAACTGCCCGTTACTGGGTGTTCATATTAGACATCCTCCAGTCATAGGTACTTCATTGGAGCACTCATCAAAATTGGCATGAACCCTGGTATAAACTGAACAATCAGTTTAATTAAACAGTGATTCTGGTGATTCACTCAATCCTCTGTAATTTGTCGCAGCCTACAACATTTGCATGTAATGTGTCATTTATTCTCATGGAATCATTCTCAGGCCAACAACACTTATGGGAAAAAGGGGGACAAAAACACAGACTGGTATGAGGTCCACTGGGAGGAAATGGAGCCTGTGACTGAGGCCAAGAGGAGAGCCCTCCTGGCCTACCAAGGCAGTGCCCACTCCCAGCACATTAGAAAGCCATCAAGGCTGCCAAGAGAAAACCCCAGCAAACTGCCCCGCCACTGCGCCAAGTCATACTGGCTGAACCTCTGCAGCAGTATACAGACAGCTGCTGACACTGGAAATGCAAGGGGCATGTATGAGGGCATCAAGAAGGCAACAGGCCCATCCACCTCCAAATCTGCCTCGCTCAAGTCAAAGACAGGCAAGTCATCACAGACCAGGGGAAGCAGCTGCAGTGCTGGGTTAAGTACAGTCTCGAGTGTTATGCAACCCTGAACATTGTCACAGTCACAGCCCTCAAGGACATCCCAGATCTGCCAGTCATTGAAGAGCTAGACATGCCACTGACCATGGAAGAGCTTGAAAAGCCATTGACTGCCTTGCTAGTGGGAAGACCTCAAGGAGTGACAGCATCCCATCAGAAGTCTTAAAGAGTGGGAAACCTGTGCTGCTAAAACACCTGGACAATCTTTTGCTGCCTCTGCTGGGAACGGGGACACATTCCCCAGGATATGCCGAGATATGAGCATCATCACCTTGTATAAAGAACAAAGGAGACAGAAATGATTGCAATAATTATCGAGGCATCTCCCTTCTCAGCATTGCTGGGAAGGCCTTCCGCCCGTGTTGCCTTAGTGTGTCAACAGACCATAGCCTTGCGTGTTTACCCCCGAGTCCCAGTGTGGTTTTTGAGCTGGGAGGTCTACCGTGGACATGATCTTATCAATATGCCAGCTGCAATAGAAGTTTCAAGAGCAGCAAATATCACTATACATCACGTTCATCGACCTGACCAAGGCTTTTGACTTGGTCAGTCGAAGCGGACTCTTCAGGCTCCTGCAGAAGATCGGCTGTCCCCCAAAAACTCCTTGCAGTGGTCTCTTCTTTCCATGAGAACATGCACAGTAAAGTTTGCTTCAATGGCGCAACATTAGAGGCCTTCTCAGTTAGCAGTGGGGTGAAATAGGGCTGTGAACTTGCACCGACGCTCTTTGGAATCTTCTTCTCCATGCTCCTTCAGTATGCCTTGAAGGATTACAGTGAGGGAGTGTACATTCACACCAGGGCCAACAGCAAGCTCTTCAACATCACCTGACTTCGCGCCAAGAAGAAGACAAACTGAAGAAGAAAAATGTCATGGTGCAGGGCATAGGTTGCTCCCCCTAAACATCGATGGGTACAGCCTGGAAGTTGTGGAGCACTTCACATACCTTGAGTCAACCATGTTTACCTCACTCTCCATTGATGCAGAGATGAACAGCAGCATTGTGAAGACAGCAGCAGTCATGATAAGACTAAGCCACAGAGTCTGGAATGCCAGCCTCACTGAGAACACTAAACTGCGCATCGACCAGACCTCCATGCTCAGCACACTCCTCTACGGTAGTGAGGCATGGACCACCTATACCAGACATGAGAAAAAGCTCAACAGCTACCATCTGAGGTGCCTTAGATGAATCTGCACATCGGATGGCAGGACAAGGTGCCCAACACAGAGGTCTTGGAACGCGGCCAACATGAGCAGCATGTTTACCATTCTTGGTGAAAGGCACCTTTGTTGGCTTGGTCAGGTCAGGAGAATGGATCTGCGCTGCATTCCTAAAGGTCTACTGTAAAGTGAGCTGGCAGAGGGAAGTCATTTGGCTGGTTGACCACGCCTGCACTTCAAGGATGTCTGCAAGAAGGACATGAAAATGTGCAGCATCAATGTCAACATGTAGTGTGCAGAGGACCATGCAGCCTGGAGCCTTACTGTCAGAACAGGTGCACAAAGGGTTAAGCAGGAGAGCAATGAGCTAAGAGGTTAGGAATGACAGTGGCAGCCTCAGCAGGCATCACAGTACACAGGAAACAAATGCAGCAGAGACTGTCACTCACACATTGGACTAATAAGTCATTCGTGCAGGTGCAGAGAGAAACAAAAGTAAAAAAAAAAATTCCTGTATAATTGTATTGTCAACTGTGTTGGTAGCATGGCCCAAGCAGAGTGTCCCCTTTGAGTCTGGTCTGCATGAGGTTTCTTCCTCAAATCATCGATCATCGGAGGGAGTATTTCCTTACCACTGTTGCCTCTGTGGTTGCTCTACTTGGGGCTGGTAAGGTTAGACCTTACTTGTGTGAAGCACCTTGAGGCAGCTTTGCTGTGATTTGGCGCTATATAAATGAAATCAATTAAAATTGAATTTAAAAAGTGTATAAAAAAAACAAACAAATAAAGCAAAGAGAAAAAAAAAAAGAACAAACTGGACACCACACCATCTCCCGCAGATGGATAGTTGCCAGGAGGCTTCTCATAGAATGTGCTCAATTAATTACATGCTGCATTCAATAAAACAATATGGTACAGGTGCTTTCTGGTTTTCATTGTGGTTAGTTTACACTGATTAATGATTAACAGACACTGAGCTCAGTCAGTATTGTTATTGGCAAATATCAACTTCACACAAGTGTTTATTGGCAATGGTTCATTACCTTTGGATAAACATATCCATATATTTTGTGAATAAATGCATTTAGGCTGTGAATGTGTTGCAGCCTACACCATTTGCATGTAAGCTGACATTTATTCTCATGGAATGTACTCAATTAATTACATGCTGCATTCAGTAAAACAATGTGTTTTAGGTGCTTTCTGGTTTTCATTGTGGTAATTTACACTGATTAATGATTATCAGACACTGAGCTCAATCAGCATTGTTGTTGCTAAATATGAAACCTGATATGAAACCTGAAGGTCAGAAAAAAAGAAAGTTAAGCTACAAGAGATAAGCTTGGCAGACATGCCAAAGTAAAAGTGCCATGTACCATGGGGGAGACTTAGCCAGATAAGACATAGAATAATAATAACGTAAAGAGAATAATGTCAGAGACAGAGTAATATGTCCAATCAGTTCTCCACATTCCACCATTCTGTCCACTACCTTTGTGATCAGAACTGTCGTGGGAAATCAAGCAGCTTTTGAGGCAGTCCGATAATGTCGAGGTTCCCAAAACTGTCCATGTCACTGAGTGTTCATATCAGACATCCTCCAGTCATAGGTACGTCAGTGGAGGCACTCATCAAAATTGGCATGAACCCTTGTATAAACTGAACAATCAGTTTAATTCCTAAGTGATTCTGGTGATTCACTTTTGACCACGATGCTCTGGAATTTGTTGTAGCTTACCCAGTTGCATGTAAGCAGTCTGGATGACCACCAGCCAGTTTCCTCCAACCTCTCCCAGTTCATCGTCACCCCTGGCCCCACATCTCCATGGATTTTGTTATTGCTTTACCTGAATCCAATTCCATATGTTGATATTTTATAAATATAACCCAATGCTAAAATATGCTCATCTGTATGAACAATGTGTTCATTATAATTTGCAGTTGTTTAATTAATTGTTGAGATCCAATTGTCTTATGTACAGTTTGTGCATGTTTAATAAAGCCCCTCTATCAATCAATCAATCAATCAATCAAAAACAATATTTATGTTTTAACTGTCTGCAAGAGGCTTTGCATGTGTGTGTGTGTACATGAGCTTTTGACAAGAGCGGAAGTTGTGAAAATAAAGGAATATTTGTAGATCACCCTCTGTGCATTTGCAGGTATTAATGAGACAAAATTAACTCCAAAGGAAGTTAGCTTTGAGTTAGTGGAAGTTAGCATGCATGCTAACATCCACAAAATGTTTTGTAAATGACTCCAGAGGAGTTATCAGGTTGCAAAAACAGCATTTTCTGTTTTAGAAGCGTTTATTTCTCGCAAGCTTTTACATAATATTTGACAAAAAGGTTATATTCACACACAAATGAAACAAATGGCAGCTAGCTACCAGCCTGTTTTGTCACCATGCTAACGTCCATGAAATAATAAGTTCAGAGGAATTATCAGCTTCCAAAAAAGCATTTTCAGTCTTAGAAGTGTTTTTTTTTCTCGCTAGCTTTTACATAATATAAGAAACATATATAAACTCACAAAACAAAGTGGTTTTGGAGAGAACAGCCAGTGATGTCATGGTACAGCTCAACTCTGATTGGCTGTCACCCCTGCTACTCAAAAACACACTGAACCGATTGAAACAGAATGTGACCTCTAAAAATACCTCTTAAAATAGGTCAAGGTTAGCCATTTTAACTTGTCCAAGGTCTGTGTCTCAAGAATGTTTCCTGTGAATTTGAAGATTCTGGCAGTAATAGGACTGGACTTATGCTGAGCACAGACAGATGGACGAACGCAAATCCTTTGCAGTACCTGATGGCCATATGTGATGGCCTTGGGTAAAAACAGTTGTATTTGTTCTTGTTCCCAAGTTGCCTTTCACTTAAACGTTTTTCCTCTAGGGCAGAGTTCTCAAACTCACGTTTCTCCTCCAGGGTTCTCTGCCATTATGTTTTCTAAATGCATGGTCTACCCCTTGATGTGGTAACTGATAAAAGTCCACAATTTGACTCTAAATTTTAGAGGGAGCATTGCAGATGGACTGGTTCCTCAATAAGGCTCTCCTAAGGGTAACACCCCAATCTATTGGGCAAACAGAGTGGTAAGGCCAAGAGTTGGAAATGGTGCATTGGAGCCTGGTGGATAAACGGAAGACCAGCTGATCTGGGTGGAATGCTGTCACTGTTCCAAGCTTTGATCGCTTCATCGGGTACTTTTAATTTGATGATCATGTTCCTTGTGTATTTCTGTGGCTTTACTTCCTGTTCAAAGGTGCTCAGGCTTCCAATTATCATGCATGCTCATTTCCTGGTTTATTGAAGCTCACATTATTAAGGCATACACAACCCCTCGCTCTCGTGCCAGAATGTCTTACTCCTTTGCTTGTTTTCTCATGTTTTTCTCCATGTCTGATTTCCTGCTGCTGATCATTGTGATCTCCTTATGTTTCCTGAGTTTAGCCTGCCATCTAAAGAAACTATCCATTAGTATGTTTGCCCATGCTTGTCCTTTATCGAGATAATCCATCCCACCTCAGAGGTGTGGCGTATCAAGATGCTGATTAGACAGCATGATTACTGCAAAGGTGTGCCTTAGGCTGGCCACAATGAAAGGCTACTTGGCTATTATATGGATGGATGGTTATTTTAGAGATGTCTGCATGGACCAGTTGTCTGCCTGAGTAGTTGTCACCCAGGACCCAAGGTGGTTCTGTGGTTGCGGCAAAGAGCATCAACCAAGACTTGACTCAAAGCTTGATTTATTATTATTATCTACTTGAGTTTGTATTTTCAGTTTCTCTCATTAAATAAAGTACTGTTCTTTCCCGATAGTCTGTGTTCCGTTTGAGTTTTTAATCCAAACATGCACACAGTCAATCTGCTGCCTGTGTATCTGCAACACACAATATGAATATACAGTGTTAGTTTAATCCTAAGAAGGGCAAATGACATCTCTAAAAGATAAGTGTAAATTAAAGAAAAAAAAACTTGCTTCCATTCAGAACCAGTTAATAGAAAAGAAAATCTTCAAAAGGCCTTACTGCAAGAAACACATTTAGCTCCATTTCCATGATGAATTCTGCATCAAATGAAGTGTATCAAATGTTTTTAATGCTGTTTGAACAGAAATATACTGGTGTGTTTGTTCTTTAACAAATACGTTATACGTTTTGTTAACACTGTAAGTGTTCCACATCAAATCAGCACCAGACACCTCACCTTAAAGCAACGCATTCGAGCCTTTTTACCATAAAATAAAGCGTCAATATAATTTTCATGGTACATGACTTAAAATGGGCAGAATGGTGTGTCTTTAACCAGCAGTGAAAATGACTCTAGAAAAATGCAAACAGAGGTAGAGGCTGTTAACTATCAGACCAACTTGGCCTACGGGCATCAGGGTGAGCCTTTCTTTGCAAAGGTGTGTCTTGAGAGCCTGATGTAGCATCGTGTAATTTTGTGTACCGGGCAGGAACACCTCTTGTGAGAACTGTGTTTTGCTTTACAGCAATCATTGTTTGCTCCACACACTCAGCACATCCACACTCTGGGACACAGAAGGTGGCGGTAACAACATTAATACCCCTTCACACTGAATGAGGCCGAAAGCCATCCAAATAAAAATTCGACCCACATTCTGGAAGTGTCATGGTGCATTGGAGGACATCGGACAGCAGTCTGAGAGCAAGCTAAACAGTCGGGCAACATCCTGTGGCCGCCCCCACTATTTTGCACAACCCAGTCTAATGGCAGTTTGTGGCAGCATCACGAAAAGTACATTAACCTATGGGTTCATGACAGTGGCACCAAAATGGGCTGCTTTTCATGATGGGGGCACAAATTCATTTTGTGACGGGGCACAAAATGTGGGGTGACAGAGGGAGTCTGGGGGGTATGGATAGGGGAGGGTTGACACTTACACCATTGTTACAGTCAGGATAAGAGAAGGATTATAAATAGCAAAAAAAAAAATCATGAAAATTGGGCGCTTTTCATGATGGGGGCACGAACAAAAAGTGAGACTGAGCTAGTGCATTTGAGGTTATGGCACCCAAACTGTGGAATGCACTGCCACTACACCTATGTTCCATGGACTCTGATGGAACTTTTAAGGAGAAGCTCAAGACCCTTTTGTACAGACTTGCTTTTAATTCGTTTTATTACCTCCGCCAAGGAGGTTATGTTTTCAGTCGAGTTTGTTTGTCTGTCTGTCTGTTTGTCAGCAGGATAACTCAAAACGTTTTGAACGGATTTTGATGAAATTCTGTGGAGTGGTTGGAAATAACAAGAAGAACAAGTGATTAAATTTTAGTGGTGATCCGGATCACGATCCGGATCCAGGAATTTTTTAAAGGATTCTTCACCATTGTGGGATAGGGGGAATTTTGACATTCTAGTTTATAACTCCACAAAAACAAGGCAGAAAGGCTTGAAAAAAATTAAGGTGTATCATAGTCAAATGTTCTATCAAACAACAAAGTTTGGTGATGATCGGATCCGGATTCCAGATCTGGTGATCCAGAATATGCAAAAATATAGGGAAAATAGAAAATGTGTCAGTGTGAGGTGACAAATGAAGCTAGAGATGCACAGCTAACACCGAGCTGTAGCTGAATCTGTACTGATTCAGTAAGCTGTCATCAGATTTGATGTAGTTTCAAATGTTATGGAGCTAGATCCAGAAGAAAACCGCCATTACAGAAAAATCGTTTTTATACAATAACTTTTGAATTAATAAAGACATAAAAGTGATTCCAAGTTCTAGTGTTATGTTTTCATGGTCAAGGATGTCAAATATAAAGGAAAGAAAAGTGTATGTATCATAGTTTTGATGGTAACACTGAATTGTTGAATAGGTCACTGTGCCAAGGAGGGAATCTCTTTAGGGTCAGTGACCCTATGGCCTTGTGTAGCACATGCAACACATAAATGTTAAAAAACTCATATTTGCAGTTTAGTTAAATAATAAATTGAATTTTGTCTCTTATTTGTTTTTGTCTATAAGCACATGCAATATCAATATCAGTGCTCAGATGACAGTAGCTTCTGGGAAAGGTGTAAGTTGCAATAAACTGATGCCAAGCGCTAAGGATACATGCTATCCAGTCACAGCAGATGAAACTTTTTTTACTAGCAATCATCATTGTTAGATGTTTTTAGGTTCAATGATTCCACGGCGTCAGGGACCCCATGGCCTTGGCGGAGGTTTGCACTCTCCGAGTGCTTCTAGCGTTAGTGATGCTTTTAGTTTCTGTAGTTTTGTTCCTGTGTTCTTACATTCCTGTAAAGCACTTTGTGATTTTATCTTGAAAGGTGCCATACAATAAACTGTACTTACTTACTAGTGTTGCGCATGTGCAAAACAGTCACTGTGCAGTCAAGGTGGAAATACTGTATATCGAACGGCAGTCAGAGTGCAGTCTGACTGCAATCTGACTACAATCTAAATATTTGTACGGCATGAAAAGGGCATTCGAAGCTATCTGATCGCATTTGAGGGCAGTTCGTCATGAATCCGCCACGGTCCAAATGTTCCGACTGTGCCTGATGCCATCACGAGTGCAGTGCAAGTGTTGCTGGTATATATTCCTCACCCGCAATCGGACCTCACTCGTCCAATGTAAGTACATTCGTAATAATCTCACTGCCAGACAACTGTCTCGGTAATATAAAGTGTTCCATCAACATTTGTGCTGCGTTCAGAGGATTATTGCGCACAGCGTGTGCACAAATTCTGCATTTTGTATCTCCTGTTATAAAGCTTCATGATTCAGTGGTATAGACGAGGTGATGTTTTCACTAAAACATCAGATCTAGGCTTGCATCTCAGATGTACCTTCTGGCAAATTGTAGGTAAACTTTCAGATCTTCTTTTAAGAAAATCCTCCTCTGCTCCACTTCATCATGATGCTGTATAACTGGGATATAAAATCCAAAACTTGCACTATGCACAATTTCTCCAATCACAGCCATAGAAGCTTATACCTTCTTCTGGGTTGTCTAGGTGTCTTGCTGGCTTTGCTCACTCTTCTCCTTCTTGCACAGTCACTCAGTTTTTGAGAACGGTCTACTCCACACAGATTTACCATAGAGTGCCATACTGTTTGTATTTTTTTTTATAACTGATGTAAATAAAGTCCAAGACATATCCAGTGACTTGAAAATGTTCATGTATCCATCCACGAACTCATATGAAGAAAACTGTCAATAAAACTGATTATATCCAGGTATTAAAGCAAAGGGGCCCACTACTCATGCAACCCATCATCTTGGCTTTTATATTATTAATAAATTATATCAGGTTGTAGAGATTTACTTTCAGTTTGAGTTTAAGGAAGATAATTTTAGAAATTTTTATATTGAGAAGCCTGGTTTACTTTTTGTATTTGAAATGCCATAAACAAATTAAAATGCATGAAATACAAAGGGGCTAAATACTTTAGCAAGCCCACGGTCAAGCAGTCTAGGGTAATATGGCTCTAAAGCTGAAAATCTGAAATACATTTTGGAATTCTTCAATGCTTCATGAAAATACACGTTATTCATGTGGATGAACTGTTTTGGTGTTTGAAATGGATTTAATAATGTCTTGGGTTCACAAAAAGTCATGGAATATATGAAGAAAAGTCATGATCAGTGCACAATAAATGTCTAAAATGAAAATAAGTAATCTCATTTATTGAGTAGAAATGTTTCCCATCACTCAGCATTACCAAATATTTGAGTGACTTAAATGCAGTGATTCAGAATAAAACACTAGATAGTACATGTCAAGCGTCATGGAATGTCAAAAAAGAGTATTATACTTTTTTTTCAACACTACATTTATTTTTAGAACTGCCTGTGCCCAAAACACACCCATTCATATTTACCACTGATGTTTATTTTTCTACAATAAAAAATGGACAGGGTATAGTGATCATTTTGAAAATGCTAAAACTCATACAATTTTGCCAAAGAAGAAAGAAAGAAACAATACTCTGCTAATACACAGATCTATCACACTATGCACCTGAGGGTTCACATTATGCATGTATGGAAATGAATACACTTACTGATCTTAAATGGATGTCTATTTTTAATTAAATATCTCCTTAAACACCAACATCCATGTTGGTAAAATCTTCACACCTATCCACGTGGCAAATTACTCAATGTGTGTTTGTCCACAATGATATTTCTTTGTCTGAAACTGTTTACAAGTTGGTTCTTCTTCATGATTCTCTGTTTATTGGTCAGTTCCACTCAGAATGCCTGACTCATACATGCTTGAGCCATGTATGCATAGAAACAGATGATGCAGTACCACATGACATTCTCCAGCTTCTCAGATTGGTTGTGAATGAAGGATCATCTGGAGGAAAAATGGAAAGCAGAGCTAATAAGGTGCAGTTTCGGGATGTGTTTGAGCTGATTCTCTTACATTCTGTTTGCTAAAATATGACAAAAAATATTATTGAAACACTCTTAATATTACAGTTGAATGGATTGTCAGGAACCCGTCGTGAGAGGGAAACTAGGAACAGATGTGACTGCAACCCTAAATCACAACAGCACACACCCAAGGATAGCCCCCAGGCAAACAACCCGGAGCACCCGGGTGGACTTGGTAGATAGCTGTGATGTTTGAGTGTGACCACTAGGGGCAGTTACACTATATAAAGAGGATGCCATGCTGAGAGCTGGGAGATGGGAATAATGAGACAGGCGGTGGGTAACACCCTTAAGTTGTTCTTATAATTGCAGTGTGTCATAAAGTTGCTGTGTTTGTGTCCTGTGAGGACAGACTCATAATTGCTCCCAGGGCATTGCAAGTAGGCCTTCCGTACCTGGGAGGTGAAACTGGGGCCCCCAGACCGAGACTATATCCAGTGGAATGCATGCAGATAGAAGACATAGTGGACCAGTAGGTCTGCAGTTTTCTGAGCTGAGGGAGCTCAGACAGAAAGGGATGAAGTGGACAGCATTGGAAAAGCAGTCAGCCATGGTGAGGATGACTGAGTGTCCAGTAACAGTAAGTAAGTCCAGTAACAAAATCCAAACAAAACCAGGGATGATAGGGAATCTGAAGAGGATGGAGGAGTCCAGATGGGGGTTGTTGAGAAGTCTTGTCCATGGCACAAATGGAACAAGACAAAACAAAATCCTCAGTCTGAAGCCATGGAGGGCCCCAGAAATGTCTTCTGGCTGTAGACAAAGTGTGATGAATACGAGGGTGACAGGCAAGACTGGATGAGTGACAAAACTGAAGGATCTCCCTTGTGAGGTTCCCAACGATGGGAGAGGGAGGAGGGCAGAAGTTTTGAGGAAGCAACCAATTAGCATGCTGACTGGCAGGAATGTCCACCAGAGCTG
The DNA here is from genome assembly GCF_902500255.1 of Thalassophryne amazonica. Lineage (NCBI taxonomy): Eukaryota > Metazoa > Chordata > Actinopteri > Batrachoidiformes > Batrachoididae > Thalassophryne > Thalassophryne amazonica. Next base: position 122,265,288 of record NC_047104.1, read on the forward strand.
TTGCCTGTGAATTGAGTGTTCATTTTTCTTCCATAAGCCATCTCCAAGGTATTTCAGAGACTGCAGACCCCTCCAGTCAGTTCCTCTATTCCTCCAAAGCCTCCTTATAGCCAACTGTTTCCTACATCACAATTGGCTTCAGCCAGGTGCAGATGACAAGAGAAAATGTGCAGGGTTGCTGTTTACTGTTGGGCTATATCTGAGAAAGCACATCTCCACCCCACTGTCAGAGTTATAGACCTCCGCAATAAACTGCTGACTGGGATCAGATTAAATGAGGATGGGAGCTGCAATGAAAAGATATTTTAGACATAAAAAAGCCTGATCTGCAGCAGTTATCCAGGCAATATGAGTTTTAGGTGAAGTGAGTGTGGTTAATGGAGAGGGACCTGACTGTAGTTACAGATAAACCTGCACTAAAAGTTTACAAACCCTAGGAAATGAAGTTTTTTGAGAGTAGTCAGAATTGGCCATTCACTAATTGACCTGATCTTGTCTGGATCCAGTTTTATTTTCCCTTGTTCAATAATGAATGCCAAGAGGTAACTGATGATAAATGGATGCACACTTTTCAACCTGGATAAATAACAAAATTTTCCACAGCTGCTGGAGAACTTGTTGAACATGTGTCTGATGTTCCTTCAAGTTATTCGAAAAAAAAAAAAAAAAAAATCAGTACTTCCGTGGGCCAGGTAGGCCATCCACGCCCCCCCTCCCCCCCCCCACTACTCTTATTTATATTTAGTAATGCTATTTGGTCTCACCAATGCTCCACCACCTTCCAGGTGTTGATTAGTGAGGTACTGCGTGACTTCCTCATCATCATCATGATCATTGTCAACAACAACCTGTACTCCATGGGCCAGGTAGGCCATCCACGCACCCCCCCCCCCCCCCCACTACTCTCCGCCATTGGTTCAACTACTTCTTTGGACCTTCTAGAACACCAAAATCAGGTGCCACCATTGTCAAACTCATTTGGTCCTTCCCGTGGCAAGCCATTTTCAAAATGGCCACTACAAACTTGACTAAAGCCCAATAACCTATTTCTGGACCTCTTTTTTTTTTTTTTTTTTACTGTTAATGGACTTTTAAATCCATATTGTAGCGTAAGAGGGTATTTTGGGGTTTGCTGGAAAAATGTGGTGTTTGGGGGCCGTATTGAATTTCAAAATGGCTGCCCAAAAATTAAAAATGCTCTATTTGAGTATTAAGGCACATAGAGACATGATCTTGGTGTCTAAACATAGGTTTTCAGACACCAAGGAATCCATGTTGTACCAACTAAAATGGTCTGCTGTCAGTGGCCATCTTGTATTTTCAAGATGGCTGCCTGTTAATTACATTTCCTGGGCTACATATTGTTATTTTAAAACCATATAATCTTGATATGACAATGTTCTGCATATTTTATTAACATATCACACTCTGTATTACATCAGATGGTACCGGTATATGACTAAAGAGGAATAAAATACAATACATACTAACAAATACATATTTAGACAGTTTAAACATATTGACCATTGTTACTTAATGTTGTATGTAATACATAACTCTAATATGTAACACAACTCTAATATTACAATTCCATGTCATTCACAGTTTAGGTTTCATCCTTACTGTCACTCTCTTCTGGGATAACATAACTGTCACTCTTACATGAAATTACATCACTCGATAGATACATTGCTATTCAAAGCGTGTTATATGTGACACATCAACTCTAATATTCGAATACCATTTCTTTCACAGTTTAGTTGTCATCATCACTGTCACTGTCTTCTGACAAAACATCACAGTCACTTTCATCTGAGATCACATCACTCTCTACTGCATCATTCTCATCAGAGCTGTAGTCATCATTGCTCTCTACACCATCATCCTCTTGTGCCACATCATGGGGGATAAGAGGTCCTTCAAACCATAATGGTGGTAGTTTTGCCATCCAAATATGTCCAGCCATGACCCTCTGTAGGCTTGGGGACTGAGGGTTGAGCAATGTGGGCTCACTTCCAGATGGCTACCTGATAGTTTGCTCTTCTTATGTGTTGTATGAGAGCTTTCCTGCATGGAGGCAGTTGGCACAGGTCAATATGTCTGTCAACATTTATTGTTCCATCTGGGGCCCCACACCTTTCTTTCAAGCGGTCATGACGCAGCTCATCAACTGAGGTTGAATGGATTTGCCATACATGATACAGGTGAACTTCTCTATGTCTGCATATAGACTGTCTTTAACTTCCCAGTTGTCTCCAAGTTCATCAGTACCATGGAACTCATGAGACCTCAACACTTGTTTGAGAGGCCTCACTTTGCCAATACCTTTGAAGGCACTTGTTGAGGTCACAATGAGTGAAGGCATGGAGTCCCAAACAGAGCTGTGCAAAGTGGTTGCCCCTATGTGCCTGCAAGCTCGGTTACATCAATCAGTCTTTTATTGTCACCTGTATCTGTATCAAACAGCACTGTAATGGTCATCTTTGAAGCATGGTGAAGAAGAATGAAGAAGATGTCACTGTCAGGAGACCGTACACGTACTGTTTTGTACCCTTGATCTTGTGCATAGCAGGCAGTAGAGTACAACCCTGGTGTCCGTCCCCTCTTGCGTGGAGTACAAGGAATTGATCTCTGTTCTGACTACTGAGCTGCCATCCTGGCTTTCTAATGGAAGCAGTGGCCCTTGTGTGACTACTAAGATACTCCTGTCAATCAGTTTGGCCCGAAAGAATCATTTGACCATATTCCTGCCATTGTTTCGACAAGTTGCGTTTTATTGTCATCATTTGCAGGAAGTTCTTCCAGTTTGCTGGACATTTTGTCTTTGGGCCAGATATTATCAGTTTCTCACTTGAGCCTCTCCGGTCCCTTTCCTGGGTTTTCACAGAATCTTCAGCATACATGTCACTGCTGAACAGAAGTCAGTCACAGGCATAGTGTCAAACACTTTATGGGCAATCAGGCTGAAGTTTCTGGATATTTGTCATTGAGTGGAATGTAGCATTGCCATCTTGAATAAGCAAGGTGTTGTCAGATGGAAGCGGGGCATCATCTACCCTTTCACCAGGTGGGCAAACCCCTTGGCTTTGTTTGTCTTTGCCATATACCTTATATATGCCATATTTGCCATATATAGATTATATGGTTTAAAATAACATATGTAGCCCATGAAATGTAATTAACAGGCAGCCATCTTGAAATACAAGATGGCCACTGACAGCAGACCATTTAGTTGGAACCAATGGATTCCTTGGGTCTGAAAACCTATGTTTAGACACCAAGATCATGTCTCTATGTGCCTTAATACTAAAAATAGAGCATTTTTTAATTTTTGGGCTGCCATTTTGAAATCCAATACGGCCGCCAAACACCACATTTTTCCAGCAAACCCCAAAATACCCCTCTTACACTCCAATATGGATTTAAAAGTCATTAACAGTAAAAAAAAAAAAAAAAAGAGGTCCAGAAATAGGTTATTGGGCTTTAGTCAAGTTTGTAGCGGCCATTTTGAAAATGGCTGCCAGGGGAGGGACCAAATGAGTTTGACGATGGTGGCAACCTGATTTTGGTGTTCTAGAAGGTCCAAGAAGTAGTTGAACCCAATGGCGGAGAGGGGGGGGGGGGGGGGGTGCGTGGGTGGCCTACCTGGCCCATGGAGTACAGGTTATTGTCGAAATTGATCATGATGATTGATTGAGGAAGTCACGCAGTACATCACTAATCAACACCTGGAAGGTGGTGGAAGCATTGGTGAGACCAAATAGCATTACTAATATTCAAAATATTAAGCATTGCAGAGATCAAGTTTAGTCAAAATAGAAGCACCATGAGGGGTTCACAGGAGGAACTAGAAATGGAATGGGGTAGTTATTTTTCATGTAATATTGTTTAATCCCCTGTAATCAACACAGGGAATGTGAACTCAAAGATCTAAAACTTTTTCTTGTGCACAAAAGACCTATTTCTCTCAAATATTGTTCACAAATCTGTCTAAAATTGTGTTAGTAAGCACTTCTTTGCCGAGATAAACCATCCCACCTCACAGGTGTGGCATATCAAGCTACTGATTAGACGGCATGATTATTGCACAGGTGCCTTGGGTTGGCCATAATAAAAGGCCACTCTGAAATATTATACAAATAATGAATGTTTATGAGTTCAGTGGTACGAGTTGAATGGTTTGCTCCAGCTTTCCACCGAATTAAATATTCGCTCCATTGAAAGAATGTAAAAACATTCATTATTTGTTTTATATAATGGCTAAACTAGATCCTTGTCATTTGATATTTTATTAATTTCTAAACAACAGAAAAGGGACTTACATTTTGGTGTTCCACTGCTGCTAAAGTCCTAATTGTGACGTGTAGTCCAGTGCTGCTGTGCACTGACTTCGTACTTCGAAAAAAAAAAAAAGAATTTGTGTAGTTCCTCATTCAAGCCAAAAATCACGTCACCTTTCACCTTTTCATCTGAACAGTTCTTGATGCATCCAGATGGCTTACACTGGAGTGGATTTTGTGTGTGTTACAAGATTAGCAGCGTCAGTTAGCTCAATTAAATTGTCGTCTCGGTAGAGTCGTTCTCCCACGCGCGCATACACACAACCAGCTTGGTGCTTGTGTGCACGTGTACTACTGTACCAAAAAAAAGACTGTGTACATCCTCAGTGCAGCATAAAAAATAAAATAAAATAAAAACATCACGTAGGAAATTCGTCCAGCTTTTCATTCTAACTTTCTGCTAACAGCCATCAAACAGCACAGTGGATTTGTTTTATGTGTGTGTGTGCGTGCACATTTGTGTGTGTTGGTGCGTGTGCATGTGCATGCATGAGCACGTGTACGTGGACAGGCGAGTGTGTGCATGTGTACGCGTGCATGTGTGAGTGGGGAGTGTGTGCGTGTGTGTGTGTGCACAGAGTGCAATGGTACCAAACGTATGGAGCCAAATTTCCCACTCTACATGGAAACAAAGTGCACTCTAAATGCAATGCAACACAAATGGGACGAATAATCCATGTTGTGTGACATACAAAGCACCAATCAAATGACGAGGATCCACTCAGCTGTTATATAATCAGTTTTATCACACAGCACAATGCCACCGATGCCACACGTTTTAAGAAAGCATGCAATTGGCATGGTGACTGCAGGAATGTCCACCAGAGCTGTTGCTCGTGAATTGAGTGTTCATTTCTCTACCATAACCTGCCTCCAAAGGCATTTCAGAGAATTTGGCAGTACATTCAAGCAGCCTCACAGCCGCAGACCATGTGACACCACACCAGCCCAGTAGGGTCCCTTTACTGAGCGAGTAGCGTCAACTGAGAACATGGCACCATTTTGGGGCCAATTGTGCTGAACTACTGAATGGACCTTTTATGCGTTCGTCTTTTTTTTTTTTTAATCATTTAACCACACACAGCAACACATCCATCTACAGGTGCTATCAAAATCAATATAAAAATAGTTAAGCTATCAAATTTTCATGAATTTACAATTTATGATGATTGATTTAATTAATTTAAAGCCCGATTTACACTTCTGCAGACGTGCTTCACAGCTTTAAAATTCTCCGTTGCTGGATTATGCTTTATTCTGAACTAATTTTACCGTCAACAAGATTTTCTTTCTGCAATCATCACCTCTAAATCAAAGGTAAGGTGTACAATTTCCTCTTTTACCGACTCTGTGTTGTAAATTTACTGACTTTTCTGATCCATTTGTAATCAGCGTGCGAACTGCAAAAACTATTAACACATGGAAGAGTGAAAGCAGAAAAGTGTGAAATCACATCCTTTTGCTGTATCTGATTTATCAGGTGCACGTCTGAGTCTGAGCACGGTGTGAAAAAAAATAAACGGCCATTTTTTAATCACGAAAATAACTCCAGTCCCACATGCATGGGGTTTTTAATGGAAATACACTGCGATCGGATGGGACATTTCATCCAATATGAGCAAATAATATGTTATACAAAACCCATTATATACAGTGTTTATTACATGGAAAACAATACAAAAACATTGCAACTTTTTTTTGTCTGGTGACTGAGAATATCAGGTTTACACGATGACGGTTTAGGTGAGTTTTACTTTACACTGGACTGAACACTAAATTTACCTCCCAAAGTCTGATGATGAAGTCGCTTTCCATCCCATGCGGCTGACTTTATTTTCCCAAATTTTCCTTCTGTTCGGATCTGAAGAGAATCTGTACATCTTGAACCCCTTGTTGTGTCTATTTGTGCATCCAAATGCACAGCAACCTGGCATTTTCAGTGATTAAATTAATAAAATAGCTGGATTTACATGCAGACAGATTAACAGTGAACACTATTTTGGCCCCAAGATGGCACCACGAGTCACGTGACCTTGTTTTTTTTTTTGACTCGTCATGTTGCCAGTCTGAATTAAGGGACTCTACAGCCCAGGAACTCCAGCATTTTTACCTCCAAGATAATCTGAGACCAGCCACCTGAACAGCTGCTGCAAAAATCAGTTTACAGAACAAAAAGATTTCTCCACAAACTGTCAGAAACTGTATCAGAGAAGCTCATCTTCATGCTCATCATCATCATTGGAGTCTCGACCTGACTGCAGTTCATCATTGTAACCGAATGGAGTGGGCAAATGCTCACATTCGATCATCTGGCACTTTGGAGAGGTGTTCTCTTTACAGAAAACTGCACATTTCAGAGTGGCCTTTAATTGTGGCCAGCCTAAGGCACACCTGTGCAATAATCATGCTGTCTAATCAGCATCTTGATATGTCACACTTGTGACTTGGGATGGATTATCTCAGCAACACAGATTTGACAGATTTGTGAACAATATTTAAGAGAATTAGGTCTTTTGTGTATACAGAAATATTTTAGATCATGAAAAATGTGACCAAAAACAAATGTGTTGTGTTTATATTTTTTCAGTGTATATTCAAATATTTTCTGTGATTGTTCTTAATAAGAGTGAAATATATTTTGTTGATTGTTTTTGCATTTCTGGGAACCTAATATGTGTACGTAGTATGTGCTTTGCAATGTGAGGGGTGATATTAAAAAAAAATAGACATAAAAATTCAGTAAGGTACATCTTATATATTTCAATTCTAAGGTGGAACTATGCTAGTATACTAAGGTATATCTAAATATCTAAAAAGGAAGAGTGAAATAGAAGAGTAGAAAAGAGTAGAGCTTAGGTGCTTGGTCTTGAGAACCAGGGATGGTAGGTTGAAAAGCTTTTTCCCATGGGAACTCTCCCTACCCACCCAAGCAGCTCAAGAAAAAGTATATATAATAATAAATAATAAGAAATAAGAAAGATAAGACATCATATATATAACTATATTTAGATATTAAGGGTAATAAACAATATATACAATAAATATGGTACGATATAATATACATGTAATTTAATGTGATTAATTTGGTTAATTAATTGCAAAGCTTGTCCCAAACTAATTCGGAACAGTTTTGTAATTATTAGCTATGTTAGTTTAATAAATGAATGTGTCCCAAAAGACTTAATACTGTGTAATTCTTACACTATTAAATTATCCATTTAGTCTCAAAGCAGTTGAGTTGGAGATTTTGTAGCTACAAGGGGTGAAAAAAGTCATATTTTTGCATTTTAATCAATGTCCTTGATCAAAAGTATGATAATGGGATTTCATCAAGTACCACTCTGTGCTGAGCTGTCTAAAAGGGCAAATGAAGAGGAGATCTTTTCAGCATGAAGAAGAAAAGGTATTCATCACCTTCTGTTGTTAAAGGACAGAGGTCCTTCTTTCATTTGTGGTAGTGAGTGGGTGGGGTGGGGAGGGGAGGGGGGAGCAATGGCAAATTGAAATGTGTGAGTGTATTGATTGTGTGAAAGAGAAGCATTTGATATAGATGCACAGAGGATGAGCACGATGTTACATGAAAAAAAAGGGAGAAAAAGAGAGAGGCAGGTTGGAAATGTGAATGTTTGACTCCCACTGGGAGCAGTCAAGCATAGAGGCTTGATACAAATGACTAAAATAGAAACACATCTGTGCTATCTGTGACAACAACGCCTTTGCAAGCATTTAAGACAATTACTTTTAATCATTCGTTAAACAGAATAATTAATGCTAACGCTGCTTTCACCATTGTGGCACTCATCCTTGCATGCATAAATAACATGATGGGCAAACTGCTTTAGATGTGTCACATTAATTATACACCTTTTCAGGAAGTTCACAGAGAAACAGATATTCAACTTTGAACAAAACAATACTTCATAGATATTGAAATCTGTTTCCGTGCCCTATACTTCAACCGTCTGAGGTCCATGGATGCACTGGCGTGTCTAAGTCCAGTTTTTGTCTTTTTTTTTTTTTTTTTTTGATGGATCAGCTACATCACAGGAATTTCATTTGGCCACTTCCTGAAACTACAAATGCTCAGCTGTAAAATCCAAATCTCATTGAGATGATCTTTGACTCACAGCCCATTTTCAAGGCCAGAGAAGGTCACATGGGTGTGTCTCCTCTCTGTCCCTGCAAGAAGTTGCACTCTGGCTGCAGCATCTGTTAGTGAGCGATCCACAATGAACTACGGCATTAAACACTCTTAAACTCTTTAAGTAACATTCCTGTCAGCCTGAAGACACTTGTATATTTTGAATTTGTCTTACAAAGAAAATCGTCATGGACAAAGTGGAGGGACTAAAACACATTTCATATTTTCACATTTAGAACCTAATAACTTATTTTTTCACCTGAGGCCATCAAATGTGGCCTTCAGGTATTGCAAAGGCTTTTCGTCCGTCCGTCTGTCTGTGCTCAGCATAAGTCCAGTCCTATTACTGCTAGACTCTTGAAATTCACAGGGAACATTCTTGGGACACAGACCTTGGACAAGTTCAAAGATGGCTAACCTTGATGTATTTTAAGAGACATTTTAAGAGGTCAAAAAAGTCACATTCACTTATAAACTGATTAGATTATTCTTGTCGATTATGTAAAAAGGATAAGAATTTGGCACAATTTGTCCTGAGAATTCAGGAAATAGTGCAGGGGTTTTCATAAGTCATCCTGTGCACTCCATGACATACACACCATGGGATCAAATGTCTGAGACACAATGCAGACCAACAATTTTCAACAAAATTGTATTTGTCAACACAAACTGGCCATCTTTTCTTCATAGAATTTACTTAACCATTTGTTTGAGATGAACCTTCTTGGATGAAGGAGCTGCCGTTGCTACAGTGTTTAAACTTTTTCATGGTTCGAATGAAACTGAAGTGCACAGCGTTTGATTTCTGTTACACAAATTCTTTAGCTAAACATTGTTAAATCATGAATGATTTTGACATGATTCTGAATGCAGCTCCAGTCAGTTGCATCAGTAGTTGAACAGTGACACAAATTCTATAATTTTGTTTCCGTAGGCCCCTTTATGTGGCCTAACATCTCAAGTAACATGAAAATGAGAATATCCACACTGACCGGTCTCATTTATTGGCATTTATATGACACATATAGTGCATCCAGAAAGGATTCATGGCACTTCACTTTATGTTACAGCCTTATTCCAAAATAGAGTAAGTTCATATTTTCCCTCAAAATTCTACTCACAACACCCCATAATGGCAACATGAAAAAATCTTTTTGGAAATTTTGGCAAATTTGTAAAAATAAAAAAACTAAGAAATCACATCATAAGTATTCACATCTATTGCTCTGTACTTGGTTGTTGCACCTTTGGCAGCAATTACGGTCTCAGGTCTTCTTGAACATGATGCCACAAGCTTGGTGCACTGACCTCTGTGCACTTTTGCCCATTCCTCTTTGCAGCACCTCTCAAGCTCCATCAGGTTGGATGGGGAGCGTCGGTGCACAGCCATTTTCAGATCTCTCCAGAGATGTTCAATCAGATGCAGGTCTGGGCTCTGGCTGGGCCACTCAAAGACATTCACAGAGTTGTCCTGTAGCCACTCCTTTGATATCTTGGATGTGTGCTTCAGGTCATTGTCCTGCTGAAAGATGAATCATCACACCAGTCTAAGGTCAAGAGCGCTCTGGAGCAGGTTTTCATCCAGAATGTCTCTGTACATTGCTGCATTCATCTTTCCCTCAATCCTGACTAGTCTCCCAGTTCCGCCACTCATAAGCATCCCCACAACATGATGCTGCCACCACCATGCTTCACTGTAGGGATAGTGCCTGCTTTCCTCCAAACATGTTGCCTAGCATTCACACCAAAGAGATCGGTCTTGGTCTCATCAGACCAGAGAATTTTGTTTCTCATAGTCTGAGAGTCCTTCAGGTGCCTTTTGGCAAACTCCAGGCTTCCATGAGCCTTTTAGTAAGGAGTGGCTTCAATACAGGCCTGATTAGTGAATTGCTGCAGAGATGGTTGTCCTTCTGGAAGGTTCTCCTCTCTCCACAGAGGAATGCTGGAGCTCTGACAACTGAGTGATTGCTCACCTCCTTGATCAAGGTCCTTTTCCCACTATCACACAGTTTAGACTGGTGGCCAGCTCTAGAAAGAGTCCTGCTGGATCTGAACTTCTTCCATTTACGGATTATGGAGGCCACTGTGCTCATTGGGACCTTCTAGGCAGCAAAAATGTTTCTGTCCCCTTCTCTAGATTTGTGCCTTAAGACAATCCGGTCTTGGAGGTCTGCAGATGGTTCCTTTGCCTTCATGCTTTTTTGTGCTGTGACATGGGACCTTAAATGTAGACAGATGTGTACCTTTCCAAATCATGTCTTATCAACAGAATTTACACCAGGTGGTCTCTAATTCATATTATATCAAGGATGATAAGTAGAAACAGGATGCATCTGAGCTCAATTTTGAGATTCATGGCAGTGGGTGTGAATACTTATGTACCTGTGATTCCTTAGTTTATTTTTTTTTATTTATTTTTAAGAAATGTTCAAAAAATGTCAAAAAATGTTTGTCATTATGGGGTATTGTGTGGAGAATTTTGAGGAAAAAATGAATTCCATCCATTTTGGAAAAAGGCTGTAACATAAAATGTGGAAAAAGTGAAGCACTGAAAACTTTCTAGATGTACTGTTCTGGACGCCATGGCTGGGGAATGCGTACTGTGTTTGGATGGACATGGACTAACAACTGCCCAATGTGATGCGTGTGTGTCTGCTTGCTGTCATCACGTAGACATACATAAAAACGTATATCGTTGTTGCAGTGGTCTGCAGCGAGCTCCACACATTGACAGGCTACCCCAGGTGAAACAGACCATCAGATCACAACACGCTGCGGCAATCTGAACATCACGTGACCCATGTAAGCTCTGTTCCACATGACGCGGTGTTAGTCCTGCGGCGCGCTGCCCACAAGACACGCATGTCGGGCATGACATACGCATCCTGCTTTTCATTCATGTAATTTCATGACTGTACGTCTGTGACCATGGGTCATCTACAGAGGAACAGACGGATCATACTTGTACTGCCCGCTTGATAAGAGGGATTCAATAAAATGTGGTGTTTTAATATGGTATGTGGTTTTATTTTTTTTTTTTAAATACGTCCATGTCCTTGATATCAGGCATTTTGCCGCCCCTTTTACAGGACAGAGATGGTAGCTCAGTGGTAAAGTCTCTGGTTGGCAATTAGAGCTTTTGGAATGTGCTGGTTCGAATCCCATGGATAGGATGTGGATGTATTTTTTTTTTTCTGGCACTGTGTTCCCGCGTGCACAACACCGTTGCACCAGGATCATTCACACCTGCCCATCGGCTCAATGTTTGCATGGTTTGCTCATACAAGCTGTTCCGCCGTGTGTCGCGGAAACTGAGAGGTGTTGTGTGTGATACAAAGGGAAATAAGTTGTCTGCATTGTGTTTGCATTGATGAATTCACAGAGCTGGATATTGTTCATGCTGGTTATGTTCAACAAACATTTATTCTCATGGAATGTGCTGAATTAATTAGCCAGATAAGACATAGAATAATAATAACACAGTGAGAATAATGTCAGAGACAGAATAATATGTCCAATCAGTTCTCCACATTCCACCTTTCTGTCCCCTACCTTTGTGATCAGAGCTGCCATGGGAAATCAAGCAACTTTTGAGGCAGTCTGATAATTCCTAGGTTCCCAGAAACTGCCCGTTACTGGGTGTTCATATTAGACATCCTCCAGTCATAGGTACTTCATTGGAGGCACTCATCAAAATTGGCATGAACCCTGGTATAAACTGAACAATCAGTTTAATTAAACAGTGATTCTGGTGATTCACTCAATCCTCTGTAATTTGTCGCAGCCTACAACATTTGCATGTAATGTGTCATTTATTCTCATGGAATCATTCTCAGGCCAACAACACTTATGGGAAAAAGGGGGACAAAAACACAGACTGGTATGAGGTCCACTGGGAGGAAATGGAGCCTGTGACTGAGGCCAAGAGGAGAGCCCTCCTGGCCTACAAGGCAGTGCCCACTCCCAGCACATTAGAAGCCATCAAGGCTGCCAAGAGAAAACCCCAGCAAACTGCCCGCCACTGCGCCAAGTCATACTGGCTGAACCTCTGCAGCAGTATACAGACAGCTGCTGACACTGGAAATGCAAGGGGCATGTATGAGGGCATCAAGAAGGCAACAGGCCCATCCACCTCCAAATCTGCCTCGCTCAAGTCAAAGACAGGCAAAGTCATCACAGACCAGGGGAAGCAGCTGCAGTGCTGGGTTAAGTACAGTCTCGAGTGTTATGCAACCCTGAACATTGTCACAGTCACAGCCCTCAAGGACATCCCAGATCTGCCAGTCATTGAAGAGCTAGACATGCCACTGACCATGGAAGAGCTTGGAAAAGCCATTGACTGCCTTGCTAGTGGGAAGACCTCAAGGAGTGACAGCATCCCATCAGAAGTCTTAAAGAGTGGGAAACCTGTGCTGCTAAAACACCTGGACAATCTTTTGCTGCCTCTGCTGGGAACGGGGACACATTCCCCAGGATATGCGAGATATGAGCATCATCACCTTGTATAAGAACAAAGGAGACAGAAATGATTGCAATAATTATCGAGGCATCTCCCTTCTCAGCATTGCTGGGAAGGCCTTCGCCCGTGTTGCCTTAGTGTGTCAACAGACCATAGCCTTGCGTGTTTACCCCGAGTCCCAGTGTGGTTTTTGAGCTGGGAGGTCTACCGTGGACATGATCTTATCAATATGCCAGCTGCAATAGAAGTTTCAAGAGCAGCAAATATCACTATACATCACGTTCATCGACCTGACCAAGGCTTTTGACTTGGTCAGTCGAAGCGGACTCTTCAGGCTCCTGCAGAAGATCGGCTGTCCCCCAAAACTCCTTGCAGTGGTCTCTTCTTTCCATGAGAACATGCACAGTAAAGTTTGCTTCAATGGCGCAACATTAGAGGCCTTCTCAGTTAGCAGTGGGGTGAAATAGGGCTGTGAACTTGCACCGACGCTCTTTGGAATCTTCTTCTCCATGCTCCTTCAGTATGCCTTGAAGGATTACAGTGAGGGAGTGTACATTCACACCAGGGCCAACAGCAAGCTCTTCAACATCACCTGACTTCGCGCCAAGAAGAAGACAAACTGAAGAAGAAAAATGTCATGGTGCAGGGCATAGTTGCTCCCCCTAACATCGATGGGTACAGCCTGGAAGTTGTGGAGCACTTCACATACCTTGAGTCAACCATGTTTACCTCACTCTCCATTGATGCAGAGATGAACAGCAGCATTGTGAAGACAGCAGCAGTCATGATAAGACTAAGCCACAGAGTCTGGAATGCCAGCCTCACTGAGAACACTAAACTGCGCATCGACCAGACCTCCATGCTCAGCACACTCCTCTACGGTAGTGAGGCATGGACCACCTATACCAGACATGAGAAAAAGCTCAACAGCTACCATCTGAGGTGCCTTAGATGAATTCTGCACATCGGATGGCAGGACAAGGTGCCCAACACAGAGGTCTTGGAACGCGCCAACATGAGCAGCATGTTTACCATTCTTGGTGAAAGGCACCTTTGTTGGCTTGGTCAGGTCAGGAGAATGGATCTGCGCTGCATTCCTAAAGGTCTACTGTAAAGTGAGCTGGCAGAGGGAAGTCATTTGGCTGGTTGACCACGCCTGCACTTCAAGGATGTCTGCAAGAAGGACATGAAAATGTGCAGCATCAATGTCAACATGTAGTGTGCAGAGGACCATGCAGCCTGGAGCCTTACTGTCAGAACAGGTGCACAAAGGGTTAAGCAGGAGAGCAATGAGCTAAGAGGTTAGGAATGACAGTGGCAGCCTCAGCAGGCATCACAGTACACAGGAAACAAATGCAGCAGAGACTGTCACTCACACATTGGACTAATAAGTCATTCGTGCAGGTGCAGAGAGAAACAAAAGTAAAAAAAAAATTCCTGTATAATTGTATTGTCAACTGTGTTGGTAGCATGGCCCAAGCAGAGTGTCACCCCTTTGAGTCTGGTCTGCATGAGGTTTCTTCCTCAAATCATCGATCATCGGAGGGAGTATTTCCTTACCACTGTTGCCTCTGTGGTTGCTCTACTTGGGGCTGGTAAGGTTAGACCTTACTTGTGTGAAGCACCTTGAGGCAGCTTTGCTGTGATTTGGCGCTATATAAATGAAATCAATTAAAATTGAATTTAAAAAGTGTATAAAAAAAACAAACAAATAAAGCAAAGAGAAAAAAAAAAAGAACAAACTGGACACCACACCATCTCCCGCAGATGGATAGTTGCCAGGAGGCTTCTCATAGAATGTGCTCAATTAATTACATGCTGCATTCAATAAAACAATATGGTACAGGTGCTTTCTGGTTTTCATTGTGGTTAGTTTACACTGATTAATGATTAACAGACACTGAGCTCAGTCAGTATTGTTATTGGCAAATATCAACTTCACACAAGTGTTTATTGGCAATGGTTCATTACCTTTGGATAAACATATCCATTATATTTTGTGAATAAATGCATTTAGGCTGTGAATGTGTTGCAGCCTACACCATTTGCATGTAAGCTGACATTTATTCTCATGGAATGTACTCAATTAATTACATGCTGCATTCAGTAAAACAATGTGTTTTAGGTGCTTTCTGGTTTTCATTGTGGTAATTTACACTGATTAATGATTATCAGACACTGAGCTCAATCAGCATTGTTGTTGCTAAATATGAAACCTGATATGAAACCTGAAGGTCAGAAAAAAAGAAAGTTAAGCTACAAGAGATAAGCTTGGCAGACATGCCAAAGTAAAAGTGCCATGTACCATGGGGGAGACTTAGCCAGATAAGACATAGAATAATAATAACGTAAAGAGAATAATGTCAGAGACAGAGTAATATGTCCAATCAGTTCTCCACATTCCACCATTCTGTCCACTACCTTTGTGATCAGAACTGTCGTGGGAAATCAAGCAGCTTTTGAGGCAGTCCGATAATGTCGAGGTTCCCAAAAACTGTCCATGTCACTGAGTGTTCATATCAGACATCCTCCAGTCATAGGTACGTCAGTGGAGGCACTCATCAAAATTGGCATGAACCCTTGTATAAACTGAACAATCAGTTTAATTCATAAGTGATTCTGGTGATTCACTTTTGACCACGATGCTCTGGAATTTGTTGTAGCTTACACCAGTTGCATGTAAGCAGTCTGGATGACCACCAGCCAGTTTCCTCCAACCTCTCCCAGTTCATCGTCACCCCCTGGCCCCACATCTCCATGGATTTTGTTATTGCTTTACCTGAATCCAATTCCATATGTTGATATTTTATAAATATAACCCAATGCTAAAATATGCTCATCTGTATGAACAATGTGTTCATTATAATTTGCAGTTGTTTAATTAATTGTTGAGATCCAATTGTCTTATGTACAGTTTGTGCATGTTTAATAAAGCCCCTCTATCAATCAATCAATCAATCAATCAAAAACAATATTTATGTTTTAACTGTCTGCAAGAGGCTTTGCATGTGTGTGTGTGTGTACATGAGCTTTTGACAAGAGCGGAAGTTGTGAAAATAAAGGAATATTTGTAGATCACCCTCTGTGCATTTGCAGGTATTAATGAGACAAAATTAACTCCAAAGGAAGTTAGCTTTGAGTTAGTGGAAGTTAGCATGCATGCTAACATCCACAAAATGTTTTGTAAATGACTCCAGAGGAGTTATCAGGTTGCAAAAACAGCATTTTCTGTTTTAGAAGCGTTTATTTCTCGCAAGCTTTTACATAATATTTGACAAAAAGGTTATATTCACACACAAATGAAACAAATGGCAGCTAGCTACCAGCCTGTTTTGTCACCATGCTAACGTCCATGAAATAATAAGTTCAGAGGAATTATCAGCTTCCAAAAAAGCATTTTCAGTCTTAGAAGTGTTTTTTTTTCTCGCTAGCTTTTACATAATATATAAGAAACATATATAAACTCACAAAACAAAGTGGTTTTGGAGAGAACAGCCAGTGATGTCATGGTACAGCTCAACTCTGATTGGCTGTCACCCCTGCTACTCAAAAACACACTGAACCGATTGAAACAGAATGTGACCTCTAAAAATACCTCTTAAAATAGGTCAAGGTTAGCCATTTTTAACTTGTCCAAGGTCTGTGTCTCAAGAATGTTTCCTGTGAATTTGAAGATTCTGGCAGTAATAGGACTGGACTTATGCTGAGCACAGACAGATGGACGAACGCAAATCCTTTGCAGTACCTGATGGCCATATGTGATGGCCTTGGGTAAAAACAGTTGTATTTGTTCTTGTTCCCAAGTTGCCTTTCACTTAAACGTTTTTCCTCTAGGGCAGAGTTCTCAAACTCACGTTTCTCCTCCAGGGTTCTCTGCCATTATGTTTTCTAAATGCATGGTCTACCCCTTGATGTGGTAACTGATAAAAGTCCACAATTTGACTCTAAATTTTAGAGGGAGCATTGCAGATGGACTGGTTCCTCAATAAGGCTCTCCTAAGGGTAACACCCCCAATCTATTGGGCAAACAGAGTGGTAAGGCCAAGAGTTGGAAATGGTGCATTGGAGCCTGGTGGATAAACGGAAGACCAGCTGATCTGGGTGGAATGCTGTCACTGTTCCAAGCTTTGATCGCTTCATCGGGTACTTTTAATTTGATGATCATGTTCCTTGTGTATTTCTGTGGCTTTACTTCCTGTTCAAAGGTGCTCAGGCTTCCAATTATCATGCATGCTCATTTCCTGGTTTATTGAAGCTCACATTATTAAGGCATACACAACCCCTCGCTCTCGTGCCAGAATGTCTTACTCCTTTGCTTGTTTTCTCATGTTTTTCTCCATGTCTGATTTCCTGCTGCTGATCATTGTGATCTCCTTATGTTTCCTGAGTTTAGCCTGCCATCTAAAGAAACTATCCATTAGTATGTTTGTCAGCTGTGTTTCGACTCTCAGTTATCGTTCCCTGATTGCTGATTTCTGTCACGGTTCCACTTGTGCCCACCTGTGTGGTTTGATTCAGACAGTGTAATGGAATTCTGTTGTTGGATTCGCAGTGGCTTCAGCTGCGTTTGTTTAACTTTGCCTCCCCATGAGGTGTCTGACTGCGGTTCTGTTTGACTCCTGGTTCCGACAGGAGTTTTGATCACATTACCACCCTCTGACTAATGGCCAAATAGAGCAGGTCAACCAGGAGACAGGAGCAGTATTATGCTGTCTAGTTTCAGGGAACCCCTCATGATGGGTGGAGTTGTCTGGGTTGAAAATGTTGTTTATCTCGTCTGCTGAAGACACTGTGATGGATTCACCTCATGAAGGGCATCTATTGGGGCTTCATTATTTGACCATGCACCACTGGTTTTCATTCCACTAATTATGCCGTGTGCTTCATAAGCAGCATGCTCTCACACCTCTTGACCAGAAGGTTTGTCCGATCCCGTCTTGTCTTTACATATGTCTTTCAAAGTATTTTTGGTCAATAACACTATGTAACACAATTTTTGTTCCTGGCTTCTAAGTGTTATATTTCAACTGCTTATGTCTAAAGTCTATGGAAAAATGACTACATTCAGCACAAAGTTTGATTTTATTATTTTTTTACGTTCTAGAAAGTTCTAAAAGTTTCTTGAAATTTCTAGATAATTCTGGAAACTTCTAGAAAATTCTGGACAGTTCTAGCAGTTAAAGAATATTCTAGAAGACTACTCAGTAGTAGTGAAGGCAACTCGAGAATACTCTTGAAAACAGACAAATTTCAAAATATCATTGTCCCGATCACAGAAGCAAAGTTTCTGTGGAATAACAGCTCTATTTATTTAAGGCATAACAGGTTAGGAAAACACACTGTGTACCCAGGAACAAAACAAAAATAAAAATTTGTTACATAGTGTAATCATTCCTGAATATTTGACCTCTGCTGACCTCTGATCCTGGTTGCTTCTGCTGATTCCTGATGCCTGGTGTTTGTTTGAAACAATTCTTGAAGCGTTTTTGTGTTGAGTTTTTTTTTTTTTTTTGACAGTTTTGTGTTTTTGACTACTGCTAACCTTCTGAGTACGTCCAGCCTGCCACCTCGTTTTTTGAATGGGATGTTTATGCCTTTGGTTTAGAAGAGAAATTCTGTTGTTGGACTTGCAGTGGCTTCGACTGCATTTGCTTAACATTAGTTCATTTTGGAACAGAGCTCTTTTGTGTTTCGAGGACACTTCTCGAAATACAGCCTTTCGAGGAGACTTTTTGTGAACTTACACTGCTGTCTCCAAGACATTACACGGACAAGAGGCGATTTTTGTTTTGGTGATTGCAGGGCCCTCTTGCTGCCTTTTGGAATAATGATTTGTCTTCTCATTGAACTCTATTTTTGCATGCCATCCTTGTAGCCCCAATTCAACTTTTAAATGCTCTATAGGTCCAGGGTGCTTTTATTTATTTATTTATTTATTCTAGCTACCCATTTTAACTCCTTCTTACATTTGTTTTTATCTATTTTATTTGTTTTCATTAGTTTTTATTGTTCTTATATGTTGTTATGTTATTGTGGGTGCTCAAATTAAATTTGAACTTTGCGCTGGTAGCAATCTGGATGGTCTTTTTCCTCTTTTGTCTGGAGGACACGAAGTACATGATTTTCACAATTTGAAATGTGGACTCATCAGACCACAGCACACTTTTCCACTTTGTATCTGTCCATATTAAATGAGCTCAGCCTCAGAGAAGGCGGCAGCGTTTCTGGATGTTGTTGCTGTATGGCTTTCACTTTGCATGGTAGCGTTTTAACTTGCACTTGTAGATGTAGTGACGAACTGTGTTAACTGACAATGGTTTTCTGAAGTGTTCCTGAGCCCACGCGGTAAGATCCTTTACACAATGATGTTGGTTTTTAATGCAGTGCCGCCTGAGGGATCGTTCTCCAGATTCTCTGAATCTTCTGATTATATTATGGACTGTAGATGATGGAATCCATAAATTCCTTGCAATTGAACATTGAGAAACATTGTTCTTAAACTGTTGGACTATTTTTTCACGCAGTTGTTCACAAAGTGGTGATCCTTGCCCCATCTTTGCTTGTGAATGGTTGAGCCTTCTGGGTGTGCTCCTTTTATACCCAATCAGGAAGGAAAGGTGATATAACATAGTGGTAAACATACCATTGTCCCAGCTTTTTTGAAACGTGTTGCAGGCATCCATTTCAAAATGAGCAAATATTTGCACAAAAAACAATAGAGTTTATCAGTTTGAACATTAAATATCTTGTCTTTGTGTGTATTCAATTGAATATAGGTTGAAGATGATTTGTAAATCATTGTATTCTGTTTTTATTTTCATTTCACACAACGTCCCAACTTCATTGGAATTGGGGTTGTATTCATAACTCCAAATACGTCCGTCAATGCTGTCCATTAATTGGCTGAAAGCCGTGGTCCATCATGCGGAGAAAATTCACACACAGAGTAAATAATAAAGTCTTACCTGTTCCTGGAATTCATCCTCATACGATCCTGAAGAAAAATACTCCACATAAAGCCTCCTGAGTTTGGAACACAACATCTGAAAATACTTTAATTCCTTGTGTGACTGAAAAAAGTTCCTCTGTGAGTTCAGCACTTTGTGCCACAGTCCTTCTGCCTGAACTCAGATCAGGGTTTCAGCAGCGGAGGTCCTCCATCAGGTTGGTGAGTTTCAGCCCTTGGTGTGTGTGTTCGGGCCAGTGGTCCACTACAGGTGGAATCCATCTGCGGAATCTCTGTGGCGCACGAGATGCCGCATGACACCGTGTGTGTGCGCGCGTGTGCATGCAGTGCTCATCAGTATTACATGTTCCACCTTTGAAAAAAAAAACATTTACGGTTTGTATTTGTGCATGTTACCTGTACATATTTAATTAAAAGTCTTAAAAAATAGTGTGGAGAGTGAAAGGTTGTTCACACATTGTAGATAAAAACATTGTAGATGTTATCACAGCTGATAACACAGAGAAGCTTCTTTTGATCAAAAAAATATGCCCCTCACATTTTCAAAAAAAGGCTTTTAGTGCCCACAGACATAAATAAAGTTAGTGATGGACAGTTTCAGTTCAGTTATTGGTGTTGTATATTTTGTAGTGCTGAAGTGCACAGGTTACATTTCAGTGAGATGCCTGGCAGTGTCATGTTTGTTAAAAAACACACAGTTAATGTTAACGGACAATTTGTTGTAGTCAAAAAGTAATGTTTCATGATTTAAGTGAAATGTCTGTAAATAAAAACAAAGCTAATGATATTGGTAGCAGTTACAGTCAAAAAGTAAGGAACAGCTATTGAATAAAACATGTTTTCAAAGTCATCATAAAACTGTAATGGTATCATTAAGTATTCGTATCGGTACTCAGTATCGATGAGTACCAAAATGTATGTACTCGTAATTGTACTCAGCCTGGAAAAAAGTGGTAGAAATGGGGGGTGGGGGGGGTGGGGTGATGGTCTAGTGGTTAAGCGTTGGGCTTGAGATCAGAGGATCCTCGGCTCAAATCCCAGCCTGACCGGAAAATCAATAAGGGCCTTTGGGCAAGGTCCTTAATCCCCTAGTTGCTCCCGGTGTGTAGTGAGAGCCTTGCATGGCAGCACCCTGACATTGGGGTGAATGTGAGGCCTTATTGTAAAGCTCTTTGATCGTCTGATACAGATGTAAAAGCGTTATATGAATGCAGTCCATTTACCAAATAAAAAATGAATTAATTGAAATCATTGCTTTATGCTGTTTTGTTGAAGTTACCAGTGCACCCAGTGCCAGTCCTCGTTCCTATTCAAGCCTCCTTTATAGTCATCTTAAAGTAGACCTGCTTTGAAATAAATGTCAGATCTCAGAAAGAAATAGCTGATATGTATTTATAAGACCCTTATGAATGCAGTAAAGTAAATCTGCAAGCCCAAATTTGTAATTCAGCGGAGAAATCTTTGTTTAAAAATGACACATTTGCAGCTAAAATTTGGCCCTCCGCGAAAACTGTTTGTACATCCGGGATATTGTTGTGACGTAAGAGAGAAGACAAAGCGCTCGTGCCTTCAGTCTGATCCGTGTTGAGTGAATGCAATACTAGCAATTCGAACGCTTGAAAATGACTGCCGAATTGTTGGACAATGAGATCGATCTCAACATGGAAGTCGACATAGAGGATCCTGATGATCTTAGCAGTAGCTCAGATAGCTCAAATAGTGACCAAGATGATGATGACATCGGAAAATTTGATGAGGAAAATTACGGCGGAGAAGGTGGAGGTGGAGAAGCAGCTAGACTGGCGGACACACAGCTAAGATCCTACCAGCACGAAACGGAGCTGCGAGGGGGGGGAGCCGCTGATCCAGGCGCCGAAGTGTGGGGTGAACCGGTAGATCCTGGTTTCAACATCCAAAAGTAAGCTGCAATGAATGTGAGATACAGCTCTGCATGCTCAGATCAGCGGCAACATCGACAGCGGGTGACGTTCTTCCCCAACCCTTACCGCAACGACCCGCTCGCTAGCGCAGCATGGGAGCGGGTCATTGCGGTATCCCCGACCTCAGCCCTGCCCCGTGAGAAAATATTGGCTTGCATGGAGTGCCTCCGTCACGACACCACTCAATCAAACGGGCATATGAAAAAGTCCCCAAAAATAATTTTCAGGCAAAAAAAAAAAAAATGTATACTCACCAAACTTACCACAAAACAATATGAAGTTTTAAAAAAAGTTGATACTTCCGTATAAGACAATAAAAAGGTACTTTTGTAAGAGATGCAAACTGATGTAAATCCACAAATTACAGTTTACACTGCTATATCCGTCCCGGCGCACGCAATGCATGCTGGGATAGGGTCTTCTCTCTTACGTCACGGCAACGTCCCGGATGTGATGACAGTTTTGCGGAGGGCCAAATTTTAGCTGTAAATTTGTCATTTTTAAACTAAGATTTCTCTGTTGAATGACAGATCTGGGCTTGCAGATTTACTTTACTACATTCAGAAGGATTTTATGTGTAAACATACGCGTAAGTCATTTTTTGGTCCAAAGATCTGACTGCATTTATTTCAAAGCAGGTCTACTTTAAGAAGAAGCAGTATATTAAATGTTCAAGTATGTGTTTCTTGCCCATAGCAGCAGAGAACGCAGCAAAAATAATGGCTCCAGACAACTTCTGTGAATGCACCAGCTCACATCAATGAGGGAAAAAGCTAGATGAAAAGGTCAATAAGCAACACAGAAACCTTAATATGAAGCAGACATATGAATTCCATCACATGGATTAGTGCCCTTGGCAAAGCGCAGTCCTGATACTGCTGAATCAATTCATAAATACCCAATGTGTTGTGTGTAAGACACCTGAGACCAAAAAGGACCTTTTACGAAATGCCACCTGGACCAACTCTTTTCACTTTTCACCTGTTGCTGGTGGATTTTTAAATTACATTTGGTGTGTCCAGACATGGCTACAGGATATATATATATTTTTAACCATTGTCTTACTCAGGAGGATAATCAGATCAGCAGTGGTTTATATTTAACAGTCATACCACATCAGATTCAATGAATTGTATTTTTTAAAGTTCTTGACAAATACTACCGATTGGACCTTTTTTCCTTTTCTAAACAGCACATGGTAATGTGTTGTTTTTGGTCCTGTGCGTCCATCCTGGTGTGACCAAAGTAATTCAAAAACCTTAGAAATGACTTAGAAACTCTTCGGAATGATGTCAGCTATGGACAAAAGTCATTTTTGTGAAAACTTGGTTCAGTGTCAAGAAGAGAATCCAAATTCAACATTTTAGCCCAGTGTATATGGTGGGGATATTTAGAATGGCTGTTAGTTGGTTGAAGATAAAGTTATTGTTGCAACTAACAACACTACTGTAATATGAAATCATATATCAACTTTCTATTAGTCACATGTCTTGGCCTTGGGTGACCTTGACATGACAAATTCAATAGTTTGGTGGACTCAACATGGTGGAAGGGTTCAATTTTGGACAGACATGGTCATCTGCCATGGCCACACAAGATTATATGTTACAGTATCACTAAATCACAAAGAATTAGCAGCTCATAGACCACCTTACTGAGAATGATCTTTGTGAGCCATTGCAGTCTGCTTTTAGGAAATATCACTCCACAGAGACAGCGCTCACTAAAGTAGTGAATGATCTTCTGCGAGCACTGGACTCAGGGACCACGACGGTCTTGGTGTTGTTAGATCTTAGTGCTGCGTTTGATACCGTCGATCATCATATTTTGCTTGATAGGTTGGAGAATCTCTTTGGGATTACTGGAAGTGCCTGTGCATGGTTGACATCATACCTGTCCAGTCATTATCAATGTGTTTTGTATAATAACACTACCTCTAACCTTAGTGAAATGAGATTTGGGGTTCCACAGGGATCGGTTTTAAGCCCCTTGCTTTTCTCCCTGTATGTAGCACCCTTTGGGCGTATACTGCAGTATTTTGCGATTGCCGTTCATTTTTATGCTGCTGATACTCAGTTATACATACCGATAACTGTGGGAAATCTCATTCCCATAAAATTCCTGGAGGACTGTCTTCTATCAGTGAGAAGCTGGATGTAAATGGTAAATGGACTGCATTTATATAGCGTTTTTCTATCTGCATCAGACGCTCAAAGTGCTTTACAAATAATGCCTCACATTCACCCCGATGTGAGGATACTGCCATACAAGGCAGCTCACTACACACCGGGAGCAATAGGGGATTAAAGACCTTGCCCAAGGGCCCTTAGTGATTTTCCAGTCAGGCTGGGATTTGAACCGAGCATCATCTGGTCTCAAGCCCAACGCCTTAACCTCTTAAGACCATCACCTCCACCATGCGTGTCTAGTAACTTCCTACTTTTAAACTCTGATAAGACTGAAATGATGGTTCTTGGTCCAGTGAGACATCGGCATCAATTCAACCAGCTGGCATTCAGCCTGGGTTCATGTGTCATACATCATACGCACAACGTAAGGAACGTTGGGGTAATTTCTGATCCCACGTTGTCTTTTGACCTCCACATCAGGGATGTTACTGGGACTGCTTTTTCCATCTGTGAAATATAGTGAGGATCCGCCCCATCCTGTCTATGGCTGATGCTGAGACCCTGATTCATGCTTTTGTTTCTTCTAGATTAGATTATTGTAATGTCCTATTTTCAGGGTTATTGCAGTCCAGCATTAGGGGTCTTCAGCTGGTTCGGAACACTGTCGCAAGACTTTTGACACAAAGCAGAAGGTTTGAATATATCACACCCATTTTAAGGTTTTGTTATTGACTTATAAGGTTGTTCATGGACTGGCGCTGTCTTATCTGGACAGTCTGATGAAACCCTATGTGCCGGCCCAGGCTTTGCGGTCACAGGATGTGGGACTACTTTGTGTTCCCAGGATGAAGAAGAAGTCAGCGGGTCAAAGAGCTTTTTCGCATCGTGCACCCGCTCTGTGGAACGGCCTTCCTGCGACAGTCGGAGTCTGTGGACATTTATAAGTCAAGACTTTTAAAAACTATTTTTATTCTCTTTCTTATAAATAGATGTTTATTTTTTATTTGTTTTATTCTTTTACTTCTGTTTATAATTATGAGTTTGAATTTTTTAATTTTGATTTATTTATTTTAAATTTTATATTGAACTGTTTTGTGTGAGGCGCCTTCAGACAGCTTTTATTGTGATTTGGCAGTTTATAAGTTTGAATTAATTTGCAGGATTTGGTGTCAATGTGTAATTAACAGGTATTGCACTTCCCATGTCCCTCTTCATGTTGTCTTTATTTTGTGATAATGCCTAATTTAAAGAAGCTGACCTCCACTTATTCATGACTCCTGGTCTGTATGAAATGACCTGACTGAGACTGAATGACTTTGTCTACAGGTTATATGATAGAAACCATTACATGTGTGAATTGATGTTCTATCAAAATTCAGTTCAAAATAACATACAAAAATGTATTTCAATTTTTATTGTCATCATCAGATTTTAAACTGGTCAAATGTTTTCATACACCAAGTTCCAAAAATTGCAGTAGGTAAAAGTGGTTTGGGTCATAGTGCTTCCTGACTTACTGTATGGTTGTGATGGTGAAGGTCAGTTCAGTGTTGAATGGTTTGCATGGCAGCACCCTGACATCAGTGTATGAGTGAATATGATGTGTGTCATCACTATAAATAACTGAGTATGAAAGCATTATAAAAATACTGTCCATTTATCCCCCCACCCCACCATTTGGCCTAAGGAGATGTTTCAATGTCTTTGATGCTAGGTTTCTTTGGAGGATCCTTGGGTACCACTGAAATTACATACTTTCCCTAAGTAACTGTTTGTTTGACACAAAGAAGAGGCTATCACTTGCATTGTAAGACCGCTATAACATTTTGACCATGTGTTGTGTCTCTCTGGGCATGACCCAGCATACAGGTGGGTCAGTGTTGAAGACCTCACCAGCTAGAGAGTCCAAGGGGATGCCCACTTTTCACCTGGCTGCAGAGGATTGATGGATGCTTTCGAGAGGTTGGGGTGGACCAGGTGACTACCTTTGTGGTTGCCATCCAGGACCCAAACTGGCTCTGTAGTGAATATAACCGGCACCAGCATGTTTCATACCAGACTTGACCACCTCAAACCAGATGGACTTCTGAAGACCTCCAGCCATCCAGCAAAGTGAGTTGCCTGGATACATAAGGTCTAATATTGTCTGCATACATATCAACGCAAGGTCCTAGCCACACATACATGAGAAATTGGGAAATCACAAAGCAACTACAATCCTCCAAGGAGTCCTGGTACTATACACCTGAATGTTTTCACCTTAGGACATGAGTTAACTTCCAAGTCTCACAAACACAAAATGACAGAAAGTACCAGGAGCCCAAAAGACTTAGAACATTCTCCTGCAAAGATATCAACATCATCAAACAATTCTTTCCAGAAACATCATGACTTCATGAGTATTTCTCAGGAATTTGTCCATCTTAAGGGTTAAGGAGCCAGAGAAACTAATGTTATTGCTGAGATTAGAGAATTTATCTACAAGGTTAACACTTTCACAGTATACAGGCACAATTCTGATGGCCAAGCCTATAATGTCATTAAAAGCCTGGATGTTAGTCATCATCCAGAAAAAAAGTACAACCCAGACATTCGGATTCCATATTCAGCCTCTTAAGTGCTGCACATAGGCCATCCACTGATTCTGCAAAGAGCACAGCATCATCTACGAAATCAAGGATAGTAAACCTTTTCCTCACTGACAAAGGTGCCGAAGTGGCTGGTCTGCAATACCTTTGCTAACACCCAGTCTATTCACCTTATTCAGTCACCCACTGTTACAAAAGAGGCTTTTCCATTTTGTCTTAGGACTTCCGCTGAGCGGTGTTTTCAATATAGAACAATGGAAGTCATTCCATAGGTAGAAACAAAAACCTTTTTGAAAAGCTCAAAAGGATCGACTCTGGCTCACCCACGGGTCATAACAGAGTGGGAAGATGACATGAAAACGTTGCCCTCAATTATTTTTATCTTTGTATTGTCACTTGGCGTGGATGGTTTGGCTATGAGGAACTAAGAGCTTCACGCTGCTGCTCGTATAAAAGCACAATCAAATTAAAATACTAAGTAGCACCACCGTAATGCCAAGATTACGTAACGTTAATATATGTATGGCGTTATTTCATGCAGTGCTTGGTTGTATCAAACGCCAGAGAATGAGTAAATTAGATAGCAGCTAATGCTACAAACACAGCTTACCCGTTTGTCTCACTAGCATCCGCCGTGGCTTCTTCAACGGAGCGTTGTAGCCCAACCATTTCTCTGGGTAAGTATGCCGTGGTGTGTTTTTTTTCTCCATAAAATGAAAAGAACAAACATAGGGATGTTTGGGTGGATTTTTCAAATTCAGCGCCTTTAGCCAACACCGGAAATCTTCATCTTTCAATGGAGGAGGTTAACAAGTTGATCTCTCCTTCCCATTTTCAATGAAAGCGATAGTTTCATTTTCTTCCAGTTGTTGTGGCACCTCCGAACTTAACAATGAATGCTGCTCATGTCTGAGCACTTCTAACGTACTGTGTTCCCACGTAGCTAATCATTAGACGCAGTGGCAAATCGGAAGCTGCTTGACAAAATGGAGCCGCCCACCCTGACTTCCTGAATAAGGTGAATACAAGCACTGAACTGAGTAGTGTTGATTTTTATGCCATTTAGTAGTTGCTTTCAATGTTTTTTTTTTGTTTTTGTTTTTCTTTTTAGTACACAGCCAAGTATGCAGGCATATCTGAATACTGTATGTTATAGATATCGGAACAACACTGCACTCAACTTTAAATCACTTTTGGTGGTCAATGGTGCAGTCACTTTCTTCAAATCAAGTCTGGGCGCACATCTGCACTTTCTAGAGCCACACAATAAAAATACACCAACACCGCCCCTAACCATGACTCAGCTTTATACCAAGAGGCCCACAGCAAATAAATCCTCACAATTCTTCTCATCTTTGCACACTGCTGGGAACTAGGTATGAAAATAACACCTACCTTGGTTTGTGCATAAGGAATGACACTTGTGTGCTGTTTTCTGCAGGTTGAAAGATAGGGCTGTATGAGTGACATTAAATGGTTTAGTTTAAATTTGCTACACACAAGGGTCAGTTATGCTAATAGGCAGTTGTCAAATGACTTAAGTGTTGGACTTTGATAAGAGAAGCCATCACACAGAGGAAGTACAGTATCAGTTGAATGACAAGACAAATACTTTAGTGGCTGTACATAACAACAGGATATGATCTGCACAGAATGTCAGGCAGGAACAGGATGGTCAATATTACAGGAAATCAATATGACCTTGGGAACAACCTCCTCCTAACTGTTGAAGCCATTCTGCCGTGGAAAGACAGCCACAGCAAACATTGCCCTATCAGTTAGCTTTTCCTTCATTAACTGATACTTAGGTGTAATGTCAGTCTGACAATAATAATATATGTTGAGCTTAACAGTTTGCTTTTTCTTTGATGGAAAAAGGAAGCATCTCAAAGCAAGTGTTTTCTAAAATTCTGTATATCTTGTGCCATTTTCCCCTCACAAGTCTCAAAAATGCAAGAAAATGCTACTAGGGCAGTGCTGTGGATTAGTGGTTAGCACTGTTACCTCACAGTGAGAAGTCATGGGATCGATTCCCACATATGGCCTTTCTGTGTGGAGTTTGCATGTGTTCCCTCCGGCTGCTCCGGCTTCCTCCCACATCCAAAGACATACAGGTTAGGTGGATTGGAAACATTAAATTGTCTGTAGGTGTGCGTGCAGGTGTGAATATGTTTGTTTGTGTATATGTGGCCCTGCGACAGACTGGTGTCCTGTCCAGGTTGTACCCTGCCTCACGCCCTATGACTGCAGGGATTGGCTACAGCCCCCCGATCCCCACCTGGTGTTAGCAGTTGAAGATAAGTGCTTATTACTCAAAACAATATAGTAGATAAAGCACTTTTTTTCTTCTTTTCGTTTTGACATACGAGGTCTGTCAATAAAAAGTATCGGACCTTTTTATTTTTTTCAAAAACTATATGGATTTGAATCACGTGCGATTATATCAGACAAGCTTGAACCCTCGTGCGCATGCGTGAGTTTTTTCACGCCTGTCGGTTACGTCATTCGCCTGTGGGCTGGCTTTGAGTGAGGAGTGGCCCACCCCTCTCGTCTGATTTTTATTGCGAATCGCGACGCGCTCTCAGCTGCCGCTGTCTGCCTGTTTCGAGCTGAAAACTTCCAAATTTAAGCCTCTGTTGACCCAGGACGTCGTGAGAGAACAGAGAACTTTCAGGAGAGGTCGGGATCAGCAGTTTATCCGGACATTCCACTGTTAAAGGTGATTTTGTAATGAAAGAAAGTGCGGACGGGTCCGCGCGTCGGGACACAGCCGGCGCAGCGCGGCGGAACAGGAAAAACACCTCCGTTGGAAGCCTTAAGGACAAGTTGGAACATGTCCAGCTCTTAAACAATTTCTCAGATACTCACTCAACTGAAAGCCATCAAAAGCCGCCTGGTTTTTACAAATGGTTATCAACACGGAGGTGTTTTTCCTGTGCCGCCGCGCGGCGCCGGCTGGGTGCCGACGCGCGGACCCTTTAACAGTGGAATGTCCGGATAAACTGCTGATCCTGACCTCTCCTGAAAGTTCTCTGTTCTCTCACGACGACCTGGGTCAACAGAGGCTTAAATTTGGAAGTTTTCAGCTCGAAACAGGCAGACAGTGGCAGCTCAGGGCGCGTCGTGGGCAGTCCTTTAAGCGACAGCATCACACCATAATCTCTCATCAGCCGTTAAAATTTTCACCGAAAACCAGTTGAATTTCTCGAATGGTGTCCACTTCGATGTGCCTCTCAGTTTTTGAAAAAAGTTTGATCAAGCAAAGCGTCAGTCTTTCAGGAAGTTCTCAGACAAAGAGATTGCGAAGGGAGGGGTGGACCACTCCTCACTCAAAGCCAGCCCACAGGCAAATGACGTAACCGACAGGCGTGAAAAAACTCACGCATGCGCACGAGGGTTCAAGGTTGGCTGATGTAATCACACGTGATTCAAATCCATATAGTTTTTGAAAAAAAATAAAAAGGTACGTTACTTCATTGACAGACCTCGTATTAGACCACATCTATAAGAAACATATTTCTATTTCAGGAGTGCCAGAACCATTTTTATAAAGATGCTCAGTTTTTCTAAAAATTGCCTGTTTTCACATCCTCATTTTGGCCATGTTGCCAGATGAATATCAGTTTCATATTTTCGCCATGAGTTCTTGCATATCTGAAGATGATATGATAAAAGCATTGTGTTTTTACTGGCCTTCCTTCTGGAGTTAGGATTTTTTTTTTCCATATTAAATACTCATAAATGTTGGAGGTGAAATTATTAAATTATTTCTTCAAGTGAAATGTAAGTTTCAGAGCTGTGAAATAGTCTTTTCACAGCAATTACTAAGTTTCATTCATATTTTAGTTACAAACAACGAAAAACAACATTTTTATCTAGTTCAGTACATTTATTAAAGGTCACAAACACCACCGGTGATGACGAGCTATTACTTATTTCAGTCATTCAACAAAGTCCATGTGCAGGAATAAATCAAGACATTAAAATTCTTATCAAAGCTCAGCAGTCTGAGTGATGATGAACATTCCGGATTCATTTAACTTGCTTAAATTTGGGGCACAACTTGTGCAATACTTTGGACATGTACAGATGAGTGGATTTCTTAATTAAAAATGATTTAATACTCAGCCACGATCATGTACTTTTTGCTGATATCAGATGCAATAAGACAAGTACTGACATATGTTGTTGACTTTGGACAAGTACAGAGAAGAGTGGATTACTTCATGGACATGATAAGGACCACAATGGAAATAAGCGTTTATGCTTTATTGTGTTATCTGTGTTATCATTGATACATTTACTTATGTATGTGTTGTGTGTTGGGGGGTTTGGCTGGACATTTGGGTGCTGTTTTCTTTTCTTTGCTCTCCTGGTGGTATGCAAACTGTTTTTTTCTGTGGAGAAGGTGCTGGCGGAAGAGTCCTTCACCCTCATCAGAACTATTGGCTGCACCTGTGGAGGATGTTCACGTGCAGGCCTAACAACTTGCAGCACCTGTGGATGATGCTCACGTGCAGACTTAAAGACTTTCAGCTGAAGCAGATAATGAGATGGCGTTCTGCATTTAAGCCATGAGTGATTTGAGCAGAATTGCCGGGAACTCGACCTTGTGACATTCGGTTGTGAGACGCTGAGGACCGCGCCAGGGTTTGACACATCGTGCCTGTGAAGGAGGACGGGTGAGGTACACATGCTGTCAGCACACATCAGAGGTGATTATCGTCTGAATAATCGTTAATAGTAATTTGGCGTTTTGTTACGCAGTATATTTGAACATTGATGAGATTTGTGCAGTTTGCTTCTCACTGCCGTGGCGTACGGATTGATGATCCTCCACCTGTTGTGAGAAGCTGCTCATTTACATAAGCCTTAAATTCAGACCTGAATGTGTTGCTGATAGTGTGTGCCTCTGAAGGATATTTGTTGTAGCTCTGTTGACTTACCTCACCTTTTCTGTCCTTCACAGAGTCAGTTTGTCGTATTCACCTGGGGGGTGTTCGGCGGTGAATCTGAGTCCAGAAGTGCCGGGCTTTGATCCATTTGGGCGCTGGAGAGCGCGCCGTCCTTCACCTTGCCAAGACAGCTGACTATTTATGTTGTACACGAATTATTGCACATGAGGGGGAATAAATTTGTTTCTTGGAACTGCTTTCTGGTTATTTAGCGCTGGGCCATTGTCAGATGCTGGTTCGGTTCTCTGACCCGCGTCAGCACATAACAGTATGTTTATATTGATGTTGCAGAATAAACTCAATTAATCAATCAGTCATTCATAAACAATATTTTATTTACAGTTTAACAGCGTCTGCAGGAGGCCGTGTATATGCGCATACATGAGTTTTTGACAAGAGCGGAAGTTAGCTTTGAGTTAGCAGAAGTTGGCATGCACGCTGGTGTCCGCAAGATGTCTTGTAAATCAGCCCAGAGGTTTTATCAGGTAACAAAACCAGCATTTTCAGTTTTAGAAGTGTTTATTTGTCGTATGTTTTTGCATAATATATGAGAAAGATGTTATACACTCAACAAAAATATAAACGCAACACTTTTGGTTTTGCTCCCATTTTGTATGAGATGAACTCAAAGATCTAAACGTTTTTCCACATACACAGTATCACCATTTCCCTCAAATATTGTTCACAAACCAATCTAAATCTGAGATAGTGAGCACTTCTCCTTTGCTGAGATAATCCATCCCACCTCACAGGTGTGCCATACCAAGATGCTGATTAGACACCATGATTAGTGCACAGGTGTGCCTTAGACTCTCCACAATAAAAGGCCACTCTGAAAGGTGCAGTTTTGTTTTATTGGGGGGGGGGGGATACCAGTCAGTATCTGGTGTGACCACCATTTGCCTCATGCAGTGCAACACATCTCCTTCGCATAGAGTTGATCAGGTTGTCAATTGTGGCCTGTGGAATGTTGGTCCACTCCTCTTCAATGGCTGTGCGAAGTTGCTGGATATTAGCTAATTATAGGCCAATCTCCAACCTTCCTTTTCTCTCAAAAATTCTTGAAAGGGTAGTTGTAAAACAGCTAACTGATCATCTGCAGAGGAATGGTCTATTTGAAGAGTTTCAGTCAGGTTTTAGAATTCATCATAGTACAGAAACAGCATTAGTGAAGGTTACAAATGATCTTCTTATGGCCTCGGACAGTGGACTCATCTCTGTGCTTGTTCTGTTAGACCTCAGTGCTGCTTTTGATACTGTTGACCATAAAATTTTATTACAGAGATTAGAGCATGCCATAGGTATTAAAGGCACTGCGCTGCGGTGGTTTGAATCATATTTGTCTAATAGATTACAATTTGTTCATGTAAATGGGGAATCTTCTTCACAGACTAAAGTTAATTATGGAGTTCCACAAGGTTCTGTGCTAGGACCAATTTTATTCACTTTATACATGCTTCCCTTAGGCAGTATTATTAGACGGTATTGCTTAAATTTTCATTGTTACGCAGATGATACCCAGCTTTATCTTTCCATGAAGCCAGAGGACACACACCAATTAGCTAAACTGCAGGATTGTCTTACAGACATAAAGACATGGATGACCTCTAATTTCCTGCTTTTAAACTCAGATAAAACTTAAGTTATTGTACTTGGCCCCACAAATCTTAGAAACATGGTGTCTAACCAGATCCTTACTCTGGATGGCATTACCCTGACCTCTAGTAATACTGTGAGAAATCTTGGAGTCATTTTTGATCAGGATATGTCATTCAAAGCGCATATTAAACAAATATGTAGGACTGCTTTTTTGCATTTACGCAATATCTCTAAAATCAGAAAGGTCTTGTCTCAGAGTAATGCTGAAAAACTAATTCATGCATTTATTTCCTCTAGGCTGGACTATTGTAATTCATTATTATCAGGTTGTCCTAAAAGTTCCCTAAAAAGCCTTCAGTTAGAGACCATATCTCACCCATATTGGCCTCTCTTCATTGGCTTCCTGTTAATTCTAGAATAGAATTTAAAATTCTTCTTCTTACTTATAAGGTTTTGAATAATCAGGTCCCATCTTATCTTAGGGACCTCGTAGTACCATATCACCCCAATAGAGCGCTTCGCTCTCAGACTGCAGGCTTACTTGTAGTTCCTAGGGTTTGTAAGAGTAGAATGGGAGGCAGAGCCTTCAGCTTTCAGGCTCCTCTCCTGTGGAACCAGCTCCCAATTCAGATCAGGGAGACAGACACCCTCTCTACTTTTAAGATTAGGCTTAAAACTTTCCTTTTTGCTAAAGCTTATAGTTAGGGCTGGATCAGGTGACCCTGAACCATCCCTTAGTTATGCTGCTATAGACGTAGACTGCTGGGGGGTTCCCATGATGCACTGTTTCTTTCTCTTTTTGCTCTGTATGCACCACTCTGCATTTAATCATTAGTGATCGATCTCTGCTCCCCTCCACAGCATGTCTTTTTCCTGGTTCTCTCCCTCAGCCCCAACCAGTCCCAGCAGAAGACTGCCTGGTTCTGCTGGAGGTTTCTTCCTGTTAAAAGGGAGTTTTTCCTTCCCACTGTAGCCAAGTGCTTGCTCACAGGGGGTCGTTTTGACCGTTGGGGTTTTACATAATTATTGTATGGCCTTGCCTTACAATATAAAGCGCCTTGGGGCAACTGTTTGTTGTGATTTGGCGCTATATAAAAAAATTGATTGATTGATTGATTGATATTGGCAGGAGCTGGTACACGCTGTCGTATACGTCGGTCCAGAGCATCCCAAACATGCCCAATGGGTGACATGTCCAGTGAGTATGCCGGCCATGCAAGAACTGGGACATTTTCAGCTTCCAAGAATTGTGTACAGATCCTTGCAACATGGGGCCGTGCATTATCCTGCTGCAACATGAGGTGATGTTCTTGGATGTATGGCACAACAATGGGCCTCAGGATCTCGTCATGGTATCTCTGTGCATTCAAAATGCCATCAATAAAATGCACCTGTGTTCTTCGTCCATAACAGATGCCTGCCCATACCATAACCCCACGCCACCATGGGCCACTCGATCCACAACACTGACATCAGAAAATCGCTCACCCACACGACGCCACACACGCTGTCTGCCATCTGCCCTGGACAGTGTGAACCGGGATTCATCCGTGAAGAGAACACCTCTCCAACGTGCCAAATGCCAGCGAATGTGAGCATTTGCCCACTCAAGTCGGTTACGACGATGAACTGGAGTCAGGTCGAGACCCCAGTGAGGACGACAAGCATGCAGATGAGCTTCCCTGAGACAGTTTCTGACAGTTTCTGCAGAAATTCTTTGGTTATGCAAACTGATTGTTTCAGCAGCTCTCTGAGTGGCTGGTCTCAGATGATCTTGGAGGTGAACATGCTGGATGTGGAGGTCCTGGGCTGGTGTGGTTACACGTGGTCTGCGGTTGTAAGGCTGGTTGGATGTACTGCCAAATTCTCTGAAACGCCTTTGGAGACGGCTTATGGTAGAGACATGAACATTCAATACACGAGCAACAGCTCTGCTGTCAGCATGCCAATTGCACACTCCCTCAAATCTTGCGACATCTGTGGCATTGTGCTGTGTGATAAAACTGCACCTTTCAGAGTGGCCTTTTATTGTGGGCAGTCTAAGGCACACCTGTGCACTAATCATGGTGTCTAATCAGCATCTTGATATGGCACACCTGTGAGGTGGGATGGATTATCTCAGCAAAGGAGAAGTGCTCACTATCACAGATTTAGACTGTTTGTGAACAATATTTGAGGGAAATGGTGATATTGTGTATGTGGAAAAAGTTTTAGATCTTTGAGTTCATCTCATACAAAATGGGAGCAAAACCAAAAGTGTTGCGTTTATATTTTTGTTGAGTGTATGTACACACAAATGAAGCCACATTAGCAGCTAGCTAGCCCAGCCAGTGATGTCACCAAGCTTACATCAGCAAAATGTCTTGTAAATCACTCCAGAGGTGTTATCAGGTTACAAAATCAGTGTTTTCAGTTTTAGAAGTGTTTGTCAGTAGCTTTTACATAATATATGAGAAAGATGTTATATTTACACACGTTTTATTTACACACATTGACATAATATGTGAGAAACATGTTATGTTTTGAAGTGAATGTGAATGAAGTGGTTTACGAGCATCAGAGAGAGACCAGCCAGTGATGTCAAGGTGTTGCTCTAATCTGATTGGCTGTCACCACCGCCCCTCAAAAAAAAAAAAAAAAAAGATTTGTATGATTCATGGCATAGAAATATGAACCAGAATGTGACTA
This sequence comes from Thalassophryne amazonica, assembly GCF_902500255.1. Lineage (NCBI taxonomy): Eukaryota > Metazoa > Chordata > Actinopteri > Batrachoidiformes > Batrachoididae > Thalassophryne > Thalassophryne amazonica. The sequence goes on from NC_047104.1 coordinate 122,301,094, forward strand.
TTTAACCTCTTAAAATAGATCAACGTTAGCCATCTTTGAACTTTTCCAAGGTCTGTGTCCCAAGCATGTTCCCTCTGAATTTGACGATTCTGGCGATAGTAGGACTGGCCTTTATACTAAGTACAGACAGACAGACAGATGGACAGCTGGACAGATGCAAAGTCTTCGCAATACCCGATGGCCATATTCAACCTAGTCTCATGGATTGTTGTGATTCAGCAGCATGAAATATACATTAATCTATTAATTTGTCATATTGTTGTTATGTGTCGGACGCAGTCGGAGTACCGACCAGCGTTTGAAGTAGGACTCAGTATAAAGGAAACAGAGCACGGTTCAAAGGATAACAGAATTTAATGACATAACAGTGAGTGCTAATTAATAACAAATAAGTGCGCGGTCTGGCGAGGTGGAAGAACGGTGCGCTCCCAGCAGCACAAACGGTCCGGAGCCAGAACAGTTCGGACACAAGGACCCCGCCGACACCCCCCAGGTGGCCGCGACCAACCGAGTCTGTGAAAGAAGAAACCATCATGTGAGTCCACCACTCCACACACAGAGAGACCACTCAAAGGTGTACATAATCAGCAAACACTTCCTGGCTTAATCACCAATCAGCTTCCCACCCTGCAGGCATGGAACACCCAGTTCAATTCTCCACTGCAGTGGAAGCTGATTAAACGACTAACATAACAGCTCAATGTAATAAGGTGTGAGGGACACCATAGCTACTGACTGTACTCATGTTAGTCACAAAACCTAAAGTACCTCAGGAAGTGTGCTGACGAGCGTGAGACCTCACCCCCTCCTCTTTCACAGACCATGGCATCAAACCTGGTACAGTCTCTGCGTCCATGATGATGAGATGGTTCTCCGAACGTCGATCTCACCCGTCTGGTCACAAGGTCAAGTCTCTGGTAAATACACACTGTGTACTCCAGACTTAAATGCAACCATGCCCCAATCCATATAGATGCACCACAGCTGTGAGTCCTGACGAGCTGCACATGACCAGCCTCAGGTGATCAGGGTGAGGTCCTAATAACTCAGCCACACAGCCACTCAGTCCTGAACGCATGCCACCTGGAAGGAAAAACAAAAGACAGAAAACAGAAGACAGAAACAAAAGCCAGCCAGGCACCCCAGCCACAACAATTGTCAAGAAAAAGTGCAAAATTTTCATCATGGGAGCACAAACTCATTCTAATTCATTCCGTGATGGATGCACGTAATTAAAAGTACACTGGGGGGGTATGGTTCAGGTTAGGGGAAGGAGTAGGGTTAGTTATGGTTAAGGTTAGGGTTGGGGTTGGGGGTAGGAGTAGAGTTAGTAATAGTGAGTTAAAAAAGTCACGAAAATTTGAATCATTTCGTGACAGAGGATGAAAAAAAAACAAAAATGTGAGACTGGGCTGCCATATTTGATGGCCTCAGGTAAAAATCGAGCAGATTTCTAAAAAATTGTTCTGACACTCCTGAAATAACAATAAGTTTGTTTTTTTAAAATAGATGTGGTCTAATATGTCACATCTGAAAGGAGAAAAAAAAAATCAATGATTATCTAGCATACCTTTTGAGAAATAACCACTTAAATGTAGTAACATTTTCTTGCATTTTAGATTTTCAACCATTTTCAGAGCCTTGAGAGGGGAAAGGGGCACAAGATCTACAAAATCTGACAAGATGTTCAACCTCATTAAATAGATAAAAAAATGCACACCAAGATCCTCCACTGAGGTGCACATGCAGAAATTCTTGGTCCAACGGAAGCTGCTATCTGACAAAGGCCTTTTGGCCGAAACGTAATTATTATGAAATAAAACAGCGGCTAGACATCAATGTTTTGAGTGTGCTATGCTTTTTCTTTATATTTGAAGATGTTCAACCTCAACAGAACAAGTTAGCCCCAGCCACTGACCTATAATTGGAGATATTCATGCTGGAAAGTGCACAGAGAGCCTCGTTTAGTAAAGTTCAAATAATTAACTAAGCTGTGGCCTCAACACTATTTGAGATATACACCTAATATTTTGGATTTTTACATATCTGTGGTGTAGGTGTGCCAGTAAGTTTTTTCAGAAGATTCTGAGCGGGTGACCTGGGAGACCTGCTGGGTGACATGAGATGTACTGACTCTACGTTTGTGTTGGGAAAGTGAAGTACACGGACCCACGACAGGGGGCATGAATGAACGGCCAATAGGAAGGCCGAATAAATAACAATTTATTCTGCAAATGTGCACAACAACCCAATATGCTTTTAGTCTGTCAATCAATCTACACAAAAGGTGACGCGTGGGCAGGCCCGAGGGTAGGAGACGCCTATCCAGAGAAGAGCCGGGACCCACGAGGTTCCACCGCCAACGGAGACCTGCAATAAACTGGAGCCGCCAAGTCCTGAGTCCCCAGGTGGCCACTGCTCCCAGCTGTCAGATCCGGTACTGCTGGCAGGAACAGACACAGGTTATAGGTGGGTGTGTTTACACCCAGCAACAGTCAGCAAAAAGTTCAGTTCCTCTCCTGAGGGAAAAATCCACCACTCCCAGAAAACAGGAACACTGAAAACGTGCAGTACCAACAGTATACTTTAGAGACAAGGAAAGTGAGGAGTGGAAATGCCAACTCCCTCCAACTTCCACTAACCCAGCTCCAAGCTGCGAGTATATCAAAAGTTACGACTGCAAAAATCAGTAGCAATAAATTTGCGAATGGCATAAAGCGGCTGAGTAGGTTACCTGACGGGTAAGCTGATAACTCGGCAGGGTTCTGATGATTCTCCCAGGCTTTTATGGTGGTGATGATGACGATGATGACTGACAGCTGTCAGTGTCGTCGCACCTGGAGCTCCTGTGAGGCGGCTGCGCCCTCTGGTGCCTGAAACCCGACAACAGGCAGGGCGCCCTCTGGTGGTGAGCCAGCAGCACCTTCTCTTCGGGTGGCCCAGACAACAGTTTGGGTAATAATAATAATAATAATAATAATAATAATAATAATAATGTGCATAAATTACGTAATTAACAGGAAATAAAAGTGTTGTGTTCTTCTAAAAACTATTGAGGTTTAAGGTCTAAGGTTCTAAAAACATTCTGGACTCACACACCCAACTCATTATAGAAAGTTTGCATAATTTATTACCACCCTTGAAAAATGTCAGCTACCTATAAACACTACCATATTTAGAGGCCGTGGGCAACACGCTAGTATACTCATAAGTATGCATGCAGAAATATAACATGTACACAGTCACATTCACACCCACACTCACCAATTACTTTTTCTGCATGATAAATGTGATAGGAAAAATAAATTAGCTAGGCAGATAATTAAATTTTCTTAATGACTTGTGCTTTTTAATTACCCTTATTGACTGTTATTATTAAAATAAGAACAAAATTAACCTTTGCTACCAATTATGTGATTTAATATTATTAATTGTAGTTGTAGTCATGCTAGTCGTACTTGTAGTACTTAGCATTTTTATTTTGTATTTCTTAACAGACATCTAATCTTCAGACTGGTATAGAAATACAGCATTTACAGTTGCAGGCATAGGTTTATATACACATGACCAAAAACTTTCAAATTTAATTTTTCCCTTCTGCATGTAACAGCGGCAGCACAGTGGCTTAGTGTTTCGCACTGTTGCCCTCCAGCAAGAATGTCAGGGGATCGTTTCCCATCTGTGGCCTTTCTGTATGGAGTTTGGATGTTTCCCCTATGTTTGCCTGGGTTCCCTCTGGGTGCTCCGGCTTCCTCCCACATCCAAAGACACACAGGTTAGGTGGATTGGAAACTTTAAATTGTCCGTTGGTGTGTGTGTGTGTGTGTGTGTGTGTGTGTGTGTGTGTGTGTGTGTGTGTGTGTGTGTGTGTGTGTGTGTGTGTGTGTGTGTATGTGGCCCTGCAACAGACTGGCAAGGGTGTAGCAGGGCCAGGCCACAAAATTTCAGCATTATTTCATAATAAAAGACGGGAGAGTGATCAGAGCGCCACAACAGCACATCTGAGTCTGACTCTCTGAGTTTGACTCTCACACCCAAAGCGATCAAAGGGAATACTGTGATTATTAAACATCAAATGACAAAGTAAAACATCTTAAATCATTCTGAGGTCAGTTTTAAGTAGAAATTAGGCCGTTTTAAGCAAAAACAAGGCGATAATCGATGAATCGATGCTGACGTTCCGAAATGACACGCGCAGCAGCATGTCAGACTCAGACATACTGTTGTCACGCTCTGATCACCCCCCCTCCCCGTCTTTTATTATGAAATAATGCTGAAATTTTGTGGAAATGATTGTTGTACAAAAGCTTCAGATATCGATCGTTGGAATAGATGATGACTGGAGTGCAGTTTTAAGCAGAAACAAGGCAATAATTGAATTGCTGCTGATGCTCCGAAATGGCGCATTTGGGGTGAAGGCAAGGGGACTGACTGGAGCAAAAATGGAAGAAGTGTCAATGTAAAAGTGCCAGAGCTAATTTAATTTAATTTGGGTCAAAATCAACCAAAGAACACGGAGCATCTTTTATATAAAATATCTTGTGTGTGTGTGTGTGTGTGTGTGTGTATCCACAGACCATAGGTGTGTAATGAGGTAGAGTATGGTTGAGACCATATGACCTGGTTGGTTAGTTCCTATATGTTGCCTGTTGTCTGCATTGTAAATGTATAAAATGGACAGTGTTCATGTCACCCTTTTTTACAAAGGGCTTTAAAATGATGCCTCACATGCACCCCTTCACACACACACACACACACACACACACACACACACACACACACACACACACACACACACACACACACACACACACACACACACACTGATGTCAGCATGCTGCCATGCAAGGCAGCCCAACTGCACACCAGGAGCAATTTGGGGATTAAAGACCATCCCCTTATTGATTTTCCTGTCTAATGGGGATTCAAAGCAATGTTCCTCTGGTCTCAGGCCCACCAATTTAACCTCAACAATCACCTGCCCAAATAAATACCTTCATGTGAAACAAAACCTATAGATGTGTTTTTCTTCTGGGCTCTAATTCTTGCTAAACCTGGTAACCAATGGAAATGAGAAATATGCTTCTGAAAAAAAAAAAAACTGTCAGCTCAGTAAAAACATTTGGACAAATGATGACTTATTTGCGGTTGTGAGAACAGGTAATATTATTGGCTTTTTGCAAAATCAAAGGAAGGTTTATTTCACTTCACATCTCTACGTGATATCATTATCCCAGCATGTCTGGTAAGCGGCTGTAGGTGGTTGGACAACATAAAATAACCTCATCTTGTCTCATGGGCAACAAGTACATATAATGTGACAGACAGGCAGAGATACAATATCATAAAATTAAAGGAGTAGGTTGGTGCCGTCATTCCGCAGAGGAGTTTGTAGAAATTATGACACGGCATGCTTCTGACCAACTGGCTTGATTATTCATTTAAAACACAGTTTAGGCTCATATGTCATGAAATAAAAATTTGTATCTCTCTCTCTCTCTCTTTCTATATATATATATATGTGTGTGTGTGTGTGTATTTATTAATTAATTTAATTTATTTATTTTAGTAAAACCAAAAACCCACTTGATTCTGTTAGAAGATGATTTAAAGACTAAAAATTGTGCCATTTTTTTTTCACATTTTTATGCCCTGAAATCCAAGATGGCTTCCATGATAATATATATTTTTTCCAATATTTAAATATTTAAATATTTCCAATATTTTTTTCAGAATCTAATCCTTGTATAAACTACCATCTGAACTAAATATGGAGTGCCCAAAAATGACATTTGAATGACATTGCTGGGCACAGTTTTTCCAAATTAGGTTAAGGGTTAAACATTTGGTGTAGCCTATATATCTATACAAATGTGTATTTTCTTTGTATTTCCAGGAAACAAGTACCCACAGCAACTACAACATTGCTTAGAGTCCATATATTAACCAACATGGCATCAAGAAGTCAAAAACTGTGGCTTTTAGACTTTGCTTTTTAGTCAGCCGAGCAGCTAACAGATTATACAAACTACGGGGGTATTGCCTTTGGGGATTCGAGCTTTAGATTGAGTAGTGTTTGTAAATTATTAGTGTCGTTGACATATTTCCAGGGTGGTAATAAATTATGCAAAGTTTCTATAATGAGTTGGAATGGCGTGTGAGTCCAGAATGTTTTTAGACCCTGAGACCTTAGAACTCAACAATTTTTAGAAGAACTCAACCATTTTATATCCTGTTAATTATGTAATTACCTTACATAATTTGATGATTCCATTGGTTTCCTTATGTCAGAAACCCACTCACTCATCACTCATCTTCAACCACTTTTCCAGGTTCAGGTCACGGGGGCAACAGCTCCAGCAGGGGACCCCAGACTTCCCTTTCCCGGGCCACATTGACCACCTCTGACTGGTGGATCCCAAGGCATTCCCAGGCCAGTGTGGAGATATAATCTCTCCACCTCGGCGTCTCCTCCCAGATGTACGTGCCTGGAACACCACTCTTGGGAGGCGCCCAGGAGGCATCCTTAACAGACGCCCGAACCACCTCAGCTGGCTCCTTTCAACGCGAAGGAGCAATGGCTCTACTCCGAGCTCCCCACGGATGACCGAACTTCTCACCCTATCTCTAAGGGATACACACCAGCCACCCTCCTGAGGAAGCCCATTTCAGCTGCTTGTACCCGCGATCTAGTTCTTTCGGTCATGACCCAACACTCATGACCATACGTGAGAGTAGGAACAAAGACTGACCAGTAGATCGACAGCTTCACCTTTTGGATCAGGTCCCTTTTTGTCACAACAGTGCGGTAGAGTGAATGCAATACTGCCCCTGCTGCGCTCTCCGGCCAATCTCACGCTCCATCGTCCCCTCACTCAATTTCAATTTCAATTTATTTCATTTATATAGCACCAAATCACAACAAAGATGCCTCAAGGTGCTTCATGCAAGTAAGGTCTTAACTTCACCAGCCCCTAGAGCAAGCACACAGGTGACGGTGGTAAGAAAAAACTCCCTCTGATGATAATGAGGAAGAAACCTCAAGCAGACCAGACTCAGAGAGGTGACCTTCTGCTTTGGACATTCTAACAGTTACAAGATTTTGCAAAGTTTAGAATAAATAATATCAATCAATCAATCAATTTTATTTATATAGCGCCAAATCACAACAGTTGCCCCAAGGCGCTTTATATTGTAAGGCAAGGCCATACAGGCCAAATATGACTACATTAATCTGTAGCCATGTTCAAACCTGTTGCACCTCAGTGATGTGCCCATTTGCCATCACCGTCTGTGACGTAAGCTTCCAAAGTGACAGTGTCCCTTCAGCTTAGTTGTTACTCAGTGTTGTTTCAAATCAAATCAAATAAATTTTATTTATATAGCGCCAAATCACAACAAACAGTTGCCCCAAGGCGCTTTATATTGTAAGGCAAAGCCATACAATAATTACGGAAAAACCCCAATGGTCAAACGACCCCCTGTGAGCAAGCACTTGGCGACAGTGGGAAGGAAAAACTCCCTTTTAACAGGAAGAAACCTCCAGCAGAACCAGGCTCAGGGAGGGGCAGTCTTCTGCTGCGACTGGTTGGGGCTGAGGGAGAGAATCAGGAAAAAGACATGCTGTGGAGCGGAGCAGAGATCAATCACTAATGATTAAATGCAGAGTGGTGCATACAGAGCAAAAAGAGAAAGAAACACTCAGTGCATCATGGGAACCCCCCAGCAGTCTAAGTCTATAGCAGCATAACTAAGGGATGGTTCAGGGTCACCTGATCCAGCCCTAACTATAAGCTTTAGCAAAAAGGAAAGTTTTAAGCCTAATCTTAAAAGTAGAGAGGGTGTCTGTCTCCCTGATCCAAATTGGAAGCTGGTTCCAGAGGAGAGGAGCCTGAAAGCTGAAGGCTCTGCCTCCCATTCTACTCTTACAAACCCTAGGAACTACAAGTAAGCCTGCAGTCTGAGAGCGAAGCGCTCTATTGGGGGTGAAATGGTACTATGAGGTCCCTAAGATAAGATGGGACCTGATTATTCAAAACCTTATAAGTAAGAAGAAGAATTTTAAATTCTACGTGGGCTGTCCATAAAGTATCGGTCCTTTTTATTATTTTTTTTAAACTATATGGATTTCATTCATATGTTTTTACGTCAGGCAAGTTTGAACCCTTGTGCGCATGCGTGAGTTTTTCCACGCCTGTCGGTGATGTCATTCGCCTGTGAGCACGCCTTGGGAAGGAGTGGTCCCACCCCCTCATCGGAATTTCATTGTATGGAAATGGCGGAATGAAAAGGACTTCTTTTCCATCAGATTTTTTTCAGAAGCTGTTAGAAACTGGCACCTTCTATTCTAGAATTAACAGGAAGCCATTGAAGAGAAGCCAATATGGGTGAAATATGCTCTCTCCTTCTAGTCCCTGTCAGTACTACTTGTTCACTCATGAACAAGACCCCGAGGTACTTGAACTCCTTCACTTGGGGCAAGGCCGTATTCCCTACCCGGAGTAGGCATTCCATCGGTTTCCTGCTGAGAACCATGGCCTCAGATTTAGAGGTGCTGATCCTCATCCCAGCCGCTTGCTGGCAGTGTGACTCATGTTGCAGCGGCCCTCACCCATTTTGCCTCAATTCGGATGACGGACTGCTTCAAGTTTAGTGCACATAAACAATGTCAAATGTATATGTGTTGTCTTTAATTTTGATGTGTGCCATTGTTATGGTAAACAAGTAATAATTCTGGATTAATTGTTGTATTTGGTCTGAGGGAATTGGAGTGTAAATGTAATTTCATTGTTGTTGCATTTGTGATGACAGTGACAATAAATCTCATTCATTCATTCACACTCGGCTGCGAACTGATCCAGTGAGTGTTGGAGGTCACCAGCCGATGAAGCCAACAGGACCACATCATCTGCTAAAAGCAGTGATGAGATCCTGAGCCCACCAAACTGGAAACCCTCCTCCCCCTGACTACGCCTCAATATCCTGTCCATGAATATCACAAACAGGATTGGTGACAAGGTGCAGCCCTCGACAGTAAGCCCTGGACTTACTGCTGAGCACCCAAACACAGCTCTCGCTTTGCGAGTACAGAGATTGGATGACCCTGAGAAGGGACCCCTCACTCCATACTCCGACAGCTTCTCCCGGGGAACCCGATCATACACCTTCTCCAAGTCCACAAAACTCATGTAGACTGGGTGGGCATACTCCCAGGTACCCTCCAGGATCCTTGTGAGAGTAAAGAGCTGGTCGGTTGTTCCACGACCAGGACGGAACCTGCATTGTTATTCTTCAATCAGAGGTTCGACTATCGGTCGAACCATCCTTTCCAGTACCCTGGAGTAGACTTTACCAGGGAGGCTGAGTAGTGTGATGCCCCTATAGTTGGCACACACTCTCTGGTCTGCCTTTTTAAATATGGGGACCACCACCCCAGTTTGCCACTCCTTAGGCACTGTCCCAGACCTCAATGCAATGTTGAAGAGACGTCTCATCCAAGACAGTCCCTCCCCACCCAGACCCTTCACCATTTCTGGACGGATCTCATCAACCCCCGGGGCCTTGCCACTGCGGAGTTGTTTGACTACCTCAGTGACTTCCACCAGGGAAAGTGATGAAAATCCTCCATCAGCTTCTAGTTCTGCCCCTACTATAGAAGGTGCTCTGGTCTGATGCAGGAGTTCCTCAAAGTGTTCCTTCCAGTACCGGATTACATCCTCAGTTGAGGTAAACAGAGTCCCATCCTTACTGTAGACAGCTTGGATGGTTCCCCGTTTTCCCCTCCTGAGGTGCCTCACGGTCCGCCAGAAGCACCTTTTGTGCAGACCAAATGTCCTTCTCCATGGTTGCACCAAACGCCTCCCACACCCGCTGCTTTGCCTCCCCCACAGCAGAGGCTGCTGCCCTTTGGGCCTGTCAGTACCTTGCAACTGCCTCTGGAGTCCTCCGAGATAACATATCCTGGAAGGACTCCTTCTTCATTCGGACGGCTTCCCTGACCACCGGTTCCACCATGGTGTTCGAGGGTTGCCGCCCCTTGAGGCACCTAAGACCTTCAGGCCACAGCTCCACCCTACAGCTTCAGCAATGGAAGCTTTGAACATTGCCCATTCTGATTCAATTCCCCCAACCTCCACAGGGATGCTAGAGAAGCTCTGCTGGAGGTGTGACTTGAAGATCTGTCGGACAGTGGGCTCCTCCAGATGTTCCCAGTTCACCTGCACTATCTGTTTAGGCTTACCAGGTCTGTCCAAAGTCCTCCCCCACCCTCTGATCCAACTCACCACCAGATGGTGATCAGTTGGCTCTGCCCCTCTCTTCACCCGAGTGCCCAGAACATGCAGCCTCAAATCAGATGATATGATCACAAAATCGATTTTCGGCCTAGGGTGCTCTGGTACCATGTACATTTATGAGCATCCTTATGGTCGAACATGGTGTTTGTTATGAACAGTCTGTCACTACACAGTAAAATCACCAGTGTAAAACTAACACTGCCAGTGTACATATGATCATACTCTGGTCTGAGTGGGACCATATGTTCACTGGCAGTGTTCATTTAACACTGGCGATTTTACTGTGTAGCACAGAAGTCCAATAACAAACGACCTTTTGGGTTTAGATCAGGGAGTCTTTTCCTCCCAATCACACCTCTCCAGGTGTCTCTGTCATTGCCCACGTGTGCTTTGAAGTCCCCCAGCAGAACAATGGAGTCCCCTACCAGAGCCCCATACAGGACTCCATTCAGGGACTCCAAGAAGGCCGAATACTCCAAAATGCTGTTTGGTGCATATGCACAAACAACAGTCAGAGTCCCCCCCAGCCACCCGAATATGCAGGGAGGCGACCCTCTCATCTACTGGTGTAAACTCCAGCGTATCGGCGCTCAGTTTCCTCACACCCGCCCGGTACCTCACCCCTTGGGCAACTCCAGAGAACAAAAAGGTCCAACCCCGACCAAGGAGAGTGGTTCCGGAGCCTAGGCTGTGCGTGGAGGCGAGACCCACAAGATCTAACTGGTATTGCACCACCTCCCGCACAAGCTCTGGCTCCTTCCCCCACAGCGAAGTGATGTTCCACACCCCCAGAGCTAGCCCCTGCCGCCTGGGTCTGGTCCGTTGAGGTCCTCGACTTTTACTGCCACCCAAAGTACAGCACACCCGACACCAGCAGTTCCCCCTGCAGGTGGTGAGCCCACAGGGTGTAGATGGAAAGTCCATATTGCTTTTTTGGGCTGTGCCCGAATGGGCTCCGTGGCAAGCCCAGCCACCAGGCTCTTGCTGACAGGCCCTACATCCAGGCCTGGCTCCAGATGAGGTCCCCGGGCTTCCTCTGGGCCGGGTTACGTTTCCTGTACCTCGTTCTATCATGGTGTCTTGTGAACCATTCTTAGTCTGACCTCTCACTTGAGACCAATTTGCCATGGGAGATCTACCAGGAGCTACAAAGGCTCCAGACAACACAGCTCTCAGTTTCATAGGGGCACACAAACCTCTCCACCATGATAAGGTAATGGTTTCCGGAGAGGGAACCCAATATTTAGATACTTTGTTTGTAATTATATCTTGTGTGTTAGCAAAGATATTGCATTATTGCAAAACAGTGGCCATTTTGGATGCCATCTTGGATTTCGTACCCTTAGAATGTGAAGAGAAAAAAATGGCACCCTATTTTTTTTAAAGCAAAAATAAAATTTACAAAATAAATAAATAAATAAATAAACATTAAAAAGTTAACGAAATTACTCTCTTAGCACCTGGTTAAAGAATATAGACTTTTCTGTTTAAGAGCAACTACTGGAAACTTTGAGACAGATCAAAGCTTTGTGCCACTGCCTAGCTTTGTTTGCAAACTTTATGTCTCTTTTATGAATACAGCAGTGGGTATCATGCAGGGACGCCAGCCTCTGTCTGATCTCCGAGACATGGCTGACAAAGGCGATTAAAGCCTTTGACATAATCACAGCATATAATTACAGTTAGACTCCGCTTTGGTGCTGTGAACCGCCACTGCTAACTACTCCCCTCGACCATATACAGTGGATTGACAATGAACATGCACTAGATATCAGTGTGGAGCGAGGGATGAAACAATTAAATAGGAAGAGGAGAGGTGAAAAACAAACAAAGAGTTGCCAAATAAGCTGGTGACAGACAGAGGTCTTTTCCTCAGCTAATGGCGAGTGCAAATAGAATGGGCCATGTGGGATTTAAAGGGCTGCAGCTGACAGTTAAAGCAGTCTAAAGCTGATCTACAACAAAGTGAGAGTGTGATGTTCCCAAACAGCACCGTCCTAGACGGAAGAAGAGGGTGTAAATAACAGGCACTCCCCAGAGACACGTGCCACATCACACAGACTCCCTACATTTGCTGTTTGATTTATTTGAATGTTGTCTGACATTTACTTAACCAGCTGCATTAAACGTTTAATTTGTTGGATTCTCTGTTTGATCCAACCTTGCTTTTTTTTTTTTCGATATCTGGCGTGTCATGGCACAAATTGGTATACTGCATCAAATTAGAATATATTTTGTCTTTTTCCATCTTGTGTCATGTTTCTGAGCTAGAAATGTAACATAATATTGGGGCCAAACCTCACTAGCCTTAGGTTATCTGTGTGTGTGGGGGGGGCTCCATTACCATTGATGTATCTGTCTGTTCTTATCTGATCCAACATCAGTGCTATCACATCCTTGTTACGTTAATGGAAAGCAAGAGGTCCTTCTAATGTTTCCCCCATTCAGATATGCTGCTGCTGAAGAAAAAACAACAAAAAAACACTCTCTTTTCATTTGTACCAAACAGTGTCTCACAGCAACTGTGCATCCATGTGCACTGTGTATGTACTGTGCATGTGGTCATGTTACAGCTCAGTGAACTCCTGTATTCAAATGTCTATTTAGTCACATGACTGACAGTGCCTGTGATTGACACCATATTTTACAGTAAGGCGTCACGCACACTTAAGAATCCAAATTTGCTGGGTTGAACTGCTTTTGGTAAGTCTAAAATCGCTGCTGTAAACTTAATTGACTGACTGATCATACAATCAACGAATGCAAATAAAAAGAAATAACATCTGCAGTAGACGGAAATTCAAATTTTATTGTGAAACGAACTAGCTAAAAGTGACCAAATAAGAAATAAAATGTTTATTTCATCATATCCAAAGTAATTTTCACATGCAACATTTCTGCAAGGCCAGATGGCTCATCCCTGACGTACATGAACCGTTAAATTTCGAAAGGTTGAGATGGTGCTACGGGTGGCAAAGCTGCAGCTGGCATAGTACTGAGAAGCCTGTGTGATATCTAGACCACATCCAGTCCTGATGGCATCATTCAGGATCCACTGAAGCACAAACTGATGGTTGATGACGACTGGCAGGGTCATATTATGAACAGCCCAGTGCCCACAATGTGTCAAATGTAGGAAAAAGAGCAGATAATATGTCAATAGCTGCAGCACACATGTGCTATCTTGAGGTTCTATATAGTACAGTCTAATCTACATGGCTCCAATCCAACTGGGACATGGCTGAGCAGCACATTGCTATCTACAATGTGTGTATTCTGAGTACAAACCTGGTAGCTAGGCACAAAGTGGCTGGAGTAATGGTACATAGTACTCCAAGGGCATGCTGGGGATGGTTTGCAGTTTTGCAGGCATATTATATCCCGGGTGGTTGCCCTCCATGACTCAAGGAGGTTCTCTAGTATGGTGGATGCAGTGATGCATGCTCCCAGACCTGACCTGAATTATAGCAATGCATAACTGCAAAACCATTCTCCAAAAAGTATGAATTTTAAAGTCTGAATTAAAAAAAAGTGTATCTGCACCAGTATTTATCTCATCCAAATGTGCTGACCTAAATTATGTCCTTACTCCATCTGTTACAGCCAAGTGGATAACCATGAAATTTTCACAGCAGTTTGTCAGTGGTGAAGGGAAAAAAAAAAAATGCTATTTAAACTAAACAGAACTTTTATGATCATTAAATTATTTGTACCAAATACCTTATTTAAGTGATTTTGAATATTACTGTAGAAAACAGAAGGAAGAGCCATGCTGCATTGGTTTATAGAAAGTACATGTACACACTGTGATTCCATGCATCTTAATGAAAAACTCTCAAACCCAATTATACCCAGTGCTCATATTACATTTAAACAAGTCTACGAGACTGTCTGCTTTATTTCCATACAAAGTTATTTGAACAACATAGGTTTAATTCATTTCATCCTCACAGTATTAGATGCCATTTTGGCAGTACTTAAGGCATAATGTTAATGTTGCTCTCAAAATGTTAATTTTTGGCTAGCAATTTTTATGACAATTACTAGCCAAAAACTAGAAATCGATAAAAATAGAAATCCAATCTTTTAACTGTCTTAACAGTGCTAAATTTCATTTTTTTAATAACTGCCTGACATGTACATATATTGTCCATAATATTGTTACAATCGTAAATAAGATGAGGTGTTGTAGGATGTACATCATTCAGACAGTATAAAAACATTTGTATGAGAATTTTAGCTGATAGGTATCATCACAATAATCAGTGAATGCAAAAATACCATCATAAACAAGACATTACCGCTATAAATGTCAAATATGTGAGGAACATTTTATCATTAAACAAATATTCAGCAAACAATTCTCACAAAGTAACCCCCATAACATTCTAGGATGCACAATGTGCAGACTTTCCTGAAGGCACACCTGTGCAATAATCATGCTGTCTAATCAGCATCTTCATATGCCACACTTGTTTGGTGGAATGGATTATCATTTTTGACCTCATTTTTGTCTCATGTTTTGGAAACTGTTGCTGATTTTGGCTTGACCTTTGTTCAAATCCTCCGTAAAACGCTTTTTATTCACAGCGCTCCTGAGAGAGTTTTGCATTTTTGTCCAAACTTTTTAGGTCCAGGTCACTGACAAAAGATAGGGATTTTTCCAGTTTTCCAAGATTTTTCCTGGCTTTGATCTTTGACCAATGACCTGGAAAATTTAATCAGTTCTTGCCTATCAAGATATGAATCTTCAGTAAAAAAATTTGTAACGATATAAGAAAAAGTGTTGGCTCTGGGCTGTTCACAGACAAACAAACGAACAACTTCATTGGGCAGAGGTAAAATGTAAATGGGCTAAATCCTTTTTCCTCAGCATTATATTGCAAAATTAATGTGACTGAAAATGGAAGAAATGCTGTAAAATGTTGTTCCTGTTTAAAAGTCAGAGTGTGCTATAATCACTAAAAATACCTGCAACTGGGATATTTTTTTTATTTTCTGAAAAGTGGTACAGCTACTGAGCTCTTCAAATGTACTCTTTAAATCCTTTGAACACGATAAACAGAACTTTGTAGTCCTGGGGTGGCAGTGATATCAGGAAAATGTCAGCCAATAAACAGAAAACTATCTTCATGTCTGAATAACTTTGCCCATACAAGGGAAAAATGTTGTTTGCAATTTTGGAGTGCTGAACGTTTCATGTATTACATTGGAGCTTCATTTTGGCATTCACAGCTGAAGCTGTATTCCAGTGACTGATTTTTTTTTTCTCATTTTTTTCAGTATCAGCTGCTGCCAATGTTGGAGGGAAGCGGGACTTAGCCTTGGAGCACAGACACCGCTCAACAGACGGCTGCTTGTTGTCACATTGGTTATGTAGGCCAGGATATGTAGACAGGCGAGTACAAAGGAGAGCACTCGGCAGCACCCCTCTAAAAATTTTTTCATACATTCTGCACAATGACGCTTTGTCTCTCTGCTGCCCTGAACTCATCCTCACAAGACAGACAGATGCATTTTACCAATATGCTTTGTACCCATATGCGGCCTGACAGGCCTCATATTTCTGATGTACTAGTGTAAATGTTTAAATGCTTTTACTGCCATGTCAGTTCGGGGTTGGGAGGTACACCCATGTAATTGTGATCACCAATTGCGCAATCCTGTGAACACAGTGAGGAATATGTTTTCCTTTATAATAGTACAGAAAAGCCACAGAAGACCAGAAATATTTTTAATGGGAATCAAACAGTGGCAAAATAACTAAAATGAATGCCAAATAGCGATTAATATTGGAATCAATTATATTTGTTGCATGTACAAGCTGACACTGTGAAGATCACAGGTCTGTTGTGTGTGTGTGTTTTTTTTTTCTATGATGGTGAGCTACACACCTGAGAATAAAACACCCGTTAAATATCTTTTTAGAGCTGTAACTACCTATAACGCCATTCTCATATGAAGACATAAGAGTCAAGCATATGTGGTGAAACTGTGATTCTATTGTGTGAACCAGCCAATGTTTGCTCTGCAGGCTGCTTTAAACCTTAAAGGACATGTTGCATGTGTTATAACATCCCAGATAACAACACAACATCAGAGTACTCATGATTGTAAATCTCTCTGTGCACATGCGCTCATAATTAGTAGTTTCTGATGTTTTTTATTCCTCTGCCGAAGCAAGGAAGCAGGTGCATTTCCAAAAAAACATCTCACTCTGCAATTCTTGGCATTTCTCTGTGTGTGACATAGTTACGAGCAAAATAGAAACATCCCAGACAGAGACGGACAGAGGGAAACAAATGCAGTTCTGTCCGATAATGAAGCTTCTAAGCTTTTCTTTGAAAGCAGTGGCTCGGATTTACAGAGACGACACACTTCACCCCGAAACTCTTAACTTTTTCAGAGTCTGTCAGATTTTGGAACTTAAAGTGTCGTGATGCTGCTGTTTGGGCCACAGCTGGTGGCTTACTGCTGCGGACATGTCTGGACACGCAGAAGCATGTCTCCTATTGGAAAAATTCAGTTGACACTATTTTCAGGAGCTAATGAACTATCTAATGTGCCATGATCCTGACAGAAGTTGAGTTGAAGGCAGAGCTGCGACTGGACATTATACGTCCGCACGCGATCAGGACCTGAGAACGAGTGGACCTGGACATTATTCTCTGGCCGAGTGGAACTTGAAAATGATCTTTGGCTGAGGATCTGAGGGTGGACAAGTGGACCGTTCCATGGTTGGTGAGCACAACTGTGATTGTGGGTGCATGACGTGTGCGTGGGGGCTTGTTTTTGTTGTGGACTAATTTGGAAATCTTTACACTGGGTGAGTGGATTGGTATTTTTTTTTTTCATTTTTTGCCTTGTGTTCTTTTCAATGGAGCTATTTACTTTGAGTGTGTGTGTGTGTGTGTGTGTGTGCGCGCACACACAGCAGCTGTTTTAACTCCCAATTTAGATGGACTTCTGGCTGAATTTGAACAATATCTAATCAGTATTAAGCTTGTTGACTCAAATGTCATAAAACTGTCAATCTCTATGAGGAACTTTTTAAGAGAATTAATGTTATATATATATATATATATATATGCGACATGCCCTTTAATGAGCATTATTTAATACAGACACGGATTTGTTCAATGAAAGGAAAAAAAACAAATCACCGCTATTGGTGGTAGTATTTGTACAAGCATGACTTGAATCAAAAATTGCCTAAAAGAAGCAAATTCAAAATTTTGAAGGGGCTGATTCTGGGGAATCATTCAGATCTACACTAAAGGCACATCTGTTCTCCCTTTCGTATGACATATATTGTGGTTGTACTGAACTACTTTTTCTTTCATCTTAAATTCTTTCATTCACTTTCTATACAAACTTACACCAGTTAAGGGTCATGGTGTTATGTGTCGACGCGGGTTGAGGAGCGGACCTGCGTCTGACGGAACCCAGCGCTAAAACAACCAGAAAGCGGTTCCAATAACAAAACAATTTATTTTCCCCCTTCTGTGCAATACAAAGTGTACAAACATAAAAATGCCTCTGTCTGGCGGAGTGAAGGACGGCACGCTCTCCAGCGCCCAAAAGGATCGAAGCCCGGCGCTTCTGGACCCACGTTCACCGCCAAACACCCCCTAGGTGGACACGACAAACCGACTCTGCGAATGATAGAAAAGGTGAGGTAAGTCAGCAGCTACAACTAATATCCTTCAAAGGCACACCCTATCAGCAACACATTCAGGTCCGAATTTAAGCTTTATGTAAATGAGCAGCTTCTCACAACAGGTGGAGGATCATCAGTCCGCACACCATGGCAGTGAGAAGCGAGCTGCACAATTCTCATCAATGTTCAAATATACTGCGTAACAAAATACGAAGTTACTGTTAACAATTATTCAGACAATCAATCACCTCTGATGTGTGCTGACAGCATGTGTCCCTCACCCGTCCTCCTTCACAGGCACTATGTGTCAAACCCAGGCGCGGTCCTCAGCGTCTCACAAACGAACATCACAAGGTCGAGTTCCCGGCAATTCTGCTTGAATCACACATGGCTTAAATGCAGAACGCCATCTCATTATCTGCCTCAGATGAAAGTCTTTAAGGTTGCACGTGAGCACCATCCACAGGTGCTGCACATCATGTTGATGAGGGTGAAGGACTCTTCTGCCAGCACCTTCTCCACAGACAATAAATCAGTTTGCATACCACCTGGAGAGCAAAGAAAAGAAAAGAACACCAAAATGTCCAGCCAAACCCCCCTAACACACAACACATGGGAACGGCTGCTGGGGCCTATCCCAGCAGTCACAGGGTGTGAGGCAGGATACACCCTGGACAGGACACCAGTCATTCACACGGTAGACAAACACACACATACCTGCAGTCAATTTTGTGTTTC
Organism: Thalassophryne amazonica; assembly: GCF_902500255.1. NCBI lineage: Eukaryota > Metazoa > Chordata > Actinopteri > Batrachoidiformes > Batrachoididae > Thalassophryne > Thalassophryne amazonica. The sequence goes on from NC_047104.1 coordinate 122,319,787, forward strand.
CAGTTCATCTGACCTCCACATCTTTGGAAGTGGGAGGAAGCCGGAGTGCCCGGAGGGAACCCACCCGAACATGGGCAGAGCATGCAAACAGGACTAAAGTAAAGGACTCAGACCAGGTGAGAAGTGAACCAATTACCTTCTTGGTCTGAGGCAACAGTGATCACAACTACATCAATGTACTGCCCCCATGTACTGCCTCTGTTATGATTTATTGAAATTGAGTGATTGATTCATTGGATTGTTTGTGAAGCAAAGGGTTAGTTACCGACGATGATGTTTAAATCCTGTCTGTTTTTTTCAAGATGCTTTTGATCTCCAATGATGGCTGGACTACCTGGCAGTCTCCTGAATGACCATGTGATGTTTGGAGACTGGAAAATTTTCATTCCCATTTATGATGAACTGTGGGTTATCCTTTCTGCTTGACTCCATCTCTATGACATTCCAGAGGTGGGTCAAAGTCACCATCAAGTCACTCTCAAGTCATGAATCAGCAAGTCCCAAGTCAAGTCTCAAGTCATAATGACCACCACTTGTTTGCAAGCTGACTTGAGACTTGAGACTTGATGGTGACTTTGTAACACCTCTGTGACTTTCTATGTGAACATTCATTTGTGCACATTTATTTATGTTTACATATTTTAACAGCTATTTATTGTATTTTGTTCACCCAATTCTGGTTATTGTCCGTACAGCCTGCCCCTCTGACTCTGGTCTCCTTGAGGTTACTTCCTCCAAAACTTGAGAGTTTTGGAGTTTTGCCCCTCCCTGAGCCTGGTTCTGCTGGAGGTTTCTTCCTGTTAAAAGGGAGTTTTTCCTTCCCACTGTAGCCAAGTGCTTGCTCACAGGGGGTCGTTTTGACCGTTGGGGTTTTACATAATTATTGTATGGCCTTGCCTTACAATATAAAGCGCCTTGGGGCAACTGTTTGTTGTGATTTGGCGCTATATAAAAAAAATTGATTGATTGATTGATTTTTCCTTACCGCTGTTGCCTATGTGCTTGTTCAGCGGGGTTGGTATTGTTAGACCTCACCCTTGAAGGTCTTAGGGTAAGGATAAAGCATATGTTGTGATTTAAAACTAAACTAAAAAAAACAAAAACAAAAAAACAACTTTAATTTATGAAGTTTTTCATTCAGATTTTCATTTTGAAGGAGGATATTTAAAATGAGAACTGTCCTGGTTAAACTCAATAAAATTATAGTTAGTTATTAAAGGGGCCATATTGCGCAACACCAGTTTTTATCAGCAATTTACATTTTCATGCATTTGAGGTTTAATATAGAGAAACTGGCATATTTCTGAGTCTTTTCACAAACATTGTCATGCTGCAAACATTTAGGCCTGATTCAGCCCGTTTGAGACCTCTGTGGCATATTTAAAAGATATACACTCCGAAAGCTTTAATTAAAATTTTTAATAAATATTATTAACAGACCCACCCCTCTCACACTCAATATGGAGACTGCATAATACTCTCACGGTATTACCTCCCAATTAACATGGGAGACATGCACACATTCTATTTTCTGCCACTTGTCCAGGTCGGGGTTGTAGTGGCAGTATACCGATCAGCTTATCCTACACTCTCTATCCTTGGCTACGTCCTCTAACTCCACCTGGGGATCCCATGGTGTTCCCAAGCCAGGTGGGAAATATAATCTCTCCAGGGTGTCCTGGGTCATCCCTGGGGCCTCCTCCCAGTTGGACGTGCTTGGAAAACCTCCCGAGAGAGATGACCAGGTGGTATCCCTCACCAGATGCCCGAACCACCTCAGCTGGCTCCTTTCAGTGCAAAGAAGCAGCGACTGCTTGTCCCTTCCAGATAGCCTAGCTTGTCACCCCTTCCAAGAGTGTAAGCCCAGATACCCCACATTGGAATGTCATTTTTGCTGCTTTTATCTGCAGCCTTATTCATTCGGTCTTTACCCAAAATTCATTACTATAGATGATGATAAGAGCATAAATTTAGAGTCACAAGTAGACTAGATTATTGTAACTCTCTGTACGCTGGCTTGGATCAGTCCTCCAGCCTCCAGCTTATTCAGAATGCTGCTGATCCTCGTCTTTCGGGAAAGAAAAAGTCCGACCACATTGCACCAGTCTTGGCTACTCCGCTCCAGTTCTTTTGATTGTCATTAAAGCCCTCAATGGTCTGGCTCCAGTCTATCTTTCAGAGCGTCTTTTTCCTTACACCCCAACCAGAGCCTTAAGGTCTTCTGACCAACTGTTGCTGGAGGTGCCTAAAACCAGATTTGCAGCGGCTGCCACCAGGCTCTGAAATAGCCTCCCCTTTAATATGAGATCATCCCTGTCCCTAGAGACTTTTAAAGCCTTTGTAAAATCCTATTTCTTTTCTCTGGCGTTTCCTAAATGAGCAATTACATCTCTACTGCACCTTAGTATTTCTTCTGTTTTTCCTGTTGCGCAATGCTGACAAATTTACCTTATTTGTAGTCTCTCTGTAGCATGGCCCAAGCAGAGGGTGACCCCTTTGAGTCTGGTCTGCTTGAGGTTTCTTCCTCAGAGGGAGTTTTTCTTTCCACTGTTGCCTGTGTGCTTACTCTAACCCTTAGAGTCTAAAGGTTAGTAAGGTTAGATCTTACTTATGTGTTGCACCTGAGGCAGCTTTGTTGTGATTTGGAGCTATGTCATTAAAATAAAATTATTTCTTACTACTTTTTACTCTTTATTTTACTTTGTCTTTTATTTGTTTTATTGCCTGTCATAATTTTATTGTTTTTTTAATTCATTTAGTTATGATTGGGGGTAACTTGGTGCCCATTTTTTTTAATTATGTAAAGCACTTTGGTCGACTGCTGTCGTTTTAACACAGCAAGTCGTGATTCAGCAGCACAAAATATACATAATCTATTGGTTCATCATATTGTCACGAAAAGTGCAAAATTTTCATCATGGGAGCATGCATTTATGCTAATTCATTCCGTGATGGCTGCAAGTAATTAAAAGTGCTGCAGGGGGTCGGGGTGGTTAGGGGAAGGAGTAGGGTTAGGTTATGGCTAGGGCTGGGAGTACGAGTAGGGTTAGTAATAGTGAGTTTAAAATTAGAATAATTTCTTAACAGGAGCACGAAAAAAACCCATGAGACTGGGCTGCATTTTAAACGTGCTTTAGAAATAAAGGTTGAGTCTTAGCTTCTTGCTGAGCTCTTTCTTCACCCACAGCAGTTGGGTACAGCATCTGTAAAATATAAGACACCACCCCAATCCATCTATCAATCACATGGTCCAACTTACCACCATTAAACAAGCTCTCAAGATACTTAAAGTTAACCATTTGGGCCAATAACTCTTTCATAGTGAGAACAATCCACCATTTCCTGACAGAGGACCATGATGCTGATTGTCATTCCAGTCACTTCACAGTCTGCATCAAACCTGCCCATTGTGTCTTGTTGGTCACTGTCTGATAAAACCAACAGAACCACATCATCCACAGAAAAGCAGAGATGCAGTTTTGAGGTCACCAATCTGGAACCCCTGGAGTCACCAACTATGCCTTGAAATCCCATCGATAAATATCATGAACAAGATTGGTGACAAGCAGCAGCCCTGGTGGAGTCACACATCCAGAATGCAGACACAGCTTGTACTTTGGCCCTTCAGAGACTGTATCGCATATTGCAGTGGTTCTGGTACCCCATACTCCCACAGCACCCCCTACTTAATATGTTATCTTTTTTTGTTGTTGTTGTTTAGGAAGTACAGTAATAAAATACCATCACTGTGTGAAAAGTGAAAAATATCACAATATTCATTTTTGGTCATATTGCCCAGCCCTATTGTCAAGAAAAGGAATAATTTAAAAAACACATGTTAACACAGTGGGGGGGAACATAGTATTTGAATCTTACTTGGGGATGTAGTTTGAACATGACTGACCTACAAATCTGATGTCACTGCCTTTGAAAGAGCAGACATTATTTAGCTAGTTTACACAGCTGACAGCGTGCAGCTTTGCATATGTGATGCTACATTGGAAGACATGATGTCTTGCTAAGCTTCTTTAGCGTTGCAACACTTTTAAACAGGAGCGCAGGTGAATCACACACCAGACAAAACTGATTAAAAACGTAAATCTCTCCACATAAGATGCTGCTTCATTAAAGAAAACAGTGTAATTCAGAGAAAAGGTGCACTTTTGACAACCCCTGTTGAGGTTTGCATTTCGTCGTGTAGCGTGACACTTGTTTACAGAGCGAGTTCAAAGCTGTCCAGCTTACAACCTGATGTGCGTACACATTTGGATGAAAAAAAACAACCCTTTCATTTGCATTTGCGGATGAACGCACGGGAGAAAGGAACAGCCGCTTTGTTAAGATTAAAGGAGTTTATTTGTCACATTAGTCAGAATTACCTGCACTGGTGTCAACTGTGGGATAGGAGCAGAGGGGGAAAGCGCAGATTGGTGAAAGAAAGGGATGACAGAAGAGGTATAAATGAAGAAAAAAGAAAAGAAACAGAGAGCCTTTATTGCCTCATAAAGTGCTCCCTCACCTCCACCTGCTGATAGCTTGGCATCCTGCAAGCTGCAGGAGAAAGGAAAAGCTCATCTCACCGCTTCCTACATCCTAGGAGGGCTCGATAAATCCAGAGCAGCTCTGTTGGACTGAACCTCTTCTCAGCTCAGCGTGGCGGCTGGACAGACGTCTCTATGACAGCTGGAGGTCTGCTGCGATGAAGGACGGCTGTGGACTCAGATAAACTGCCAACTGTCTGCTTTAGAGGGATCTGTGATACATACAGGCACTCATGCAAAAAAAAGACTGAAGCGTAGAGATAGCGAGGGAATGACGTAGACGATAGGGGAGGGATCGCGTTGACCATATGTCTTCTCGCCTTTCCGAATAACCTCAGCCTGTCCGTTTTGATTAGCCGGCTTATTTCTCACTGTAGCAAAATTATGGAGGTCACATCATTATAAATCCTGCATGTAAACAAAATGAACGGGGGGAGAGAGAAAGAGAGAGGGCAGCCTGCCTCTCCAGCCCCGTTGGCTTTTTGTTCATGAACAGACGTTGCAAACAGATGAATAATATGACATTGAAAAAGGTTAAACTATTTTGGCCTCCCGATTAAAGTGTCTGAATGAGCACATTCAGCAGCAATGTGGTGATGAAAAATCTATCTGTGGATGCGAATATTTTGAAGTTTGTAGGACACATCTCTGGGTTTGTTCTATCGAGAGACTAAATCAATCTCTCCTTTGTGCTTCCAAAAACCTATTTTCCCCCCTACCTGCTACACACTGCTGTGTACCAGCCATCACATCTCAATTCTTTCAGACAAATATTTCACCACAGTTGGCTTTATTTATCCTCTTTTTTTTTTCCTGTCGGGTCAATTGGGAAGCTAAATTCTTCGTAGATAGGGCATGAGTTTTTCCTCCTCCGCTGTTTGCTGGACATCATTGGTTTATGTCTGTCCCGACCTTTGCTGGGTTTTGACTCAGCATACTAAACTATGCCTGTTTTGATTCCAACATATCCTCATTGCAGAGCTTGGCAAATCTTGATTTAGTCAGATCATTTGCCCGCATCCCATTACTAACCAGACAGTCACGGGTCTGTGGTCTTCATTAACCCAGATCCTTTTTGTTCCTACTCCTGCTGCTGGCATGAAATGTCATATACAAATTAAACTAATGCTCCACTCACCACTCTCCTTATGATCCATACAGTCATCAGGGTCAGCGTACCCCCATCCACCTGAGTGAATATGGAGCTTCCTCAAAAGCATGAAACACAGTGGACTAGGATTTGCTTATGTCAGTCCCAGGGAATTTGTGCCACTTCCTTGTCAACATGAACCAAGCCCAGTTCCATGTTTTGTTGGATACCGCCACAAGTTTTCGCATCAAGGTTAAGGTGACTATTTTTAACCCAAACCCTACCCCTACATCAAATTGTGTGATACTGTCGCAAAAAAAAAATTGTGATACTGTCCAGGCATTGGACATTAAGCCTTTTAGTGTACTTGTCCATATATCAAGTAACCTTGGTGGTTTACTTGTCCAATAGGAAAAGCTGGTTGTCCGGACAAGTGAGTGCCGCGGATGCGAGCCATGTGAAGCGTGCTGAAGCCACACGATACATACACCAATGGCGCATGTCACCTAGGGGTGTCTGGGGGCATGCGACTGTGGAAGTACTGAAATTGCACTTTTTCATAAATTGCTTCTCTCCTGTGTGGGTGGTAAAACTGAATTTCCAAAAAACAAATTTTATTACATATTGCATACATAGCCTCTAGCCTTTTAATCTGTTAACCAAGACATAGCTCATAATGTTTCTCTCCTGCGATTCTTCATAATTGGGGAAAAAATTAAAATAATTGGTAAATGCCAATATGCATCAGCTTCTCTCCTGTGTGTTTTCTGAATTCATCACTGTTCACTGCATGATCATTTGCCATTATGTTTTTTGATAAAGCAAATCAAATTCTTTTATTTCAACATTTAAAAATGACTTACTGGTCCGCAATTGAAATAAAATCCCAACAGACATGGCAGTATATTGTGTTGTCCTCTTCCTTGTGCCCCAGCCAGGGATAATCCTGTGTCCAGCTACTCACAAACTTCCTCTCTCTTCCTTTCTCTTCATACCTCTTCTTTGAAGCTTCTACACTTGCAGGGGTTGATGCTTTGTGTTTGACTGGTGTTTTCCCTGGTATCTGGTCCGGTGTCAGAGGTTTTAGAAAAGACATTCTGTTCAATATATTCTTCAAAAGGCGTGTTAATCGATGCGATGTTCTTTATCTAATGTTTCCCGCCACAGCATCTTGCAAGAAGATTCTACGAACGCACACTCCATACATTGGTCTCGTGCACACATGATACAGGGTTCTCCCCAGAAATTTTTAGTATAGCGGTGCTGTTGGAAATTATCACCCGAGGTGGTGCGTTGCGAGTCAATTTGACTGGTTTTAGATGCACTGAAAGCAAGAATAATACACAAAAAATTTACACTTATGTTGTAATATCAAAGTTCTTTTTTTGTATTTTTCTGTCTGTTAAAAAATAACAAATTTAACAAATTAATATTTGATGGACATAACATTTGCTCTCTTCTTTAAAAATGACACACTGTACCTGTGCAGAGTTTTTCTGTCATGTTGACAATTTAGCTTTTTTTTTTTTTCCAACATTTTTCTCTCTCTCAGGGAAAGAGAAACTTTACTCTCACACCGTATTTGAGCAAACTTTGGAAGCATGAAGGCTTTCAACTGTAAAATAAAGCCTATAAATGAATTTCCGGAGCTATGCAAGCAGAAGGAGCTCTTTTTATCTGAAGACTTGGAAGGAGGTTTTTTTTTTCTCCACTGTCCACTCTCTGAGCTGCAGCACTGCTCGGCTCTCTGCCGGCGGTGGAGGGACGAGTGGGCAGTTCAGCACAAACAAAAACTACCTGAGAGCAGGGCAGCGTGTGATGGCGCCATTGTTCCATTGTCTGGGGAGAACCCTGTCATATCATGTTTTCCGATTGTCTGCTGCGTAGATAGTGGCGGAAAAAACTGAAGACGCTTTCTTGCGAGGTGCGAGACAAGACGTGATGTAAATAAAGGCGGCGGTCAGGTATTTTGGTTCCGAGCGATGAAAATAAAGAATTTCAATGTTTTAAACCAAAAAAAAAAATGCCACTTGTCTGGTCGGACAATGATTTAGAGCTATTGCTTATCTGATCACATTTTACGCTTGTCCTGGACAATCGGACAAGCGTTAATGTCGGTGTGTGCCGTCACGTAAATGTAACACATTTTGTGACAGTATCATAAACTAATAGATTAAATCACTTTTCGGGACAATATCACAAACTTGGAGTTAGATCGGGTTGCATGAACCATAGGAAACCTGGATTTGCTTGGATCTTCCTCATCAATGCAAAAGATATCATTTTAGACTCATTGATACTGATCACTCCCTGCGTCCCTGTTACATTTTGGCTAGGTTGAATGTCTCTCTGTACATAATCCAGCACACAAGGGCCACAGTATTGAGGACCCATGTGCCTGGAAAACACCCACATTTCACTTGGCTGTCGCAGTTAGTTACTTTTGAGGGGTTGGGATGGACCTGGGTTTTTGGCATGCCTGAGTTGTTGACATCCAGGACCCAAGGTGGTTCCGTGATCTGATAGATGTGGCATTGTATGACCCCAGTGCATGCTCTCAGACCTGACCTGACCTCCAGCCGGACTCAGACTCATGTCAGTCACAGACCCACTGGTGGACTCATTACATGGGGAAACATAGAATTCCTCACTGAACCTTGGTGAATGTTTTATTCACAAAGTGCACAATTTAACTAAACTGCACATTTGATAACTTTGAGTCAAGTGTCAGAAAAAACTGCAGTATAGAGTAACATCAGGAAATGACAAAACTTTTAGATGTACATCAGAAAGCTGTCTGAATGATTGATTAGGACTAATATGACAGCCCATTGAGCACGTCAGTTCAAGTCTGGGTGCATGTGCTAATTCCACTGCATCCGCCACAGCACAAAACTGCCCCATGTCCTGTATGCCAGCCAACCAGGCAGACAAATGATATGCTGTTATATCATACTTTAAAATTTTTGAAACTGTTCTTAATGCAATTTTTAATTTCCAAAATCAAAATTCAAGTTTTTTCAATTTATTTTGTTTATATAGCACCAAATCACAACAAAGCTGCCTCAAGGTGCTTCACACAAGTAAGGTCTAGCTGTACCAACCCCTAGAGCAAGCACACAGGCAACATTGGTAAGGAAAAACTCCCTCTGATGATATTGAGGAAGAAACCTCAAGCAGATCAGACTCAAAGGGGTGACCCTCTGCTTAGGCCATTCTACCAAAATGGTTTACATTACAGAACACAACACAACAACAGATGAGAGTCCATGCAGGCGTGCAGTCCACCATCAGGGGGGGATCATCAAGCCACTCGCTGGATCTGTTCCTTCAGCGGAGTCCGTCCCACATCTGCCACAGAAATTATCCAATCCAGCATGTGGATCCAGCCACATCTAGGACAGAGAAATAAAGGAACAGGGAAGCAGAAAAAGTTCTGAGGTGATTGCCGGCCACTAGCCCTAAGCTTCATTAATAGACCCAGACTTTAGATAAAGTTGAGGCAGAGACCTGATGTATTTGCAAATAAAATTAATTTAAAGGGGTAGGAAGTACCATACTATGGTAGTATGCTGGCCAAACGAAAGGGAGAATAAATGCATCTTAAGTCTGAACTTGAAACTCTACACAATAGGAGTGTTTTATTGACCATCAAAATTACAACTACACAAGCACGAGCTGACCTCTAATTTATTTATTTGCATTTGGAGACTGTGGACCCATGTTTCACCAGTAAGATTTCTAGACTCTTGGTAATACTGATTCAACTGACTCACAGAACTCATACAACCTGGATCTCTTTAGTGAGTATGTATTGAATTTGCATCTCTACATGATACCTGTCTCCCAATTTTAGCTCACCTTTTTCATTATTTATCACTTCTTCCCTTCACACTATTTTGCTCACTTTTCATTCATTTCTTAAATCTTTCCCCTTCCCTTTATCTCCCCACCGCTCCATATCTGTGTCTTGCTCGGCTCCAGGTGTTTTCTTGAAGCTGGAGTCACCTGCTGCCTCTTATCCAAATATAAGTATGTGGCAAGCTGCTGCATTCAGTTGTCAGTCAAAACTACAAGCCTCCACTCATCACAGTGTCATAGGTGTTGATGAGAAAAAGACTGTAACCTCTTTTCTCTTATGAGCATCGTAGAGCAGCTCCACGGCCCCATCCATCCCGCCTCCATCAGGCTGACAGAGCTGTAATAACAGAAATCGCTGTGACTTTCAAATGCAAAATGAAGGTAAATCAGCAGTCAGCTCACAGCCTTCCAGTCTCACAATGATACAGACACAAAAAAAACGGAGGCGAGGCAGTGTTATGAATAAGAAAATTGACATTAATGGCTACAGTATATCATCCAAGACAGAATATCAAGTTTGAAATAATGCATGTTCACACACAGCCGCTTTTCTAATGTTGACTTAAACAGAGACGTTGATAGGAAGATACTTTTATTCACAACAATGAAAGGGAAAGAATCCGACACCCACTCAAAGTTTGACACCCACACTTTCGACCTAATCACCCTGTGGTGTTACGGCTTTATTCTGCTTGGCAAGTGTGCAGCTCCCCTGGAACGATCAATGACTGGGTAACTTGCTCAGCTGCACTTTGATGGTGGTGGTTGTTGAGGGTAATGGTGATATTTACTGTTTTATCATGTCAGTCCAGGATAGATAACTTTCCTTTGGAAGCAAGTATACCTAACTTTAGAGCTAAGACTTGACTCAAAGCGCGTGATCCTAAAAGCAACCAAAGTTTTTATTTGTACTTTTTGTTGAGACCACACAATTACCCATTGGATTCTCTGAACAATAGATTAGTAAGTGCTTACGTGGTGGAGTGGGGCAGGTCTGCTCCCTGCTATTGCTCTGTCTCATTTGATTCCACTGTTTACTCCTAAGGGATGCTCATGTGGGCAGGCAGTTTAAATCAGTAACCCTGTTTCACCCATCGGCAGTTTTGTAATGGAGCCTCATCATTCCAGAAACAGGCTATAGCCATATGTTCCACAGATCTGTCTGGTAGTTACTGTCATGGGTGAGATTTTGCCTGTGGTCCTGTTTTTGAGTATTTTGTGGTCACTATAAGTTATTTCTGGTAATTGTCATTTTGTGGTAATTGGCATTTAGTCTGACGTTTCACCTGTGCTAGTTTTGACTTCCGGGTTGTTATACTACGCTCCATCCCATGTTCGATCCTTCCATATCACAGTGTTCAGTGTTACTGATTCTGTGTTACTGTCTCAAGCTGTCTTTTTGGACCTGGTTTTGCCTGGTGTTTAGCTCTACCAACAGTGTTTGGATTCCACATTATCGATTCTTGCTGACATTCTATACTCCTGGGGCCTCATGTACAAAAAAAGCACATGAATTTCCTACTGAAACATGGTGTACGCCAAAACCCAGAAACTGGAATAAGCACAAAAAAATTCAGATGTATCAAAGTGTGCGTACACATGGATCCAAGCACGTTCCTTTTGCACATCCCAAACAGTGTGGAATTGAGCCGACATGCAGATGCACCAAACACCTCCCTGTCCATGCTGCCATCTGAATATGCAGATTTATTGAAATTGTTTTGTTGTGTTATTTGCTGGTACCATAAGTGTGGAGTTTAGTGTGTTTGATGATTTCTGCCACTGTCTCTGCTGTCCTGTGTAAAAAGTAAAGCACTTGTAGAGGCAGCGTGCAAAAACAACAAAAGCTGTGGCTCGTGGCCTTTCTCCCACGCAGTTCGCCGCAGTGTAAAACGAAAATGAAATGAGTGCACCTGTGTGTGTAAATGCTGAGGCCAGAGCAGCGCACATACACTGAAGTAAAGCGGCTGACAGTGGGTGACATTCGCAACATTACACATGTGTTTATTGACAAATACTGAACACAGGGTGACAGTTGTGGGGTTGTTAAGAAGCTCTAGTTTCACCATCAAGAAAAAAAAATCACATTAATAATAATAATAAGAAGAAAAACGCACATGCCCAAAGGTGCCCAATATATATATATATATATATATATATATATATATTAATGTATGAAGGTGAATGTCCTGTAGTCCTCTCTGTTCTGTGTTTTTGGTAAACACACATGGTCACTCTGAACTGAGGTCACTAACACACATTTTAAAAGGTTTGCTGGCCCTTTTTGCAAAGTAAATATGTAACACCCAAAGGTATTAATGGGTAAAAACATGAGATACTGTGTATTTTATCCATGCCCCCCCACCCCCACCCCACACACATTCTAACAAACATAAGCAACTTAGATGTGCACACAAAGATGCATTTAGATGAGTGTTTAAAACAACATACTTCAAAAAAAATGAAAATCAGTATTTACACGGAGCTAAAGGCATGACTTCAAACACTGTTCCAGCATTAGATTAATTGCACAAACGGATGTAGCTGCCTATTTCCTGTTAATAAAACAGAAAATTGCATACAAAAAACAAAGTGAAGTAATGTGCACTCAGTGACCCGAGCTGTTAGACTCATAGAAAGCACAAGCAGACCACATCAGGTTCCTCTGAGCTTGAAAAGAAGAGTTACATATATGTTTCTAAAGTACACTAGAAAACTTTAGAAAGCAGCCACTGAAATGATAAAATGTATGGATGTCAAAGATTGTATTGTAACAACAAGTAGAATTAGGCATTGGATATAAAATAAACTGACAAACAAACAAATCACCTCACCCCCACCTGCTCCAAATTTCTATCATGCATTTGATGGTCAGGTTATTCTCTGCAACAAGGCCAAATATGTACTGGGACTCAATCACTCACTGCATGTAATAATAATAATAATAATAATAATAATACATATTTTATGCAATGACAGGCCTTGTAGTTTACACCTTGGCCCACAACCAACTGCAGTATCACATGATGCTGCCTCACACATGTATCTCAAGTCACTCATTAACAAAGAAACAACATAAAACTCTTCGGCTCCAGCCCCCTGTTATCTTTAATTGTAGTAAGCAGGTGGAGAACATGAATGAATGAATGTCATGTTGCTGTTGTAGCTGAACTTATTTATTAGTGTAATAAAACTTGTTATACTATCCTTTATTGTTTTGTAGTTATTTGTACTAGAACCATTACAATTACTCCTGGGTTATTTCATCAGAGTGGCTATCAACAGCCTACTTATCTCTGAATCAAAGCAAAATCAGTTCCGTTATTGTTTCTTAACATTCTGCAGCACTGAATGATATCACTGCTACTGCAGTATCACAAGACAAATGTGTCACTGGTGCTGATTGAAACATTATATTATTATTAAACCTTTATTTAACCAGGAAAAGAGACTTACTGAGATTAAAAATCTCTTTTACAAGCGTGTCCTGGCCAAGACAGGCAGCAAGGTTACGTGTCAATTTCAGCATTCCACCACACATACAGAATAAACAATTACCAGCCAATAGAAAAGTTTCAGTATAAAAGTTCAAAAACAACACACATTTTTACAATAAAAAGTAAAGTCCCTTCGGCTGCTCCCTTGTTTGCACTTGGGGTCACCACAGCAAATCCAAGGTGGATCTGCATGTTGAATTGGCACAAGTTTTACGCCGGATGCCCTTCCTGACGCAACTCCACATTACATGGAGAAATGTGGCAGGGGTGGGATTTGAACCCGGAACCTTCTGAACTGAAACCAAGCGCATTAACCACTTGGCCACCACCATTTTTACAATATAATAATAAATTTAAAAAAATCAGTTAAAACAACTACATGTCAATGTGCCAGCATCTCTGTAATTTAAAAGTCCTTTAAAAGATTCTAAGGAGACCAGCTCCCTCAGTTTTAGGTCATTCTGTAAAAGGTTCCATGCAGAGGGTGCAGCAAACTGAAAGCCCTTCTTTCCCAGCTCTGACCGGACCTTTGGAATTGACAATAAAAAACGGTCAGCAGAACGAAGATGATAGGAACCAATACATTTCCAAGAAATATACATCCGTAAGTAACCAGGAAGCTGACCAAGTAAGCATTTATAGATGAGTAAATACAGATGCCTAAGCCTACAAAATGCCAAGGAGGACCAACCAACACGAGCATAAAGAATACAGTGATGTGTAATAGCTCTTGAGGTATTATATGCTAAAATAAATAAATAATTTTAAAAAACACAGGAAAAAGGTAACAGACACAAACTGTCAAGCAGTTATTCTTAATTTTAAGTGGGGGACAGGGTTGGGAATTAGGGATAGGTGAGGATTGTGTAATTGTTAGAAGTTAAACTGAGTATGGGAAGGAGTTAAGTTAGCATTCTGAGATCTGCACATTGTACACCAAACGTATGCTGTTACTTTTGACTCCTTTTCCCAATTATTTCTTCCCAGCAGTCCTGCATATTATACAAGAGGAACAGTGTTGAGATAGGAGGTGATGGATAGCTGAGCCTATGACAATTCCCATTTACAAATATTGTAAATATCCAGGCATCGTGAAGCCTCTGCATTAGATCCTGGTAAATGTTCCTGCAGGGAACTCCTTAGTTCTATTTGGGGACTTCAATGCTCATGTAGGCAACAATGGAGAAACTTGGAGGAGAGTGACTGGGAGAAATGGTCCCCCTGTCTGAATCGGAGTGGTGTTTTGATATTGGATTTTGTGCTGGTCTTGGATTGTCCATAACAAACACCTTGTTAAAGCACAGAGGTGTTGATATGTCCATGTGGTACCAGAACACCCTAGGTCAGGGGTGCCCAAGTTCGGTCCTTGAGATCTACCTTCCTGACACTCTTAGTTGTCTCCCTGCTCCAACACACCTGAATCCAATAAAAGACTCATTAGCAGGCTTTTAATGAGCCTTTCATTGGATTCAGATGTGTTGGAGCAGGGAGACAACTAAGAGTGTCAGGAAGGTAGATCTCGAGAGCCAAACTTGGGCACCCCTGCCCTAGGTCAAAGGTCCATGATTGATTTTTGTAATAGTGTCATCATACCTGTGACCATGTCTTGGGCACTCAGGTGACAAGAGGGCAGGAGCTGTCAAGTGATCACCACCTGCTGATGACGAGGGTCAGATGGCAAGGTAAGCCACCGAGCCGACTTGGAAGACCTAAATGTGTGGTGAGGGTTTTCTAGGAACGCATGATGGAAAAGCCTATCCAGATCCTATTCAACTCACACCTCCAAAGAAATTTCTTCCAGATCCTGAAGGAAGTTGGGAACATGGGAGCAAAGTGGTCCATGTTCAACACCTCTATTGTTGAGGTGGCTGCTTTGAGCTGTGACCAGAAGGTTGCTGGGGCTTGTCTTGGTGGTAACCCACTGGTGGACACCCATGGTAAAGGAAGCCGTCAGGCTAAAGAAGAATCTGGTCTTACACTCCTGGACATGGTGAGAAGGTCCACTCTCTGGCAGGGATTCAGAGTACAGCCAGGACATGCTGGAGGGATTATATTTCCCACCTGGCTTGGGAATGCCTCGGGATCCCCGGGAAGTGTTACAGGACTTGGTCGAGGATAGGGAAATGTGTGTAATCTGCTTGGTCTGCCGCCACCACGACCCAGACCTGGATAACTGGCAGAAAATGAATGAATGGATTTTTATCTCATTTCGTTTTACCTTTTTGACTGAATATGTCATTTATGGAGAAATGAATCAAAAACATCCAAGAAACAAAAAGGCAAATAATTGACAGAAAACCCGTTGAAGCAAGCAACAGTAGCCTGTGAGGCCATAAATACCCTGCAATTAGCAACAAGGCTTCACAGCCAACTTAATCAGGCAGTTTGTCTGTATTTTATGTCATGGTCATTTTTCAGTTTCATACTTGAATATGCACTTTTATAAGATTGCTGTCCCACTCATTAATTCCCAAACTGTCTGACTCCGTTAATTCTACATTAATAATCACAATGAAGATTAAGAAAATTCAACGGCTTCAAGTTCGGTCATTCTTGAGTTGAACAATTTTGAAAGAAAAAAGGTTCCACAAATTAAAGTAATTTAGATGTGCACATTGTTTGCACATAATCAAAATTTGTCCAAGTGACATAATTTTCCCTGCACTTTGTGATGAGTTGGCTGAGGTGGTTGAGGCCTATGCAGAACAGCAGCAGGGACAGTGCATCACGTGTGGATATCATGAATGCTTGGTCTTGTTGGATTTGTGAGAATCTACTGAATCTTCTGGTACCTTGTTTCCCATGTAACAATAAGAAATATACTCAAAACCTGGATTAATCTTTTTAGTCACTTAGCACTACTATTATTCTGAACACTACTGTATATTCCGCACTTGATGGTGACTTGAAGGCAGTTGCCTTGGAGTTGGCCTACAGTGTTGTGTTCTGCAGTCAAACTGAGTTCCCGATGAAGGTTATCAGTGCCTTAGTCTTATATAGTGCCAAGCACTCCAGTATCCATGTGTGAAGCATTGAGTCATGAGATTTCCTGTAGTCAATCCAAGCTGTGCTCAGACTGATCTGCTCAGCACGAGTTGACTCGTGCACAGCCAAATGTGGTTTCTGTGATGCCTGACAGGACCTTCCATATTGTAGATAGGCAGGTAATTGGCCGGTAATTCGAGGGTGTCATACCCCTTGTGAGGAGTTTGTGTGTTTTCCCCGTGTTTTCATGGGCGGCCTCCAGCGTCATCCTACATCAAAAGACATGCGGGTTAGGTGAATTGGTAACTTTAAAATTGTCTGTTGGTGTGCATGCAGGTGTGAATGTGTTTGTCTGTCTACATGTGACCCTACAATAGCCTGGCGTCATGTCCAGAGTGTACCCTGCCTCACACCCTATAACTGCTGGGTAAGCTCCAGCCCCCCCCCATGAACCTTAATTGAAATAAGATGGTATAGAAAATGGATGGAAGGATAACTTTACATTAGTGCATTGTATCACACCATTGTGTACCTTGTGTTGTATCACATGTTGACCATCATTTTATGCATTATTTTACACATTGCTAGTTGTGTCTGTTGCACTGGTTAAACAAAAGCTGATACAGTCTGCTATTCTGTTGATTACAGTGAAGGACTTTAAAGCAGGGGTGGTGGCCAAGTGGTTAATGCGCTTGGTTTCAGTTCAGAAGGCCCCGTGTTCAAATCCCACCCCTGCTACATTTCTCCATGTAATGTGGAGTTGCATCAGGAAGGGCATCCGGCGTAAAACCTGTGCCGTTTCAACATGCAGATCCACCATGGATTTGCTGTGGCGACCCCGAGTGCAAACAAGGGAGCAGCCGAAGGGACTTACTACAGTGAAGGACTTTAAAATTTAAAGCCTTCCCATAAGTGATATTAAAAATCTCCAAAGATATACTTCAGCGTGGATATTATTATTTTTGGATATGAATTCATCCAAGAATTGGGTGATCATAAAATGACTGTTCTGGAGAAGGTAAGTATTCTACAGATATTAATACTTTGCCCTTTTTGTTGAGAAATAGTGATGATTATAAAACATTGCAAACACTTCTTCTGAAGCATAGGTTACAATGGAATGCTTCAGAATGTTATTCTCATTTATGAGATATCGCTCATATTTTCTATGCTATTTCCTGAGATAAACTGAAAATACCATGTAAATAAATGGAAATCTCTGTACCTGAGCCAATCTGCTTCCACAGACAGGATAGCCGTTAAAGCTGAAGGATCACATTGGGAGAACACAGTGTCAGAAGAGCCTTTCAATAAAGTGTAGTGACTAACGTTTCAACAAACAATATGTCTTCATCAGAGTAAGAGCAGGCAGTGGCACTTGGTGAGATTAAATTACCTACACCCAGCCAATAGCTGTGTCCTATAGCATAAAACAGGTCCTGGTGTAACTCAAAAACAGCCAATGCCATAATCCCATAGTGCATACAGTACTAGTCACAGTTACTGGCATGGAAATATTTGAAGTAGAATAAATGTAAATAGATGAAAAGAAAATAAATACAACCAAATCAATTTTATATAATCAGAACATTTAAAATGGCCACAGTTATTGAACAGCATCAACCCAAATGGCACTGATATTTACATTTTCAATTTATATGAATCATTAAGAAATACAAACACAAGGTTTTCTATAATAAATCTGTCTGTGACTGTAATTCAAGAAAACTAATCAAAATGGGATGTGAGTCTCTCATATGCTTTCTGTCAAACTGCAGCTGAAATTATTTTTAAGAAAATCCTTCTCTAGTCCACTAAACCATAAAGCTGTGTCACCGGTGATTGAACATACAAAAGTTGCATGATGCACATTTGCCGTATCAGTTTTTGAGAACTGCCTGCTCCAGGGTGATATAACGTAATGATATATATATGACATGCTGTTTGCATTGCTTAATGATTGATATAACTGAAGCAGAAGACGCACTCAGTGTACCCATCCTCTGCCTTGTCTAGCAAAAACCCGTTGTAAAAGTGAAGATTTGGATGAACAATAATCCATACACATGCCTGTAGATTGTCCAGTTACTTCTGGCCATTGATAATGGAGAGAAATGGTTGGAATTCCTCAATTGTTCATGCATTATTTTTGAAGAACCCTTTGAATTAGCTCAGTGGAGAATTGCTTCCCAGAGACAAAATGACAAAAATGGCATGGCTGTACAAATACTTTGACTGTGGATCTTCAAGATAGAGCTCCTTTATGTACTAGTGTGTTGTACATTTAAAAGGCCTTTTGAATTCATGATATAAAAGGGATTCATAAATAAATCTGATGTGATTTAAAATTTGCATCCTTTCCCTGCAGGAGGAGCAGTTGGCTTTGTGGTATGGGAGTTGGACTAGCAACCTATAGATCGGGATTCAATTCCAAGTGTGTCCAGTTCAGACTGACTGTCTGTGTTTTTGGACAAGAAACTTTGTCTGTACCTGCCTTGGCTGGAGAGCAGTCTGAGATTGATTAGCATATCATCTAGTTGGAATTGTGGTATCTCATCTACTTCACACTATGGTCTCCAGGGACAAGCATCATTGTGTGGTGAATTTCATTACCTTCGCCAATGAAGTTGGTAGAGGTAATGAAGTTCACCACACAAAACATGATATACCTTCATACTGTCTGGAATGGAATAGAAGTCAAAATAAATGTAAGAATCACTGTTGTTTTTTTTTGTTGTTGTTGTTTTTTCATTTCAATTTTTAGATTTGGGGTTGTATTATTTTTCCCCTGCTCTGGTAACAGTGTAGGATTGGTACAACAAAAATGTGGATGAGTGGGAGAGTGAATGAATGAGTTAATCCATATATGATAATGCAAAATTAATACATATTATCATCTTGTAACTCAACATATTAAAAACAGTGTATTGTGAGGACAAACGTTTTAGTTTTTGGTGAACTACTTTGTTTTGCATATGTTATGTCCCATAGATGCGTCACGACGGATTCGCTGATGGAGCGAGACAAAGAACACCTCCGTTTTGGAGTGTCAGAGGACAAGTTGGGACAAGCCCAGCTCTCCACAATTTCTCTTATACTCACTCGACTGGTAAGCCACTGAAAGCCGAGATAGGCACGCCGTGATGCGCGAAACCTCCGCGCGGCTTTCCATAACAAAATCTCTTGTTAAAAGTGAAATCTGCCGGAAAATGGCTGATGTCCAGCTCTTGTGATAACCAGAGAAATTGCACACGATGGTCCCGGATCCATAAAGCCATCCGTTTAGAAATGAAATGGTCATTTCAGCCTGTCGATCGCAGATCGGAGCATGGCGCGCCGTGCGCCATTGTGGGCCGTCCTTAAAGCGGTAGTAACACTCCTTAATCTCTGTGAAGCCCATAAAATTTTCACCGAAAGCCAAATGAATTTCCGAATGGTTTCCAGCTGCCTGTCTCTAACAGTTTCTGAAAAAATTCTGATGGAACAAAGCCCAAATCATTACGCCATTTCCTCGCAATGAAAAAAACGACGAGAGGGGTGGACCAGTGCTCACTCAAAGCCTGCCCACAGGCGAATGACGCAACTGACAGGTGTGAAAAAACTCACGCATGCGCATGAAGGTTCAAGCTTGGCTGACGTAAAAACATATGAATCAAATCCATATATTTTTTGCATAAAATAAAAAGGTCGGATAGTTTTCTCACAGACCTCGTATATGTTGCTCTTTAAATAACTGTGTACAGAAGTTGATATCCTTTGACTTAATATGCAGATTGCATGGTCACATGAAACGTGCAGTTGAGGAATACATATCACGGTTCAAAGTTATTAGCTAAGGTGTATGTAAACTTATGGCCTTAATCTATGTTTTGAGGAACACAGTGGTGAGACTGGTCGAGTTGCAAAGACAATTAAGTGAGGCAATTAAGTTGCAGAATACTTGATTATGAGACCAAATTACAGAGACATCAAATCAACTAGTCACTGCTGAGGTAAATATCAACCAAACCAACATGACAGTGCAAAGTGCTGGAGTTACTGCAGCTCAAGCTGACCTGCTGTTCATTGCTGCACAGGTAGGTAAGTCTGTTCTGAGGGCATAACATGGTAAAAGTCGCTTTTAACTGTTATGATTTGCTTAAAAATATTGAATCATTGGATACCTGCCAAAATACAAAGATGATCACTGATGCTAAATATAGATAAACCAGTGCTGGCAGCCTGCCAGCACAAATCTTTCTTGAGCAAGTCAGTATTTGAGACAAAACTTCCAAATCCAATTTTAGACTGAGTGTAAAGTTGAAAAAATAGAAAGAAAGAAAGAAAAAAAACATTAGCTGCAGAAGCAAGTTGCAGCAAAATACAAATAATTGGAGCTCCTGACTTGCCCTTTATTTCACAATATAACTCTTCATTCTGCTTATCCTTTTATGCATTATTAATGATCCTCCTGCATGCTGCGATGCCTCTGTTTGGATGAGAGACATCAGAATGACAGGATTATATCCTACTTTTCGTGCATTGAGTATGGAAGGCAAAGCAGACTGGCCTTGTCGACTGTGACAGTTTCCTTAAAAGATTTCTGAAAAAGCCTGACGTTATTCCCTGCTGTTTGCTCATTTCACCAGTAGGCATTGCAGTGCTTAGAAAAAGAGAAAATGCCTTCATATTCTTGGGTTGTGACCAAAGCTAGAGATGCAGTGTGAAAACAGGCCGACATCTAATGCAGTACATTCAGGATTCAAGTTCTAATCTATACAATAAACAACTTTCTCTGTGTGTGTGTGTGTGTGTGTGTGTGTGTGTGGGTGAGAGCCTCAACATAGTGACTTGCCACCACCAGTAATGCCGGTAACGCGTTATTCTAATCTAACCACTTTTTTTAGTAACGAGTATTCTAACGCTTTAATCTTTCCAAATCAGTAATCAGATTAAAGTTACTTCTCCAAGTCACTGTGCGTTACTATTATTTTTGCATTGTACGTCAATAGCAGCATTAAACTTGGTCCGTGGGCAGGGGGTCGGGGTTCAACTGAACTGCCCACTTTCAGCGAGCTGTGAGCTTTTCATCTGCGGTTTTCTGCAGCAGCTAAGACTCTTCCTCACCTCTTAAAGCGCGATGACAACAGCACACCTGCACTGAGCTTTACAAAGTCATTTTATGCTTTTTTTCTCCTTTATTTAGAATTCCTTTTCTGCTCATTAAAAACAGCTGATCCTCCGCGACAACAACTAACACTATTTTCCACTCAAATGCACCTAAACTCTCTTTCTGAGGACCACATGATGTGAAAACACAATAAAACTTTCTTACCTGTAAATCTGGTCCTGTTTTCTGCATAAATAAATGTTATTCATTCTTTGTGCTCAAACGCCAAAGCAGGGGCGAATCCAGATGGAATGGGAGCGTGGGGCAGGGATGTGCCCCCCCACAACACCCCTAGATTAAAGGTCCAGTTTTGAAGCCTTTTTTTTTACTACAACTACTAATACTACTTATAATAATAATAGTTTTGACAAGTAAAAATGTTTAGAGAGAATTTAAATGTTAGAAAAATGTTACAAAGAGTTTAATAGTTACATTTATAAACAATGGAGGTTAGAAATGGCAAGTTTTACTGTTACAGTGCTGTCAACAGTTAAATATGAGGTCAAGAAAGAGGTCTTTATTTTACTTTTTATAAAACAAGTATTTATTTTCATTGAAGCCAAGAAAGGGTGACTATAAAGTGAGTTTTGGCAAAACAGGTATCATTGTCATGTTGAGGTGGCAGAGGGTTGTTGTCGGCAGCTGGGGAAAGTAACTAAAAAAGTAACTAGTAATCTAACTTAGTTACTTTTACAATTGAGTAATCAGTAAAGTAACTAAGTTACATGTTTCAAGCAGTAATCAGTAATTGGATTACTTTTTCAAAGTAACTGTGGCAACACTGGCCACCACCACCTCAGTCAGCGGAAATGGTAAATGGACTGTATCTATATAGCGCTTTTCCATCTGCTTCAGAAGCTCAAAGTGCTTTACAATTTTGCCTCACATTCACCCATTCACACAGACACTCACACACCGATGCGAGGGTGCTGCCATGCAAGGTGCTCACTACACACCAGGAGCAACTAGGGAATTAAGGACCTTGACCAAGAGCCCTTAGTGATGTTTCAGTCTGGCTGGGTTTTGAACCGAGGATCCTCTGGTCTGAAGCCCAATGCTTAACCACTAGACCATCACCTTCCCATGTTCCCCACGAAAAGCCTTGTTATTACACATATTTGTAAAATGTTCACTAGGAGGAGCCAATCTCTCATGCCAATGATATCCATTAGCATCACGCTATGTCATGCTAACCACTTCTAGAAGATGACATTATTTTCAAGACACATGAATGATTAAATCCATCATGAATCACTGATTTAAAAAAATCTTCTCGTTCACATCAGCCACAGTCTGAAAATAATCTGGAGCATCTTTGAATTTATCAACATGCAATGCATATTTTGATGTAATACAGGGAATATGAGGTACATTCAGAAAGTATCCAACCTTTGGTTGTGAAAAATACAGTTACTTACCTGGTCATCTGAAATCCTAATTCCCTTTGAAGTAGTCTCCTTGTGAATGCACACGTTTCTCCCAGCGGTTCTGCCATTGTTGGAAGCATTTGTGAAAGGCCTCTTTTGGAATGTGTCCAGCTGGGCTGTCATGTTCTGCATGATTTCTTCTTTCAGCTCAATATAAGTCCTTTTTAGTGTCATTTTGATCTCATGGGACAGCCATGTCAGGAGAGTAGGGAGCCTGTGTTTGGTCAGTACAGCCTGAATTACCTAAGCAGAATGAGCGGGTGCATTGTCATGATGGAGTTGCCGACTTTTCAATGCCCACAGATCTGGTTACTGACACTCTCCACATGCCCACATTCTCTGTCAAAATGGAATGTACCGAACCAGTGCTTATCCCCACCTCTTCTGCAAGTTCTTGGATGCTGACACAATGGTCATCCATTGTGTCAGCATCCAAGAACTTGGATTCTCCCAGATTCTGTCAATCAGCTGGTCATTGTGGCTTGTGCATGGCTTATCAAAATGTGCCTTGCTCTCCACTGATGTGTGCCCATGTCTGAAGTGGTTATACCACTCCTTGTAAAGCCTTACGCTCATGGCATCATCGCCAAAATAATACTCAATCTTACAAATGGTTTCTGCTTGGGTAATACCAAGCCTTTTGCAAAATTTGATGCAATACCTTTGATCAAGTCATTCTGTCATGTTACAGAAAATGAGAATGTGTGCTCAGTACACATGTTCATGCTAAGGCTAACTGCTAGCAACTAATGCATTCTGCGTGCGGGAAAAAATTGATGCATGTGCAAGAAGGTTCCCTACACATCCCCATCAAATGGCAACTTGCATACTTCAATTGTTTCTGTGGGATAAAATGGGTCAGATATGTTTTGAATGCACCTTGCATGGCGTCGCAGAAGTTTTAAACATGCTTAAAATGGTACACTGTGGTTTCTTCTCACTGAGACATGGACTTAATTATGTAGGTGCTCCACACACCTTGCAACCGGATTTGAGTTTCTGTACAACCGTGGCAAAATGCACATTCATATTACATTATTGTGTAGAGAGTCGAGGGCTTAAGTTGAAAAGAATCAGTTGCACTGTGAGGAAACAACTGTGACATTTTAGCCATATGGAACATTTCCCTGGGTATGATCTAGCATGCAGGTATCCGGTGTTGAGGACCCCAGTAGCTGGAAAAAGCTAAGTAGAAACCCATGTTTCACTTGGTTGTTACTTTGAAGAGGTGGTGGTGGGGACAGCACACTCACACGCCATTTGTGTTGCTTGGGGGGAAACGGCATGCTGGGTGGCACTTAGAAAATTCAGGGCCATTCGCGCTGCCAGCTCATATGTGGTCACCTGCGCTCTACTTTCGTGCTGGCTGTGCAAATGCCCCCGCATTTTCTAAGCACCTCTCGAGTTATACTGGTGGTTGGCTCTCATTGCGATATTGTATCACTTCCTGTTCCGGAGCACAGCGGTGTTTTTCTGTATCTGTTAGCTGTTTAATCTGCGCAGTTAGATTGATCTAGTTATCTAGATTACGATTTGTTTCCCAGTGTAATCTTTACGTGCCTTAACTAAAGCACTCCTTCTGCTGAAACACCTCTAAATTATTTACACATTATTCACTTTGCGTGTTTTTAGGAATCCGCTAGCTTAGCGTAGCTACTAGCTCTTAGCCGATTTAGCATGGCGGCTTCTCCTGTCTCTCCCGCACTTTTCTGCTCTGGGTGTGAAATGTTTAGTTATTCCTCGGCCTCCTTTAGCAGTAACGGTACTTGTAATAAGTGTAGCTTATTCGTAGCTTTGGAGGCCAGGCTGGGCGAATTGGAGACTCGGCTCCGCACCGTGGAAAATTCTACAGCTAGCCAGGCCCCTGTAGTCGGTGTGGACCAAGGTAGCTTAGCCGCCGTTAGTTACCCCCTGGCAGATCCCGAGCAGCCGGGAAAGCAGGCTGACTGGGTGACTGTGAGGAGGAAGCATAGCCCTAAACAGAAGCCCCGTGTACACCGCCAACCCGTTCACATCTCTAACCGTTTTTCCCCACTCGACGACACACCCGCCGAGGATTAAACTCTGGTTATTGGCGACTCTGTTTTGAGAAATGTGAAGTTAGCGACACCAGCAACCATAGTCAATTGTCTTCCGGCGGCCAGAGCAGGCGACATTGAAGGAAATTTGAAACTGCTGGCTAAGGCTAAGCATAAATTTGGTAAGATTGTAATTCACGTCGGCAGTAATGACACCCGGTTACGCCAATCGGAGGTCACTAAAATTAACATTAAATCGGTGTGTAACTTTGCAAAAACAATGTCGGACTCTGTAGTTTTCTCAATCGGACCGGGAGTGACATGTTTAGCCGCATGTTCTCCTTGAATTGCTGGCTGTCTGAGTGGTGTCCAAAAAATGAGGTGGGCTTCATAGATAATTGGCAAAGCTTCTGGGGAAAACCTGGTCTTGTTAGGAGAGATGGCATCCATCCCACTTTGGATGGAGCAGCTCTCATTTCTAGAAATCTGGCCAATTTTCTTAAATCCTCCAAACCGTGACTATCCAGGGTTGGGACCAGGAAGCAGAGTTGTAGTCTTACACACCTCTCTGCAGCTTCTCTCCCCCTGCCATCCCCTCATTACCCCATCCCCGTAGAGACGGTGCCTGCTCCCAGACTACCAATAACCAGCAAAAATCTATTTAAGCATAAAAATTCAAAAAGAAAAAATAATATAGCACCTTCAACTGCACCACAGACTAAAACAGTTAAATGTGGTCTATTAAACATTAGGTCTCTCTCTTCTAAGTCCCTGTTGGTAAATGATATAATAATTGATCAACATATTGATTTATTCTGCCTTACAGAAACCTGGTTACAGCAGGATGAATATGTTAGTTTAAATGAGTCAACACCCCCGAGTCACACTAACTGTCAGAATGCTCGTAGCACGGGCCGGGGCGGAGGATTAGCAGCAATCTTCCATTCCAGCTTATTAATTAATCAAAAACCCAGACAGAGCTTTAATTCATTTGAAAGCTTGACTCTTAGTCTTGTCCATCCAAATTGGAAGTCCCAAAAACCAGTTTTATTTGTTATTATCTATCGTCCACCTGGTCGTTACTGTGAGTTTCTCTGTGAATTTTCAGACCTTTTGTCTGACTTAGTGCTTAGCTCAGATAAGATAATTATAGTGGGCGATTTTAACATCCACACAGATGCTGAGAATGACAGCCTCAACACTGCATTTAATCTATTATTAGACTCTATTGGCTTTGCTCAAAAAGTAAATGAGTCCACCCACCACTTTAATCATATCTTAGATCTTGTTCTGACTTATGGTATGGAAATAGAAGACTTAACAGTATTCCCTGAAAACTCCCTTCTGTCTGATCATTTCTTAATAACATTTACATTTACTCTGATGGACTACCCAGCAGTGGGGAATAAGTTTCATTACACTAGAAGTCTTTCAGAAAGCGCTGTAACTAGGTTTAAGGATATGATTCCTTCTTTATGTTCTCTAATGCCATATACCAACACAGTGCAGAGTAGCTACCTAAACTCTGTAAGTGAGATAGAGTATCTCGTCAATAGTTTTACATCCTCATTGAAGACAACTTTGGATGCTGTAGCTCCTCTAAAAAGAGAGCTTTAAATCAGAAGTGCCTGACTCCGTGGTATAACTCACAAACTCGTAGCTTAAAGCAGATAACCCGTAAGTTGGAGAGGAAATGGCGTCTCACTAATTTAGAAGATCTTCACTTAGCCTGGAAAAAGAGTCTGTTGCTCTATAAAAAAGCCCTCCGTAAAGCTAGGACATCTTTCTACTCATCACTAATTGAAGAAAATAAGAACAACCCCAGGTTTCTTTTCAGCACTGTAGCCAGGCTGACAAAGAGTCAGAGCTCTATTGAGCTGAGTATTCCATTAACTTTAACTAGTAATGACTTCATGACTTTCTTTGCTAACAAAATTTTAACTATTAGAGAAAAAATTACTCATAACCATCCCAAAGACGTATCGTTATCTTTGGCTGCTTTCAGTGATGCCGGTATTTGGTTAGACTCTTTCTCTCCGATTGTTCTGTCTAAATTATTTTCA
The DNA here is from genome assembly GCF_902500255.1 of Thalassophryne amazonica. Taxonomy (NCBI): domain Eukaryota; kingdom Metazoa; phylum Chordata; class Actinopteri; order Batrachoidiformes; family Batrachoididae; genus Thalassophryne; species Thalassophryne amazonica. The sequence continues at coordinate 122,346,418 of NC_047104.1, forward strand.
TTAGTTACTTCATCCAAACCATCAACATGTTTATTAGACCCCATTCCTACCAGGCTGCTCAAGGAAGCCCTACCATTATTTAATGCTTCGATCTTAAATATGATCAATCTATCTTTGTTAGTTGGCTATGTACCACAGGCTTTTAAGGTGGCAGTAATTAAACCATTACTTAAAAAGCCATCACTTGACCCAGCTATCTTAGCTAATTATAGGCCAATCTCCAACCTTCCTTTTCTCTCAAAAATTCTTGAAAGGGTAGTTGTAAAACAGCTAACTGATCATCTGCAGAGGAATGGTCTATTTGAAGGTTCTGTGCTAGGACCAATTTTATTCACTTTATACATGCTTCCCTTAGGCAGTATTATTAGACGGTATTGCTTAAATTTTCATTGTTACGCAGATGATACCCAGCTTTATCTATCCATGAAGCCAGAGGACACACACCAATTAGCTAAACTGCAGGATTGTCTTACAGACATAAAGACATGGATGACCTCTAATTTCCTGCTTTTAAACTCAGATAAAACTGAAGTTATTGTACTTGGCCCCACAAATCTTAGAAACATGGTGTCTAACCAGATCCTTACTCTGGATGGCATTACCCTGACCTCTAGTAATACTGTGAGAAATCTTGGAGTCATTTTTGATCAGGATATGTCATTCAAAGCGCATATTAAACAAATATGTAGGACTGCTTTTTTGCATTTACGCAATATCTCTAAAATCAGAAAGGTCTTGTCTCAGAGTGATGCTGAAAAACTAATTCATGCATTTATTTCCTCTAGGCTGGACTATTGTAATTCATTATTATCAGGTTGTCCTAAAAGTTCCCTAAAAAGCCTTCAGTTAATTCAAAATGCTGCAGCTAGAGTACTGACGGGGACTAGAAGCAGAGAGCATTTCTCACCCATATTGGCCTCTCTTCATTGGCTTCCTGTTAATTCTAGAATATAATTTAAAATTCTTCTTCTTACTTATAAGGTTTTGAATAATCAGGTCCCATCTTATCTTAGGGACCTCGTAGTACCATATCACCCCAATAGAGCGCTTCGCTCTCAGACTGCAGGCTTACTTGTAGTTCCTAGGGTTTGTAAGAGTAGAATGGGAGGCAGAGCCTTCAGCTTTCAGGCTCCTCTCCTGTGGAACCAGCTCCCAATTCAGATCAGGGAGACAGACACCCTCTCTACTTTTAAGATTAGGCTTAAAACTTTCCTTTTTGCTAAAGCTTATAGTTAGGGCTGGATTAGGTGACCCTGAACCATCCCTTAGTTATGCTGCTATAGACGTAGACTGCTGGGGGGTTCCCATGATGCACTGTTTCTTTCTCTTTTTGCTCTGTATGCACCACTCTGCATTTAATCATTAGTGATCGATCTCTGCTCCCCTCCACAGCATGTCTTTTTCCTGGTTCTCTCCCTCAGCCCCAACCAGTCCCAGCAGAAGACTGCCCCTCCCTGAGCCTGGTTCTGCTGGAGGTTTCTTCCTGTTAAAAGGGAGTTTTTTCTTCCCACTGTAGCCAAGTGCTTGCTCACAGGGGGTCGTTTTGACCGTTGGGGTTTTACATAATTATTGTATGGCCTTGCCTTACAATATAAAGCGCCTTGGGGCAACTGTTTGTTGTGATTTGGCGCTATAAAAAAATTGATTGATTGATTGATTGTGTTGGATGTTCGAGGGTGGCGCCTGGACTCTGGCCAAGAGTGGGTGGAACGGGTACTTGCACGGCATTCGCCATCATTCAGCCACTGGTGTAAAGCCTGCCTCAATCACGCCTTTCGGCCAGGGTTCGACATGACCGATGATTTCTTGCAGCTCCTTGGCTGCAGCATGACTTGTCCAACCTGTGTTCGACATGCAGTGCGAATGTTACAAACACAATCAGATGACAGTGCGACCTCATCTTGCCCTCCATTCAAATGGGTTTCCTGTGCGCGCGACACATGAATGTAGAGTGCATGTGCTGTGCCCGAATGGATGTGGTGACTGCTGTACAAGGAGTTCAAGTGCAGGTCCAATTTTTCATGAGTGCCATTCGAATCTTTCCCTGTGCCCCATTTGGCCTCATTCGTGTTACGTGTGAAGGGGCCATAACATGTGGTACCAGCACATGCTCCCAGACCTGACCTATGTTTGTAATGGCCAGACCTTCTTAACTCTTAATTGCTTTACTGTATGGGCTTCTTCAATAGTATTCCTTCTGCTTGCATTATACTGACAAATTGGTAGCGTAGTACTACCCATGCATTTTTTCCACGTTTTCCTAGGAATTATTCAGTCTAAACAACCTGCACAAAGAAGGCCTCTGTCTACTTTACACAGCATAATTAGGACAACATGGATTAAGATTTGGAACAGACTTATCATGATCATTTTAGAAGCAGATTCACTTATCTCCATTATTAACATACGTAAATTAATCTGGATATTATTTATGCATGAATTGACTTCCAGATCCTCCATTAATACCACCAGGTTGGAGGGAAACAAATTACCCATAAGGCCCAGTTGATAGAAGAACACTGTATGCAAACATAATTTTATTTTGGTTGAAAGATTTTGTACTTATCATAATATTCATCACCTCGTGAAGCTCACAAGTCTTTCTGATTGTAAAAATCTCTTTAATCTGTGCTCATTCTGTATTCTGCCAAGGAGATAAGCAGACGCCAGAAAAATTGCACAAATTGGGGAAGTCTTTCTTTGGCTCCTCTGTCTCCCTTCTGGCTTTGGAAGGTGTGCTGATGTTGACAGAATGCTTGTGCCAATCTCCTGAGTAACAACAGCTTTAAGCAATTTCAAATAAATGCATTTTTTTGGCTATATGGTTGTAGTGGCATATGGTGTTGATGATGCATGGTTTTGCAAAGGAATTCCTCAAACAATAAACACAACTGCATAGAAGTTTAAAAAAAAAATCATGTTTTTTTCAGTTGCACTCACATACATAATGTGACATTGACATGTTCATATTTTTCCACATTCGCTTTTTTTTTTTTTTTTTTGTGCAGTGATGCAATTTCTATGTGGAAAAATAATATGGATCACATTTCAGAATTCAGTGAATACATGAATTAATTGATACATCCTCCAAGGAGGTAATGTTTTCAATGCTGTTTGTCTGTTAGCAGAGCGATGCAAAACTACTAAGCCAGTTGTCATGAAACTTGGTGGAGGGGTGAGGAATGGTAACTTGTGGAGTGAATCCGATTAAAGGGGCAGAACTAGGCATTTCATTTAGCATTGCAAGATAGGGTATTTTTCAACATTTTTGGGAATTTCTCACAATAACGCACAGATATTTTTAGAAAAAAAAAAAAACCAAAAACTAAGCATATTTACAGTTGAGATTTGATGAGGCTCTGGATACCAATCCAGATTTTGTGATGAAAGGTGATTGCAGTGATCAAGAGAGTGAGAAAAAAATCAATAATATTTCAGAGATATGAAAAGATCTGAAGGGGATCCAAATACCCTGGATTTTTTTCAACTTAAAAAAATGTGCAACAGAACAGATATTTGTTTGAGCATTTCAAGTGTTGGCAGATGAATGGACACTCCAAGTGCTGTTATACTATTGAATTTGTGATCAGCATGTTACTGCACACTGTAAAGACAGTATGACTGATATATGAAACACAACAACAACAATAATAATAGTAATAATAACAAGAACAAGCAATCTGTCCTGAAGGACCAGTTGCTCTTGCTGAACTGGTACTATAGAGTAGTAGAAGTATTTGTGCACTCACTGGCATTTGAGACCTCTCTGATTTGACCCAGAAAAACTAGGTCACTGAATTCATGAGAGAGGGTCATGAAATGAACTTATATCCTAAATATCAAATATCTTGGGTCGACAATGATTTATTGTTGAGTAATAGCCCAGCAAAGGTTTATTTTTACATTGACTTGCTTCTGATCCAGAAAAAAGCAGGTCATGGTCAGCATCCTCTGAACACATAATTTTTACTAAATTTGAATTGGACATCCCAAATGAGTATCTCGGAAAAATTGGAATTTGAGCCTGTTCAGGTTTCACAGGACCCTCTAAAGGCAGAGATGCAATTTTACCACAGGATGTCTGTAATATGTATGGTTGATTTTCACAGGATAAAGAAAGATCAGCATGAATGACAAGGATGGGAGTGTCTACTTAGTAAACAGGCATAAGGCATCACCAATGATCCTCAGCAAAAGGAAGAAATTACTTGACTGAATAAAATGGATTCATTTCTGCAGTCACTTTCTATCATCTAGCTTCTGTGTAATTATCTGGTGACTTTGCTTCTTTTATTTTTTCTTTTTGGATGTTTGCACTACAGATGGATTTGATCTCATCCAATGTTGGTATCGGATCTGAGATTGATGTACAGTGCATTCATAAAATATTCACAGTGTTTCACTTTTTCCACATTTTGTTATGTTACAGCCTTATACCAAAATGGATGAAATTATTTTTTCTCAAAATTCTACAGACAATGCCCCATAATGTCAACATAATTTTTTTTTAAAGATTTTTGCAAATTTATTATAAAAAAAACACAACAATAACAACTAAGAAATCACATGCACATAAGTATTCACAGACTTTGCCATGAAGCTTAAAATTGAGCTCAGGTGAATCCTGTTTCCACTGATCATACTTGTGGTGTTTCTGCAGCTTAATTAGAACCCTAATTCCAATGAAGTTGGGATGTTGTGTAAAATGTAAATAAAAACAGAATACAAATATTTGCTCATTTTCAAATGGATGCTTGCAACATGTTTCAAAAAAGCTGGGACAGTGGTATGTTTACCACTGTGTTACATCACCTTTCCTTTGAACACCACTCAATAAGTGTTTGGGAACTGAGGACACTCATGATTGGGTCTAAAAGGAGCATCCCCAAAAGTCTCGGCTGTTCACAAGCAAAGATGGGGCAAGGATCACCACTTTGTGAACAACTGCATGAAAAAATAGTTTAAGAACAGTTTAAGAACAATGTTTCTCAACATTCTTCAACTGCAAGGAATTTAGGGATTCCATCATCTACAGTCCATAATATAATCAGAAGATTCAGAGAATCTGGAGAACTTTCTACATGTAAGCGGCACACGTAACCAACATTGAATGCCCATGACCTCCGATCCCTCAGGCGGCACTGTATTAAATACCAACATCATTGTGTAAAGGATATTACCGCGTGGGCTCAGGAACACTTCACAAAACCATTGTCAGTTAACACAGTTTGTCGCTACATCTACAAGTGCAAGTTAAAACTCTACCATGCAAAGTGAAAGGTATACATTAACAACAGCCAGAAACACCGCCGCCTTCTCTGGGCCCGAGCTCATTTGAAATGGACAGACACAAAGTGGAAAAGTGTGCTGTGGTCTGATGAGTCCACATTTGAAATTGTTTTTGGAAATCATGGACATCGTGTCCTCCGGACAAAAGAGGGAAAAGACCATCCAGATTGTTACCAGCACAAAGTTCAAAAGCCAGCATCTGTGATGGTATGGAGGTGTGTTAGTGCCCATGGCATGGGTGACTTACACATCTGTGATGGCACCATCAATGCTGAAAGGTACATCCAGGTTTTGGAGGAACACATGCTGCTATCCAAGCAACGTCTTTTTCAGGGACATCCCTAGTTATTTCATTAAGACAATGCCAAGCCACATTCTGCACATATTACAGAATGTGCAGTAAAAAAGTGCAGGTACTAGACTGGCCTGCCTGCAGTCCAGACCTGTCGCCGACTGAAAATGTGTGGAACATTATGAAGCGCAAAATACGACAACAGAGACCCCGGACTGTTGAACAACTGAAGTCATACATCAAGAAAGAATAGGAAAGAATTCCACCTACAAAGCTTCAAAAGTTAGTGTCCTTAGTTCCCAAATGCTTATTGAGTGTTGTTAGAAGGAAAGGTGATGTAACAGAGTGGTAAACACATCAGTGTCCCAGTGTCCCTGCAACACATTTTTTCAAATGTGTTGCAGGCATCCATTTCAAAATTAGCAAATATTTGCACAAAAATAACTAGAAGCACTTGGAGAGTGCAAACCTCCGCCAAGGCCATGGGGTCACTGACGCCATAACATCTACACGCCGTGGAATCATTGAACCTAAAAAAGTCTAACAATGATGATTGCTAGTAAAAAAAGTTTCATCTGCTGTGACTGGATAGCATGTATCCTTAGCGCTTGGCATCACAGTTTATTGCAACTTGCACCTTTCCCAGAAGCTACTGTCATCTGAGCACTGATATTGATATTGCATGTGCTTATAGACAAAAACAAATAAGAGACAACATTCAATTTATTATTCAACTAAACTGCAAATATATGAATTTTTTTTTAACATTTATAAAACACTTCTCTAAATAAATAACAGTAAATTCTGAAATAGAACTATTTTTTAAGTGTTGCATGTGCTACACAAGGCCATAGGGTCACTGACCCTAAAGAGATTCCCTCCTTGGCACAGTGATCTATTCAACAATTCAGTGTTACAAGCAAAACTATGATACATACACTTTTCTTTCCTTTATATTTGACATCCTTGACCATGAAAACATAGTACTAGAACTTGGAATCACTTTTATGTCTTTATTAGTTCAAAGGTTATTGTATAAAAATGATTTTTCGGTAATGGCAGTTTTCTTCTGGATCTAGCTCCATAACATTTGAAGCTACATCAAATCTGATGACACCTTACTGAATCAGTACAGATTCAGTTACAATTTGGTGTTAGTTGTGCATCTCTAGCTTCATTTGTCACCTCACACTGACACATTTTCTATTTTCCCTATATTTTTGCATATTCTGGATCACCAGATCCGGAATCCAGATCCGATCATCACCAAACTTTGTTGTTTGATAGAACATTTGACTATGTTACACCCTAATTTTTTTCAAGTCTTTCTGCCTTGTTTTTAGGAGTTAGAAACTAGAATGTCTAAATTCTCCCTATCCCGCAATGGTGAAGAATCCTTTAAAAAATTCCTGGATCCGGATCGTGATCTGGATCACCACTAAAATTTAATCACTTGTTCTTCGGGCATTTCCAACCACTCCACAAAATTTCATCAAAATCCATTCAAAACTTTTTGAGTTATCCTGCTGACAAACAGACAGACAAACAATCAAACAAACAAACTCGAACGAAAACATAACCTCCTTGGCGGAGGTAATAAAGTTTATCAGTTTGAACATTAAATATCTTGTCTTGGTGGTGTATTCAATTGAATATAGGTTGAAGAGGATTTGCAAATCATTGTATTCTGTTTTTATTTACACTTTACACAATGTCCCAACTTCACTGGAATTTGGGTTGTACAGTCCACCTGGGGTAAATTCAGTTCACTGGACATGAATTGGAAAGGCATACACCGGTCTGCATATAAGGTCCCACAGTTGACAGTGCATGTCAAAGCACAAACCAAGTATGAAGTCAAATGAATTGTCTGTAGACCTCAGAGATAGGACTGTCTTGAGGCACAAATCTAGTGAAGGTTACAGAAACATTTCTGCTGCTTTGAAGGGCCCAATGAGCACAGTGGCCTCCATCATCCATAAATGGAAGAAGTTTGGATCCACCAGGACTCTTCCTTCAGCTGGCCTCCTGTTTAAACTGAGCAACTGGGGGAGAAGGGCCATAGCTAGGGAGGTGGCCAAGAACCTGATGGTCACACTGTCAGAGCTCCAGCATTCCTCTGTGGAGAGAGAACCTTCCAGAAGAACAACCATCTGTGCAGCAATCCACCAATCAGGCATGTATGGTAGAGTGGCCAGATGGAAGCCACTCCTTAGTAAAAGACAAGTGGCAGCCTGTCTAGACTTTGCCTGAAGGACTCTCAGACCATGAGAAACAAACTGAATCACAACAAAGTTACTTCAAGACACTTTACACAAGTAAGTTCTAACCTTACCAACAACATATACAGTATAATTTGTCAGCATTAAGCAACAAGAAAAACAGAAGAAATAATAAGGTGATCGCCTGCCACAAGCCCAAAGCTTCACTAAAAGACCCAGAGTTTAGATAAATTTGAGGCTGCGACCCGCTGTGTTTACTAATAAAATGAAAAAAAAAGGGTAGAAAGCATAGTACCACACCATGCCAGTATGCTAGGCATACAAAAGGGAAAATAAGTGTATCTTAAGTCTGGACTTGAAAGTCTCTACAGAATGCAAGGAGATCATTCCACAAAACAGGGGTATGATAAGAGAAAGCTCTGAGATCCGCAGACTTTTTATTCACCCTTGGGACACAAAGTAGTCCTGCAGCCTGAGAAAGCCGAGCCTATAGGGCTTAATTAGGTCAGCTAAGTAGGGAGGTGTTCGTCCGTGAATAATTTTATAGGTCCGTAACAGAATCTTTAAATCTGATTTCACAGGGACAGGAAGCCAGTGAAGAGATGTCAAAATGGTTGTAATGTGGCCAACCTTTCTGCTTTGTGTCAAAAGTCTGGCAGCAGTATTTGAACCAATTGGAGACCCCTAATCCTGGACTGCAGTAAACCAGAAACATTGCAGTAGTCCAATCTAGAAGAAACAAATGTATGAATCAGGGTCTCAGCATCAGCCATAGACAGGATGGGACGAATCTTCGCTATATTTCACAGGTGGAAGAAAGCAGTCCTTGGTTGGGTAGGATTACTTTGAAAGAATACATGTGGATTACATGTATGTATGTACATACGTTTGGATTACTTGTAATCTGATTACTTTTGGATTACATTTCAAAGTAATCCTACCCATCCTTGGGGACAATGTAGTATCAAAAATTACCCCAAGGTTCCTCACTTTGTCAGTGTGATGTATGACGCACGAGCCTAGCCTACGCGTTAGCTGGTCAAATTGATGCTGATGTCTCACTGGACCAAGAACCATCATTTCAGTCTTATCAGAGTTTAAAAGCAGGAAATTGCTAGACATCCAGCTTTTCACTGATGCAAGGCGATCTTCTAAGGACTTTATGTGGATGAGATTACCAGCAGTTATTGCCATGTATAATTGAGTATAATCAGTATAGCAATGAAAGGTAATCCCAAAACGCTGCAATATGTGCCCAAGGGGTGCTATGTAAAGGGAGAAAAGCAGGGGGCTTAAGACAGACCCCTTAGTGACATGTCACTAAGGTTAGAGAGTATTATTGTATGAAACACAGTGAGAACAACTGGTCAGGTAGGATGTCAACCATGCAAGAGCATTCCCAGTAATTGTAAAATGATTCTCCAGCCTATCAAGTAGAATATATATTTTGTTGGTATGGGATCAAATAAGCAGGTTGTACTTTTTGTAGACATTACGAGTTTTGTCAGCACGCCTAGTGAGATACTATCAAATTCTGTAAATCTAGGTAATACCTCGGTGATGGCACCCACCTCAGCATGCCATCCCATTCAAGCTTTTGTGGTCAAAGTGTTGCAAAATCCACAACTTGAGCAATTTTAATTTAAATATGATGCACACTTTGTATTTCATTATTTTATGTTTCATGTTATTTGTAGTCATAAATAATGTTCAAAACAATTTACTATTGGATGGATGTAGTTTTTGTTGCTGTGTTCAAAAATCTACACATAGTATCATTAATCTGAGCCCCTGAGTGCTGGTCATACACGTTACCACCATGAGTGTAAATATAAACTTTTTTTTCACTAAAAGTTTGTTATTCTCTTCGAATGAAATATTCTGCAGGAACTTTATTATTTATTTTGACTAGTTGCATGATGTGCAATGTAATTAGTGCTGTTGTCTTCTTAAATGCATGAAACAGTTTCTGAAGGCTGGTGTCCACTGTCCTTGCCTTCACAGATCTATGCTCAAACACAGGGCAGGATGACCCACCGCCATCCTCACATAGACCAGAAACGGAGGAGCTGACAGCAGCAAGGAGAATCAAACAAAATGATTTTTGAACAATTTGCCTGGTTATTCTGCACATTCTCAGATGTGCCTGCGGTACCTTATATGTCATATCCAGCCTTGATGATTTTGCATCAGGGCGGATTCAGTGCCAACCCTACTGAATGTGATACATTTTGGAAACATTTTCAAAGTACTTGTAGATGAAAATGGAGAGATTTTGTTTTCAGTTTTATTTCATGCAAAACATTTTCAACTCATGTTTTTTCACCAACAATAATAAGTATCTCCGGCTGCTCCCTTATTTTCAGTCAGATTCACCACAACAAATTCAAGGTGGGTTTGCATGTTTATTTTGTATTTCCATCAGATGCCCTTCCTGACACAACTCCACTTTATATGGAGAATACCGAGAGTGGGATTTGAACCCAAACCTCCCGCACTGAAACCAAGCACACTAACAGTGGTGGGCACACTTCCGATAATCCGATAACAGATAATTATCGAAGATAATGTTTTCTTTATCGGATTATCTTTTTAGATAACTTTAAAAACCATTACGGGACCAATTATCTTCCGATTAATCTTTGTCGGATAACTTTTAAACCGATAAACAAAATAAACAAAGCTGAACAGCGACAAGCATTTTTAAAATTAGTTTAGCACTCACCTGTTAAAAGTTTTGTAACAGACGCACAGCTATAACCTTTGCAAACAGAAGAGAGCCGCTTGTATAAAAAGCATCTCAATCCTCTGCAGACAAAGAAGAAACAGCCCCAAAAGAAAAAAAAAAAACGAACATTTCTTTTAACATCATACCAATAGCCTGGCGATATCACCTAAGTCATCCAGAGGCATACATTTTTAACGTATGGTTCAAATTTTAACCAAACAAATTTTGGACAAGTTATTTAAAATTACTGTCATGAAGTTTTATTAAGTGAAAATATCAGATATATGTTTTAGTTTTAAAGTAATGTGCTAATTTTTAAGGTTTTGTGAGCACATCCTGTGACCCGCAATGCATTTTGGGTAGGATGATGTAATCTCAGTACATCACGACAGGACAAATGCATTTCAGACACTCTGTTCAGGCTCCACGGACAACAGCATTAAACTCTAGTGCCTAAAACTCTCTTGAATATATTCTCTGCGTTTATAGATGTTGGTTTTATTTGCGTTTGTTAAATTCCATGCATTTTAAATGTAGCAGACAGGGATTACTGTATCTGGAATTTTGTTTTCAAGGCCTCTACTGCCATCTACTGGTCAGTAGTGTTCACTAAGCGTGTGGTAACCAGTAGATAGCAGTGTTCTATTTATTTTGACCCCGGTTATGTCAGATGATTGACAAATCAACTTTTTGGCTTTGCAAATGGCTTTTTTTGTGTGCAATGAATGTATACATTATACAAGTTTCACTTTTTTAATGGAATTACAACCTTATTTCTTTTTCAAATTCTCCCATTTTTTGCATCCAGCCTTATTTCCTTTAGAAATTTCCTTGACAAATAATATCAGTCTATTAGGACGTCAGGTTATCTGTTACACATATACATGTGTGTGTATATATTTTCCAACTTATTACCATTGATGAAACTTTTCATTTTCTGCCTGAAAGCTTATTAGATGAGTGTGTTCAGGGCTCCGTTTGTTTACAAAATACACACACATTACAGACCTTGAAATCCAACAGCACTTGATTTTCTCCGTTGTGAGATATAAAAGTGTCTTATCGTAGCATTCGTGTGTATGTGCATTATAGCGCAGCGCACGAGTGACGCTACGATATTCTTCAGAACAACAACATACGCTGCTGTCATAGACAACTGCCTGTAAAGTTTTTTGGCAAGTTATAACTTGCTAAACAGCGTAATTTGTAATGAAAGCCGCTTCATTTGTGCGGCTCTTTCGGCACCATGTTTGTTTTTTCAGAGACAGCAGTAAGCTCCTCCTACCCCTCCAAACGGAGGGATTTGTAGCCCTTCGCCTTCCCCTCCACCTCGCTCCAAAAAGAGAGACTCAGCCATTAACATTAAATCGGTGTGTAACTTTGCAAAAACAATGTCGGACTCTGTTGTTTTCTCTGGGCCCCTCCCCAATCAGACCGGGAGTGACATGTTTAGCCGCATGTTCTCCTTGAATTCCTGGCTGTCTGAGTGGTGTCCAAAAAATGAGGTGGGCTTCATTGATAATTGGCAAAGCTTCTGGGGAAAACCTGGTCTTGTTAGGAGAGACGGCATCCATCCCACTTTAGATGGAGCAGTTCTCATTTCTAGAAATCTGGCCAATTTTCTTGGATCCTCCAAACTGTGACTATCCAGCATTGGGACCAGGAGGCAGAGCTGTGGTCTTATACACCTCTCTGCAGCTTCTCTCCCCCTGCCATCCCCTCATTACCCCATCCCCGTAGAGACGGTGCCTGCTCCCAGACCACCAATAACCAGCAAAAATCTATTTAAGCATAAAAATTCAAAAAGAAAAAATAATATAGCACCTTCAATTGCACCACAGACTAAAACAGTTAAATGTGGTCTATTAAACATTAGGTCTCTCTCTTCTAAGTCCCTGTTGGTAAATGATATAATATTTGATCAACGTATTGATTTATTCTGCCTAACAGAAACCTGGTTACAGCAGGATGAATATGTTAGTTTAAATGAGTCAACACCCCCGAGTCACACTAACTGTCAGAATGCTCGTAGCACGGGCCGGGGCGGAGGATTAGCAGCAATCTTCCATTCCAGCTTATTAATTAATCAAAAACCTAGACAGAGCTTTAATTCATTTGAAAGCTTGTCTCTTAGTCTTGTCCATCCAAATTGGAAGTCCCAAAAACCAGTTTTATTTGTTATTATCTATCGTCCACCTGGTCGTTACTGTGAGTTTCTCTGTGAATTTTCAGACCTTTTGTCTGACTTAGTGCTTAGCTCAGATAAGATAATTATAGTGGGTGATTTTAATATCCACACAGATGCTGAGAATGACAGCCTCAACACTGCATTTAATCTATTATTAGACTCTATCGGCTTTGCTCAAAAAGTAAATGAGTCCACCCACCACTTTAATCATATCTTAGATCTTGTTCTGACTTATGGTATGGAAATAGAAGATTTAACAGTATTCCCTGAAAACTCCCTTCTGTCTGATCATTTTTTAATAACATTTACATTTACCCTGATGGACTACCCTGCAGTGGGGAATAAGTTTCATTACACTAGAAGTCTTTCAGAAAGCGCTGTAACTAGGTTTAAGGATATGATTCCTTCGTTATGTTCTCTAATGTCATATACCAACACAGAGCAGAGTAGCTACCTAAACTCTGTAAGGGAGTTAGAGTATCTCGTCAATAGTTTTTCATCCTCTTTGAAGACAACTTTGGATGCTGTAGCTCCTCTGAAAAAGAGAGCTTTAAATCAGAAGTGTCTGACTCCGTGGTATAACTCACAAACTCGTAGCTTAAAGCAGATAACCCGTAAGTTGGAGAGGAAATGGCGTCTCACTAACTTAGAAGATCTTCACTTAGCCTGGAAAAAGAGTTTGTTGCTCTATAAAAAGCCCTCCGTAAAGCTAGGACATCTTTCTACTCATCACTAATTGAAGAAAATAAGAATAACCTCAGGTTTCTTTTCAGCACTGTAGCTAGGCTGACAAAGAGTCAGAGCTCTATTGAGCTGAGTATTCCATTAACTTTAACTAGTAATGACTTCATGACTTTCTTTGCTAACAAAATTTTGACTATTAGAGAAAAAATTACTCATAACCATCCCAAAGATGTATCGTTATCTTTGGCTGCTTTCAGTGATGCCGGTATTTGGTTAGACTCTTTCTCTCCGGTTGTTCTGTCTGAGTTATTTTCATTGGTTGCTTCGTCCAAACCATCGGCATGTTTATTGGACCCCATTCCTGCCAGGCTGCTCAAGGAAGTCCTACCATTATTTAATGCTTCAATCTTAAATATGATCAATCTATCTTTGTTAGTTGGTTATGTACCACAGGCCTTTAAGGTGGCAGTAATTAAACCATTACTTAAAAAGCCATCACTGACCCAGCTATCTTAGCTAATTATAGGCCAATTTCCAACCTTCCTTTTCTCTCAAAGATTCTTGAGAGGGTAGTTGTAAAACAGTTAACTGATCACCTGCAGAGGAATGGTCTATTTGAAGAGTTTCAGTCAGGTTTTAGAATTCATCATAGTACAGAAACAGCATTAGTGAAGGTTACAAATGATCTTCTTATGGCTTCGGACAGTGGACTTATCTCTGTGCTTGTTCTGTTGGACCTCAGTGCTGCTTTTGATACTGTTGACCATAAAATTTTATTACAGAGATTAGAGCATGTCATAGGTATTAAAGGCACTGCGCTGCGGTGGTTTGAATCATATTTGTCTAATAGATTACAGTTTGTTCATGTAAATGGGGAATCTTCTTCACAGACTAAAGTTAATTATGGAGTTCCACAAGGTTCTGTGCTAGGACCAATTTTATTCACTTTATACATGCTTCCCTTAGGCAGTATTATTAGACGGTATTGCTTAAATTTTCATTGTTACGCAGATGATACCCAGCTTTATCTATCCATGAAGCCAGAGGATACACACCAATTAGCTAAACTACAGGATTGTCTTACAGACATAAAGACATGGATGACCTCTAATTTCCTGCTTTTAAACTCAGATAAAACTGAAGTTATTGTACTTGGCCCCACAAATCTTAGAAGCATGATGTCTAACCAGATCGTTACTCTGGATGGCATTTCCCTGATCTCTAGTAATACTGTGAGAAATCTAGGACTGCCTTTTTGCATTTACGCAATATCTCTAAAATCAGAAAGGTCTTGTCTCAGAGTGATGCTGAAAAACTAATTCATGCATTTATTTCCTCTAGGCTGGACTATCGTAATTCATTATTATCAGGTTGTCCTAAAAGTTCCCTAAAAAGCCTTCAGTTGGTTCATAATGCTGCAGCTAGAGTACTGATGGGGACTAGCAGGAGAGAGCATATCTCACCCGTGTTGGCCTCTCTTCATTGGCTTCCTGTTAATTCTAGAATAGAATTTAAAATTCTTCTTCTTACTTATAAGGTTTTGAATAATCAGGTCCCATCTTATCTTAGGGACCTCGTAGTACCATATTACCCCATTAGAGCGCTTCGCTCTCAGACTGCGGGCTTACTTGTAGTTCCTAGGGTTTGTAAGAGTAGAATGGGAGGCAGAGCCTTCAGCTTTCAGGCTCCTCTCCTGTGGAACCAGCTCCCAATTCAGATCAGGGAGACAGATACCCTCTCTATTTTTAAGATTAGGCTTAAAACTTTCCTTTTCGCTAAGGCTTATAGTTAGGGCTGGATCGGGTGACCCTGGACCATCCCTTGGTTATGCTGCTTTAGACGTAGATTGTGGGGGGGTTCCCATGATGCACTGTTTCTTTCTCTTTTTGCTCCGTATGCATCACTCTGTATTTAATCATTAGTGATCGATCTCTGCCCCCCTTCACGGCATGTCTTTTTCCTGTTTTTTTCCCTCAGCCCCAACCAGTCTCAGCAGAAGACTGCCCCCTCCCTGAGCCTGGTTCTGCTGGAGGTTTCTTCCTGTTAAAAGGGAGTTTTTCCTTCCCACTGTTGCCAAGTGCTTGCTCATAGGGGGTCGTTTTGACCGTTGGGGTTTTTCATAATTATTGTATGGTCTTGCCTTACAATATGGAGCGCCTTGGGGCAACTGTTTGTTGTGATTTGGCGCTATATAAGAAAAAAGTTGAAGTTGTTGAAGTTGAAGCCAGTGTTTAGCAGAGGCACTTTTACCCAGAATCCTTTGCGATCTGTCTGTTTCTTACAAAACCTCAGAATTAGTGCATTATTCAACATTAAAAGATATATGTTATATTTTAACTTTGTACAAATGACATAATTGACATTAATAGAGTTATTCTATCGGTATTAATGTTATTTATAATCAAAACCATAAGTCAGCATGACTTTATTTTTCAAGACCTGCGTCTGACCGGAGTGTCATAATTGATAGAGAGTTGGCTTTATGGTTGCTCTCGGAGTGCCTTTGTGCTGGGAGCTCTGTAGTAAACAAGAGTTTCCAGCAGGGGCAGAATGTTGAAAGAAAAGTGTGGTTTCATTGTTGGGGTCTGATGTTGTTTTTAATATTATTATAAACTATTAAATTTGTTCTACTACTAGTTGTAGATGTGTCAGAGGTAATATTGGAATTTATCGGTTATCTGTAACTTCCGATACATTTTTGGGTGGTTTATTGTTTTATCTTTATCGAAGATAACGTTTCAGTTATCTGTTTATCTGTTATCAAAGTTAATTTTTTGGTTATCTGTGCCCACCACTGCACACTAAGCACTTGGCCATGATCCTGAACTTGTCTTAAGCACTGTTTTAGAATGCTGACTAAGTCAGCCAGCATTCTAAAAGTCTTTGTCTTGTCTCCATCATGAAAGAAATGGTCGTTGAATACATTTCGTTTTGTCTTGTCTGACGAAATTAACACAAACATGTACAAAATGTGAATGTCAAGCATTGAAAACAATGGAACCAAAAATTTGTCTAAAAAAAAAGCAGTGGGTTTATGTTTTCCTATATGTGGTCAGGAGAATATACGAGGTCTGTAAAAAAAGTATCGGACCTTTTTATTTTTTTAAAAAACCATATGGATTTGAATCACGTATGATTGCATCAGCCAAGCTTGAACCTTCGTGCGCATGCGTGAGTTTTCTCACGCCTGTCGGTTGCGTCATTCGCCTGTGAGCAGGCTTTGTGTGAACACTGGTCCACCCCTCTCGTCGGATTTTTATTGCGAATAAATGTCTGAACGATTTGGAGCTTTGCTGCATCAATTTTTTTCCAGAAACTGTGAGAGACCTGCAGGTGGATGCCGTTCGGAAAATTAATATGGCTTTCAGGGATGATTTTATGGGATTATACAGATTAAGGAGTGTTACTGCCGCTTTAAGGACGGCCCATAACTGCTGAGAGCGCGGCGCGCTCCCAGCGCCGATCGACATGCTCAGACCCCGCTGAAACAACCAGATCATTTCCAACGTGAAGGCTTTGTTGATCCGGGACCTCGTCTGACTTTCACAAAAAGGCTGGAGACGTGGACATCAGCACTTTTTCAGCACATTCCACTGTTACAGGAGTTTTTTCATGGAAAGAAAAGCGGAGGGACGCACCACGGAGCTGTTCATTACGCGGGACAAAACCACCTCGGTGTTGGTCTCACAGGACGGCTTTCAGGTGGATTTCAGATGGATTCCGGTTGCTTTTCAGTTGTGTGATTATCCGACTATGATTGTGCATGAGCTAGACATGCCCCAACATGTACTGGAAGAGAAATTGAGGTTCGAGCAGCAATGTATAGCAGCACCCAGGGTAAGAAGCACACAAAAGTGAAAGTTAAAAAAGGCCTACAAAGACGAATTACAGATGTTACACAGTTTAAATTTAGCTCAAGGTACGGGGGTGTCCTCGTTCACCATGTCAGTCTGACAGGGATATAATCAAGTGGTGCAGTCTTTACTTCACAGCAGGATTATTCTCATGGTTATCTGAGAAAATCTTTACTATATCAGTTGTCAGTGTGAAATTTTAGACAATGATCCTCACATCTGCTATTTCTTAACCAAAAAAGGGGGTCTTTGCAGGTACTGACAGACTTCCTCCACATGAACTATCCTTTGAACACAAACAGCCTGCACTCACTGTACAGCAGAACAAGGCCATCTGTGGAGGGCCGGTACCAGCCTGCAATAATTCTCCACTCCAGATGTGACCCTGCGCCAAGCCTGGCGGGACAAGAGCGTTAATCCAGGAGGGAGGGAAGGTTACAGGGGTAAGAGGGCGAGTGGAATCATATAGAGACAGGACAGGTTTATAATGCTCACATGACAATGAAGAGAAGAGCACGGAGTGAAAACTCTCTGGCCTTTAGGGTGAAGTGGCGAGACAATAAGGACTCCAAAGCGGCCGATCACCGGTTGGATAAACAAACTTCTGGGTACTGGAGGAGAAAAGCAGATGGGATGGGAACTAGGGTTTGGCGGCAACAGCCATATGTGAAAGTCAGCTGATGTGTGAAGCATACACCCAGCAGTTATCTTCTCTGCCACTGCTGTGTGTTGGAGGGCACCTTGGCCCTCAAAGCCACACAGATAAACACCATTCAGACCTCCTCATATATGGCTTCTCATTAGTTAGAGTGGCGATGTTTGAGTGTCTGGAATCCTGGCAGCCACAACCAGAATGAATCAGAAAATTTTATATTGTGCTGTGCTTTAAGGTATTTTTTTTATTATTTTAGTGCTTCCTTGACCTTTACGTTTTCATGGACAGACACATGGGTTTTCAGTCTTTTTAGTGTCCATCAAACAGCCGTATTGTAATTCATCACTGAGTGCTACTGAGGAACATTCACTTTTTTTCTCCTTTGTATAAATGTCCTTGTGGCTCCTCTCATCTCAAAACTACATTTTGTGATGCCAGCTGTGCTATCTTTCACTTTGATATTTCCTTTTTGGCTTTATCTCTGATGGGTTTTATAAGAACACTTCAGATTGGATTTTCCACATGGAAAATGGGCACTGATGATTTCAAGAAAATTTCTGTGATCTTTTGTTACAGACCATTGATTAAAATAAACAATATTTTAAACATTTACACATTCATACTAATTTTATGATTAGTGTCTGGAAAAATTAATGTGGTGCAAACCTTTATTACCCATGCTGTCTGACAAAGTAGGGAGGTCAGTGATCACATCACTGCCACCATCTTTTATTAGTTGACAAGTAATAATTGTAATTGTCATGTAATAATTTTTTCATCCTATTTTATATCATTGTAACGGGCTCAGGCACCACAGACCACCAAATATCTGGTCTCAAGTTGAGTGCAGCGTTGTTCAGGTGCTTATACAGCAAAAACATGGAGGCCATGTTCAAGTAATTTAAGTGGTGGATCCTTTGTTCAAATCTCAGTCAGACCAGAATATCACAGAGAATCCTTGGGAACTGGTGAATGTGAGGCATCACTGCAATTTGCTATATACAATCAGTGCAATTACCATACTTTTCATAAGCAGGATCATGACGTGCATACTAAAAAAATCAAGCTGAATTGAACACAACCATGAAATCAAATAAGATAAAAAAAAAAAACAACATAGAAAAACTAAAAAAGAAAAAAAAACTTGTACTTATTACTTCACCTCAGGGAGCTTTGGTGGCTACTCTGGGCTCACAGGCTGTGATGCATTGGTGCAGATCCATTAACTCACCAAGAAACCTCACTTAAGTCAACTTTCTAAATTGCGGCATGATTAGTTTTGTTCATGTTATGCCCAAAATTAACCCCTCTGGGGTCCGAGGGCATTTTTTTTGGACAGTTCGCTCGCCTGGCATAAATGTTTTATTATTGCTGTTAACAGCTCTCCCTGCATCCCACAATCAAGTTTTATGTCTCTTTTTTTCAGACAACCTGTGCTTTCAGAACATATATGTTTTTGTTGTGTTTTATAAGTGTAATAAAGGTTTACAATCAAAAATAGGCAAGGAAAAAATAAAGCGAAAAATAATTTTCCACGCACATTTATTCAAAACACACAGCAAACTATAATAAACAACTGTTTTGACACTTTATAAAGGTAATTTGGGGTCTTGTGTGAAAGACTGTACAACAAAAAGGTTCAAACAGTAAACACAAATGCACATTTTGAACAATATTTACAAAATGGTCTATGCGTTTTGTTGTCCATTGATATGGTAAACAGTGCTTTATGTAGAGAAAGCAACAGAGGTATCCAGTAACATTCACATGCAAACTAGTGGAGCAATCCTGATAATTACACACTCTGTTTAAGCACGTGAGATTGTCATCAGAGGATCTCCGTCTGCTCCTGCTTTCACTGATCGCTGTGCGTAATGATGCAGGGCGCACTAAGTATGTACTAATAGTATGTATTCATTGGAGCACCCAGGGGGCTATTCAAACAAGCCAACTAGTAACATATCACTCCTGAAAATGATCTTTGGCTTTTCACGTGAGGTGAATCTGCCCTACAATTGGATTTTGGAAAACCATGTGACGGTGAACAAATTCTGATTGGACCCTCACATTGCACACGTCATCACACAGCTATGAGGAGTACAAAGATGGCCGATGGCTGGCTCGAAAGTCCGCTGAGTTAACTTTTCAGCAAAAAAAAAAAAAAGTAAGTTTCTATCTCATATCATTAAAAAGTTATTTATAATTTAGTAAAGCTTGGTCTTAGCCATCGTATACGACGGCGTCGGCCCCAGAGGGTTAACACAACCTCTTAGTAACCTCCAACAGAGCAGATAGCTCGGTGGGATTAGGAGATATGGCTATCAATATATAGACCTTGGTTTGGTTCCCAGTCACATGGCTGTTATATATGCTTACTGGGCAATACTACATCTGTATTGCCCAGTCCACCCAGCTGTAAATGAGTACTGGCCTTGGCTGGGGAAGTAATCTGTAATGCAGGGGTGTCTCATCCAGGAGAGTTGAAAAAATTTGATCTGCTTCACATTCCAGAATGTGGGAATAAGCCCCAGTACCAATAGGTCTCAGGGTCTAGCAATGAGTTACTTGACACCCTGTGCCTCATTTTACCTTCAGCGCACTCACCCTCTATACAGCGAAGATGTGCAAAACAGATAGGTCATAGATAAGAAAGATAGGGTCCTTTTAACTTCTATAATCTTTAACATTATTGTTATCAAATGGTATACTTTTTGTGAGATGTGGGTGAAAAAGACGACTTATAAAAATATGTCAATGCTAACATTGTTTTGGTGTCAAAACATGTTGGTGATTTTACTCATTCTGAGTGTTCATGAGTCCAGTTACTTTTAACAAGCTCTATCACAAAGGACCTAATTCATATAATAATGATTAATTCATCTAATGAATGTCACATCATTGTGAACATGATTTTTAACAGCATGAATGCCATTATAACAGATCCTTTAGAATGAGAACATGTGGTTCAATTTGAGCATTAATGGTAGAATTAATTTTAGAAGACATTTTATTTTCAAAAAATTATCATTATAATGATTAGTTAAGAGCGTTTTACTGTGAAACATTTATTACAAAACCCAAAGAATTCCAGTGTCCTGTTAAGAATTATCTTATTATTACTGTTTTTCTACAGAAGTCAAAAGAATGTTTTTCCTATTACAGAACAAAAGACTGTGTTAGTCCATATTCAATGTTCAAAGCATTGATCAACAAGACAATAAAAGTAATTTAGTTTTGTTGTTTGACAGCAAGCAGAACAACAGAAAATACACAAGAGGCCATTTTTATGGAGGCATGAAAGTTGGTGCAAGTTATAAAATCAATCACAGTTAATGTGTTTTTATTGCACAATTCAAGCAACAAGAGCAGTTCTTAGTGTTTCACATGAAAAAGGTGCAACAACCTGGGATTTAAATGCTCTGAAAAGACCATAATAAGTACCTTCACAAAACGTTACACACACTTAAGGTCAGTGAATGACTGTTTCACCTGCAGGTGCACCCGGAAAAATCCATACAGTCCAAGTGGCCATGTCCTGGGTCTTTGTGCTGATCATAGCGAATGCATTGTTAGAAATGGGACCTATAGAAACCAACGAGTACTGACGACATCCCTGATGTGATTTAAACTCAAAGGTCACATGTTATTTTTAAGCTGAAAGGCCTTAAGAACACTCCAGTTAATATCAAAAGAGGTCACAGTATTAAATGCAGTTAGAGTTTAATGTTAAAAATTTACAAAGTCCCACAGTTATGTCCTGCCTTTGTTGGTGAGGCAATGTTGGCTGACATTGACTTCGTGGATGATGCTATGATCTTTGTGGGATCAATGTTTGCCCTGATTGCAACATTTGAAGCTCAGTGAGCCTCTGGGTTTGCAATTGTTTGATGTAAAGACTAATATCCAGGCCTTCACTTGACTATCAGAACTTTAACTGTATGCAAGGGAAGTGTCGAAACTGTAGAGACATTCGGTTATCTCCACAGTGACATTCATATCTCTGGGTCATTGGCCATTTAAATTGTCAAATGCCTGAGAAAAGTTGTGAGGTCAGTGACTGGGATTGTTGGGTGATGCCAGTATCTTTGCAGGAGAATGGAGGTCCAAGTCGTTAGGGCTGTGGTGCTTCCTGCCTTTAGTACCATTTGTGAGTCCTTGAGATAGGTTTCCCAAAGTAAGTCTTTGCCCATGCAGTTATATCACCTATTGATGAATGATGGTTTTTAATGTAGTACCTTCTGAGGGAGCAGAGACTACTTGTGTTGAGCCTTGCCCTTTTTGTGCTGAACATCATCCTGATTCTTTGAATTGTTTCATGATATTATCCTCTGTAGTGGGACAAATCTGCAAATCCCTTCCAGTCTTTCATTGAGGAGCACTGGGCCTCATTCACTAATATATGCACAGAATGTTCTTACTCCCTGCAGAAAATACGTGCATGCACAAAATCACCACCAGATTCATGACACTTGTATACCAGCCAGTTTTGTTCTCACCACCATGCATATGTTTGTGAATCAGAATCATTCTGAATTGACAGGTTCTTTCCCATGAGCAGCAATCAACATAGTGCCATGCCTCTGTGTCTCTAAACAAGGACAGCTGTTTGGTGCCTCAAGATGAGAGTGCTGTGCAGAACAAAGGTGACAGACGTTGGTTATAAATAAGAGATGGCCCCAAAAGTAAATTAAGACAGAAGAAATTCACAGCAGCAGAAAATAAAATAATTGTGTCAGAGGTGGAGGCAAATAAAGATACTCTTTCAGTAGCGTGCTATCTACAGTGAAATGTAAAAAAAAAAAAAACCTGGACAGATGCGGTGAATGCTGAGTGTTCTGTCCCCTGAAGTTCTAATGGTTTTCACATCAAAGCCGGCAACAAAAAATGAATAATAAGTATAAGCAGGAGGAAGAGAAGGTAACATCATCATGAAGTGGCATTTATTGGAGAAATGACTGAGGATATTATGATCTACCAAGAGCCATGAACCATTCATTTTCTATATCCACATGCTCCAGTCAAGATTCATGGGGGGAGAGGCTGGAGCATATCCCTGCAGTCATAGGGTGAGAGGCAGGGTACACCCTGGACAGGACGCGAGTCTATGCCAGGGCCAAATTTATTCACACTCACATGCACACCTATGGTCAATGTAAAGTTTCCAATTAACCTGATCTGCCTGACTTTGGAAGTAGAAGGAATCCAGAGCACCTGGCGAGAACCCACACGAATACAAGGAGAACATACAAACACCTCACAGAAAGGATGAGGTGGGAAGTGATCCCACAACCTTCTTGCTGTGTTAGCCACTAAGCCACAGTGCCACCTCAACAACAATCACTCAGAGGCAATTTATTTAAAATTGTTAAGATGATATTTGTACATCCTGAGGGAATATGAAATTATATTCTTTAGCTGATTTGATTTAATTTAATTTTTCAAGCAGCAATGGTATTTTCATTCAATTACAATTGAGTTCTTATTGAAATGCACTTGTTTACATTATAGAAGACGCCCTCAAGCCAAATCAATGGATGTTCTTCGAGTGCCCAGCCAGGCTTAAAATGGTATCATCATATCAATGGTGCTTGTGCTCCCTGGTGGTGTGAAGTTGTATATCTAAGGAGGCACAGGCAAGTCTCCACACATACAAATCACTGCACGCATTTGCGGATCTTCCACGACAGGAGTGTAGCAAACGTCATGTGTACGTACGGATCAAAATACACACACACAGGCTTTTTTACACATTTGTGGATCTGGTCACACACACATGGATTGAAATATACACACAGATTTTTTTTTTTTTTTTTTTTTTACACATTTGTGGATCTGGTTACACACAGATCGAAATACACATCTGCAAATACTTTTGCTATAATAATGTCCCCATAGAACATGACAAAACATGTCATCATGTTCATTTATTTTATATCAAATATGCAAAAAAAAGACAGATGATATGCTTCATCAAGAAAAGTAATTTTCTGTAATGAGTAAAGATATATGTAAGGTTAATGAGTGTTTACTTTCGTAGATTAAGACATTCTGTAAATTGGTGCAAAACAGAGTGAGTGACACACAGACATCCTCATTCTGCTTTTCTTATTTATACAGATCTTGACAAGAACATGGTCAAATATTTGATCAAATTTTTGTATTCATATCTGCCACAGATAAAACATTTTATTGTAAAAGACAATGAGTGATGCCAATAGAGAGATTTCAGTAAAGCTTTGACTACATTTCCATGAGATGAATAGATATGAACTATAGAATGGCAATACCAGCATACTTAATTAATTTGTTGTTGTAAGTGCTCCTCTGTGTCATGTGAGTTGTCATTTGGTTCGGGCATCTGGTAAGGATGCCTCCTGGGCGCCTCCCAAGGGAGGTGTTCCAGGCACGTCCATCTGGGAGGAGACCCCGGGGAAGACCCAGGACTAGGTGGAGAGATTATATCTCCACACAGGCCTGGAAACATCTCGGGATTCCCCAGTCAGAGGTGGTCAATGTGGCACAGGAAAGGGAAGTCTGGGGTCCCCTGCTGGAGATGTTGCCCCCACGACCAGAACCTGGAAAAGCGGATGAAGATGAATGAGTGAGTAAGTGAGTGAGTGAGTGAGTATTTGTATTTTCATTGTATTCATGTTTGGGTGAAGAAGAAGAAAAGGAGAAGAATGAGTCTGCAAACCGCGGGAGAAGAGGATGGGTAGATACGGTATCAAGGACAGGAATGTGGAAGGACAGGTGGTAGTTGATTTTGCAAAAATGATGGAAATGGTTGTGGTGAATACCTACTTTAAGAAAAGGAAGGAGCACAGGGTGACATATTAGAGAGGAGGAAGGTGCACACAGGTGGACTACATTCTTTATAGGAGATGCAAGCTAAAAGAAATTAGACACTGTAAACTGGTGGTGGCAGGAGAGAGTATAGCTAGACAGCATAGACTGGTGATTTGTAGGATGACTATAAAGATAAAGAAGAAGAGGGGAGTGAGCACTCATCAAAGGATCAGATGGTAGAAGCTGAAGGAGGAAGACTGTCGTGTGAAATTCATTGAGCAGGTGAGAGAAGCACTAGATGGTGGGGAAGCAGTTTTGGACAGCTGGAAAAGTACTGCAGATGTGGTGAGGGAGACAGCTAGGAAGGTATTGGGTGTGACATCTGGACAGCGGAAGGAAGACAAGGAGACTTCGTGGTGGAACAAAGATGTCCAGCAAAGCATTAGGGCAAAGAGGTTAGTTCAGATAGTCAGAAAGATGAAGAAAGTAGACAGGACTACAAGGAGATGCAGAGTAAGGTGAAAAGATAAGTGGCAAAAGCTACGGAAAAGGCATATTGTGAGCTGTACAAGGACTTGAATAGTAAGGAATGAGAAAAGAACTTATACCGATTGGCCAGACAAAGGGCCAGAGCTGGGAAGGATGTGCAGCAGGGTGGTAATAATGTGCTGGCAAGTGAGGTGAGTGTGTGGAATGCCGTAAGCTCAATGGTACATCATGCGAATGTACAACAGAATTGTCCACTGGGCTTACAGGAGGGTCAGGCAAAAAAAACAATAGTATGGGGCCTTATCTTCTAAGCCAGTCTCCGTGGGAACCTCAAAACTCTGTTCAGTGTCCTCAGAATGTCCAATACAGAGTTTCAATGCATTTCTGTGGCTGGTCCTTTCTCTTCCCCCTTTCTCAGGTCTAATTTTATAAACCAAACCTGTCACCCATCTGTTCAAGCACTACATGGGCTTTAGGGTCCCAGCCTGGGTGAAGCTTACCTTGACCTTTACGATTTCTATCTCATACCCACACTTACTCACCTGAGGCCAGGGGTAAAGCATTAGCCTTCCTGTCATTGATGCGCTTGTTATGCTCTGCTACTCTTCCCTGATTTTGCCTGGCTAAGCTATAGGCCAAGGATAACTTTTGATGGAGATCTCTGACCCACCCATCAATGTTATATTCCTCGGGTTGTCGACCAACACCCAGGCCCATACCTACTGGTTGTCTCAAGTGCCTGCCAAACATTAAAAAGGAAGGTGCATAGCCTGTAGCACTATGAGGAGTGTTATTATAGGCTGCCAGAAGTTCTGGCAGATACTCAGGCCACCTATGTTGTCTCTCAAACTCTAGGGAGTGCAACATGTTAAGCAATGTCTAGTTCATTCTTTCCACACCTCCTTTACCAACAGGGTGATATGAAGTGCGGCTTTTGCTAATACCATAAAGCTGGCAAAGCAGTTTAACAAGAGTGGATTCAAAATTAGCACCTTGGTCCGAGTGGAACCTCGCAGGGCAACCAAAAAGCTGAATTACATTGGACCATATAGCATGGACCGTAGTCTCTGCCGTCTGATCTTTTGTGGGCACAGCCTAAGCATAGCGGTTGAACTTTTCGGTCATAACTACAATGTTCTGAAACCTGTCAGTAGCTCTACCCAAGGTCAAGTAGTCCAGACCTAATACCTCTTATAGGATAAGTAGCAATGAAAGGATGCAACTGGGCCCTGGGCAGAGCCCTATCTAGCAAACTGCACGTAACACAACCCTGTTGAAATTGACGCACTTCCATATCCATGCCAGGCCAGTAGAAGAACTGTCGCATCCTGGAGCGCATTCTTTCAGCTCCTGCGTGGGCGGCTGCTTCATGACACTTTTGCCAGACTGCCAGACTTCCTGATGCTTAACAGTTGGGCACACAATCTGGAGACAAATTTCAAGAGTCCTGGGGTCTTGGACCCTCCTACACAGCACCCCACCATTAATTTGCAACTTTTCCCACTGCTGGTGGAGTTTTCGTGACCTCACCGGTAACATCCATCTTGCCGGCCCATCACGCATCAATCCTACAGCCATATCTCGCCACCATTTTGATCTCCAAATCAGCATCTTGTAATGTCCTCCAAATCCTCCTCCAAGCACAACCCTGGTCCCAAGGTCGATGTCCCAGGGTTACTTCCCGACGCGGTCAACTGGGCAACCTCACCGGTAACATCCGTGGAGGGTTTAATGGGAAAACAAGAGAGCATTAGCATTTACATTTTCTCTACTAGAACGATATTTCACTTGGTAGTCAAAAGGTGCTAGATAATCCACAGAGAATCTCCAACTGCCAACTTTCTTTCTGACTAGGACTATTGGTGAGGCCCAAGGGCTACAGCTCTTGCATATCACACCTCTTTCCAACATATTTGCAAGTAATGCCTTCATCTCTTTATACATCGAATGAGGTAATGGTTGGTACCTTTCTTTAATGGGAGGGGCATCTGTGGTGTTAATGCAATGTTTCACTAAGTCTGTTCTTCCAAAATTATCTTCATCTACAGCAAAAACTTTCCTCCACTTATGCAGCAGGGCTTTAAGCTCCAACTGTTGCTGATCAAATGAGGGTCAAATGAGGACAATCATTGACGTTGCCCACCTCTACAGTGGGCTCCCCTTCATTTGTATTCAAAGTATCTACCACACCAACTTCAACCACTCCATCCATGCCCAAAGTCAAGCTCAAGTCCTGGGTACCCCAGGTGTCTGCTTGCTCCACCTGGTATAACCGGCCCAGTTTCTGATAATGTCCAATGGGAACTGGGTACGAATGAGGATTACAGATACGGACAGGTACCCTCCCACCTCGCACGACTGACAGGGTTCTGGAAACTTCCCATGCTTCCGCATTAGGCATAGCCTCCAGTACTGCAGAATAATCAGAACTCCTAGGCCCTGTACAAGCCCGTCCCCACACAATGATTTCACTTTTGGGTGGTACCTGAACCATGCGCCGACTAGCTGGTCGAACATAACACATAGGTCAAGGTCAACTTTATTGTCCCATTAGGAAATTTGTCTTAGGCGTTGCACTACATTATCGCTTCACAGGGCAGAGAACAATTTACAAAAGGACACAAATCACATCAAACACAAGAATTAAAATCTAGACTAAAATCAGGAAATACATTACAATGACAACACAGAGACATTCAACTATTTAAAGTGCTGAGAAAAGTGCCAGATGCTAAAGTGCTGAAGTTTATTGCACATTGTTGTATTGCACTAGTTACTTGCATTGTTTAGCAGTTTGATAGAAACTGGAACAAATGATAATTTCAGACGATTTGTTTTACACTTTGGTATATGAAATCTTCTTCCTGAAGGGATAAGTTCATACGCTGAGGACAGTGGGTGAGTGGAGTCTGAGCAGATTTTTGTTGCCTGCGTCATAACTGACTGGTTATACAGCTTCTCAATGGACTCATATTTTTTCATACCAATTATTTTCATTGCTGTTTTGTGCATGTTAGACAACCTATTTTTAAGTTGAACTGTCAGGTTACCAAATCAGGCAGTGATTCCATATCTAATTAGGCTCTCTAAGATAGCTTTGTAAAAAATTAGCATGATCTGATTGCTAACACCATAAAGCCTCAGTTGTCTCAAAAAATACAATCTTTGCACAAATTATCAATGTGTGATTTCCAGTTTAGCAAATTATCGATATGGACCCCTAGATATTTTTTTTATGTTGCCACCTGATTTATAGTTTGGTCTGAAATGACTACTGGCTTTGTGTTGTCACTTGCCTTGGCTCAAAAACCATCTCTTGTGTTTTTGACACATTTAAAATCAGATGGTTTTTGTCACACCACTTAATAAAGGTGTCAATCTCATTGTAGTAGACAAAAGGGTCCATGTCCTTATGCAAGAGGCTCACGATTGCTGTGTCATCTGCAAATTTAAAAATAAAATTATTGGGGTGTACTTTCCTGCAGTCATTAGTATAAATTGTAAAAAGTATTGGTGAAAGCACACAGCCTTGTGGAACTCCTGTATTACAGTGTTTAATATCTGATAATGTCTGATTAAGTTTCACTTGCTGTGTGCGGTTAGTTAAAAAAGAATAAAACCATTTTATAAGAATTACATTAACATTCATGTCCTTCAATTTCCTAACAAGTAGGTGGAGTTGCACAGTATTAAAAGCTGAGCTAAAGTCAATAAATAAAGTGCGAACATAAGTTTCTGTGCCTTCCAGATGCTTAGAAACAAGGTGCAACATGCATAGAATGGCATCCTCAGTGCTACGCTCATGCTTATACATAGGCAAACTGACATGCATCTAACATGGGCTGTACTTCTGTTTTGAGCAGTGACAACAAATCTTTCAAAACATTTTGCAATAATTGGGGTCAAGGCTACAGGGCGAAAGTCATTGTTTTCTGTACCACAAGGCTTTTTGGGCACTGGTATTATAATAGACCTCTTCCATAGAGCTGGGACAGTATTGGTGTCTAATGAATGCTGAAATATAGGACACCATGCTGGTGTCAATTCCTCTGCACAGCTTTTGAGCAGAAAAGCCGGCAGGCCATCAGGGCCAGTGGATTCACCAGTTCTCACAGTACGGAGAAGACACTGGACACTAGGTGGATCCACTTCCAGCCAGTCGGTGGTACTGATTTCTGGTAGTGAATGCATCACTCCATCACACTCCTGAGAAAAGTTATCTTTGTCAAATCTCAAATAGAAATCATTCAACTCATCTGATCTTTGCTGTTCCTCCAAAGTAATAATTTGCTTTTTTGTAGGATTCATATTAGCAGCTAGTTTTATTGTGTCCCAGAGTTTTTAGTATTTGAAGTTAAGAGGCTTTGTTCCATTATTTGTCTGTATCATTCTCTTGCTTTAGTTAAGAGTTGTTTCAGTTCCTTTTGAATTTCTATCAGACTTACTCTGTCTTTATTACGAAACGCTTGCTTTTTCCTATTTATGCACTCTTTGATTTCTTTAGTTATATAGGGCTTGTTATTAGGATAGATGATGACATCCTTCTTAGCTACCACGTTATCAAGGCAAAATTTCACATAGTCTGTAACCATGTCTGTGGCCTCATCAAGCTCTAAAGTGTGAAATATGGACCAGTCTGTACACAAGAAGCATCCTTTTAGTGCCTCAATTGAATCATCTGTCCAGACTTTTAACAGTCTTATGTACAGGTTTACATGATTTGAAGACTGATTTATATGAAGGAATCAAATGTATTATATTATGCTCCGAGTTAGAGAGAGGAGGCTTTGGCTTTGCAGAGTATGCGCCCTTGATGTTGCCATAGCACTTGTCCAATATCCTGCTATGTCTTGTGTGATAATTTACATACTGTTCAAAGCCTGATAAAACAGACTCTGGCTTACAATAGTTGAAGTCACCTAGAAAAAAGATAGGTGCTCCCGGTGTGCGCAGTAACTGTTCATGCGCACACTCTGCAATGCGTGTGGCTGTTTTGCCTGCGTTGCCGCTGGGGGGTATATAAACAGCGCCTATAATGATGTTGCCAAACTCCCTTGGCAGATAGTGAGGTCTCATTGATACACAGAGCAGTTCTATATCTGGGGTGCATACTTTGTCTCTTATTGTATACTGTTTACACCATTTGTCACTCACATGTATGCACACACCCCCTCCGTTCTTCTTGCCGGATGCGTCAGAATGGTCACTGCAAACCAGCGAAAAACCATCCAGATCCAGCAGAGCATCAGGGATTCCTTGGTGACACCATGTTTTATTGAAAACCATCAGGTTAGCTTCCCGATATTCAAAACAGCTCTTTTGGTTTGCACGGAGCTCGTCCATCTTTGGAATCAGTGAGTGCACGTTACCCAGAATGATCGATGGCAGCGGTGGCTTGCTGACTCTCCGGCGGAGACGTTCCCGGACGCCTCCTTGCCTCCCTCGTTTCTGCAGTGGCCATGCACCAGTGTGCATCGCTCGGACCACAGCTGGTAGTTGATCCGGTGGTGTAAACTGGCGTGATCGGAGGGAAAGAAGTGCATCTCTGGTGTAGACGCGTCGTAATCCTTGTTCCCACTGCGAAGCTGTTTGACAGGTACTGAGGACAAAATGTTTGCTGATAATCAGCACCAGCAGAAAAAGGTGCAGGCTAAACGCCATTGTTCGAGGCTACCTCCTGCCGGCTTCTGTCAACTGTCAAACTTCAAAGTTCATAAAGTGATCACCAAATGCCTGCTGTCTAAGGTAGCTCAGTCACAGTCTCAAGCACTTTCAGAACAGATTGTTACGGAAAACATGAAACACTTACATTTAAAACACTTACATTTAAAACAAACAGAAGCAATAGTAGCACAAGCCCGGGTCGCTACAGAGCAGCGCCACCTTTGATGTTGTGGTGGCCCTCTGGCATACAGCAAACACTTCCTGCCACACCTTCCGGGGTTTCCATTCCTGAGCGAAAAGAGCAGACTTTTTTTTCTTTCTTTTTAATATTTATTTCATTCATTTAAAAGAAAAACAGAAAAGCAAAAAACAAAAGCACCACAATACCAGAATGAAAAGGAGCAGAAAGAAGAACAAGTCTTATGATTTCTTCCCCTTTTAACAATACAATCTTTCAATATACAGCATCATAGTCAACATTATTTAACAGATTGCATTTCTTTAACTTGTCACATACCACTGACCCATTTCATAATTATGACCATTAATTAATAGATTACATCACTGACAGGTTATATTTAAACTTAAGACACTCCAAACATTATTAACAGTTTACTTTTTTTTTTTTTTTTTACTTTCTTGCAGCCCACTGACTTACTTCATAGTTTCATACTTACTTAATACATCTAATTTAATATGTTTTTTAAATAATTTAAGTGACCTTAATTCTTTAATTTCTTTATTAAGATTGTTCCATAATTTGACACCATTTACTGCAATACTCCTTTCCTTTACTTTGGTTCTAAATCTTGGTTTTTTAAAGACTTCTATTCCTTTCAATTTATAACTACTTACTCTTTTTTCAAACATATTTTGAATGTTTGTTGGTAAAGTATTTTTATTAACTTGGTACATCGTTTGTAATATTTTCAAATCAACTAAATCATGAAATTTAAGTACCCTATACTTAATAAACAATGGATTAGATGGATCTCTAAAACCACTGTTACTAATCACTTTTAAAGCTCTTTTCTGCAAAATAAATAAAGGTTGTATATAGGTTGTATATGTTGATCCCCAGATTTCTACACAGTAAGTTAAATATGGGACAATCAATGAATTGTACAATGTTAATAAACCATAACTATTTAATGAATATTTTACTTTATGCAAAACAGCAATGGCTTTCGCTATTTTTCCTTTTATGTAATTTATGTGTGACTTCCATGTAAGATCTTCATCAATCATGACTCCTAAAAATTTCATTTCTTTTACCCTTTGTATATCCATTCCATCTATTTGTAATGACACATTATTTTCTTTCGCTCTATCATTAAACAATATGAAATTTGTCTTATTAATATTTAGTGACAATCTGTTTATATCAAACCAATGTTTAACTTTTTCCAACTCTGTATTTATCACTTGTGCTACTTCCTGTATATCTGATCCAGAGTAAAACAGCGTTGTATCATCAGCAAATAAAATGCTGCCAAGCACATTGGATACATTCACAAAATCATTGATATACAAAATAAACAGTTTGGGTCCAAGTACCGATCCTTGTGGTACTCCATAAATAATGTTACACAATTCTGATTTGGTATTATTTATCTGAACAAACTGTTTTCTATTTTCTAAGTAGCTTTTTACCCACTGATGTGCAACACCTCTTATTCCATATTGTTGTAACTTGTGGAGCAATCTTGAGTGGTCTATAACATCAAAAGCCTTTTTCAGGTCAATAAAAATACTTACAAAATAATCCTTATTATCTATTGTTGTTGATATTTTCTCTATTAGTTCCATAATTGCCATAGCTGTCGAATGTTTTGTTCTGAATCCATACTGAGCATTATTTAAAATATGATGTTTCTCAATAAATTTATCCAATCTTGTTACAAAAACTTTTTCCATAATTTTAGAAAACTGTGGAAGCAATGATACTGGCCTGTAATTAGAAAAATTATGTTTGTCTCCATTTTTATATAATGGGACTACCTTAGCAATTTTCATTTCATCTGGAAAAACCCCAGTTGACAGAGACAGATTACAAATATAAGTAAATGGTTCAATAACAATTTCTATTATACTTTTTACAGTCATCATGTCTAAATCTTCATGGTCAGTTGATCTTTTGCTTACACAGTTTTTTACAATATTTCTTATTTCATCTTTTTCCACATTGTCCAGGAAAATACTATTGACCGTATTTACCAATGTACATAATTTATCTTCTATTATTGGTTTATTTCCCACCAGACTTGACCCTACATTTGAAAAATAATCATTAAACCCATTTGCAACGTCTTTTATATCATATATCTCTTTATTTTCCTTAACAAAGTAATTTGGAATAGTTTCTTTCGTTCCATCACTATCAATCACACTTTTTATAATTCCCCATGTTACCCTCATATTATCTTTACTCTTATTTAGTTTTTCACTGTAATAATCTTTTTTTTTGTTTCCTAATTATTGTTAATAGTTTATTTTTATATTTTTTGTATTTATGTTCTGATTCCTTTGTTTGCAATTTTAAAAAGCACCTGTATAAATAGTTTTTCTTTGCACAAGCATTTTTTATTCCCTTTGTCAGCCATGGTTTATTTATTCTTTTCTTACTAATTTCAATTAATTTACAATTTTTATTGTATGATTTCATCAATATTTTCATAAATGAGTTATATGCTACATTAACATCACTGACATAAACTTCTTCCCAGTTTTGATTTTTAAGGTCATATTTTAATGCCTCTAAGGCTTTTACTGACTTATCTCTTTTAAAGTTTATATCAGTTTTTTTGTTGTACCTATTTTTATATTTAAATATTGAAAAAATTGGTAAATGGTCGCTAATATCTGTCATGAAGATCCCATTCTTGATAATTTCATCTGTTCTGTTTGTAAATATATTATCAATTACCGTTGCACTTTGCAATGTAATTCTGGTTGGTTTTGTTATCAAGGGGAATAACCCCAAACTATACATTGTATTCACAAAATCACTTAATCTTTGGCAGCTGGAGCTTTCTATGTTAATATTAAAGTCCCCACACATAAAAAGCGTTTTGTTTTTAATTTGATGGAATAATTCAATTATTTTATCTGTAAATTTCACAACACAAGAATCTGGTGCTCTGTATACACAACTAACTAAAATATTCTTAGATGTTTCATGTACAAGTTCCACTGTTACAATTTCTATGACATCATTCATAATTGTCATTTCTTCAACAATTGTACACATCAGATCTGTTTTTGTATACAGAGCAATACCACCGCCTTTTTTTATATCTTCTGTTTACAAAATACAGCTCATATCCCTCCATTTGAACTTCATCCATGAGATCATCTTTAAGCCAAGATTCAGTGATTGCAACAATACTAAATCTATTTTTAAACTGATTTAAATAATCTTTTATTTGTGACATTTTACAATACAAGCTTCGACTGTTTATATGTATGAGTGACAGGGTATCTTCTGCAATTTTTTCACTATTCAGCTGTTCTACTGTATAATACTCACAACCAATCGTTTTTAAGTCAAATATACTTTCATCAATATTAGTGTCTATGTCATATATTTTATCCTCTGTTTCCATGTTTGATCTGATTTTTTGTTGGTCCAATTACCAACAGATGTTATATTTGATTGTCTATTCAACTGTCTATCTTCTCATGCTTAAAGACAACATTCCAACATGCACCAATCACATTCATTCCAATAAGCAGTGGATGAGTAGAGCAGTCATCCTTAACAATGACACACCTTCAATTTCAAAGTCCATGATTGCATAACCAGAATATGGTATACTAAGACCATTTGCGGCTTTAAGGGTGAACACCAGGGGAGGTGTATCTTTTTCAATCTTGGGGAAATGTTGTTCCATGACACTTTGCTGAATTATGGTTACTTGTGAACCAGTGTCCAATAATCCAGTAATTTACTCCGCCAACACAAACTTCAATAGTTGGACATTTTCCCACAAACTTGAGTTTTGGCCCCCTGATAGTCAGCCTCAGAGGCTGTCCTTGCTGCTCGGACTTCAGCAGCAGGGGTAGCTAGTTTAAAGGCGGTATACCAGCATTTCTGCAAACCCTTGCCATATGAGCGGCTTGTCTACACTGCCTACATATTGGCTGGCCGTCTCTAGTCCGTTCGTTGGAGTTATGAAATCTTGCCAAGGTCTTGGTTGATAGCGGATGGAAGGAAGGTCTGCTACAGAGTGCTGTAGAAGAGGTTTTATTTTGTTCATTATTCCCTGGGTAAGTCTTTCATCTGGTCTTTAACATCATTCATAATTTCTTGTTTCAGAGCCTCTCTCCAGGGAGGTATGGGTGGTGTATAAGATAGTGACTCACCAACAGCAGCCGAACAAGCAGTATCAATACCCACTCGTCCACGCTGTTCCTCCTCCAGGAGCAAAGCTTCCCGGTGCACAGCAGAAAAATCAAGGTCTGGGTTACGACGTACATACGTTATGAGGGTTTGTGACAAAGGTCCCTCTCGAAGACTCACCAGCATTTGGTCCTGTAGATTGCTGTTGGTGGGTGCATCATCAGGGCTATGTTGCTGCAGGTTACAATAAAGTGCTCTCAAATGAAGAGTAAAAGATTTAACAGACTCATTGGGTTTTTGGACACAACCCAAAAAAATGGGACCTGAATACTGCAACAGAAATGTTTTCACCATAAAGTGAATCAAGACACATAAAATTTTTAGCACTTGTGTCTCGCTGTCCCACATCTAACACATTAATTTGTAATCTGTCCTCTCCAGCCAAGGTTCCCAATAAAAATTAAATTTTCAAGGTTCAGTAAAACTTTGTGAATTAATAAAGCCGGACATTTGTTGTTTCCACTCCCCATACTTAATGTCACTGTTTGGCCATGAATCTTCGGCAACCAAGGCACACCGGGAAAAACTGGCATCATCATCATCATTTTTAAAACAATACAACCAACAAAACAAAACTTAATGGTCTTTGGTTGCTACACTGCTCGGGCTCAGATCCTGCCACCAATGCTAAATTTCAGTCACGGCCGAGCGGGTGGATAAGACAGCCAGACAACACCACCTAGTGTTTGGTGAGTACTAGGAACTCAAATATTAAAATACTAAAGAGGTTCTTTTAAAATGAGGCAAGCAGTGCAATCAACCAAAATGCCATCCAATAAAGTATTTACAATAATAATTTATTACAACTAAGAGTATCATAAAATATACAAAAAAAATCTGAAAAACAATTAATCAGTCCAGTTACGAAGAAGCAGGAGAGATGGATGTATGGATGTATGGATGAGATTTAATGTCATTGTCATTACAAGTGCAACAACGAGATTACATCCACACTCAAATTGCCACAGACAAGATACAGCAATTAATCCACAATTATTACTTGTTTGCCATAATAATGGCACACATCAGAATTAAAGCCCCATTTACACATAGACGGTAAGAGCTCCCAGAAGCGTCCCGGAAGAGTTTTTGGCTGTTTTAAGGATCACTAGGGGGCGTGACTTAGTTCCGGCTTTACCGGGAATCGTCGAAAAAATTATTCTACATATCGAATAATTCTGGGAGCGCTCCCGGAGAATTCGCGTGACGACGGAGACAACGCGAACAATGGCGTTTGATACATTTTAATTGCCATTTCATCCTGCCCCTTCCTGTAGTACCGCAGTTTACACCGCCGTAATTGGCGGCCGGCGTTGTATCCCTAATCAACGGCGTGTAAAACGGTGATAGAGCCCACATCGGCGTCCTCAAGGGCATTTTAACCGGCGACAGAGGCAGACAAAACAACGGCGCTAGCGGACAGTACGCCGTTCTAAACGCCACCTCCCGGTTAATGGCATTCCAAATGGCCGATAGGCGGCGGTCAATATAAAAACGCTAGCGCGCTGCATGCAGGCCTCTCACTCGTGGCCAGCTCCAGTTATTTTTGCAGAGAAGCTCCAGTATGCCTCCTAAAAGAAAATTGGCAGCGGCAAGGACTTACCAAGAGGTCTGGTTCAGAAGCAGAGGGTAGCCCTGTGGTGGAGGGTAAAAGGAAGGAGAATAAAAGGCTGAGGATGATCTCCCTCCCCCTGCAGTGACAGAGGCATGTATTCCTGCTGCTTCAGCCTATTATACTCTGGGGGCGGTGCCTATATGCAAAAGTTCCTGGAGTAATGCAGGATTTGTCTGGATAAATCCAGCGGTACACAGGGCATTATCGGCGGCAGCAGAACACCGCCATTCTCACGCGCATCTTAACCTGCGATTGTAGAGGATAGAACTGGGTATTAACCCCCGTTGCCTGATGTGTGCCGGATGCTACAGCGTCAAAACGCCGCTTTATTGGGCGGATTTAGCGGCGTTTTATCCGCGTTTTTGCAGATAGTACGGCGGCCAAAATGCCGGCGAAATGCTCCGCCCCTTTCCACCGCGAAAACAGCCGGAACTACCGCGAACTTCGGTCTATGTACTGCCTGCCGACAAAACCATCTATGTGTAAACTAGGCTTAAGGCAACACATATACATTTGACATTGTTTATGTGCACTAAACTTGAAACAGTCCATTTTCCAAATTGAGGCGATGTGAGTGTGTGGTAGCCGCAGCAACAGGAGTCGCGCCGCCGCCATCTTGGGGGGAATGGGAACCTGCCGCAGCTAAAACTGCGCAGCCCCCGGAGGGGAAAAGGGGTGGCGTGAGGGGTGGCTGGGATGGGGTGTGTGATGGGGGCAGGTAGGGGGGAGGTGGAGCATGCATCAGTCTTTGTGCATGTATGAGTCAGTATCTGTCCTTGTGTGCTGGAGTTAGAGAGATAAGGAGGCAGCCAATGTTCCCCAAGGCCGTAGAGATTCTTCTGGAGGAAAACAATGGGGCATTTTGTCCTTCAGAGGCTGATAAGCCTGCCGTGTTTGTGGTTGAGCAGTGAAAACACTTTTACAGCTTCACATGAACAAACCAGATCCCAATATACAAATTTTCCCGGTCTCTGAAATCTTTCACCTTCCCCTGCAAGGTATGCATTTGCTCCAAGATTATCCAATTTGCATCTGAGTTCAAGGTGAATGCAGTCTGACAATGCATCGCCTTGCCCAGCTCATTAATCATGACAGAGAAGTGAGGGGTGTGGTTTGGCGGCAGCTGTCCTGCCAATTTTCCGGTAGGTCAGGGCAGCACATAAGTCAATAAGTACCAACCCTCCTACTATGAAACCAAATATGAATAAATCCTCAACATCCTCCACAGAGAATGGTGCAAAGCATGTGACACGCCACGTCTCCCAGGTGTCGAGAACATAGCCCGCAGGGTAGATTCCATCTGGGCACGCAGGGTCCCCCGGCCCTGATCTTCTTGTAGAAAAATGGTGTCAATAGCATTCAGAGACTAATTGATCAATTCCATGGTTAATCCAATATAGTTTGAAGAACTCACAGTCTGGTGAAGTAGGGACTTGGAGCAGAGATAGAGGAGAGAGGAGGAGATGTAGCAGCCCTCGCCGGAGTCCCAAGCAGGGGAGGAACTGGCTGTGGAGTCCGGCTGTATAACACGAGTTGCGTCCCTCCAGGACACCTGAAACACAGGGAACTCAGAGCAGTAAACAGTACCTTTAACAAACAGTTTTCCATAAGCACAGGGCAGGAGTCCTACCAGAGCACTAAATGAAACTTACATGCAGGGCAGAGAAACTCTGCCCAGCTGCCATGATGCGCATCGTGCTCTGGTTTCCCAGGCTGTTAATTCCTCCAACCGACGAAGCCAAAGCTGAGACATAAAACTCAAGGGAGTCACTCATTCACACGGCAAAACAGGCTAATAACAACAGTCAGGTTTCTCCCATGCCAGAGTACTAATTGCAGTGCAGGGGCAGAGTAACTCTGCCCACCTGCCGTGTTATGCATTGTACTCAGCTTCACACCACCGTTCGTCGTCATCGCTGCCACTGCCACCACTAGTGCTGCTGCTACTGCTGCTCCAACTCAAGCTCTCCTCCACCATGCCTTCCTCGTCCTTCACTCTGCTTCGTGCATGCTCCGGTGCTTTCGTCTTCTCGTGCTCGCATTCTCTCACAGTTGCCTCCCATAGTTGCTTCTCCCCGCCTATAAACACTCCCATCCTATAAAGTGCCTCAATCCACTGACTTCCGCGACCACGCCTACAGTCATTGGCTAAAACAAGCCCACTCCAGGTGTAACTATTTGGGAGGAGGCAAGTGAGGTGAGTGTGTTGAGAAAGTGGAGGGAATATTTTGAGGAGCTAATGAATTAAGAAAATGAGAGAGAGAAAAGGCTGGATGACATGGAAAGAGTAAATCATGAAGTACAAGACATTAGTAAGGATGAAGTGAGGGCAGCTATGAAGAGGATGAATAGTGGAAAGCTAGTTGGTCTAGATTACATTCCAATTGAGGCATGGAAATGTCTAGGAGACATGGGGGTGGAGTTTCTAACCAGATTTTTTTAAGAAAATCTTGGAGAGTGAGAGAACGCCTGACAATGTGTGCTGTTTCCTGTTTTTTGAACAAGGGTGATGTGCAGAGCTGCAGTAACAACAGAGGCATAAAGTAGATCAACCACAGCATAAAGTTATGGGAAACAGTAGTAGAAGCTAAGCAGCAAAGTGGTTTCATGCAGAGAAAGAGCACTACAGATGCAATGTTTGCTCTGAGACTACTGATGTGGAAGTATAGAGAAGGCCACAAAGTGTGACATGGTGTGTTTTGTAGATTTAGAGAAATCTTATGACAGGGTGTCAAGAGAAAAGCCATGGTATTGTATGAGGAAGTCTTGAGTGGGAGAGAAGTATGTGAAGGTAGTAGGAATGACAGACTCATTCAAGGTGGAGGTGGGATTACACCAAGGATCAGCTCTGTGTCCTTTTTTGTTCACAATGGGGTTGGACAGGTTGACAGATGAGACTTTGATGTTTGCAGGTGACATTGTGATCTGTAGTGAGAGTAGAGAGCAGGTTTAGTCTAGCCTGGGGAGGTGAGCATATGCTCTTGAAAGAAGAAGAATGAAAGTCAGTAGATCCAAGACTGAGGACATGTGTGTGAATGAGGGGGAGCCCAATGGAATAGTGTGGTTACAAGGAGTAGAAGTGGTAAAAGTAGATGAGTTTAAATACTTGGGGTCAACTGTGTAATGTAACGGAGAGTGTGGTAGAGAGGTGAAGAAGAGAGTGAAGGCAGGATGGAGTGGGTGGATGAAGGTGGCAGGAGTGATTTGTGACCAAAGAATATCAGCTCTGCAACGGGAGCAGCAGAAAGGAAAGGAGAAGTTATTGTATTCTTGTTTGGATTTTTCAGTGTTCAGGTTTTGTCTGCTTTGTAGTTTTCTGACTACACAGTCTTGTCTTGTGTTTGGGGTGTGTCTTTTCCCTTTTGTTTGCCCAGCTCTCTTCCTGGTTGTTCTCCCACACCTGTGTGTTATTTTCCCTAATCACACCTGTTAATTAAACCCTCTGTTTTCCCTCCTGTCTTTGCCAGTTCATTGTACCTTGTGTTTTAGCTACCAGTCTTTTTCATAGTCCTCATCCTTGTTATTGCTACGCCATGTTATCAGAACATTTTGCCTGTTTTTGACCTCAAGTAAGTCTCGTAATTTGAATACTGCTGATTTTGCGTTGCCTCTCTGTGTACTGACCTCTGTCTGTTTTGTTTTTTCTTCATCAAATCCTTTTTCGCACTGCATGCCTCTGTGTCTTGCAATGGTGTCCAGCCTTTTTGGGTCCAGGTTCCTGACACTCTGCTCCTCTGTGAGAGGTACTAAGATTTTACAGTATTAAACCTTTGGCGATATTTCTATATTTTATGTGTTTCATTCATTTTGAACTGAACTTCAGAATTTTGCTCCCAAAGTGCACCAGAATACATCCAGACCTTATTTTCATCGCTGACAACTGAAATGAAGCTGACCACACAAAACATGAAATATTTTGGATTCATACTGACAAAAGTCCAAGTAAATGGAGCTCGTCTTTGGTATTTGCATTTTCCATACCGCCCAGCATTTCCTGATTTGGGGTGAAATGTTTCAGAAAATGTAATTATGTTTCAAGAAAAAGATCATTTACGAGGTCTGTGATGATTTGATTCATATGTTTTTTACGTCAGACAAGCTTGACCCCTCGTGCGCATGCGTGAGTTTTTTCACGCGTGTCGGTGACGTCATTCGCCTGTGGGCAGGCCTTGAGTGAGGAGTGCTCCACCCCGCCTGTCGGAATCTCTTTGTCTGAATAGCCGCTGCGGACGGCACGCGTTGCTTTATCAACATTTTTTCTGGACCTGTGAGGGATATCCGAGTGGACACTATTTGAGAAATTAA
This sequence comes from Thalassophryne amazonica, assembly GCF_902500255.1. Classification (NCBI taxonomy): domain Eukaryota; kingdom Metazoa; phylum Chordata; class Actinopteri; order Batrachoidiformes; family Batrachoididae; genus Thalassophryne; species Thalassophryne amazonica. The sequence goes on from NC_047104.1 coordinate 122,387,591, forward strand.
GCTGGTTTTCGGTGAAAAGTTTAACGGCTGATGAGAGATTATGGGGTGTTTCTGTTGCTGTAAGGACTTCCCACGGAGCGGGACGTCGCACAGCACTTCCAGGCACCGTCGTCGGCCTGTTTCGACCTGAAAACATTCAAATTTAAGGCTTAATTCACCCAGGATGTCGTGAGAGAAAAGAGAAGATTCAGAACAGGCCGGCATGAGGACTTTATGCGGACATTCCACTGTTTAAGGAAATTTTGTAATGAAAGACGTGCGCGCAAATTCGCCGAGTCGTTTCCGTGATGACTCGGTGAATCTGTGTGCCCCGCGACAGGAAAAACACCTCCGTGTTGAAAACCATTTGTAAAATTCAGGCGGCTTTTGATGGCTTTCAACAAGTGAGTAATTGAGAAATTGTTTAACAGCTTGGGCATGTTCCAACTTCAAATCAAATCAAATCAATTTTATTTATATAGCGCCAAATCACAACAAACAGTTGCCCCAAGGAGCTTTATATTGTAAGGCAAAGCCATACAATAATTACGGAAAAACCCCAACGGTCAAAACGACCCCCTGTGAGCAAGCACTTGGCGACAGTGGGAAGGAAAAACTCCCTTTTAACAGGAAGAAACCTCCAGCAGAACTAGGCTCAGGGAGGGGCAGTCTTCTGCTGGGACTGGTTGGGGCTGAGGGAGAGAACCAGGAAAAAGACATGCTGTGGAGGGGAGCAGAGATCAATCACTAATGATTAAATGCAGAGTGGTGCATACAGAGCAAAAAGAGAAAGAAACACTCAGTGCATCATGAGAACCCCCCAGCAGTCTAAGTCTATAGCAGCATAACTAAGGTTCAGGGTGGTTCAGGGTCACCTGATCCAGCCCTAACTATAAGCTATAGCAAAAAGGAAAGTTTTAAGCCTAATCTTAAAAGTAGAGAGGGTGTCTGTCTCCCTGATCCGAATTGGGAGCTGGTTCCACAGGAGAGGAGCCTGAAAGCTGAAGGCTCTGCCTCCCATTCTACTCTTACAAACCTTAGGAACTACAAGTAAGCCTGCAGTCTGAGAGCGAAGTGCTCTATTGGGGTGATATGGTACTATGAGGTCCCTAAGATAAGATGGGACCTGATTATTCAAAACCTTATAAGTAAGAAGAAGAATTTTAAATTCTATTCTAGAATTAACAGGAAGCCAATGAAGAGAGGCCAATATGGGTGAGATATGCTCTCTCCTTCTAGTCCCCGTTAGTACTCTAGCTGCAGCATTTTGAATTAACTGAAGGCTTTTCAGGGATCTTTTAGGACAACCTGATAATAATGAATTACAATAGTCAGCCTAGAGGAAATAAATGCATGAATTAGTTTTTTCAGCATCCACTCTGAGACAAGACCTTTCTAATTTTAGAGATATTGCGCAAATGCAAAAAAGCAGTCCTACATATTTGTTTAATATGCGCACTGAATGATATATCCTGATCAAAAATGACTCCAAGATTCTCACAGTATTACTAGAGGTCAGGGGTAATGCCATCCAGAGTAAGGATCTGGTTAGACAACCATGTTTCTAAGATTTGTGGGGCCAAGTACAATAACTCAGTTTTATCTGAGTTTAAAAGCAGGAAATTAGAGGTCATACAATGTCTTTATGTCTGTAAGACAATCCTGCAGTTTAGCTAATTGGTGTGTGTCTCTGGCTTCACGGATAGATAAAGCTGGGTATCATCTGCGTAACAATGAAAACTTAAGCAATGCTGTCTAATAATACTGCCTAAGGGAAAGCATGTATAAAGTGAATAAAATTGGTCCTAGCCAGAACCTTGTGGAACTCCATAATCAACCTTAGTCTGTGAAAAGATTCCCCATTTACATGAACAAATTGTAATCTATTAGATAAATATGATTCAAACCCCCGCAGCGCAGTGCCTTTAATACCTATGGCATGCTCTAATCTCTGTAATAAAATTTTATGGTCAACAGTATCAAACGCAGCACTGAGGTCTAACAGAACAAGCACAGAGGTGAGTCCACTGTCTGAGGCCATAAGAAGATCATTTGTAACCTTCACTAATGCTGTTTCTGTACTATGATGAATTCTAAAACCTGACTGAAAACTCTTCAAATAGACTTGCCCGTTAATGTTCCAACGGAGGTGTTTTTACATGCGACTCTGCCCGCATGTTCTTTCATTACAAAATGTCCGTTAACAATGGAATGTCCGAATAAACTCCTCATGCCGACTTCTTCTGAAAGTTCTCTGTTCTCTGATGACTTACTGGGTCAACAGAGCCTGAAATGTGGAAGTTTTCAACTTGAAACGGCGAGACGCTGCCGCTTCGAAGCGCAGATCGCCGTCAGGCGCCGTGGGCCATCCTTACGGCGACACTACCAGACCAAAATCTCTCATCAGCCGTTAAAATTTTTACCGAAAACCAGCTGAATTTATCAAATGGTGTCCACTCAGTTGTGCCTTACAGGGTTTGAAAAAATTTTTATCAAACAAAGCAGCAGTTTCTGAGCCATTCCTAAACACATGAAAAAAATCGACGAGAGGGTGGGCGACTCCTCACTCAGAGACTGCTCACAGGCGAATCACGTAACCGACAGGCGTGAAAAAACTCTCGCATGCCCACGAGGGTTCAAGCATGTCTGATGTAATCACACGTGATTCAAATCCATATGGTTTTTGAAAAAAATAATAAGGTCCGTTACTTTTATCACAGACCTCGTATTTAATGGTGAGTTTCTTTGCTGCTTGCTGACTTTTACAGCCTTACACTGGATATGGCTTTCATGTGTTTCCCTTCTTTGCTTTCTGATCCATCATTTTTTAAGTATGCTGCTCAGTCAACCATCTCCTGTACTAATTGCTGGCAATGCTGGATGAAACATGGTGAGTCAAAGCATCTGATTGGTTCAACTTCATAATTTCTTTTTTCTCCATTGATCATGTGTCATGCACATAAAACATAAACAGCTCTGTAGGAGAAGGTCACGTCATTGATTAGTTTTCAACTCATGCTGTGCACGTTTACCACAATGACAGCATACTGGCTGAAAAATAGCACTTATCCACTCATGATTAAATGTGAGCCTTATGAAAATTGACTTTAGCACAACCAATAAATAAAAGAAATGCACCACACAATAGCAATAGCATTAGGAATAATTGTGAAAAATCCTGCTATTATCCAAGCGCAAAGCCTGAAGCTTACATTGATAAAGGAATAAACTTAGCCTTTCAGTCATAAACCATGTTTCCACAGATGTAGATCACGATGTATTAAATGCAAAGCAGTGCTTTAAATACTATTTTCTGCATTTCTGTATGTATTTTAACCCTAATATGTATATGTCACAGACATGAACAAGCGAAGCTCTTCAGCATCTCACCATGTCATTTAGATCCTTCAGACTTTTTTTGAGAAAATGCTTCAGGGGAGCATTAGCATGGCTAAAACCTTTCAGCTTCTGGGGTGGTCCCCCCTCCCCCCAGACCCTGTGCCTTTTTCAGCATTTTTTTTTTTTTTTTTTTTTGCCTCTCACATCTGGAAACACCTCACCATCTAACCATGTCATTTAGGACCTTCACACTTTATTTTCAGTAAATGTTTCTGAGGAGCATTAGCATGACTAAAAACCTTCAGCTTCAGAAGCTGAAGGTTAACCACCTTCATTACAGCCCTCTTAACCCCCTGCTACTTTAAGCATTTTTTTAAACGTAGATTTAAATTCATATGCAAACGGTTTCCACTAGTGACAGTAGGGCTGTACAATATGGCCAAATATTGGACAAATATGGCCATTTTGTACTCATCATAAGGGTTAGGATACAGAGCCCTCCATTTCAAATACCATTTCAAATACAAGAAATACCCAAAAATATAAAGAATAAAATTTCTAAACATTATCTTCCTCAAATTCAAATTGAAAGCAAATCTCTAAAACATCAAATCGAGGCCTGCTCTCAGATGTATTTCTGGCAAATTATCGCTGATTATCAAGTCTTCTTTTATAAGAAAATACTCCTCTACACCATTTCATTAGGAAGCTGTATTTTATATTTTTAATTAATTTTTGTCAAGTTGTAGAGCTCTACTATCAGTTTGAGTTTAATGAAGATACTGTAGATTTATTCTCGAAAGTTATGTCCCTGGTGTGTCACTTAGCAAATTAAGAGGTTGCACAGGTTTTATACAGAACAGGGGAGGAGCAAATGACCTTATTTCTTCAGCCTGAGCGTCTTCACGTTATATCTCATGAATCAACAGCTGCCTGCTCATTTAAAATCAATGAAACATGTATATATATATATATATATATATATATATATATATAATATATATATATATATATAATATATATGCTGCTTTTAACAACCTGGACCTCATTTCTTTACCTACCTATATATCTTTGGTATCATTTGGAGTCTGTGGTTCAGACATTTTCAGTTTAAAATCTTAGTCAAACATTTTTATTCTTCTACTAAGGTGGATTAGAACTTCTTGTGGTGGTACACAATGCCAACTACTGTACAGGAGAGACCTAGCAGTCAATATGATGGGTCACTGATTTCAAAATGCAGCTCTTTTCAACCAGAGTTGCGGTGCTGTGACATGTTAATCATCTGTGTTCAATCAGATTTCAGGGGAGTCTAATCCAACCCTGGCCTCTGCTCTAGCCCCACCCATGCCAGGAAGTGTTCAATATTTGACATTTCCTGTTTCACAGTGGACTCAAAATTTGTCACTCCTGTATCAGTGTGAACTTACCACCGAGTTCCCACTAGATTCCATGAGCTCTCATCTGTCAATCCAGGAAGTTGTCAACCCAGGAAGGATTGACATTCCTATTTCACTGTGGACTCAAAATTGGCACTCCTGTTTGGGACTCCCTGTACCATGAGCGAGTTCATGCCACTGCACGTCTCTTCGCTTGTGTATGGTCAACTCATCCGTTTGGTAGAGCATATTGATATCTACGACATTCTATTGAAAAATGAGAGTGACTTGCTGGTGACTTCGTGCCACCTCTGGAAGCACTATAAAACATGACATTTATAATTCCTAAGTACCAGCACCTGATTTGCCAAACAGTCTGTTTTGGTCTAACGAGATCCTTGTGTTCATGTGGTACAAAACTGAATGAGTGAAGTTCATAAATACACACAGATAGGCAGGGAAGTGGACATTCTGTAAAGTAGGACTTCTGTTTCTTTGTGTCTTGTACTCCCTGTTGCATTAGCACAAGTTAACAAACTCCATATGTATGGGGTGCCAACTAAAATCCCTACAGGCTCACACCAGAACACTGCTTCTAATCAGGTCAACCAGCTGCATCAACACTGATATTCTGCACCTGTGCCATGTTCTGTCTGCCCCTCGTCAGCAACAACCACAGCAGAGAAATGACATACGCAATACATGAAAACTCCCTCAACTCAAAACCAACTGTGCTTGTGATATTTTTATTCATGTATACTTTGTACTTATTATTATCCTTTGAATTTATTGTTGCTGATAACAATTTGTCTTATGACATTTATTTCCTTCCATTCTACACATTTTTGGGCAGCACGGTGGCTTATTGGTTAGCACTGTTGCCTCACAGGGAGAAGGTCATGGGATTGATTCCCACCTGTGGACTTTCTGTGTAGAGTTTGTATGTTCTCCCTGTGTTTTTGTGGGTTCACTCCAGGTGCTCTGGCTTCCTCGTACATCCAAAGACATGCAGGTTAGGTGAATTGGGATGTTTAAAGTGTGTGGGTGTGAATGTGTTTGTTTATCTATATGTAGCCCTGCGACAGACTGGCATCCTGTCCAAGGTGTACCCTGCCTCTCACGCCCTATGAGTGCTGGGATAGGCTCCAGCAGCTCATGGCCCAATCTTGGAGAAGCAGTTGAGGATGAGTGAATGAACATTTTTCAATGTCTTTTCATAATACTTGTTGTTTTCAGTGTTTGAATTGGTTTGATGTAAAGTTATTTTAGCCACCGTTCTTTTATGAAACATACTTCAAAGTCATTTTTTATTATATTTTTTCTTTCAGCCACTCTCAGTTGCAGGGTGTTAACACAGAGGACCCAGTAGAGATCCAAATTGGGATTTGGCATAAATTTGATGTCAGATGCCCTTACTGATGGACATGGAGAAACATGTTTGCAGCTTGTAAGTTGTCTCCCACCCATGTACTAATCAGGACTTACTCTGCAATTTGATGGGATCTGGTGTGCAGATTAGGTCCCACTCAGTACTTACAGGCCACACACAAAGGTCCGGAAATCTATATTTTCCTTGAAGGCTGTTCTATAGAAAGCCAGAATCGCTGGTGTATTTTTGCCAAATTGTTCTGTGTTAGTTTATTTCTTTCCTTTTTTGGTCACACATTGCACCTGAAATATCCCATGCTCGTAGTACCACCTGGTGAGAAAGTGCACTGCTGCATGACATCAAGGCAGGGATATCCCATTATTGACTGCTTTCATTCACTGTGGTGAGGAATAAAACATTGATTTGGCAAGCTTGTCATCCAGTATTTCTTTCAATGATGCCGATGAAATAGTCCAAATTGAGGACATTTTGACAGTAGAGAACCAAGGTGGTAATTTTTTTGTCTGATCCAAATCCTTTCACATCCTCCTAACAACTCTTGCCCATGCATCTTATTGCTTCTTCTCGATATCGAGTTTGTGAAGAGCAACTCTGGTTTTGGTCACATTGTTGCATCCAAACACAATACAGCAAGTCACCATCTGCATAATGGCAAAAAAGATGATTCAGTTCTATTCTCTAAAATAGACTCCACATACCTTGGTGATTCAAAATATCTGAATCCTTATTTTCACAAAATTGTCCAGTCAAGAAAAGCAATTTAAGGCTCCAACCCACTATTAATTGGAAAAAAAGTTTCATACCTCAGGAATAACATTAAAAATAGAGAACAGTGAATGGGCCCAAAATGTGTTAATTTGCAGTTGTATGCAAACGTTTGGGCATCTCTGATAATTTTCATGATTTTCCTTTATAAATCATTGGTTGTCTGGATCAGAAATTTAAGTTAAATATATCATATAGCAGACAAACACACTAATAGTTGAGAAGTGAAATGAAGTTTTTAGTATTTACAGAAAGTGTGCAATAATTATTTAAACAAAATTGGGCAGGTGCATAAATTTGGGCACCCTTGTCATTTTATTGATTTGAATACATTTAGCACTAATTATTGGAACACACATTGGTTTGGTAAACTCATTGACCCTTGACCTCCTTACACAGGTGAATCCAATCAGGAAAAAGGGTATTTTGCTCTGTATGTAGTAACAGGGGACTTCAACCACGTAAACCTCTGAGATATTTTCCCCAAATTCCACCAACATGTAAACATCGCCACACGAGGGGAAAACACGATGGGCAAAGTGTATACAAATATACGTGGAGCTTACAGAGCAGCCCCCCACCCCAATCTCGACACCTCAGACCACATCTCACTCCTCATGCTTCCTGCTTACAGTCCAGTGTCGAAAAGCAAGGACACCATCACAAAGACCATCTCTGTGTGGCCAACTGGTGCTGTGTCCATGCTTCAAGACCACCGACTGGCAAATGTTCAGAGCAGCTGCAACAGCAGGGAGCAATGTGGACTTGGAGGAATACTCATCGACTGTGCACTGCTACATCCGGAGCTGCATAGACAATGTGACCACCTCCAAGACCATCACCATTAGGCCAAACCAGAAACCCTGGATGACCGGAAAGATGTACTCCCTGCTGAAAATTCGTGATGCTGCATTCAAAGACAGCAATGCAACAGCATTCAGAGCAGCCAGAAGGAACATGTCAGTGGGAATAAAAAGAGCTAAGTCAATCAATCAATCAATCAATTTTTTTTATATAGCGCCAAATCACAACAAACAGTTGCCCCAAGGCGCCTCATATTGTAAGGCAAGGCCATACAATAATCATGTAAAACCCCAACGGTCAAAACGACCCCCTGTGAGCAAGCACTTGGCTACAGTGGGAAGGAAAAACTCCCTTTTAACAGGAAGAAACCTCCAGCAGAACCAGGCTCAGGGAGGGGCAGTCCTCTGCTGGGACTGGTTGGGGCTGAGGGAGAGAACCAGGAAAAAGACATGCTGTGGAGGGGAGCAGAGATCGATCACTAATGATTAAATGCAGAGTGGTGCATACAGAGCAAAAAGAGAAAGAAACAGTGCATCACGGGAACCCCCCAGCAGTCTACGTCTACAGCAGCATAACTAAGGGATGGTTCAGGGTCACCTGATCCAGCCCTAACTATAAGCTTTAGCAAAAAGGAAAGTTTTAAGCCTAATCTTAAAAGTAGAGAGGGTGTCTGTCTCCCTGATCTGAATTGGGAGCTGGTTCCACAGGAGAGGAGCCTGAAAGCTGAAGGCTCTGCCTCCCATTCTACTCTTACAAACCCTAGGAACTACAAGTAAGCCTGCAGTCTGAGAGCGAAGCGCTCTATTGGGGTGATATGGTACTACGAGGTCTCTAAGATAAGATGGGACCTGATTGTTCAAAACCTTATAAGTAAGAAGAAGAATTTTAAATTCTATTCTAGAATTAACAGGAAGCCAATGAAGAGAGGCCAATATGGGTGAGATATGCTCTCTCCTTCTAGTCCCCGTCAGTACTCTAGCTGCAGCATTTTGAATTAACTGAAGGCTTTTTAGGGAACTTTTAGGACAACCTGATAATAATGAATTACAATAGTCCAGCCTAGAGGAAATAAATGCATGAATTAGTTTTTCAGCATCACTCTGAGACAAGACCTTTCTGATTTTAGAGATATTGCGTAAATGCAAAAAAGCAGTCCTACATATTTGTTTAATATGCGCTTTGAATGACATATCCTGATCAAAAATGACTCCAAGATTTCTCACAGTATTACTAGAGGTCAGGGTAATGCCATCCAGAGTAAGGATCTGGTTAGACACCATGTTTCTAAGATATGTGGGGCCAAGTACAATAACTTCAGTTTTATCTGAGTTTAAAAGCAGGAAATTAGAGGTCATCCATGTCTTTATGTCTGTAAGACAATCCTGCAGTTTAGCTAATTGGTGTGTGTCCTCTGGCTTCATGGATAGATAAAGCTGGGTATCATCTGCGTAACAATGAAAATTTAAGCAATACCGTCTAATAATACTGCCTAAGGGAAGCATGTATAAAGTGAATAAAATTGGTCCTAGCACAGAACCTTGTGGAACTCCATAATTAACTTTAGCCTGTGAAGAAGATTCCCCATTTACATGAACAAATTGTAATCTATTAGACAAATATGATTCAAACCACCGCAGCGCAGTGCCTTTAATACCTATGGCATGCTCTAATCTCTGTAATAAAATTTTATGGTCAACAGTATCAAAAGCAGCACTGAGGTCTAACAGAACAAGCACAGAGATGAGTCCACTGTCCGAGGCCATAAGAAGATCATTTGTAACCTTCACTAATGCTGTTTCTGTACTATGATGAATTCTAAAACCTGACTGAAACTCTTCAAATAGACCATTCCTCTGCAGATGATCAGTTAGCTGTTTTGCAACTACCCTTTCAAGAATTTTTGAGAGAAAAGGAAGGTTGGAGATTGGCCTATAATTAGCTAAGATAGCTGGGTCAAGTGATGGCTTTTTAAGTAATGGTTCTATTACTGCCACCTTAAAAGCCTGTGGTACATAGCCAACTAACAAAGATACATTGATCATATTTAAGATCGAAGCATTAAATAATGGTAGGGCTTCCTTGAGCAGCCTGGTAGGAATGGGGTCTAATAAACATGTTGATGGTTTGGATGAAGTAACTAATGAAAATAACTCAGACAGAACAATCGGAGAGAAAGAGTCTAACCAAATACCGGCATCACTGAAAGCAGCCAAAGATAACGATACGTCTTTGGGATGGTTATGAGTAATTTTTCTCTAATAGTTAAAATTTTGTTAGCAAAGAAAGTCATGAAGTCATTACTAGTTAAAGTTAATGGAATACTCAGCTCAATAGAGCTCTGACTCTTTGTCAGCCTGGCTACAGTGCTGAAAAGAAACCTGGGGTTGTTCTTATTTTCTTCAATTAGTGATGAGTAGAAAGATGTCCTAGCTTTACAGAGGGCTTTTTTATAGAGCAACAGACTCTTTTTCCAGGCTAAGTGAAGATCTTCTAAATTAGTGAGACGCCATTTCCTCTCCAACTTACGGGTTATCTGCTTTAAGCTACGAGTTTGTAAGTTATACCACGGAGTCAGGCACTTCTGATTTAAAGCTCTCTTTTTTAGAGGAGCTACAGCATCCAAAGTTGTCTTCAATGAGGATGTAAAACTATTGACGAGATACTCTATCTCACTTACAGAGTTTAGGTAGCTACTCTGCACTGTGTTGGTATATGGCATTAGAGAACATAAAGAAGGAATCATATCCTTAAACCTAGTTACAGCGCTTTCTGAAAGACTTCTAGTGTAATGAAACTTATTCCCCACTGCTGGGTAGTCCATCAGAGTAAATGTAAATGTTATTAAGAAATGATCAGACAGAAGGGAGTTTTCAGGGAATACTGTTAAGTCTTCTATTTCCATACCATAAGTCAGAACAAGATCTAAGATATGATTAAAGTGGTGGGTGGACTCATTTACTTTTTGAGCAAAGCCAATAGAGTCTAATAATAGATTAAATGCAGTGTTGAGGCTGTCATTCTCAGCATATGTGTGGATGTTAAAATCGCCCACTATAATTATCTTATCTGAGCTAAGCACTAAGTCAGACAAAAGGTCTGAAAATTCACAGAGAAACTCACAGTAACGACCAGGTGGACGATAGATAATAACAAATAAAACTGGTTTTTGGGACTTCCAATTTGGATGGACAAGACTAAGAGTCAAGCTTTCAAATGAATTAAAGCTCTGTCTGGGTTTTTGATTAATTAATAAGCTGGAATGGAAGATTGCTGCTAATCCTCCGCCCCGGCCCGTGCTACGAGCATTCTGACAGTTAGTGTGACTCGGGGGTGTTGACTCATTTAAACTAACATATTCATCCTGCTGTAACCAGGTTTCTGTAAGGCAGAATAAATCAATATGTTGATCAATTATTATATCATTTACCAACAGGGACTTAGAAGAGAGAGACCTAATGTTTAAGTTCACATATGCCCTCAAGGTTCAAGGCCATATCCAATCTAATGACCCACGGAGCATGTGGAGGGGCATCAAATGCATCAGGGACTACAAAAACAATGTAGCACAGTGCTCTGCAGACCCAGCACTCCTGGACACTCTGAATGCCTTTTATGCGCGTTTTGAGGCGTCCAACACCACCACCCCCTCCCGAGTCCCTCACTCCTCCAAAGACCCCCCCAGTCAGCAACATCACTACAGCTGAGGTGAGGAATGTGCTGCAGAGGATCAACCCCCGAAAGGCCCCGGGCCCTGATGGACTACCAGGAAGGGTCCTAAAAGACTGTGCACACCAGCTGTCTGAGGTTCTGGTGGATATATTCAACACCTCTCTGTCCCAAGCCAGAGTTCCGCCGTGTCTCAAGACATCAAGGATAATCCCTGTGCCAGAGACCGCTGCACCATCCTGCCTCAATGACTACAGGCCAGTTGCACTCACCCCCATCACCACAAAGTGCTTTGAGAGGCTGGTGATGAGGCGCCTGAAGCAGACCATCGATGTGACTGTAGATGAGCACCAGTTCCTCGTACAGGCAAAACCGGTCCACAGCTGATGCCATCTCCACTGTGGTGCATCAGGCCCTCTCCCACACAGAGAACAAGGACTCCTATGTGAGGCTGCTGTTCCTGGACTTCACTTCTGCGTTCAACACCATCATCCCGCAGAAACAGGTTTCCAAGCTGGCTGAACTAGGAGCCCCCTCAGCACTGTGCAATTGGATCCTGGACTTCCTGACTGGTAGGCCACAGAGTGTCAGGATCAACACCACCTCATCCTCCACCATCATCCTGAACACTGGCTCACCCCAGGGTTGTGTGTTCAGTCCACTGCTGTACACATTGTTGACCTTCGACTGCAGAGCTCAGCACAAGAATAATCTTGTTGTTAAGTTTGCAGATGATACAGTAGTGATCGGGCTCATTAGCCAAGGGGATGAGACAGCGTACAGGTGAGAAGTGGAGAACCTGCCACGGTGGTGCGGAGACAACAACCTCATCCTCAACACCCAGAAGATCAAGGAGATAGTTGTTGACTTCCGCAGGTCAGCCCCCACCTCCCCCTCCCCCTCTACATCAATGGAGCAGCAGTGGAGATCGTCTCCTCCATCAGGTATCTTGGAGTCCACCTCTCCAACACTCTCACCTGGCACACCAACACCACAGCTGTCATCAAGAAAGCCCACCAACGTCTCTATTTTTTGAGGAAATTGGGAAGGGCCGGACTGAACACTGAGGTCCTCAGGGCCTTCTACAGCTGTGCAGTGGAGAGTGTCCTGTCCTGCTTCCTCCCTGTGTGGTGTGGTGGCTGCACGGTGGTGGAGAATAAAGCGCTGCGGCGGGTGATGAAGTCTGAAGAGAGGACCATCAGATGCAGCTTACCACCCATTGGGGACATCTACATCTCCAGATGTAGAGACAAAGCCACCTGCATCCTCCGAGACTACACCTATATATATATATATATATATATATATATATATATATATATATATATATATATATATATATATATATATATATATATCAGCTTTCAGGCTCCTCTCCTGTGGAACCAGCTCCCAATTCAGATCAGGGAGACAGACACCCTCTCTACTTTTAAGATTAGGCTTAAAACTTTCCTTTTTGCTAAAGCTTATAGTTAGGGCTGGATCAGGTGACCCTGAACCATCCCTTAGTTATGCTGCTATAGGCATAGACTGCTGGGGGTTCCCATGATGCACTGTTTCTTTCTCTTTTTGCTCTGTACGCACCACTCTGCATTTAATCATTAGTGATCGATCTCTGCTCCCCTCCACAGCATGTCTTTTTCCTGGTTCTCTCCCTCAGCCCCAACCAGTCCCAGCAGAAGACTGCCCCTCCCTGAGCCTGGTTCTGCTGGAGGTTTCTTCCTGTTAAAAGGGAGTTTTTCCTTCCCACTGTAGCCAAGTGCTTGCTCACAGGGGGTCGTTTTGACCGTTGGGGTTTTACATAATTATTGTATGGCCTTGCCTTACAATATAAAGCGCCTTGGGGCAACTGTTTGTTGTGATTTGGCGCTATATAAAAAAATTGATTGATTGATTGATATATATATATATATATATATATTCTATGGCCACAGGGGTGCGCCAATTGGGCATTCCAAACGTTTATATTGCAAAAGTTAATGCAATAGGTTAGGTAAAAAAAAAAAATTGTCCCAGTTAACTACACCAAGACCTGGAGAAACTGCATTTCGTCCTGCCTGTAAGGGTTGAGTGACAATAAAAGTGAGTCTGTGTCTGAGTCTGAGGTGGCCATTTGCAAATGTTTCTCCTCTTTGCATTTCTTCTAATGAGTGGCAACAAACAACTCTCAAATGACCTGAAAACAAAGATTGTTCAACATCATGGTTTAGGGGAACAATACAAAAAAGCTATCTCAGAGATTTCAGCTGTCAGTTTCCACTGTGAGGAATATAGTGAGGAAATGGAAGACCACAAGCACACTACTAGTTAAGGCCCGAAGTAGCAGGCCAAGAAAAATCTCAGATAAACTGAAGCGAAGGATGCTGAGTGACAGGGTTTTCTATATATTAGCAATATTATTATCAAATATTAATGTCTTTACTTTGATTGTTAATGCCTTTACTTTAATGTACTGTCTTTGTCTGTTCTCTATTTTTAGTACCATTATTGTTTTAATTAATCACTCCTTGTCAAAGCAATCATATACACTGAACTGTTCAAGTACTCATTAAAACTGCTCACACAGAGAAAGTGAACAGATGATCCTTGGCTTAGTGAATGTGCAGACTGTTTTGCTAAAGCTATGTTTTTGCTAAGCGCAGATGTGCATCTTTAACAGTTCAGCCTTGAGGGAAGAGCAGTGTGACCGGCACACTGGTTCAGGACTGGACATTGTTATGGGAAGGCTAGGAGACTGAAGGCTTAAAGCCATAACAGTTTTTATATGAATGTGAGACCAGACTCTGTGTTTTTTCCTTGTTTTGTGATATTGTTGCCCCTATATGCTTGTATGTAACTTTATTTCAATAAATAGGAGAAGCAGATGGGCGGGGCCCTTCAGAGCCGACGAGACGGTTGTTGGCGAGGGGTCACGCTCGTTTGCTCTCTCGTGATCAGGAAAAGAAATTCAGTGTCTCCTGCGTGATTATTTTCTATGTTAACTGAGTTGTTCTTTTCAGGTCCAACTCTGAACAACTCTGACACTGAGAGCAGTCATAGTCAACCAGCAGACCTGCTCCAAAGACCTACAACATGATTTCACTGCAGATAGTGTCTCTGTGCATCGTTCAACTATACAGCGCACTTTGCACAAGGAGATGCCTAATGATGCTGTAATGCAGAGGAAGCCTTTTCTGCGTACATGCGACAAACAAAGTCACTTGAGCTATGCTAAAGGACATTTGGACAAGCCAACTTAATTTTGGAATAAGGGGCTGTGGACTGATGAAACTAAAATTGAGTTTGTGCATAACAAGGGGCGGTATGCATGGCTGAAAAAGAACACAGCATCCCAAGAAAACACTTGCTACCTACAGTAAAATTTGGAGGTGGTTCCATGCTGTGGGGCCAGTGCAGGTACTTGGAATCTTATTAAAGTTGAGGGTCACATGGATTCCAGTCAATATCAGCAGATTCTTAAGAACAATGTTCAAGAATCAGTGACAAAGTTGAAGTTGCGCTGGGGCTGGATCTTTCAACAAGACAACAACCCTAACCACTGCTCAACTTCTACTAAGGCATTCATGCAGAGGAACAAATACAACGTTCTGGAATGGCCATCTCAGTCGCCAGACCTGAATATTATTGAATATCTGTGGTGTGAATTTAGGCGGGTTGTTCATGCTCGGAAACCAACAAAACTGACTTGAACTGGAGATGTTTTATAAAGAAGAATGGTCCAAAATGCCTTCAACCAGTGTCCAGACTCTCATTGGCAGCTATCAGAAGCATTTAGAGGCTGTTATTTCTGCAAAATAAATATTGATTATTTTTTTCTGTTGGTGTGCCCAAATTTATGCACCTGCATAATTTTGTTTAAATAATTATTGCCCACTTTCTGTAAATCCTATGAACTTCATTTCACTTCTCAAATATCACTGTGTTTGTCTGATGATGATATATGTAACTGAAATTCCTGATCCAAACAACCAATGATTTATAAAGGAAAATCATGGAAATCATCAGGGGTGCCCAAACTTTTGCATACAACTGTATGTTAGGTATCAAAGGATCCAGTTAAACAACTTATAATTAATAATTAGCTAATTGTGCTGCTCAATGATTCTGAATTCAGTAAAAATGCACATATCTTTCTGACTGACCCAGATACTAACATGATCAAATTATTGAAGCTGGGGAGAAGGAAATTGCATCCCTGTCCATTGGAAGAAAACATGATAGCCTCGACAAAATTGGCAATGATTTAAAGAAAAGATTGTCAGTTGTTCAAAAGTTTCAGGTACAGGTTTTACCACCAACTTCAGGTGTAGCAAAGTACCACTTGCTACGTGTCTTCCATCAAATATGTGAATGGAAAGGACAAAATCTAAATGCCACTAAATATGGGTGGAAGGAAAAAATGGCAGGTTCATTCCAGTACAAACAGACCTGCCTCCAGCTACTGACCGCCTACTAGAAATTATTTCTATTTTCCAGTAGGGACTATTTTCTCTTTTCTTTGTTGGACTATTTTCTCTTTTTCTTTCTTTGTATGTTTTGTTAATTGCTTAGATCCATGTGTGCCGAAATAAATTCAATTCAATAAATTCAATTTACCGTAAGTGTAAAATCATATGCCGTATTTTGAAATACACTTGTCGGAGGCATGGCCTTGAGTGTGCATTTGCTTGCGGAAACTGCAACGGTTCTACCTGTTCTAATGCAATGGAAGTTGATGAATGAACAATCACAGAGCTACAAAAAGTGTTTTGATGACTTTGTAATCATCTCGCTCTGGGTTTTGTCTTATCTGGTATGAGGCGTACTTTTTGTTTAAGCCATATTTGCATAATTACATCTTCTTTAGGACTCTTACATGTTATTTGAACACCTCCTGAATTTGTCTCATATGTATTTGTTCAAAGTTCTAAGTGCTATGGTAAAACAGGTGCTCTTTTCAATAATGGTGACATTTGATTACCTTAATTATGATTACATAATTAGCTAATTATCCAAAAGGGCACCGATTTCAGTTTCTAGTATTTCTAACAACACTACAGGTGAATTTGGATAGTGTTTCAATCCTTCTTTTGATGACAGATACAAGATTTCCAGTTGTTTGGTGCCTTTGATGTTCATACCCATTGAACATAAATTAGCATATTTTGGGCCCTTCCACCCCTTCTGTTCTCTATTTTAAATATGTTATTCCTGGGGTATATCAGAGGAGAATCCCACATAAAACTAATGATACTCAGCTATACATGCCAATAACTGCTGGTAATCTAATACAGATAAAATCCTTAGAGAATTGCCTTGCATCAGTGAAAAGCTGGATGTCTAGCAATTTCCTACTTTTAAATTCAGGCAAGACTGAAATGATGGTTCTTGGTCAAGCGAATCATCGGCATCTTTGAACAACCTGTCTCTGGCTGATGCAGAGACCCTGACCCATCCATTTGTTTCTTCCAGACTGGACTACTGCAGTGTTCTATTTTCTGATTTACTGCAGTTCAGCATTAGGGTTCTCCAATTGGTTCAAAATGCTACTGCCAGACTTGACAGGAAGCACAAAGTTTGACCACATTACAACCATTTTGGGATCTCTTCAAATCAAATCAAATCAAATCAATTTTATTTATATAGCGCCAAATCACAACAAACAGTTGCCCCAAGGCGCTTTATATTGTAAGGCAAAGCCATACAATAATTACGGCAAAACCCCAATGGTCAAAACGACCCCCTGTGAGCAAGCACTTCGCGACAGTGGGAAGGAAAAACTCCCTTTTAACAGGAAGAAACCTCCAGCAGAACCAGGCTCAGGGAGGGGCAGTCTTCTGCTGGGACTGGTTGGGGCTTCACCGGCTTTCTATCCCTGTGAGGTCAGATTTTAAGGTTGTGGTATTAACTTATAAAAGTATTTATGGACAAGCACCTCTCAATTTAGCTGACCTAGTCAAGCCCTATGTACCGTCCTGGGCTCTGTGTTGTGTGTTGGGGGGTGTGGCTGGACATTTTGGTGTTCTTTTCTTTTCTTTGCTCTCCAGGTGGCATGAAGACTGATTTGTCTGTGGAGAAGGTGCTGGCTGAAGAGTCCTTCACCCTCATCAACATCATGTGCAGCACCTGTGAATGGTGCTCACGTGCAGCCTTAAAGACTTTCAGCTGAAGCAGATAATTGGATGGCGTTCTGCATTTAAGTCATGTGTGATTCAAGCAGAACTGCCGGGAACTCGACCTTGTGATGTTCGTTTGTGAGACGCTGAGGACCGCGCCTGGGTTTGACACATCGAGCCCGTGAAGCAGGAAGGGTGAGGGACACATGCTGTCAGCACACATCAGAGGTGATTAAGTGTTTGACTAATTGTTGATAGTAACTTGGTATTTTGTTACGCAGTATACTTGAATTGTGATGAGAGTTGTGCAGCTTGCTTCTCACTGCTGTGGCGTGCGGACAAGTGATCCTCCACTGTTGTGAGAAGCTGCTCATTTGCATAAAGCTTAAAATACAGACCTGATGTGGTTGCTGATAGTGGTGTTCTTTTGAAGGATATTAGTTGTAACTCTGACTTACCTCACCTCTTCTATGCTATCGCAGAGAGTCGGTTTGTCGTGTCACCTGGGGGGTGTTGGCGGTGGTAGTGGGGTCCAGGAGCGCCGGGCTTCGATCCTTTGGGGTGCTGGAGAGCGTGCAAGCCTTCACTCCACCAGAAGGAGCTATTTTGGTTTTACACTTTGTTGTGCACCAGCGGGGTGAATAAATAATTGTTTTTGTTATTGGAACCGCTTTCTGGTTATTTTAGCGCTGGTTCCGTCTGACGCAGGTCCGCATCCTCAACCCGCGTCGACACATAACAGTATTTCCCGGCCATTCCATAATGGACCAGCGGCAGAGGCGGTTCCTTTTGCCGAAAAAGTTCAAGAACACTTGGAGAAAATATGGGAGCAATTACAGCATCTCGCAAACCAAATTAAACAAACAGACCCCGTGTTACGGAGCTTGCAGCGCAAGCCGTTCCGCTTCCTGCTGCTCCAGCTGCGGCACCATCAATACCGGTGCAGATAACTCCGTCACCCAGAGATTCGGCGTCCGAACCGATTATTTGTCATCCGGAGCCTTATGCGGGAGACGTCGAAGCCTGTGCTTTGTTTTTGATGCAATGTTCTCTGGTTTTTGCTCAGCGACCGGCTTCCTTCTTTTCTGATGGGAGCCGTGTTTCATATGTGACAAATTTGCTCCAAGGTGACGCCTTAGCATGGGTCACAGCGTTGTGGAGTAACAACTCGCCATTGTTAGGATCCTTTAAGGATTTCTCCCGGGAGTTCCGACTGGTTTTTGACCATCCGGTGAAAACGAATACCGTTGCCCAACGGTTGCTGAATCTCAGGCAGGGGAGGCGGAGTGTGGCGGAGTATTCCGTGGACTTCCGGATTTTTTCTGCTCAGTCAGGTTGGAATGCCGCAGCTTACGAGGAGTGTTTGTAGATGGGTTAAATGAGTCATTAAAAGACGAGCTGGCAGTCCGTGACGAGCCAAACAATTTAGATGAGCTATATCGTTGGTGATTTCGTCTAGATGAGCGATGAAGGAGCGTGGATGCGAGAGAGGGTGGCCATCAGAGCGGGTTTTTTCGTCTCGGGGCTTTCCCCGACACAGATCTGGGCCGCCTCTTCTTCGCCCCACTGAGGCTCCTCCGACGGGACCTCTGGCTCCTCTTGCTGACGAGCCCATGCAGCTCGGACGAGCGGAGATCACTGTATTGCCCCGACATATAAGCATCAAGAAAAATAATGGTGACGTATCTCCAGGTGTTCTGGGACAGGCAAAATAACACACACAAAAAAAAAAAAAAAAAAATCTTGTATGGGTTAATGTTTTGTTTTCTTTAAATAGGGGTTATAATTTGTTTGGGGAGTCAGAGGCGTGTCTGGTGGAGTGAATGTTAGGCGGTTAGAAGCCCGTCTGGGCTCACTTGATTGTTGTTTTTTATGTGTTTTTAGGTATTTTTTGTTTGGGTTGTTGGGTCATTTTATTTTGTTGTTTTTTATTTCCCTACATCCCTAACCCCAACCTCACTTGCCCCAAGACCGTTCGTCTTGTGGGTTGTAGGGTGGTGCAGGTTGGTCACGCTGAGCATTCTCAGAAGACCTCTGCACCTAGGGGGGGGGGGGGGTGTTAGGGGCGTTTTTCTTGATTTGGTTAGGGCCCAGTTCCACTCCAGCCTCGGTAAGCCTTTGTACCGTTCGTCATTGGTGTTGCCGGGGTGTGGTGCAGCGGGAACATACCTCAGTCGGAGGGGTGGGCCGATCTGTTGCCGTTCGCCATTTCGGTAGTTCCACCCCTCCCGAGAGGCTGGGGTATGGTCGAGTTGGGGCACCGGACGTATTTCCGGTTTTCCGCTGCGCCTTGGGGTTGGGGCTGGGTTAGTTTTTCCTGTTCCCTTCCCCCGGCTTAATGTTTTGAGCCGTTTGCCAAAATTGAGCCGCCGAGGGGCTCTGGCAGGGACCTGGGGTCTTTCGGGGTGCCGGGGAAGGTGACAGGGTTTACGGTTGTTTTATTTGCCCCTGGGGTTGTTTTTGGTAGTCCTCCGGGGGTTGGATTTTGATTTTGTTTTGGTTCCTTCTGGGTTCCACCTCCAGGGTTGATGGGACGGTCCTCTGGGGGGGAATTGGCCTTGGGGCCGACTAGCCAAGTGTGGGCCGGGTCTGGGGTTCCGGGGTTGTGGGGAGGGTACCTCCTGGGTTGATGGGTACGGTCCCTCTGGGGGCGCCGTTTTGCTCCATGTACACCTGGGACCTTTGTGGGATTCTGGTTCTGGCTGTTCCTCCTGGAACTGGCTGTAAAGGCCTTCTGGGGGGGGGGGGGGGGGGTTGGGCTCTGCAGGTCGTTCTGGGGGGGTTGTTTGTTATTTTCATTTATGCATTTATGTTTGTATTGTGTTTGTGGGGCTGTGTTGGTTTTTTGCGTTTGGGTGTTTTTCTTTTCTTCCCGGGGTTGGATGGGACGGTCCCTGGGGAGGTTTGGGTGTGTTTTGTGTTTTTTCTTGTGTGTTGGGATTGTACTGGGGACTGTTTGTGGGTTTTTGTTGATGCCAGCCGCCTTCCAGCTGCGGTGCCCTGTCCTGGCTGTCTGTGGTGGACCTTGGGAGCGTTGTGCTGTCTGCTTCCTGACGAGGACCCCGGAGGGAGGTGCTGTTCTCGGGCATGGTCCGTTCAGTCGCCGGGAGGCTTCCCGTTAAAGGGGGGGTACTGTTGTGTGTTGGGGGTGTGGCTGGACATTTTGGTGTTCTTTTCTTTCTTTGCTCTCCAGGTGGCATGAAGACTGATTTGTCTGTGGAGAAGGTGCTGGCTGAAGAGTCCTTCACCCTCATCAACATCATGTGCAGCACCTGTGAATGGTGCTCACGTGCAGCCTTAAAGACTTTCAGCTGAAGCAGATATGGATGGCGTTCTGCATTTAAGTCATGTGTGATTCAAGCAGAACTGCGGGACTCGACCTGTGATGTTCGTTTGTGAGACGCTGAGGACCGCGCCTGGGTTTGACACATCGAGCCCGTGAAGGCAGGAAGGGTGAGGGACCAATGCTGTTCAGCACACTCAGAGGTGATTAAGTGGTTTGGACTAATTGTTGATAGGAACTTGGTATGTTGTTACGCAGTATACTTGAATTTGATGAGAGTTGTGCAGCTTGCTTCTCACTGCTGTGGCGTGCGGACAAGTGATCCTCCACCTGTTGTGAGAAGCTGCTCATTTGCTAAAGCTTAAAATACGACCTGAATGTGTTGCTGATAGTGTGTGTCTTTTGAAGGATATTAGTTGTAACTGCTGACTTACCTCACCTCTTCTATGCTTCGCAGAGAGTCGGTTTGTCGTGTCCACCTGGGGGGTGTTTGGCGGTGATAGTGGGTCCAGGAGCACCGGGCTTCGATCCCTTTGGGCGCTGGAGAGCGTGCCAGCCTTCACTCCACCAGAAGGATGCTATTTTGGTTTTTACACTTTGTTGTGCACCAGCGGGTGAAATAAATAAATTGTTTTTGTTATTGGAACCGCTTTCTGGTTATTTTTAGCGCTGGGTTCCGTCTGACGCAGGTCCGCTCCTCAACCCGCGTCGACACATAACACTCTGCATTTTCAGGGCGCAGGGCTACTTTGTGTCCTCAGGGTGAGTAAAAAGTCTGTGGGTCACAGAGCTTTCTCTTATTGTGCCCCTGTTTTGTGGAATGATCTCTCTGCATCAATAAAACAATCAGATTCTGTAGAGACTTTCAAGTCCTGACTTAAAACGCATTTATTTTCCCTTTCGTATGGCTAGCATACTGGCGTAGTATGGTATTATGCTTCCTACCCTTTTAAATTAATTTTATTACTAAACAGAGTGGGCCACAATCTCAACTTTATCTAAAGTCTGGGTCTGTTAGTGAAGCTAAAGGGTAGTGGCCGGAGATCACATTCGTATTTCTTCTGCCTTCCTGTTGCTTAATGCTGATGACAGTGTTTTTGTCCTTTTTCTGTTTTTCTTTGTTTCACTCTGTCTGAAATGCGGCCCAATCCACGTGCTGGATTGGATGATTTCTGTGGTGGATGTGGGATGGACCCTACTATAGGAACAGATCCACCTGTGTGCTTGCTCTAGGGGTTGGGCACCTTGAGAAAGCTTTGTCGAGATTTGGCGCTATATAAACTAAACTAAAACATGTTTTTGTTTTTTGTTTTTTTTTGCAATTAGTGGTGGGTCAAGTCTAAACAAGACTGGACTATAATCTAAATGAAGAGAAGACTGGCAGAAAAACAATGTAAACACAACTCAGTCTCCTGAGTTTTGCCCTATGGCAGACAGTTAATCCAGGCAGGCCAAACCCCACTATGACATCATACACTTGCTCACCTGATTTGCGCCTGACTGCCCATAAGCAGAGACCAAGTGATAACTTTAAATGTTTGAAGTGGCCACTCACAGCCATGTACCTCCTTCCAAAAAGTTAGAAAATGCATTGATTTAATGCACAATGGTTTAAGTCATTTTGTCGATTGTCATGCGTGTGGCCTTTAACTGTGACAACACTCCAGAATATTGAAAGCTGTGAGTACGTTTTCTGTGTTGAACTGGAATTACATGAGGAAGGGCATTTGGTGTAAAAATAGAGATTGACCATCAGGGCCAGCAAGAATGTCGGTGCTCTCCTTGATATTGGCGAAATGAGAATTAATTTTCAAACCATAATATTTTCATTTTTGCATTTTATGAAGATCATTCCAATCATTTATTTATAGCAATGAAATAGTTTAATCTGTACACTTTGAGCTGTGCTGGTTTCAGAGCAGCTCATCTAGATTTCTTCATACTGTCTCCGGGTGAAAAATCTTCTGAGGTTTTCAGATATGTTGTGCATGCTCTTTGACAGGCCATGACTTGAATCTATGTCAGCAGTCCAAGATCAGTGAGCTTTTTTTTTCTTCTTACTTATAAGGTTTTGAATAATCAGGTCCCATCTTATCTTAGGGACCTCATAGTACCATATTACCCCAAAGAGCGCTTCGCTCTCAGACTGCAGGCTTACTTCTAGTTCCTAGGGTTTGTAAGAGTAGAATGGGAGGCAGAGCCTTCAGATTTCAGGCTCCTCTCCTGTGGAACCAGCTCCCAATTCGGATCAGGGAGACAGACACACTCTCTACTTTTAAGATTAAGCTTAAAACTTTCCTTTTTGAAAAAGCTTATAGTTAGGGTTGGATCAGGTGACCCTGAACCATCCCTTAGTTATGCTGCTATAGACTTAGACTGCTGGGGGGTTCCCATGATGCACCCAGTGTTTCTTTTTATTCACTTCTTTTTGCTCTGTATGCACCACTCTGCATTTATTCATTAGTGATTGATCTCTGCTCTCTTCCACAGCATGTCTTTTTCCAGATTCTCTTTCCTCAGCCCCAACCAGTCCCAGCAGAAGACTGCCCCTCCCTGAGCCTGGTTCTGCTGGAGGTTTCTTCCTGTTAAAAGGGAGTTTTTCCTTCCCACTGTCGCCAAGTGCTTGCTCATAGGGGGTTGTTTTGACCGTTGGGGTTTTTTCTGTAATTATTGTATGGCTTTTGCCTTACAATATAAAGTGCCTTTGGGCAACTGTTTGTTGTTATTTGGCGCTATATAAATAAAATTGATTTGATTTTGATTTGATTTTTTTAATAAAGTTAATTTTAAAAATGTCTCCAAATTAACTTATGCTGTCTTTCTCAGCATTTGGATAGTAGGTGTAGTGGATATATATTTTTAATTTTTGTTATTTATTTATTTTTATTTATTTATCTATTTATTTATTTATTTTTTGCAGTTTTTTACTTAGATCTGTTTTTTTTTTTAGTGCACAGTACACCACGTTGTGTTTTGCAGAATGGGCCTGGTTCCTTTTTGGGTTTTTTTCCCCGTCTTTCCTGTGTTTTCTCTGCCCGTGGAGCTGATCATCATCTACACCTGTGGTTGCGGCACACCTGCATCAATCAGCGGCGTCCTACTTGAGCCTCAGCTGAACAGACGGGTGCCACCAGATCATTACCTCTGCCAGGTTTTTCCTTCTTTTTCTTTGTTTGCCTGTTTGTGAACAGCCTGGAGCCCACAATTTTTTTCATATATCAATGTGAAATTTTTACTGAAGATTCATATCCTGATAGGCAAGAACTGATTCAATTTTCTAGGCCAAAGTTCAGTCAGGAAAAATACTGGAAAAAAATCCCTATTTTTAATATTGACTAAATTTTCAAAAATTCATAAACTCTGTTAAAAAGGTCAAATTTCTTTGATATTTGAGAGTGTTATGTAGGATGGAATCCTTTATTGACTGACATAGCTTGATCCGGATTCAATTCAGATTACAGCTTTTGTACAGCAGTTTGATCCAGATCTTATCCAGACTGTGGAATTTGTGGACATTTGAATTTAATATTGAAAAGGTCATTTGATGTACATTTTGCATTATATCTCAAATAAAAGTGGCCCAGTCACTCTCATTTGTGACGATGAGGTGCAAACTGGGACTCTCAATGAACTGACTACGTTTGATCTGTTGTGGATTTAGCAGATATCTGATTATTTTTTAACACTGAAAACTCATTTTGATCAGGGGAGGTGATGGTCTAGTGGTTAAGGGTTGGGCTTGAGACCAGAAGATCCTTGGTTCAAATATCAGCCTGACCAGAAAATCACCAAGGGCCCTTGGGCAAGGTCCTTAATCCCCGTGTAGCTCCTGGTATGTAGTGAGAGCCTTGTATGGCAGCACCGGGTGAATGTGAGGCGTTATTGTAACGTGCTTTGAGCGGCTGATGCAGATGGAAAAGCATTATATAAATGCAGTCCATTTACCATTTATGATCTATATTTCGTATTATATTTTAGCTTATGAAAACACAGTTATAACAGGAATTTGACCTTGATATTTTTTTCCAAGGTAAAAATTTGTTGAATTCATGTTGGTGGATGTTTGTGATCTATGAGTGTGGTGCTCGACTTGTTATTATTACATGCAGTGTGTGATTGACTCCCAGTACATAGTGGCCTTGTTGCAGAGAATAACCTGACCATCAAATGTATGATGGAAATTTGGAGCGGGTGGGGGTGAGGTGATGTGCCATTTCATAAAAGCTTGTTTGTCAGTTTATTTTATGTCCAATACCGAAGTCTGCTTGTTGTTAGAATACCCTCTTTGACGTCCATACATTTGATCAATTCCTATTTTATATGCTTTTCTTAAACCTGAATTTTAACCATTCCAACCAGATTTCTGACACCAACAAATTTAAAGTTAAACCCCACTTGAACGAGGTACACCCTTCAAAAGATTTTCATTGAGTGAGGGCGGCTGACATGTCACTTTTAAGACCTAAAAAGCAAATGAAATTAATCTTCACAACGTCCAATTTTCAAGTATGCACACGCACATACATGCATATTTGCATGCATACACATGTACATATACAGCAGGGGTGATGGCCAAGTGGTTAATGCACTTGGTTTCAGTGCAGAAGGTTCTGGGTTCAAATTCCACCCCTGCCACATTTCTCCATGTAATGTGGAGTTGAGTCAGGAAGGGCATCCGGTGTAAAACCTGTGCCAATTCAACATGCAGATCTACCTTGGATTTGTTGTGGCGACCCCGAGTGCAAACAAGGGAGCAGCCGAAGGGACTTACTTACACATGTACACATACGCTTCTGGAACTGAACCCACATATTTTCCTTCTTGCAACAGTATGTTGCTGATTCCACTAAACAAACAGCCAGATTAAAATATGCATGTGGATGCATTTTAAACTCAGCTGATAAATCTACACCGGCCGCTTTCTAAAGTTTTCTAGTGTACTTTAGAAACATATATGTAACTCTTCTTTTTCAAGCTCAGAAGAACCTGATGTGGTCTGCTTGTGCTTTCTATGAGTCTAACAGCTCAGGTCACTGAGTGCACATTATTTCACTTTGGCTGTTTTGTTTATGCAATTTCCTGTTTTATTAATGGGAAATAGGAAGCTACATCTGTTTGTGCAATTAATCTAATGCTGGAACAGTGTTTGAAGTCATGCCTTTAGCTCCATGTAAATATTGAGTTTCATTTTTTTAAGTATGTTATTTTAAACACTCATCTAAATGCATCTTTTGTGTGCACATCTAAGTTATTTGTGTGGATGTGTGTGGGGTAGGGGGGCATGGATAAAATATACAGTATCTCGTGTTATAAAACATTAATACCTTTGGGTGTTTGACACATGATGTATTTACTTTGCAAAAAGGGCCAGCAAACCTTTGAAAATGTATGTTAGTGGCCTCAGTTCAGAGTGAACATGTGTGTTTACCAAAAACAGAACAGAGAGGACTACAGGACATTCACCATCAGACATTAAAAAAAGAATATACAGTGAGGAAAATAAGTATTTGAACACCCTGCAATTTTGCAAGTTCTCCCACTTAGAAATCATGGAGGGGTCTGAAATTTTCATCTTAGGTGCATGTCCACTGTGTGAGACATAAATCCAGAACTCACAATGTATGATTTATTAATAATTTATTTGTATGTTACTGCTGCAAATAAGTATTTGATCCCCTACCAACCAGCAAGAATTCTGGCTCACACAGACCTGTTAATTTTTCTTTAAGAAGCCCTCTTATTCTGCACTCTTTACCTGTATTAATTGCACCTGTTTGAACTTGTTACCTGTATAAAAGACACCTGTTCACACAATCAATCACACTCCAACCTGTCCACCATGGCCAAGACCAAAGAGCTGTCTAAGGACACCAGGGACAAAACTGTAGACCTGCACAAGACTGGGATGGACTACAGGACAACAGGCAAGCAGCTTGGTAGAAGACAACAACTGTTATGATTATTTATTAGAAAGTGGAAGAAACACAAGATGACTGTCAATTTACCTTGGTCTGGGATTCCATGCAAGATCTCACTTTGTGGGGTAAGGATGATTGTGAGAAAGCTCAGACCTACACAGGAGGACCTGGTCAATGACCTGAAGAGAGCTGGGACCATAATCACAAAGATTACATTAGTAACACATGATGCTGTCATGGTTTAAAATCCTGCAGTGCAGCAAGGTCCCCCTGCTCAAGCCAGAACATGTCCAGGCCCGTTTGAAGTTCACCAGTGACCATGTGGATGATCCAGAGGAGGCATGGGAGAAGGTCATGTGGTCAGATGAGACCAGAATAGAGCTTTTTGGAATCAACTCCACTTACCATGTTTAGAGGATGAGAACAACCCCAACAAAACCATCCCAACCATGAAGCATGGGGGTGGAAACATCATACTCTGGGGGTGCTCTTCTGCAAAGGGGACAGGATGACTGCACCATATTGAAGGGAGGATGGATGGGGTCATGTATTGTGAGATTTTGGCAAACAACCTCCTTCCCTCAGTAAGAGCATTGAAGATGGGTCATGGCTGGGTCTTCCAGCATGACAATGACCCCAAACACACAGCTAGGGCAACTAAGGAGGGGCTCCGTAAGAAGCATTTCAAGGTCCTGGAGACCTGGCCAGTCTCCAGACCTGAACTCAATAGAAAATCTTTGGAGGGAGCTGAAACTCCAAACCTGAAAGATCTAGAGAAGATCGGTATGGAGGAGTGGACCAAAATCCCTGCTGCTGTGTGTGCAAACCTGGTGAAAAACTACAGGAAATGTTTGACCTCTGTAATTGCAAACAAAGGTTACTGTACCAAATATTAACATTGATTTTGACAGGTGTTCAAATACTTATTTGCAGCAGTAACATACAAATAAATTATTAAAAAAATCATACATTGTGATTTCCGGATTTTTTTTTTTTAGATTATGTCTCTCACAGTGGACATGCACCTAAGATGTAAATTTCAGACCCCTCCATGATTTCTAAGTGGAAGAACTTGCAAAATCGCAGGGTGTTCAAATACTTATTTTCCTCACTATATATATATATATATATATATATATATATATATATATATATATATATATATATATATATATGCCTTTTTTGTTTATATCTTTGGTTTTTTTTTTGCTCCCATTTTTTTACATTATGTTATTATACTGTATGGAGAAGTGGGGCTATATACTGTGAATTCATGACTTCAGCCACTACTTTTCGACACGTGAACTCAGTGCTCCAACATGCTGGTCTTTTCTTCACTGTGTTTCTTTGGAATTTTTACTGTTATTGTGGCGTAAGCAGTGGGTTTCTCCTCTAAGTCTGGTCTGCTTGAAGTTTCTTCCTCAATAAATGGCAGAGGGAGTTTTTTCCTTACCACTGTTGCCTATCTGCTTGCTCAGGGGGGTTGGTAAGGTTTGATCTTAGCCATGTGAAGCACCTTGGGGTGATGTGATTTGGACTATATAAATAAATTGAAATTAATCATAATCAAAGAATTCACAATGAGCAGTGGCTTGAAATCCTTCTGAAAAGGTGCTTGTGGTGAAAATAATTTCCCTGTCGTGGGGTGCCCAGCTGCCTTATTTCCCCTTTAGTGTACTTTATCTTGCTGTTCCACACCAGTGAAGGTTTTCCAAAGTTTATGGGGTTTCCCATCAGTTTCATCATTGCCATTTCTCACCTCCTGTCATTCAAGCGTTGCTTGTATATGATTAATGTTCAATCATTCAGTCCTACAAATAATCATGGCCAACATCATTAACCTGGTTGACCTCACCATTCCTTGTCAAGCTCATTTTTCTTGATGCGATGCCTGTTGTTGCTCTATTCATCAAGCTATCCTGACATGAACTCCAAACACCAGGAGAGGTGAACAGCATGTTTTATTGATTTGCTGTCAATGTTTGGAACTGACCAAGTACAATGCCATATGAAGCTCAAACTTTTGTATTGTTTGTGAAAAACAAGAGCCTCGATTTCTATTATTGAAATAAATATTTGTTGGAAAACCCCAGTGAAAATATATTACTATAGAATAGGATGACCTTTATTGTCATCCTACAAAATGTGCAACAAGATTGGAGAGAGTGTCACTCTTTTTCAGTGCAAATAGATAAAGTGAAAAAAAGTCTAAATAGTTCTAAGTATAAAATCCTACAGGACAATGCAATGAAAATTTCTATTTGCAAATATAAGAATATAAGATAATTGTATTGCATGGAATGAATAAGTACTGAGATAGTGTCCAGAGCAGCAGCACTGACAGTGATACATTTTTTTGCACATTGTATGCTACATTGATGGTTGTTTCCAGTTCCTGGTTCAAGGCCTCCATGTAATGCAGAGTTGCATCACAAAGTGCATCTGGTGCAAAACGTGCGAAATCAACATACTGATCCACCCTGGAGTCGCTCTGGTGACCCAGAGTGAAACAAAGGAGAAGCCGAAGGGACTTACTGTTTATGTAGTATAAATAGAACATCCTGTGTGAGTCTGTCCTCTGAAAGCCTGTTCAGTTTCCATGCACAGCAACGCATGGGGGGGTGGCTGTTGTCACCACAGTCTGTAGTCAGGACCGTGGACAGTTCCTTGGAGATTAGCTATGGACATCCAGCTTCATATAAAACATGCAGAAATGGTTCTCATTTCATACATGTCCCCTCTGATTCTGTGAACATGAGACTATATGAACACCAGAGTGATCATGTTGTCATGGGAATGCGCATTTGCAGATCATTGCCTTCACCTAACAGTTTATTGTGAGAGGTGCTTAATGTGATGTGGAAAACACCGCACAACTCAATTCTCAAGGCACATTCATTTTTGGTTTAATAAATGTTCATTAAATGACAGTTTCAGTTAAAATGTGATTGTCTTATTTTGGGCATACATAAATGTGTGTGTTTGAATTTCATTTGGGCTTATGGTCATTAATTCATGCAAAATCCACAAGTACATACTACTATTTACTTCATGTTACCACCCACTCATTTGCAGCATTATTCTGAGTAAATCACCTGCAAAATATTCTCCTTTCAAAAACCACAAATGTTTAGTAAGCCCACACAATTTACATGGCAATATTATTTAATTTAACTTTTATTTAACCAGGTTAGTCCCATTGAGATCTCAAGGGAGACCTGGACAATTATGTTTCCAATTCACCTAACCTGCATGTCTTCAAATGTGGGAGGGAACCGGAGCAGCCAGAGGAAACCCACGCAAACATGGGGAGAACATGCAAACTCCACACAGAAAAGCCACAGGTGGGAATCGAACCAATGACCTTCTTGCTGTGAGGCAACAGTGCTAACCACTAATCCACCATGCTGCCCACTGTAATAATAATTATTATTTTTAAATTATCAGTATTATTATTTCTTGTCGTCCATGTATTTTTTTATGTGTTTTCAGTTATATACTTACATTGGACTTACTAAATAATATCATGCATGCAGATGCCACTTGGTTATTAGATGGACACTGACGGGTTATCAATCCCACAACGTTCTTGATGTGAGGCAACAGTGCTAACTACTAAGCCACCGTGCTGGCAAATTATGGGATCTTAGTAAATCAAACCCACTGTGTGTACAAAAGACCAGGTTGAAGGGAAGTAGGCCAGGAGCACGTAAGGTGGGTTCAAATTTTTCTATCATGGTGTGGATGTGACGGTAAATGGTGTGGCGAAAAACAAATTAAGAGTGCACTGAAAGAGAACTGTCAAAGAGAGTGATGAATGTGAAGCTTGAAAAGGGGTGATGCATGTCATCAGGGCATCCAGTCATGTACATAGGTTTATGGGCAGTGACAATTTTTACAGTTTTGCATCCGAACACCAACACAATGGATTTGAAGTAATGCAACCAAGATATGCCTGCTGTGCACACTTTTGGCTGTAATTCAAGACATTTAACAAAAATATGGCATAAATCATGTAGGAGTTCCAGCCATTTTTATACAACCCCAAATTGGAAAATTTGGAAAATGGAAGAAAAAAGCAACCCATCCCACACTAAAGCATTTAGCACTTTGTAATGTTACCATTCCTTCTCAGAGCACTTAAAATATGTTTTGGCATTACAGATAAAAGCAATAGGGCATTTTAGCTGTTGTTTTGTCCCCAAACATGTCTTTAGGTGCAGCACAGTATATGGTCATCATTGCATTTTCATTACAAAATTCTCAGCTTATTCTCTGCTGGGGATAGGTCATGACTGCAGGCACAGAAGTCCAGTGTCCATGCACTCCTCCTCCCCAGCCATGCTTTTGTAATTATGCAGAATGTGGTTTTTCATTGTCTTGTTGAAAAATGCAAAAGTCATCCCTGGAAAAGATTTCACTTTGAAGGCATTATATGTTGATCTAAAATCTGTTTATCCCAGAAAAAAAAAAAATCTGGAATTTTGATTCATTTGACCACAGTACACTTTTCCAATCTTTCATGGCACAGTCCAGATGCATCAGAACCCAAAAAGCTCAGGACCACATCTGGATAAGGATGGCATCTCTATTTTTTGCACAGTAAAGTTTTATGTGATATTTATGAATGTATTGTAGTGCTTGACAAAGGTTTCCCAAAGCAATTCCTTGCCCATGTGATTACATAAAAAAGTATGGTTATCCCTTGGTGGTCATAGTGATTTCTATGGTACTGCTCTATAAACCCATTAAGAATTGAACAAAACAATGGTACACTTTATTAATTTTTTTTTACTTAAATGAAGAAACAGTTTTTTTTGTTGTTGTTTTTGACAAAGTGAAAAAAGAACAAAAAGCCAACATTTACTTGTAACATGTAACAGATAATTTTACACTTGTCTCTTCAACAAAGAATGAACTAATGAGCTATTGAGCACATTTTTGAAATGTAGAGTATTGGACATAATGAGCACAGCATGATCTCACAAAGTGTAATGATTTACTCTGGGGTTGAGAAAAGAGACAAGATGAGGGACATGTTAGGATATTTTTGTTTATTTGTTTGTTTTTATTAGCGTATGTGACTGTGCTGAGTATTCCACTGACTTCTTTGCAGTGTATGCAGTGATTTATGTTATATTGCAAAGCACATTTATTTTACTCATTGCATAATGAAATATGCTATACAAATAAATACAGTTCTAAAGTTCTATAAACTCCTGTGAATTGAAGTGCAGAGGATGAAAATGTGAGTAGCTGAGGAGGAGGCAGATGGATAGAGTAATAGATTAATGGGAGACATAAAGGAATCAATGTGAGTTGGAGGAGGTGCAGCATCAGCCTGTATGGAGATGTTTGATCAAACATATCAAGAAGAAGTAGGAAAAGATTAAAGAAGAAAAATGTCTGAGCATTGGCATCAAGAGCATAATCACTCCATTATTTGACAAATTAGTCTAATTCCTCCTTTTAGAGAATATTTTTACCTCCACCAAAGAAGTTGGAGGAGGTTATGTTTTGGCCCTTGGTTGTCTGTCTGTCTGTGAACAGCCTGGAGCCAACAATGTTTCATATGTCATTATGAAATTTTTACTGAAGATTCATATCGTTGATAGGCAAGAAGTGATTAAATTTAAAAGGACAAAGGCCAAAGTCAGGAAAAATCTTTGAAAACTGAAAAAAATCCCTGCCTTTAATATTGAAGGCTTTTTCAAAAATCCATAACTCTGTCAGAAAAGATCAACTTTTGCTCATATTTGAGCTTGTTATGTAGGATTTATATCCTGTGTCGACTGACAAAGCTTGATATGGATTTGATCCAGATTACAGATTTTGTGGCCATTTTAATTTAACATTGAAAACCCCAACACTCTTCTCTCTCCATGCACCTGGGGCTGTAGGCTGATGAACTGGGAGGACTCCATTTTCACACAAGGTTTAGGCATTAAATATTGAAAAAAAAAATCTACTTGAGATTGTTGTGTGTTGGGGGGGGCGTGGCTGGATGTTTTGGTGTTCTTTTCTTTTCTTTGCTCTCCAGGTGGCATGAGGGCTGATTTGTCTGTGAAGAAGGTGCTGGCTGAAGAGTCTTCACCCTCATCAACATCATGGAAAGCACCTGTGCTTGGTGCTCACGTGCAACCTGGACGACTTGCAGCTGAAGCAGATAATTGGATGGCGTTCTGCATTTAAGTCATGTGTGATTCAAGCAGAACTGCCGGGAACTCGACCTTGTGACGTTCGTTTGTGAGACGCTGAGGACCGCGCCTGGGTTTTGACACATCGAGCCCGTGAAGCAGGGAGGGGTGAGGACACATGCTGTCAGCACACACGAAAGGTAATTAAGTGTTTAAGTACTTGTTGATAGTAACTTGGTGTTTTGTTACACAGTGTACTGGAATTGTAAAGAGAATTGCGTAGTTTGCTTCTCACTGCTGTGGCGTGAAGGATAAGTGATCCTCCACTTGTTGTGAGAGGCTGCTCATTTGCATAAAGTAAAAGAAAGGACACTGACCTGAGTGTGTTGCTGGCAGCGTGTGTTTATTGGAAGATATAGTTGTATCTGTTGATTTACCTCACCGTCTCTTTGCTTCACAGAGAATCAGTTTGTCGTGTCCACCTGGGGGGTGTTTGGCGGTGGTAGGAATTCCAGGAGCGCCGGCTTTAATCCTTGCGGGCGCTGGAGAGCGAGCCACGAATCACTCCACCAGAGGGACGTTGTTTTTTATGTTTTTACACTTTTAAAACACAGGTGTATAATAAATAGTTTTTGTTTGGAACCGTTTTCTGGTTATTTTTAGCGCTGGGTCCTGTCTGACGCAGGTTCGCTCCTCAATCCGCGTCGACACATAACAGAGATATGTTATTAAGACGTGAAACATTCATTGTTTATGGCCAAAAACAGTTTAGGGGCTCTAATTACACACTCCAACCTTATTACAAAGAAGGATCACTCCAAATGCATCACAGTGCACAAGACAGAATGCACAATTAACTATGCATCAACAGGTCTTGACTTATCTGGAAAAGCAGGTTCCTCTACGTGGGTAAGGCCTAGAAGTGAAATGCATCAGAAAACTCACAGTTTGAACAAGAACGTGATTCATTGTCATGGTTCACATCATTTTTAACATTTTTGTTTTAAATTGCAAAATGAACAGTGTCAGTAAATAAAAATAGCTTTTGTCAAAACCATGGAAAATGAACACTAAATAAATAAAACAGATCTAAGTTTACAACTTCAGATTCCTTTGCAAGATCACAAGAATGTCATCACTGTGTATAGCATTTTCAGCATAACAATTTGTGAGGCAAACCACTCGACACACACAAAAAAGATTATTTTTCCAGAGCTCAGTGGACTTTCAGCCTCTTTGGCTCCACCCATGCTGTTTCAGGGAGCTCACAAACTTCATAAATTCTTATTGAGCCTGAGGACCACCAGGCTGGTGCTTACCTCCAGTTTCTGGGACATGAAGTGGATGAGAGACCAAGACTACCTCTAGATGGGACTCCAGTCCAACACAGGTTACTTCCCAGCTAAGGCAGTGCCCATTTACAGCTGGATGGACTGAGATAATTCACAGACGTAGCATGAGCATGATTCAAACTCAGGCCTTTGTATTGGCAGGTCAGCTCCTTATCCACTCAGCTACCTGCTCTCCTGAGGGCTCACAATGTCATGGGGAAAAGAGGGAAGTGCTGCACACACTCCATCCTCAACTCTTGATATTTTAGAGTGGCTGTTTCTGTGCTTGGACTCGAAGTGCATTGAGTGGATTCCAAGCTGACAGTGTCTGTCTGTCTGTCTGTCTATCTATCTATCTATCTATTTATCTATCTATATATATCTATATATCTATATATATATATATATATATATATATATACAGTGGGTTCACCACCTGCAGAGGGGGCCATGGGAGTCGGGTGCAGAGAGGATTGGGTGGAGGGTGCGTGGCCCGTCGGCCCGGTCCATGCTCACAGCCCCTGGCTGTTGCGACGTGGAATGTCATCTCACTGGGGGGGAAGGAGCCTGAGCTTGTGCGGGAGGTTGAGAGATACCGACTAGAGATAGTCAGGCTCACCTCCATGCACAGCTTGGGCTCTGGTACCCAACTCCTGGAAAGGGGCTGGACGCTCCACTTTTCTGGCGTTGCCCACGGGGAGAGGCGGAGAGCTGGGGTCGCATTGCTTATTGCTCCCCAGCTCAGTCGCCATGTGTTGGAGTTCACTCCGGTGAATGAGAGGGCCGCGTTCCTACGCCTTCGGGTCGGGGACAGGTTTCTCACTGTTGTCTCGGCCTACGGGCCGAGCAGCAATACAGAGTACCCAACCTTCTTGGAGTTCCTGGGAGTGGTACTAGATAGCGCTCCGACAGGGGACTCTATTGTTCTCCTGGGGGATTTCAATGCCCACGTGGGCGGTGACAGTGAGACCTGGAGGGGGTGATCTGGAAGCACGGCCTCCCTGATCTGAACCTGAGTGGTGTTCAGTTGTTGGACTTCTGTGCTAGTCACAGTTTGTCCATCACGAACACCATGTTCGAGCACAAGGGTGTCCATTAGTGCATGTGGCACCAGGACACCAGGAGAGCTTCTCCCAGATTGAGGGGGAGGATGGAGACATGGAGTATGCCCCCCCATTACTCCGCAAACATTGATATGACAATCTAGCCTGGTCCAAATTCTGCAGGTGAGAAAATGTTTTTGAGTTACCATATTCCACCATTTTGTTAAACATAAAATAAGGTTTTTTTTATTTTTTTTTTTAAATCATGGAGTGCATTTGTGCTCACCCTGTGTATACAGCCTACTGGTGGCAGAGGTTGTTTGCTTTTAACAGGCTTCATTCATGCAGACACACAACTGGATTTCTCCCACTCACACTTTGATTTATCTGCAACTCTGCATCACAATGTATTAGTTTAGAAAAAAGTCACCTTGACTGTATTGATATTATATAAATGCTACAATTAATCTCTGGTTGATATGCATGCTGAACAATGGCTAGGGGTGTACAGCGGGGGTCAGTCCTTACGGATCACAGATCAACTATGTCAATTGCACCATAACTGATTCCATCTCAGATTCCAGCTGGACACAACAGCAGCAATTGTGCACTCCTCATGCACAGTCACACAGTGCACAGTGAAGTAACAAGTGTTAAAGTATACAATGCTAACTTTACTGTTTAGTGGTTATTGCAACATCTAGCATTAGGTCTTTTGCCAGTTGATTCCTTGCGTATGCATGTATGCTCACTCACCTGCTGCACAGGTACATTTATCACCAGAACGTTTCTCCACACCTTTCCATTGTTTATGATCAATACCACAATGTTGTGCACCTTGCCCACTCCTGTTAGAGGGGTGACAGGTGACATTCTGATTGGTTGATGTTATGATATGCTTACAAATTGCCCTCAACATGCACTCAAAAAATGGCTCTTTGGATGAACTCAATTCAATTATGTGCCAAATTTCCATCTAATAAATACGAGGTCTATTAGAAAAGTATCCGACCTTATTATTTTTTTCAAAAACCATATGGATTTGAATCACGTGTGGTTACATCAGACATGCTTGAACCCTCGTGGGCATGCGAGAGTTTTTTCACGCCTGTCGGTTACGGCATTCGCCTGTGGGCAGTCTTTGAGTGAGGAGTGGCCCACCCTCTCGTCGTTTTTTTCATTGTTTAGGAATGGCTCAGAGACTGCTGCTTTGTTTGATCAAAATTTTTTCAAAACTGTAAGGCACAACTGAGTGGACACCATTCGATAAATTCAGCTGGTTTTCGGTAAAAATTTTAACGGCTGATGAGAGATTTTGGTCTGGTAGTGTCGCCGTAAGGACGGCCCACGACGCCTGACGGCGATCTGCACTTCGAGGCGGCAGCGTCTCGCCATTTCAAGTTGAAAACTTCCACATTTCAGGCTCTGTTGACCCAGGAAGTCGTCAGAGAACAGAGAACTTTCAGAAGAAGTCGGCATGAGGAGTTTATTCGGACATTCCATTGTTAACGGACATTTTGTAATGAAAGAACGTGCGGGCAGAGTCGCATGTCGGGCCGGACCCGACCGCGGGGGTTCGCGACAGGAAAAACACCTCCGTTGGAAACCTTAACGGGCAAGTTGGAACATGCCCAAGCTGTTAAACAATTTCTCAGTTACTCACTTGTTGAAAGCCATCAAAAGCCGCCTGAATTTTACAAATGGTTTTCAACACGGAGGTGTTTTTCCTGTCGCGGCGCACACAGATTCGCCGAGTCGTCACGGAAACGACTCGGCGAATTTGCGCGCACGTCTTTCATTAAAAAATGTCCTTAAACAGTGGAATGTCTGCATAAAGTACTAATGCCGGCCTCTTCTGAATCTTCTCTGTTCTCTCACGACGTCCTGGTTGAATTAAGCCTTAAATTAGGATGTTTTCAGGTCGAAACAGTCCGACGACGGCGCCTGGAAACGCTACAGGATGTCCCGCTCTGTGGGAAGTCCTTACACCAACAGAAACACCCCATCATCTCTCATCAGCCGTTAAACTTTTCACCGAAAAAGTTTCGGCTGCTCCCTTGTTTGCACTCAGGGTCGCCACAGCAAATCCAAGTTGGATCTGCATGTTGAATTGGCACAGGTTTTACACCGGATGCCTTTCCTGACGCAACTCCACATTACATGGAGAAATGTGGTAGGGGTGGGATTTGAACCCGGAGCCTTCTGAACTGAAACCAAGCGCATTAACCACTTGGCCACCACCCCTGCTACCGAAAACCAGCTTAATTTCTCAAATAGTATCCACTCGGATATTCCTCACAGGTCCAGAAAAAATTTTGATAAAGCAACACGCGCCGTCTGGAGCAGCGTGTGAAACAAAGGAATTCAGCCGAGAGGGCGGGACCACATCTCACTCAAGGCCTGCCTACAGGGAAATGATGTCACCGACACGCGTGAAAGAACTCACGCATGCGCACGAGGGTTCAAGCATGATTGGTGGAATCGCACGTCATTCAAATCCATATTGTTAAAAAAAAAAAAAATAAAAGGGTCAGTTTATTGTCGAATAGACCTCGTATATGTAGCCCCAACTCAAATAAAACACATCCATGCAACATAATGTAATTTAATTTAGTCGGGACTACATATATTTATGAGATAGAAACCCAATCCAATAAGGCAGTGTTTGAGTGTATCACTCAAACAAATAACTCATTGGATGAACTCAATTCAATTATGGGCAGGATTTCCATCTAATAAATATATATAGTCCCAACTAAATTAAATTATCTTGCATGGATGCACTGAGTCAGTTTTTTGAGTGGATCACTCAACCAAATGACTCATTGGATGAACTCAATTCAATTATGGGCAGCATTTGCATCTAATAAATATAAATAAGTCCAACTAAATTAAATGAAATTATCTTGCATGGATGCAGTGAGTCAGTTTTTTGAGTGTATCACTCAACAAATGACTCATTGGATGAACTCAATTCAACTATGGGCAGGATTTCCATCTAATAAATATATGTATAAATTATCTTGCATGGATGTGCTTTATTTGAGTTGGGGTTCCATATATTTATTAGATGGAAATCCTGGTCAAAATTGAATTGAGTTCATCCAATGCATCATTTTTTGAGTGTAGAATAAATGCCTCTAGTTGTGTAATATTCATTTCAAATGGGTTATACTGCTATTACGTCAATGCACTGTGTATGCAGTCAAGCTCGTACCTAAAACCACAATTGTGCCACTGTCTAAATATTTATTGAACACATTGTAAAAATCATAATTGCTTTCTTCCTTTTAACAGATACTTGAAAGAGGGCTTTCCACTCATCTTCATGCTCCAAGGCTGTTTTATTTCTCTGTTACTGCATCACAGCCAAACATTTGTGCATAAAATTCCCTGGTTACATAAGCCTTGCATAATAGAAGAACACAGAGTGAGCAAATATCTTCCAAGGATTTCATGTCAATGAAATAGATTTATATATATATATATATATATATATATATATACAGATGTAGTAGTGTGGTATTAAGGGCAATGGTAAGTGTCTGTATAATTTCTTCAAAACAAAAAGGAACAGCTACAATAATATTAATAATGCCTATTGTTTCTGTTTTGTTTTTTTTTGTGTTTTTTTTACAGCACCGTATTATACAAATCCAGGTTGTCAGACAAATTTTCGGCAGAGATTTTAAAGCAGCACTGTGCTTTTCTTATGCTGTCCCTTATTACATCACTCTCATAATTTGTATTGGGCTTTCAGTTTCTCTGTCAGTCATGGACGGCTTGTCTCAGTTCTCCAGAAGGAATCTGTGTGGGAGTGATTGTTCCAGACTGAAGAGCCTGTCATCATTGTCTTGGGTTTAGTCAAAATTGGTGGCACAGGCCTTGAAAGCCATAGTGATATCTATTGGCTTACTCTTTGCAGCCATCTGCGCTGTGCAATCACAGCACCCTTGTGTAATTCTTTCTGAATATCCAAATACATGCTGCTGCACCATAGCAGGGTGTCAGGATGTAGTTATGTATAAGTGGTGTGGCCTATACATAAAGCTACATAATTTAAAACACTAGGTACATCCACAATTGCAATCAAAATTGTATTCAAACAAAATTGTATTCAGTCCACTCAGACGTGCAATTACGAGGTCTGTTAGAAAAGTAATGGACCGTTTTA
Source organism: Thalassophryne amazonica (assembly GCF_902500255.1). Classification (NCBI taxonomy): domain Eukaryota; kingdom Metazoa; phylum Chordata; class Actinopteri; order Batrachoidiformes; family Batrachoididae; genus Thalassophryne; species Thalassophryne amazonica. The sequence continues at coordinate 122,426,894 of NC_047104.1, forward strand.
TTTTTTGCAAAAACTATATGGATTTGAATCATGTGTGATTGCATCAGCCAAGCTTGAACCTTCATGTGCATGCGTGAGTTTTTTCACGCATGTCAGTTATGTCATTTGCCTGTGAGCACACCTTGTGGGAGGAGTGGTCCAGCCCCCTCGTCGGATTTTCATTGTCAGGAAATTGGCTGATCGACTGCCGCTTTGCTTCATCAAAATTTTTTCAGAAAGTGTGAGAGACAGCCAAGTGGAAACCATTTGGAAAATTCAGATGGCTTTCAGTGAAGATCTTATGGGGATCACACAGATTAAGGACAATTACAACTGGATTAAAGACGGCCCACAGTGGCGGATGGCGCGCCGCGCACCGAGCGGCGATCGACAGGCTCAAACGACCAGATCATTTCCAAAGTGAACGCTTTGTTGATCCGGGACATCGTCTGACTACCAGAGAAATGGCAAGACAGCTGGACATAGCACTTTTTTGGCACATTCCACTGTTACAGGAGGTTTTGTAATGGAAAGAGGAGCGGAGGAAAAAAAATAAAAAATCATACATGGAGTATAAGCAAGAAAAAGAGAAGTAGCATCTGTTTTCTTTTTAACAGGAGGTAGTTTGGAGACAAATGCCTTGCTTGGTCTGTATACCCTACATTTTTGACAATAATAACATGTTAAACTGATTCCAGGAGTATAATTTTGAAAATGTTTGCAATGCACAACAGAAAAAAAAGAATATTTTCTACAGGGCTATACACAGTGCTGACAGCAATTTCCAAATGTGTATCAATATGTCCTCCCTTCACAAACTATCTGTGGGAGAGCAACAAACAAACCAGAGGAAAAAAGTGGCTATATCTGTGCATGTTTATTCCCCAGACCATTTCTCTTATTAAACCTCTCTGCAACCTCTGTAAGGCTTTCCCAAGGCCACCGTGAGTGAATTTTGGCTGTTCTACTGCCAATCTTGTTGAACAGCATTTCAACAAGAGTTTATTTTCAAGAGTTAACAAATTTGTTTTCTGTCACATGTTGAAGCAGGCAATGCCAACTTTTATTTCACTGAAGTTAATCCAAAACCTTTTACATGCATTGTGATGGTGTTATTAATGGCATATACTCCCATCAGCAATGGCATTGTGACCACGGATAGTTATAGTGAATCACACATTATTTTGTTACAATGGCACCTGTAGAGTTCACAGTCACTACAAGTGGGTAAGATATGTTAAGCTGGAAGGTAACATTTTGTCCTCAATATTGACGTGTTGGAAGCATGAAAATGCAGACGCGAAAAGATCTGAGTGACTTTGACATGGGCCAGATTGTGATGGGTAGATGACTCAGCAAGAACATCCCCAAAACTGTGGGATCTTGTGGGATGTTTCCGGTCTGTAGGCCACAGTACCTACCAAAAGTAGTCCAAGCAAGGAAAGTATTAAATTGTTATGGTTAGAGGTCCGCATGGGACCGGACCAGTTCAGGCGATGGACTCAAATGCTGGGAGCAATGACAAGAATAGGTGTGAATGAAAGAGATTTATTTACAAAAATGAATAACAAAGGATTAAATGTGCTGAGGCTGGAGATGGTGCCTGCAGAGCCAGGACAGGGCCCGCTTGTAGAGGTGGAAAGTTGGGAGCTGCAGTGCAACCGGAGCCAGGCTTGGGAGTTAGAGAGTGGGTTGAAATCAGGACAGATGGGACAGGAACTGGAGCCAGTTAGAATGCACAGAGCTGAGGATGGAGGAACGTTCTGAGAAGACGAGGAGAACTAAGGTGAGTGAATGCACTTGTAACACTGGAAGCCTTTAACAACAGAATGTTCACAGGAGGCTTAAAGCAGGAACATTCATAGTTCAGGAATTGTTCACAGAGGTCAGAGCTAAGCAGAAGCGCATCTTCTGACGCAGTTCAATTCAGCTTGACTTGGCTTCAGAAATTACTTAGAAGTTCTTAGTAGTTCTGCATAACACTTCATACAGTTCTTGGAAATGCACAATCACTGACAAGAGCAGAATGAGAGGTGGAATCTCACAAACTCTGAGATGGCAGGAACTTAGCTGAATGGTGCAGAGCAGCACGCTCTGAGGCAGAGTGCAGACGAGCAGTGGCACAGCTGCGAGTTCCAAAGTGACGTTGTAGGTACTGGAGTGGAAGCCAGGAGACGTTGCAGCATGGAAGCTGCGCAGGAAGGCGTCTGGAAACACCAAAGGTCAAATAGAGAGACCAGGTTACCTCTGAGAGGAGCTGTGGAAAGCTCAGAAATTGCACTCAGGGTATCTCCAGGAAATGGTATCAGAAGTCAGAGTGCATGGAAACAGTGGCATGGAAGCCTGGTATGATGAGGTTGAATCAAGGTAACATATGGGTAGAATGTGGTGTGGAAGCCTTAGCAAGAATCTGGCGTAGACAGGGTCCGAGAAGAATCTAGGAAAGACTTAGCTCAAAGCCGGTGTTTAAGTAACCCCGGCTTCTCCTTCATCAGAATTCTCTCTTATCAGTGTCGGGATGGGCTTGAATGAAGGCCGAACAAAGTTTGAAAGAGCTGACCACTCCATTTCAAACTTTCCAGGTCCTTGCTAAGACTGGCCATCTCTCTCCTTCTGCAAAAGCTTGATCCAAACATCAATTCACTCCAATAAAAGACCAGCACACACAGTACAGGACAACCACACCACATTATCACAAACTGCTTTTCTTTTATCTGTTCAAATGAGATCTCCTCACATTCCATAATCCATGTTTTTTAAACTGGTTTTTAACCTGTATTAGTGTGAAAGTATCCAGTACTTTTGCAACATTGATTATTTTACCCAGAAACAAATTACTTAATTACATCAATATTCTCTTGTTCTTTTTAACCTGCTGCTAAATGAATTGTAACATTTTTGATCATAAATTCACATATGCTACATAGAAATTAAACTATGAATTGATTAAAAGTAATTACATTAACAGCTGTTTTAATAGAATGTTATAGTCTTCACACAGAATCTTGAGTCTTCACAAAAGGTTAGAAACTTTAGTGGGGGAAGAGGCCCATAATAACATCACAAAGTTCATAGTTCAATGGCTGAGCATTTAAAAAGTAAGGAGCGGCAAATCAGGAAGTTTCACAACCTTTTAGTGCAGAAAAGGCATACTTTCAGTGGGAGTAGTTTTAAAGATACACCCAGACAAATTAGTGACAACAGGGAAAATTGGGTAAATTCACCTGCATCACCTCTGAGGCCGTCTCAGCTGTGAGGCAGAGACTGCTGGAGGACGTGTCTCTACTTGAAAGGACAAAACTCACACCTGCCAACCAGCCAGACAACATCTGCCAACTGCTGGAGATCTGTCTTAACACCACGTATTTCCTGTTTAGGGGTAATTACTACAGGCAGATCCATGGTTGTGCGATGGGGTCTCAGATATCCCCCATTGTGGCCAATCTGTACATGGAGCAAGTGGAGAAGACAACCTTGACATCTTTCACGGGCATCCCTCCCAGTCACTGGTTCAGATATGTCGATGACACATGGGTTAAAATCAAGCAACAGGAGATTGAGGACTTTACAGAACACATCAACTCGGTGGACTCCAATATCAAGTTCACACGTGAGGATGCCAGATTCAACCATTTAGCCTTCTTGGACTGTGATGTTACGATTGGAGAGAACAGGCAGCTCCAGACAGGGGTTTACAGAAAACCAACTCACACTAACCAATATCTGCTCTTTGGCTCAAACCACCCCCTTGATCACAAGCTCGGGGTGATCAGGACTCTTCACCACAGAGCCCTACAGGTGCTCACAACTGCAGAGGGAATGGCTAAAGAACAATAACTTGTCCGGAAAACCCTCACAGTATGTGGGTACCCACGATGGTCCCTGGACAAAGTGCAGAAGTCCCAGAGAACAAAGAGACCAGATAGACAGGAGACGGAGACAAGAAGAAGAGGAGTGTCTCTCCCTTATTTAGCAGGAGTAGGGGAAAAACTACAGAGGATCTTCAGACAGCACAAAATCCCAGTTTACTTTAAACCGGTTACACCTTGAGACAGAAATTAGTTCACCCTAAGGACAGGATCCCTAGTTACAAACAGAGCAATGTAGTGTATTCTATCAGATGTCAGGAAAACTGTAACGAACACTACATAGGTGAGACTAAGCAACGTTTACACAAAAGGCTATACCAGCACTGCAGAGAGGGCGCCGGTGGACCTCAGTCTGCAGTTCATCTCCACCTTAAAGACACTAACCACACGTTTGAGGACAAGGAAGTTAAAATCTTAGCCAGAGAGAAGAAATGGTTTGAGAGAGGGATCAAGGAGGCATTCTATGTGAAACAGTTGAAAGCCAGCCTTAACCGGGGAGGGGGTCTGAGACACGCTTTGTCCCGTTTACAATGGGGTACTCAGGTCAAAGGAGTTTCAGTCTTTTGTTCATGGTAATGAGTCATTCACATAATCAGGAGAGTCGTCAAGGGAGCCATCAGGAGAGGCATCGGTTCCATCATTAGGAGGGATAGCTACCCTGTCATTAGGAGGGTGCTAACTAGAGCACAATAGGTGCTAATTTGAGCTACTGTTTAGTCACTATCCTTAGCAGTCTGCCTCTCGGTAGGAGGGGTCTTGTTAGGTTTAAAACTCCAGCTTTTGTGGTTTCTGTTTATTCTTCTCTACAAGAGTCAAGACAGAAGTCAGACTACCAGAGCAAGAATTTTAGCTGAGGAAGCTTCTGCTATTTGAAGCGAAACGTCCTCACGTCAAGCAACCCAGTCCAGTAGAAGATTCAAGCTTCTCTACAACTTTCTTTAAACTGAACTTTATTCTGAATTAATTACATGAAATATATTTACACCTGCAGATCATACTCTGAGTGTTTGCTTGTTTGTTTACTTGTGTTCCCTTTTATTTTCCCTTTTTATTTTAAGGAAAAACATCTGAGTCATTCAGCAAAAGGGAAGGACACCTCACATGACAGGACAGAAGCAAACTCCTCTGTGTACCTAACACCAGGGGTGCCAGTAAGGGAAGAATAAGGAGAAGGATTCTAGAGGCCCCTAATTCAATTATAGTACTAACAAAATAATATTGGGGGGGGGGGGGGGGGGGGTAGTAAGCTTTGTTTTCATGGGGTCCAAAATCCCTGTCGGCATCCCTCCCTAGCAAGTACTCAGCTTTTATAAAATTATTTCTCAGTTTTCGAAATAACTACTCCCACTCTTCTCTCTTCCTCCCCCTTGGCCATGCAGTGAGTTAACCCGTCAATGCCCATCTATATATTAATAGCCAAGTGGGCATGTAATAATAAAATAATAATACTGATAATAACAATATAATAATGGCTATTATTATAGTGTGTATATGATAACAAGAACCTAAACAATTTATACATTAAGACAGTAAATTAACATTAAAACTACATAATTAACAGGAAATAAAAGGGTTGAGTTCGACCTCTAAAAATTGTTGAGGTCTAGGGTCTATGGTTCTAAAAACATTCTGGACTCACACACCATTCCAACTCATTATAGAAACTTTTCATAATTTATTAGCACCCTTGAAAAATGTCAGCTACCTATTTTATAAACACTACCCAATCTAGAGCCTCTGGAGCCCCACGAGCAATGTGCGAGTATTACTTTTAGGGGGTCACAGATCCCTCATTGGGTCAGGGCTGTTTTGGTGGAAAAAAGGGGGTCCTCACAGGATTAGCCAGGTGGTCACAATGTTCTGGCTGATCAATGACTATAATTATCTGATAACTTGGAGTAATGAGATAACAGTAGTGTAGTGTTTAACCCTCTGGGGTCCAAGGGCATTTTTTGGACAGTTCACTGGGATAAATGTTTTATTATTGCTGTTAACAGCTCTCCCTGCATCCCACAATCAAGTTTTATGTCTCTTTTTTCAGGACAACCTGTGCTTTCATAATATATATGCTTTTGTTGTGTTTTATAAGTGTAATAAAGAATGCGCAAATGTAAAATATTGAAACAAATCAGATTATTGGTATATATATATATGTATCAAAGAATTGAAGGCATTGGAGAGAAATCCAGATGTGTTAATCTGATTTCTCATAATCAGATAAAGGTCGTTATCGGATAAAATGTATCGGACTAGCTGTTTTCATGACCACTTAATAATCAGAAAACAGCCAGTAATCACATAATGATAGGGTTTTTAGTGCATGTAAATGGGGCTTGTATTATTTTCTAGTGAAGTGAAAAAGCCTCATAAGCATTTATATTAATTTATCTTCAACATGCAGTTGTAGATATTTTTACTGATGTAGGCTTACATAACTAACACTGTTCTCATCTTCCATTTTGATATTTCACAATCATCTAAAAAAATTAGATTTCATGAAATTATTTAATATTAGAATATATACGATAATATTGTGGATTTAATCTAATGTCATAATTTCTTTTTCCGTTCAAGTGGGTCTACAAAGTCCCAGCTTCTTGCTCATAATGCAGTATAATTAAGTCAGGATTGCTCAAGGCTGCTATACCTTCAAATAAAGGAAATATAAAAATTTTAAGAGATATAAAGTTTGGGAAACATTGGACTGAAAGGTATGAAACAAGTGGCAATTAGAAAATATAAATTTGTTAATTTTGCTGCAAAGTAAGATGATTATAGGTTGACAAATTTGTATGTTAAAAAATACACTGGAAAACATTTTTAATGTAGTGCTTTCTGAAGAGCAGATACCTCTCTGGGACAGGAGTTGAACTATACCAATATGTAGACCTACGTTTGATTCTTGGTCTATGCCTACACGATGACTGTCTGTGTCTTGTCCATGTTCAAGGATGCATCAGTTAGCAGAAAAGCTAATCTGCTAACAATAAAGTTAGCTTTGCTAATTAGCAGACAGCGGATTAGCGGAAGAGTACCCACCACTGCTCCAGTCCACCCAACTCCAAATGGGTACAAGCACTGCCTGGGGGGTGTAATCTACGATGAATTGGTGTCCAGTCCAGGGGAAATAGTACACCCTCATCATCTTCACTCTCGGTATTTTTAGCTTCATAATGATCCCAAAAACAGTTACTTCAAATGAATCAGTAGCAAGCTATTTTAAACTAAGGGTGTAATGGTACATGTATTGTATTGAACCATTTCGGTACGGGATGTTCGGGTTTGGTACAGGGGCTGTGCACGGGTGAGTTTGCATTGTGTGTTTACATTCAATGTTGCCAACTTAGTGACTTTCTCGCTAAATCTGGCGACTTTCCAAACCCTCTTGATGACTTATTTTCTCAAACGCGACTAGCAACAAATCTAACTACTTTTCCTGGCGGTACCAGAGACGTTTCTGATGTTTGGCGACTGAAAGTGAAAGTCTCTGTTGTCACTGAGTGGCAGCGGGTCTCCCCCTCCTCTACTGCCTGCAGCAGCCTGTAAAGCTCTGAGCGGAAGGATATCTACAGTCCTCCTCACTTGGACTCGCTCAGCCTACTGACCTCGTTTGCTGTGCTTTGATTAAATAGTCCCTGGACTTTGAGAAGCCCTGGCCTTGACAAGTTATTTATTTTAATAAGTGATGGCCATTTTAATGGCAAAATATATAAACAAACAAAGAATCAAGTTTATTTGTGGTTCTAAATATTTTTAAGGTTTATTCACTTTTTTGCCTCTCCCACAATGTTTTTGTTTTCAAAACTTTATTTAAAAAGAAACATTAAATGAACAGCTAATAGACAGATAGAGAAAATAAAATAGATTGTGCAAAAGTAAAGGGATTCTTTAACATTAATTCTCTTTAAAAAAAATCCCATTATCTGAGCCAACCTTGGGAGTGTTTGGAGAAATACAATAACGTCGCCGTGAACTGAACTCGTGGACCTTTCCTCTCATACGGACCTGTAACAAGTTGATGAGAGTGACTCCTTAACACTGATCTACATTCATTAATGAGTCACAAAGACAATGTGAGGGCGTATGTACTGGTGACCTCTGCGCCCAGGGTGATTATCAGATCAGTTTCCATCACAACGTTGGACGATTAAGGATTAATAACAATGCCCTGCTTTATGAACTATTTTTTTTCCATTTCTATCATGGAGTTACATTTATTTACATTTTTGAGCATATATAAGAAATAACCCAGCCATTGTTTTCCCTCTGGAAGCAAAACTCTTTCACACTGTCAAAAGTCTGAGGAGCGGCCCTCCCCCTCGCGCCATTGACAGTGCTTTACACAGAGAAAGCAACAGAGTTATCCAGTAACATTCACATGCAAACTAATGGAGCAATCCTGATAGTTACACACTCTTTGTTTGAGCACGTGAGATTGGCATCAGAGGCTCGTCATCTGCTCCATCTGCTTTCACTGATCGCTGTGCGTAATGGTGCAGGGCGCACTGGAGCCCAATAGTATGTACTTATTGGAGCACCCAGGGGGCTATTCAAACAGGCCAACTAGTAACATATCACTCCTGAAAACAATCTTTGGCTTTTCACGTGAGGTAAATCTGCCCTAAGATTGGATTTTGGAAAACCATGTGATGGTGAACCAATTCTGATTGGACACTCACATTGCGCACGTCATCACACAGCTTCTATGAGGAGTACAAAGGCCGAAGGCTGGCTCGAAAGTCCGCGGAGTTAACTTTTCAGCCAAAAAAAGTAAGTTTCTATATCAAAACTCTTTCACACTGTCAAAGTATGAGATAACTCACATTTTACAGAATACAGCAAGCAGCAATTAATTTTGAACGGTACAATCATTCAACTGTACATTACTGATCAGCATAATTCAAACATCAATGTAATAAACCATATAAACCATTTGATTATAAACAGAGGCAACAACAATATTATTTGCAGTACACATCTTGACCTCATGACCTTTAAACATATCATGGAAAATCATGTCAGGCATTAGTCATGACATTATTCAAATGGTCAGTGCCTGACATGTTTAAACCAACATGTACACCCCCCTTCTAAGCATATGTTATTTCATGAAAACCTAAAACCAAAACACTTTTTTTCAATCATTAATCAAACCATATAATATTGTATCATTTCAAAACCATCATAAATCAATTGAACACCCATCAAAGCATATGTAGGCATACACATTTTCATTCAATTGACATCATGATAAAACCCTTAAAGACTTTATGGCACAAGTCTACACTCTATTCACTCTATTCTGTTTAAATTTGTTTAATATAAATTTAAACCTCTTTATCCTTGATGTAAAAACAGAAAAAAATGATTTGCAAATACTTTTCAACCTATATTCAATTGAATACACCACAAAGACAAGATATTTAATATTCAAACTGATAAACTTTATTGTTATTGTGGAAATATTTCCTCATTTTGAAATGGATGCCGTATTCAATCCATACAATACCTAGTTCAGGGTGTACATATTTCTAAACATTCGTTACTTTTTGAAAATAATGAACACAAAACCTTTCATTCAGTTTGGCAACTTTTAGCATTGTTAGCATGTAAAGCTAATTATGAGTAAAATAGCAGATATTTACATTTATTCTTTACAAGTGGCATGACAAAATTGCATCACTGGTGTGCTTTCATTGTATGTTGTGTGTATTTTCCATCTTAGAGGAAAGTGAAGGGATTACACCCTTAAGATTTCACACATCAATGCAGACAACCACTTTACATTTATAGTACAAAAAAGTAATCTCCCGTTTTGATTATGCATGAATATTATACGTAGATTTCAAATTGTTAAAATCATTTTTTTTAGTGTTTGAATGAACGTCACAAGCTGGCATTTAAACAGACGTGAAGACAGAGAGAGACTGCTTTAAAGAGTCCTAAGTGCTCTTTTTTTCTGCTTACATCATCCTGAGAGCAGCTCGGGTCTGTGACCTTCTGCCAGAGGACTTTGTGGGCTGCTGCTGGAGTATGTAGGAGTGATAGAAGTGCACAATGGCCACATGAATGGACCTCCATGGTTCACTCACAATTCATGTTGGATAAAAGTCAATGACCCCTGTTATTTAACAAGCACATATGGTATGTGCATACTTCATCACAAAGATGTCAAGTATTGTAGAATGCAAAACAGGCTGTGTGCACTGGATTTAAATTACTGCACTTTTATTCAGAAACTGAACACATTTTGCAGCAGGAAGGTCATTTGTGAACATGAAAACCACATGTAATAAATGAAACAGGTTCTTTCATTCATTTTCTGCACCCATTCATCCATCCATTTTCTATACCAGCTTACTCCAATCAAAGGCCACAGGGGGGCTGGGCCCTGTCCCAGCAGTCATTGGGCGAGAGGTGTGGTGCACTCTGGACAGGACACCAGTTTATCACATAAAGTCGTGATGAAGACAAACAAACACACTCACTCCTACGGTCAATTTAAAGTTTCCAGTTCACCTAACCTGCATGTCTTTGGAAGTTGGTGGAAGCCAGAGGGAACCCAAAGAAGATACAGAAGAAAATACAAACTGCACACAGAAAGGAACACATCAGAAGTGAACTTGGGACCTTCTCACTGTAGGGAGCAGTGCTAAACACCAAGCCACAGTGTTACCTATGAGACAAGTTGCAAGACAGAAATGCTTAGTCTGTTTTGATGTCAAAACTCAATGTGTAAAGTTCACACCAAACACAACTTTGTGCCTCAAATCTTTGTAATCAATTTTAATTTCAAAGCATGATTGTCAGGTGGGGCTGTGTTCGTGTTTAGGTTTTGTATTGCTTTGTGTTCATGTCCGCTGCATGCTCTTGTCTTGTGTCTGTGGTTGGGTATGGGTGTGTCTTCCATCTGTTTGCCATGCCCCATTGCTGAATGTTCCCTCACACTTGTCCCTCATTTCCTCCTTTCACCACCTGCACTATTTAAGGCCTCTGAATTCCTCATGTCTCTGCCAGTTTGTCATGCCTTAGTGTCATCACTACCAGCCTATTGCCTGGTTTTTTGACCTCAGTTATTGTCTCAGGATTTGGATACCACTACTGATCATTGCCTGCTTTTTTGTGTACAGACCTCTGCATGATTTAGCACTTAGTGAGACACAATTTGCAGATCTTATGCACACTTTTTTGCAAAACTCTAAACACATTCTCATTCACGAAACACATTACACTTGTGTGGCAAAACTGTTAATACAGACAGCAAAATGTGAACACAACTCCAACACAGCTGTCACATTTTACACAAAACTCACAAATGAACACACACATTTCTATTGATGTGATCAGACAAACTGGGCAGGATAAAAGTCAGTTCAGAGTGTACGGGCGGCACACGTGCATCCATCTACCATGGACAGAAACATACAGAGAGACAGAGGAGAAAGAGTTCATGTGACAGGTGGTGGATGAAGAGGAAAAGGATGAGGAAAACCAAGAACAATCATTACTGATTGTTCTTGATTACTGATTACTGATTACACATTTTTTTACTTCCCTTAACTCGCTCTTGCTTGCCTCTACTGGTGGTTGGCTCTCACTGCGGTATTGTATCACTTCCTGTTCCGGAGCACAGCGGTGTTTTTCTGTATCTGTTAGCTGTTTAATCTGCGCAGTTAGATTGATCTAGTTATCTAGATTACGATTTGTTTCACAGTGTAATCTTTACGTGCCTTAACTAAAGCACTCCCTCTGCTGAATCACCCTCTAAATTATTTACACATTATTCACTTTGCGTGTTTTTAGGAATCCGCTAGCTTAGCGTAGCTACTAGCTCTTAGCCGATTTAGCATGGCGGCTTCTCCTGTCTCTCCTGCACTTTTCTGCTCTGGGTGTGAAATGTTTAGTTATTCCTCGGCCTCCTTTAGCAGTAACGGTACTTGTAATAAGTGTAGCTTATTCGTAGCTTTGGAGGCCAGGCTGGGCGAATTGGAGACTCGGCTCCGCACCGTGGAAAATTCTACAGCTAGCCAGGCCCCTGTAGTCGGTGCGGACCAAGGTAGCTTAGCCGCTGTTAGTTACCCCCTGGCAGATCCCGAGCAGCCGGGAAAGCAGGCTGACTGGGTGACTGTGAGGAGGAAGCGTAGCCCTAAACAGAAGCCCCGTGTACACCGCCAACCCGTTCACATCTCTAACCGTTTTTCCCCACTCGGCGACACACCCGCCGAGGATCAAACTCTGGTTATTGGCGACTCTGTTTTGCGAAATGTGAAGTTAGCGACACCAGCAACCATAGTCAATTGTCTTCCGGGGGCCAGAGCAGGCGACATTGAAGGAAATTTGAAACTGCTGGCTAAGGCTAAGCGTAAATTTGGTAAGATTGTAATTCACATCGGCAGTAATGACACCCGGTTACGCCAATCGGAGGTCACTAAAATTAACATTAAATCGGTGTGTAACTTTGCAAAAACAATGTCGGACTCTGTAGTTTTCTCTGGGCCCCTCCCCAATCAGACCGGGAGTGACATGTTTAGCCGCATGTTCTCCTTGAATTGCTGGCTGTCTGAGTGGTGTCCAAAAAATGAGGTGGGCTTCATAGATAATTGGCAAAGCTTCTGGGGAAAACCTGGTCTTGTTAGGAGAGACGGCATCCATCCCCTTTGGATGGAGCAGCTCTCATTTCTAGAAATCTGGCCAATTTTCTTAAATCCTCCAAACCGTGACTATCCAGGGTTGGGACCAGGAAGCAGAGTTGTAGTCTTACACACCTCTCTGCAGCTTCTCTCCCCCTGCCATCCCCTCATTACCCCATCCCCGTAGAGACGGTGCCTGCTCCCAGACTACCAATAACCAGCAAAAATCTATTTAAGCATAAAATTCAAAAAGAAAAAATAATATAGCACCTTCAACTGCACCACAGACTAAAACAGTTAAATGTGGTCTATTAAACATTAGGTCTCTCTCTTCTAAGTCCCTGTTGGTAAATGATATAATAATTGATCACATATTGATTTATCTGCCTTACAGAAACCTGGTTACAGCAGGATGAATATGTTAGTTTAAATGAGGTCAACACCCCTGAGTCACACTAACTGTCAGAATGCTCGTAGCACGGGCCGGGGCGGAGGATTAGCAGCAATCTTCCATTCCAGCTTATTAATTAATCAAAAACCCAGACAGAGCTTTAATCATTTGAAAGCTTGAATCTTAGTCTGTCCATCCTAATTGGAAGTCCCAAAAACCAGTTTTATTGTTATTATCTATCGTCCACCTGGTCGTTACTGTGAGTTTCTCTGTGAATTTTCAGACCTTTTGTCTGACTTAGTGCTTAGCTCAGATAAGATAATTATAGTGGGCGATTTTAACATCCACACAGATGCTGAGAATGACAGCCTTAACACTGCATTTAATCTATTATTAGACTCTATTGGCTTTGCTCAAAAAGTAAATGAGTCCACCCACCACTTTAATCATATCTTAGATCTTGTTCTGACTTATGGTATGGAAATAGAAGACTTAACAGTATTCCCTGAAAACTCCCTTCTGTCTGATCATTTCTTAATAACATTTACATTTACTCTGATGGACTACCCAGCAGTGGGAAATAAGTTTCATTACACTAGAAGTCTTTCAGAAAGCACTGTAACTAGGTTTAAGGATATGATTCCTTCTTTATGTTCTCTAATGCCATATCCAACACAGTGGCAGAGTAGCTACCTAAACTCTGTAAGTGAGATAGAGTATCTCGTCAATAGTTTTACATCCTCATGGAAGACAACTTTGGATGCTGTAGCTCCTCTGAAAAACGAGAGCTTTAAATCAGAAGTGCCTGACGCCGTGGTATAACTCACAAAACTCGTAGCTTAAAGCAGATAACCCGTAAGTTGGAGAGGAATGGCGTCTCCTATTTAGAAGATCTTCACTTAGCCTGGAAAAAGAGTCTGTTGCTCTATAAAAAAGCCCTCCGTAAAGCTAGGACACTTTCTACTCATCACTCAATTGAAGAAAATAAGACACCCCAGGGTTCTTTTTCAGCACTGTAGCCAGGCTGACAAAGAGTCAGAGCTCTATTGAGCTGAGTATTCCATTAACTTTAACTAGTAATGACTTCATGACTTTCTTTGCTAACAAAATTTTAACTATTAGAGAAAAAATTACTCATAACCATCCCAAAGACGTATCGTTATCTTTGGCTACTTTCAGTGATGCCGGTATTTGGTTAGACTCTTTCTCTCCGATTGTTCTGTCTGAGTTATTTTCATTAGTTACTTCATCCAAACCATCAACATGTTTATTAGACCCCATTCCTACCAGTCTGCTCAAGGAAGCCCTACCATTATTTAATGCTTCGATCTTAAATATGATCAATCTATCTTTGTTAGTTGGCTATGTACCACAGGCTTTTAAGGTGGCAGTAATTAAACCATTACTTAAACAGCCATCACTTGACCAGCTATCTTAGCTAATTATAGGCCAATTTCCAACCTTCCTTTTCTCTCAAAAATTCTTGAAAGGGTAGTTGTAAAACAGCTAACTGATCATCTGCAGAGGAATGGTCTATTTGAAGAGTTTCAGTCAGGTTTTAGAATTCATCATAGTACAGAAACAGCATTAGTGAAGGTTACAAATGATCTTCTTATGGCCTCGGACAGTGGACTCTCTCTGTGCTTGTTCTGTTAGACCTCAGTGCTGCTTTTGATACTGTTGACCATAAAATTTTATACAGAGATTAGAGCATGCCATAGGTATTAAAGGCACTGCGCTGCGGTGGTTTGAATCATATTTGTCTAATAGATTACAATTTGTTCATGTAAATGGGGAATCGTCTTCACAGACTAAAGTTAATTATGGAGTTCCACAAGGTTCTGTGCTAGGACCAATTTTATTCACTTTATACATGCTTCCCTTAGGCAGTATTATTAGACGGTATTGCTTAAATTTTCATTGTTACGCAGATGATACCCAGCTTTATCTATCCATGAAGCCAGAGGACACACACCAATTAGCTAAACTGCAGGATTGTCTTACAGACATAAAGACATGGATGACCTCTAATTTCCTGCTTTTAAACTCAGATAAAACTGAAGTTTTTGTACTTGGCCCCACAAATCTTAGAAACATGGTGTCTAACCAGATCCTTACTCTGGATGGCATTACCCTGACCTATAGTAATAGTAATACTGTGAGAAATCTTGGAGTCATTTTTGATCAGGATATGTCATTCAAAGCGCATATTAAACAAATATGTAGGACTGCTTTTTTGCATTTACGCAATATCTCTAAAATCAGAAAGGTCTTGTCTCAGAGTGATGCTGAAAAACTAATTCATGCATTTATTTCCTCTAGGCTGGACTATTGTAATTCATTATTTTCAGGTTGTCCTAAAAGTTCCCTAAAAAGCCTTCAGTTAATTCAAAATGCTGCAGCTAGAGTACTGACGGGGACTAGAAGGAGAGAGCATATCTCACCCATATTGGCCTCTCTTCATTGGCTTCCTGTTAATTCTAGAATAGAATTTAAAATTCTTCTTCTTACTTATAAGGTTTTGAATAATCAGGTCCCATCTTATCTTAGGGACCTCGTAGTACCATATCACCCCAATAGAGCGCTTCGCTCTCAGACTGCAGGCTTACTTGTAGTTCCTAGGGTTTGTAAGAGTAGAATGGGAGGCAGAGCCTTCAGCTTTCAGGCTCCTCTCCTGTGGAACCAGCTCCCAATTCAGATCAGGGAGACAGACACCCTCTCTACTTTTAAGATTAGGCTTAAAACTTTCCTTTTTGCTAAAGCTTATAGTTAGGGCTGGATCAGGTGACCCTGAACCATCCCTTAGTTATGCTGCTATAGACGTAGACTGCTGGGGGGTTCCCATGATGCACTGTTTCTTTCTCTTTTTGCTCTGTATGCACCACTCTGCATTAATCATTAGTGATCGATCTCTGCTCCCCTCCACAGCATGTCTTTTTCCTGGTTCTCTCCCTCAGCCCCAACCAGTCCCAGCAGAGGACTGCCCCTCCCTGAGCCTGGTTCTGCTGGAGGATTCTCCTGTTAAAAGGGAGTTTTTCCTTCCCACTGTAGCCAAGTGCTTGCTCACAGGGGGTCGTTTTGACCGTTGGGGTTTTACATAATTATGTATGGCCTTGCCTTACAATATAAAGCGCCTTGGGGCAACTGTTTGTTGTGATTTGGCGCTATATAAAAAAAAAATTGAAAAAACTGAATTGAATTGAGCAAACTGGATCAACAGCACTGCATTCTGTATATGTTATAGTTTGGGACAATGTGGCCATTCACCATGTGGTCCTGACACACGAGTGGTTCACCAACAGCCAGCACTTCATAAAGGTTTTCTTCCCACCTTACATCCCATTTCTGAATCCAATAGAGATTTTCTCTGCGTGGCGGTGGAAGGTCTATGACCGACAGTCCTACATTAGGGCAATGTTATTGGAGGCAGTGGAACCGGCCTGTGATGATATGACTGGAGTCTTGTCAAGGTTGGGTGCGGCAGACCAGATGGGGTTTTTCCACCTTTGCCTTGCAAGCGAAAATATTAAATTTAATTTCAATTCATTTAATTTATATAGCACCAAATCACAGCAAAGCTGCCTCACTGTGTTTCACACAAACAAGGTCTAACCTTATCAACCCCTAGAGCTGGCACACAGGCAACAGTGGCAAGGAACAAACCTCAAGCAGACCAGACTCAGAGGGGTGAACCACTGCTTCGGCCATTTTAACATTTTAACTTGTACAAAGGTGAAGAAACAGAAAACAGGAAATCAAAACAACATGACACAATCACAAAAGAATATGTATTTAATGAGAAGTCCACACAGGCGGTTTATGCCACAGGCAGGGGTCATCCAGCAGTCCCTCAAGCCAGCAGTGGGCCTGTCCTCGCAGCAATATCCATTTCAATGCAGACAGCAGTGTGCAGTCTGTCAGTCCGACACCATGTGTTCAGTAGCCGTCCCGCTAGCCGTACCTCGGACAGAGAGAAAAAGAGCAGAATCAGTCTCCTGGAAAAACTGCACCTAAGGTATAATTCATCAGCAGTAAATCGCAGGAAAGCAGAGAAATACTAAGGTGATGGCCGTTAGCCATCAGAGTCACTATCAGACCCTGAATTTAGAATTTAGTGGCTTGTAAAAGTATTCAGCCCCTTGGTATTTCACCAATTTTACTTTGTTTATGGCATCTCAATACAAAACGTAATCAGGCTTCCAATATAAAAATTTCTAAAATTATCTTCCTTAGACTCAAACTGAAAGTAATCTCTACAACTTGCTATAAATTAATTAAAAATATAAAAGCCAAGATGATGGGTTGCACAAGTAATGAGCCCCTTTGGTATAATACCTGTAATTTCGGTGAAAAACTCACGCATGCGCATGAAGGTTCAAGCTTGGCTGATGCATCACATGTGATTCAAATCCATATGGTTTTTGCAAAAAATATAAAGGTCGGATACTTTTCTAACAGACGTCGTATGTACATACATACATGTAATCCACATGTATTCTTTCAAAGTAATCCTACCCAACCTTGTGCATAGTACACTAAGTTAGTAATTTACAAAGCTGACTATATTTGCCCATAGGTTTTTCAGTATGTAAGTGTTTTCAATGATAATTTTGCAAAAAGATATTCAACTGTTTATAACAACCCATTGGCAACATTTTTGTTCATAGTGTTGACATTATAAATTCACATTAAACCTGTTTATCAATGTGTTGTTATTTAAAATTAGTTCAAAACAGCCAAACCACTCGATGTGCATTTATAGTACACAGAACTAGTTTTTTGCTTTTCAGACATCATTTACACACAGTTACAATACCATCATTCTAATATTAACAGATTAAATCCCATTTCAGAAATTGTAGTTGCCTTTACCGTGGGGTAGAGGTATTGAAAAATAAGATATCAAAATATAGCATTTTAATCTGTTTAAAATTGTTAATATCAGTTTAAACCTCTTTATCCTTGATATAAAAGTGGTTTAAAAACTAAACGGTAAAAAATGGTTTCTCTCAATTATAAACTGAGCAACTTCTTACATTTACAACCCCTGGCAAAAATTATGGAATCACCGGCCTGGGAGGATGTTCATTCAGTTGGATAATTTTGTAGAAAAAAGCAGATCACAGACATGACACAAAACTAAAGTCATTTCAAATGGCAACTTTCTGGCTTTAAGAACACTATAAGAATCAAGAAAAAAAGATTGTGGCAGTCAGTAACGGTTACTTTTTTAGACCAAGCAGAGGAAAAAATATGGAATCACTCAATTTCTTGATTTCTTATAGTGTTTCTTAAAGGCAGAAAGTTGCCATTTGAAATGATTTTAGTTTTGTGTCATGTCTGTGATCTGCTTTTTTTTTACAAAATTAAACAACTGAATGAACATCCTCTGAGGCCGGTGATTCCATAATTTTTGCCAGGGATTGTAATAAACACCAAAAAATATGTATATACGAGGTCTGTTAGAAAAGTATCCGACCTTTTTATTTTTTGCAAAAACCTGATGGATTTGAATCACGTGTGCTTGCATGAGCAAACCTTGAACCTTCGTGCGCAGGGTGAATTTTTTCACGCCTGTCGATTGCATCATTTGCTTGTAAGCAGCCTTTGTGTGAGGATGGGTGTAGTCTCTCGTCGGATTTTCTTTGCAAGGAAAATGGCGGAACGACTGGAGCACTGCCGCATCAAATTCTGCCAGAAACTGGGCGACAGCCAGGTGGAAACCATTTGGATGATTCAGACGGCTTTCAGTGATGATGCTTTGGGCATCACACAGATTAAGGAGCGGTACAACTGGTTTAAAGACAGCCGCACAACGGTGGAGAGCGAGCCATGCTGGTCGGCCATCAACATGCTGAAATGACCAGATCATTTCCAAAGTGAACGCTGTGTGATGGGGACCGTCGTGTGACTATCCGAAAATTGCGGAAGAGGTGGACATCAGCACTTTTCAGCACATTCCACTGTGACAGAAGATTTGGCCATGAAAAGAGTGGCGGTGAAATTCATGCCGAAGTCTTCAGCACGAAGCTGCTGATGGAGCAAAAGCGCCATCGTGTTGAATTCTAACAGGACATGCTCCAGTCGTTCCGTCATTTTCCTTGCAAAGAAAATCCGACGAGAGACTACACCCATCCTCACACAAAGGCTGCTTACCAGCAAATGACGCAATCGACAGGTGTGAAAAAATTCACGCATGCGCACGAAGGTTCAAGGTTTGCTCATGCAAGCACACGTGATTCAAATCCATCAGGTTTCTGCAAAAAATAAAAAGGTCGGATACTTTTCTAACGACCTCGTATTTTCATCTTGATAAAGTGCTTCAACAATTGAGGTTTTTGTTTTTTTTTCTTTTTGTTTTTGGTGAGTGTCCAGTTTTTGTCTTTAAAATATGAAACATTTCACCACTAAGGAAGTATTTGTTAGAGGACATCTTAGGACGCAAAGTTTAATCATTCTGTACTTCAGTTAATGTGGTCATGTCCTCATTTTGTGTGAATTTGGACCAGTTGGAAAAGTTCCATTATGTAAAAAGTTAAAAGTGATGCTTTTGGGGTATCACCTTTCTGTAAAGAACAGTGAACACTTTCTGAGATGCACATGAAAGACCTGTGTTTGACAATCTGGTCTCCAGGCCACAGGTTTGGTTACAGGGTAAGCAACCGGAGGGTTTGAAACACACCATATGCCTTGCAGGTGGTGGCAGCTGTGTTGTATGTTTGTTTTCATTTCCACAGCTGCGTTAACAGATTACAGCCTGTATACCACCTGAATGAGGGAAGCACCCCAGATGTGGGGAACGGCACCTGTGACCCATGACAGATTTGTGTATGTGGTTATTTCACACATGCCAGAGAGAAACAAAGTAAAAAAAAGACAAGAAATGATCTGTCTACATTTTTATATCATACAGCCAACATTAAATAAATAACTCCTTTAACTGGAGTTTATATGACTGAGAAGAGGCCACATGCATGAAAAGTATGAATCAATTTTTAAAAACCATTTTGATGATTGAAAATCTCATATGACTGCTATCAGGTAAGTAGTCACAAGGAGCTCCATGACTCAAAAGATCTGGATTACTCTTAAAAAAGGACAACTTCTCACTACTGATGGTAAGTCTGTATGTATTTACAACCTCAATTCCAATGAAGTTGGGACGTTGTGTGAAATGTAAATTAAAAACAGAAAACAATGATTTGCAAATACTCTTCAACCAATATTCAATTGAATATACCACAAAGACAAGATATTTAATGTTCAAACTGATAGACTTTACTGTTTTTGTGCAAATATTTGCTCATTTTGAAATAGATACCTGCAACACATTTCAAAAAAGCTGGACAGTGGCAACAAAAGACTGGGAAAGTTGATGAATGCTCAAAGAACACCTGTTTGGAACATTCCACAGGTGAACAGGTTAACTGGAAACAGGTGAGTGTCATGATTGGGTACAAAAGGAGCATCCCCATAAGGCTCAGCCGTTCACAAGCAAAGATGGGGTGAGGATCACCACGTTGTGAACAACTGCGTGAAAAAATAGTCCTATAGTTTAACCCTCTTCCTGGATTGGCTGATGAGCTCTAGTGGAATCTCAGGGAACGGGCAGGTTCACACTGAAATAGGAAGTGCCAAATTTTGAGTCCACAGTAAAACAGGAAATGTCAAATGATGAACACTCCTTGACATGGGTGTAGCTGGGTTGCAGTGGACTTCCTGAAATCTGATGGACACCCAGGTAACCCGGATGATTGACATGTCACGGCACCACACGTCTGGTTGAAAAGAGCCATTTTGAAATCGGTGACACATATTGACTGTTGGGTCCATCCTGTACAGTAGTTGGTGCTGTGTTCCATGAAAAAGTTCTAATCCACCTTAGTAGATAAAAAAATTTGAGCCAGTTTTGAATTTGAAACACATCATCTGAACCAGACTCGTCGTTATATTGGTGAGTAAACAGCTGTTCTCTAATGTCTAAAATTATCTTCCTTAAACTCATACTGATAGGAAATCTCTACAACTTGGTATAAATTTAATTAAAAATATAAAATACAGCTCCCTGGTGGAGTGGTATAGAGGAGGTTTTTCTCAAAAACAAGACCTGAAAGTTCAGCGAACGTGGCCACATTGTGCAGCCCTGCTGTGAAGTAGCTGAAAAGTTAGAATATGAATTTACATCAAAAAAAAAATGCTGAAAATGGCAGGGGGTTAAGAGGGCTGTCGTTGGGGGGGTGTTTTTATCCATGCATATGCTCTTCAGAAGCATTTAAGCCCCTTTCACACCGGGGCTGCTCCCAGTTGCTTCCTGTGGTGTCATGACGACGCAGGAATTTCTGCGTCAGGTGCGCGCAGCAGGGGCAGAGAGGAGCTGAGAACGCAGCCTGCAGGTTCTCTGCACAGAGAAGTCAGAGTGCACAGTTTGGCTGCAGACAGACTGTGCACTCTGACTTCTCTTCTACTTGTGCTGAGCTGCAGGGCTGCGCTCTGAGTTCTGTTATAGTTTATCTTTACTCCCTTGACCGTGAGATGCGCGCGCACGTGCAAATGTGGAGATGTCTGGAGTTCTACTTGATGTTGACATGTCCTGTCTCAGGACTTATGTCCTTTTTTGTCCCTTTTTTTAATTGTGATGTGAGAGTTTGAGCAGAGAACAAGGAACTAATGCCTGCAGCCAGACTAATTTTTTCTTTTAATGTTCACATGTGCGCGCGCCGGTGAACGAACGTCCATCAGTGGACTAGAGATGTCCGGACTTTTACTGGATATTTCTGGCAATCAGTCTGCATTTTTTTCTGTGGTCTTTTTTTTCAGCGTGTAGTTTTTACTGCATTAAGTACATGGTATAAAAACAATCCTGCATGATTTATACTGCGGGAACATGGAACAGCAGGAATCATAAATTGGCTTCGAGTCACCCTTTGCCCCGAATTACACCTCTTTGCCCCGACTTGCGCTGGAACCACTTCCTTTCTGCGTCGAGCACAGGACGCCAAAAAAATGAAAGAGGTTTAATTTTCGTGCCTGACTTGCTTCCTCCTTTGCGCCCCTCGCGCTGTTGTGGCGCCGAGCTGCATCATCTCGGCACTGAGTTGCTTCCAGCGGCGTTGTGTGCGTGGTCTGGCCAGAGGACTTTATCCACATTACAGGCAATATTTTGCAGGCCACAGAGCACCTCGTGCACCTGTTTTGTGGAGAGATCTCCCGAAGGAGATAAAACAGTCTGATTCTGTAGAGACACTCAAGTCCAGACATACTGGCATAGTATGGAATAATAGTAATAATAATGACTTGGATTTATATAGCGCCTTTTATGATACCCAAGGCCGCTTCACAAGAGTGGGAGGAGGGCAGGTACGAAGTAAATCTTAATGATAACGTGGTACAGAGGAGTGTTTTATCAAAAAGAAGACTTGAAAGTTCAGCTACATTTGCCAGAAGGTACATCTGGGATGAAGCCTAGATTTAAGTTTTGGTGAAAGAAAACGCCTCTGTACCACTTCATCATGAAGCTGTATAACCTGGGATACAAATGCAAAACATGCACTATGTACTATTTTTTCCAATCACAGCCACAGAAGCCTGTATCTTCTTCTGGGTTGTCTGGGTGTCTTGGTGTTTTTCTTCACTCTTTCCTTCTTGCACAGTCACTTAGTTTTTGAGAACTGTCTACTCCACACAGATTTACCATAGAGTGCCATACTTATACTCCAGAAAATACAGTGTGCAATTCATTTTGGTTAATTCCTCACAATGTTTATAATTAATTACATTTTTTTTTTTAATGGCATGAAAACCCTAAGGGCCCGGTCACACAGCACACGGCAATAGCTGAACGAAGAAAAGTCACAAAGCCACAAATCGTTGAGTAAAGGTGGACTAATGATCCTGCATTTTTCCCATCAGCAAAAAGCCTGTGAATCTAGAGCGCAAAAAAGAACAAAACAAAACCGAATAAATGCCTCTAGTTGTGTAATATTCATTTCAAATGGGTTATACTGCTATTACGTCAATGCACTGTGTATGCAGTCAAGCTCGTACCTAAAAACCACAATTGGCCACTGTCTAAATATTTATTGAACACATTGTAAAAATCATAATTGCTTTCTTCCTTTTAACATACTTGAAAGAGGGCTTTCCACTCATCTTCATGCTCCAAGGCTGTTTTATTCTCTGTTACTGCATCACAGCCAAACATTTGTGCATAAAATCCCTGGTTACATAAGCCTTGCAATAATAGAAAAACCAGAGTGAGCAAATATCTTCCAAGGATTTCATGTCAATGAAATAGATTTTAATATATATAGATTATATATATATATAATAAGATAGTAGTGTGGTATTAAGGGCAATGGTAAGTGTCTGTAATTTCTTCAAAACAAAAAGGAACAGCTACAATAATATTAATAATGCCTATTGTTTCGTTTTGTTTTTTTTGTGTGTTTTTTTCAGCACCGTATTATACAAATCCAGGTTGTCAGACAAATTTTCGGCAGAGATTTTAAAGCAGCACTGTGCTTTTCTTATGCTGTCCTTATTACATCACTCTCATAATTTGTATTGGGCTTTCAGTTTCTCTGTCATGGACGGCTTGTCTCAGTTCTCCAGAAGGAATCTGTGTGGGAGTGATTGTTCCAGACTGAAGAGCCTGTCATCATTGTCTTGGGTTTAGTCAAAATTGGTGGCACAGGCCTTGAAAGCCATAGTGATATCTATTGGCTTACTCTTTGCAGCCATCTGCGCTGTGCAATCACAGCACCCTTGTGTAATTCTTTCTGAATATCCAAATACATGCTGCTGCACACATAGCAGGGTGTCAGGATGTAGTTATGTATAAGTGGTGTGGCCTATACATAAAGCTACATAATTTAAAACACTAGGTACATCCACAATTGCAATCAAAATTGTATTCAAACAAAATTGTATTCAGTCCACTCAGACGTGCAATTACGAGGTCTGTTAGAAAAGTAATGGACCGTTTTATTTTTTGCAAAAAATATGGATTTGAATCATGTGTGATTGCATCAGCCAAGCTTGAACCTTCATGTGCATGCGTGAGTTTTTTCACGCATGTCAGTTATGTCATTTGCCTGTGAGCACACCTTGTGGGGAGGAGTGGTCCAGCCCCTCGTCGGATTTTCATTGTCAGGAAATTGGCTGATCGACTGCCGCTTTGCTTCATCAAAATTTTTTCAGAAAGTGTGAGAGACAGCCAAGTGGAAACCATTTGGAAAATTCAGATGGCTTTCAGTGAAGATCTTATGGGGATCACACAGATTAAGGACAATTACAACTGGATTAAAGACGGCCCACAGTGGCGGATGGCGCGCCGCGCACCGAGCGGCGATCGACAGGCTCAAACGACCAGATCATTTCCAAAGTGAACGCTTTGTTGATCCGGGACATCGTCTGACTACCAGAGAAATGGCAAGACAGCTGGACATAGCACTTTTTTGGCACATTCCACTGTTACAGGAGGTTTTGTAATGGAAAGAGCGGAGGAAAAAAAATAAAAAATCATACATGGAGTATAAGCAAGAAAAGAGAAGTAGCATCTGTTTTCTTTTTAACAGGAGGTAGTTTGGAGACAAATGCCTTGCTTGGTCTGTATACCCTACATTTTTGACAATAATAACATGTTAAACTGATTCCAGGAGTATAATTTTGAAAATGTTTGCAATGCACAACAGAAAAAAAAGAATATTTTCTACAGGGCTATACACAGTGCTGACAGCAATTTCCAAATGTGTATCAATATGTCCTCCCTTCACAAACTATCTGTGGGAGAGCAACAAACAAACCAGAGGAAAAAAGTGGCTATATCTGTGCATGTTTATTCCCCAGACCATTTCTCTTATTAAACCTCTCTGCAACCTCTGTAAGGCTTTCCCAAGGCCACCGTGAGTGAATTTGGCTGTTCTACTGCCAATCTTGTTGAACAGCATTTCAACAAGAGTTTATTTTCAAGAGTTAACAAATTTGTTTTCTGTCACATGTTGAAGCAGGCAATGCCAACTTTTATTTCACTGAAGTTAATCCAAAACCTTTTACATGCATTGTGATGGTGTTATTAATGGCATATACTCCCATCAGCAATGGCATTGTGACCACGGATAGTTATAGTGAATCACACATTATTTTGTTACAATGGCACCTGTAGAGTTCACAGTCACTACAAGTGGGTAAGATATGTTAAGCTGGAAGGTAACATTTTGTCCTCAATATTGACGTGTTGGAAGCATGAAAATGCAGACGCGAAAAGATCTGAGTGACTTTGACATGGGCCAGATTGTGATGGGTAGATGACTCAGCAAGAACATCCCCAAAACTGTGGGATCTTGTGGGATGTTTCCGGTCTGTAGGCCACAGTACCTACCAAAGTAGTCCAAGCAAGGAAAGTATTAAATTGTTATGGTTAGAGGTCCGCATGGGACCGGACCAGTTCAGGCGATGGACTCAAATGCTGGGAGCAATGACAAGAATAGGTGTGAATGAAAAGAGATTTATTTACAAAAATGAATAACAAAGGATTAAATGTGCTGAGGCTGGAGATGGTGCCTGCAGAGCCAGGACAGGGCCCGCTTGTAGAGGTGGAAAGTTGGGAGCTGCAGTGCAACCGGAGCCAGGCTTGGGAGTTAGAGAGTGGGTTGAAATCAGGACAGATGGGACAGGAACTGGAGCCAGTTAGAATGCACAG
This sequence comes from Thalassophryne amazonica, assembly GCF_902500255.1. NCBI lineage: Eukaryota > Metazoa > Chordata > Actinopteri > Batrachoidiformes > Batrachoididae > Thalassophryne > Thalassophryne amazonica. Next base: position 122,452,463 of record NC_047104.1, read on the forward strand.
AGCTGAGGATGGAGGAACGTTCTGAGAAGACGAGGAGAACTAAGGTGAGTGAATGCACTTGTAACACTGGAAGCCTTTAACAACAGAATGTTCACAGGAGGCTTAAAGCAGGAACATTCATAGTTCAGGAATTGTTCACAGAGGTCAGAGCTAAGCAGAAGCGCATCTTCTGACGCAGTTCAATTCAGCTTGACTTGGCTTCAGAAATTACTTAGAAGTTCTTAGTAGTTCTGCATAACACTTCATACAGTTCTTGGAAATGCACAATCACTGACAAGAGCAGAATGAGAGGTGGAATCTCACAAACTCTGAGATGGCAGGAACTTAGCTGAATGGTGCAGAGCAGCACGCTCTGAGGCAGAGTGCAGACGAGCAGTGGCACAGCTGCGAGTTCCAAAGTGACGTTGTAGGTACTGGAGTGGAAGCCAGGAGACGTTGCAGCATGGAAGCTGCGCAGGAAGGCGTCTGGAAACACCAAAGGTCAAATAGAGAGACCAGGTTACCTCTGAGAGGAGCTGTGGAAAGCTCAGAAATTGCACTCAGGGTATCTCCAGGAAATGGTATCAGAAGTCAGAGTGCATGGAAACAGTGGCATGGAAGCCTGGTATGATGAGGTTGAATCAAGGTAACATATGGGTAGAATGTGGTGTGGAAGCCTTAGCAAGAATCTGGCGTAGACAGGGTCCGAGAAGAATCTAGGAAAGACTTAGCTCAAAGCCGGTGTTTAAGTAACCCCGGCTTCTCCTTCATCAGAATTCTCTCTTATCAGTGTCGGGATGGGCTTGAATGAAGGCCGAACAAAGTTTGAAAGAGCTGACCACTCCATTTCAAACTTTCCAGGTCCTTGCTAAGACTGGCCATCTCTCTCCTTCTGCAAAAGCTTGATCCAAACATCAATTCACTCCAATAAAAAGACCAGCACACACAGTACAGGACAACCACAACACATTATCACAAACTGCTTTTCTTTTATCTGTTCAAATGAGATCTCCTCACATTCCATAATCCATGTTTTTTAAACTGGTTTTTAACCTGTATTAGTGTGAAAGTATCCAGTACTTTTGCAACATTGATTATTTTACCCAGAAACAAATTACTTAATTACATCAATATTCTCTTGTTCTTTTTAACCTGCTGCTAAATGAATTGTAACATTTTTGATCATAAATTCACATATGCTACATAGAAATTAAACTATGAATTGATTAAAAGTAATTACATTAACAGCTGTTTTAATAGAATGTTATAGTCTTCACACAGAATCTTGAGTCTTCACAAAAGGTTAGAAACTTTAGTGGGGGAAGAGGCCCAAATAACATCACAAAGTTCATAGTTCAATGGCTGAGCATTTAAAAAGTAAGGAGCGGCAAATCAGGAAGTTTCACAACCTTTTAGTGCAGAAAAGGCATACTTTCAGTGGGAGTAGTTTTAAAGATACACCCAGACAAATTAGTGACAACAGGGAAAATTGGGTAAATTCACCTGCATCACCTCTGAGGCCGTCTCAGCTGTGAGGCAGAGACTGCTGGAGGACGTGTCTCTACTTGAAAGGACAAACTCACACCTGCCAACCAGCCAGACAACATCTGCCAACTGCTGGAGATCTGTCTTAACACCACGTATTTCCTGTTTAGGGGTAATTACTACAGGCAGATCCATGGTTGTGCGATGGGGTCTCAGATATCCCCCATTGTGGCCAATCTGTACATGGAGCAAGTGGAGAAGACAACCTTGACATCTTTCACGGGCATCCCTCCCAGTCACTGGTTCAGATATGTCGATGACACATGGGTTAAAATCAAGCAACAGGAGATTGAGGACTTTACAGCACATCAACTCGGTGGACTCCAATATCAAGTTCACACGTGAGGATGCCAGATTCAACATTTAGCCTCTTGGACTGTGATTGTACGATTGGAGAGAACAGCAGCTCCAGACAGGGGTTTACAGAAACCAACTCACACTAACCAATATCTGCTCTTTGGCTCAAACCACCCCCTTGATCACAAGCTCGGGGTGATCAGACTCTTCACCACAGAGCCCTACAGTGTCACAACTGCAGAGGGAATGGCTAAAGAACAATAACTTGTCCGGAAAACCCTCACAGTATGTGGGTACCCACGATGTCCCTGGACAAAGTGGCAGAAGTCCCGAGAACAAAGAGACCAGATAGGACAGGAGACGGAGACAAGAAGAAGAGGAGTGTCTCTCCTTATTTAGCAGGAGTAGGGAAAACTACAGAGGATCTTCAGACAGCACAAAATCCCAGTTTACTTTAACCGGTTAAACACCTTGAGACAGAAATTAGTTCACCCCTAAGGACAGGATTCCCTAGTTACAAACAGAGCATGTAGTGTATTCTATCAGATGTCAGGAAAACTGTAACGAACACTACATAGGTGAGACTAAGCAACGTTTACACAAAAGGCTATACCAGCACTGCAGAGAGGGCGCCGGTGGACCTCAGTCTGCAGTTCATCTCCACCTTAAAGACACTAAACCACACGTTTGAGGACAAGGAAGTTAAAATCTTAGCCAGAGAGAAGAAATGGTTTGAGAGAGGGATCAAGGAGGCATTCTATGTGAAACAGTTGAAAGCCAGCCTTAACCGGGGAGGGGGTCTGAGACACGCTTTGTCCCCGTTTACAATGGGGTACTCAGGTCAAAGGAGTTTCAGTCTTTTGTTCATGGTAATGAGTCATTCACATAATCAGGAGAGTCGTCAAGGGAGCCATCAGGAGAGGCATCGGTTCCATCATTAGGAGGGATAGCTACCCTGTCATTAGGAGGGTGCTAACTAGAGCACAATAGGTGCTAATTTGAGCTACTGTTTAGTCCACTATCCTTAGCAGTCCTGCCTCTCGTAGGAGGGGTCTTGATAGGTTTAAAACTCCAGCTTTTGTGGTTTCTGTTTATTCTTCTCTACAAGAGTCAAGACAGAAGTCAGACTACCAGAGCAAGAATTTTAGCTGAGGAAGCTTCTGCTATTTGAAGCGAAAACGTCCTCACGTCAAGCAACCCAGTCCAGTAGAAGATTCAAGCTTCTCTACAACTTTCTTTAAACTGAACTTTATTCTGAATTAATTACATGAAATATATTTACACCTGCAGATCATACTCTGAGTGTTTGCTTGTTTGTTTACTTGTGTTTCCCTTTTATTTTCCCTTTTATTTTAAGGAAAAACATCTGAGTCATTCAGCAAAAGGGAAGGACACCTCACATGACAGGACAGAAGCAAACTCCTCTGTGTACCTAACACCAGGGGTGCCAGTAGGGAAGAATAAGGAGAAGGATTCTAGAGGCCCCTAATTCAATTATAGTACTAACAAAATAATATTGGGGGGGGGGGGGGGGGGGTAGTAAGCTTGTTTTCATGGGGTCCAAAATCCCTGTCGGCATCCCTCCCTAGCAAGTACTCAGCTTTTATAAATTATTTCTCAGTTTTCGAAATAACTACTCCCACTCTTCTCTCTTCTTCCTCCCCCTTGCCATGCAGTGAGTTAACCCGTCAATGCCCATCTATATATTAATAGCCAAGTGGCATGTAATAATAAAATAATAATACTGATAATAACAATATAATATGGCTATTATTATAGTGTGTATATGATAACAAGAACCTAAACAATTTATACATTAAGACAGTAAATTAACATTAAAACTACATAATAACAGGAAAATAAAGGGTTGAGGTTCGACCTCTAAAATTGTTGAGGTCTAGGGTCTATTGGTTCTAAAAACATTCTGGACTCACACACCATTCCAACTCATTATAGAAACTTTTCATAATTTATTAGCACCCTTGAAAAATGTCAGCTACCTATTTTATAAACACTACCCAATCTAGAGCCTCTGGAGCCCCACGAGCAATGTGCGAGTATTACTTTTAGGGGGTCACAGATCCCTCATTGGGTCAGGGCTGTTTTGGTGGAAAAAAGGGGGGGTCCTCACAGGATTAGCCAGGTGGTCCACAATGTTCTGGCTGATCAATGACTATAATTATCTGATAACTTGGAGTAAATGAGATAACAGTAGTGTAGTGTTTAACCCTCTGGGGTCAAGGGCATTTTTTGGACAGTTCACTGGGATAAATGTTTATTATTGCTGTTAACAGCTCTCCCTGCATCCCACAATCAAGTTTTATGTCCTCTTTTTTCAGGACAACCTGTGCTTTCATAATATATATGCTTTTGTTGTGTTTTATAAGTGTAATAAAGAATGCGCAAATGTAAAATATTGAAACAAATCAGATTATTGGTATATATATATATATGTATCAAAGAATTGAAGGCATTGGAGAGAAATCCAGATGTGTTAATCTGATTTCTCATAATCAGATAAAGGTCGTATCGGATAAAAATGTATCGACTAGCTGTTTTCATGACCACTTAATAATCAGAAAACAGCCAGTAATCACATAATGATAGGGTTTTTAGTGCATGTAAATGGGGCTTGTATTATTTTCTAGTGAAGTGAAAAAGCCTCATAAGCATTTATATTAATTTATCTTCAACATGCAGTTGTAGATATTTTTACTGATGTAGGCTTACATAACTAACACTGTTCTCATCTTCCATTTTGATATTTCACAATCATCTAAAAAAATTAGATTTCATGAATTATTTAATATTAGAATATTATACGATAATATTGTGGATTTAATCTAATGTCATAATTTCTTTTTCCGTTCAAGTGGGTCTACAAAGTCCCAGCTTCTTGCTCATAATGCAGTATAATTAAGTCAGGATTGCTCAAGGCTGCTATACCTTCAAATAAAGGAAATATAAAAATTTTAAGAGATATAAAGTTTGGGAAACATTGGACTGAAAGGTATGAAACAAGTGGCAATTAGAAAATATAAATTTGTAATTTTGCTGCAAAGTAAGATTATTATAGGTTGACAAATTTGTATGTTAAAAATACACTGGAAAACATTTTAATGTAGTGCTTTCTGAAGAGCAGATACCTCTCTGGGACAGGAGTTGAACTATACCAATATGTAGACCTACGTTTGATTCTTGGTCTATGCCTACACGATGACTGTCTGTGTCTTGTCCATGTTCAAGGATGCATCAGTTAGCAGAAAAGCTAATCTGCTAACAATAAAGTTAGCTTTGCTAATTAGCAGACAGCGGATTAGCGGAAGAGTACCCACCACTGCTCCAGTCCACCCAACTCCAAATGGGTACAAGCACTGCCTGGGGGGTGTAATCTACGATGAATTGGTGTCCAGTCCAGGGGAAATAGTACACCCTCATCATCTTCACTCTCGGTATTTTAGCTTCATAATGATCCCAAAACAGGTTACTTCAAATGAATCAGTAGCAAGCTATTTTAACTAAGGGTGTAATGGTACATGTATTTGTATTGAACCATTTCGGTACGGGATGTTCGGTTTGGTACAGGGCTGTGCACGGGTGAGTTTGCATTGTGTGTTTACATTCAATGTTGCCAACTTAGTGACTTTCTCGCTAAATCTGGCGACTTTCCAAACCCTCTTGATGACTTATTTTCTCAAACGCGACTAGCAAACAAATCTAACTACTTTTCCCTGGCGGTACCAGAGACGTTTCTGATGTTTGGCGACTGAAAGTGAAAGTCTCTGTTGTCACTGAGTGGCAGCGGGTCTCCCCCTCCTCTACTGCCTGCAGCAGCCTGTAAAGCTCTGAGCGGAAGGATATCTACAGTCCTCCTCACTTGGACTCGCTCAGCCTACTGACCTCGTTTGCTGTGCTTTGATTAAATAGTCCCTGGACTTTGAGAAGCCCTGGCCTTGACAAGTTATTTTATTTTAATAAGTGATGGCCAATTTTAATGGCAAAATATATAAACAAACAAAGAATCAAGTTTATTTGTGGTTCTAAATATTTTTAAGGTTTATTCACTTTTTGCCTCTCCACAATGTTTTTGTTTTCAAAACTTTATTTAAAAAGAAACATTAAATGAACAGCTAATAGACAGATAGAGAAAATACAAATGATTGTGCAAAAGTAAAGGGATTCTTTAACATTAATTCTCTTTAAAAAAAATCCCATTATCTGAGCCAACCTTGGGAGTGTTTGGAGAAATACAATAACGTCGCCGTGAACTGAACTCGTGGACCTTTCCTCTCATACGGAACCTGTAACAAGTTGATGAGAGTGACTCCTTAACACTGATCTACATTCATTAATGAGTCACAAAGACAATGTGAGGGCGTATGTACTGGTGACCTCTGCGCCCAGGGTGATTATCAGATCAGTTTCCATCACAACGTTGGACGATTAAGGATTAATAACAATGCCCTGCTTTATGAACTATTTTTTTTTCCATTTCTATCATGGAGTTACATTTATTTACATTTTTGAGCATATATAAGAAATAACCCAGCCATTGTTTTCCCTCTGGAAGCAAAACTCTTTCACACTGTCAAAAGTCTGAGGAGCGGCCCTCCCCCTCGCGCCATGACAGTGCTTTACACAGAGAAAGCAACAGAGTTATCCAGTAACATTCACATGCAAAACTAATGGAGCAATCCTGATAGTTACACACTCTTTGTTTGAGCACGTGAGATTGGCATCAGAGGCTCGTCATCTGCTCCATCTGCTTTCACTGATCGCTGTGCGTAATGGTGCAGGGCGCACTGGAGCCCAATAGTATGTACTTATTGGAGCACCCAGGGGGCTATTCAAACAGGCAACTAGTAACATATCACTCCTGAAAACAATCTTTGGCTTTTCACGTGAGGTAAATCTGCCCTAAGATTGGATTTTGGAAAACCATGTGATGGTGAACCAATTCTGATTGGACACTCACATTGCGCACGTCATCACACAGCTTCTATGAGGAGTACAAAGGCCGAAGGCTGGCTCGAAAGTCCGCGGAGTTAACTTTTCAGCCAAAAAAAGTAAGTTTCTATATCAAACTCTTTCACACTGTCAAAGTATGAGATAACTCACATTTTACAGAATACAGCAAGCAGCAATTAATTTTGAAACGGTACAATCATTCAACTGTACATTACTGATCAGCATAATTCAACATCAATGTAATAAACCATATAAACCATTTGATTATAAACAGAGGCAACAACAATATTATTTGCAGTACACATCTGACCTCATGACCTTAAACATATCATGGAAAATCATGTCAGGCATTAGTCATGACATTATTCCAAATGGTCAGTGCCTGACATGTTTAAACCACATGTACACCCCCTTCTAAGCATATGTTATTTCATGAAAACCTAAAACCAAAACACTTTTTTTTCAATCATTAATCAAACCATATAATATTGTATCATTTCAAAACCATCATAAATCAATTGAACACCCATCAAAGCATATGTAGGCATACACATTTTCATTCAATTGACATCATGATAAAACCCTTAAAGACTTATGGCACAAGTCTACACTCTATTCACTCTATTCTGTTTAAATTTGTTTAATATAAATTTAAACCTCTTTATCCTTGATGTAAAAACAGAAAAAAAATGAGTTGCAAATACTTTTCAACCTATATTCAATTGAATACACCACAAAGACAAGATATTTAATATTCAAACTGATAAACTTTATTGTTATTGTGGAAATATTTCCTCATTTTGAAATGGATGCCGTATTCAATCCATACAATACCTAGTTCAGGGTGTACATATTTCTAAACATTCGTTACTTTTTGAAAATATGAACACAAACCTTTCATTCAGTTTGGCAACTTTTAGCATTGTTAGCATGTAAAGCTAATTATGAGTAAAATAGCAGATATTTACATTTATTCTTTACAAGTGGCATGACAAAATTGCATCACTGGTGTGGCTTTCATTGTATGTTGTGTGTATTTTCCATCTTAGAGGAAAGTGAAGGGATTACACCCTTAAGATTCACACATCAATGCAGACAACCACTTTACATTTATAGTACAAAAAAGTAATCTCCCGTTTTGATTATGCATGAATATTATACGTAGATTTCAAATTGTTAAAATCATTTTTTTTAGTGTTTGAATGAACGTCACAAGCTGGCATTTAAACAGACGTGAAGACAGAGAGAGACTGCTTTAAAGAGTCCTAAGTGCTCTTTTTTTCTGCTTACATCATCCTGAGAGCAGCTCGGGTCTGTGACCTTCTGCCAGAGGACTTTGTGGGCTGCTGCTGGAGTATGTAGGAGTGATAGAAGTGCACAATGGCCACATGAATGGACCTCCATGGTTCACTCACAATTCATGTTGGATAAAAGTCAATGACCCCTGTTATTTAACAAGCACATATGGTATGTGCATACTTCATCACAAAGATGTCAAGTATTGTAGAATGCAAAACAGGCTGTGTGCACTGGATTTAAATTACTGCACTTTTATTCAGAAACTGAACACATTTTGCAGCAGGAAGGTCATTTGTGAACATGAAAAACCACATGTAATAAATGAAACAGGTTCTTTCATTCATTTTCTGCACCCATTCATCCATCCATTTCTATACCAGCTTACTCCAATCAAAGGCCACAGGGGTGCTGGGCCCTGTCCCAGCAGTCATTGGGCGAGAGGTGTGGTGCACTCTGGACAGGACACCAGTTTATCACATAAAGTCGTGATGAAGACAAACAAACACACTCACTCCTACGGTCAATTTAAAGTTTCCAGTTCACCTAACCTGCATGTCTTTGGAAGTTGGTGGAAGCCAGAGGGAACCCAAAGAAGATACAGAAGAAAATACAAACTGCACACAGAAAGGAACACATCAGAAGTGAACTTGGGACCTTCTCACTGTAGGGAGCAGTGCTAAACACCAAGCCACAGTGTTACCTATGAGACAAGTTGCAAGACAGAAATGCTTAGTCTGTTTGATGTCAAAACTCAATGTGTAAAGTTCACACCAAACACAACTTTGTGCCTCAAATCTTGTAATCAATTTTAATTTCAAGCATGATTGTCAGGTGGGGCTGTGTTCGTGTTTAGGTTTTGTATTGCTTTGTGTTCATGTCCGCTGCATGCTCTTGTCTTGTGTCTGTGGTTGGGTATGGGTGTGTCTTCCATCTGTTTGCCATGCCCCATTGCTGAATGTTCCCTCACACTTGTCCCTCATTTCCTCCTTTCACCACCTGCACTATTTAAGGCCTCTGAATTCCTCATGTCTCTGCCAGTTTGTCATGCCTTAGTGTCATCACTACCAGCCTATTGCCTGGTTTTTGACCTCAGTTATTGTCTCAGGATTTGGATACCACTACTGATCATTGCCTGCTTTTTTGTGTACAGACCTCTGCATGATTTAGCACTTAGTGAGACACAATTTGCAGATCTTATGCACACTTTTTGCAAAACTCTAAACACATTCTCATTCACGAAACACATTACACTTGTGTGGCAAAACTGTTAATACAGACAGCAAAATGTGAACACAACTCCAACACAGCTGTCACATTTTACACAAAACTCACAAATGAACACACACATTTCTATTGATGTGATCAGACAAACTGGGCAGGATAAAAGTCAGTTCAGAGTGTACGGGCGGCACACGTGCATCCATCTACCATGGACAGAAACATACAGAGAGACAGAGGAGAAAGAGTTCATGTGACAGGTGGTGGATGAAGAGGAAAAGGATGAGGAAAACCAGAACAATCATTACTGATTGTTCTTGATTACTGATTACTGATTACACATTTTTTTACTTCCCTTAACTCGCTCTTGCTTGCCTCTACTGGTGGTTGGCCTCTCACTGCGGTATTGTATCACTTCCTGTTCCGGAGCACAGCGGTGTTTTTCTGTATCTGTTAGCTGTTTAATCTGCCGCAGTTAGATTGATCTAGGTTATCTAGATTACGATTTGTTTCACAGTGTAATCTTTACGTGCCTTAACTAAAGCACTCCCTCTGCTGAATCACCTCTAAATTATTTACACATTATTCACTTTGCGTGTTTTTAGGAATCCTCTAGCTTAGCGTAGCTACTAGCTCTTAAGCCGATTTAGCATGGCGGCTTCTCCTGTCTCTCCTGCACTTTTCTGCTCTGGGTGTGAAATGTTTAGTTATTCCTCGGCCTCCTTTAGCAGTAACGGTACTTGTAATAAGTGTAGCTTATTCGTAGCTTTGGAGGCCAGGCTGGGCGAATTGGAGACTCGGCTCCGCACCGTGGAAAATTCTACAGCTAGCCAGGCCCCTGTAGTCGGTGCGGACCAAGGTAGCTTAGCCGCCGTTAGTTACCCCCTGGCAGATCCCGAGCAGCCGGGAAAGCAGGCTGACTGGGTGACTGTGAGGAGGAAGCGTAGCCCTAAACAGAAGCCCCGTGTACACCGCCAACCCGTTCACATCTCTAACCGTTTTTCCCCACTCGGCGACACGCCCGCCGAGGATCAAACTCTGGTTATTGGCGACTCTGTTTTGCGAAATGTGAAGTTAGCGACACCAGCAACCATAGTCAATTGTCTTCCGGGGGCCAGAGCAGGCGACATTGAAGGAAATTTGAAACTGCTGGCTAAGGCTAAGCGTAAATTTGGTAAGATTGTAATTCACATCGGCAGTAATGACACCCGGTTACGCCAATCGGAGGTCACTAAAATTAACATTAAATCGTGTGTAACTTTGCAAAAACAATGTCGGACTCTGTAGTTTTCTCTGGGCCCCTCCCCAATCAGACCGGGAGTGACATGTTTAGCCGCATGTTCTCCTTGAATTGCTGGCTGTCTGAGTGGTGTCCAAAAAATGAGGTGGGCTTCATAGATAATTGGCAAAGCTTCTGGGGAAAACCTGGTCTTGTTAGGAGAGACGGCATCCATCCCACTTTGGATGGAGCAGCTCTCATTTCTAGAAATCTGGCCAATTTCTTAAATCCTCCAAACCGTGACTATCCAGGGTTGGGACCAGGAAGCAGAGTTGTAGTCTTACACACCTCTCTGCAGCTTCTCTCCCCCTGCCATCCCCTCATTACCCCATCCCCGTAGAGACGGTGCCTGCTCCCAGACTACCAATAACCAGCAAAATCTATTTAAGCATAAAAATTCAAAAAGAAAAAATAATATAGCACCTTCAACTGCACCACAGACTAAAACAGTTAAATGTGGTCTATTAAACATTAGGTCCTCTCTCTTCTAAGTCCCTGTTGGTAAATGATATTAATAATTGATCAACATATTGATTTATTCTGCCTTACAGAAACCTGGTTACAGCAGGATGAATATGTTAGTTTAAATGAGTCAACACCCCTGAGTCACACTAACTGTCAGAATGCTCGTAGCACGGGCCGGGGCGGAGGATTAGCAGCAATCTTCCATTCCAGCTTATTAATTAATCAAAACCCAGACAGAGCTTTAATTCATTTGAAAGCTTGACTCTTAGTCTTGTCCATCCTAATTGGAAGTCCCAAAAACCAGTTTTATTTGTTATTATCTATCGTCCACCTGGTCGTTACTGTGAGTTTTCTCTGTGAATTTTCAGACCTTTTGTCTGACTTAGTGCTTAGCTCAGATAAGATAATTATAGTGGGCGATTTTAACATCCACACAGATGCTGAGAATGACAGCCTTAACACTGCATTTAATCTATTATTAGACTCTATTGGCTTTGCTCAAAAAGTAAATGAGTCCACCCACCACTTTAATCATATCTTAGATCTTGTTCTGACTTATGGTATGGAAATAGAAGACTTAACAGTATTCCCTGAAAACTCCCTTCTGTCTGATCATTTCTTAATAACATTTACATTTACTCTGATGGACTACCCAGCAGTGGGAAATAAGTTTCATTACACTAGAAGTCTTTCAGAAAGCACTGTAACTAGGTTTAAGGATATGATTCCTTCTTTATGTTCTCTAATGCCATATACCAACACAGTGCAGAGTAGCTACCTAAACTCTGTAAGTGAGATAGAGTATCTCGTCAATAGTTTTACATCCTCATTGAAGACAACTTTGGATGCTGTAGCTCCTCTAAAAAAGAGAGCTTTAAATCAGAAGTGCCTGACTCCGTGGTATAACTCACAACTCGTAGCTTAAAGCAGATAACCCGTAAGTTGGAGAGGAAATGGCGTCTCACTAATTTAGAAGATCTTCACTTAGCCTGGAAAAAGAGTCTGTTGCTCTATAAAAAAGCCCTCCGTAAAGCTAGGACATCTTTCTACTCATCACTAATTGAAGAAAATAAGAACAACCCCAGGTTTCTTTTCAGCACTGTAGCCAGGCTGACAAAGAGTCAGAGCTCTATTGAGCTGAGTATTCCATTAACTTTAACTAGTAATGACTTCATGACTTCTTTGCTAACAAAATTTTAACTATTAGAGAAAAAATTACTCATAACCATCCCAAAGACGTATCGTTATCTTGGCTACTTTCAGTGATGCCGGTATTTGGTTAGACTCTTTCTCTCCGATTGTTCTGTCTGAGTTATTTTCATTAGTTACTTCATCCAAACCATCAACATGTTTATTAGACCCCATTCCTACCAGTCTGCTCAAGGAAGCCCTACCATTATTTAATGCTTCGATCTTAATATGATCAATCTATCTTTGTTAGTTGGCGATGTACCACAGGCTTTAAGGTGGCAGTAATTAAACCATTACTTAAACAGCCATCACTTGACCCAGCTATCTTAGCTAATTATAGGCCAATTTCCAACCTTCCTTTTCTCTCAAAAATTCTTGAAAGGGTAGTTGTAAAACAGCTAACTGATCATCTGCAGAGGAATGGTCTATTTGAAGAGTTTCAGTCAGGTTTTAGAATTCATCATAGTACAGAAACAGCATTAGTGAAGGTTACAAATGATCTTCTTATGGCCTCGGACAGTGGACTCATCTCTGTGCTTGTTCTGTTAGACCTCAGTGCTGCTTTTGATACTGTTGACCATAAAATTTTATTACAGAGATTAGAGCATGCCATAGGTATTAAAGGCACTGCGCTGCGGTGGTTTGAATCATATTTGTCTAATAGATTACAATTTGTTCATGTAAATGGGGAATCGTCTTCACAGACTAAAGTTAATTATGGAGTTCCACAGGTTCTGTGCTAGGACCAATTTTATTCACTTTATACATGCTTCCCTTAGGCAGTATTATTAGACGGTATTGCTTAAATTTTCATTGTTACGCAGATGATACCCAGCTTTATCTATCCATGAAGCCAGAGGACACACACCAATTAGCTAAACTGCAGGATTGTCTTACAGACATAAAGACATGGATGACCTCTAATTTCCTGCTTTTAAACTCAGATAAAACTGAAGTTTTTGTACTTGGCCCCACAAATCTTAGAAACATGGTGTCTAACCAGATCCTTACTCTGGATGGCATTACCCTGACCTATAGTAATAGTAATACTGTGAGAAATCTTGGAGTCATTTTTGATCAGGATATGTCATTCAAAGCGCATATTAAACAATATGTAGGACTGCTTTTTTGCATTTACGCAATATCTCTAAAATCAGAAAGGTCTTGTCTCAGAGTGATGCTGAAAAACTAATTCATGCATTTATTTCCTCTAGGCTGGACTATTGTAATTCATTATTTTCAGGTTGTCCTAAAAGTTCCCTAAAAAGCCTTCAGTTAATTCAAAATGCTGCAGCTAGAGTACTGACGGGGACTAGAAGGAGAGAGCATATCTCACCCATATTGGCCTCTCTTCATTGGCTTCCTGTTAATTCTAGAATAGATTTAAAATTCTTCTTCTTACTTATAAGGTTTTGAATAATCAGGTCCCATCTTATCTTAGGGACCTCGTAGTACCATATCACCCCAATAGAGCGCTTCGCTCTCAGACTGCAGGCTTACTTGTAGTTCCTAGGGTTTGTAAGAGTAGAATGGGAGGCAGAGCCTTCAGCTTTCAGGCTCCTCTCCTGTGGAACCAGCTCCCAATTCAGATCAGGGAGACAGACACCCTCTCTACTTTTAAGATTAGGCTTAAAACTTTCCTTTTTGCTAAAGCTTATAGTTAGGGCTGGATCAGGTGACCCTGAACCATCCCTTAGTTATGCTGCTATAGACGTAGACTGCTGGGGGGTTCCCATGATGCACTGTTTCTTTCTCTTTTTGCTCTGTATGCACCACTCTGCATTTAATCATTAGTGATCGATCTCTGCTCCCCTCCACAGCATGTCTTTTTCCTGGTTCTCTCCCTCAGCCCCAACCAGTCCCAGCAGAGGACTGCCCCTCCCTGAGCCTGGTTCTGCTGGAGGATTCTTCCTGTTAAAAGGGAGTTTTTTCCTTCCCACTGTAGCCAAGTGCTTGCTCACAGGGGGTCGTTTTGACCGTTGGGGTTTTACATAATTATTGTATGGCCTTGCCTTACAATATAAAGCGCCTTGGGGCAACTGTTTGTTGTGATTTGGCGCTATATAAAAAAAAAATTGAAAAACTGAATTGAATTGAGCAAACTGGATCAACAGCACTGCATTCTGTATATGTTATAGTTTGGGACAATGTGGCCATTCACCATGTGGTCCTGACACACGAGTGGTTCACCAACAGCCAGCACTTCATAAAGGTTTTCTTCCCACCTTACATCCCATTTCTGAATCCAATAGAGATTTTCTCTGCGTGGCGGTGGAAGGTCTATGACCGACAGTCCTACATTAGGGCAATGTTATTGGAGGCAGTGGAACCGGCCTGTGATGATATGACTGGAGTCTTGTCAAGGTTGGGTGCGGCAGACCAGATGGGGTTTTTCCACCTTTGCCTTGCAAGCGAAAATATTAAATTTAATTTCAATTCATTTAATTTATATAGCACCAAATCACAGCAAAGCTGCCTCACTGTGTTTCACACAAACAAGGTCTAACCTTATCAACCCCTAGAGCTGGCACACAGGCAACAGTGGCAAGGAACAAACCTCAAGCAGACCAGACTCAGAGGGGTGAACCACTGCTTCGGCCATTTTAACATTTTAACTTGTACAAAGGTGAAGAAACAGAAAACAGGAAATCAAAACAACATGACACAATCACAAAAGAATATGTATTTAATGAGAAGTCCACACAGGCGGTTATGCCACAGGCAGGGGTCATCCAGCAGTCCTCAAGCCAGCAGTGGGCCTGTCCTCGCAGCAATATCCATTTCAAATGCAGACAGCAGTGTGCAGTCTGTCAGTCCGACACCATGTGTTCAGTAGCCGTCCCGCTAGCCGTACCTCGGACAGAGAGAAAAAGAGCAGAATCAGTCTCCTGGAAAAACTGCACCTAAGGTATAATTCATCAGCAGTAAATCGACAGGAAAGCAGAGAAAATACTAAGGTGATGGCCGTTAGCCATCAGAGTCACTATCAGACCCTGAATTTAGAATTTAGTGGCTTGTAAAAGTATTCAGCCCCTTGGTATTTCACACATTTTACTTTGTTTATGGCATCTCAAATACAAAACGTAATTCAGGCTTCTCAATATAAAAATTTCTAAAATTATCTTCCTTAGACTCAAACTGAAAGTAAATCTCTACAACTTGCTATAAATTAATTAAAAATATAAAAGCCAAGATGATGGGTTGCACAAGTAATGAGCCCCTTTGGTATAATACCTGTAAATTTCGGTGAAAAAACTCACGCATGCGCATGAAGGTTCAAGCTTGGCTGATGCAATCACATGTGATTCAAATCCATATGGTTTTTGCAAAAAATATAAAGGTCGGATACTTTTCTAACAGACTTCGTATGTACATACATACATGTAATCCACATGTATTCTTTCAAAGTAATCCTACCCAACCTTGTGCATAGTACACTAAGTTAGTAATTTACAAAGCTGACTATATTTGCCCATAGGTTTTTCAGTATGTAAGATGTTTTCAAATGATCATTTTGCAAAAAGATATTCAACTGTTTAATAACAACCCATTGCAACATTTTTTTTCAAGTGTTGACATTATAAATTCACATTAAACCTGTTTATCAATTGTGTTGTTATTTAAAATTAGTTCAAAACAGCCAAACCACTCGATGTGCATTTATAGTACACAGAACTAGTTTTTGCTTTTCAGACAATCATTTACACACAGTTACAATACCATCATTCTAATATTAACAGATTAAATCCCATTTCAGAAATTGTAGTTGCTTTACAGTGGGGTAGAGGTATTGAAAAATAAGATATCAAAATATAGCATTTAATCTGTTTAAAATTGTTTAATATCAGTTTAAACCTCTTTATCCTTGATATAAAAGTGTTTAAAAACTAAACGGTAAAAAATGGTTTCTCTCAAATTATAAACTGAGCAAATTCTTACATTTACAACCCCTGGCAAAAATTATGGAATCACCGGCCTGGGAGGATGTTCATTCAGTTGGATAATTTTGTAGAAAAAAGCAGATCACAGACATGACACAAAACTAAAGTCATTTCAAATGGCAACTTTCTGGCTTTAAGAAACACTATAAGAAATCAAGAAAAAAAGATTGTGGCAGTCAGTAACGGTTACTTTTTTAGACCAAGCAGAGGAAAAAAATATGGAATCACTCAATTTCTTGATTTCTTATAGTGTTTCTTAAAGGCAGAAAGTTGCCATTTGAAATGATTTTAGTTTTGTGTCATGTCTGTGATCTGCTTTTTTTTTACAAAATTAAACAACTGAATGAACATCCTCTGAGGCCGGTGATTCCATAATTTTTGCCAGGGATTGTAATAAACACCAAAAAAATATGTATATACGAGGTCTGTTAGAAAAGTATCCGACCTTTTTATTTTTTGCAAAAACCTGATGGATTTGAATCACGTGTGCTTGCATGAGCAAACCTTGAACCTTCGTGCGCATGGGTGAATTTTTTCACGCCTGTCGATTGCATCATTTGCTTGTAAGCAGCCTTTGTGTGAGGATGGGTGTAGTCTCTCGTCGGATTTTCTTTGCAAGGAAAATGGCGGAACGACTGGAGCACTGCCGCATCAAATTCTGCCAGAAACCTGGGCGACAGCCAGGTGGAAACCATTTGGATGATTCAGACGGCTTTCAGTGATGATGCTTTGGGCATCACACAGATTAAGGAGCGGTACAACTGGTTTAAAGACAGCCGCACAACGGTGGAGAGCGAGCCATGCTCCGGTCGGCCATCAACATGCTGAAATGACCAGATCATTTCCAAAGTGAACGCTGTGGTGATGCGGGACCGTCGTGTGACTATCCGAGAAATTGCGGAAGAGGTGGACATCAGCACTTTTTCAGCACATTCCACTGTGACAGAAGATTTGGCCATGAAAAGAGTGGCGGTGAAATTCATGCCGAAGTCTTCAGCACGAAGCTGCTGATGGAGCAAAAGCGCCATCGTGTTGAATTCTAACAGGACATGCTCCAGTCGTTCCGTCATTTTCCTTGCAAAGAAAATCCGACGAGAGACTACACCCATCCTCACACAAAGGCTGCTTACCAGCAAATGACGCAATCGACAGGTGTGAAAAAATTCACGCATGCGCACGAAGGTTCAAGGTTTGCTCATGCAAGCACACGTGATTCAAATCCATCAGGTTTCTGCAAAAAATAAAAAGGTCGGATACTTTTCTAACAGACCTCGTATTTTCATCTTGATAAAGTGCTTCAACAATTGAGGTTTTTGTTTTTTTTTTCTTTTTGTTTTTGGTGAGTGTCCAGTTTTGTCTTTAAAATATGAAACATTTCACCACTAAGGAAGTATTTGTTAGAGGACATCTTAGGACGCAAAGTTTAATCATTCTGTACTTCAGTTAATGTGGTCATGTCCTCATTTTGTGTGAATTTGGACCAGTTGGAAAAGTTCCATTATGTAAAAAGTTAAAAGTGATGCTTTTGGGGTATCACCTTTCTGTAAAAGAACAGTGAACACTTTCTGAGATGCACATGAAAGACCTGTTGGTTTGACAATCTGGTCTCCAGGCCACAGGTTTGGTTACAGGGTAAGCAACCGGAGGGTTTGAAACACACCATATGCCTTGCAGGTGTGTGGCAGCTGTGTTGTATGTTTGTTTTCATTTCCACAGCTGCGTTAACAGATTACAGCCTGTATACCACCTGAATGAGGGAAGCACCCCAGATGTGGGGAACGGCACCTGTGACCCATGACAGATTTGTGTATGTGGTTATTTTCACACATGCCATGAGAGAAACAAAGTAAAAAAAAGACAAAGAAATGATCTGTCTACATTTTTATATCATACAGCCAACATTAAATAAATAACTCCTTTAACTGGAGTTTATATGACTGGAGAAGAGGCCACATGCATGAAAAGTATGAATACAATTTTTAAAAACCATTTTGATGATTGAAAATCTCATATGACTGCTATCAGGTAAGTAGTCACAAGGAGCTCCATGACTCAAAAGATCTGGATTACTCTTAAAAAAAGGACAACTTCTCACTACTGATGGTAAGTCTGTATGTATTTACAACCTCAATTCCAATGAAGTTGGGACGTTGTGTGAAATGTAAATTAAAAACAGAAAACAATGATTTGCAAATACTCTTCAACCAATATTCAATTGAATATACCACAAAGACAAGATATTTAATGTTCAAACTGATAGACTTTACTGTTTTTGTGCAAATATTTGCTCATTTTGAAATAGATACCTGCAACACATTTCAAAAAAGCTGGGACAGTGGCAACAAAAGACTGGGAAAGTTGATGAATGCTCAAAGAACACCTGTTTGGAACATTCCACAGGTGAACAGGTTAACTGGAAACAGGTGAGTGTCATGATTGGGTACAAAGGAGCATCCCCATAAGGCTCAGCCGTTCACAAGCAAAGATGGGGTGAGGATCACCACGTTGTGAACAACTGCGTGAAAAAATAGTCCTATAGTTTAACCCTCTTCCTGGATTGGCTGATGAGCTCTAGTGGAATCTCACGGGAACTCAGTGGCAGGTTCACACTGAAATAGGAAGTGCCAAATTTTGAGTCCACAGTAAAACAGGAAATGTCAAATGATGAACACTCCTTGACATGGGTGTAGCTGGGTTGCAGTGGACTTCCTGAAATCTGATTGGACACCCCAGGTACCACCCGGATGATTGACATGTCACGGCACCACACGTCTGGTTGAAAAGAGCCATTTTGAAATCGGTGACACATATTGACTGTTGGGTCCATCCTGTACAGTAGTTGGTGCTGTGTTCCATGAAAAAGTTCTAATCCACCTTA
Source organism: Thalassophryne amazonica (assembly GCF_902500255.1). NCBI lineage: Eukaryota > Metazoa > Chordata > Actinopteri > Batrachoidiformes > Batrachoididae > Thalassophryne > Thalassophryne amazonica. The sequence goes on from NC_047104.1 coordinate 122,471,523, forward strand.
GTAGAATAAAAAAATTTGAGCCAGTTTTGAATTTGAACACATCATCTGAACCAGACTCGTCGTTATATTGGTGAGTAAACAGCTGTTCTCTAATGTCTAAAATTATCTTCCTTAAACTCATACTGATAGGAAATCTCTACAACTTGGTATAAATTTAATTAAAAATATATAAAATACAGCTCCCTGGTGGAGTGGTATAGAGGAGGTTTTTCTCAAAAACAAGACCTGAAAGTTCAGCGAACGTGGCCACATTGTGCAGCCCTGCTGTGAAGTAGCTGAAAAGTTAGAATATGAATTTACATCAACATAAAAAAAAATGCTGAAAATGGCAGGGGGTTAAGAGGGCTGTCGTTGGGGGGGTGTTTTTATCCATGCATATGCTCTTCAGAAGCATTTAAGCCCCTTTCACACCGGGGCTGCTCCCAGTTGCTTCCTGTGGTGTCATGACGACGCAGGAATTTCTGCGTCAGGTGCGCGCAGCAGGGGGCAGAGAGGAGCTGAGAACGCAGCCTGCAGGTTCTCTGCACAGAGAAGTCAGAGTGCACAGTTTGGCTGCAGACAGACTGTGCACTCTGACTTCTCTTCTACTTGTGCTGAGCTGCAGGGCTGCGCTCTGAGTTCTGTTATAGTTTATCTTTACTCCCTTGACCGTGAGATGCGCGCGCACGTGCAAATGTGGAGATGTCTGGAGTTCTACTTGATGTTGACATGTCCTGTCTCAGGACTTATGTCCTTTTTTGTCCCTTTTTTTAATTGTGATGTGAGAGTTTGAGCAGAGAACAAGGAACTAATGCCTGCAGCCAGACTTAATTTTTTCTTTTAATTGTTCACATGTGCGCGCGTGAACGAACGTCCATCAGTGGACTAGAGATGTCCGGACTTTTTACTGGATATTTCTGGCAATCAGTCTGCATTTTTTTTCTGTGGTCTTTTTTTTCAGCGTGTAGTTTTTACTGCATTAAGTACATGGTATAAAAACAATCCTGCATGATTTATACTGCGGGAACAATGGAACACAGCAGGAATCATAAATTGGCTTCGAGTCACGCCTCTTTGCCCCGAATTACACCTCTTTGCCCCGACTTGCGCTGGAACCACTTCCTTTCTGCGTCGAGCACAGGACGCCAAAAAAATGAAAGAGGTTTAATTTTTCGTGCCTGACTTGCTTCCTCCTTTGCGCCCCTCGCGCTGTTGTGGCGCCGAGCTGCATCATCTCGGCACTGAGTTGCTTCCACGCGGCGTTGTGTGCGTGGTCTGGCCAGAGGACTTTATCCACATTACAGGCAATATTTTGCAGGCCACAGAGCACCTCGTGCACCTGTTTTGTGGAGAGATCTCCCGAAGGAGATAAAACAGTCTGATTCTGTAGAGACACTCAAGTCCAGACATACTGGCATAGTATGGAATAATAGTAATAATAATGACTTGGATTTATATAGCGCCTTTTATGATACCCAAGGCCGCTTCACAAGAGTGGGAGGAGGGCAGGTACGAAGTAAATCTTAATGATAACGTGGTACAGAGGAGTGTTTTATCAAAAAGAAGACTTGAAAGTTCAGCTACAATTTGCCAGAAGGTACATCTGGGATGCAAGCCTAGATTTAATGTTTTGGTGAAAGAAAACGCTCCTCTGTACCACTTCATCATGAAGCTGTATAACCTGGGATACAAAATGCAAAACATGCACTATGTACTATTTTTTCCAATCACAGCCACAGAAGCCTGTATCTTCTTCTGGGTTGTCTGGGTGTCTTGGTGTTTTTCTTCACTCTTTCCTTCTTGCACAGTCACTTAGTTTTTGAGAACTGTCTACTCCACACAGATTTACCATAGAGTGCCATACTTATACTCCAGAAAATACAGTGTGCAATTCATTTTGGTTAATTCCTCACAATGTTTATAATTAATTACATTTTTTTTTTTAATGGCATGAAAACCCTAAGGGCCCGGTCACACAGCACACGGCAATAGCTGAACGAAGAAAAGTCACAAAGCCACAAATCGTTGAGTAAAGGTGGACTAATGATCCTGCATTTTTCCCATCAGCAAAAAGCCTGTGAATCTAGAGCGCAAAAAAGAACAAAACAAAACCGAAACTAACAACAGAAAAATGAAGCAAACGATGACCTTGATGCTTTAAACAAAATCAAAATGAAACATTCACGATGATGTGACCAACAGCAGGTACAGTAGTGTTCAGAATAATAGTAGTGCTATGTGACTAAAAAGATTAATCCAGGTTTTGAGTATATTTCTTATTGTTACATGGGAAACAAGTTACCAGTAGATTCAGTAGATTCTCACAAATCCAACAAGACCAAGCATTCATGATATGCACACTCTTAAGGCTATGAAATTGGGCTATTATGATGGCGATCTCAGCTCCTATATAGTAATTCTAATGAGAATGTATGTGAAGCACTTTTAAATTTAATATTGAATTCAGGAATATTGAGTGCACTGAGGTCAGGCCAAAATGATAATTGCATGATAAAATTGATTCCCACTTCTGTTTTATTTGCTTCGGGCCTACATTGTCCTATTTCTATTACTTTTTCTACCCATCCAATTTGCCTTCATCTGTAGTAGGAGCTGCCCACCTTCAGAGTGTGGAGGAGGTTGTTCAGCAATGGTGCTCCCACTCAGATGGGAGAGAATAAGCAGGGCGGAACTCGACCTATTTTGGTCTAGTTCTTTAGTATGTAGGTCTAAGTGATTAAATGTTACATACCCAAGTGCTTCTTAAAGGAGGTGAGATCATATTGGTGCGTTTGATACTGCTGTATTCTTTTAATACCTCATGGTGTTCATCTACCTCTCTGTATTTTTAATACACTTGAGGAAGATGGGGATTGTCAGATAAGTTATTCCCTGTCTGCCCTGAACATCAATGCGTGGAGACACTTGGAGAAATCGTGCACAGTGCAGCGTTTGTCTGAGCATTGCCATTGTGAAGTGGAACAGAGAAAATCTTTCTGAAACCCTTTCATACTCAGCTCAGTTGTTTCATACAGTAGAGTATATCAATATCTTTTACATTCTGTTGAAAAATGTGTGGAAATTAAATAATTAAAAATAAACCTAGTTTACATCTGTTTTCTAGCATTGAAGTAATGTCTGCTTTACCATGTTGTATTATAGCTGCTGATGCAACAGAGAAAAGTCACACAATGACCAATTTCTGTAACCACATGACAAGAAGTCTATATAACATATAGATGCCATGGGTTTTTGGTGGCTTCCCTCATTTGTCTGCACGTTGCACAGTTTTGAACTGAATTGAAGATTTATTGTGAACATAACAAAAGAAAAAATAAAACAACAACAGACAACATAAAATTAAAGTAGTTTAAAAAGGAGTAAGGAGTGAGAAGACGAAACTTATCGAATCCCACCCCTTCTCCCTGTATAGGTGGCAGTAATTAAACCATTACTTAAAAAGCCATCACTTGACCCAGCTATCTTAGCTAATTATCTTCTTATGGCCTCAGACAGTGGACTCATCTCTGTGCTTGTTCTGTTAGACCTCAGTGCTGCTTTTGATACTGTTGACCATAAAATTTTATTACAGAGATTAGAGCATGCCATAGGTATTAAAGGCACTGCGCTGCGGTGGTTTGGATCATATTTATCTAATAGATTACAATTTGTTCATGTAAATGGGGAATCTTCTTCACAGACTAAGGTTAATTATGGAGTTCCACAAGGTTCTGTGCTAGGACCAATTTTATTCACTTTATACATGCTTCCCTTAGGCAGTATTATTAGACGGCATTGCTTAAATTTTCATTGTTACGCAGATGATACCCACCTTTATCTATCCATGAAGCCAGAGGACACACACCAATTAGCTAAACTGCAGGATTGTCTTACAGACATAAAGACATGGATGACCTCTAATTTCCTGTTTTTAAACTCAGATAAAACTGAACTTATTGTACTTGGCCCCACAAATCTTAGAAACATGGTGTCTAACCAGATCCTTACTCTGGATGGCATTACCCTGACCTCTAGTAATACTGTGAGAAATCTTGGAGTCATTTTTGATCAGGATATGTCATTCAATGCGCATATTAAACAAATATGTAGGACTGCTTTTTTGCATTTGCGCATTATCTCTAAAATTCGAAAAGTCTTGTCTCAGAGTGATGCTGAAAAACTAATTCATGCATTTATTTCCTCTAGGCTGGACTATTGTAATTCATTATTATCAGGTTGTCCTAAAAGTTCCCTGAAAAGCCTTCAGTTAATTCAAAATGCTGCAGCTAGAGTACTAACGAGGACTAGAAGGAGAGAGCATATCTCACCCATATTGGCCTCTCTTCATTGGCTTCCTGTTAATTCTAGAATAGAATTTAAAATTATTCTTCTTACTTATAAGGTTTTGAATAATCAGGTCCCATCTTATCTTAGGGACCTCATAGTACCATATCACCCCAATAGAGCGCTTCGCTCTCAGACTGCAGGCTTACTTATAGTTCCTAGGGTTTGTAAGAGTAGAATGGGAGGCAGAGCCTTCAGCTTTCAGGCTCCTCTCCTGTGGAACCACCTCCCAATTCGGATTAGGGAGACAGACACCCTCTCTACTTTTAAGATTAAGCTTAAAACTTTCCGTTTTGCTAAAGCTTATAGTTAGGGCTGGATCAGGTGACCCTGAACCATCCCTTAGTTATGCTGCTATAGACTTAGACTGTTGGGGGGTTCCCATGATGCACTGAGTGTTTCTTTCTCTTTTTGCTCTGTATGCACCACTCTGCATTTAATCATTAGTGATTGATCTCTGCTCCCCTCCACAGCATGTCTTTTCCTGGTTCTCTCCCTCAGCCCCAACCAGTCCCAGCAGAAGACTTCCCCTCCCTGAGCCTGGTTCTGCTGGAGGTTTCTTCCTGTTAAAAGGGAGTTTTTCCTTCCCACTGTCGCCAAGTGCTTGCTCACAGGGGGTTGTTTTGGCCGTTGGGGTTTTACATAATTATTGTATGGCCTTGCCTTACAATATAAAGCGCCTTGGGGCAACTGTTTGTTGTGATTTGGCGCTATATAAATAAAATTGATTGATTGATTGATAATGATTTATATATCAAGACGTGTTTCCTTAAAAACACAACTGTTGATAATCATGATGATAATAATAGCAACAACAATAATAACAATAATAATTATACAATACAATTTTAGAAAAAGATAAAAAGAACACAACAAAACATAACACAACAGAAGATAAACCCAACTAACAATGAACATAAAACAAATATAGAAATAAATAATAACAGTTTCCTGTGAACACCTTGTGATTCTCATACCCCCACTTCAACCCTGTATCCTGTGAAACCACATTCTTTATATTTTGTTTTAAACTGTGGAATGTTTGGACACTGCTTTAACTCCTCATTCATACTGTTTCACAGTCTCACCCCACAGAATTAAATGCAGAATTGTTTATTGTTTGTGTGGATTTTGTTCATTTTGAAGTTGTGTTCCCCCCATAATTGATATCCCCCTTCTCGATTCTTCAACAATTTCTGTATGTTTTTGGTAAAAGGTCTTTTTTTTTTGTTGCCTTGTACAAGATCTGTGCTGTTTGGAATTTTACTATGTCTGATAGCCAACATTATGAATGACCCATGTTGCCCTTTTTGAAGAATAATTAGTCACTTCATTGAACTCATATAGTTATTACCCCAGATCTCTACACAGTAATTGAAATACGGTAAGACAATGGAACAGTGTAAAATGAGGAGTGATTTATGATCCAGAACATGTTTTCTTGGTTTAACACTGAAATGCTTCTTCATAATTTGGTTTTGTATATATCTGATGTGTGGTTTCCAACTGATTTTCTCATGTATTATTACCCCAAGGAATTTATTTTCTTTAATGGTATGCATGACACCGTCGGAGCGGGTTCATTCACTCCTGCCCGTTGATCAGTGTTTTCGTGGTTTACTCATAAGAGCTGTGCCGCCATTATACGCCCTGATTTGTACTTATTTGTATTATATGTGAAGGGGTTCTTAATAAACTGCTGTCTCTGTTGTAAATAGCTTCTAACCCAGTCTGCTACAATACCTCTGATGCCATATCTTTCCAGTTTTTTTAATTAATATTTCATGGTTGATTGTGTCAAAGGCTTTCTTAATGTCAGTAAATATTCCAACTGCATAATTCTTTTGTTCAATAACATTTGTGATTTCCTGAATTGCTTGTATTATTGCTAATGATGTTGTACTGTTTGATCTAAAACCATATTGGTTACCTGAGAGTAATTTGTGCTTTTCAATGAATATATCCAATCTATTATTGATTGTGATGCAGTGGTAGAGTTGCCGTCTGGTAATCAGGCGGTGTGGGTTCAATTCTTGTGAGTGGTGTTTTTTTTGTTGTTGTTTTTTACCAGGGTTGTTTAATCGCAGGGTTCTTGCGTCCCCCTTTTATGTATTATTTATATCAACCAGTGATATTCACTAATTATACAGCTGGTTTTTATTTCATTTTACTCCAAATCAGCAGCGCAATGTGGTGCAGCTCGTCCCATAGAACACAAGCAGCTGCAGCAGCGTGAGCTGCTGTTCCTGCTTGACAGACACCGTCGGGTGCACAAAGAGTTGCGCCGGCCTGCCCGTCGGCGTAATGTTTCGTGGTGCACAAATTCGTGTTTCACGCTGTTGCGCCGTATTTGTCCAGACATCATCCAAACTTTGCACTATGTGTGAAGGGGCCTTCACTGTTGTCATATCAATGTCATAATCAGTTGTTTTGTTTTTACATTTTTTTTTAACAATATCTAATATTTCTTTCTCTTCTACCACTTTGAGCAACACTGAGTTACAATTTTGTTCTATCAACGCATCCATGTTTCTCCCAACTGTCCCTGGATCAGAGATTATTCCTGCAAGATCGGGTCCCACATTTACAAAAAAATTATGTAGATTGTCAGCACATCATTTTTATTACAAATTACATTACTCTCATCAATAAAATACTCAGGATATTGTAACTGTTTAGAACTACTTCTTATAATGCTATTTAGTTTACCCCACATTCCCTTTATATTATTTTTGTTATTATCTAATAATGTCCTATAATAATCTTTTTGTGCTAGACCTTGTGATATGTGTTAACTTATTTCTATGTCATTTATATTTATTTTCTGCCTCTTTAGTTCTCAGTCTTATGAATTCTCTGTATAGTGCATTTTTCTTCTTGCAGGCATTGTGTAAACCTTTTTGTGATCCATGGACAGTTGCCATACTTCAGTTTTCTTGTGTATTCTTTAATCGAACAGCTTTTGTCATATAATTGCTTAAATACCTTCAGAAATATTTCATATGCATTGTCCACATTGTTTTCTTGGTATACTGCTTCCCAGTTTTGTGCCAATAATTCATTCCTGAACAGTGATTACGGTAACGCGTTATTAACGCGTTACTCTAATCTGACCACTTTTTTTAGTAACGAGTAATCTAACGCGTTAATCTTTCCAAATCAGTAATCAGATTAAAGTTACTTCTCCATGTCACTGTGCGTTACTATTATTTTTCATTGTGGGTCGATAGCAGCATTAAACTTGGTCCGTGGGCAGGAGGTCTTGGTTCGACTGAACTGCCCACTTTCAGTGAGCTGTGAGCTTTTCATCCGCGGTTTTTTGCAGCTGCTCGACTCGTCCTCACCTCTTAAAGCGCGGTGATCAGCACACCTGCACTGAGCTTTACAAAGACATTTTTATACTTTTTTTCCTCCTTTATTTAGAATTCTGAGCTGAGCCGCTCTGTATCGTCTCGTTAAAAACAGCTGATCCTCCGCGACGCGTCAACAACTAACACTTTTTTTCCACTCAAATGCACCTAAACTCTCTTTCTGAGGACCACATGATGTGAAAACGCAATAAAACGTTCTTACCTGTAAATCTGGTCCTGTTTTCTGCATAAATAAATGTTATCCATTCTTTGTGCTCAAACGCCAAAGCAGGGGCGAATCCAGATGGAATGGGGGCGTGGGGCAGGGATGTGCCCCCCTCCCCCACAACACCCCTAGATTAAAGGTTCCAGTTTTGAAGCCGTTTTTTACTACAACTACTAATATTGCTTAAATAATAATAATTTCGACAACTAAAATTTTTAGAGAGAATTTAAATGTTAGAAAAAAGTTAGAATTTAATAGTTACATTTATAAACAATGTAGGTTTGAAATTGCAAGTTTCACTGTTACAGTGCTGTCAACAGTTAAATATGAGGTCAAGAAAGAGGTCTTTATTTTACTTTTTATAAAACAAGTATTTATTTTCATTGAAGTCAAGAAAGGGTGACTATAAAGTGAGTTTTGGCAAAACAAGTATCATTGTCATGTTGACGTGGGTTGTTGTCGGCAGCTGGGGAAAGTAACTAAAAAAGTAACTAGTAATCTAACTTAGTTATTTTTACAATTGAGTAATCAGTAAAGTAACTAAGTTACTTTTTCAAGGAGTAATCAGTAATTGGATTACTTTTTCAAAGTAACTGTGGCAACACTGTTCCTGAATGCATTTATTGATTCCCCTGACCTCATTCTCCTGTACTCTTTTTGCTTATTTTTCTTTCTATTGGTATCGTTGAAATCATAGATGATAAAATCTGATAGATGATCACTGATATCATTAGTTAGAATACCACTTATTGTTTTATCCTCACCTTCGTTAGTGTATATGTTGTCAATCAAGGTGGCACAATTGATGGTTTCTGGTTGATCTGGTGATTTTTGGAAATAGACTCATACATTGTACTGATAAAGTTATCTGTTGTATGATTATATGGATTTAATATATCAATGTTGTAATCATCACATATGATAACAACTTTGTTGCGTTGTTTTGCAAATGCACCCTCTATCAATTCCCTGAAAGTTTCAATATTTGTACCTGGTGTCCTGTATATGCAGCTAACTATAATATTCATGTTTTTTTCTTCACATATTTCAGTGGTTATACATTCTAGTAAGTTAACAACCACAGTTGTCATATTTTCAATCACTTTGTAGCTCAATTTTTATCCACATATATGGAAACTCCTCCACCACCTTTGCTTTTTTTTTTTTTTTTCCTTAATTTGTATCCTTCCAGCTCAAAGTCCATCCCTTTTTCTGTATTGATCCAGGTTTCTGATACTGCAGTTATACTAAATGGCTGTGAAAAAGTTTGTAAATATTCCTTAATGTTATTGAAGTTGGCTGTTAGGTTTAAAACCACCTAAACATCATAAAACTGTAACAGAGAAAGACACAACAGTCAAATAAGAGTCAGAGAGTAGAATTCAATTGTAAATGCTCGCGAGGAGTGCAGCACAGAGACAAACTCTTCTAACAATCTCCAAACTGCACTGAACTCTGGCTACACTCTCGCTCTTTTTATTCAGGATGTCATACAGGTGCGGTTGTCAGCATACGTGGCATAAACGGTTGAGCAATCATAAATAGGTCTTGCAACTACAGTTGAGCAAGTCTTAGCAACTTCTGGTTTCTGCGACCTCAGGCTGCTGGTTTGGGGAAGGTGCGGTCAGGACTTCTCTCCTGGGCTCCGTTCTTCAGGTGTTATCTTCAGTCAGCACATGTCGGTTAACCTTTTGTTCTTTCCTGTGGTTTGAAACCACATGCGTGCAGTAGAAACATCATTGGCAACACAGCTAGTAACACAATTTGCAATACAGCATACTTTCTTTTGGAATCATATTCAATCTTTACAACTCTTTTGCACAAAAGCAATTCATATGATCATATACAAACATTTTCATTCCTTATTATTTATTTTATATTTTATTATATTTTTAATGGTTTGATAAGTTGTTTTGGACATCAACTCTTCTGACCTCGCTTTGCAACATCACATAAGTTCCTTTTTCTCTCTAACTGCAAGTATAAAAACAACTCATGTAATCATTCATTTGTAACATACTTTATCAAGAGGTCATCAAGAAGTCAGCAACAGACTTCTAACAGATACAATGAGTTTATTTCCATTACTAAAGTATTAATAAAAGAATGTATAATATAAGGAATATAGACTAGAAGAATGTATAATAAAAGAATGTGTGATAACTGACATATCCATATATACATAAATCCAACATTGGCATAGAGGCGTCTTCTGTTGAAATGGGCAATTGATAACCGGTTCATTGTGTGAGTCATGGTTGTATGTGGATGGTTGTTACCTACTAGTCCAGTTTCTGTTGTGGCTGGCGTGCCTGGCTGGGTTTTGTTTGTCTTCTGTTCTGTCTTTGGTTTTCCTTCCAGGTGGTGCGCATTTGGGACTGAGTGGCTGTGTGGCTGAGTTACCAGGACCTCACCCTGATCACCTGAGGCTGATCAGGTGCGGCTCATCAGGACTCACAGCTGTGGTGCATCTACATGGATTGGAACATGGTGGGCATTTAAGGTCTGGAGTACACAGTGTGTATTTGCCAGAGACTCGACCTTGTGACCAGACGGGTGAGATCGTCGTCTCAAGAGCCATCTCATCATCAGTGGATGCAGAGAACGTCCAGGTTTGATGCATGGTCTGTGAAAGAGGAGAGGGTGAGGTCTCACGCTCGTCAGCACACTTCCTGAGGTACGTCAGGTTTTGTGACTAACTTTGTTACAGTCAGTAAATGTTGGTGTCCCTCACACCTTATTATATGAGCTGTTATGTTAGTCGTTTTAATCAGCTTCCACTGCAGTGAGTTTGTGAACAGGGTGTTCCATGCCTGCAGGGTGGGAAGCTGATTAGTAATTAAGCCAGGAAGTGTTTGCTGTTTGTACACCTTTGAGCGGTCTCTCTGTGTGTGGAGTGTGGACTCACATGATGATTTCTTCATTCACAGACTCGGTTTGTTGCGGCAACCTGGGGGGTGTCGGCGGGGTCCTTGGGTCCGAACTGGTTCTGGCTCCGGACCGTTAGTGCTGCTGGGAGCACACCGTAATCCACCACTCCAGACCGCGCACTCTTTTGTTATATTTATCACATCACTGTTGTGTTTATTAAACTCTGTTATCCTTTGTACCGTGCTCTGCTTATTTTATACTGGGTCCTTCAAACGCTGGTCGGTTCTCCGGGCTGCGTCCAACATATAACAGTAGTCTCTGGCCAAACATCACGGACCCAGCAGTAGCAGAGACGGTAACGCGCCGGGAAGGCGGCAGCAGACGTTCAGAAGTTATCCGGATCAGTTGCGGGTGCTCTCCGCCCGGATGGTGCGTGTTTGAGAACCCATTACTGAATACTGATTTGAGCGCTCTTGCAGCTGTGTTCCTGTGTTTGTTGCCTTATCCGAGGGTCGTGGTGGAGTGTGACTGGCGACGGCTTCGCGTCACACTTCGACCGGATAAGAGGTTTAAACGGGAGCTGCAGGAGTGTGTCTGTAATGGGTGAACGCGCACGGCGGAGCTCTGTGGCACGGGTCGCTGAGCTTCCTGTGTTACAGTTGTAGCCCCGTTTCCCCGGGTAAAGATAGCTACTGCGTCTGTTGTTCAGCTCCGGCGTTATTTAGTTGAATCACATTTTTGGTTGTGTGTTTACATGTTGCTGCGCACAGAAAAGCAGCATGAGTTGGGTTCTGTTACCAAAGGGGTTTTTTCATTTTTAGCACTTTGGCTCCCTCTGTTGGTAACTGAGTCACATTACCGTTAAGCTCTTAAATTGGAACAGGTGTGTTCCATTTGTTTGAGCTTAACAGTATACGTCACTTATTAGTTCAGTGTTGGTTCATTTTTTGTGGGTTTTTGAGTTGGTTTTTGTGTGGGATTTTTTTTTTAACACTATTTAGTGTTCTGGGGTCGTGACCCTGCAGTCTGTTTAGAGCTTAAAAAGGACCCAAGCAACTTTATGTTAGTCTGTTAGTCTTTCTTTTATTTCTTTTAGTTTCACCTCCCAGGGTTTGATGGGACGGTCCCCTGGGGGGTGATGGGGGGGTAATTGGGTTGTTTTTTCTTTTTTCTTTTTTTTTGTTTTGTTTTTTGTTATGCCCTCCTCTTCTCCTCTGACTCCAGCCGGGTGAGCCGTACACGTCGGCATTGCTGGAGTGGTGCAAGTTTGGTTATGCTGGGCGTTTCCCAGGTAACCTCTGCACCTGGGAGGGGGGGGGGTTCGGGGTGTTGTTGTTTTTTTTGTTTGTTTGATTCCCTGTTCCACCTCCGACTTTCAGCGCGGCCTTTGAGCCATCTGCCATCGGCTGGCTTGAGGTTTGGGGCGTGGGATATACCCGCAGCTGGTGGCTGGTTGGAAGTCCGGAGGAGTGGCGCCATTTTGTGCCGTCTGCCATAACCGCTGTTCCACTCCTCCCGGTTGGCTTCTGGGGTATAGTCCGGTTGGTGACGCTGGACGTGGCTTCCAGTTTCCACTGCGCCAAGGGGGTGGGGTTGGGGTTGTTTTGTTTGTATGTTTTTTTTCTTTTCCTTTTGTTTTTCCCCCAGTTTCCGCCCTCAGGGTGTGACTGTGGTGTCCTCTGGGGGGAAAGGGCTGTGGGTCCATCTAGCCATAGACGGCCGGGGCTGGGTCCGTTGGTCATGAGGAGGCGTCTCCTGGGGGTTGATGGAACGGTCCTCTGGGAGGCGCTGGGAGTCCCCGTGGGTGACCTTGGAATCCAGAGGGACCTCGGCTGTGGTTATTACTCCTGGAGCTGGTGGGATGTCCTCTGGGGGGTGTTGGTCCCTACATGTCGTCGGGGGGGGGGGGGGGGTGTTAGCATTTTATTTGCAAGCTTAAGTTTGGGTTGTTTTTCTTTTCTCCCTTCCCGGGGTTTGATGGAACGGTCCTCTGGGGAGGGGGGGGGGGGGGGTGGTGTGTTTTTTATTTGCAAGCTTAAGGTTGGGTTGTTTTTCTTTTCTCCTCTTCCCGGGGTTTGATGGGACGGTCCTCTGGGGAGGGGGGGTGGTTTGGTTGTTTGTGTTTGTCTTTTTGTTTTATGACTAATCAGACTGTGAACATGGTTGGACAAAGGCTGACCGCACAGGTTTAAGAACTCCTGGCCACACCTGTGCTAATTGACTGACAGAAACAAAGGCAAAGATGCAGCCAGAGGAGAAGACATCAACCATTCTGTTAAATGAAGATTCTGTTGGAGGATGAATGCAGCTACGGTTTCCAGCCATGGTCCCTGGAGGGGAGTGTTTCTCCTGGGCCAGGTTTGTGTGGTCGCCGGGAGGCTTCCTGTGAGGGTGGGGTGCTGTTGTGGCTGCCGTGGCTGGCTGGCTTTTGTTTGTCTTCTGTTTCTGTCTTTTGGTTTTCCTTCCAGGTGGTGCACATTTGGGACTGAGTGGCTGTGTGGCTGAGTTACCAGGACCTCACCCTGATCATCTGAGGCTGATCAGGTGCGGCTCGTCAGGACTCACAGCTGTGGTGCATCTACATGGATTGGAACATGGTGGCATTTAAGTCTGGAGTACACAGTGTGTATTTGCCAGAGACTCGACCTTGTGACCAGACGGGTGACATCGTCGTCTCGAGAGCCATCTCATCATCAGTGGATGCAGAGAACGTCCAGGTTTGATGCATGGTCTGTGAAAGAGGAGAGGGTGAGGTCTCACGCTCGTCAGCACACTTCCTGAGGTACGTCAGGTTTTGTGACTAACATTTGTACAGTCAGTAAATGTGGTGTCCCTCACACCTTATTATATTGAGCTGTTATGTTAGTCGTTTTAATCAGCTTCCACTGCAGTGAGTTTGTGAACAGGGTGTTCCATGCCTGCAGGGTGGGAAGCTGATTAGTAATTAAGCCAGGAAGTGTTTGCTGTTTGTACACCTTTGAGCGGTCTCTCTGTGTGTGGAGTGTGGACTCACATGATGATTTCTTCATTCACAGACTCGGTTTGTCGCGGCCACCTGGGGGGTGTCGGCGGGGTCCTTGGGTCCGAACTGGTTCTGGCTCCGGACCGTTAGTGCTGCTGGGAGCACACCGTAATCCACCATGCCAGACCGCGCACTCTTTTGTTATATTTATCACATCACTGTTATGTTTATTAAACTCTGTTATCCTTTGTACCGTGCTCTGCTTATTTTATACTGGGTCCTTCAAACGCTGGTCGGTTCTCCAGGCTGCGTCCGACATATAACAAGTTCATGTTTATCACTGCTATCTTTCCAGCTCCTCCATCCTCTTGATGACCAGTACTTTGTCTTGTGGCCCATTCAGTTTTATGAATACTTTCGGGCCCCTTCATGAACTTGCTGCAACGGTGTCGTGCACGAGACAGGATCGTCCACGAAATGGTGCCGTGCGAGCAGGAACACAGTACAAGCAGCTGGAACATGGTGCACCACACCGTGTCGCTGATGCAGAGAACAATAAAATCAAAACCAGCTGTATAATTAGTGAATATCACTGTGTTGCTATAAATAATAAATAAAAGGGGACGCAATACAGAACCCCACGGTTAAATAACCCTGGTTAATTAAAAAATAAAAGCCACTCACAGGATTCAAACCTGCAGTTGACAAAAGCTCTGATTACCAGACAGAAACTTTTACCACTGCGCTGCAATCACTGTCTTATAACAGGAGCATGAAATGGCTAAAACAACAAAGAGCATATTTCTGCTGATATTTGACTGAAAGTGGCATATTTGTCACACTGTTGGCTTGTCATATAGTCCTGCGCCACTCACAGGACACATGTGTCTGTCATACAGACGTGACATTCAGATCGCCTGCTACTTTTCCACATGAACTGACAGTTTGTGTTGTGTGGGCTGCTGAAGAGGAGACACTGCTGGCCCACCACCACCAGATGGCGCCCTGCTTGAAGTGCGGGCTTCAAGCACGAGAGGGCGTCATAGCAACCGGGAGTGACAGCTGTCACTCGTCATCAGCACCAGCTGTCACTCATCCACATCACATCACCACCACCATAAAGGCTGGACTGCAACTCCACCTCCCTGCTGCGAAATCAGCTACCAGAAGAGGTAATTTCTCTGCTAAACCTAACTCTGACTTATAGTCTGTTACCTTTTTGTAGCCGTTTTCCTGTAGTGGTGCCTTATCTGTGGGATTGGCGTTTGGTGTGTGATCAGCGACGGCTTCGCTTCACACCCCAACCAGATAAGTGGTTAGTCAGGAGCTGCACGAGTGTGTGATTGGAGGTGGAGGTGCTCCCTCCCAAAAGAACACAGACTGTGGGATTGCTGAGTGTGCGAACTCACACCATCTATCTGTACATCTTCACAACAGTTTGTTTCTCCAGCTCATCGCAAAAGCAATCTGTATTTATTTTTAATACACACCCCACACACACAAACACACACACACACCTATATATATATATATATATATTATAATTTAATATATACTTAAATGGCTACTTTTGTCTTTGTCTGTCTGGAATAGGCTCTAAACTACAAAGGTGAACTCCCCAAAGTTACATATTCTGAACCACCATGACATGGGCTACAACCTGGTACTATTTTCAAACAAAAAAATTATATTAAGACAACAATATTAGAATAATCTGATACATACAGTTTTGTCTTTCTGTCTGTCCGGAATAGGCTCTAAAACTACAAAGGTGAACTCCCCAAAGTTACATATTCTGAACCACCATGACATGGGCTACAACCTGGTACTATTTTCAAACAAAAAAATTAATATTAAGACAACAATATTAACAACAATAATCTGATACATACAGTTGAACCATATGTACCTCAGTGGCAGTTGTACTCCAGCACAAATCTCTCAGTTTTAATAGCTGGCCTCTGGCCCATGCATATATGCAGGAGCTCAGTAGCCTGCCTATGCTATAAACAGAGCCCAGACTCCTGGGCTATCTGCTGCTGGCTGCTGCTAGCACATAGCGTGGGTGTGCATGCCAGCTTGGTTGTATAACCAAGCAGATTCAAATATCCCCCTTGATATGAATGCATCCTTTCTCTGCACATGCTGCACGTGGGTGCTACAAACCTGTTTGACTCTCCTTGAAAAGATTTGAACAACTCTACAAACTTTACTGTTTTCAGACCTGTTTATAGCAAAAACAAATGTGAGTATTCTGTCATTTACTGACTAATCATATACTGAACATTTTGATTGTAAGAATATAAGCACACAATTCATACAAAGTAACTTTCTTCCATGTGCTTTGTTATACTCCCCTCTACCAATATTACACCCATGATATTTGACACAATGTGTGAATGAGTAGATATGCCATCCTACTTAAAAATAGTCCTTAAATCTAGTTTAATCATTATGGCAATATGTACCCTCAAACTGAGATTTTTCTGTACCTAATGCCCAATACTGCGTTATGTTTATCAACTTCAAAATAAATACAGGGTAAACTCTTCACAATGCTGTCCCCAGGAACAAGGATTTAGACCTGCAGATTAGGTGCCAGCTCAGAGATGTAGATGGGTTCTCCCCATGCCAGGCATTGGTGGCTGAGAAGGGGTGGGGGGGGGGGGGGGGGGGGGGTGTCAATCCACATGAATTTTGATAAAACTTAAACACAATCACTATGGTAGAGAAGCTTGAATCTTCGACTGGACTCGGTTGCTTGACACGAGGACGTTTTGCTTCAAATCGCAGAAGCTTCCTCAGCTAAAATTCTTGCTCTGGTGGTCTGACTTCTGTCCTGACTCTTGTAGAGTCAGAGTCAGAGTCAGGACAGAAGTCAGACCACCAGAGCAAGAATTTTAGCTGAGGAAGCTTCTGCGATTTGAAGCAAAACGTCCTCGCGTCAAGCAACCCAGTCCAGTCGAAGATTCAAGCTTCTCTACTATGGAAACCACCTGGACAACTGAGAGCCTACACAGAAACAATCACTATGATATAATACTTATCAGAATACAGCCTATTCCTTCTTGGAATGAATGTTTTAACTCTTAGCAGAGAACCTTCAACCACAGGCTGTAAATTAAACTTTAAAAGTTTACTGGATAAAATATCAAGCTTTGTCTTTTCTTGCAATTTGTGCATGTATTTCTACATTTGCACATTTTCTAAAAATAAAGGTGTCGAGTGTACATGATGTGTATCACTTGCCTAGCGTTGATCATAATGTAGCAGGCAAACACGTTTTCTGTATCACAATGGCACTCTGCAGATCATTTGAAAAAGTGATGTAGTTCTAACTGCTGATGGGGCAGCACCCTTTCAATCAGCCAGTAAGCGGGCATAGAGCCTGTGTTCTCCAATGGTGCGTTGTATATAGGCTGCTCATTATGATGTAAATATCATAAATTAAATTTTGTTATTTATCAACTCTTCACAACCTGCTGTCCTATTATAATAGTGCAGTAGCTTTGGGGTTGCTCTAATAGTTTTGGTATGTTGATGTTTCATGGCTCAAACTGTTTTTAGTGGTCAAACCTCTTTTTTTACAATTGAAAAGATTGTTTGTTCTCTAAATATACCAATGAATGCATAACTTTAAGAAATATGCAAGGCAACATTTACACCATTTAAAGATGGAATGCCTCAAAGTGTGCAAAAAGAAACCACTACTTTTGCTGATAATGTGGCTGGCCTGAATATGGCAGAACCTGCGATCTTCCACAGTTAGTTAGTCAGATGCTCCAGAGTTGGTAACCCAATCAGCTGTATATCCACTTTCCTGACAGAAGGACAAGGAACATTGTCTACCAAGAGGTTCTTCAGAACTACTGGTCAGTAAAAGCTACATTTAAATATATATTCAACATCTCAAATCCAAAATTAACATTTGTTAAAAGCCATTTTATTTTTGTAGCATTCTTATAAACTAGATTTGCAATGTATCAACAATTATAAAGGTCATAACATCAATTCTGATTAATGATTATGAGCATACTTGATCTGCAATATAAAGTCTGAAGAACATTGTTGTTTCTTGCATGCAGCAAAATTCAGTTTTCTCTCTTGGTTTGGGGATTCCACCTATTTTGGGTTTTTAGTTCAAACCTTTGCCTATTCGGACTACATATATACTTATAAGATATCTACAATTATGACAAAATATAAACTTTGGAATATTTTGTAGATTATATCTTAAACAGGTTAACCTGGGCAACGCCGGGTACCCCAGCTAGTATATATATATATATATATATATATATTATATATATATATATATATATATATAATATATATAATACGAGGGCTGTCAATAAAGTAGACGGTCCTTTTAATTTTTTTCAAAAAACTATATGGATTTCATTCATATGTTTTTACGTCAGACATGCTTGAACCCTCGTGCGCATGCGTGAGTTTTTCCACGCCTGTCGGTGACGTCATTCGCCTGTGAGCACTCCTTGTGGGAGGAGTCATCCAGCCCCTCGTCGGAATTCCTTTGTCTGAGAAGTTGCTGAGAGACTGGCGCGTTGTTTGATCAAATTTTTTCTAAACCTGTGAGACACATCGAAGTGGACACGGTTCGAAAAATAAGCTGGTTTTCAGTGAAAATTTTTAACGGCTGATGAGAGATTTTGAGGTGATTCTGTCGCTTTAAGGACTTTTCACGGTGCGAGACGTCGCTCAGCGCTCTCAGGCAGCGTCATCAGCCTGTTCAAGCTGAAAACCTCCACATTTCAGGCTCTATTGATCCAGGACGTCGTGAGAGAACAGAGAAGTTTCAGAGGAAGTCGGTTTCAGCATTTTATCCGGATATTCCACTGTTAAAGGAGATTTTTTTAATGAAAGACGTGCGGACGGGTCAGCGCGTCGGGACGCAGCCGCCGCGACGCTCCGCCACAGGAAAAACACCTCTGTTGAAAGCCTTAAGGACAAGTTGGAACATGTCCTGCCTGTTAAACAGTTTCTCATATACTCACTCCACTGAAAGCCATCAAAAGCCGCCTGGATTTTACAAATGGTTATCAACACTGGAGGTGTTTTCCTGTGCCGCCGCACCGCGTCGGCTGCGTCCGACGCGCGGAATCCGTCCGCACGTCTTTCATTAAAAACATCTCCTTTAACAGCTGAATATCGGATAACAAATGCTGAAACCGACTTCTTCTGAAACTTCTCTGTTCTCTCACGATGTCCTGGATCAATAGAGCCGGAAATGTGGAGGTTTTCAGCTTGAACAGGCTGATGACGCGCCTGAGGAGGCAGCACGACGTCCGCACGTGGGAAGTCCTTAAAGCGACAGAATCACCTCAAACTCTCTCATCAGCCGTTAAAATTTTTCATGAAAACCAGCTTAATTTTTCGAACCGTGTCCACTTCGATGTGTCTCAAGGTTTAGAAAAAATTTGATCAAACAACGCGCCAGTCTCTCAGCAACTTCTCAGACAAAGGAATTCCGACGAGGGGCTGGATGGACTCCTCCCACAAGGAGTGCTCACAGGCGAATGACGTCACCGACAGGCGTGGAAAAACTCACGCATGCGCACGAGGGTTCAGCATGTCTGACGTTAAAACATATGAATGAAATCCATATAGTTTTTGAAAAAATAAAAAGGACCGTTACTTTATGACAGCCCTCGTATATATATATATATATATATATATATATATGGTGTCCCAAAATATACAACATTTAAAACACTCGGTTTGACCCTTAAATGTTACAAACTTAATCACTTAAGTTTCTTTTTTACTTGCAGAGACCCTGAAGTTTATGTTGATGCCAAGCATCGATGCATTAAAGGAAAACATCTGCCGAGAAATCCAAAACATTCCTCAGGACACTTTCCCTATAGCGTTTGCAGGCCGTAATTGGCCAACGCGGGGCCAACATTGAACATGTTGTCTCAGAGACTGACAAAATGCAATATTGACATTGGTATGAAAAACTTCAACCTTTCAGCTTTCTGTCCAGCCATAAATTTATTTCCTGGACATATGCTTTGACCATTTTCTTTGCTGATAAAATGTTGTACATTTTTTGGGACACCTTGTGTGTGTGTGTGTGTGTGTGTGTGTGTATATATATATATATATATATATATATACACAAGGTCTGTGAGAAAACTATCCGACCTCTTTATTTTTTTTTAAAACTGTATGGATTTGAATCATGTGCGCTGCATCAGACAAGCTTGAACGTTTGTGCGCATGCGTGAGTTTTTTCACGCTTTTTGGTTGCGTCAATCACCTGTGGGCAGGCTTTGAGTGAGCACTGGTCCACCCCCCTCGTTGGATTTTTATTGTCAGGAAAATGGCTGAGAGGCTGCCACTTTGCTCCATGAATTTTTTTTTCAGAAACTGTTAGAGACAGCCAGCTGGAAACCATTCGAAAGATTCAGATGGATTTCGGTGAAGATTCTGTTGGCGTCACACAGATTAAGGAGTGTTAAAACCTTCTAAAGACGGCCCACAGTGGCGGAGGGTGCGCGGTGCACCGATGCGGTCATCAACAGGCTGGAACGACCAGATCATTTCTAAACTCAACGCTGTGTTGATCCGGGACATCATGTGATTACCACACAAATGGCAAGAGAGCTGGACATAGCACTTTTGCAGCACATTCCACTGTTACAGGAGATTTTGTAATAAAAGACGTGAGGAGGATTTCGCGCGTCGGCACGGAGCCGACAAAAAAAAACGCTCAACAAAAAAACACCGTGTTGGAAACCATTCGTAAGATTCAGGCGGCTTTCGGTGGCTTTTCAGTCGAGTGAGTATCTGAGAGTTTGTTTAACAGCTGGGCATGTTCCAACTTGTCCTGTGAGACTTCCAACATGGAGGTGTTGTTTGTCCAGCAGCTGTGAGCGGCTGCGTCCCGACGCGCGAATCCGTCTGCACGTCTTTCATTACAAAATCTCCTTTAACAGTGGAATGTGCCGATAAAGTGCTGATCCCGACCTCTTCTGAAACTTCTCTGGTAGTCACACGATGTCCTGCATCAACAGAGCCTTAAATTTGGAAGTGATCTGCTTGTTCCAGCCTGTTGATGGCCGCTCGGGGCGCGGTGCGCCCTCCGCCGCCGTGGGCCTTTTTAATCCAGTTTTAATGGTCCTTAATCTGTGTGATACCAACAGAATCTTCACCGAAATCCATCTGAATCTTTCGAATGGTTTCCAACTGGCTGTCTCTAACAGTTTCTGAAAAAAAATTCATGGAGCAAAGCGGCAGCCTCTCAGCCATTTCCCTGACAATAAAAATCCGACGAGGGGGGTGGACCAGTGCTCACTCAAAGCCTGCCCACAGGCGAATGACGCAACCGACAGGCGTGAAAAACCTCACGCATGCGCACGAAGGTTCAAGCTTGTCTGATGCAAGCGCACATGATTCAAATCCATATAGTTTTTGAAAAAAATAAAAATGTCGGATACTTTTCTAACAGACCGCATATATATCTGTACTTCCACATGAGGACAGCAAGCACACACGCGTGTGTCCGTCAAAACACGGTACGTGTTCTGCAGCTGTGACGTCCAGGATCAGAGATGTCTCAATAGCTGTTGCCAGCCAGCCACGCCCCCCGTCCGTTCAGTGCACAGACCAAGGTGTAACTCTGTGATCAGATGAGAGGCGCCTCACCTGCAGGGGGGAGCACAAACCACACACATGTCATGTGTAGGCAGGGGAGTGGGGAGGAGCGTGCAAAACACATGCACACATATTGTGGAGGGAGCCGACACTCTTGGCAACTTCATAGTCGTGATGGCACTTAGACAGATTTCACCGCCAGCTCGAAAGTGATTGTCTGCTGACTGTTTTTGTGCTAATAGCATGAATGGCCACATATTTTCTAAGTTCCAAGCGAACGGTGGAGATGTTCGTGTGTGTCAAGTGGAATTTGGCCGACACCTGCCGCGAGAGGGTTCAATGGGCTCTCACCGCGCACACTCTGTCTTTCAGCCCCTGGTGTGCGCAAATAGTTGTAGCAACAGGTGTACGAGGCATTGGAGGCAGCTACAATTTTACATTTATTGCATGAGATTCCTGCTTCATGCGCAATTTGACCACATTCATACTATGTGTGAAGGGGCCCTTATAGTTGCTCGTCCATGTTGTTTGCCCATTCATTATTTTTCCCTTTAAGTTTCTCCCCTGTTTCAGTAGTGCCAACTTGTGCTTCCTGTTAACGAATCTTAGAATGATAGCTGGTTTGTCGGTGGCACTTTTCCTGGGCAGCAGGTGACACGTCTCAATGTTATTACAGTCCAGTTGGATTCCTTTGGACTCCAGGAAAGCATCAGTTTGCTCCTTTGTGGATCTGACATTCAGCTCGTCAGGTTCTCCCTCAGCAGTGCCGCTCACTGCCCGAGCATACGTGTGGGGTTTTACTGGGACCATCACGTCATTTATCCATGTGTACTGCTCCAGGTCTGCAACTCTGCTCTCCAAACAGGTGCTTTTCCCTCTTTGCATTCTGGATATGGAGTGATTGTACCTTCTCGACCAGCTCCAGGATACCTTTCTGCAGCAGCCTGACAGCACAAATTTCCTATGCAAGAATGTCAAGTGACCAATCATTCAGTTTTGAGAACTACCTACTGTAGACAGATTTACCATACAGTATATTTCACCTGGCTGCAGCAGATACTATTTTAGAGATGTGGGAATAGACCAGATGTCTGCCTGGGTGGTTGCCATCCAGAACCCCAAACCTGTTCTGTGATGTCATGGATGCTGCAGAGGACACCCTCCATGTATGTTCCAAGACTTGACCCCACATAATTGTATTTCTTAATGATTTGTGTAAATGACATAGTAACATGGAAATGTTCATGTTTGTGACGGTTTAGCTTTCGCCCTCAAAACAAAGAACCTCAATGAAAGGTAAGCAAGAACAGTAGTTATTAAACACTACTTCAATTGAAGTTGCATACAAAACAGGCTTGGTGTTCAAATAAAGTTCAGGCACATCAACGATCAGTTCAAATGATGTGTCTTTCTGACAGTGGCAGAAAATTGTGTTCCAAAAAACAGATAAAATACAGTAAAAATACATTTTCATAGCAAACAATCAGTCCTAAACACCAGGCAGAAGTCAGGAATCTGAAATCAAAGGTCTCCAGCAAGAAGTCAAAATACTGGAGGTTATCGTTGTAACACAGACGCTAGAAAGCAAGACAAACCTAATACAATCTGCTGATAAGGGAATGCTCAAAATGTGGTTAAATGTACGAGCAAACAGTCAAATTTGGAAGTTTGGAAAAACATGAAACCAGTAGAGCAGAAATCTGTATTATAACAGCCAAGTGGCCACTGTGTGCATATATGCCTGTGTGCGTGTGTATGGGTTCGATCACGGAAAAACTGGGGAGGGCTGACATTTGGTGTTTGGTATGCTTATGTATTTGGGGCCAAGGATGGATGCTGCAAAAATGAAAGATGACAGGACTAATATTTTTGGAGAAATTAGCGATATTAGCCAACAACACTGAACAATGAATGCTAATAATTACATTCTGGACTCACACACCATTCTAGCAGGGGGTGGAATCATCTATATATTAAAAGCATGCACACATGCGTGCATGATTTTATTTAGTAAGTTAAATGTAAGTGCATAATATATTTGTAAATACGTTAAAAATACATGGATGACACAAGAAAGTGAAAACAATTATTTCCAGTGTGATCCATTTAACTATCAGATGGCAAAATAGATGTAATAATAAAATAATAAGAAGAATGTGTATATGATAACAAGAACCTAAACTATGTACAAATACATTAAGACAGTAAATTAACATAAAAAAAATTACATAATTAACAGGAAACAAAATGGTTGAGTTCTTCAAAAAACTGCAGAGGTCTAAGCTTCTAAAACATTCTGGACTCACACATCATTGTAACCCATTATTGCATAATTTATTAGCAAACTTGAAAATGGTCAGCTCCATATTTTAAAAACACCAGTCTATAGCCCATGGATTCCCACGGGCAACGCCCTACTATGAACTTAAGCTACATGGACCAAATATTAAGGTAAAAGTACCCAAGAGTATTTACAATTGTAAGAATTAGTCTCATGGAAAATAATAATAACATACAGCGAATAGTATTAGATAATAGACACAATAACACCAGAAAACAAGAAACACAAAAACACCTAAACTTGACCCATGACAATGTCTCCATGCTATGACCTGTCAAACAAAACTGGTTGATACACACGCACACACACACACACACACACACACACACACACACACACACACACACACACACACACACACACACACACACACACACACACACACACTCATCTTCAACCGCTTAGTCCAATTAAGGGCCGCGGGGGGCTGGAGCCTATCCTAGCAGCCATAGAGCGCGAGGCAGGGTACACCCAGGACAGGACGGCAGGTTGTCACAGGGCCACAAAAAGGCAAACACTTTCACATCCACTCACACACCTACAGACAAGTTAAAGATTTCATTCCAACTAACCCGCATGTCTTTTGGATGTGGGAGGAAACCGGAGCACCTGGAGGAAACCCATGCAAACACGAGGAGAACATGCAAACCCCACACAGAAAGCCCACAGGTGGGAATTGAACCCATGACCTTCTCGCTGTGAGGCATATATATATATATATATATATATATATATATATATATATATATATATATATATATATATCTCAAAGGGTGCCAACAGATGTAAAATGTATTTCATGTTTTCATATATTTTACGATTTTATTTTACTGTATGAAGGCATTTTGTTTTGTTATTGTTCAATAACTTTGCATATTTTAAGTATTCAGATTATACAATGTTGGTTCATTTGCATTTATTTCTCCATAAACTATAAATTCGGTACTTAACATTCAGGAGTACCAATAATTCTGACCAGGACTGTGCCCAATAAGGTCACATAGAAATAAATGTCAGCAAAAGTTTAAGAAAATGGGAACAAAATAAATTATGATGTTATGAATATACATTTGTTTGTAGGCATCAGGGTTCCGTGTGCCGCCTGTGACAAACAGGTGTAGATGCATCAGTGGCATGGAGCAGCCGTGTGTGCAGAGAATTGAAAAGATTACTGTTTGTGTATTTTTGTCACAGTGAGCTGAGCCAGAAGGCCAAATCACAACAAACAGTTGCCCCAAGGCACTTTATATTGTAAGGCAAAAGCCATACAATAATTACAGAAAAACTCCAACGGTCAAATGACCCCCTGTGAGCAAGCACTTGGCGACAGTGGGAAGGAAAAACTCCCTTTTAACAGGAAGAAACCTCCAGCAGAACCAGGCTCAGGGAGGGGCAGTCTTCTGCTGGGACTGGTTGGGGCTGAGGGAGAGAACCAGGAAAAAGACATGCTGTGGAGGGGAGCAGAGATCGATCACTAATGATTAAATGCAGAGTGGTGCATACAGAGCAAAAAGAGAAAGAAACAGTGCATCATGGGAACCCCCCAGCAGTCTAAGTCTATAGCAGCATAACTAAGGGATGGTTCAGGGTCACCTGATCCAACCCTAACTATAAGCTTTAGCAAAACAGAAAGTTTTAAGCTTAATCTTAAAAGTAGAGAGGGTGTCTGTCTCCCTGATCCGAATTGGGAGCTGGTTCCACAGGAGAGGAGCCTGAAAGCTGAAGGCTGTGCCTCCCATTCTACTCTTACAAACCCTAGGAACTACAAGTAAGCCTGCAGTCTGAGAGCGAAGCGCTCTATTGGGGTGATATGGTACTATGAGGTCCCTAAGATAAGATGGGACCCAATTATTCAAAACTTCTAAGTAAGAAGAAGAATTTTAAATTCTATTCTGGAATTAACAGGGAGCCAATGAAGAGAAGCCAATATGGGTGAAATATGCTCTCTTCTTCTAGTCCCTGTCAATACTCTAGCTGCAGCATTTTGAATTAACTGAAGGCTTTTCAGGGAACTTTTAGGACAACCTGATAATAATGAATTACAATAGTCCAGCCTAGAGGAAATAAATGCATGAATTAGCATTTCAGCATCACTCTGAGACAAGACCTTTCTAATTTTAGAGCTATTGCGCAAATGCAAAAAAAGCAGTCCTACATATTTGTTTAATATGCGCATTGAATGACATATCCTGATCAAAAATGACTCCAAGATTTCTCACAGTATTACTAGAGGTCAGGGTAATGCCATCCAGAGTAAGGATCTGGTTAGACACCATGTTTCTAAGATTTGTGGGGCCAAGTACAATAACTTCAGTTTTATCTGAGTTTAAAAGCAGGAAATTAGAGGTCATCCATGTCTTTATGTCTGTAAGACAATCCTGCAGTTTAGCTAATTGGTGTGTGTCCTCTGGCTTCATGGATAGATAAAGGTGGGTATCATCTGCGTAACAATGAAAATTTAAGCAATGCCGTCTAATAATACTGCCTAAGGGAAGCATGTATAAAATGAATAAAATCGGTCCTAGCACAGAACCTTGTGGAACTCCATAATTAACCTTAGTCTGTGAAGAAGATTCCCCATTTACATGAACAAATTGTAATCTATTAGATAAATATGATTCAAACCACTGCAGCGCAGTGCCTTTAATACCTATGGCATGCTCTAATCTCTGTAATAAAATTTTCAAGAATTTTTGAAAGAAAAGGAAGGTTGGAGATTGGAATATAATTAGCTAAGAGAGCTGAGTCAAGTGATGGCTTTTTAAGCAATGGTTTAATTACTGCCACCTTAAAGGCCTGTGGTACATAGCCAACTAATAAAGACAGATTGATCAAATTTAAGATCAAAGCATTAATTAATGGTAGGGCTTCCTTGAGCAGCCTGGTAGGAATGGGGTCTAATAGACATGTTGTTGGTTTGGAGGAAGTGACTAATGAAAGTAACTCAGACAGAACAATCGGAGAGAAAGAGTCTAACCAAATACCAGCATTACTGAAAGCAGCCGAACATAAAGATATGTCTTTGGGATGGTTATGAATAATTTTTTCTCTAATAGTAGAAATTTTATTAGCAAGGAAAGTCATGAAGTCATTACTAGTTAAAGTTAAAGGAATACTCGGCTCAATAGAGCTCTGACTCTTTGTCAGCCTGGCTACAGTGCTGAAAAGAAACCTGGGGTTGTTCTTATTTTCTTCAATTCGTGATGAGTAGTAAGATGTCCTAGCTTTACGGAGGGCTTTTTTTATAGAGCAACAGACTCTTTTTCCAGGCTAAGTGAAGATCTTCTAAATTAGTGAGACGGCATTTCCTCTCCAACTTACGGGTTATCTGCTTTAAGCTGTGAGTTTGTGAGTTATACCACGGAGTCAGGCACTTCTGATTTAAAGCTCTCTTTTTCAGAGGAGCTACAGCATCCAAAGTTGTCCTCAATGAGGATGTAAAACTACTGACGAGATAATCTATCTCACTCACAGATTTTAGGTAGCTACTCTGCACTGTGTTGGTATATGGCATTGGAGAACATAAAGAAGGAATCATATCCTTAAACCTAGTTACAGCGCTTTCTGAAAGACTTCTACTGTAATGAAACTTATTCCCCACTGCTGGGTAGTCCATCAGAGTAAATGTAAATGTTATTAAGAAATGATCAGACAGAAGGGGGTTTTCAGGGAATACTAAGTCTTCAATTTCCATACCATAAGTCAGAACAAGATCTACGGTATGATTAAAGTGGTGGGTGGACTCATTTACATTTTGAGCAAAGCCAGTCGAGTCTAACAATAGATTAAATGCAGTGTTGAGGCTGTCATTCTCAGCATCTGTGTGGATGTTAAAATCGCCCACTATAATTATCTTATCTGAGCTAAGCACTAAGTCAGACAAAAGGTCCGGACATTCACAGAGAAACTCACAGTAACGACCAGGTGGACGATAGATAACAACAAATAAAACTGGTTTTTGGGACTTCCAATTTGGATGGACAAGACTAAGAGTCAAGCTTTCAAATGAATTAAAGCTCTGTCTGGGTTTTTGATTAATTAATAAGTTGGAGTGGAAGATTGCTGCTAATCGTCCGCCTCGGCCCGTGCTACGAGCGTTCTGGCAGTTAGTGTGACTCGGGGGTGTTGACTCATTTAAACTAACATATTCATCCTGCTGTAACCAGGTTTCTGTAAGGCAGAATAAATCAATATGTTGATCAATTATTATATCATTTACTAACAGGGACTTAGAAGAGAGAGATCTAATGGCTTAGTGAAAGAACAATGTCGTAGATACAAGCGACAGGAATGAGATTTTTCTATGAGGTATCTGGGCTTACACTCAAGTACAGGGTCAGAAGCTTGAACATCTGGGTAAAACCGTTGCTTCTTTACATTGAAGGAGCCTGCTGAGGTTTTTCAGGCATCTTGTGAGGATTCCCTGGGAATATGTATGACATTTCCTGGCTGGCTTGATAACACATAAGGTTCCCCCTGGAAGAGTTTGAGGACTTGACCAAGGATAGGCAAATGCAGGGTGAGCTGCTTGGTCTGTGCAACTACAACTTGGATCCAGATAAGTGGCAGAAACTTAATAAATGAATGAAAAAATGAGGTGAAGGCAGCGCAGTGGCTTAGTGGTTAGCACTGCTGGCTCACAGCAAGAAGGTCGTGGAATTGCTTCCTAGCTGTAGCCTTTCTGTGTGAAGTTTACATGTTCTCCTTGTGTTTGTGTGAGTTCCCTTCAGTTGCTCCAATTTCCTCCCGCATCCAAAAGACATCCATGTTAGGTGAATTGGAAACTTTAATTTAACCGTAGGTGTGAGTGAATACATTTGTCTATGTGTGGCCCTGCGACAAACTGGCATCCTGTAAGGCTGTACCTCGCCTCTCGCCCTCCGACTGCTGGGATAGGCGCCAGCTCATCCGTGACCCTTAGTTGGACTAAGCATGTATAAAAAATGGATGGCTGGATGAATTTGACCAGAGGTGTGAATGTGTTTATCTGTCTATATGTGGTCCTGCAATAAACTGATGTCCTGTCCAGGGTGTACTCTGCCTCACACCTTATGACTGTTGCAATAGAAGCCCTCTGCACACCATCATCAGCAACCAGAGGAGCCTCTTCAGCCACAGACTGCTCCATCCCAAGTGCAGGACCAACAGACTGGAAAAACTCCTTTGTCCCTCATGCCATCAGACTGTACAACTCGTCACGCAGGGGGAGGAGGAGCAACAGGAAGACAGAGGACAGGAATGAGAGGAACAGTCATAGCCGGAAAACCAGTGTTGATTAGTATGTCTGGTATTTATATTGTGTATTTATATTTATATTTGCAAACTGTTTTCCTTTTTTACTTTCACTTTTGATACTCTGTGTGCTTCTTACCGTGTGCTGCTATACAATGCTGCTGGAACCTAATCTAATATAAACAGTACAGATCTACTAAGGGCCTTAGGCTTCCTTAAGCTGGCCTAAGGCCCACCTGTAAAATAATCATGCTGGTGTCCTGCTGGTTGCTTTTCTTGTCTCACACGGTCCAAACAAGTGTGGATTGAACAGTATGTAGGTTATATTTCCTCATTTTATTAAAGAGAGCAGCGCTTTTCCTTTGAGAGTATGACAGACTCTCTGGCTGTGTCCCAATTCTGTGGGTGCATGCTACTGAGGCTGCAATTGCTGGCTGTTTATGTCATAAGTGACGCAACTAGGCTGTCTCATTTGAAAGGCTGCTTGTGAGGTGACCGACGTTTGCAGTCTTCTTTTCCCTGAAAATGAAGGACACAACAGATGGACCCTTCACAGCCCAAACAACCCCATGAGTTGTTGCGCAACTTGTTTTTTTTTAAGCAAAAATGGATGCTAAATTTTGACGAAAAAAGTACACGTACAATTGTAAATAAGTGAAATTTGCAAGTAAAGGATAAATAAGTACAGAACAATGATTACTAAACTACAGGTCACACAAGGTTGCCAGATGACAGGAAGTAAGACCAGAGGGAACAGGTAGGGGGCGAGAACAATCCCCTGTGGAGCCCCAGTGCTGCTCAACCATTGTCCCTGAGACAAAGTTCCATAGCTTGATGAACTGTGGTCATCCTGTCAGGTAGTTCAAAATCCAGGCATTGAGGGAGGTTGCCAACCCCATCTTTCTGAGCTTCTTCCTCAGTAAGAGAGGATAAAAGCGCTCGATAACTCAAAGAACATAATCCTTACATGACTCCCCAGGTCATCCAAATAGATGTGAGCCCGGTGGAAAATGTAGAGGACTGCATCATCCAAGGGTGCAATTTAGAACTATAAACTGGGGGGACAAAGTGCGAGGCCCGCAGGGCCAAAGCCCATAGGCCGGGGGTCTGGGGGCCGCTTTAGGCCCCCAGAAGCCAACGGTTTCTAGATAAGCTCAGATGCATTCTGAGCATCCAGAACAGTAATTTTACTGTTTTGAGAAGACCATAAAGTGGACACCATTTGACTTATGCAATTTGAAACTGTGGATATAAGTACTTTATTCTGAGAATAGCCAGCATTGATTTAGATTAGTAAATTAGCATATGGTCCATTGATACTTATGTGTAGACACTAGTCCACAGAGGCAACTATTTTTGGTTTCAGATCTGGGCAAATGCAGTCCCAGAAAATTCCGAATGTGTGTTGTCATTTTGGCTGCCCCCATCTCAGGACAAGGTCACCACAGTGGATACAGCCATATCCGCATCGGTAATTGGCACAATTTTTACGCCGGATGCCCTTCCTGGTGCAACTCCAGTTTCACCTGGAGAAACACACACACAGCTGCTGGTGTTTCAAAGAGGTCTCCCATCCAAGTACTAACCACATGCTGCACTGCTTAGCTTCTGAGATTTGACGGGATCAGGCTGACACAGAGCAGACCAGCTGCCAGAAAATTCCTAATGTGACAAACAAGAAACAGGTGTTGTAAACAAGTCAGTACTGCTAAAAATCCAAACTTCCAGAAACAAAGACACTATTCTGACATGGTTTTGCACATAAGACTGACATGGTTTGCACATAAGACTGGAATAGCATGTTTCAAGTACACACATATATGCCAGAAGGTGGGGGGGACATACCATATTCTGTCCCCCCGGTTGAAAAGGTGGGGGGGACATGTCCCCCTTATCCACCACCAAATTGTGCCCATGGCGTCATCCACTCCAATATGTTCCAGGTACCCAAACTGCAGGGGACCATGAGCATGTTGTGCCTACAGTCTCAGGTGGCAAAGAAGCAGACTCTGCAGTCTTCATGATGAGCAATGTGAGGGCCACCAGTTCTGTTGTCGTTGAGCTAAGCTGGGCAAACTGCTTTGGGTACTGGCACGAAACAGGATGTTTTCCACAGGACCTGCAGGCTGGAGTTGAAGAGCCTCTGGAGTGGTTCAGCCAGTTGGTCAGCACAGGCCTTCAGCAATCTGGGACACACATCGTCTGGACCAGCAGCCTTACCAGATGGAGTCTCTTCAACTCTGCCTTCAACTCCTCCATTGTGAAGTACTGGAGTGTTGGAGCTGCAGTGAGAAGATGGAGAAGGGGTAAAGCTGCAGCTGAAGAGGAGGAAGGGATTGGTGGGGCTGTAGCAGTCAGTCCCATTGGACGCTGAGTCAAGCCTATTATAAAACATGTTGAACTCGTTGGCCATGTCCAGATCACCTGCCATAGCCAGGCGGTTATTCTGCATGTATCCAGTGATAGTCTTCATTCACCTCCACACCTCTCTGTTGTTGTTGAGCTGTGGTTTCCTCTCCACCATCCTCTTGCAGTCCTGCTTAGCCCAATTCATGCTCCTCTTTAGCTCCTGCTGCATCTGTTTGCGTTTTCCCCTGTCGCCATCCCTGAAGGCTGGTTAAGGAGCTTCTTGATGTCACAGGTGGTCCAGGGTTTGTTATTGGAAAAGCAGCATACAGTCCTCACACGTGCAACTGCATTTCTCAGATGTTCAGGTAGATGCTGAAGCAGTCCACTTTCCTGTCGGCATCCGGGTCCCTCCTATTTCCATCTGTGACCTGCAGCACTTCCCAAAAATCTAAATCAAATTTATTAATTTGTATAGTGCCAATTCATGACAGAATCACCACAAGGAGCTTCACACTACAACACAGAAAACACAACAAAGAATTAAAAGATTAAAACATGATAAAAAGCAACCCATAAAAAATACAAAAATTAAAAATATAATATACATAATACCATATTAACATACAACCCCAATGCCAATGAAGTTGGGACATTGTGTAAAATGTAAATAAAAACAGAAAACAATGATTTACAAATCCTCTTCAACCTATATTCAACTGAATACACCACAAAGACAAGATATTTAATGTTCAAACTGATAAACTTAATCATTTTTGTGCAAATATTTGCTCATTTTGAAATGGATGCTTGCAACACGTTTCAAAAAAGCTGCGACAGTGGTATGTTTGCTACTGTGTTAGATCACCTTTCTTTCTAATGACACTCAATAAGCATTTGGGAACTGAGGACACTAATTGTTGAAGCTTTGTAGGTGGAATTCTTTCCCATTCTTGCTTGATGTACGACTTCAGTTGTTCAACAGTCCGGGGTCTCCATTGTGGTATTTTGTGCTTCTTTCACATTTTCAATGGGTGACAGGTCTGGACTGCAGGCAGGCCAGTTTCGTACCCACACTTTTTTACTTCAAAGCCACACTGTTGTAACACGTGCAGAATGTGGTTTGGCATTGTCTTGCTGAAATAAGCAGGGACATCCCTGAAAAAGATGTTGCTTGGATGGCAGCATGCTCCAAAACCTGGATGTACCTTTCAGAATTGTTGGTGCCATCACAAATGTGTAAGTTGCCCATGCCATGCACACTAACACACCCCTATACCATCACACTTGCTGGCTTTTGAACTTTGCACTGGTAACAATCTGGATGGTCCTTTTCCTCTTTTGTCTGGAGGACACAACATCCATGATTTCCAAAAACAATTTGAAATGTGGACTCAGACCACAGCACACTTTTCCACATTGCGTTTGTCCATTTCAAACGAGCTCAGGCCCAGAGAAGGTGGTGGTGTTTCTGGATGTTGTTGATGGGTGGCTTTCACTTTGCATGGTAGAGTTTTAACTTGCACTGTTAGATGTAGCGATGAACTGTGTTAACTGACAATGGTTTTCTGAACTGTTCCTGAGCCCACAGGGTATGATCTAATGATGTCGGGTTTTAATCCAGTGCTGCCTGAGGGATCGAACGTCACGGGCATTTAATGTTGGTTTTCGGACTTGCTGCTTATGTGTAGAAAGTTCTCCAGATTCTCTGAATCTTCTGATTATATTATGGACTGTAGATGATGGAATCCCTAAATTCCTTGCAATTGAACGTTGAGAAACATTGTTCTTAAACTGCTGGACTATTTTTTTTCATGCAGTTGTTGATAAAGTGGTGATCCTCACCCCATCTTTGCTTGTGAATGGCTGAGCCTTTTGGGGATGCTCATTTTATACCCAATCATGACACTCACCTGTTTCCAATTAGGTGTTCTTTGAGCATTCATCAGTCTTTTGTTACCCTGTCCCAACTGTTTTGAAACGTGATGCAGGCGTCCATTTCAAAATGAGCAAATATTTGCACAAAAACAACAGTTTATCATCATCATCATCATCATCAGTTTTATTTATATAGCGCCAAATCACAACAAACAGTTGCCCCAAGGCGCTTTATATTGTAAGGCAAGGCCATACAATAATTACGTAAAAACCCCAACGGTCAAAATGACCCCCTGTGAGCAAGCACTTGGCGACAGTGGGAAGGAAAAACTCCCTTTTAACAGGAAGAAACCTCCAGCAGAACCAGGCTCAGGGAGGGGCAGTCTTCTGCTGAGACTGGTTGGGGCTGAGGGAGAGAATCAGGAAAAAGACATGCTGTGGAGGGGAGCAGAGATCAATCACTAATGATTAAATGCAGAGTGGTGCATACAGAGCAAAAAGAGAAAGAAACACTCAGTGCATCATGGGAACCCCCCAGCAGTCTAAGTCTATAGCAGCATAACTAAGGGATGGTTCAGGGTCACCTGATCCAGCCCTAACTGTAAGCTTTAGCAAAAAGGAAAGTTTTAAGCCTAATCTTAAAAGTAGAGAGGGTGTCTGTCTCCGTGACAGGAGAGGAGCCTGAAAGCTGAAGGCTCTGCCTCCCATTCTACTCTTACAAACCCTAGGAACTACAAGTAAGCCTGCAGTCTGAGAGCGAAGCGCTCTATTGGGGTGATATGGTACTATGAGGTCCCTAAGATAAGATGGGACCTGATTATTCAAGACCTTATAAGTAAGAAGAAGAATTTTAAATTCTATTCTAGAATTAACAGGAAGCCAATGAAGAGAGGCCAATATGGGTGAGATATGCTCTCTCCTTCTAGTCCCCGTTAGTACTCTAGCTGCAGCATTTTAAATTAACTGAAGGCTTTTCAGGGAACTTTTAGGACAACCTGATAATAATGAATTACAATAGTCCAGCCTAGAGGAAATAAATGCATGAATTAGTTTTTCAGCATCACTCTGAGACAAGACCTTTCTAATTTTAGAGATATTGCGTAAATGCAAAAAAGCAGTCCTACATATTTGTTTAATATGCACTTTGAATGACATATCCTGATCAAAAATGACTCCAAGATTTCTCACAGTATTACTAGGGGTCAGGGTAATGCCATCCAGAGTAAGGATCTGGTTAGACACCATGTTTCTAAGATTTGTGGGGCCAAGTACAACAACTTCAGTTTTATCTGAGTTTAAAAGCAGGAAATTAGAGGTCATCCATGTCTTTATGTCTGTAAGACAATCCTGCAGTTTAGCTAATTGGTGTGTGTCCTCTGGCTTCATGGATAGATAAAGCTGGGTATCATCTGCGTAACAATGAAAATTTAAGCAATGCCGTCTAATAATACTGCCTAAGGGAAGCATGTATAAAGTGAATAAAATTGGTCCTAGCACAGAACCTTGTGGAACTCCATAATTAACCTTAGTCTGTGAAGAAGATTCCCCATTTACATGAACACATTGTAATCTATTAGATAAATATGATTCAAACCACCGCAGCGCAGTGCCTTTAATACCTATGGCATGCTCTAATCTCTGTAATAAAATTTTATGGTCAACAGTATCAAAAGCAGCACTGAGGTCTAACAGAACAAGCACAGAGATAAGTCCACTGTCTGAGGCCATAAGATCATTTGTAACCTTCACTAATGCTGTTTCTGTACTATGATGAATTCTAAAACCTGACTGAAACTCTTCAAATAGACCATTCCTCTGCAGATGATCAGTTAGCTGTTTTACAACTACCCTTTCAAGAATTTGTGAGAGAAAAGGAAGGTTGGAGATTGGCCTATAATTAGCTAAGATAGCTGGGTCAAGTGATGGCTTTTTAAGTAATAGTTTAATTACTGCCACTTTAAAAGCCTGTGGTACATAGCCAACTAATAAAGATAGATTGATCATATTTAAGATCGAAGCATTAAATAATGGTAGGGCTTCCTTGAGCAGCCTGGTAGGAATGGGGTCTAATAGACATGTTGATGGTTTGGATGAAGTAACTAATGAAAATAACTCAGACAGAACAATCTGAGAGAAAGAGTCTAACCAAATACCAGCATCACTGAAAGCAGCCAAAGATAACAAACGTCTTTGGGATGGTTATGAGTAATTTTTTTCTCTAATAGTTAAAATTTTATTAGCAAAGAAAGTCATGAAGTCATTACTAGTTAAAGTTAAAGGAATACTCGGCTCAATAGAGCTCTGACTCTTTGTCAGCCTGGCTACAGTGCTGAAAAGAAACCTGGGGTTGTTCTTATTTTCTTCAATTAGTGATGAGTAGTAAGATGTCCTAGCTTTACGGAGGGCTTTTTTATAGAGCAACAGACTCTTTTTCCAGGCTAAGTGAAGATCTTCTAAATTAGTGAGACGCCATTTCCTCTCCAGCTTACGGGTTATCTGCTTTAAGCTGCGAGTTTGTGAGTTATACCACGGAGTCAGGCACTTCTGATTTAAAGCTCTCTTTTTCAGAGGAGCTACAGCATCCAAAGTTGTCTTCAATGAGGATGTAAAACTATTGACGAGATACTCTATCTCACTTACAGAGTTTAGGTAGCTACTCTGCACTGTGTTTGTATATGGCATTAGAGAACATAAAGAAGGAATCATATCCTTAAACCTAGTTACAGTGCTTTCTGAAAGACCTCTAGTGTAATGAAACTTATTCCCCACTGCTGGGTAGTCCATCAGAGTATATGTAAATGTTATTAAGAAATGATCAGACAGAAGGGAGTTTTCAGGGAATACTGTTAAGTCTTCTATTTCCATACCATAAGTCAGAACAAGATCTAAGATATGATTAAGGTGGTGGGTGGACTCATTTACATTTTGAGCAAAGCCAATTGAGTCTAATAATAGATTAAATGCTTATCAGTTTGAACATAAAATATCTTGTCTTTGTGGTGTATTCAGTTTAATATAGGTTGAAGAGGATTTGCAAATTATTGTATTTTGTTTATATTTACATTTTACACAACATCCCAACTTCATTCGAATTGGGGCTGGACATAAAATACTAATGATAAAACAGGGAAAATAGGTGGGTCTTTAGTTTACATTTAAAAGTCTTGACAGTGTCCGACTGCCTTATGTGGAGCGGGAGATCGTCCCACAGGGCAGGGGCACAATATTAAGGCTCTGTGACCAACTGACTTTTTCCCGTACCCTGCGAACGCAGGGCCAAAGCCAGTACATAGGGCTTAACCAGGTCTGCCAGGTAGGGAGGTGCCAGTCTGTGAACAATTTTATAGACCAGTAACACAACCTTAAAATCCGACCTCGCAGAGACAGGTAGCCAGCCAAAATGGGTGTAATATGATTAAACCTTCTGTTTTGTGTCAAAGGTCTGGCAGCAGCATTTTGAACCAGTTGAAGACCTCTAGTGCTGGATTGCGGCAAACCAGAAAATAAAGCATTGCAATAATCCAATCTTGAAGAGATAAATGCATGTATCAAAGTCTCAGCATCAGCCATAGACAGGATGGGAAGAATCTTCGCTATATTTTGTACATGGAAGCAGTTCTCGTAATGTCTCTTATGTGGAGGTCAAGGACAGCGTAGGATCAAAGATTACCCCAAGACTCCTCACGTTGTCCGTATGATGTACAACACACGAACCTGAAGTAGGAAGTTACTAGACATCCAACTTCTCACTGATGCAAGGCAATCGTCTCAGGATTTTATTTGAATGAGATTACCAGCAGTTATCGGCATGTACAAATGAGTATCATCAGCATAGCATTGAAAGGCAATCTCAAAACACCCCAATTTATGCCCAAGGGGTTCTACATACAGGGAGAAAACCATGGGGCCCAAGACAGATCCCTGTGGAACATCATCCAAGAAGCTTTGTACTCAAATGGGAGAGCAACTAGCAGGTGGCTGTCCAAGAATAAGAATGGCCACGGTGTCAAAAAAGAACTTTGAGTTATGCTTATTGTTATTAATCAAATCAGAATAAGAGGCCCGCTTTGTAGCCAACAGTGGATGCTTAGAAGCTAAGATTGCTATGCTATGAGTGCACAGCAGACTGTGGACTTATAGCATGCCTGGAGGGTCTGGCCTCTAGGCATGCCCTCCAATAGAGGTCCCTTCAGAATATAAGTTACAGGAAGTTCCAAACTCGTTAAAAAAAAAATCATGACTTGTAGTCCAGAAAAAAAAAAAAAGGTAATTTGTCTGTTGCTGATGTGTGTCTTTGAGAGTAGATTACTCAAATATATTATTAGTATTATTTAGGATTTATTTATTTTGGTCTGCCACATTCAGAATAAGACTGCTCGTGTTTTAATTACAACTAAGACATTTTCTCACATCATTTGTCTACTGGCCTGGCTTCACGGTCTCCCTGTGACTCTGAGAACTTGTTTTAAAGATTTGTTGATGTTACATACAGGAGATTACATGTTACATGTCAGGAGATCCCTCCTACTTCCAAAATCCATGTAAGATAAGTGAATTGGAAACTTCTAATTGTGAGCGTAGATATGACCGTGCTTGTCCGGCTCTATGTGTTGGCCCGGCAATAGATTGGAGGCCTGTCCAGAGAGAGAGAAAGAGATTTTCTCATCCTTTTATCCACAGCTACCAAACACATTGCAAACACCATGTAGACTCTCACGGGGCTCTCACGGGGCTTCCACATCTAACCTAAATCCTTCTGTTAAGTTGAAAAATGGCTCACCTTGTTAACCACCAGGGACTGGGGAAAAGGAATGTCTAGTCAGCCCACCAGTGTTCTATTACCTTACTTACTGACTGTAACATCTCTCTTCATTCTGCCTCACTTCATTTTCCTTGTCTTGCTCCTTTTGCCCTTCCTCCTCAACCGCTCCTACACTACCACCTTGCAACCCTTGAGGCCAGAGCAGCATACGGTTTGGTCAGTTTCACTTCTTTAGTCTTTCACTTTCCACAGTGAACACAGCAAAGAGGTTTGTTGCAGAGGCCCAGTTAAGGCACCAAGCACTGGGCCAAAGCCTTGTGGGAGCAGCCTGAATGAATGAGCTGTCAGGCAGCTGCTTCTGTGATCTGGATCCCAGACTTCGTGCAAGCTCACATGGGGTGATATTGGTTCTTGTCTGCAACAAAAGAGCCTCCCACGTCAGAAAGACTCAGAGGATGTGCTAAAACGTAAGAGGAGCACATGCCTGGTGAAACAGGGAGTGTATGTTTCAGGACAACAGGCTTTATCTTTATCAGCAAAGGCATGCATGCAGCATATACGTGCACTCACTGGCCACTTTAATAAGTAGACATCTTCAATTGCTTGTTAACACAAATAGCTAAACAGCCAATCACATGGCAGCAAGTCAGTGCATTTAGGCATCTCGACGTGATGAAGACAACTTGCTGAAGTTCAAAGAGTGGGGTGGGAAGGGGATTTAAGTGGCTTTGAGTGTAGCACGGTTGTTGGTGCCATACAGGCGAGACTGAGTATTTCAGAAACTGCTGATATACTGGGATTCGTCACACACAACCATCCCCAGGGTTTACAGAGACTGGTCCAAACAAGATATCCAGTGAGCGGCCAATGTGTGGACAACATTACCTGTTGAGGTCAAAGGTGAATAGGCAGACTAGTTGACCAGGCGACAGTGTGATGCTATCATGCTGATATGGGCCAAAATCTCTGGGGAACAATACCAACACGTTGTTAAATTGATGCAATGAAGAACTAAGGCAGTTCTGAAGACAAAAAGGGGTCCAAACCGGTACCAGAAAGGTGCAGTGAGTGTATTTCAATTCAATTTATTTATAGTGTGACAAATCAAAAGGTAAGTCAAGTCTAGGTGCTTCACAAGGGTGAGGACTGACCTTGTCAGCTCCCCGAACAAGCACAAAGGCAAGAGCCGTCAGGAAAAATTCCCTTGGGTGTTTTATTTACTTATTTATTTATTTTTTGAGGAAGAAACCTCCTGCATACCAGCTTCAGAGGAGTGACCAGCTGTGCATATCGAGTCTCTGTGATACCAACCGATACCACATGAAACGCTATGAGCTCAAGCAACTGTAGTCACCATTGTGTCAGAATGTGTGTCCGTTAGTTGGCAAACATCGATGCAAGAGTCTAGCTTGGTCCAGTGTGACCAAGCTAGACTATAATAGCTAGACTATATAAACCAATAAGTTGTGATGTTATCGCTACTTGAAATCAAGGAGTGTTTTTGTGTTCACTCTTTATATATATATATATATATATATGTGTGTGTGTGTGTACACAATGCATCTGGACAGAATTCACAGCCCTTTAGCCACATTTTGTTATGATACAGTCATGTCGCATGTACATAAGTATTCACACCTGTTGCTCAATACTTTGTTGATGAACCTTTGGCAGCAATTACAGCCTCAAGTCGCC
Source organism: Thalassophryne amazonica (assembly GCF_902500255.1). Classification (NCBI taxonomy): domain Eukaryota; kingdom Metazoa; phylum Chordata; class Actinopteri; order Batrachoidiformes; family Batrachoididae; genus Thalassophryne; species Thalassophryne amazonica. The sequence goes on from NC_047104.1 coordinate 122,511,129, forward strand.
TTGAATATGATGCCACAAGCTTGGCACCCCTATCTTTGGCCTATCTGTGCCCATTCCTCTTTGCAGCACCTCCCAAGCTCTATCAGGTTGGATGGGGAGCGTCGGTGCACAGCCATTTTCAGATCTCTCCAAAGATGTTCAGTCAGAGTCAGATCTAGGCTCCGGCTGGTCCACTCAAGGACATTCAGAGTTGTCCTGAAGCAACTCCTTTGATATCTTGGCTGTGTGCTTAGAGTAATTTTCCTGCTGAAAGATGAACGTCACCCTAGTCTGAAGTCAAAAGAGCTCTGGAGCAGGTTTTCATCCAGGATGTCTCTGTACATTTCTGCATTCATCTTTCCCTCAATCCTGACTTCTCCCCGATCAGTTAGTTGAGACAGGAGGCCAGCTGTAGGAGGAGTTCTGGTTAATCCAAACATTATGAATGATGGAAGCCACTGTGCTCATTGCGACCTTTAAAGCAGCAGAAATGTTTCAGCACAAGATTTGTGCCTTGAGACATTCTGTCTCTGACGTCTACAATCAATTCCTTTGACTTCATGTGTGGTATGTGCTCTGATGTGTTAAGTCAACTGTGGGACCTTACATGTAGATACGTGTGTGCCAGGATGCACCTAAGCTCAAGTTTGTTGTTCATAAATTAATAAAATATCAAATGAAAAGGATCAATTTTAGCCGTTATATAAAACAAATAATGAATGTTTTTACATTCTTTCAATGGTAAGAATATTTAATTCGGCGAAAGCTGGAACAAACCATTCGCCTTGTTGAATGGTTTGTTCCAGCTTTCATCTCATGAAATATTCATACCTTTGAACTCATAAACACTTATTATTTGTAATACATATATATACAGCACAGGCAACACTAATTTATTAGGGTTTCAGTGTCAGCACATTTGCAGTCCTCCACTATTGATACTGCTTTAAACTATGCCTTCTCGTTGTTTGTTCTACAGTGTGTCATAGTGAACAGCTGAAGTGACAGGACACAGCAGGGGGAAGAATGAGAAAAGATAGGGAGGCAACTGAAGAGGGAATATGGAAACAAATGTGGCTCCCAAGAGAGTACGACAGTGGCAGTGTCAGATAGCAGGACGTAGAGTGACAACACAGAGAAGCATTCGTTGAATGAGAAAAGCAGGGTAGAAAGACAAAAATGACATCATAGACCAAATACCATACAATTTCTTTTCCTTTTAACTGAAACAGCTAGATGACAGCACATATCAGATGGTGACTGGAGTCATTATGTTCTACTGCTGGTAAGTTTACAGAATGTGTGCCTGCTTCAGATATTTTGAGAGCAACAATTTTTTTGTTTTTCTTGAGAGGAATATCTTGAACCCAGAAGCATTAATTCGTGTAATGTTGCTGGATACTGATTTGTGTTTTTTAAGAATTTGTTTTAGCTAATAAGACAGTGTTTGCCCTGGAAACACAACAAAATGCTGATGATTGACAAATGGTTTGCCTTTGTAAAATCAAGCGCAAACATCCCAGCAACAAAACCTGCATGGTGATTTATGAACAGTGCACACTGAGGAATTTGTCTTTCAGATGTACAAAATACTGTGCATTTAGCATGTTTGCCTTAATGATTATGCAATTTGGGGTTTGTCCTCCTAAGTGCACTAAATTGTGGGAGAGAACATGCAAATGAGTTTTACACATGCAACATGATTTATCAAGGTCAAAATTAAATTTACTGATGCTGCTAGAGTACGGTGCATCCAGAAAGTATTCACAGCATTTCACTTTTTCCACATTTTGTTCTGTTACAGCATTATTCCAAAATGGAGTAAATTCTTTCCCCCTCAAAGTTCTACTCACAACACCCCATAATGACAACGTGAAAAAAAAACTTGTTTTGATTTTTTTCCTTTTTTTTTTTTTTTTTTTTTTTTTGCAAATTTATTAAAAAAAAAACAAAAAACTAAGAAATCACATATACATAAGTATTCACACCCTTTGCTCAATATTTTGTTGATGCACCTTTGGCAGCAATTACAGCCTCAAGTCTTCTTGAATATGATGCCACAAGCTTGGTGCACCTGTCTTTGTGCACTTTTTGTTGTGTGGGCTGCCAGAAGAGGAGGTACTGCTGGCCCACCACCAGAGGGAGCCTTGCCTGAAGTGCGGGCTTCAGGCGTGAGAGGGTGCTGCCGCCACGGACACAGCCGGGGTGACAGCTGTCACACATTATCTCATGACAGCTGTCACCCATCTTCACTTCATCATACTACTCCATAAAACCCGGACGTCATCCCCACCTCGTTGCCAAGATATCTTCGACCTGTTAAGGTAACTTCTCAGCTGTAGTCAACTCTGACAAATAATCTGAGCTCTTTTTGCAGCCGTTTTCCTGTGGTGTTTCCTTATCTGCTGGATTGGCGTTTGGTGTGATTAGCGACGGCTTCGCCTCACACCCCAACCAGATAAGTGGTTAAATAGGAGCTGCACGAGTGTGTGATTTGAGGTGGAGGTGGGATCTCCACCATTGTTGTTACTGGGTGTACACACACCCACATCTTATTGTTTCTGCTCCTTGCCAGCAGTACCAGATCCGACACTCGGAGACGGTGGCCACCTGGGGACTCGGGACTTGGCGGCTCCAGTATTCTCCAGGTTCGGTGGCGGAGGAAATCGTGTGGTTCCGGTTCTTCTCAGGACAGACGTCTTCTATCCTCGAGCCTGCCCACACGTCATCTTTGTGGATTGACTGTTTGCAAAATTCTGTAGTCCTCTGTATTGTGGTTGTGCTCATTCACAACAGTAAAGTGTTCATACTCGACTCTTTCATTGTCCGTTCATTTACGCCCCCTGTTGTGGGTCCGTACCACTACACTTTCCCAACAGGATATCTCGGCCAGCGTCATGGATCCCGAGGGGCGTCATCCATCTGTTGAACAGCCAATGGAAGAGCAGGGTGCACAGGCGTCTGCAGGAGGTGTGATTGGTGAGTTGCAGCAAATCCTCACCGCCTTTACTGATGACCGAGCAAAACGTCATCCTTAATCGCAGGATGGAGGCTCTCACCGCACGGGTGGAAGCGCGCGCTCAGGGCGCTGCTGCAGCTCCTCCTCCTGCCGACCCAGTGCAGAATATAGACGTTCCACTGGTCGTTCAACGACCCCCCCCCCCCCCACCATCCCCTAAAGCATACATAAGTCCCCCAGAGCCGTACGGAGGTTGTGTGGAGACGTGCACGGGCTTTCTTATGCAGTGTTCGCTCGTCTTTGCACAGCGTCCCGTAATGTACGCGTCTGACGCCTGTAAGGTGGCTTATGTAATTAACTTGCTTCGTGGTGAGGCACGCGCTTGGGCTACAGCGCTTTGGGAGCAAAATTCACAGCTCCTTACCACTTATACTGGGTTTGTGAGGGAGTTCAGAACGGTTTTTGATCACCCTAACAGAGGAGAGACCGCTTCAACAGTGCTGCTGTCAATGAGACAGGGGCGCCGGAGCGCAGCCGAGTATGCAGTCAACTTACGCATCGCGGCTGCGAGGTCCGGCTGGAATAACGTTGCGCTCCGCGCTGCCTTCATGAACGGACTGTCGTCGGTCCTGAAGGAGCACCTGGTAGCGAAGGAAGAACCGCGGGATTTAGATGGGCTTGTTGATCTTGTTATACGGTTAGACAATCGGTTGGAGGAACGCCGTCAGGAGCGAGACAAAGGACGTGGCCGGGCACGCGCCGTCCCTCTCCCTTCCAGGTCCGAAAAGGTTCCGCCCTCCCCACGCTCCACAGCCTCAACGCTCCGTGTGGCTACAGCTCCCCCTGCTGACGAAGCTATGGACACGAGCAGGGCCACATTTTATAGACAGAGGAGGCTGGCCCGCGGGGAGTGCTTTGTCTGCGGCTCGAGTGAGCACCAGCAGAGAGACTGCCCCAAGCGGTTTAAACACCAACGCCCGCCCCTAGAAACTGGGCTTAGGGTGGGCCAAGACATTCACGTGGGACACACACATATTTCCACACGACTCCCAGTTACAATCCTGAGCGGGGATTTAACCCTTCAAGCCCCAGCACTGGTGGACACGGGGTCAGAAGGGAATCTGCTAGACAGCAGATGGGCTAGGGAGGTAGGGCTCCCTCTGGTGGTGCTCCCTTCGCCATTGCAGGTGCGGGCACTAGATGGCACCCTTCTCCCTTTAATCACGCACAAGACACAACCTGTTACTCTGGTGGTGTCTGGAAATCATCGGGAGGAGATCGAGTTTTTTGTGACTCCTTCTAACTCCAGAGTGATTTTGGACTTCCCGTGGATGTTGAAACACAATCCCCGGATTGATTGGCCGTCTGGGGTGGTGGTTCAGTGGAGCGAAACCTGCCATCGGAGGTGTTTAGGTTCCTCGGTTCCTCCCGGTTTACAGGCTAAAGAGGAGGTCAAAGTCCCTCCCAATCTGACGGCGGTGCTGGTTGAATACCACAATCTTGCTGACGTCTTCAGCAAGGATCTGGCACTCACCCTTCCCCCGCACCGTCTGTACGATTGTGCCATTGATTTGATTCCAGGCGTGGAGTTCCCATCCAGCAGGCTGTACAACCTCTCATGACCTGAGCGCGAATCAATGGAGACCTACATCCGGGACTCATTAGCTGCCGGGCTGATCCGGAATTCCACCTGCCTGATGGGTGCAGGTTTCTTTCTTGTGGGCAAGAAAGATGGCGGACTCCGTCCATGCATTGATTACAGGGGGCTGAATGAGATTACGGTTCGTAATCGATACCCGTTGCCCTTGTTAGATTCTGTGTTCACCCCCCTGCACGGAGCCAAAATTTTTACGAAGTTGCATCTTAGGAATGCGTATCACCTGGTTCGGGTCCGGAAGGGAGACGAGTGGAAGACGGCATTTAACACCCCATTAGGTCATTTTGAGTACCTGGTCATGCCGTTCGGCCTCACTAACGCCCCCGCGACGTTCCAGGCTTTGGTTAATGATGTCTTGCGGGACTTCCTGCACCGATTCGTCTTCGTATATCTGGACAATATACTCATCTTTTCTCCGGACCCTGAGACTCATGTCCAGCATGTACGTCAGGTCCTGCAGCGGTTGTTGGAGATCCGGCTGTTTGTGAAGGGCGAGAAGTGCGAGTTCCACTGCACTTCTTTGTCCTTTCTGGGGTTCATCATCTCCTCCAACTCCGTCGCCCCTGATCCGGCCAAGGTTGCGGCGGTGAGAGATTGGCCCCAACCAACATGCAGTAGGAAGCTGCAACAGTTCCTCGGCTTTGCAAATTTCTACAGGAGGTTCATTAAGGGCTACAGTCAGGTAGTTAGCCCCCTGACAGCCCTGACCTCTCCAAAAGTCCCCTTCACCTGGTCGGATCGGTGCGAAGCCGCGTTCAAGGAGTTGAAACGACGGTTCTTGACTGCACCAGTTCTGGTGCAGCCCGACCCTAGCCGCCAGTTTGTGGTTGAAGTGGATGCCTCTGACTCAGGGATAGGAGCCATGCTATCCCAGAGCGGAGAGACCGATAAGGTTCTTCACCCGTGTGCCTACTTTTCTCGCAGGTTGACCCCGGCTGAACGGAACTATGATGTCGGCAACTGAGAACTCCTTGTGGTGAAAGAGGCTCTTGAGGAGTGGAGACACCTGTTGGAGGGAGCGTCTGAGCCGTTCACGGTTTTCACTGACCATCGGAACCTGGAGTATATCAGGACCGCCAAGCAGCTGAACCCCAGGCAAGCCCGCTGGTCACTGTTCTTCGGACGTTTTGACTTCTGGATCACCTATCGCCCCAGGACCAAGAAGCAGAGATCGGATACCTTGTCCCGGGTACACGAAGACGAAGTCAAAACTGAGCTGTCGGATCCACCAGAGCCTATCATTCCGGAGTCCACTATCATGGCCACCCTCACCTGGGACGTGGAGAAGACCGTCCGGGAGGCCCTGGCACGGAGCCCGGATCCCGGAACTGGGCCGAAGAACCGACTCTACGTCCCACCAGAGGCCAGAGCTGCAGTCTTGGATTTCTGTCACGGTTCCAAGCTCTCCTGTCATCCAGGGGTGCGAAGGACCGTGGCAGTTGTCTGGCAGCGCTTCTGGTGGGCGTCTATGGAGGCTGACGTCCGGGAGTATATCCAGGCCTGCACCACCTGTGCCAGGGGCAAGGCAGACCACCAAAGGTCCCAAGGACTTCTCCAGCCGCTTCCTGTGCCTCATCGCCCCTGGTCCCATATCGGCCTGGATTTCGTCACGGGCCTCCCGCCGTCCAAGGGCAACACCACCATCCTCACGATAGTGGACCGATTTTCCAAGGCGGCCCACTTTGTGGCCCTCCCGAAGCTCCCAACAACCCAGGAGACAGCAGACCTCCTGGTCCACCACGTCGTCCGTCTGCATGGGATACCTACTGACGCTGTCTCGGATTGTGGTCCCCAGTTTTCCTCTCAAGTCTGGAGGAGTTTCTGCAGGGAACTGGGGGCCACCGTGAGTCTCTTGTCCGGGTACCACCCACAGACGAACGGACAGGCAGAACGGGCCAACCAAGAGTTGGAACAGACCCTCCGCTGTGTGACATCTGCGCACCTGACGGCCTGGAGTAACCATCTGGCCTGGATCGAGTATGCACATAGCAGCCAGGTGTCTTCTGCCACCGGCCTCTCCCCGTTTGAGGTGTGTTTGTGGTACCAGCCCCATTGTTTCCCATGGTAGAGGGAGAGGTCGGTGTGCCCTCAGTCCAGGCCCACCTGCGGAGGTGCCGTCGGGTGTGGCGCACCGCCCGTTCTGCCTTGTTGAAGGCCCGGATGAGGGCTAAGGCCCATGCAGACCGCCGGCGGTCCCCGGCCCCTGCATACCAGCTCGGGCAGGAGGTGTGGTTATCAATGAAGGACATCCCCCTCCAAGTGGACTCCCCTAAGTTGAAGGACAGGTACATTGGACCATTCAAAATCCTCAAGATCCTCAGCCCTGCCGCAGTGAAGCTCCAACTCCCAGCTTCACTGCAGATCCATCCTCTTTTCCATGTGTCCAGACTGAAGCCACACCTCACCCCTCTGTGCTCCCGGTCCGGCGCCGCCTCCTGCCCAGATCATTGACGGGGAGCCGGCTTGGACAGTGCGCCGGCTCCTGGACGTCCGTTGAATGGGCCGGGGGTTCCAGTATTTGGTGGACTGGGAGGGGTATGGACCCGAGGAACACTCCTGGGTGAAGAGGAGCTTCATCCTGGACCCGGCCCTCCTGGCCGATTTCTACCGCCGCCACCCTGATAAACCCGGTCGGTTGCCAGGAGGTGCCCGTTGAGGGGGGGGTCCTGTTGTGTGGGCCGCCAGAAGAGGAGGTACTGCTAGCCCACCACCAGAGGGCGCCCTGCCTGAAGTGCGGGCTTCAGGCACGAGAGGGTGCTGCCACCACGGACACAGCCGGGGGTGACAGCTGTCACTCATTATCTCATGACAGCTGTCACCCATCTTCACTACATCATACTACTCCATAAAACCCGGACGTCATCTCCACCTCATTGCCGAGATATCTTCGACCTGTTAAGGTAACTTCTCAGCTGTAGTCAACTCTGACAAATAATCTGAGCTCTTTTTGCAGCCGTTTTCCTGTGGTGTTTCCTTATCTGCTGGATTGGCATTTGGTGTGATTAGCGATGGCTTCGCCTCACACCCCAACCAGATAAGTGGTTAAACAGGAGCTGCACGAGTGTGTGATTTGAGGTGGAAGTGGAATCTCCACCATTGTTGTTACTGGGTGTACACACACCCACATCTTATTGTTTCTGCTCCTCGCCAGCAGTACCAGATCCGACACTCGGAGACGGTGGCCATCTGGGGACTCGGGACTTGGCGGCTCCAGTATTCTCCAGGTTCGGTGGCGGAGGAAATCGTGTGGTTCCGGTTCTTCTCAGGACAGACGTCTTCTATCCTCAAGCCTGCCCACACGTCATCTTTGTGGATTGACTGTTTACAAAATTCTGTAGTCCTCTGTATTGTGGTTGTGCTCATTCACAACAGTACAGTGTTCAAATTTGACTCTTTCATTGTCCGTTCATTTACGCCCCCTGTTGTGGGTCCGTGTCACTACACTTTCCCAACACTTTTGCCCATTCCTCTTTGCATCACCTCTCAAGCTCCATCAGGTTGGATGTGTGTTGTTTGAGTGACGTCAAGGCTTGGTTGGCCAAAAACTTTTTAAGTCTAAATGAGGATAAAACAGAGGTAATTTTATTTGGAAAGATTGACCCCCTCTTGGACCTGGGCCCTCTTAAACAGTACATGAAACAGTCTGTCACCAACCTCGGCGTCATATCATTTGCGTCTTTTATCCAAAGTTAAACCTTTTTTATCTTCCAATGCCTTTGAACAAGTCGTGCACGCTTTTGTGTCCTCTCGTTTAGACTACTGTAATGCACTTTTTATCGGCATCAGCCAAAATGCACTTTCTCGCTTACAGTTGGTCCAGAATTCTGCTGCGCGTCTTTTAACTGGGAGCAGAAGGCGAGAGCACATTACTCCAGTTCTGGCATCTCTGCACTGGCTTTCAGTTCGTTTTAGAGTTGATTTTAAGATTTTATTGTTTGTTTTTAAAGTTTTGACTGGACTGGCCCCAACGTACATTTCGGACCTCATCCGAATTTATCAGCCTCCCCGTGTTTTGCGGTCTGAGGGCCAGTTCCAGCTTGTGGTGCCTGTGACGAGACTTAAAACCAGGGGAGACAGGGCTTTTTCTGTGGTGGGCCATCAGCTGTGGAATGATTTGCCACTTAATATCCGAACAGCCCCCAGTGTAGAGTGTTTTAAGTATCGTCTAAAGACCCATTTTTATGCTTTGGCTTTTAGCACCGCGTGAGTGTGTGGTCCTCTGTGTGTGTTTTTTTTTTTTGTGTGTGTACAGCACTTTGGAAACTGTGTTTGTGAAATGTGCTATATAAATAAAGGGTATGGTATGGTATGGTGTAGCGTCAGTGCATAGCCATTTTCAGATCTCTCCAGACATGTTCAGTCAGAGTCAGATCTAGGCTCTGGCTGGGCCACTTGGGGACATTCACAGAGTTGTCCTGAAGCCACTCCTTTGATATCTTGGCTTTGTGCTTAGGGTCATTGTCCTGCTGAAAGATGAACCCCAGTCACCCCAGTCTGAGGTCATGAGCACTCTAGAGCAGATTTTTATCCAGGATGTCTCTGTACATTGCTGCATTCATCTTTCCCTCAATCCTGACTAGTCCCCCAGTTCCTATGCTGATGATATCTCCATAGCATGATGCTACCACCACCATACTTCACTGTAGGGATGGTGCCTGGTTCCTCCAAACATGACACGTGGCATTCACACCAAAGCATAAAATCTTTGTCTCATCAGACCAGAGAATTTTTGTTTCTCATGGTCTGACAGTCCTTCAGGTGCCTGTGGGCAAGCTCCAGCCGGGCTGCTATGTGTCGTTTACTAAGCAGTGGCTTTGATCTGGCCACTCTATGAAACAGGCCTGATTGATGTTTTGCTGCAGAGATGGTTGTCCTTCTGGAAGGTTCTCCTGTCTCCACAGACGAATGCTGGAGCTCTGACAGAGTGACCATCAGGTTCTTGGTCACCTCTATGACTAAGGCCCTTCTCAACCCGACGGGCGGCCAGCTCTAGGAAGAGTCCTGGTGGATCCAAACTTATTCCATTTATGGATGATGGAGGCTACTGTGCTCATTGGGACCTTCAAAGAAGCTGAAATGTGTCTGTACGTTTCCCCAGATCTGTCGCTAAAGACAATCCTGTCCGAGAGGTCTACAAACAGTTCCTTTGACTTCATGCTTGGTTTGTGCTCTGACATGCACCATCAACTGTGTGACCTTTATATGTAGACAGGTGTGTGCCTTTCCAAATCATGTCCAACCAATTGTATTTACCCCGGGTGGACTCCAACAAAGCTGTAGAAACATCTCAAGGATGATCAGTGGAAACAGGAGGCACCTCTACTCAATTTTGAGCTTCATGCCAAAGGCTATGACTATGTATGTACATGTGATTTCTTTGCTTTTTTTATTCTTAAAAAACTGCAAAAAATATATATAAAAATTCATATTGTCATTATGGGGTATTGTGTGTAGAAGTTTGGAATTATTTCAGGTATGGAATTATTTCATCCATTTTGGAATAAGTCTGTAACATCACAAAATGTGGACAAAATGAAGTGCTATGAATGCTTTCCGGATGTACTGTATGCATTTAGCACTTTTGAAAACTTGGCTTTAACTTATTGCATTTGATAGCAGAGAGGCCACCACGTCATTTACACAGAATAAAAAAAAACATTCTCTGTGAAAGCTGGGCATATTTAAAGAGTTAACTGTTTAATTTGGGTTTATTTCTTTAAGAATAAACATCTTCATATGTAATGTTCAACACTCAATGGTTCTGATTCAAAAGAGATTAATAATTGTTGGATCAAAGTTTGATTGGTCATCTAGACTCAAATGGCTGGAAGAATGATCATTCTCACAATGATTTCCTTTTGCTCCATCATGCTGGATTTATCTATTTAATTTTCAATCATAAGTCCGAAAACTTAAAAGCATGAATTTTATTGGAACATTTAATTTGCAATGCTGTGCAAACACCTGTGTAGACATGATTGTCATTTTTTTAATTCATCAATGTGGCAGTAGTAGACAACTTGAAGATATTATGATTATGATTGATTATGTTGTGGATTTTCAGCCCATTGCATGGTTCCCAATGTGGCAGTAGCAGACAACTTGAAGATATTATGATTATGATTGATTATGTTATGGATTTTCAGCCCATTGCATGGTTCCACTGTTTCAAAACAATCAGTGAATGATGAACTCATAAAGATGATGCTTTTATAAAACTAGTCAAAGTAAATCACAAAGCAAACTAAAAAAAAAAACACTTTTCACAGAAAAGGGTAGTAACACAAGTTATTCATTTTGTTCAGTCTTTAATGCTTTGAGCCATTTTTTTTTTTTTTTTTTACAGTATGCAGCATTTTTGCACATCTGTCAGATCTCAGAAGCTAAGCAGTGCAGCATCTAGTTAGCACTTGGATGGGAGACCTCTTCGGAACACCAGCGGCTGTGTGAGTTTCTCCAGGTGAAACTGGAGTTGCATCAGGAAGGGCATCCAACGTAAAACTTGTGCCAATTACCGATGCGGATATGGCTGTATCCGCTGTGGTGACCCCGAACAATAATAGGAGCAGCTGAATTGACAACAACAACTGTATATGGAACTTGCACAATGTGAATGTGAATCAGAAATGTGATAGCACAAGGAAAGCTGTATTGTTTATCTCCCCTTTCTCCTTTTCATTGCTATTTTTGTTATTGCCATATTTCAATATTTAATAAGCAACACCAAAACATGCAAAATATAGAATCTGAGTCTTATCCTTTTGGAAAAACATTACATCTGTACGTGAATGCATCCATTCTAATTTGATGTAACCAGAAGGAAAGAGACAAAATGACAGAAGGGAAGAACTGTGAAAATCAAAATATTGTTTGAGCTTGGAGATGCCATCAACTCAGGATACAGCTCACTATGTGATATCAGGATCACATCTCAGTCGGATTCAGCTATGGAAGTATTTGCCTTAGGAGGGTGTCACTCACCCAAATACTATGTAGTAACTCCAGTTCTATGAGTACATGCACAGTCCTCTAACGGGCTTTGCTACTGGTTATTCCCATGGGAATTCTTTCTACACCCCTAACACAGATCAAAGTAGTGGTCCTGATATAAAGTGGCCATATAGACTGTGTTTCTTTTGAACTTGGCCACAATTATCATGTGACAAGAGGGCCAGGTAGGGAAGAAGTTCCAAATGTGCTGACAGCAGGCGTGCACAGAGAGTCAATGAGGTAGATCAGCCCGCCTGCCACTCATCTGGTAACACAGTGGGAGTCAAAATGCCTTGTATCTCATCCCCTGAGTCAGCATCAAAATGTAAGGCTCTTGGATAAAAGACTGCAAATTACTGGCAGCCTATACTGTAGCCTGTACTGTGAATATACAACTTTTTTTTTCCCAGTGATTACTGGCATTCCTCAAGTATATGTTTTGGCTCCCATATTGTTTACTGCTTCTGTGGACTGGGTTTTGGTTGGGGTCGTAGCAACCAGTGGCTTCGCTGACTTTGTTGACCAGGAAGAAGTTAATGAGCTTGGCTTCATGCAGACTCAGAATATCTAGGTGTGCATTTTGTCTTGGATCAAGATTAACATCCAGGCTTTCAATGAGTTCTTGCAGTTCACCATCAGAATATATATCAGTATATGTGGTGAAAGTGTCAAACTTATGGAGACATTCACTTGTCTCTACAGTGACATTACAACACTTTCACACCTGTCTCATCACAAATTAATGCAAAAGCCTTTGGCTCTAAATAGTATCATTTGTCCATAAAATTGTTATAAGTACACCTCTGCATAACATTGTATCCTTATTCACATTAAAGAAAACAAAAAAGAAAGAACTTTAGATCAACTTACAGCAAAGAATAACTGAATTAACACTGTTTTTTTAGTCTGTAACAGAAAAAAATTGCATCGCTTTGCTTGAAATAAAAAAAAATCCTTAAACTATAAACATTTTTGATTGGTAAGGTTAGACCTTACCTGCATGAAGCGCCTTGAGGCAACTCTGTTGTGATTTGGCGCTATATAAAGGAAATAAATTGAAAAATCATCTGCCATTTGATACTGAAAAACAAAATTAAATAAAAACAATAAATAATGATAAATTCAAATTGATCAGAACACTTACTCGGGAGCACAATATGTAAAACACTTTAACAGACAAAACAAAAATGAATAAAACAATTTGTGCAGATTTTTATGATTTTTTTGTGATTTTTATATTTTGTTTTTATTAGTTTTTATTTTTGCAGGACTTGATTCGGTACGTTTTCGCTGAAAAAACTCAAGCGGCTTATCTCCGTGATTGGGGTGTAATGTCTTTAAGTGATGACTTAATTTATTTGGCTTCATGCTGTCCGCCGCCAACATTTTAAGACACAGCGGTCTTTCCTCTTCTCCCACCATAGTGCGAAAAAACCCTACATAGAGCTGCTTTCCATTATGCTAGAGTCCTCAATACTCCCTGCTCACACTCTGACAATGAGAGCACCACTGCCATCCACTATAGTGGATGTGCAATTACACTTTTTTATAGTAGGTAAAGAAAAGCATGTTCCCCGCAGTCACACAGGCCCGCCTGGCATTGCACTGTGCCCCCCCAGGGGGGGTGTGCCCCACTATTTGAGAAGGACTACTATACACTAACCATAACTATAACCCAAACACAGATAAATGTTCATTGCTGTGTGGAGGGAAAACAGGAGAGTCAAGCAGTTTTTGCATTAGGCTAATTGTAAAAGAAAAACATTAGGCTACTGCATGCTAGTCTGCTACTCTGTATGTCACTAAGTGATGCAAAGGGGATATCCAGTGCGTCCCATGGTGTTGATGATAAAAGGTAGGGGAAACCGGGGCACGGTGAATCAGGAGCTGCAAAATTACAGATATATTTCCAGCAGTATGCAGTTTTTATGCATAAAGACACCCCCCTTATAAATTAGTGTTTTGTTTTTGGATGCATTAAGGGTAAAACTAAGTGGCACTTGAAGTCAGTTTTTTCCTATCAAAAGTAAATTTTGTGGATGTCAGTGTCTTTGTATTTATTTCTCACAGCAGAGGAAAGGTGGCCCAAAAAATTGTTATTAGTTAGAAGACTACCCCGTCCAACTGATGAGCATGTTGTCAGGGCGAGCGGGAGCCCGTCACCAGGAGCGGCTGGACCCGCAATGCAAACCCCCAGACAAGGCTTTGGTGTGGGAGAAATCATGGTCTTTATTCCAGGCTTGGTTTCGGTACACATGTAATCAGTCAGTGTGGCAGAGGTACAAGCAGGATCAGGCTGAGACGCAGTCACAAACGAGCAGGGTTCAGAGGCACGAACAAACTCAGACATCCGGGATGAAGCAAAAGGCATGGTCGAGGTACAGAGCAAAGTTCAGAACACGGCAAGACAAAAACAGGACTGTGATGGGTGCTGGAAAGAGTGCAAAGACTACAATCTGGCAAAGAAGTGAAGGACTGTGGAGTTTAAATACTTGTGGACTAATTAGGGAGAAGTGAGGGACAGGTGGTGTAAAGGAGGTGCACGTGAGGAACAATCTAGAAGGGGTGTGGCTTCAGGCTAAAGAGTAAGACAGGGCAAAAGTGTGAGGAAGGGAGTGAGCAAAGTGGCGTGATGTAATAGACAAAGACACGGGAGCAGGTGCAAGAGTGTGAGTGAACAGAAACAAACAGCAAAAGCAGAACAGAGTAAAATGGAAATCAGGGTCAGAATGAAATACAACAACAGGAACCAAAATCAAACATGAGCATAAATACAAGAGCAACTAGAACTGATCAGAAAATCAATACAAAACCAGAATCAAACAGGAACAGACTAATCAACAGAAATCAAAACCCGATATAAAAGTATAACAGAAAACATATACAGATGAAAGCTAAATGAAAAACAATGAAAACAAACTGGCTGAACAAAACTAGAACAGAACTTGACAATGGCTAAAGTATGGAAAGTAACAAAGTGATAGGAAAAACAGAATAACTCATGATGAAAATCATTACTGATAAACAGAAATTGCAATACATAACAAATGGAACATAATCAGATAAAAAACACTGACGATAAATAATAACAAAACCCTGTGACAAATGCATAATATAATAAATGTGATAAACAATGAAACTAAGACTAAAGTAACTAAGGGACCAAGAGTGAAAGCAAATAATAAACAATAAAGCAAAACAAAATATGTGGCAAAGAAAAGATACACAGAGAATAAATGAAACAAAAGCAAACATAACATGAACATGACAATGATAATAAGACATGGCATAGAGGCTCAGAACATGGAAAAGGTCCAAAATCTTAACAGCTGGCCCCAAGAGGGCCAGACCATGACACATGTGTTATGTCTTCTCCAGACTATCAGCTACAGTGGTCCCTCGCTATAACGCAGTTCACCTTTCATGGCATTGCAGTTTCACAGATTTTTTTAGTGCAATTTTGCATGTTTTTTTAACAGCGCATTGTGTTCTGCATCCTTATCAGGCGGGCCGGTCACTGCACTGGTCAGCATCAGCGCGATTGCTCTCACTGCCTCCGATGCGCTTACTGAGTCTGCGGGCTCGATATACGCAGTAGCGGGCCACTCACACCGCCCTCCTGTCTGCTGTGCGGAGCTGCGCCAAATCTGGCAACAGGTCCAGAGACTACGCTTGCTGTTTTGATCCGGATGTTGACCGCAGCCACAGAGCTCCGTGGCCACTGAGAGAGGACTTGGATTCTTTGCGGTCCCACATCCGTACCTCTGGAGGCAGTGAGTGAAGGGAGAGCACGCGCATTGTGTTCTGCATGTGTCTGTTTAGAATCTTCTCGCCCTGAAGAAAAAAGAGAGTGTTTACACAGGAGAGAAAAGTGAGAAAATGTTAATGCCTGTTTGAGAAAAGTGTATAAAGTGTGTAGTGAGGTGTTTTACAGCCTTAAAACATCTATAATAATTGCAAAAAATAGCGCTGACTACTTTGCACATTTCGCTTATCGCGGGTTATTTTAGAACGTAACTCCCGCGATAAACGAGGGACCACTGTATTTGATAACATGACTCATGTGTGTCACATGCACCCGGGGCACAGTGACTCAGTCTAGAAAGTGATTTACTAAGTCTCACTATCAAGTGGATGACAAATATTACTTGTTAAAGCTTATACATTTATTTTTCCATGAATTATTTCTAGAATTTGTGTATATAAACAACTGTTTTCACGTTTGAACAGTAATTATGACAGTTGTTTTTATAATAGTTTCTAAAGGACTTATATCACTCTGTAAGACACTCACATATTACATAGCTGGTTTGCTGGATTATAGTTTGTATATGCATCAGCATATATTTAATAATTTTGTAGAAATCTTTATAATCATGTGTTTTTTTTCATTATATTCTAAGTTGATTCACTATTAGTGTCTGAAGTATAGAGAACCAAAAATTTTAAAATCTATTTTAAACACCTGTGAATTACACAGGGAGAAATAACTCACACAGCCTTATACACAATAACGTGCTGTATTAAATCCACAACAGAATGACCTAAACCTGTGCATAATGTGTTTATGTTGCCACAAAACAACATTTCTGATCCACTGTGCCCCGGCTTCCCCTACTCACCAAGCATCAACATGTGATGAGTTGGGAATGAAAATGTATAGGACCTCGACCTTGAAATCTGGAGACCCGTGTAAAGAGTTTATGCATGGAATCATGAAAAACAAAAGAACGCTCCAACACATCACTAGTATTTTGTTGCACCACCTCTGGCTTTTATAACAGCTTGCAGTCTCTGAGGCATGGACTTAATGAGTGACAAACAGTACTCTTCATCAATCTGGCTCCAACTTTCTCTGATTGCTGTTGCCAGTTCAGCTTTGCAGGTTGGAGCCTTGTCATGGACCATTTTCTTCAACTTCCACCAAAGATTTTCAATTGGATTAAGATCCGGACTATTTGCAGGCCATGACATTGACCCTATGTGTCTTTTTGCAAGGAATGTTTTCACAGTTTTTGCTCTATGGCAAGATGCATTATCATCTTGAAAAATGATTTCATCATCCCCAAACATCCTTTCAATTGATGGGATAAGAAAAGTGTCCAAAATATCAACGTAAACTTGTGCATTTATTCATGATGTAATGACAGCCATCTCTCCAGTGCCTTTACCTGACATGCAGCCCCATATCATCAATGACTGTGGAAATTTACATGTTCTCTTCAGGCAGTCATCTTTCTAAATCTCATTGGAATGGCACCAAACAAAAGTTCCAGCATCATCACCTTGCCCAATGCAGATTCGAGATTCAGTACTGAATATGACTTTCATCCAGTCATCCACAGTCCACGATTGCTTTTCCTTAGCCCATTGTAACCTTGTTTTTTTCTGTTTAGGTGTTAATGATGGCTTTTGTTTAGCTTTTCTGTATGTAAATCCCATTTTCTTTAGGTGGTTTCTTACAGTTCGGTCACAGACGTTGACTCCAGTTTCCTCCCATTCTCGTTCCTCATTTGTTTTGTTGTGCATTTTTGATTTTTGAGACATATTGCTTTGTTTTCTGTCTTGACGCTTTGATGTCTTCCTTGGTCTACCAGTATGTTTGCCTTTAACAACCTTCCCATGTTGTTTGTAGTTGGTTCATCTCCACCTTAAAGACAGTAACCACACGTTTGAGGACAAGGAAGTTAAAATATTAGCCAGAGAGAAGAAATGGTTTGAGAGAGGGGTCAAGGAGGCATTCTTTGTAAAACGTTTGAAACCCAGCCTTAACCGAGGAGGGGGTCTGAGACACGCTTTATCCCCTGTTTACAATGGGATACTAAGGTCAAAGGAATTTCAGTCTGTTGTTCATGGTAATGAGTCATTCATGTCATCAAGGGAGCCATCAGACAGGCATCCATCATTAGAGGGACAGCTGTCCTGTCATTAGGTGTGCTAACTAGAGCACAATAGTTGCTAATTAGAGCTATTGTTTAGTCACTAGCCTATAGCAGTCTGCCTGTCAGTAGGAGGGGTCTGGTTAGGTTTAAAACTCCAGCTTAGACTTAGACTTAGACAACTTTATTCATCCCACCAGGGGCAATTGGTTTCGGCAGCCTGCATACCGGCACATTAACATACAACAACAACAACAAAAACAAAAAACAGAATAAGATAAAAAAAAATATATATATATACAACATCCATACATCCTCATACCTATACATCTACACCTCACAAAGAATTTAAAAGACGGATAACAGAAGGGATAAAGGATTTTAACAATCAATTCGTCCTGCAGACAGGTGAAACATAACGTCGACTTTTGTTGGCTTCTGTTTTATTCTTCTCTACAAGAGTCAGACAGAAGTCAGACTTCCAGAGCAAGAATTTTAGCTGAGGAAGCTTCTGCGATTTGAAGCGAAACGTCCTCGCGTCAAGCAACCCAGTCCAGTCGAAGATTCAAGCTTCTCTACTATGGAAACCACCTGGACAACTGAGAGCCTACACAGAAACATTGTGACCAACTGTGGGCATGAGGCCCTGGCACTGGTACGTAAGCTGGAAAAGACTGCTAAAAAGATAGCTAACTTTAGAAACCACTTAAGATTTAACTTGAGATGCAAACAAAACAATGTTATTCTCAAATGCATGAAGCAAAAGGCACTAGAAGCAGGTCACACAGCAGAAAAGATCCAGCACAGTTACCTTAGGAAGATTTTGGGTCTTAGAATTAGAAGGCTTCATGTTAAAATATTAGACCTCCAAAATAATCTGGATAGTCTGCACAAAATGTTAGAAACTTTAGTGGGGGAAGAGACCCATAATAAGATCACAAAGTTCATAGTTAAAATTCAAATGGCTGAGCATTTAAAAAGTAAGGAGCGGCAAATCAGGAATTTTCACAACCTTTTAGTGCAGAAAAAGTGTACTTTCAGTGGGAGTATTTTTAAAGATACACCCAGACAAATTAGTGACAACAGGGAAAATTGGGTAAAGAATCTCTCCAACAGGGTTCTTACACAGACAGAAAAGGATGTGCTCGCTAAAGGACTAAATTTCTCAGTGACCCCTAAACATATTCCGACAGTAGATTACATCACTGCAGTAGAGTCAGCCATTAAACATAACAGTTTGTCAGAGTCAGAAGCTGGGGACCTCCGACTAAGAGTCACAGCAGTGCTGAACAGTGCTAAGCCTCCTCCGTCCAACATCACAGGAGAAGAACGGAAAGCTTTGTCAGCACTGCAAAAGGACCAAAGCATCCTTATCCTGCCAGCGGATAAAGGCAGATGCACAGTGGTCCTGAACACATTGGACTACGATGCCAAGATCAACAACTTGCTCAGTGACTCCAACACATACGAATGTCTGAAGAGAGACCCCACGAGCGGCTATAAGAAGAAAATCATTAGCTACCTCCAAAACCTGGAGAAAGAGGGACTCATCGACAGGCAGACATACTACAGACTGTACCCTGGGGACGCCACTCCGTGCATCTATGGACTGCCCAAAATCCATAAACAGGACGTGCCACTCAGGCCTATTGTATGTAGCACAGATTCCACCACGTACAATTTGGCCAAGTACCTCAAGTGGATTTTGGCTCCTCTAGTGGGTAACTCAGACCACCATGTGGAGAACACACAAGATTTTGTGAACAAGATCAAGGACCTACAGCTGGAGGCAGATGAAACTATGGTGTAATTTCATGTGACATCGTTGTTCACCTGCATCCCCACTGCTGAGGCTGTCTCAGCTGTGAGGCAGAGACTGCTGGAGGATGTGTCTCTACTTGAAAGGACCAAACTCAAACCAGACCACATCTGCCAACTCTTGGAGATCTGCCTCAACACCACGTATTTCCTGTTTAGGGGGAATTACTACCGACAGATTCATGGTTATGCGAAGGGGTCTCCGGTATCCCCCATTGTGGCCAATCTGTACATGGAGCGAGTGGAGAAGACAGCCTTGACATCTTTCACGGGCATCTCTCCCAGTCACTGGTTCAGATATGTTGATGACACATGGGTTAAAATCAAGCAACAGCAAGTTGAGGACTTTACAGAACACATCAACTCGGTGGACGCCAATATCAAGTTTCACACGTGAGGATGCCAGAAACAACCATTTAGCCTTCTTAGACTGTGATGTTACGATTGGAGAGAACAGGCAATTCCAGACAGGGGGTTTACAGAAAACCAACTCACACTGACCAATATCTGCTCTTTGGCTCAAACCACCCCTTGAACACAAGCTCGGGGTGATCAGGACGCTTCAACACAGAGCCCTACAGGTGCCCACAACTGCAGAGGGAAGGGCTAAAGAACAACAACGTGTCCGGAAAGCCCTCACAGTATGTGGGTACCCACGATGGTCCCTGGACAAAGTGCAGAAGTCCCAGAGAACAAAGAGACCAGGTAGACAGGAGACGGAGACAAGAAGAAGAGGAGTGTCTCTCCCTTATTTAGCAGGAGTAGGGGAAAAACTACAGAGGATCTTCAGACAGCACAAAATCCCAGTTTACTTTAAAACCGGTTTAACACCTTGAGACAGAAATTAGTTCACCCTAAGGACATTATCCCTGGTTACAAACAGAGCAATGTAGTGTATTCTATCAGATGTCAGGAAAACTGTAACGAACACTACATAGGTGAAACTAAGCAACCTTTACACAAAAGGCTATACCAGCACCGCAGAGAGGGCGCCAGTGGACCTCAGTCTGCGGTTCATCTCCACCTTAAAGACAGTAACCACACGTTTGAGGACAGGAAGTTAAAATATTAGCCAGAGAGAAGAAATGGTTTGAGAGAGGGGTCAAGGAGGCATTCTTTGTAAAACATTTGAAACCCAGCCTTAACTGGGGAGGGGGTCTGAGACACGCTTTATCCCCTGTTTACAATGGGATACTAAGGTCAAAGGAATTTCAGTCTTTTGTTCATGGTGATGAGTCATTCACGTCATCAAGGGAGCCATCAGAAAGGCATCCATCCCATCATTAGAGGGACAGCTGTCCTGTCATTAGGTGTGCTAACTACAGCACAATAGTTGCTAATTAGAGCTAGTGTTTAGTCACTAGCCTATAGCAGTGTGCCTGTCAGTAGGAGGGGTCTGGTTAGGTTAAAAACTCCAGCTTTTGTTGGCTTCTGTTTTATTCTTCTCTACAAGAGTCAGACAGAAGTCAGACTTCCAGAGCAAGAATTTTAGCTGAGGAAGCTTCTGCGATTTGAAGCGAAACATCCTCGCGTCAAGCAACCCAGTCCAGTCGAAGATTTAAGCTTCTCTACTACGGAAACCACCTGGACAACTGAGAGACTACACAGAAACAATGTTCTCTTCAGGCAGTCATCTTTATAAATCTCATTGGAACGGCACCAAACAAAAGTTCCAGCATCATCACCTTGCCCAATGCAGATTTGAGATTCATCACTGATTTGATGCAGGTGTTAGTTTTAAAAATTTACAGTGTGATTCCATAATTTATTCCTCAGAATTGAGTGAGTCCATATTTTTTTCCCTCTGCTTGGTCTAAAAAAGTAACCGTTACTGACTGACCGCAATTTTTTTTCCTGATTTCTTATAGTGTTTCTTAAGCCAGAAAGTTGCCATTTGAAATGACTTTAGTTTGTGTCATGTCTGTGATCTGCTTTTTTTCTACAGAATTAAACAACTGAATGAACATCCTCCGAGGCCGGTGATTCCATATTTTTGCCAGGGGTTGTATACACAGCAATTTATTTTATTAACATCCACTCATGAATAATCAGAGCATCAACAAAACATGTGAGAACATTCATAAAAAAAATTGAATTCTAAGGGGTTAATATCCCCACAGTAGGATAAAAACCACATTAAACCCTAAGAATGTGTGTAGTGGTATGCCTTACACCTGAAAGATGGGGTTAATTGATGCTCTGATTACATATTATGCCTCTATGCCAGGTGAATATATCAAATATTGCAGTACAAAGACATGTTAATGTTTTGGCAAACAGGGGGTTAATCTGATGCATTGTACACATTTTAATTTAGTACAACCATGATTTTCTAAAAGTAGACATCCATACCCTTTAAATAAAACAGGTCTCATTTTGTTCTACCGCCGGGAGGGGTATCACCCTTTTCTAGGAGTCTTTTTTGGGCATGGCCGCTACTCTACACCTGTTTGACTACATACAACGTGTGAAGAATATATAAAAGACCAAGTTAAGTCATGATGAAGCCCCAACATGTGAGACAGAAAAATTAAGACCGCCTTAGTTCTAAATCTTGATGTTCCATGAATGGCTGCTTGAAGCTGGCTTTAAAAGCAAGTCACTTCACATAGACCGCTATGTTAAATGGTAAATGGTAAATGGTAAATGGACTGCATTTATATAGCGCTTTTTCCATCTCCATCAGACGCTCAAAGCGCTTACAAATAATGCCTCACATTCACCTCAATGAGAGGGTGCTGCCATACAAGGTACTCACTACACCTGGGAGCAATAGGGGATAAAGAGCTTGCCCAAGGGCCCTTAGTGATTTTCCAATCAGGCTGGGATTTGAACCAAGGATCTTTTGGTCTCAAGACCAACGCTGTAACCACTAGACCATCACCTCCCCTAAAAATTTATTTTTTTATTTTTATTTAACCTTTATTTAACCAGGAATAATCCCATTGAGATTCAGAATCTCTTTTGCAAGGGAGTCCTGGCCAAGAGAGCGGCGCAGTAGTTCCACATAAAGTACACACTTGAAATAACAACAACAAAACAAACATAAAAACAGTTAAAACAATTTAGGAAATCACATCATTACATTATAATCAGCAGTTGCGTTCGGTAAGAGGACATGTGCATGTAGCCGTCGACAAACCTTTGATCCTAGGTTTGAAATCTTCTATACTTGGGAGATAGTCCAATTTAAGTTGACTCTTGTAAGTTATACCAGGATGAGGGTGCAAATGTTTGAATGCACTTTCCCCAAAGACAGTCGGCGTACGAGGAATAGTGTACATTATCAATTTATCGAGCCTGAGACTACAGCTTTTGATATTGACTTTAAGAACCAAGAGAGAACATAAATAAGGAGGCAAATCGCCTCCTTATTAAAATGTCAAGTTTTACATCAGAAATAAACATGGTTACCATCATTCATTCATTTTGCATACCCGTTTATTCTAATCAAGGGTCACATGGGGCTGGAGCCTATCTCAGCAGGCACAGGGCATGAGGCAGTATACACCCACGACAGGGCGCCGATCTGTCACAGGGCCACACACAGACAGACAAATACACACACACACACGGTCAGTTTCCAGTCCACCTAACCTGCCTGTCTTTGGAAGTGTGAGGAAGTCGGAGCACCCAGAGAGAACCCATGCAAACATAGGGAGAACATCCAAACTCCATAAGAAAGGCCACAGTTGGGAAGCGATCCCAAAACCTTCTTCCTGTGAGAGCAGCAGTGCTAACCACTAAGCTATCGAACCGCCTTATTGTTGTTGTTATCATTAGTAGTAGTATCTACCAGCTTAAGCTATTTTAAGCTATAAAGTTATGCATATCAGGGACATGGTCAGAGATAGCTGTGTGCCAGAGTCAGGAAGCTGATAAACAGTGGCTGCTAACTGCTGTGACTATTTTATTACAAATATCTGAGATAATATGGCATGCTGAGTGGTTACTTGTATGAATGAACCATCAGGAAGTTGTTGCTTTGTAATTTACATTAAGTGAAATTTTACTTTAATTTACTGTGAGGAAAATAAGTATATGACACCCTGTGATTTGCAAGTTCTCCCACTTAGAAATCATGGAGGGGTCTGAAATTTTCATCTTAGGTGCATGTCCACTGTGAGAAACATAATCTAAAAAAATCTGGAAATCACAATGTATGATTTTTTAAATAATTTATTTGTATGTTACTGCTCAAATAAGTATTTCAACACCTGTGAAAATCAATGTATATTTGGTACAGTAGTCTTTGTTTGCAATTACAGAGGTCAACGTTTCCTGTAGTTTTTCACCAGGTTTGCACACACTGCAGCAGGGATTTTGGTCCACTCCTCCATACAGATCTTCTCCAAATCTTTCAGGTTTGGAGTTTCAGCTCCCTCTAAAGATTTTCTATTGAGTTTCAGGTCTGGAGACTGCCAGGCCACTCCAGGACCTTGAAATGCTCTTACGGAGCCCCTCCTTAGTTGTCCTGGCTGTGTGTTTGGGGTCATTGTCATGCTGGAAGACCCAGCCATGATCCATCTTCAATGCTCTTACTGAGGGAAGGAGGTTGTTGCCAAAATCTCGCATACATGACCCATCCATCCTCCCTTCAATACGGTGCAGTCATCATGTCCCCTTTGCAGAAGAGCAACCCCGAGAATATGATGTTTCTACCCCCATGCTTCACGGTGGGGATGGTTTTCTTGGGGTTGTTCTCATCCTCTAAAATGGTAAGTGGAGTTGATTCCAAAAAGCCCTCTTCTGGTCTCATCTGACCACATGACTTTCTCCCATGCCTACTCTGGACCATCCAGATGGCACTGGGAACTTAAAACAGGCCTGGACATGTGCTGGCTTGAGCAAGGGGACCTTGCTGCCCTGCAGGATTTTAAACCACGACAGCATCATGTGTACTAATGTAATCTATGTGACTGTGGTCCCATCTCTCTTCAGGTCATTGACCCGGTCCTCCTGTGTAGTTCTGAGCTTTCTCACAATCATCCTTACCCCTCAAAGTGAGATCTTGCATGG
Organism: Thalassophryne amazonica; assembly: GCF_902500255.1. NCBI lineage: Eukaryota > Metazoa > Chordata > Actinopteri > Batrachoidiformes > Batrachoididae > Thalassophryne > Thalassophryne amazonica. Next base: position 122,535,430 of record NC_047104.1, read on the forward strand.
AATCCCAGACTGAGGGAGATTGTCAGTCATCTTGTGTTTCTTCCACTTTCTAATAAATAATCATAACAGTTGTTGTTTTCTACCAAGCTGCTTGCCTGTTGTCCTGTAGTCCATCCCAGTCTTGTGCAGGTCTACAGTTTTGTCCCTGGTGTCCTTAGACAGCTCTTTGGTCTTGGCTATGGTGGACAGGTTGGAGTGTGATTGATTGAGTGTGTGAACAGGTGTCTTTTATACAGGTAACAAGTTCAAACAGGTGCAATTAATACAAGTAAAGAGTGTAGAATAAGAGGGCTTCTTAAAGAAAAATGAACAGGTCTGCGAGAGCCAGAACTCTTGCTGGTTGGTAGGGGATCAATTACTTATTTGCAGCACTAACATATAAATAAATTTGTAAAAAATCATACATTGTGATTTCCAGATTTTTCTTTTTTTTTTTTAGATTATGTCTCTCACAGTGGACATGCACCTAAGATGAAAATTTCAGACCCCCTCCATGATTTCTAAGTGTGACAGCTTGCAAAATCACAGGGTGTTCAAATATTTTCCTCACTGTATATGTTAGCACTGTTAGCACTAATTAGCAGAGAGGTTGGTGATATTAGGTCCACTGATGGTGCAATGGTTACCATAGCAATATGCCCACACCCAAGCCAGAACCAAGTCCACAAAAATATGTTACTGAAAGACCAAAGCCAAATTTAGCCTGTTAGCCTAAGCTTATCTTAGCTTATTTTGTAATTGCATGAATGGGGCATGTTCAGGCTTCATTCAACCTGCCAAGGTCACGCCAGTTTTGCCCACATTCTAGCCCTTTGTCCAACTATGCATTGGCCAGGATTTAGAAAGAGTTCGGCACTGCCAAGATAGTGACAGTGCTTGTATGATGTACACAGGATAGGAGGCATCAAGTTACTTTGCTTTCTTTTATTCATTTCAGTAAAATTCAGTGACTGCCATGGCATGCTTTGACATTAATAATGTTCCTTGTGTAAGAGATATGAGAGACAGAAACAGAGAAAAAACAGCACCAGCGATCCATTTTCTCACTCTGTCTCTCCCTCGTATTAGAGCCGATTTGTGTAACAGTAGACATGACTAAAATATGCTAAGATATCCATAAACATTGCCCTGTGAAGGACTTTTGTGGGCAGACAAATCAGGGTAGAGTAGAGGCAGTGGCAGAGTGGTGTTGCGTTCCTTCTTACTGTTCTGACAGTGACATCACCAGTGTGTCAGATGTTGAGGATGGCAGGGGGTTGTGCTGTCTGTCACAAGATTTGAAGTGACTGTCCTGGAGAACCGGGCCTCAAGGCATCACATCTACCTGGCAGGAGAGGAGCACCCTGGATAGATATGAATGAGTGATGGTTGGACAGATGCTCAACACACAGCAACTGATGAAGAAGACAGTCAGAGAGTGGTACCACCTGAGCAACACCCACATAATAGGTGCTGAACATGACTGCAGTAAATATGTTCCTCTGTTTTGGGGGTGAAGGTCAGTTACCTGCCAGGATTGATGTGACAGTTGGGAACAGGCCACAGCTGCCAGCATCTTCAACAGGAGGGGACCATTGCTCACCTTGACAGCCTTCAACATGCCAGTAAGGCATAAAATGTGTGTGATGGCTTAGTATTCATTGGAGATGTCACTTTCTAGCTCATGTAAGTGAGATCAGAAATGAGGTGTCCCTTAGGGCCCAACAGGGGAGGAGGAAAGCTGTCACATGGGTGATGTGGCAGGGACATTTCATTCTCAAACTGACACAGCAACAGTACTGGGATGGAGTAGATGATCCAGGTGAGAGTGGTAACCTGGTGGCAGCAATCTTGCTCCATCTGGCAGAGTGAGAGAAAGGCTTCACAGGTGCCACTTTGAAATTAGGGTGCAAGAGTCAAATAAATGGACTGCAGATGCTCAAAGTCCTGTACAGTGAGCATCACATTCACCCACAGACCCCAATATCAGGCTGCTGCCATAAAAGGTGACTCTCTGGCTTGGGATTTCAGCGAGGGGCGGTGGCATCTCCCCCTGAGGAAATTGGGTGTGAAGATGAACTGCTCTTTTAGGGATCAGTAAAATTGTTTGAACTTGAACTTGAAGGTGCTCCAATAAAACCCAAGAGCAGCTTGGAGATTAAGAACCTTTCGAAGGGTACTAGTATGTTGAGAAGGAGTCAGAGGGTTGTCTGGTCCCAAGCCTGCTGCTCTGTCTTTTAGTCCAGGGATGGGCATGATGAGCCAAGATAGTGGAGGTTTCCATTGCTACTTATCCATTCAGCAGTTGATTTCACAAGTCTTTATATTGAGGGAAACTAGACCTTCATGGCACACTGTTGCCCATTTATGCTCAAGGTAATTCCCTCCCTTTGTACCCCAGAGGGTGATAGTTACTCACCACCTGAAGATGACGGTGAAGTTATAAACAAATTCACCATCCGATAACCTGAGCAAATAAGGTAGACAGCTTATTGTATAGAGCTGACAACCTCGTAGGCGGAGAGTGCAATGATCTGTCTCAGAGCTGAGGGTAGAACCCTTGAGGAAATAACCAAAAGCAGAGCTCATTCGAGGGTGGAACATGTACAATACAGAACTGAGCAGTAATCACTGTAATATTCTAATGTTATGATAGAATGAGTTGTTGTTGGTCTTTCAGCTGTCCCCAGATGTTTAGGGTCACCACAGCGGATCCAGTACTTACAACGGATGCCCTTCCTGATGCAACTCCAGTTCTAAATGTAAAAATAAACACCGCCCCTGGACTTCCCAAGCATTCTCCCAGCAGAGTCCTAACACAATGTACTCTACTTCTGTTCTGAGACCTGATGAGATGAGGTGTACACAAAGTGGTGTGACTCTGTAATAGAATGAGTACAGAAGAACATTGGAAGATTGAGTAATTCGCTCCTGTTTGTGAACAGCCTGGAGCACACAATTTTTCATGCACCATTATGAAACGTTTGATGAAGATTCATATTCTGATAGGCAAACAAACATCTTCTCTGTCTTGCTATATTATTGTGACTTGGATGCTGACACCCCTATTCCACAGCATGCCATTCTATTACAGTCGCCCACAATCCCCCCCAAAAAAGTGCAAAAACTGATGAAAAATCCTATCTTTAACATTGAACAGATTTTCAAAAATTCATAACTCTTGTCAAAACACAACAAATTAATTTCATATGTGAAAGCGTTATGTAGGATGGTATCCTTTATTGACTGACAAAATTTGATACAGATCTAATCTAGGTTGTAGATTTTGTGGCTGTTTAAATTTAACATTGAAAACCCTTTTTAATGTATATTTTACTTTATATCTTAATCAAACATGCCCCAGTCACTCTCATATTTGAAAGTTAGGTGCAGACTGGCACTCTCTATCGCCTGGCAAAATTTGATCTGGATCTGAGACAGATTGTGGATTTTATGGACATTTTAATTTAATATTGAAAAGCCCATTTCGTGGGCATTTTGCATTATATCTCAATCAAAAGTGGCTCAGTCACTCTTACCTACACAACAAAAATTGGATGAGGTTCCAATTTCTGCCTATCTATCTTACAGTTATTAGTGGGAAACTAAGTGCCAAAAAGCAAAGACAATTGTGCGTAGCAGAGATAACCAATGTTCAAAGAACCAAAGAATTCAGAAACTGGAAAAAGTAAAAAAAAAAAAAAAAAACAACAACCTGACAACACCACAAAAAAAAAAAAAAAAAAAGATTCAAGTGCCTGAACTAAATATATACTCCTGACATTTGATCACATGTAATTTAGCTTATGAAAAGCCAATTCTAACACAACTTTTACCTTGAAATTTTTTTTCAAGGTAAATGTTTTTGTGGAAATGGAAAATAGTGTTGGTGGATGTTTGCATTCTGCACTCTAGTTTTAATTTTATGTCTCCTCAAAATGTTTTTGCTATTTTAATTATTTTACAATTTTCTATGTAATGCATATTGCAATAGTTTGCTTTATAATATTAAAATTCAGTAAGGTATATCTTATATATTATATTCCAATTCTAAGGTGGAACTATGTTAGTATACTAAGGTATATATAAATATCTAAAAAGGAAGAGTAAAATAGAAGAGTAGAAAAGAGTAGATTAGAGCCACTTCGGTGCCTGGTCTTGAGAACCAGGGATGGTAGGGTTGTGTAGGATATGTCCAGATACTCACTGACTACATCATTAAAATGGTTGAAGTGCATATATAATTGAAATCACAGTTTCACAGCTAAATAGAAAATACATATTGAGTCATATTCGGGTTCTGCAGCACTTTTTGGCACATCACCCCACATCTTTTTTTATTCGTATGGACATACTGTTAGAGTACCATGTAGGAGGATATGAACAGACCACCCACACAGCAAGAAAGTGTACAAAAAGAATACATGGGAAAGCTGCAAGCGCATAGGGGGTGGGGTGGGGGTGCTAACACATGTATTAGGAAAGCGACTTCGCTATGGGTGAGGACAGGTGGGAGAGAAAAGTAAGACTGGCAGAGATGAGATGAACAAGAGGAGGAAAACATCAGTAGGAGAACTCATCACAATGCAGAGCAGGGGAGCAGCTTGCAGCCTGCTCTGCAGGAATCCTATCTTCCGGGCTCAGAGCAGGTAATAGCAATGCTCCAGTCATTATTACTGGGAGAAGAACAGGAAAAAAGCTTGTGATGCCTGTTGAAGCCTGAGACTTTCTATTGGAAGCTTCTGACTCCACGGCAATCTCCAGCAGCAGACTGAGTAGAAACAAGTGACTTCAAAATGTATATGGTATCTGATTTATAGATGAGGATGTGGAACAGAAGGAATTATAAGGGTCAAAACTACACTTTATTTATTTATTTATTTATTTGGATGAAAATAGCAATTTTCCATTCCCATCCTTCAATCACAAAAGGAGAGTTGAGGCTTTGTTTACTCACTGAATCCAATGTGATAGCAGCGAGTTCACGATTATCTCCATGTACAGTAAATTTAGCTTGAATTCATCACATTTTTTTTTCTGAAAGCAACCAAGGCTGTGAATTGGCTCAAGGAACAAAACTGAAAACCAAAAACTTCTTATCTGCTCGTAGCCACATTAATGACTCCAAATTGCATTTGTTTGTAGAGCAGCCAGGTTAGGGGTTGGTTATGATTAGGAGTTATTGTCAAGGTTAGGAGTTAGGTTTAGGATTAAGCTTGGGTTTAAATTAAGTTCAAAGTTTCTGTGAAGGTATGGTAAATGGACTGCATTTATATAGCACTTTTCCATTTGCATCAGACACTCAAAGCACTTTACAATAATCAGTGGTGGGCGCAGCTAACCCAAAAGTTAGCTTCAGTAACCATTAATCAAATAACTGAAAAGTTATCTTTTATGACGATAAAACTGCCAAAAAATGATCTTTGTTACAGATAACCGATAACCGAGAAATATTAGTATTGATTTGGACGTGGCCACATCAGATTACACTGTCGGTTTCTGACAAACCAGTTTCACTTTAAGCATTGCAGGGGCTGCTGGGTAATAGAGGTGGGCAAATCGATCCTAATATCGATAATATCGATGCCAATGCTGGTATTGATATTGAATGATCCTCGTGTAAAAATATTGATACTCAAGCTTTTTTTCTCTCCCGCAACGCACTGACTGCTGTGCATGAAGATTCATCAAAGTCTACTCTCTGTCTATAAGAGTAGTGCTGCACTGTGTCACACAACATGGAGCAGCACACCCTCCCCCCTCTGGTCTTTTGTTGTTGCGCCATCACTTGGCTCAGCGGCGACAGCCATGCAGGTAGGCTCAGCCTGGCCCGTCCACTCAGCGCTCTCTTTGAGTCAGCCTTCTACCTCAGGAGATTTTGTTTTAAGTTGTGTTGAGTGATATTTTTTAAACAAAAATGTTGATTGTGATAATAAAGTATTTTGCTGTCACGTACAATGTTTGGCAAAATTCTATCCTAGGTCTTTTGAATCCTTTGGATCTATGAAGCTTAAATATGAAAAAGTATCGGTATCGATATCGGCGATACTGGGCCTGTATTTACTTGGTATCGGATCAATACCAAAATTCCTGGTATCGCCCACCTCTACTGGGTAAATTCAAGGATCACAAACACAAAGAACGTACGAAAAATGAATAAAAAACAACAAAAAAACCCCCAAACACTTTCATCATCTTTCAAAAGCAGTAAAACACAGTATTAGAAGTCACAGTTTATCTCAGTATTAGATACACCGTCATTTACGAACTAAAAGCTGCCACTTTTTCACACGCTTTCAACCCTGTGGTTTAAACAACCGAAGTATGTCCATTAATGCATTGAGTGGCAGAGTAAAGACACATAGTAAATATAAATTCTTACCTGTTAATTTCAGTGGGATTCATCTGAATAAATAATCCACATAAAGCATCCTTTTTTAAAATCCAAAACAGTGTCGAAACGTGAAGAAAAGTCTCTCCCTCTGTACACACAGCTGCGCCATGAGAGCTTCTCTCCCCCACAGTCTTGGCGATTAAATTACAGCCACAAAGAAATAAATAAAATAATGTTACAATAAGTCTGTTTTGTTTTTGTGTCGAGTGGACAAGTCACTGTAACGTCCAAAGTGAACCTGAACTACACTACCCATAATGCTCCCTGCGTCGACCAGCCAATCACGTTTTGCGCTTAATGATGATGTCATCAGCAAGCTACAGGCAGCCAGTCTGCTCAGTGGCTATAAACACACCATAAACAGACTAAAATGTTTGATTTTAGGGTTTACAAACATTTTTGACCATTAAACTTTACCATCAAAGAAAATGCTATTAGACTGAAAGATCCATCCATCTTCTACCGCTTAGTCCAATTAAGGGTCGCGGGGAGCTGCAGCTATCCCAGCAGTCATAGAGCGCGAGGCGGGGTACACCCAGGACAGGACGCCAGTCTATCACAGGGCCACAAATAGACAAACAAACACAGACACACCCACACACACCTGCGAACAATTTTAAAGATTCCAATCCACCTAACCCGCATGTCTTTGGATGTGGGAGGAAACCGGAGCACCCGGAGGAAACCCACGCAAACACGGGGAGAACATGCAAACTCCACAGAAAGGCCACGGGAATTGCACCCACGACCTTCTTGCTGTGAGGCAACAGTGCTAAACACTAAGCCACCGTGCTGTCCGGACTGAAAGATATCGGAACTAAATTTATTGGAAGATAATTGGTCCGAAGATGGTTTTAAAACTTATCTGAAAATCTAATCTGATAGCAAAAACATTAGCTTTGATAATTATCTGCTATCAAATTAACTGAACTGTGCCCACCACTGACAATAATGCGTCACATTCACCCCAATGTCAGGGTATGCATGATAACTTTATGTTATGAACCATGCCTGCATGTGTGCAGTGTGAGGCACTGCGGCCTAAGTGGTAGGATGTTCCACGTCTGCGCAAATTGCATGAATTTGTGCCCCAATCATGTTAAGGATGTTTTTTTCTACTTTACTATTAAATGACTGTGGTAAATCTATACAGGTGGTTACAAATATTTGTAGTCACAGAAAGTTTTAAGATCATCCGTTCAAAAGGTAATTTCAAGTGCTACATATAGATAGAAGAAGGTGTTTACGTCATAATTATATACAGGAAGAATTCCAAATCATGGTGTGATTACCTTACTCCCTTCTGAATGATGATCAGAAACTATTGTTCCTGTACAAGTCAAGTCAAGTCTAGAAGCATATTCTGGTACTGCACCATGGAACCGCCTTGGGTCCACTTTCACCTTTGGTCACTGGTTATGGGGTGATTCCACAGTGCGCCGCTCTTTCCTGTTTAATCCCCAACAGCAAATCAGGGCACATTTTGAAGCATCATAATAACTTCTTCATCCGTCATTGTCATCTTGAACAAACTTGGTTTTCATCATAGTTACAGCCATTGTCGCCAGCAGTTTTGAAATCTGAGTTAAATTTTCAAACTGTTCAAAAATATAATCCTGACTCACAAAAGCGTTGCTAGTGCGTAGTAACATCCGGGTGTCTTAACAGCTTCATCCATGTTTGATCCTCTGCAAACATAGTGAGTACGGCTTGAAACTTGTTTTATTGTACTTCATCGGGGTAAAAATTTGAAGCAGAAACAGTGTTTGATGCAGTTCAGGCTCACAGCACAGTCAGGTGGAGCTCCTTACTTTCATTTTTGGGCAGATTGCCAGGTCAAAAACAAGTGCAAAAACAGATGAAATGTCAAGGGGTTGACATTTTGTCCGTTTTTGCACTATGTGTAAAGGGGCCATAAACAGGATCTATTTTTTAACTTAACTTTTGAAATCAGGTGTATGCAAAGCAGATTGGCTACATATCTTTTCCATTTAAATTGGTTCTTAAATGTGTTGTCCAACTTCATTCACCTCATCTGTACCAGCACCCTGTGCCCATGCATTTATTTTATTTGAATGCTGTACCACTATGTACGAACCACGTACCACCATTGCAGTTTTGGGCAGCAAGGTACCTCAGTCGTTAGCACTGTTGTGTCACAGCAGGAAGGTCTGGGGATTACTTCCACCCTTGCCCAGTTCCTTTCTGTGTTGATTTTGCATGTTGTCTGCTTGGGCACTCTGGTTTCCTCCCACCATCAAAAACATGCTTATTGGGTGTACTTTGTCTGTGCCACTGTTCAAGGCTGCGTCTCTACAGGATTGTGGCTGCCTACCGCTCCTAGTGGTTGGATTGTGTCAAACTGTAATTGGGATGGATTAAATGCAGAGGACATATTTTGTATGCACAACAATACTAAAGGCCTTTCTTCCCCACTGCATTTTCTTTTATGAATTGTTGTGGCGGTTCAATGACAATTAAATTGAATCTGTCAGCGAAAATGAGTAGTTTAGCCTGAAAGATGACTCTCAGAAAGAAAATATGCCAATCTGTCTTGTAAATCAGACAAATCAAATTGCTTAACAAAATCAAGATTTAACATGTTTCACTTGATTCACTAAAATTATCCTCTGTACTCATTCAAACTATCAACAGTTTGACATTCAGGAATTCTCTGATGAACAGCTTCAGTCACAACCCAGATTGTTTCCATTGTTCCAATTGGTTTTAATACAACCCAAAGAGCACACAGGAAACCATGTTGGCATTAAGGTTAGTTAAGTTGTTTGTGACCACTTAACTAACCTTAATGCAGTGGTGCCCGAGTTCAGTCCTTGAGATCTACCTTCCTGACACTCTTAGTTGTCTCTCTGCTCCAACACACCTGAATCCAGTGAAAGGCTCATTAAAAGCCTGCTAAAGTCTTTCATTGGATTCAGGTTTGTTGGAACAGGGAGACAACTAAGAGTGTCAGGAAGGTAGATCTCAAGGACTGAACTCGGGCACCCCTGCCTTAATGGAAGGTTGTTGGTTCAGTCGGTTGGGGGCATGCACGTTGGCTTAGTTATTAGCAAGCGAACAGTGAGAAGGTCCCAGGCTCGATTCCCACCTGGTGCGTGGATGGAGTTCATATCTTTCCCTCATGTTTGCATGGATTACCCCGGTGTTTTGGCTTCCTCTCACTTCCAAAGACATGCAGGTTAGGTGATTTCATGACTCTAAAAGCAAGTTCAATAACAACAGTCAAATAACAACAACAAAAATTATAAACTTTTGTTTTACTCCAGTCCTTAGTACTCAGGTTGAGACTCAAGTGAGACTAAAGTATGGTTGAACTGTGGTCTTAATGGGTTCCTACTATCAAAACTGTGTGTGTGTGTGTGTGTGTGTGTGTGTGTGTGTGTGTGTGTGTGTGTGTGTGTGTGTGTGTGTGTGTGTGTGTGTGTGCGTGTGCGTATCTGTAATGGATTAATGTGAGACATCACTGTAAATTGGTTCAGACATGTTTCTTGGATGGAAGAGCAGCCTGAATGATTCCATTTGCCATATCCAAAAAAAAAAAAAAAAAAAAACTGAGTGGGAAATGGTAGGCTCAAGGTAAATAAATGTCCTCATGACTGAAGGGTCATAGGTTTAATCCCCTGCCAAAGATCTACAAGGACAGTTAAAGAGTTGGACTTGTCATACGCTCGTTACCACAGTTAAGGTGTCTTTCAGCAAGGTCCCCAACTCCCACGTTAGCCCTGGTGTGCATGCCAGCTCGTGACATTAGCATGCATGAATGAATGGGTGAATGTGAGGCATCAGCGTAAAACACATTTAGCATTTGCACATTTTAGATGGACTGACCTTGCTATATACATGCAGTCGGTTTATTATTTACCATCATATTACTTGTGCTTACCCAAGACAGTATGATGAGTCTTGAATACACGGTACTCATATCTACTGACATCTGTGTCATGACATGTTCCTCTGACAGGCCATTCCAGTTAAAGTGCATAGCTGAGTAGGCATGTGGGTATTAACATTTCCCTTCTTGGTGGAAAATGAACTGCACTTGATGTAAAAAGATGTCTTCTTCAATCCTGAAAGAGATCTGTTTTGCTGGTGTGTTGTGTTATTGTGGCATTAGTGAATGAGAACATGTTTCACTGATATCCAGGTATCAGCCAAACAATTAGAACAAGCAACTTAAGATACATCAACACAATGGTTTTGGTTTCCCTGTTAAAATGTCAAGCAATACATCTATATTTTAATAAGACGGTACACTGAACACAAATATAAATGCAACACTTATTTTTTCTCCCATTTTTCATGAGCTGAACTCAAAGATCAAAACCATTTTCTATATATTCTGAAGACCTATTTCTCATGAATCTGTCTAAATCTGTGTAAGTGAGCACTTCTCCTTTGCCGAGATAATCAGTCCCACCACACAGGTGTGGCATATCAAGATGCTGATTAGACAGCATGATTATTGCACAGGTGTGCCTTAGGCTGGCCACAGTAAAAGGCCACTCAAAATGTGCAGTTTTGCATAGTCAGTATCTGATGTGACCACTATTTACCTCACGCAGTGCAACGCATCTCCTTCACATAGAGTTGATGAGCAGCCAGATGCCGACGAATGTGAGCATTTGCTCACTGAGGTCAGTTACGATGATGATCTGCAGTCAAGTTGGGGCCCAGATGAGGACGACGAGCATGCAGATAAGCTTCTCTGAGATGGTTTCTGACAGTTTGGTGCAGAAATCCTTTGGTTCTGCAAACCGATTGTTGCAGCAGGTGTCCGGGTGGCTGGTCACAGATGATCTTGGAGGTGAACATGTTTGATATGAAGGTCCTGGGCTGGTGTGGTTACATGTGGTCTGTGGTTGTGAGGCTGGATGGATGTACTGCCAAATTCTGTGAAACATCTTTGGAGACAGCTAATGGAAGAGAAATGAACATTCAATTCATGGGCAACAGCTCTGGTAGACCTTCATGCACTCTGCATGCCAATTGCACACTCCCTCAAAAACTACAACTGTGTGATAAAACTGCACATTTCAGAGTGGCCTTTTACTGTGGCCAGCCTAAGGCACACCTGTGCAATAGTCATACTGTCTAACCAGCATCTTGATATGCCACACCTTTGAGGTGGGATGGATTATGTCGGCAACACAGATTTAGACAGATTTGTGAACAGTATTTGAAAGAAATAGGTCTTTTGTGTGTATAGAAAATGTTTTAGTTGTTTGAGTTCAGCTCATGAAAAATGGGAGCAAAAACAATGTGTTGCATGTATCTTTTTGTTCAGTGTATTTTCCTCCACTACTATCAGTGCTGTATGTGTTCTTCCTGCTCATATAATCATCAGCATCATCACATCAATCACTTTCATTGTCTCTTATTAGCAGTGTAGTTGAAGCCAGGCCTGCCAGACTTACTATTACATTGCATCTATACCAATTAGAATTAATTCAAAAATGTCCTTCACCTTCCCATAATTAGAGCCCTGAATTCAGGTTCTTCCAAGCCTGTGGTCATCGAGTCTTCATACAAAGTCACGATTATAATCAGAAAGTTAATAAAGGTTTCATTTTGAATATTATCTTCTTGAATATAGGTTATTATTACATTATTTCCCCCCGTTTCTCCTGTTTTATTAAGATGAGGCAAATGTCTGCAACACCACCTGCTTCCATCCTCTCTCTCTGCTTCCAGCCACTGGTGTTCGACAGCCGTGCTTCTGCTGAAAAAGCACAATCATAGCGTGACTGAAGGAGATTTCACAGAGACAATACTTATTTGGTCACAACAGCTGATAAAATCAAAAGCAAACCGCTCCCTTAATATCTCAGGGAAATTCTCAATCCAGCTGCTTTTTCGCTAACAACTTTTTGGGTCGTGGAAAGATAATCATCTGAACCATTCCAAAGATTAGGAAGCCAAGTGCTTTAATATGTCTTATGGTAATGCAGACTTGTTTTAATAAGCTGCCTGTTCTCTCTCCCTGCAAAGTGAGACTAATATCTTAGCCTAAGCAGAAAGGTCACCCGGGTCAAATCCAGATGAAATTGCTGCTCCTTTTTAATTCCTTCACTATCTCTTTAAACAAAAAGGGGGAAAAGTTAAATATAAAGAAGTCTTCTGTGCTATTACAGTGCCAAGATGAGGGTTATACCATATGGAAGAGGTATCGCAGAGCAAGCCCCCCCCCCCCCGCCTATGGGTACATATTCACAATATAGGAAACTGTTTGAAGGATTTAAAAAATAAAACTTTCCAGTGACATTGATCTTTCACTTTTTGAGAGTAAGAACACTGAACATACATAAAACAGGTAAAAGAGATGCAAAGCATAATTTTGTGTAACAAATTTTAGGTCAGAAAAAATTCCAGTGATCTTGATCTTTGACTCTCTGATCAGAAAGTTTGAAGGGGTTGAGTTACCCATCATACACATACAGTATATCCATCTATTTTTTTACACATACCAGGAGGCTGGAGCCTATCCCACAAGTCACTGGGTGAGGTAGGGTACAGTCTGGACAGGCCGCTAGTCTCTCACAGGGCCGACATATTTTCACACATGCATTCATGCTGCCACTCACAGTCATGATTTCACCTAACCTGCATATCTTTGGAAGTGAGAGGAAGCCAGAGCACCCAGAGATACAGTGGGGAAAATAAGTATTTGACCCCCTGTCAGTTGTGCAGGTTTTCCCACCTACAAAGAATGGAGAGGTCTGTAATTTTTATCATAGGTACACTTCACTACACTTTGAATTTGTTACCTGTATAAAAGACACCTGTTCACACACACAGTCAATCACACTCCAACCTGTCCACCATAGCAAGACCAAAGAGCTGTCTAAGGACACCAGGGACAAAACTGTAGATCTGCACAAGGCCAGTAAGTTCAAACAGGTGCAAATATACAGGTAAGACTGCAGAATAAGAGGTCTTCTTAAAGAAAAATTAACAGGTCTGTGAAAGCCAGAATTCTGGTAGGGGGTCAAATACTTATTTTATGCAATAAAATGCAAATTAATTACTTTAAAATCATACAATATGATTTACTGGATTTTTTTTTAAATTCTGTCTCTTACAGTTGAAGTGTACCTACAATACAAATTACAGACCTCTCCATTCTTTGTAGGTGGGAAAACCTGCAAAACTGACAGGGGGTCAAATACTTATTTTCCCCACTGTAACTCAAGCAAACATGGGAAAAGGTGCAAACTCTACCCAGAAAGCACCAGGCGCTTTCTAATCAATAAGCCACCATGCTGCCCCTACATAAACAGTAAATATAATACAATGCTAAAATACCCTCGGCCATATGAGAATAAAAATAGGAAAGTTAATGTCACCTTATGAGCTCTTAAAATAGGTGAAAGTTGTCCATCTTTGAACTTGTCCAAGGTCTGTGTCCCAATAATGGTCCCTGTGAATTTGAAGACCCTGGCACTAATAGGAGTGGACTTATGCTGAGTGTGTGGAAGGAATGTGACCTTTTTAACCCCTCTGAATAGGTCAAGGTTACCCATCTTTGAAGTTGTCCCAGTTCTGTGTGCCAAGAATGCTCCCTGTGAATTTGGAGACCCTGGAAACAATAGGAATGGAGTTATGCTAAGTGTGTAGAAAGAATGTGACTTTTGACCACTTAGAAAAGGTCAAGGTTACCCATCTTTGAACTTGTCCAAGGTCTCTGTCCCAGGAATTTTCCCTGTGAAGTTGAAGACCCTGGCAGTAATGGGACTGGACTTAAGCTGAGTCCAGGAATGGACGGACAGATGGACGGACAGATGCAAAGTCTTTGCAATGTCCGATGGCCATATTTTGGCCTTGGGTAAAAATAATTGGTTTGGGAAAGCAGAATTTGTTGTGCTCATGAGCCCAGTGTAATCATAAAGGGACTGCATTTCTGTAATGCTTTTCTATTGAGCACTCACAATGGATGAGGATTAAGGGTGTAACGGTACATGTATGTGTATTGAACCGTTTCGGTACGGGACGTTCAGTTCGGTACAGAGCTGTGCATGGGTGAATTTGCGTTGCGTGTGTTTACATTCAGTGTTGCCAACTTAGCGACTTTCTCACTAAATCTGGTGACTTTCCAAACCCTCTTGATGACTTATTTTCTCAAAAGCGACTAGCAACAAATCTAGCTTCTTTTCCTGGCATTACTGGAGACTTTTCTGATGTTTGTCGACTGAAAGTGAAAGTCTCTGTTGTCACTGAGTGGCAGCGGCTCTCCCCCTCCTCTGCTGCCTGCAGCAGCCTGTTTAAAGTGCCGAGCAGAGGGATATCTACAATCCTCCTCACTCGGACTCGCTCAGCCTACTGACTTTGTTTGCTGCGCTTTGATTAAATAGTCCCCAGACTTTGAGAAGCCCTGGCCTTGAGAAGTTATTTTAATAAGTGATGGCCATTTTAATGGCAAAATAATAAGCAAAAAAGAATCATGTTCATTTGTGGTTCTAATTTTTTTAAGGTGGTTTTACTCACTTTTTTTGCCTCTCCACAATGTTTTTTTTTCAGAACTTTACTTAAAAAGATACAAAGTCTGTTAGAAAAGTATCTGACCTTTTTATTTTTTGCAATAACCTTATGGATTTGAATCACGTGTGTTTGCATCAGCCAAGCTTGAACCTTCGTGCGCATGCGTGAGTTTTTTCACGCCTGTCGGTTGTGTCATTCGCCTGTGAGCAGGCTTTGAGTGAGCACTGGTCCTCCCCCCTCATCGGATTTTCATTGTGAGGAAAATGTCTGAAGGGCTGGAGCAGCGCTGCATCAAATTTTTCCAGAAACTGTGAGAGACAGCCAGGTGGACACCATTCGGAAAATTCAGATGGCTTTCAGGGACGACTTTATGGGCATCATACAAATTAAGGAGTGGTACAGACGGTTTAAACACGGCGCACAATGGCGGAGGGCGCGCCGCACTCCGAGCAGCGATCGACAGGCTGAAACGACCAGATCATTTCCAAACTGAATGCTGGGTTGATGCGGGATGTCGTCTGACTACCAGAGAAATGGCAGAAAAGGTGGACATACCACTTTTCCGGCACATTCCACTGTTAAAGGAGATTTTGTCATGAAAACAGGAGTGGAGGAATTCGCCACGGAGCCGCTAATGGCGCGGAACGAAAGCACCTCTGTGTTGGTCTCACAGGACATGTGACATGCCCAGATCTTCGACAATTTCTCAGATACTCACTCGACTGAAAAGCCACCCAAAGCCATCTGAATCTTCCGAATGGTGGAAGAGCTGGGCATGTCCCGTGAGACTTCCAACACGGAGGTGCTTTTTGTTCTGCGCCATTAGCGGCTCCGTCCTGACGCGCAAATTCCACCACACGTTACAAAATCTCCTGTAACAGTGTAATGTGCCGAAAAAGTGCTATGTCCACCTCTCTTGCCATTTCTCTGGTAGTCAGACGACATCCCAGATCAACACAGCCTTCACTTTGGAAATGATCTAGTGGTTTCAACCTGTCGATGGCCGCTCGAAGCGCGGCGCGCCCTCAGCCGCTGTGGGTCCTCTTTAATCCGGTTGTAATGCTCCTTAATCTGTGTGATGCCCATAAGATCTTCACTGAAAGCCATCTGAATTTTCCGAATGGTTTCCACCTGGCTGTCTCTCACAGTTTCTGAAAAAAATTTGATGGAGCAAAGCGACAGTCGCTTGGCCATTTTCCTGACAATGAAAATCCGCCGAGGGGGGAGGACCACTCCTCCCACAAACCGTGCTCACAGGAGAATGATGCAACAGACAGGCGTGGAAAAAACTCACGCATGCGCACAACGGTTCAAGCTTGGCTGATGCAATCACACGTGATTCAAATCATTAAACAAAGTTAATAGAAAGAGATAGAAAATAAAATAAGTTGTACAAAAGTAACAGGATTCTTTAACATTAATTCACTTAAAAAAAAAAAAATCCCCTGTAGAGTGTGACAGTTTTGGACAAGTTAATTTTTCTGGCAAAAAATATAAGTTTGAATAAAATTGAACAGGGCTTCATGCTGGAACCTTGTGCTGCTCTTTACTTGTGGAAAGGTTTTGTTAAAAGCTGTTTACTAGGAATGTATTTTATATCAGCATATATTTTTTTATTGAACAAGTCACATTGTACATCACTGTAATATTTACAATATTCAGACACTGCTCAGTTTTTATATTACAAAAAAAAAAAAACAGCATATCACATAACATAAAATATCGATCCAGAAAGAGTATACAGTATCCTTTCAATATGTAATGTATTTGCAAGGTCATTCAGCCAGAGCTTTATGGGAGGGACATCACTTTTTTTCCAAGTGTTCAAAGAAGTTTCTTTGCAATAATAATACAATAGGATACAAAACACTGCTGTGCACTGTTTAACCCCACATCACTGTCAAAAATGCCCAGAATAATTGTTAAAGAGTCAGGCTTCAACTGCACATGGAGAATTTGAGACGATTGGTCAAAGATGTCAGTCCAATATTTCTGAACTTTGGAGCAAAGAATAAAACTGTGACTTAATGTAGCGACATGGAGCATTTCTCACAGATGGGAGAGACCCCAGGATAAATTCTATGTAACCTTTCTTTAGAAAAGTGTAAACGGTGAAGAGCTTTGAACTGAATCAGTGTCTTGCATTGTAAGAGCATTTATGGATATTCTCTAAGCCTTCATCCCACTGATCATCAGTAATTGTAAAGCCTAATTCCTCTCCCCATTTAGATTTGATAAAAATTGAGGTTGTAGGGGTCATTAACATCAGACTTTCATACGTACGAGAGATAAATCTCTGTACAAGGTGAAAGTTAAAGGCATTTATCAAGACAAGAACTGTTGAGAATTTCAAAGCCATGCAATATTTTCTGACATAGTCTCTTATCTGTAGGTATCTAAAAAAGTCTCTCCGTGGTAACTTCTACATCTCATGTATCTGCTTGAAAGAACCAAAAACACCCTCTCGGTGTCAGTCACTTATTTTACAAAGTCCCACCTGTTTCCAAAGTTTAAATGTACTATCCAAGACCGATGGTTTAAAGATGGATTATCTGCAAGGGGCATGACAGAGGATATGTTGAAATGTTTTTAATCTGCTTAAAAACATATAATGCTGTGAATTACCACATTGTTATTATATAGATTTATCAATTGCCACAGGGGACAACAGTACAGCTCCTATACAGTAAGGCTGACATGCTTCCTGCTCCAATTGCAACCACAAGGGGGTTTACTAATGTCAGCCAACCAGTATGTCATGAATTTTATATGTGAGGCTGCATAGTAGAACAAGAAGTTAGGGAGTGCCAAACCCCCCCTCCTTTTTAACCTTGCAAAGATGTTTTCTAGCAATTCTATGTGTTTTATTACCCCACAGAAAAGGTAGTACAAGGGAGTAAAATTTTTTGAAATATGATTTTAGCATTTTAGCATTTTATAGCATTAACTCTACCAATGAGTGACATGGGAAGCATATTCCAGAATTTTTGTTTAATTCAAGCTCAGATAGTAAAGGAAAAGTTCAACTTTAAAAGAGAGGAATAGGACTTTGTCACCTGAATTCCCAGATAAGTGAACTTCTCGTAGGCTATTTTGAATGGTTGATTTGCAACCAGGACGGATTATTTACATGTACGGCATAAGTTCACTTTTATTCAAATTTATTCTGTATCAGTGTCCAAATATCAACGTAAACTTGTGCATTTATCATGATGTAATGACAGCCATCTCTCCAGTGCCTTTACCTGACATGCAGCCCCATATCATCAATGACTGTGGAAATTTACATGTTCTCTTCAGGCAGTCATCTTTCTAAATCTCATTGGAATGGCACCAAACAAAAGTTCCAGCATCATCACCTTGCCCAATGCAGATTCGAGATTCAGTACTGAATATGACTTTCATCCAGTCATCCACAGTCCACGATTGCTTTTCCTTAGCCCATTGTAACCTTGTTTTTTTCTGTTTAGGTGTTAATGATGGCTTTTGTTTAGCTTTTCTGTATGTAAATCCCATTTTCTTTAGGTGGTTTCTTACAGTTCGGTCACAGACGTTGACTCCAGTTTCCTCCCATTCTCGTTCCTCATTTGTTTTGTTGTGCATTTTTGATTTTTGAGACATATTGCTTTGTTTTCTGTCTTGACGCTTTGATGTCTTCCTTGGTCTACCAGTATGTTTGCCTTTAACAACCTTCCCATGTTGTTTGTAGTTGGTTCATCTCCACCTTAAAGACAGTAACCACACGTTTGAGGACAAGGAAGTTAAAATATTAGCCAGAGAGAAGAAATGGTTTGAGAGAGGGGTCAAGGAGGCATTCTTTGTAAAACGTTTGAAACCCAGCCTTAACTGAGGAGGGGGTCTGAGACACGCTTTATCCCCTGTTTACAATGGGATACTAAGGTCAAAGGAATTTCAGTCTGTTGTTCATGGTAATGAGTCATTCATGTCATCAAGGGAGCCATCAGACAGGCATCCATCATTAGAGGGACAGCTGTCCTGTCATTAGGTGTGCTAACTAGAGCACAATAGTTGCTAATTAGAGCTATTGTTTAGTCACTAGCCTATAGCAGTCTGCCTGTCAGTAGGAGGGGTCTGGTTAGGTTTAAAACTCCAGCTTAGACTTAGACTTAGACAACTTTATTCATCCCACCAGGGCAATTGGTTTCGGCAGCCTGCATACCGGCACATTAACATACAACAACACAACAAAACAAAAACAGAATAAGATAAAAAAATATATATATATATACAACATCCATACATCCTCATACCTATACATCTACACCTCACAAAGAATTTAAAAGACGGATAACAGAAGGGATAAAGGATTTTAACAATCAATTCGTCCTGCAGACAGGTGAAACATAACGTCGACTTTTGTTGGCTTCTGTTTTATTCTTCTCTACAAGAGTCAGACAGAAGTCAGACTTCCAGAGCAAGAATTTTAGCTGAGGAAGCTTCTGCGATTTGAAGCGAAACGTCCTCGCGTCAAGCAACCCAGTCCAGTCGAAGATTCAAGCTTCTCTACTATGGAAACCACCTGGACAACTGAGAGCCTACACAGAAACATTGTGACCAACTGTGGGCATGAGGCCCTGGCACTGGTACGTAAGCTGGAAAAGACTGCTAAAAAGATAGCTAACTTTAGAAACCACTTAAGATTTAACTTGAGATGCAAACAAAACAATGTTATTCTCAAATGCATGAAGCAAAAGGCACTAGAAGCAGGTCACACAGCAGAAAAGATCCAGCACAGTTACCTTAGGAAGATTTTGGGTCTTAGAATTAGAAGGCTTCATGTTAAAATATTAGACCTCCAAAATAATCTGGATAGTCTGCACAAAATGTTAGAAACTTTAGTGGGGGAAGAGACCCATAATAAGATCACAAAGTTCATAGTTAAAATTCAAATGGCTGAGCATTTAAAAAGTAAGGAGCGGCAAATCAGGAATTTTCACAACCTTTTAGTGCAGAAAAAGTGTACTTTCAGTGGGAGTATTTTTAAAGATACACCCAGACAAATTAGTGACAACAGGGAAAATTGGGTAAAGAATCTCTCCAACAGGGTTCTTACACAGACAGAAAAGGATGTGCTCGCTAAAGGACTAAATTTCTCAGTGACCCCTAAACATATTCCGACAGTAGATTACATCACTGCAGTAGAGTCAGCCATTAAACATAACAGTTTGTCAGAGTCAGAAGCTGGGGACCTCCGACTAAGAGTCACAGCAGTGCTGAACAGTGCTAAGCCTCCTCCGTCCAACATCACAGGAGAAGAACGGAAAGCTTTGTCAGCACTGCAAAAGGACCAAAGCATCCTTATCCTGCCAGCGGATAAAGGCAGATGCACAGTGGTCCTGAACACATTGGACTACGATGCCAAGATCAACAACTTGCTCAGTGACTCCAACACATACGAATGTCTGAAGAGAGACCCCACGAGCGGCTATAAGAAGAAAATCATTAGCTACCTCCAAAACCTGGAGAAAGAGGGACTCATCGACAGGCAGACATACTACAGACTGTACCCTGGGGACGCCACTCGTGCATCTATGGACTGCCAAAATCCATAAACAGGACGTGCCACTCAGGCCTATTGTATGTAGCACAGATTCCACCACGTACAATTTGGCCAAGTACCTCAAGTGGATTTTGGCTCCTCTAGTGGGTAACTCAGACCACCATGTGGAGAACACACAAGATTTTGTGAACAAGATCAAGGACCTACAGCTGGAGGCAGATGAAACTATGGTGTAATTTCATGTGACATCGTTGTTCACCTGCATCCCCACTGCTGAGGCTGTCTCAGCTGTGAGGCAGAGACTGCTGGAGGATGTGTCTCTACTTGAAAGGACCAAACTCAAACCAGACCACATCTGCCAACTCTTGGAGATCTGCCTCAACACCACGTATTTCCTGTTTAGGGGGAATTACTACCGACAGATTCATGGTTATGCGAAGGGGTCTCCGGTATCCCCCATTGTGGCCAATCTGTACATGGAGCGAGTGGAGAAGACAGCCTTGACATCTTTCACGGGCATCTCTCCCAGTCACTGGTTCAGATATGTTGATGACACATGGGTTAAAATCAAGCAACAGCAAGTTGAGGACTTTACAGAACACATCAACTCGGTGGACGCCAATATCAAGTTCACACGTGAGGATGCCAGAAACAACCATTTAGCCTTCTTAGACTGTGATGTTACGATTGGAGAGAACAGGCAATTCCAGACAGGGGTTTACAGAAAACCAACTCACACTGACCAATATCTGCTCTTTGGCTCAAACCACCCCCTTGAACACAAGCTCGGGGTGATCAGGACGCTTCAACACAGAGCCCTACAGGTGCCCACAACTGCAGAGGGAAGGGCTAAAGAACAACAACGTGTCCGGAAAGCCCTCACAGTATGTGGGTACCCACGATGGTCCCTGGACAAAGTGCAGAAGTCCCAGAGAACAAAGAGACCAGGTAGACAGGAGACGGAGACAAGAAGAAGAGGAGTGTCTCTCCCTTATTTAGCAGGAGTAGGGGAAAAACTACAGAGGATCTTCAGACAGCACAAAATCCCAGTTTACTTTAAACCGGTTAACACCTTGAGACAGAAATTAGTTCACCCTAAGGACATTATCCCTGGTTACAAACAGAGCAATGTAGTGTATTCTATCAGATGTCAGGAAAACTGTAACGAACACTACATAGGTGAAACTAAGCAACCTTTACACAAAAGGCTATACCAGCACCGCAGAGAGGGCGCCAGTGGACCTCAGTCTGCGGTTCATCTCCACCTTAAAGACAGTAACCACACGTTTGAGGACAAGGAAGTTAAAATATTAGCCAGAGAGAAGAAATGGTTTGAGAGAGGGGTCAAGGAGGCATTCTTTGTAAAACATTTGAAACCCAGCCTTAACTGGGGAGGGGGTCTGAGACACGCTTTATCCCCTGTTTACAATGGGATACTAAGGTCAAAGGAATTTCAGTCTTTTGTTCATGGTGATGAGTCATTCACGTCATCAAGGGAGCCATCAGAAAGGCATCCATCCCATCATTAGAGGGACAGCTGTCCTGTCATTAGGTGTGCTAACTACAGCACAATAGTTGCTAATTAGAGCTATTGTTTAGTCACTAGCCTATAGCAGTCTGCCTGTCAGTAGGAGGGGTCTGGTTAGGTTTAAAACTCCAGCTTTTGTTGGCTTCTGTTTTATTCTTCTCTACAAGAGTCAGACAGAAGTCAGACTTCCAGAGCAAGAATTTTAGCTGAGGAAGCTTCTGCGATTTGAAGCGAAACATCCTCGCGTCAAGCAACCCAGTCCAGTCGAAGATTTAAGCTTCTCTACTACGGAAACCACCTGGACAACTGAGAGACTACACAGAAACAATGTTCTCTTCAGGCAGTCATCTTTATAAATCTCATTGGAACGGCACCAAACAAAAGTTCCAGCATCATCACCTTGCCCAATGCAGATTTGAGATTCATCACTGATTTGATGCAGGTGTTAGTTTTAAAAATTTACAGTGTGATTCCATAATTTATTCCTCAGAATTGAGTGAGTCCATATTTTTTTCCCTCTGCTTGGTCTAAAAAAGTAACCGTTACTGACTGACGCAATTTTTTTTCCTGATTTCTTATAGTGTTTCTTAAAGCCAGAAAGTTGCCATTTGAAATGACTTTAGTTTTGTGTCATGTCTGTGATCTGCTTTTTTTCTACAGAATTAAACAACTGAATGAACATCCTCCGAGGCCGGTGATTCCATAATTTTTGCCAGGGGTTGTATACACAGCAATTTATTTTATTAACATCCACTCATGAATAATCAGAGCATCAACAAACAGGTGAGAACATTCATAAAAAAAATTGAATTCTAAGGGGTTAATATCCCCACAGTAGGATAAAAACCACATTAAACCCTAAGAATGTGTGTAGTGGTATGCCTTACACCTGAAAGATGGGGTTAATTGATGCTCTGATTACATATTATGCCTCTATGCCAGGTGAATAGATCAATATTGCAGTACCAAGACATGTTAATGTTTTGGCAAACAGGGGTTAATCTGATGCATGGTACACATTTTAAATTTAGTACAACCATGATTTTCTAAAAGTAGACATCCATACCCTTTAAATAAACAGGTCTCTTTTGTTCTCAACCGCCGGGAGGGGTATCACCCTTTTCTAGGAGTCTTTTTTGGGCATGGCCGCTACTCTACAACCTGTTTGACTACATACAACTGTGAAGAATATATAAAAGACCAAGTTAAGTCTGATGAAGCCCCAACATGTGAGACAGAAAAATTAAGACCGCCTTAGTTCTAAATCTTGATGTTCCATGAATGGCTGCTTGAAGCTGGCTTTAAAAGCAAGTCACTTCACATAGACCGCTATGTTAAAATGGTAAATGGTAAATGGTAAATGGACTGCACTTTATATAGCGCTTTTCCATCTCCATCAGACGCTCAAAGCGCTTTACAAATAATGCCTCACATTCACCTCAATGAGAGGGTGCTGCCATACAAGGTACTCACTACACACTGGGAGCAATAGGGGATTAAAGAGCTTGCCCAAGGGCCCTTAGTGATTTTCCAATCAGGC
Source organism: Thalassophryne amazonica (assembly GCF_902500255.1). Taxonomy (NCBI): domain Eukaryota; kingdom Metazoa; phylum Chordata; class Actinopteri; order Batrachoidiformes; family Batrachoididae; genus Thalassophryne; species Thalassophryne amazonica. The sequence goes on from NC_047104.1 coordinate 122,558,888, forward strand.
TGGGATTTGAACCAAGGATCTTTTGGTCTCAAGACCAACGCTGTAACCACTAAGACCATCACCTCCCCTAAAAATTATTTTTTTTATTTTTATTTAACCTTTATTTAACCAGGAATAATCCCATTGAGATTCAGAATCTCTTTTGCAAGGGAGTCCTGGCCAAGAGAGCGGCGCAGTAGTTCCACATAAAGTACACACTTGAAATAACAACAACAAAACAAACATAAAAAACAGTTAAAACAATTTAGGAAATCACATCATTACATTATAATCAGCAGTTGCGTTCGGTAAGAGGACATGTGCATGTAGCCGTCGACAAACCTTTGATCCTAGGTTTGAAATCTTCTATACTTGGGAGATAGTCCAATTTAAGTTGACTCTTGTAAGTTATACCAGGATGAGGGTGCAAATGTTTGAATGCACTTTCCCCAAAGACAGTCGGCGTACGAGGAATAGTGTACATTATCAATTTATCGAGCCTGAGACTACAGCTTTTGATATTGACTTTAAGAACCAAGAGAGAACATAAATAAGGAGGCAAATCGCCTCCTTATTAAAATGGTCAAGTTTTACATCAGAATAACATGGTTACCATCATTCATTCATTTGCATACCCGTTTATTCTAATCAAGGGTCACATGGGGCTGGAGCCTATCTCAGCAGGCACAGGGCATGAGGCAGTATACACCCACGACAGGGCGCCGATCTGTCACAGGGCCACACACAGACAGACAAATACACACACACACACGGTCAGTTTCCAGTCCACCTAACCTGCCTGTCTTTGGAAGTGTGAGGAAGTCGGAGCACCCAGAGAGAACCCATGCAAACATAGGGAGAACATCCAAACTCCATAAAGAAAGGCCACAGTTGGGAAGCGATCCCAAAACCTTCTTCCTGTGAAGCAGCAGTGCTAACCACTAAGCTATCGAACCGCCTTATTGTTGTTGTTATCATTAGTAGTAGTATCTACCAGCTTAAGCTATTTTAAGCTATAAAGTTATGCATAATCAGGGACATGGTCAGAGATAGCTGTGTGCCAGAGTCAGGAAGCTGATAACAGTGGCTGCTAACTGCTGTGACTATTTTATTACAAATATCTGAGATAATATGGCATGCTGAGTGGTTACTTGTATGAATGAACCATCAAGGAAGTTGTTGCTTTGTAATTTACATTAAGTGAAATTTTACTTTAATTTACTGTGAGGAAAATAAGTATATGAACACCCTGTGATTTGCAAGTTCTCCCACTTAGAAATCATGGAGGGGTCTGAAATTTTCATCTTAGGTGCATGTCCACTGTGAGAAACATAATCTAAAAAAATCTGGAAATCACAATGTATGATTTTTTAAATAATTTATTTGTATGTTACTGCTCAAATAAGTATTTCAACACCTGTGAAAATCAATGTTAATATTTGGTACAGTAGTCTTTGTTTGCAATTACAGAGGTCAAACGTTTCCTGTAGTTTTTCACCAGGTTTGCACACACTGCAGCAGGGATTTTGGTCCACTCCTCCATACAGATCTTCTCCAAATCTTTCAGGTTTGGAGTTTCAGCTCCCTCTAAAGATTTTCTATTGAGTTCAGGTCTGGAGACTGGCCAGGCCACTCCAGGACCTTGAAATGCTTCTTACGGAGCCCCTCCTTAGTTGTCCTGGCTGTGTGTTTGGGGTCATTGTCATGCTGGAAGACCCAGCCATGATCCATCTTCAATGCTCTTACTGAGGGAAGGAGGTTGTTTGCCAAAATCTCGCAATACATGACCCATCCATCCTCCCTTCAATACGGTGCAGTCATCATGTCCCCTTTGCAGAAGAGCACCCCGAGAATATGATGTTTCTACCCCCATGCTTCACGGTGGGGATGGTTTTCTTGGGGTTGTTCTCATCCTCTAAAATGGTAAGTGGAGTTGATTCCAAAAAGCCCTCTTCTGGTCTCATCTGACCACATGACTTTCTCCCATGCCTACTCTGGACCATCCAGATGGTCACTGGTGAACTTAAAACAGGCCTGGACATGTGCTGGCTTGAGCAAGGGGACCTTGCTGCCCTGCAGGATTTTAAACCACGACAGCATCATGTGTTACTAATGTAATCTTTGTGACTGTGGTCCCATCTCTCTTCAGGTCATTGACCCGGTCCTCCTGTGTAGTTCTGAGCTTTCTCACAATCATCCTTACCCCTCAAAGTGAGATCTTGCATGGAATCCCAGACTGAGGGAGATTGTCAGTCATCTTGTGTTTCTTCCACTTTCTAATAAATAATCATAACAGTTGTTGTTTTCTACCAAGCTGCTTGCCTGTTGTCCTGTAGTCCATCCCAGTCTTGTGCAGGTCTACAGTTTTGTCCCTGGTGTCCTTAGACAGCTCTTTGGTCTTGGCTATGGTGGACAGGTTGGAGTGTGATTGATTGAGTGTGTGAACAGGTGTCTTTTATACAGGTAACAAGTTCAAACAGGTGCAATTAATACAAGTAAAGAGTGTAGAATAAGAGGGCTTCTTAAAGAAAAATGAACAGGTCTGCGAGAGCCAGAACTCTTGCTGGTTGGTAGGGGATCAATTACTTATTTGCAGCACTAACATATAAATAAATTTGTAAAAAAATCATACATTGTGATTTCCAGATTTTTCTTTTTTTTTTTAGATTATGTCTCTCACAGTGGACATGCACCTAAGATGAAAATTTCAGACCCCCTCCATGATTTCTAAGTGTGACAGCTTGCAAAATCACAGGGTGTTCAAATATTTTCCTCACTGTATATGTTAGCACTGTTAGCACTAATTAGCAGAGAGGTTGGTGATATTAGGTCCACTGATGGTGCAATGGTTACCATAGCAATATGCCCACACCCAAGCCAGAACCAAGTCCACAAAAATATGTTACTGAAAGACCAAAGCCAAATTTAGCCTGTTAGCCTAAGCTTATCTTAGCTTATTTTGTAATTGCATGAATGGGGCATGTTCAGGCTTCATTCAACCTGCCAAGGTCACGCCAGTTTTGCCCACATTCTAGCCCTTTGTCCAACTATGCATTGGCCAGGATTTAGAAAGAGTTCGGCACTGCCAAGATAGTGACAGTGCTTGTATGATGTAACAACAGGATAGGAGGCATCAAGTTACTTTGCTTTCTTTTATTCATTTCAGTAAAATTCAGTGACTGCCATGGCATGCTTTGACATTAATAATGTTCCTTGTGTAAGAGATATGAGAGACAGAAACAGAGAAAAAACAGCACCAGCGATCCATTTTCTCACTCTGTCTCTCCCTCGTATTAGAGCCGATTTGTGTAACAGTAGACATGACTAAAATATGCTAAGATATCCATAAACATTGCCCTGTGAAGGACTTTTGTGGGCAGACAAATCAGGGTAGAGTAGAGGCAGTGGCAGAGTGGTGTTGCGTTCCTTCTTACTGTTTCTGACAGTGACATCACCAGTGTGTCAGATGTTGAGGATGGCAGGGGGTTGTGCTGTCTGTCACAAGATTTGAAGTGACTGTCCTGGAGAACCGGGCCTCAAGGCATCACATCTACCTGGCAGGAGAGGAGCACCCTGGATAGATATGAATGAGTGATGGTTGGACAGATGCTCAACACACAGCAACTGATGAAGAAGACAGTCAGAGAGTGGTACCACCTGAGCAACACCCACATAATAGGTGCTGAACATGACTGCAGTAATATGTTCCTCTGTTTTGGGGGTGAAGGTCAGTTACCTGCCAGGATTGATGTGACAGTTGGGAACAGGCCACAGCTGCCAGCATCTTCAACAGGAGGGGACCATTGCTCACCTTGACAGCCTTCAACATGCCAGTAAGGCATAAAATGTGTGTGATGGCTTAGTATTCATTGGAGATGTCACTTTCTAGCTCATGTAAGTGAGATCAGAAATGAGGTGTCCCTTAGGGCCCAACAGGGGAGGAGGAAAGCTGTCACATGGGTGATGTGGCAGGGACATTTCATTCTCAAACTGACACAGCAACAGTACTGGGATGGAGTAGATGATCCAGGTGAGAGTGGTAACCTGGTGGCAGCAATCTTGCTCCATCTGGCAGAGTGAGAGAAAGGCTTCACAGGTGCCACTTTGAAATTAGGGTGCAAGAGTCAAATAAATGGACTGCAGATGCTCAAAGTCCTGTACAGTGAGCATCACATTCACCCACAGACCCCAATATCAGGCTGCTGCCATAAAAGGTGACTCTCTGGCTTGGGATTTCAGCGAGGGCGGTGGCATCTCCCCCTGAGGAAATTGGGTGTGAAGATGAACTGCTCTTTTAGGGATCAGTAAAATTGTTTGAACTTGAACTTGAAGGTGCTCCAATAAAACCCAAGAGCAGCTTGGAGATTAAGAACCTTTCTGAAGGGTACTAGTATGTTGAGAAGGAGTCAGAGGGTTGTCTGGTCCCAAGCCTGCTGCTCTGTCTTTTAGTCCAGGGATGGGCATGATGAGCCAAGATAGTGGAGGTTTCCATTGCTACTTATCCATTCAGCAGTTGATTTCACAAGTCTTTATATTGAGGGAAACTAGACCTTCATGGCACACTGTTGCCCATTTATGCTCAAGGTAATTCCCTCCCTTTGTACCCCAGAGGGTGATAGTTACTCACCACCTGAAGATGACGGTGAAGTTATAAACAAATTCACCATCCGATAACCTGAGCAAATAAGGTAGACAGCTTATTGTATAGAGCTGACAACCTCGTAGGCGGAGAGTGGCAATGATCTGTCTCAGAGCTGAGGGTAGAACCCTTGAGGAAATAACCAAAAGCAGAGCTCATTCGAGGGTGGAACATGTACAATACAGAACTGAGCAGTAATCACTGTAATATTCTAATGTTATGATAGAATGAGTTGTTGTTGGTCTTTCAGCTGTCCCCAGATGTTTAGGGTCACCACAGCGGATCCAGTACTTACAACGGATGCCCTTCCTGATGCAACTCCAGTTCTAAATGTAAAAATAAACACCGCCCCTGGACTTCCCAAGCATTCTCCCAGCAGAGTCCTAACACAATGTACTCTACTTCTGTTCTGAGACCTGATGAGATGAGGTGTACACAAAGTGGTGTGACTCTGTAATAGAATGAGTACAGAAGAACATTGGAAGATTGAGTAATTCGCTCCTGTTTGTGAACAGCCTGGAGCACACAATTTTTCATGCACCATTATGAAACGTTTGATGAAGATTCATATTCTGATAGGCAAACAAACATCTTCTCTGTCTTGCTATATTATTGTGACTTGGATGCTGACACCCCTATTCCACAGCATGCCATTCTATTACAGTCGCCCACAATCCCCCCCAAAAAAGTGCAAAAACTGATGAAAAATCCTATCTTTAACATTGAACAGATTTTCAAAAATTCATAACTCTTGTCAAAACACAACAAATTAATTTCATATGTGAAGCGTTATGTAGGATGGTATCCTTTATTGACTGACAAAATTGATACAGATCTAATCTAGGTTGTAGATTTTGTGGCTGTTTAAATTAACATTGAAACCCTTTTTAATGTATATTTTACTTTATATCTTAATCAAACATGCCCCAGTCACTCTCATATTTGAAAGTTAGGTGCAGACTGGCACTCTCTATCGCCTGGCAAAATTTGATCTGGATCTGAGACAGATTGTGGATTTTATGGACATTTTAATTTAATATTGAAAAGCCCATTTCGTGGGCATTTTGCATTATATCTCAATCAAAAGTGGCTCAGTCACTCTTACCTACACAACAAAAATTGGATGGAGGTTCCAATTTTCTGCCTATCTATCTTACAGTTATTAGTGGGAAACTAAGTGCCAAAAAGCAAAGACAAATTGTGCGTAGCAGAGATAACCAATGTTCAAAGAACCAAAGAATTCAGAAACTGGAAAAAGTAAAAAAAAAAAAAAAAAAACAACAACCTGACAACACCACAAAAAAAAAAAAAAAAAAAGATTCAAGTGCCTGAACTAAATATATACTCCTGACATTTGATCACATGTAATTTAGCTTATGAAAAGCCAATTCTAACACAACTTTTACCTTGAAATTTTTTTTCAAGGTAAATGTTTTTGTGGAAATGGAAAATAGTGTTGGTGGATGTTTGCATTCTGCACTCTAGTTTTAATTTTATGTCTCCTCAAAATGTTTTTGCTATTTTAATTATCTTACAATTTTCTATGTAATGCATATTGCAATAGTTTGCTTTATAATATTAAAATTCAGTAAGGTATATCTTATATATTATATTCCAATTCTAAGGTGGAACTATGTTAGTATACTAAGGTATATATAAATATCTAAAAAGGAAGAGTAAAATAGAAGAGTAGAAAAGAGTAGATTAGAGCCACTTCGGTGCCTGGTCTTGAGAACCAGGGATGGTAGGTTGTGTAGGATATGTCCAGATACTCACTGACTACATCATTAAAATGGTTGAAGTGCATATATAATTGAAATCACAGTTTCACAGCTAAATAGAAAATACATATTGAGTCAATATTCTGGGTTCTGCAGCACTTTTTGGCACATCACCCCACATCTTTTTTTATTCGTATGGACATACTGTTAGAGTACCATGTAGGAGGATAGGAACAGACCAACCCACACAGCAAGAAAGTGTACAAAAAGAATACATGGGAAAGCTGCAAGCGCATAGGGGGTGGGGTGGGGGTGCTACACATGTATTAGGAAAGCGACTTCGCTATGGGTGAGGACAGGTGGGAGAGAAAAGTAAGACTGGCAGAGATGAGATGAACAAGAGGAGGAAAACATCAGTAGGAGAACTCATCACAATGCAGAGCAGGGGAGCAGCTTGCAGCCTGCTCTGCAGGAATCCTATCTTCCGGGCTCAGAGCAGGTAATAGCAATGCTCCAGTCATTATTACTGGGAGAAGAACAGGAAAAAAGCTTGTGATGCCTGTTGAAGCCTGAGACTTTCTATTGGAAGCTTCTGACTCCACGGCAATCTCCAGCAGCAGACTGAGTAGAAACAAGTGACTTCAAAATGTATATGGTATCTGATTTATAGATGAGGATGTGGAACAGAAGGAATTATAAGGGTCAAAACTACACTTTATTTATTTATTTATTTATTTGGATGAAAATAGCAATTTTCCATTCCCATCCTTCAATCACAAAAGGAGAGTTGAGGCTTTGTTTACTCACTGAATCCAATGTGATAGCAGCGAGTTCACGATTATCTCCATGTACAGTAAATTTAGCTTGAATTCATCACTTTTTTTTTTCTGAAAGCAACCAAGGCTGTGAATTGGCTCAAGGAACAAAACTGAAACCAAAAACTTCTTATCTGCTCGTAGCCACATTAATGACTCCAAATTGCATTTGTTTGTAGAGCAGCCATGTTAGGGGTTGTGGTTATGATTAGGAGTTATTGTCAAGGTTAGGAGTTAGGTTTAGGATTAAGCTTGGGTTTTAAATTAAGTTCAAAGTTTCTGTGAAGGTATGGTAAATGGACTGCATTTATATAGCACTTTTCCATTTGCATCAGACACTCAAAGCACTTTACAATAATCAGTGGTGGGCGCAGCTAACCCAAAAGTTAGCTTCAGTAACCATTAATCAAATAACTGAAAAGTTATCTTTTATGACGATAAACTGCCAAAAAAATGATCTTTGTTACAGATAACCGATAACCGAGAAATATTAGTATTGATTTGGACGTGGCCACATCAGATTACACTGTCGGTTTCTGACAAACCAGTTTCACTTTAAGCATTGCAGGGGCTGCTGGGTAATAGAGGTGGGCAAATCGATCCTAATATCGATAATATCGATGCCAATGCTGGTATTGATATTGAATGATCCTCGTGTAAAAATATTGATACTCAAGCTTTTTTCTCTCCCGCACGCACTGACTGCTGTGCATGAAGATTCATCAAAGTCTACTCTCTGTCTATAAGAGTAGTGCTGCACTGTGTCACACAACATGGAGCAGCACACCCTCCCCCCTCTGGTCTTTTGTTGTTGCGCCATCACTTGGCTCAGTGGCGACAGCCATGCAGGTAGGCTCAGCCTGGCCCGTCCACTCAGCGCTCTCTTTGAGTCAGCCTTCTACCTCAGGAGATTTTGTTTTAAGTTGTGTTGAGTGATATTTTTTAAACAAAAATGTTGATTGTGATAATAAAGTATTTTGCTGTCACGTACAATGTTTGGCAAAATTCTATCCTAGGTCTTTTGAATCCTTTGGATCTATGAAGCTTAAATATGAAAAAGTATCGGTATCGATATCGGCGATACTGGGCCTGTATTTACTTGGTATCGGATCAATACCAAAATTCCTGGTATCGCCCACCTCTACTGGGTAAATTCAAGGATCACAAACACAAAGAACGTACGAAAAATGAATAAACAACAACAAAAAAACCCCCAAACACTTTCATCATCTTTCAAAAGCAGTAAAAGACAGTATTAGAAGTCACAGTTTATCTCAGTATTAGATACACCGTCATTTACGAACTAAAAGCTGCCACTTTTTTCACACGCTTTCAACCCTGTGGTTTAAACAACCGAAGTATGTCCATTAATGCATTGAGTGGCAGAGTAAAAGACACATAGTAAATATAAATTCTTACCTGTTAATTTCAGTGGGATTCATCTGAATAAATAATCCACATAAAGCATCCTTTTTTAAAATCCAAAACAGTGTCGAAACGTGAAGAAAAGTCTCTCCCTCTGTACACACAGCTGCGCCATGAGAGCTTCTCTCCCCCACAGTCTTGGCGATTAAATTACAGCCACAAAGAAATAAAATAAAATAATGTTACAATAAGTCTGTTTTGTTTTTGTGTCGAGTGGACAAGTCACTGTAACGTCCAAAGTGAACCTGAACTACACTACCCATAATGCTCCCTGCGTCGACCAGCCAATCACGTTTTGCGCTTAATGATGATGTCATCAGCAAGCTACAGGCAGCCAGTCTGCTCAGTGGCTATAAACACACCATAAACAGACTAAAATGTTTGATTTTAGGGTTTACAAACATTTTTGACCATTAAACTTTACCATCAAAGAAAATGCTATTAGACTGAAAGATCCATCCATCTTCTACCGCTTAGTCCAATTAAGGGTCGCGGGGAGCTGCAGCCTATCCCAGCAGTCATAGAGCGCGAGGCGGGGTACACCCAGGACAGGACGCCAGTCTATCACAGGGCCACAAATAGACAAACAAACACAGACACACCCACACACACACCTGCGAACAATTTTAAAGATTCCAATCCACCTAACCCGCATGTCTTTGGATGTGGGAGGAAACCGGAGCACCCGGAGGAAACCCACGCAAACACGGGGAGAACATGCAAACTCCACACAGAAAGGCCACGGGAATTGCACCCACGACCTTCTTGCTGTGAGGCAACAGTGCTAAACACTAAGCCACCGTGCTGTCCGGACTGAAAGATATCGGAACTAAATTTATTGGAAGATAATTGGTCCGAAGATGGTTTTAAAACTTATCTGAAAATCTAATCTGATAGCAAAAACATTAGCTTTGATAATTATCTGCTATCAAATTAACTGAACTGTGCCCACCACTGACAATAATGCGTCACATTCACCCCAATGTCAGGGTATGCATGATAACTTTATGTTATGAACCATGCCTGCATGTGTGCAGTGTGAGGCACTGCGGCCTAAGTGGTAGGATGTTCCACGTCTGCGCAAATTGCATGAATTTGTGCCCCAATCATGTTAAGGATGTTTTTTTCTACTTTACATATTAAATGACTGTGGTAAATCTATACAGGTGGTTACAAATATTTTGTAGTCACAGAAAGTGTTTAAGATCATCCGTTCAAAAGGTAATTTCAAGTGCTACATATAGATAGAAGAAGGTGTTTACGTCATAATTATATACAGGAAGAATTCCAAATCATGGTGTGATTACCTTACTCCCTTCTGAATGATGATCAGAAACTATTGTTCCTGTACAAGTCAAGTCAAGTCTAGAAGCATATTCTGGTACTGCACCATGGAACCGCCTTGGGTCCACTTTCACCTTTGGTCACTGGTTATGGGGTGATTCCACAGTGCGCCGCTCTTTCCTGTTTAATCCCCAACAGCAAATCAGGGCACATTTTGAAGCATCATAATAACTTCTTCATCCGTCATTGTCAATCTTGAACAAACTTGGTTTTCATCATAGTTACAGCCATTGTCGCCAGCAGTTTTGAAATCTGAGTTAAATTTTCAAACTGTTCAAAAATATAATCCTGACTCACAAAAGCGTTGCTAGTGCGTAGTAACATCCGGGTGTCTTAACAGCTTCATCCATGTTTGATCCTCTGCAAACATAGTGAGTACGGCTTGAAACTTGTTTTATTGTACTTCATCGGGGTAAAAATTTGAAGCAGAAACAGTGTTTGATGCAGTTCAGGCTCACAGCACAGTCAGGTGGAGCTCCTTACTTTCATTTTTGGGCAGATTGCCAGGTCAAAAACAAGTGCAAAAACAGATGAAATGTCAAGGGGTTGACATTTTGTCCGTTTTTGCACTATGTGTAAAGGGGCCATAAACAGGATCTATTTTTTAACTTAACTTTTGAAATCAGGTGTATGCAAAGCAGATTGGCTACATATCTTTTCCATTTAAATTGGTTCTTAAATGTGTTGTCCAACTTCATTCACCTCATCTGTACCAGCACCCTGTGCCCATGCATTCTATTTTATTTGAATGCTGTACCACTATGTACGAACCACGTACCACCATTGCAGTTTTGGGCAGCAAGGTACCTCAGTCGTTAGCACTGTTGTGTCACAGCAGGAAGGTCTGGGGATTACTTCCACCCTTGCCCAGTTCCTTTCTGTGTTGATTTTGCATGTTGTCTGCTTGGGCACTCTGGTTTCCTCCCACCATCAAAAACATGCTTATTGGGTGTACTTTGTCTGTGCCACTGTTCAAGGCTGCGTCTCTACAGGATTGTGGCTGCCTACCGCTCCTAGTGGTTGGATTGTGTCAAACTGTAATTGGGATGGATTAAATGCAGAGGACATATTTTGTATGCACAACAATACTAAAGGCCTTTCTTCCCCACTGCATTTTCTTTTATGAATTGTTGTGGCGGTTCAATGACAATTAAATTGAATCTGTCAGCGAAAATGAGCAGTTTAGCCTGAAAGATGACTCTCAGAAAGAAAATATGCCAATCTGTCTTGTAAATCAGACAAATCAAATTGCTTAACAAAATCAAGATTTAACATGTTTCACTTGATTCACTAAAATTATCCTCTGTACTCATTCAAAACTATCAACAGTTTGACATTCAGGAATTCTCTGATGAACAGCTTCAGTCACAACCCAGATTGTTTCCATTGTTCCAATTGGTTTTATTAATACAACCCAAAGAGCACACAGGAAACCATGTTGGCATTAAGGTTAGTTAAGTTGTTTGTGACCACTTAACTAACCTTAATGCAGTGGTGCCCGAGTTCAGTCCTTGAGATCTACCTTCCTGACACTCTTAGTTGTCTCTCTGCTCCAACACACCTGAATCCAGTGAAAGGCTCATTAAAAGCCTGCTAACGAGTCTTTCATTGGATTCAGGTTTGTTGGAACAGGGAGACAACTAAGAGTGTCAGGAAGGTAGATCTCAAGGACTGAACTCGGGCACCCCTGCCTTAATGGAAGGTTGTTGGTTCAGTCGGTTGGGGGCATGCACGTTGGCTTAGTTATTAGCAAGCGAACAGTGAGAAGGTCCCAGGCTCGATTCCCACCTGGTGCTTGCTGGATGGAGTTCATATCTTTCCCTCATGTTTGCATGGATTACCCCGGGTGTTTTGGCTTCCTCTCACTTCCAAAGACATGCAGGTTAGGTGATTTCATGACTCTAAAAGCAAGTTCAATAACAACAGTCAAATAACAACAACAAAATTATAAACTTTTGTTTTACTCCAGTCCTTAGTACTCAGGTTGAGACTCAAGTGAGACTAAAGTATGGTTGAACTGTGGTCTTAATGGGTTCCTACTATCAAAACTGTGTGTGTGTGTGTGTGTGTGTGTGTGTGTGTGTGTGTGTGTGTGTGTGTGTGTGTGTGTGTGTGTGTGTGTGTGTGCGTGTGCGTATCTGTAAATGGATTAATGTGAGACATCACTGTAAATTGGTTCAGACATGTTTCTTGGATGGAAGAGCAGCCTGAATGATTCCATTTGCCATATCCAAAAAAAAAAAAAAAAAAAACTGAGTGGGAAATGGTAGGCTCAAGGTAAATAAATGTCCTCATGACTGAAGGGTCATAGGTTTAATCCCCTGCCAAAGATCTACAAGGACAGTTAAAGAGTTGGACTTGTCATACGCTCGTTACCACAGTTAAGGTGTCTTTCAGCAAGGTCCCCAACTCCCACGTTAGCCCTGGTGTGCATGCCAGCTCGTGACATTAGCATGCATGAATGAATGGGTGAATGTGAGGCATCAGCGTAAAACACATTTAGCATTTGCACATTTTAGATGGACTGACCTTGCTATATACATGCAGTCGGTTTATTATTTACCATCATATTACTTGTGCTTACCACAAGACAGTATGATGAGTCTTGAATACACGGTACTCATATCTACTGACATCTGTGTCATGACATGTTCCTCTGACAGGCCATTCCAGTTAAAGTGCATAGCTGAGTAGGCATGTGGGTATTAACATTTCCCTTCTTGGTGGAAAATGAACTGCACTTGATGTAAAAAGATGTCTTCTTCAATCCTGAAAGAGATCTGTTTTGCTGGTGTGTTGTGTTATTGTGGCATTAGTGAATGAGAACATGTTTCACTGATATCCAGGTATCAGCCAAACAATTAGAACAAGCAACTTAAGATACATCAACACAATGGTTTTGGTTTCCCTGTTAAAATGTCAAGCAATACATCTATATTTTAATAAGACGGTACACTGAACACAAATATAAATGCAACACTTTTATTTTTTCTCCCATTTTTCATGAGCTGAACTCAAAGATCAAAACCATTTTCTATATATTCTGAAGACCTATTTCTCATGAATCTGTCTAAATCTGTGTAAGTGAGCACTTCTCCTTTGCCGAGATAATCAATCCCACCACACAGGTGTGGCATATCAAGATGCTGATTAGACAGCATGATTATTGCACAGGTGTGCCTTAGGCTGGCCACAGTAAAAGGCCACTCAAAATGTGCAGTTTTGCATAGTCAGTATCTGATGTGACCACTATTTACCTCACGCAGTGCAACGCATCTCCTTCACATAGAGTTGATGAGCAGCCAGATGCCGACGAATGTGAGCATTTGCTCACTGAGGTCAGTTACGATGATGATCTGCAGTCAAGTTGGGGCCCAGATGAGGACGACGAGCATGCAGATAAGCTTCTCTGAGATGGTTTCTGACAGTTTGGTGCAGAAATCCTTTGGTTCTGCAAACCGATTGTTGCAGCAGGTGTCCGGGTGGCTGGTCACAGATGATCTTGGAGGTGAACATGTTTGATATGAAGGTCCTGGGCTGGTGTGGTTACATGTGGTCTGTGGTTGTGAGGCTGGATGGATGTACTGCCAAATTCTGTGAAACATCTTTGGAGACAGCTAATGGAAGAGAAATGAACATTCAATTCATGGGCAACAGCTCTGGTAGACCTTCATGCACTCTGCATGCCAATTGCACACTCCCTCAAAAACTACAACTGTGTGATAAAACTGCACATTTCAGAGTGGCCTTTTACTGTGGCCAGCCTAAGGCACACCTGTGCAATAGTCATACTGTCTAACCAGCATCTTGATATGCCACACCTTTGAGGTGGGATGGATTATGTCGGCAACACAGATTTAGACAGATTTGTGAACAGTATTTGAAAGAAATAGGTCTTTTGTGTGTATAGAAAATGTTTTAGTTGTTTGAGTTCAGCTCATGAAAAATGGGAGCAAAAACACATGTGTTGCATGTATCTTTTTGTTCAGTGTATTTTCCTCCACTACTATCAGTGCTGTATGTGTTTCTTCCTGCTCATATAATCATCAGCATCATCACATCAATCACTTTCATTGTCTCTTATTAGCAGTGTAGTTGAAGCCAGGCCTGCCAGACTTACTATTACATTGCATCTATACCAATTAGAATTAATTCAAAAATGTCCTTCACCTTCCCATAATTAGAGCCCTGAATTCAGGTTCTTCCAAGCCTGTGGTCATCGAGTCTTCATACAAAGTCACGATTATAATCAGAAAGTTAATAAAGGTTTCATTTTTGAATATTATCTTCTTGAATATAGGTTATTATTACATTATTTCCCCCCGTTTCTCCTGTTTTATTAAGATGAGGCAAATGTCTGCAACACCACCTGCTTCCATCCTCTCTCTCTGCTTCCAGCCACTGGTGTTCGACAGCCGTGCTTCTGCTGAAAAAGCACAATCATAGCGTGACTGAAGGAGATTTCACAGAGACAATACTTATTTGGTCACAACAGCTGATAAAATCAAAAGCAAACCGCTCCCTTAATATCTCAGGGAAATTCTCAATCCAGCTGCTTTTTCGCTAACAACTTTTTGGGTCGTGGAAAGATAATCATCTGAACCATTCCAAAGATTAGGAAGCCAAGTGCTTTAATATGTCTTATGGTAATGCAGACTTGTTTTTAATAAGCTGCCTGTTCTCTCTCACTGCAAAGTGAGACTAATATCTTAGCCTAAGCAGAAAGGTCACCCGGGTCAAATCCAGATGAAATTGCTGCTCCTTTTTAATTCCTTCACTATCTCTTTAAACAAAAAGGGGGAAAAGTTAAATATAAAGAAGTCTTCTGTGCTATTACAGTGCCAAGATGAGGGTTATACCATATGGAAGAGGTATCGCAGAGCAAGCACCCCCCCCCCCCCGCCTATGGGTACATATTCACAATATAGGAAACTGTTTGAAGGATTTAAAAAATAAAACTTTCCAGTGACATTGATCTTTCACTTTTTGAGAGTAAGAACACTGAACATACATAAAACAGGTAAAAGAGATGCAAAGCATAATTTTGTGTAACAAATTTTAGGTCAGAAAAAATTCCAGTGATCTTGATCTTTGACTCTCTGATCAGAAAGTTTGAAGGGGTTGAGTTACCCATCATACACATACTGTATATCCATCTATTTTTTTACACATACCAGGAGGCTGGAGCCTATCCCACAAGTCACTGGGTGAGAGGTAGGGTACAGTCTGGACAGGCCGCTAGTCTCTCACAGGGCCGACATATTTTCACACATGCATTCATGCTGCCACTCACAGTCATGATTTCACCTAACCTGCATATCTTTGGAAGTGAGAGGAAGCCAGAGCACCCAGAGATACAGTGGGGAAAATAAGTATTTGACCCCCTGTCAGTTGTGCAGGTTTTCCCACCTACAAAGAATGGAGAGGTCTGTAATTTTTATCATAGGTACACTTCACTACACTTTGAATTTGTTACCTGTATAAAAGACACCTGTTCACACACACAGTCAATCACACTCCAACCTGTCCACCATAGCAAGACCAAAGAGCTGTCTAAGGACACCAGGGACAAAACTGTAGATCTGCACAAGGCCAGTTTAAGTTCAAACAGGTGCAAATAATACAGGTAAAGACTGCAGAATAAGAGGTCTTCTTAAAGAAAAATTAACAGGTCTGTGAAAGCCAGAATTCTGGTAGGGGGTCAAATACTTATTTTATGCAATAAAATGCAAATTAATTACTTTAAAATCATACAATATGATTTACTGGATTTTTTTTAAATTCTGTCTCTTACAGTTGAAGTGTACCTACAATACAAATTACAGACCTCTCCATTCTTTGTAGGTGGGAAAACCTGCAAAACTGACAGGGGGTCAAATACTTATTTTCCCCACTGTAACTCAAGCAAACATGGGGAAAAGGTGCAAACTCTACCCAGAAAGCACCAGGCGCTTTCTAATCAATAAGCCACCATGCTGCCCCTACATAAACAGTAAATATAATACAATGCTAAAATACCCTCGGCCATATGAGAATAAAAATAGGAAAGTTAATGTCACCTTATGAGCTCTTAAAATAGGTGAAAGTTGTCCATCTTTGAACTTGTCCAAGGTCTGTGTCCCAATAATGGTCCCTGTGAATTTGAAGACCCTGGCACTAATAGGAGTGGACTTATGCTGAGTGTGTGGAAGGAATGTGACCTTTTTAACCCCTCTGAATAGGTCAAGGTTACCCATCTTTGAACTTGTCCCAGTTCTGTGTGCCAAGAATGCTCCCTGTGAATTTGGAGACCCTGGAAACAATAGGAATGGAGTTATGCTAAGTGTGTAGAAAGAATGTGACTTTTTGACCACTTAGAAAAGGTCAAGGTTACCCATCTTTGAACTTGTCCAAGGTCTCTGTCCCAGGAATTTTCCCTGTGAAGTTGAAGACCCTGGCAGTAATGGGACTGGACTTAAGCTGAGTCCAGGAATGGACGGACAGATGGACGGACAGATGCAAAGTCTTTGCAATGTCCGATGGCCATATTTTGGCCTTGGGTAAAAATAATTGGTTTGGGAAAGCAGAATTTGTTGTGCTCATGAGCCCAGTGTAATCATAAAGGGACTGCATTTCTGTAATGCTTTTCTATTGAGCACTCACAATGGATGAGGATTAAGGGTGTAACGGTACATGTATGTGTATTGAACCGTTTCGGTACGGGACGTTCAGTTCGGTACAGAGCTGTGCATGGGTGAATTTGCGTTGCGTGTGTTTACATTCAGTGTTGCCAACTTAGCGACTTTCTCACTAAATCTGGTGACTTTCCAAACCCTCTTGATGACTTATTTTCTCAAAAGCGACTAGCAACAAATCTAGCTTCTTTTCCTGGCATTACTGGAGACTTTTCTGATGTTTGTCGACTGAAAGTGAAAGTCTCTGTTGTCACTGAGTGGCAGCGGCTCTCCCCCTCCTCTGCTGCCTGCAGCAGCCTGTTTAAAGTGCCGAGCAGAGGGATATCTACAATCCTCCTCACTCGGACTCGCTCAGCCTACTGACTTTGTTTGCTGCGCTTTGATTAAATAGTCCCCAGACTTTGAGAAGCCCTGGCCTTGAGAAGTTATTTTATTTTAATAAGTGATGGCCATTTTAATGGCAAAATAAATAAGCAAAACAAGAATCATGTTCATTTGTGGTTCTAATTATTTTTAAGGTGGTTTTACTCACTTTTTTGCCTCTCCCACAATGTTTTTGTTTTCAGAACTTTACTTAAAAAGATACAAAGTCTGTTAGAAAAGTATCTGACCTTTTTATTTTTTGCAATAACCTTATGGATTTGAATCACGTGTGTTTGCATCAGCCAAGCTTGAACCTTCGTGCGCATGCGTGAGTTTTTTCACGCCTGTCGGTTGTGTCATTCGCCTGTGAGCAGGCTTTGAGTGAGCACTGGTCCTCCCCCCTCATCGGATTTTCATTGTGAGGAAAATGTCTGAAGGGCTGGAGCAGCGCTGCATCAAATTTTTCCAGAAACTGTGAGAGACAGCCAGGTGGACACCATTCGGAAAATTCAGATGGCTTTCAGGGACGACTTTATGGGCATCATACAAATTAAGGAGTGGTACAGACGGTTTAAACACGGCGCACAATGGCGGAGGGCGCGCCGCACTCCGAGCAGCGATCGACAGGCTGAAACGACCAGATCATTTCCAAACTGAATGCTGGGTTGATGCGGGATGTCGTCTGACTACCAGAGAAATGGCAGAAAAGGTGGACATACCACTTTTCCGGCACATTCCACTGTTAAAGGAGATTTTGTCATGAAAACAGGAGTGGAGGAATTTGCCACGGAGCCGCTAATGGCGCGGAACGAAAGCACCTCTGTGTTGGTCTCACAGGACATGTGACATGCCCAGATCTTCGACAATTTCTCAGATACTCACTCGACTGAAAAGCCACCCAAAGCCATCTGAATCTTCCGAATGGTGGAAGAGCTGGGCATGTCCCGTGAGACTTCCAACACGGAGGTGCTTTTTGTTCTGCGCCATTAGCGGCTCCGTCCTGACGCGCAAATTCCACCACACGTTACAAAATCTCCTGTAACAGTGTAATGTGCCGAAAAAGTGCTATGTCCACCTCTCTTGCCATTTCTCTGGTAATCAGACGACATCCCGGATCAACACAGCCTTCACTTTGGAAATGATCTAGTGGTTTCAACCTGTCGATGGCCGCTCGAAGCGCGGCGCACCCTCAGCCGCTGTGGGTCCTCTTTAATCCGGTTGTAATGCTCCTTAATCTGTGTGATGCCCATAAGATCTTCACTGAAAGCCATCTGAATTTTCCGAATGGTTTCCACCTGGCTGTCTCTCACAGTTTCTGAAAAAAATTTGATGGAGCAAAGCGACAGTCGCTTGGCCATTTTCCTGACAATGAAAATCCGCCGAGGGGGGAGGACCACTCCTCCCACAAACCGTGCTCACAGGAGAATGATGCAACAGACAGGCGTGGAAAAAACTCACGCATGCGCACAACGGTTCAAGCTTGGCTGATGCAATCACACGTGATTCAAATCATTAAACAAAGTTAATAGAAAGAGATAGAAAATAAAATAAGTTGTACAAAAGTAACAGGATTCTTTAACATTAATTCACTTAAAAAAAAAAAATCCCCTGTAGAGTGTGACAGTTTTGGACAAGTTAATTTTTCTGGCAAAAAATATAAAGTTTGAATAAAATTGAACAGGGCTTCATGCTGGAACCTTGTGCTGCTCTTTACTTGTGGAAAGGTTTTGTTAAAAGCTGTTTATTAGGAATGTATTTTTATATCAGCATATATTTTTTTATTGAACAAGTCACATTGTTACATCACTGTAATATTTACAATATTCAGACACTGCTCAGTTTTTATATTACAAAAAAAAAAAAACAGCATATCACATAACATAAAATATCGATCCAGAAAGAGTATACAGTATCCTTTCAATATGTAATGTATTTGCAAGGTCATTCAGCCAGAGCTTTATGGGAGGGACATCACTTTTTTTCCAAGTGTTCAAAGAAGTTTCTTTGCAATAATAATACAATAGGATACAAAACACTGCTGTGCACTGTTTAACCCCACATCACTGTCAAAAATGCCCAGAATAATTGTTAAAGAGTCAGGCTTCAACTGCACATGGAGAATTTGAGACGACTGGTCAAAGATGTCAGTCCAATATTTCTGAACTTTGGAGCAAAGAATAAAACTGTGAATTAATGTAGCGACATAGAGGGAGCATTTCTCACAGATGGGAGAGACCCCAGGATAAATTCTATGTAACCTTTCTTTAGAAAAGTGTAAACGGTGAAGAGCTTTGAACTGAATCAGTGTCTTGCATTGTAAGAGCATTTATGGATATTCTCTAAGCCTTCATCCCACTGATCATCAGTAATTGTAAAGCCTAATTCCTCTCCCCATTTAGATTTGATAAAAATTGAGGTTGTAGGGGTCATTAACATCAGACTTTCATACGTACGAGAGATAAATCTCTGTACAAGGTGAAAGTTAAAGGCATTTATCAAGACAAGAACTGTTGAGAATTTCAAAGCCATGCAATATTTTCTGACATAGTCTCTTATCTGTAGGTATCTAAAAAAGTCTCTCCGTGGTAACTTCTACATCTCATGTATCTGCTTGAAAGAACCAAAAACACCCTCTCGGTGTCAGTCACTTATTTTACAAAGTCCCACCTGTTTCCAAAGTTTAAATGTACTATCCAAGACCGATGGTTTAAAAGATGGATTATCTGCAAGGGGCATGACAGAGGATATGTTGAAATGTTGTTTAATCTGCTTAAAAATACATATAATGCTGTGAATTACCACATTGTTATTATATATAGATTTATCAATTGCCACAGGGGACAACAGTACAGCTCCTATACAGTAAGGCTGACATGCTTCCTGCTCCAATTGCAACCACAAGGGGGGTTTACTAATGTCAGCCAACCAGTATGTCATGAATTTTATATGTGAGGCTGCATAGTAGAACAAGAAGTTAGGGAGTGCCAAACCCCCCCTCCTTTTTAACCTTGCAAAGATGTTTTCTAGCAATTCTATGTGTTTTATTACCCCACAGAAAAGGTAGTACAAGGGAGTAAAATTTTTTGAAATATGATTTTAGCATTTTAGCATTTTATAGCATTAACTCTACCAATGAGTGACATGGGAAGCATATTCCAGAATTTTATGTTTAATTCAAGCTCAGATAGTAAAGGAGAAAAGTTCAACTTTAAAAGAGAGGAATAGGACTTTGTCACCTGAATTCCCAGATAAGTGAACTTCTCGTAGGCTATTTTGAATGGTCGATTTTGCAACCAGGACGGATTATTTACATGTACGGGCATAAGTTCACTTTTATTCAAATTTATTCTGTATCAGGAGAAGGACCTAAATAGATTAATTTTGTCCAATATGGCAGGAAGTGTCAGTTCAGGCCGAGTGATATATAACAAAACGTCATCAGCATAAAGTGAGATTTTGTTACAGGTTTTATTAGTATCATAGCCAAAAATAGTTGGATCTTTGCGTATAGTTTCAGCAAGGGGCTCTATTGCCAGGGCATATATCAATAGGGAGAGGGGGCACCCCTGTTTCGTCCCACTATGTAAACAAAAATGTGGTGACAGAATTTGCTTGGTAAGCACACAAGCCTGAGGATTAGCATAAAGCAATTTAACCATTGAAATAAAATTTTCACCTAATCTAAACCTTTCCAATATCTCAAACAAATGAGGGCATTCAACCTGGTCAAATGCCTTCTCGGCATCAAGTGACAAAACTGCTAATTCCTCTTTAGGCCTAGCAAGAGAGTAAATAATGTTAAATAGCCACCTGAGATTAAAAAATGAGTTCCTCTGGGGTATAAATCCAGTCTGGTCAAGATGTACTAACTGTGATAAGAAGGGATTTAATCTATTGGCAAGTATTTTAGAAAAAAGTTTTCCACCCAGATTTAACAGAGAAAGGGGACGATAGGAACCCACTTCTTCAGCATTCCTGCCTTTTTTTATCAATAACTGTTATAATTGCTTCTGTAAGGGTAGGGGGGAGGACTTTATCAACTAGAGCTTGAGTAAATGTTTTATGCAGGTATGGACATACAATCTCACTAAATTTCTTATAAAATTCGCTAGGAAGACCATCCAGGCCAGGAGCTTTATTGTTCTTAGTTGAAGTGATTGCCCTCTTAATTTCTTATATTGTTATTTCTGAGTTCAGCAGAGCCAGTTCTTGCTCCTCTAAGTTTGGGAAAGTACATTTTCTAAAAACTCTTTCATGGAGTCATAATCTACCTTTGTGAATGCAGCTCTCCTTGGAGGGAGGGAAGTCCGGAAATATATTTATTTTCTCTGCAGCTTTCCGTAGTAATTCCTCATGAACATGGAAGTAGTGCAGTCTTAAAAGGATGGGTCTCGGAGGGTCACTTTGTTTAGGACACTGGCGGCTCACTCTGTGTGCTCGATCGATAAGTGGCTTCGTCTGGAGAGAGAACGCTTCAGCCAGTAGTTGTGAAACGAACTCGGTCATCCTGGGCCCCTCTGTACCTTCTGGTATCCCCAAGATCCTGATATTATTCCTCCTGGAGCATGCCTCGAGGTCCTCATATTTCTCATCCAACTTTTTTAAATCCGCAGACAGACGCTCCACCGTGGCCTCAAGAATAGTGATGCTGTCAGAGTGGTTTGAGATACAGTCCTGCAGTTCAGTCAGAGCGTTATCGTGTCTGGTGACATCTTTTTTGATATCCGAAATGGAGGCCTGAATGCTTTGATTTAAGGATGAAATTTCGCCTCTTATGGTGGTAGAAATCTCTGATATCCGTGTGTTCAGGGGGGCACACAGCTCGGACTTGATGGAGTTTACCGCTGTTTGCAAGCTGTTTATAGCGCCCAATAGCGCTTTGTTTGAGGGCTCGCCTCCGTCCTTATCCAGCACGAACGGTGGGTCCGCATCAGGTGAGTCCGAGGAGGATTCCAGGCCTACGTTGGTCGCATCATTTTTCTTAGTTTTAGGCTTTACCATTGTCAGGAAAACTCTCAAAAGGTATCCGCGGGAGTCAGTGGGTTATGAGCTCCACAAAGAAGTAACTTTTATACACTTTTGAGCGTTTTAGCAATTTTTAAAAAAAATAATTTTGACAAGCTATTCGGAGGCACGTCTTCACCCATTCATGACTTACTCCGCCCCCACTAGGAATGTATTCTTTTTATAATATTTCAGACATTTGTTGTTTATTTGAGAACATTTTATTTACCTTATTACCAGGCAGCACTTTGCAATTATTTTATTTTCCTGTTTGTATAATGTTACAATAAATTGTTGGTTTGAACAACAAGCAAATTTAGGTTTTGCATTTTGTTCCCATACTGTACCGAAAATGAACTCAAGTGTGGCCTCAGAACCAAGGTATGTATTGAACCTTGATTTTTGTGTATCGTTAGTTACACCCCTGATGAGGATGTTCAATGCACTTTACAATGATGCCTCACATTACCTTATTCTCACACACACACACACACACACACACACACACACACACACACACACACACACACACACACACACACACACACACACACACACACACACACATTCCCGTTGGTATGCTGCTTTGTAAGGTGCTCAAGTACAAACGGAAAATTTGGAGATTCGAGCCCTTGTGCAAGGGACTTTAATGACAAATAAAATTTATCAAATTTGTCACATGGCTGCTTCTTCACTTTGGGTGTATTTCTATTTTTACTTATTTATTTTATTATTTTCTCTGATTTACTTGCTAGTTGTTCCAGGAGGTTATCCAGGAAGTATCTTCCAAATTTCATGGAGCTTGCCAATCTGTTTCTGCTTTTGCCCATCATTCCCCTTTCTGAAGTACTTTCTGCTCCCACAAATGACCACAATTGCCCTGTCAGAGTGTTCCATGATGCATATCACAAAATGGGTGACGTACAAAATGTCCTTGTATTTGATATAAACTATCTGATCTTTTTATAGCTGTCTAATTGATCTTTTTATAGCTGTGTAATTGATAAAACCAAAGTATTCACATCTATTTGGAGAGCATGATGGAACACTCTGATTTACTGTTTAGCATCGACATACAGAAACACTAATATTTTTACATACCGGCCTTGGACGCAACATGAGCACTATGCCCGCTAATACCCACCTACTTCACTTTGCAGCCACTCACATAGCCGCTGATACACGACAGGCTAAGGACCGGCAACATGGGGCCGGCTGGAGGAGCAAAAGTTAGTGTAGAAAGAAAATCTGGGCTCTTTGTTCCAGATGTAGCATGTGATCTGGTCAAAGACCCCAGCACTGTAGATGACTCTCTGTATCAGTGTGGGAACTTTTTCAGTACAACTTCTAATGCTGTGTTTACACATAGGCAAGACACATTACGAATGTCATATTTGTGTCATTCTTGGCACATTCCTGACATTCTTAATGTAACTTAATGCATCTAAATAGGTTTCTTAATAGTGCGTGTTGGTGCGTGACATTCGTGGAGCATGTTTTTGGCTGTCATAATATCTTCCACAAATGTCACGCATCACCCTCATTTTGCCTCATGTCGTGGAGGTTGCAACTGAGCATGTTGATCTGTCTTGATTAGTGTTGATCCTTAATAGACCGTGACAGCGTTCTTCTCTGACGTGCGCACAATTAAACCCTGCTGCACTACATTCAGTTTCATTTCTGCAGTATGCTGAAGGAGGACAGTGAAGCCATGTCAGCTAAAAGTTTTGTTCCAATGCTCCTCAGCGCGGTCCTGCAGGTGTTCCACCTGCTGCATGTGCCTGATGTTTGGGAAAATGAGCAAGATGAGAGCCACGTGAAGTCACACATCTGGCTCTGTTCGTCTCCTCCTCCTCTCGGCACCGCTCCATGTCACAGAGCCCAACTAAGCACGCAGTCACAAAGTTCTTTTGCTGTGGAGCAAAATGGAGAGATCTGAATTGTTCAGCAGCTGATGGATGAATATGGGGTGTGTGGAGACAATTCGCCTCATTCACAACATGACAGAACTTAATGATGTGCTGTGACGCGCAGTGGTGCGCAACAGCACACAACAACGCGGAAACCTATTCTTGACCGTGCATAATGGTTCCTGATAATTCTCCAGGAACACGTGCCATTAGTCGTAACGTGTGGTAACAGTCTGCAGCAGGTCCTGAGGACACCTGACGCCTCTGCCCCGAATCATCACTTTTGGCATTTGTGACGTGCCGTTGTTATGTGTAAATACACCTTAAACTTTGAAGTCTGTTTTTGAGATCACTCACCACATAAAAGAACCTAACAGCCCTCATATTCTTCTATCCATCTTCTGACTTGTCTTAAGGAAACTGGTCACTCTGAAGCAGAGGTGGGAGTAAGTCACTATCAAGTCACTCTGAAGACACAAATCAGCAAGTTCCAAGTCAAGTCTCAAGTCATAACCACCAATTGTTTGCAAGCTGACTTGAGACTTGACTTGGGACTTGCAGATTGATGACTTGAGAGTGACTTACTCCCACTTGTGCTCTGAAGTATGCTGGTGAGGATTATGCCGATTCATTCACATGGGCTGGGGTATAGTCTAATAAGACTGTACAGGTTATAATGAGAGTAGTGAGTGAAGTGTTATTGGGTTATTTTGTATACTTTACTTGGTGTTAGCAGCATGGGCAGTATCAGGCTGAATGGATCGAGTGAACTTACCCAATTCTGTTTTGGGGAGTCTTTGCCTGCAGTGGGCTCATGTGCTTTGTTCATAAAAAAAATGTTCCCTTGCCAGAATACTTCTCACTCCTAGGATTATCCTCACATTAGCATCAGGCAAGATCATATATTCTTGGGTCATACAGGCAATGACGAATGACAGTGACTATGTTACGCCCACAGCATGCCCATGTTTAAATATGTAACTTTTAGCTACCATCACCAGCAACCAGCACCTTAGTTTGTGTTGAGATTCCCTTCCAAGAAAAGAAAAATGTGTTGGCAAACTCACCTCAAATGCACCCAGTTTTCTGTTTCTGACCATGCAATATCAAGATAGGGCCTGCAATGTTTTCTTTGACCAAAAAATGTAATAAATGCATTAATTCATGGGCGGCACAGTAGATAAATGGTTAGCACTTACAGCAAGAATGTCGCATGTTCTCCCCATGTTTGCATGGGTTCCTTCTGGGTGCTCCTGCTTCCTCCCACTTCCAAGCAAGGAAGCCAGCCCCCGCCCCCCACCCATGTGATCAGATCTGTACATACATATAAGCATTTTATGCAAGTGTGCGAGACACGTTCACCACATGTGTGTTGCTTTTTGCAAAGCCACACTCTTGGGGGCACTTAGAAAGATTTTATACCCAGCTCAAAAGTAATCAACTGCTGACTGTTTTCAAGCTAATAGCGCAAATGGCCACACATTTTCTAAGTGCCAAGTGAGCAGTGTAGATGTTCATGTATGTGACCTGGAATTTGGCCGACACCTGCCGCAAGAGGGATTGAATGGGCTCTCACAGGGCAAAGTCTGTCTTTCAGCTGCTGGTGTGCGCAAATAGTTGTAGCAACAGGTGTACAAGGCGTTGGAGGCATCTTCGATTTTAGACGTATTGCATACGATTCCTGCTTCATGCTCAATTCGACCACATTCGTACTATGTGTGAAGGGGCCCTTAGACTGGGACACAATCAGAATGTCATGGACTCGAAGAAACACAGCCTGTTCTATCAACACAGCTAGGCGAGCAGGTGATGGATGACCCTGACCCAGTATGCAGACATGGGGGAACAGCAGTTTTTCACAGACAGCAAGCTATTAACCGCTACATTTGTGTTTAAAATATAACCTTTTTGTCAGATATTATGTAAAAGCTAGAGAGAAATAAACACTCCTAAAACTGGCAACGTTGTTTTTTGTAACCTGATAACACCTCTGAAGTGATTTAGAATACATTTTCCCAACATTAGCATGCACGCTAATGTCTGCTAACTCCAATCCAATGCAATCCACCTTTATTTGTATAGCACCTTTTAAAAATAACAAGGTTACCAAAGTGCTGGACTACAGATAAACTATAAAAAAATAAAATAAAGTTAAAATACAGTAGATTAGAAACATATAAAAACAAAAGGAAGATATCAGATAAAACACTAAAAAGATAAAAACACAATAAAAACAGAGACAGAAGACCACACAACTCTCATGTAGTATTAAAAGCCATGGAATAAAAATAAGTTTTTAAATGAGATTTAAAAGTATCCAGGGTGGGGGCCATTTTAATATGAATGGACAGCTCATTCCGTAACATGGGAGCCACCACTGAAAAAGCATGGTCCCCCCTGGTCTTTTGTCTGCTTTTTGGCACCACAAGACGGAGTTGATCAAAAGCTCTCAATGCTCTCATGGGGGCGTAGACATGTATAAGATCAGCAATATACTGAGGTGCCAGGCCATTTAGTGACTTAAAAACAAACAATAAAATCTTAAAATTTATTCTAAAATGGACAGGAAGCCAGTGGAGAGAAGCGAGAATAGGAGTGATATGATCATGCTTAAGAGTCCCTGTTAAAAGATGAGCAGCCGAATTTTGGACTAACTGTAAGCGGGCAAGGGAGGCCTGGTTAATGCCAGTATACAGTGCATTACAATAGTCCAAACAGGTCGAGATAAAAGAATGAATCAAACACTCAAAATCATTAAAAGGTATGACAGATTTGATTTTAGATAAAAGCCTCAGATGATAAAAAACTGGTTTTAACCACTGAATTTATCTGTTTATCAAGTTTAAAATCACTGTCCATTTTAACACCAAGGTTTGTGACAATGGGTTTTACATATGGGTGCAGGGAGCCCAGATCTGCAGAGGAGACACCACAGGCTCGACTGGATCCAAACACCATCAATCTATCAATCAATCAATTTTTTTATATAGCGCCAAATCACAACAAACAGTTGCCCCAACCATGACAACGGTTTTATCTTCATTTAAATAAAAAAAAAAAATAGACACCATCCATGCCTTGATGTCCTTCAGACACTCTAGTAAGGGCATCAGGGAGCTTTTGTCATTTTTAAGGGGCAGATAAATTTGGGAGTCATCTGCATAAAAATGGTAGGAGATGTCATGTTTTTTAAAAATTAAACCAAGCGGGAGAATGTATAAAGAGAAAAGGTTGGGCCCAAGAATAGAACCTTGGGGAACCCCGCAAGACAGGGGAGCAGTAGACGAGGTGAAATCACCAATCCTCACTGAAAAGCACCTCTCAGACAAGTATGATCGGAACCACTCCAAGGGAGCATCCCTAATACCAACACAGTGCTCGAGAGGAGAAATGAGAATTGTGTGGTTGACCATATCAGTGAGATCTAAAAGCATAAGAACAGCTGAGTCACTGGAGTCAGTAGTTAAAAACAAATCATTAAAAACAATTAAAAGTGCAGACTCAGTGCTATGTAATGCTTTAAAGCCAGACTGAAAAATATCAAGAATATCATGTTCTTCCAAAAAAGACTACAGCTGTACAAATACAGTTTTCTCCAAGATTTTAGAGATGAATGGAAGCTTTGAGATCGGTCTGTAATTAGAAAGAACTGAGGTGTCCAGATTTGGTTTCTTCAGCAGAGGTTCCACAACTGCTTCTTTAAAATATGCTGGGACAACACCAGAAGCAAGACTACTATTTATAATTTTTGGACATTAGGTCCAATGGTCTCCCAGGCCTCTTTAAAGAGACGAGGAGGAACAATGTCTGTGGGACAGAAGGAGGGTTTAAGTTGAGTGACAATTTTTGTGAGAGCTGAAAGTGACACAGGCTCAAACCGGTTTAAGACAGTTGAGCAAGCGACAGGTATGGAAGGGTCAAAAGAGGGGAGTGAAACATGAGTTCTGATAGTTTCAACCTTATTAATAAAGTAACAGAGAAAATCTTCACAGACTTGGGAAGAGGCTTCCAGACAGGTGGATTGGGGGGGGCATTTAAAATTAAATCAATAGTTCTAAAAAGAACACAAGGTTTATTAAAATTTTGGGAAATTAGATCAGTAAAATAGGCTATTTTTTCTGCTTTGACGGTCCTCTGATATTTTCTCCAGCTTTCTTTGAGAATTTCATAGGGCACATGAAGCTTATCTTTTTTCCACTGGCGCTCAGCTCTCCTGCACTCACGCCTTAGCCGCACGGGTGGCATCATTCAGCCAAGGCTCAGATTTAGATCGTGAGTGTATGATTTTTACAGGAGCGACAAGAGTCGAGAGTGCTGGCACAGGTGGAAAGAAAGGCTGAAGTCAATTGGTCAGTGTCAAAGAGGACAGAAAGCCAAGTGTCAAACTGATTTTCAGCAAAAAATACAGAAGAACACTGAGCAGCGGTGGAGGGTTTCAACATGCGGCAATGCAGCACAGGCGCACACGGTTTCAAACTGTGACAGGGCAAATTAAAATCAAATAAAACAGGCATGTGGTCAGAGAACACTGCATCTCATACATGAACATTAAGAATAGACAAATGGTGTGATAAAACAAGGTCTAACGTGTGCCCATGTTCATGTGTGGATCCAGTAACGTTGTACAAAGTTAAAAGCATCAACCAGGTCTAAAAAATCTTTAACCGGTGGCTTAGAAGGGCAGCAGACATGCACGTTAAAATCACCAACACACAAAATCCTGTCATAGTCTGTCAGAACACCAGCCAAGAAATCAGAGAGCTCTTTTGTAAAGTCTCTGTTATATTTAGGTGGCCGGTAAAGCACCGCGCATAGTACCGGGTCGGACTGACCCAGTTCAAACAAGCCCAGCTCAAAAGAGGAAAACAACATAAGCGGTAAAGGCTTGCATTACAGGCTGTCCTCCTTCTCCACGCCCAGATGTCCTTGGCGAATTTATAAAAGTACAATCAGAAGGTAAGCTCTGTAAAGGTGACTGACTCACCCACATTTATCCAGGTTTCAGTCAGGAAAAGTACATCCAAAGCGTGTGAGGTGAAAAACTCTTGGAGGATGAAAGTCTTATTCATCAACGATCTTGTGTTTACCAGCACACATCTAGTCAAACCCGGGAAAACCGGGATATCGGCCGCATGAGCTGTACGTACGGCTCAGCGGCTTGAGGTTGCACTGGTCCACTCCACCAGGACTCCGAAGGAGAGATAGGCGAGGGTGCACAGCATGAAGCTTCACAT
Source organism: Thalassophryne amazonica (assembly GCF_902500255.1). Classification (NCBI taxonomy): domain Eukaryota; kingdom Metazoa; phylum Chordata; class Actinopteri; order Batrachoidiformes; family Batrachoididae; genus Thalassophryne; species Thalassophryne amazonica. Next base: position 122,587,996 of record NC_047104.1, read on the forward strand.
ACGGGGGAACAACAGGCACCAGCCAGGTGACAGCCAGAATGAGGGCACGACGAGAGACAAACCGATGAAAACAGACTACATATTCCTGTGAAAAGCCCCAGGGAAACCTCTTCCGAGCCACCCCGGAAGAGGAGACCAGCCAGGCTTTAATCCTGACTAGTCGGCCACTGCGCGTTCCTCTACGTCTACGCCTCCAGGGAAACTGAGCTCCAACACAGAGCAGATGTGCAGGGACATCTGCCAAAAGTGGCAGAGGACAAGTTCTTTGCTCACCCTGACCACAACTCGCCAGAAAATTTACAGAGGATTTGATTTTTAATAACTCCTGGCGATCATATACCAGCAGAGAGTTTATATGGTCCTCGGGACAGACGCCAATGACAGAACAAACACAAAAATTGCCAGCGTTAGACGGCCTGCCAGACACACCGGGGCCATCTTGGTCAAGTTTAAGTAAGTCAAAGCTAATTTCTGCTCTTGTTTGAAAACATAACTTTTGTTTATGATTTATTGACAGATTGATAGAGGGGCTTTATTGAACATGTACAATAGGATCTTAATAATTAATGTAAATAACAATAAATGTATATATTACAACTGCAAATCGTAAAGAAGAAAATACTCATATGGCACAGGGAATTTTAGCATTGCAGTAGGAAACATTCAGATGATTCATGACTTTTTTTGTGATGAAATTAGACATTTTATTGAAATTGGCATTCTGATGTACATGATATTGCCCATGCTTGTGCATCGGCCCACCCCCTCTTCAAGCATAATTCACTTTTTCCACATTTTATATTACAGTTTCATTCCAAAATGGATTAACTGATTTTTTTCCCCAAAAAAATTCTATACATCATACCCCATAATGACAATGTGAAAAAAGTTGTTTTGAGGTTTCATCCATTTTAGAATAAGGATGTGACATAACAAAAAGTAAGCAGGTCCTTTTGGCTGCTTCCTTGTTTTTACACTTGGGGTCACCATAGAAGCTCTGAGTGGAATTGGCATAGGTTTTACACTGGATGTCCTTTGTGATGCAACTCCACATTACATAGAGAAATGTGGCAAACGTGGGATTTGAAGCTGGAATCTTTCGCACTGAAACCAAGCGCATTAACCACTTTTCCACCACTTCTGCATATGGCTGTAACAGAACAAAATGTGGAAAAAGTGACGTGCTGTGAATACTTTCCAGACGAACCATACATTCATTTTGTAGTCCCAAGGAACGCGTGAGTATACAATGACAATAAAGTCTTAATTGAATTGAATACCACCCAGGTAGAATGTTATTTAATGGACGTATTAAAAAGGAAAGAAATGGTGACAAACACTATTCATGCTGCCTTCATATGTTGTTTGGAAGCAGCAGACAGCGAAACAGATGTTGCTTTATCTCTAACAAGGGGGAGAAGATGGACAGAGATGGAGATAGAATATGGAGTTGCCCAATTTTAATCTGGTAAACATGAATTATTTGTGTGATATTACAGAGAGGAATTATTCTCACAAAGCTCACAAAGTTACATTTTTAAGATGCCATTAGAGCCAGGGTTTTCTGTTTAAATATAACATTGCACAACATGCTGTGTCTTTCAAAGAAGTAAATGATCGTCTGTGTCATCACATCATTACCTAGACACTGCTGCTGCAGACAACAGGAATCCTGCTTGGATGACCAGTATGACGGTTTTTTCTACCGCCAATGTAAATGCAGCAAAAATGCAAACAATATCAAACAGTGCACAGTGCACCTTCTGTTGTGTGTGTGTAAGAAGGAGAGGGAAAGAAAAGATGGAAGCAATATACAGTGCCCTCTGAAGGTTTTGTGGCCCTTGGTATTTTACACATTTTAATTCATTTATGCCATTTCAAATACAATAATTAAAGGAAATCCTCAATATAAATGTTTCTAAAATGATCTTCCTTAAACTCAAACTCAAAGCAAACCTCTACAACTTGATATAAATTAAATAAAATTATAAAATCTAAGATAAGATGATGGGCTGCATAAGGAATGGTCCCCTTTGGTACAGTGCCTTGCAAAAGTATTCAGCCCCTTGGTATTTCATGCATTTTAATTTGTTTATGGCATTTCAAATACAAAAAGTAAATCAGGCTTCTCAATATAAAATTATCTAAATTTAGGTAAATTATCTTCTTCAGAGTCAAACTGAATGTAAATCTCTACAACTTGATAAAAATTTATTAAAAATATAAAAGCCAAGATGGGTTGCATAAGTAATCAGCCCCTTTGGTATAATACCTGTAAATAATCAGTTTAATTGCCAGTTCTTGGAGTCGAGCCACTGCTCCTCCACGTCGAAAGGAGTCAGTTGAGGTGGCTCGGGCATCTTTTCCGGATGCCCCCTGGACGCCTCACTGGAGAGGTGTTCCGGGCACGTCCCATTGGGAGGAGGCCCCGGGGAAGACCAAGGACACGCTGGAGGGACTACATCTCTCGGCTGGCTTGGGAATGCTTTGGGGTTCCCCCGGAGGAGCTAGGGGAGGTGTGTGTGGATCGGGAGGTCTGGGCGGCTTTGCTTGAGCTGCTGCCCCCGCAACCCGACTCCGGATAAAGCAGAAGAAAATGGATGGATGGATGGTGGATGAAGTCAGGGGATGGATACATGAACATTTCCAAGTCACTGAATATGTCTTAAACTTTATTTATATCAGTTATGAAGAAATACAAACATTATGGCACTCTATGGAAAATCTTTTTGGAGTAGACAGTTTTCAAAAACTGAGTGACCGTGCAAGAAGGAGAATAGTGAGGAAAGCCACAAGACACCCAGACAACCCAAAAGAAGTTAGAGGCTTCTGTGGCTGTGATTGGAGAAATTGTGCATGTTTTTCATTTTGTATCCCCAGTTATACAGCTTCATGATGAAAAGGTACAGAGGAGCGTTTTATTAAAAAGAAGACCTGAAAGTTCAGCTATAAGTTGCCAGAAGGTACATCTGAAGTGCAAGCCTAGATTTAATGTTTTTGGTGAAAGAAAACCCTCCTCTGTACCAATAATCAGTTTTATTGGTGGTTTTCTTTAGCCAAGTCAGGGGATGGATACATGAACATTTCGAATTCACTCAATATGTCATGGACTTTATTTACATTAAAAGTCACCCATTACATATGCAACCCATCATTGTGGCTTTTATATTTTCAATTTATATCAAGTTGTAGAGATTTTCTTTAAGTTTAAGGGAGATCATTTTAGAAATATTTATATTGAAAATCCTGTTTTACATTTTGTATTTGAAAAGGCATAAACAAATTAAAACCTGTGTGTTTGGTTCAACATTGTTCTTGTTGGGAGAGTTAGGTTCAAGTTCTTCTGAGGGTTCAATTGACTTGGGTGTAAAATTCAATATTTCCTCAATGGCTACTTTTTTGATCTTCCCTCCACTGTTGCCTAATTTGTTTATGTTCTTGCTTAGATAGTTGGCCGATGGGGGGCTTCACAATTTTCCCTTCTCTCGTCCTCCTCTGATAGCTATATAACACAAGAACTAATAAACTGACATTTTCATTTAAGAATGTGGAAGTTGTAATATAACAATAAATGTAAAATGGACTATGTATAGATGCATTACCTCTCTTTTCTTTTTGCAAGACATGCTTCCCTTGCAGACAGATCATTATTAATATGCGCCCTGTGTCATGCCGACTTTTCTTTACTTGATAGTGGCATCTAAAATGTACAAATTATAATTTGAAATGTTTTAAAGTGTGTAATATCTTTAAATTTAAAACTACAAAATATTTTATGGTTTCATGGATAATCTTAGAGCTTTGAATAGCATTATATAGTAACTTCTGCTTCATTCCCAATACACATCCTGGCACCAGCCAGACCTCCTCCCCCTCCTCCACCCCTACCTTCCCCCCCACCTGCTCTCTACTCTTCACGGCAGATCAGGTCAGGAATCAGCTGAAGAGACTAAAGAGCAAAAAGGCAGCAGGCCCAGACAAGATCAGCCCGAGGCTCCTCAAATCCTGCCCAGATGAGCTGTGTGGGGTCATGGAGTGGGTCTTCAACCTGAGCCTGAAGCTGAGGACGGTGCCACACCTCTGGAAAACATCATGTGTGGTCCCAGTGCCCAAAACACCGCACGCCAAGGACCTCAACAGCTTCAGGCCAGTGGCACTTACATCCCACCTGATGAAGACCCTAGAGCGCCTCGTCCTGTGTCACCTCCACTCCATGGTGAGCTCTGCTATGGACCCACAGCAGTTTGTTTACTGGCCTGGCATCAGAATGGAGGATGCCATCATCTCCCTGCTGCACCGCTCGCTGTCCCACCTGGAGAGGCCCGGCAGCGCTGTGATGATTCTTTTCTTTGACTTCTCCAGCGCTTTCAACACCATCCAGCCGTGGCTCCTGATGGACAAGCTGGTGATTGCAGGAGTGGATGAGGATCTGGCTGAGTGGGTCCTGGACTACCTCACAAAAAGCCCCAGTTTGTGAGGACCAAGAACTGCGTGTCTGACCTCCTGACCTGCAGTGTGGGGGCCCCCCCCAGGGGATGGTCCTCACGCCCTTCCTCTTCACTCTTTACACTGCAGACTTCAGACACAACACAGACAGCTGTGTCCTGCAGAAGTTCTCAGATGACTCCGCCCTCATTGGACTCATTATGGACGACGATGACGCGGCGTACAGAGGACTAACGCAGGACTTTGTGGACTGGTGTCAGAGGAACCACCTCCTCATCAATGCGGGGAAGACCAAGGAGATGGTGGTGGACTTCAGACCCCCCCCCACTACACTCCCCACAGTGAACATCCAGGGAAGGGACATTGAGAGACCTGAGTGTTCATCTGAACAACAAACTGGATTGGACTCACAACACGGACGCACTTTGCAGGAAGGGTCAGAGCCGCCTCTACCTCCCGAGGAGGCTGAGGTCTTTTGGAGTGAGGGGGCCACTCCTGAGGACCTTCTATGACTCTGTGGTGGCATCTGCCATACGGCACGGTGTGGTCTGCTGGAGCAGCAGCATCACAGAGATGGACTGGATAAGATCATCAGGAAATACTGCTCTGTCCTGGGCTGTCCTATGGACTCTGTGCAGGAGGTGGGGGACAGGAGGATCCTGGCTAAACTTAAATCTATGCTGGACCACGAGTGTCACCCCCTGCAGGACGTTCTGTCTGCTCTAGAGAGCAGTTTCAGTGACAGACTCATCCACCCTCGCTGTGTGAGGGAGAGATTCCGCAGATCTTTTCTCGTGGCTGCTGTCAGACTGTACAATGAACAATGCTAGTACTGTGGTAACCATAGCAACCAGGACAATAATCATGTCATTACCTGCTGTATTTATTAGGTGCAATAATTTAACTTACTACATATTACATATTAAAGGCTTTTCTTATCTTTTCTTATCTTAACATTCCATACAGTTGTGCCACCTGACTATTGCAGCTAATCTCAAATAAACAGGCTTCTGTTTCAATCAATCAGTTTTATTTATATAGCGCCAAATCACAACAAACAGTTGCCCCAAGGCGCTTTATATTGTAAGGCAAGGCCATACAATAATTATGTAAAAACCCCAACGGTCAAAACGACCCCCTCTGAGCAAGCACTTGGCGACAGTGGGAAGGAAAAACTCACTTTTAACAGGAAGAAACCTCCAGCAGAACCAGGCTCAGGGAGGGGCAGTCTTCTGCTAGGACTGGTTGGGGCTGAGGGAGAGAACCAGGAAAAAGACATGCTGTGGAGGGGAGCAGAGATCAATCACTAATGATTAAATGCAGAGTGGTGCATACAGAGCAAAAAGAGAAAGAAACACTCAGTGCATCATGGGAACCCCCCAGCAGTCTGTCTATAGCAGCATAACTAAGGGATGGTTCAGGGTCACCTGATCCAGCCCTAACTATAAGCTTTAGCAAAAAGGAAAGTTTTAAGCCTAATCTTAAAAGTAGAGAGGGTGTCTGTCTCCCTGATCTGAATTGGGAGCTGGTTCCACAGGAGAGGAGCCTGAAAGCTGAAGGCTCTGCCTCCCGTTCTACTCTTACAAACCCTAGGAACTATAAGTAAGCCTGCAGTCTGAGAGCGAAGCGCTCTATTGGGGTGATATGGTACTATGAGGTCCCTAAGATAAGATGGGACCTGATTATTCAAAACCTTATAAGTAAGAAGAAGAATTTTAAATTCTATTCTAGAATTAACAGGAAGCCAATGAAGAGAGGCCAATATGGGTGAGATATCCTTCTAGTCCCCGTTAGTACTCTAGCTGCAGCATTTTGAATTAACTGAAGGCTTTTCAGGGAACCTTTAGGACAACCTGATAATAATGAATTACAGTAGTCCAGCCTAAGGATCTGGTTAGACACCATGTTTCTAAGATTTGTGGGGCCAAGTACAATAACTTCAGTTTTATCTGAGTTTAAAAGCAGGAAATTAGAGGTCATCCATGTCTTTATGTCTGTAAGACAATCCTAAAAGTTTAGCTAATTGGTGTGTGTCCTCTGGCTTCATGGATAGATAAAGCTGGGTATCATCTGCGTAACAATGAAAATTTAAGCAATGCCGACTAATAATACTGCCTAAGGGAAGCATGTATAAAGTGAATAAAATTGGTCCTAGCACAGAACCTTGTGGAACTCCATAATTAACCTTAGTCTGTGAAGAAGATTCCCCATTTACATGAACAAATTGTAATCTATTAGATAAATATGATTCAAACCACCGCAGCGCAGTGCCTTTAATACCTATGGCATGCTCTAATCTCTGTAATAAAATTTTATGGTCAACAGTATCAAAAGCAGCACTGAGGTCTAACAGAACAAGCACAGAGATGAGTCCACTGTCTGAGGCCATAAGAAGATCATTTGTAACCTTCACTAATGCTGTTTCTGTACTATGATGAATTCTAAAACCTGACTGAAACTCTTCAAATAGACCATTCCTCTGCCGATGATCAGTTAGCTGTTTTACAACTACCCTTTCAAGAATTTTTGAGAGAAAATGAAGGTTGGAGATCGGCCTATAATTAGCTAAGATAGCTGGGTCAAGTGATGGCTTTTTAAGTAATGGTTTAATTACTGCCACCTTAAGCCTGTGGTACATAGCCAACTAATAAAGATAGATTGTTCATATTTAAGATCGAAGCAATAAATAATGGTAGGGATTCCTTGAGCAGCAGGAATGGGGTCTAATAAACATGTTGATGGTTTGGAGGAAGTAACTAATGAAAATAACTCAGAACAATCGGAGAGAAAGAGTCTAACCAAATACCATCATCACTGAAAGCAGCCAAAGATAACGATATGTCTTTGGAATGGTTATGAGTAATTTTTTCTCTAATAGTTAAAATTTTATTAGCAAAGAAAGTCATGAAGTCATTACTAGTTAAAGTTAAAGGAATACTCGGCTCAATAGAGCTCTGACTCTTTGTCAGCCTGGCTACAGTGCTGAAAAGAAACCTGGGGTTGTTCTTATTTTCTTCAATTAGTGATGAGTAGTAAGATGTCCTAGCTTTACGGAAGGCTTTTTTTATAGCAGCAACAGACTCTTTTTCCAGGCTAAGTGAAGATCTTCTAAATTAGTGAGACGCCATTTCCTCTCCAACTTACGGGTTATCTGCTTTAAGCTGCGAGTTTGTGAGTTATACCACGGAGTCAGGCACTTCTAATTTAAAGCTCTCTTTTTCAGAGGAGCTACAGGATAGAGGATGTAAAACTATTGACGAGATACTCTATCTCACTTACAGAGTTTAGGTAGCTACTCTGCACTGTGTTGGTATATGGCATTAGAGAACATAAAGAAGGAATCATATCCTTAAACCTAGTTACAGTGCTTTCTGAAAGACTTCTAGTGTAATGAAACTTATTCCCCACTGCTGGGTAGTCCATTAGAGTAAATGTAAATCTTATTAAGAAATGATCAGACAGAAGGGAGTTTTCAGGGAATACTGTTAAGTCTTCAATTTCCATACCATAAGTCAGAACAAGATCTAAGATATGATTAAAGTGGTGGGTGGACTCATTTACATTTTGAGCAAAGCCAATTGAGTCTAATAATAGATTAAATGCAGTGTTGAGGCTGTCATTCTCAGCATCTGTGTGGATGTTAAATCGCCCACTATAATTATCTTATCTGAGCTAAGCACTAAGTCAGACAAAAGGTCTGAAAATTCACAGAGAAACTCACAGTAACGACCAGGTGGACGATAGATACAACAAATAAATCTGGTTTTTGGGACTTCCAATTTGGATGGACAAGACTAAGAGTCAAGCTTTCAAATGAATTAAAGCTCTGTCTGGGGTTTTTGATTAATTAATAAGCTGGAATGGAAGATTGCTGCTAATCCTCCGCCTCGGCCCATGCTACGAGCATTCTGGCAGTTAGTGTGACTCGGGGGTGTTGACTCATTTAAACTAACATATTCATCCTGCTGTAACCAGGCTTCTGTAAGGCAGAATAAATCAATATGTTGATCAATTATTATATCATTTACTAACAGGGACTTAGAAGAGGGAGACCTAATGTTTAATAGACCATATTTAACTGTTTTAGTCTGTGGTGCAGTTGAAGGTGCTATATTATTTTTTCTTTTTGAATTTTTATGCCTAAATAGATTTTTGCTGGTTATTGGTGGTCTGGGAGCAGGCACCGTCTCTACGGGGATAGGGTAATGAGGGGATGGCAGGGGGAGAGAAGCTGCAGAGAGGTGTGTAAGACTACAACTCTGCTTCCTGGTCCCAACCCTGGATAGTCACGGTTTGGAGGATTTAAGAAATTGGCCAGATTTCTAGAAATGAGAGCTGCTCCATCCAAAGTGGGATGGATGCCGTCTCTCCTAACAAGACCAGGTTTTCCCCAGAAGCTTTGCCAATTATCTATGAAGCCCACCTCATTTTTTGGACACCACTCAGACAGCCAGCAATTCAAGGAGAACATGCGGCTAAACATGTCACTCCCGGTCCGATTGGGGAGGGGCCCAGAGAAAACTACAGAGTCCGACATTGTTTTTGCAAAGTTACACACCGATTCAATGTTAATTTTAGTGACCTACGATTGGCGTAACCGGGTGTCATTACTGCCGACGTGAATTACAATCTTACCAAATTTACGCTTAGCCTTAGCCAGCAATTTCAAATTTCCTTCAATGTCGCCTGCTCTGGCCCCCGGAAGACAACTGACTATGGTTGCTGGTGTCTCTAACTTCACATTTCTCAAAATAGAGTCGTCAATAACCAGAGTTTGTTCCTCGGCGGGTGTGTCGTCGAGTGGGGAAAAACGGTTAGAAATGTGAACGGGTTGGCAGTGTACACGGGGCTTCTGTTTAGAACTACGCTTCCTCCTCACAGTCACCCAGTCGGCCTGCTTTCCCGGCTGCTCGGGATCTGCCAGAGGAAAATTAACGGCGGCTAAGCTACCTTGGTCCGCACCGACTACAGGGGCCTGGCTAGCTGTAGAATTTTCCACGGTGCGGAGCCGAGTCTCCAATTCACTAGCATTAGCTTCTACCAATATCATGAAGTTCAAATGGACCACTTTTTAAAAAAATGAAGAGTTTTATGATAAATTATAATTTCATGAGTTTTACATTGGTTGTGCTACCTGACATGAAAGTGTACCAGCATTTGTATGAGTTAAAAGTAGTTATTTTTATTACTATTTGACAGAGATCTACAAACCTTTTAGTTTAGTCCAAACAGTCACTTAGGGTCCTCTGGCTGATGGAATATCCTCTTTACAGCTGTTTTCTCTTCACTTCTAAATAAAAGTTATAAGTTTATTGTTGCGCCACCCTGATAGAAGAAGATTTTTTACAGCTTTAAAAACAAATGATATTAGAAATAAAAACATAATCAAAAAGATTTTAAACACAAAACAATGCCATAGTGTTTTATTTTGATTTTATCATTGTCCAAATAACATTTTTATTAGTTTTCTTAGTCTGCTCTCTTGTTCAGACAGTTGCAACACCTGACATCTTGGAGGTTTGAGAGGCCATAAGAAGAATATTACTATTTGAACGTAATGGAAAATTAATGAAAATAAATTGGTTTTATAGATTAAAGTGATAGATGTCATAAATAGATTTATTTGTTCATTTTTTTAAATAATGGACTTGGACACAAAAAATATGCATGTCATGTCACTGACCCTAAAACTCTTTCTAATCAACATACAATAGTGTTCAGAATAATAGTAGTGCTATGTGACTAAAAAGATTAATCCAGGTTTTGAGCATATTTCTTATTGTTACATGGGAAACAAGGTACCAGTAGATTCAGTAGATTCTCACAAATCTAACAAGACCAAGCATTCATGATATGCACACTCTTAAGGCTATGAAATTGGGCTATTAGTAAAAAAAAAAAGTAGAAAAGGTGTTCACAATAATAGTAGCATCTGCTGTTGACGCTACAAACTCAAAACTATTATGTTCAAACTGCTTTTTAGCAATCCAGTTTTTCATGATTTCTTCACATCTGTGAGGCATTAATTTTGTTGGTTTGGAACCAAGATTTTGCTCGTTTACTAGTGTGCTTGGGGTCATTGTCTTGTTGAAACACACATTTCAAGGGCATGTCCTCTTCAGCATAAAGGCAACATGACCTCTTCAAGTATTTTGACATATCCACACTGATCCATGATACCTGGTATGCAATATATAGGCCCAACACCACAGTAGGAGAAACATGCCCATATCATGATGCTTGCACCATCATGCTTCTCTGTCTTCACTGTGAACTGTGGCTTGAATTCAGAGTTTGGGGGTCGTCTCACAAACTGCCCATTTCTCCATTTCTCTTTAGGCCAGTTGATGTGTTCTTTGGCAAATTGTAACCTCTTCTGCACATGTCTTTTATTTAATAGAGGGACTTTGCGGGTGATTCTTGCAAATAAATTAGCTTCACACAGGCGTCTTCTAACTGTCACAGCACTTACAGGCAACTCCAGACTGTCTTTGATCATCCTGGAGCTGATCAGTGGGTGAGCCTTTTCCATTCTGGTTATTCTTCTATCCACTTTGATGGTTGTTTTCCGTTTTCTTCCACGCCTCTTTGTTTTTTTGTCCATTTTACAGCATTGGAGATCATTGTAGATGAACAGCCTATAGTTTTTTGCACCTGTGTATAAGTTTTCCCCTCTCCAATCAACTTTTTAAACAAACTGAATGAATGAATGAATGAATGAATTTATTCGGCACACACACACAAATCCGAAAGAACAGAAAATACAAATAACATGTATATTATATAAACAAAGCCTGTGATTTCGAAAGGGTGTGGGCAGAAGCAAAGCTTATCAACGCCTACCCCTGCTAGTATAAGTCCAACAATTATAACAGTCATAATAACATAAACACAAATTCACAACACACTACATATCAACACACAGACATACACTTCAATATTCAATTACACTTCAATTCATATATAATTATATATATATATATATATATATATATATATATATATATATATATATATATATATCTATATATATATATACATACATACATACATACATATACATGCACCTACATAAATATACTTACACCTACATACATTCAAATGTATGTAGAGTCGCCAATAACTCTGGTTATTGGCGACTCTGTTTTGAGAAATGTGAAGTTAGCGACACCAGCAACCATAGTCAATTGTCTTCCGGGGGCCAGAGCAGGCGACATTGAAGGAAATTTGAAACTGCTGGCTAAGGCTAAGCGTAAATTTGGTAAGGTTGTAATTCACGTCGGCAGTAATGACACCCGGTTACGCCAATCGGAGGTCACTAAAATTAACATTAAATCGGTGTGTAACTTTGCAAAAACAATGTCGGACTCTGTAGTTTTCTCTGGGCCCCTCCCCAATCGGACCGGGAGTGACATGTTTAGCCGCATGTTCTCCTTGAATTGCTGGCTGTCTGAGTGGTGTCCAAAAATGAGGTGGGCTTCATAGATAATTGGCAAAGCTTCTGGGGAAAACCTGGTCTTGTTAGGAGAGACGGCATCCATCCCACTTTGGATGGAGCGGCTCTCATTTCTAGAAATCTGGCCAATTTTCTTAAATCCTCCAAACCGTGACTATCCAGGGTTGGGACCAGGAAGCAGAGTTGTAGTCTTACACACCTCTCTGCAGCTTCTCTCCCCCTGCCATCCCCTCATTACCCCATCCCCGTAGAGACGGTGCCTGCTCCCAGACTATCAATAACCAGCAAAAATCTATTTAAGCATAAAAATTCAAAAGAAAAAATAATATAGCACCTTCAACTGCACCACAGACTAAAACAGTTAAATGTGGTCTATTAAACATTAGGTCTCTCTCTTCTAAGTCCCTGTTGGTAAATGATATAATAATTGATCAACATATTGATTTATTCTGCCTAACAGAAACCTGGTTACAGCAGGATGAATTTGTTAGTTTAAATGAGTCAACACCCCCGAGTCACACTAACTGTCAGAATGCTCGTAGCACGGGCCGGGGCGGAGGATTAGCAGCAATCTTCCATTCCAGCTTATTAATTAATCAAAAACCCAGACAGAGCTTTAATTCATTTGAAAGCTTGTCTCTTAGTCTTGTCCATCCAAATTGGAAGTCCCAAAAAACAGTTTTATTTGTTATTATCTATCGTCCACCTGGTCGTTACTGTGAGTTTCTCTGTGAATTTTCAGACCTTTTGTCTGACTTAGTGCTTAGCTCAGATAAGATAATTATAGTGGGCGATTTTAACATCCACACAGATGCTGAGAATGACAGCCTCAACACTGCATTTAATCTATTATTAGACTCTATTGGCTTTGCTCAAAAAGTAAATGAGTCCACCCACCACTTTAATCATATCTTAGATCTTGTTCTGACTTATGGTATGGAAATAGAAGACTTAACAGTATTCCCTGAAAACTCCCTTCTGTCTGATCATTTCTTAATAACATTTACATTTACTCTGATGGACTACCCAGCAGTAGGGAATAAGTTTCATTACACTAGAAGTCTTTCAGAAAGCGCTGTAACTAGGTTTAAGGATATGATTCCTTCTTTATGTTCTCTAATGCCATATAACAACACAGTGCAGAGTAGCTACCTAAACTCTGTAAGGGAGATAGAGTATCTCGTCAATAGTTTTACATCCTCATTGAAGACAACTTTGGATGCTGTAGCTCCTCTGAAAAAGAGAGCTTTAAATCAGAAGTGTCTGACTCCGTGGTATAACTCACAAACTCGTAGCTTAAAGCAGATAACCCGTAAGTTGGAGAGGAAATGGCGTCTCACTAATTTAGAAGATCTTCACTTAGCCTGGAAAAAGAGTCTGTTGCTCTATAAAAAAGCCCTCCGTAAAGCTAGGACATCTTTCTACTCATCACTAATTGAAGAAAATAAGAACAACCCCAGGTTTCTTTTCAGCACTGTAGCCAGGCTGACAAAGAGTCAGAGCTCTATTGAGCTGAGTATTCCATTAACTTTAACTAGTAATGACTTCATGACTTTCTTTGCTAACAAAATTTTAACTATTAGAGAAAAAATTACTCATAACCATCCCAAAGACGTATCGTTATCTTTGGCTGCTTTCAGTGATGCCGGTATTTGGTTAGACTCTTTCTCTCCGATTGTTCTGTCTGAGTTATTTTCATTAGTTACTTCATCCAAACCATCAACATGTTTATTAGACCCCATTCCTACCAGGCTGCTCAAGGAAGCCCTACCATTATTAATGCTTCGATCTTAAATGATCAATCTATCTTTGTTAGTTGGCTATGTACCACAGGCTTTTAAGGTGGCAGTAATTAAACCATTACTTAAAAAGCCATCACTTGACCCAGCTATCTTAGCTAATTATAGGCCAATCTCCAACCTTCCTTTTCTCTCAAAAATTCTTGAAAGGGTAGTTGTAAAACAGCTAACTGATCATCTGCAGAGGAATGGTCTATTTGAAGAGTTTCAGTCAGGTTTTAGAATTCATCATAGTACAGAAACAGCATTAGTGAAGGTTACAAATGATGTTCTTATGGCCTCAGACAGTGGACTCATCTCTGTGCTTGTTCTGTTAGACCTCAGTGCTGCTTTTGATACTGTTGACATAAAATTTTTATTACAGAGATTAGAGCATGCCATAGGTATTAAAGGCACTGCGCTGCGGTGGTTTGAATCATATTTGTCTAATAGATTACAATTTGTTCATGTAAATGGGGAATCTTCTTCACAGACTAAAGTTAATTATGGAGTTCCACAAGGTTCTGTGCTAGGACCAATTTTATTCACTTTATATATGCTTCCCTTAGGCAGTATTATTAGACGGTATTGCTTAAATTTTCATTGTTACGCAGATGATACCCAGCTTTATCTATCCATGAAGCCAGAGGACACACACCAATTAGCTAAACTTTTAGGATTGTCTTACAGACATAAAGACATGGATGACCTCTAATTTCCTGCTTTTAAACTCAGATAAAACTGAAGTTATTGTACTTGGCCCCACAAATCTTAGAAACATGGTGTCTAACCAGATCCTTACTCTGGATGGCATTACCCTGACCTCTAGTAATACTGTGAGAAATCTTGGAGTCATTTTTGATCAGGATATGTCATTCAAAGCGCATATTAAACAAATATGTAGGACTGCTTTTTTGCATTTACGCAATATCTTTAAAATTAGAAAGGTCTTGTCTCAGAGTGATGCTGAAAAACTAATTCATGCATTTATTTCCTCTAGGCTGGACTATTGTAATTCATTATTATCAGGTTGTCCTAAAAGTTCCCTAAAAAGCCTTCAGTTAATTCAAAATGCTGCAGCTAGAGTACTGACGGGGACTGGAAGGAGAGAGCATATCTCACCCATATTGGCCTCTCTTCATTGGCTTCCTGTTAATTCTAGAATAGAATTTAAAATTCTTCTTCTTACTTATAAGGTTTTGAATAATCAGGTCCCATCTTATCTTAGGGACCTCGTAGTACCATATCACCCCAATAGAGCGCTTCGCTCTCAGACTGCAGGCTTACTTGTAGTTCCTAGGGTTTGTAAGAGTAGAATGGGAGGCAGAGCCTTCAGCTTTCAGGCTCCTCTCCTGTGGAACCAGCTCCCAATTCAGATCAGGGAGACAGACACCCTCTCTACTTTTAAGATTAGGCTTAAAACTTTCCTTTTTGCTAAAGCTTATAGTTAGGGCTGGATCAGGTGACCCTGAACCATCCCTTAGTTATGCTGCTATAGACGTAGACTGCTGGGGGGTTCCCATGATGCACTGTTTCTTTCTCTTTTTGCTCTGTATGTACCACTCTGCATTTAATCATTAGTGATCGATCTCTGCTCCCCTCCACAGCATGTCTTTTCCTGGTTCTCTCCCTCAGCCCCAACCAGTCCCAGCAGAAGACTGCCCCTCCCTGAGCCTGGTTCTGCTGGAGGTTTCTTCCTGTTAAAAGGGAGTTTTTCCTTCCCACTGTAGCCAAGTGCTTGCTCACAGGGGGTCGTTTTGACCGTTGGGGTTTTACATAATTATTGTATGGCCTTGCCTTACAATATAAAGCACCTTGGGGCAACTGTTTGTTGTGATTTGGCGCTATATAAAAAAATTGATTGATTGATTGATTGAAATATACACATACATACCCATTTCTAATTTAAACAGTCCCTATAAATTAAATCATATTATTATCTTTGTGATACCTAGACATGATGTGTTGTGTGGGCCGCTGAAGAGGAGGTACTGCTGGCCCACCACCACCAGATGGCGCCCTGCTTGGAGTGCGGGCTTCAAGCACGAGAGGGCGCCGGAGCCACTGGGAGTGACAGCTGTCACTCTTCATAGGCACCAGCTGTCACTCAGTCAACTCCTCACCATCTCCATAAAGGCCGGACTGCGACTCCACCTCCTCGCCGAGAAATCAACTACCATTCAGGTAACATCTCTGCTGACATACATTAAGTAATAATCTGAACTTCTTTGCAGCCGTTTTCCTGTGGTGTGTCCTTATCTGTGGGATTGGCGTTTGGTGTGGACTGCGACGACTTCGCCTCACACCCCAAACCAGATAAGTGGTTAAACAGGAGCTGCACAAGTGTGTGATTGGAGGTGGAGGTGCTCCCTCTTTAAAGAACACAGACTGTGGGATTACTGAGTGTGCAAACTCACACTCATCAATACTGTTTCTGTTCTCTGCCAGCAGTACCGGGTCTGAGTGCTGAAGACAGTGGCCACCTGGGGCGCAGGGCTTGGCGGCTCCGGTGTTCTTCAGGTCCGTTGGTGGTGTAAGCTGTGTGGGATCCGGCTCTTCTCTCGCCAGACGTCTTCTATATTCGAGCCTGCCCACACGTCACCTTGTGTATAATTGACATTCCACCATATTGTTTTTGTCTGTACTTCGTTGTGCGATTCACAACATTAAATTGTTACTTTTGGCTTATCCATTGTCCGTTCATTAACGCTCCCTGTTGTGGGTCCGTGTCACAACACTTTCACAACATGATGTTCTTTTTGAGTAGTTTCTTGAATCGTGCTAAGGTACCACACATTCTAATCTCTGTTGAACATTCGTTCCATTTCTTCACCCCAACCACAGACACACAAAAACCCTTTACATTTGTTCTTACTGATGGTTTCATAAAAAGTGCACAACCTCTTAAACTATAACTGGGTTCCCTCAATCTGAACAGATTCTGGACACGTCTCAGTAAGGCTTGGTTTTTCACACGAAACAAAGTTTGAATTGTGATATAATCGACCAAATCTCTGAATTTTAAAAAATTTAAAGACACAAATAGAGAATGAGTTGGATCACAATAATGTTATTGCAGATAACTCGTATGGCTCATTTTTGCAAAAGAAATATTGGATTGTTGTTTTTGATGGAGTGGTGCGCATGCGCATGCAGCGACCTGTCAGAGTTTGGCGTCTCATTTTTTAATGTGTTGGTTGTTTCTACTTTGTTTATAAGTTGTTCTTATACTCCTTGTGGAGTTCTGTTAAACAGTGTGGCTAAAATGAACCTTCTGTGCCCCACAGTGTGGCTTTGGTTTCTGTTTTTTCTGCTCGCTCTGAATGACAGCTGGACTGTCAGCGGAGACAGGCTGTAGTACGGCAGAAATGAGCTGCTTCGACTTAAGTATATGATGCCGGCTGGCTTGTCAGATATCGCGACACAGATTCCTGATCACATATTTAAATTGCCTCACACAAGAACTGGTGGCGAAAAACGGCGAGAGAGAAGCTGAAGGGAGCGGGGAAAGAGAGGTGGTGTGCGGTTACGCATGAGGAAGCTGAGACTCAACCGCGTCCCGCTGCCTTTGATGATCCTGGGGAACGCCCAGTCCCTCTGCAATAAAATGGATGAAGTTCAAGGGAACGTCCGTTTTGTGAAGGATTTTAAAGATTGTGGGATTCTGACGTTTACAGAATCATGGCTCAATGAACGTGACCGGGACGCAGATTTGCTTATTGACGGCTTCGGTGCGCCATTCCGTTTGGATAGAGACGCAGAGGTGACAGGTAAATCACAGGGAGGCGGAGTCTGCCTCTATGTAAATCAACGGTACTGTCATCCTAAATCTGTGACTGTAAGAGAGCGCATTTGCACCCCAGATGTTGAACTTTTATGTGTATCATTACGTCCTTTCTACCTGCCCCGTGAGTTCCCGCAACTGTTTATTACAACAGTTTACTTACACCCAAAAGCAAACGCCTCTTCAGCCTGCAGTGTCATCCATGACGTGGTGCAGAAACTGCAGTCTGTCTCACCTGATGCACCAATCTTTTTACTGGGTGATTTCAACCATGTCTCCCTTAAAAAGACACTACCTGACTTTTATCAATATGTAACCTGTCCAACCAGACGAGATAAAACGATTGATCTTTGTTATGGGTCCATCAAGGAGGCATATAAATCTCTCCCAATGCCCCCCCTGGGTTCGGGGGATCACAACTGTGTCCATCGCCTTCCTACATATAGAACTGTGTTACAAAGGGAAAAGGTCTATATGCGAGACTTTAAGGACTGGACAGAGGAGGCTGTGCTTTGCATGCAGGACTGCTACGACTGCACTGATTGGGATATGTTCAAAGAAGCTTGCAGTGACAATCTTGATGAACTTGCTGACGTAGTTTCTTCGTATGTCACTTTTTGCAGGGATATGATCATTCCCTGTAGGCATGTGAAAATATTTCCCAATAATAAGCCATGGGTCACGAGGTCAGTTAAGGCTTGTATACAGGCCAAGAGACTTGCTTTTAAACATGGATCAGCCTCTGAGCGGCATACAGCCACTAAGGAGGTGAAAATTGGGATTTAAAAAGCAAAACGGGACTATAAAATGAAGCTGGAGAATAAGATGGCGATGAATAATCTTGGATCTGCTTGGTCAAGCATTAAAGCCATTGCAGGCCTCCAACATTCTAAAGCCAGCAGGACCATCTCTTTGGATGGCTTCCAGTCTAATTTTGAATTTGCAAATGCTCTTAACTGTTTTTATACACGTTTTGATGTTTTTGATTTTAGTCAGGAAATACAGGAAGTGAGTCATAAAGTGTGTGACAATCAGCACTTTATTTCCCAGAAGGATGTTGAAAAAATCCTTCTGCTCCCTCAAACCAAGCAAAAGCTGTGGTTCTGATAATATTTGTGGTCGTTTGCTGAAATCATGTGGGAAAGAGCTGAGCTCTATTTTTCAGTCTATTTTTAATCAGTCTTTAAAGATGCAGCACGTACCAAGAGTCTGGAAGGATGCTGTTATTAGCCCTGTTCCAAAAGTCAGTTCTCCCAAGACCCTCAATGATTTCAGACCAATCGCACTAACATCGATTGTCATGAAATGTTTTGAGAAACTTGTAAGATCTGAAATCTTGAAGACAACGACCTTGATCCCATGCAATTCGCTTATAGGCCCGACAGAGGAGTAGAAGATGCTACAGTCACTTTATTAAATTTGCTTTTTAAACATCTGGAGGGGAAAGGAACACATGCAAGACTTTTATTTATTGACTTTTCATCTGCTTTTAACACAATCCAGCCCCACGTGTTAGCCTTGAGGCTTTTAGATCATTTTAAAGTAAGTAACAATCTTGTGGGCTGGATTTTGAATTTTTTAACTGGCAGGACACAAGAGAGTGAGAGTGAACGGAACTGTTTCCGATCAGGTTATATCCTCTACTGGTTCCCCACAAGGATGTGTGCTCTCTCCACTTTTGTTCGTCCTCTATACAATTATGTGCCGTAGCAGCAGACAGGATAGAACGATTTTAAAGTATGCAGATGACGCAGTTATTGTCAGCCTGCTGAAAGACAATGATAGGAGTCACGGTCCAGTTGTTACTGAATTTCTTGACTGGTGCAGTAAGTCTTTTCTTGAGATGAACATCTCTAAAACAAAAGACATGATTATTGATTTTCGTAAAAACAGTGCTCCTAGTCAAGAGGCAACAGTTTTAAAAGGTCAGACAGTGGAGTGTGTCAGCACATATAAATATCTTGGAACTGTCATTGATGACAAACTGAACTTTGAGGCAAACTGTGACGCTGTGTACAAAACGGGACACCAGCGCCTCTATTGTCTGAGAAAACTGTCCACTTTTAACATTGACAGAACTGTGCTGACCTTGTTTTATCGTGCTTTTATAGAATCAGTTTTATCCTTCTGTCTTGTTTCATGGTTTGGAAGCATGTCCCTCAAAAACAAAAATTATCTAAACCAAATTGTGAAATGGTCAAGCAAGCTGATTGGAGAGTCTCAGCTTCAGCCAGAATCCCTGTATATCAAACAGGTACAGAGGATAGCTGGTTCCATTTTGAGAGACGACTCCCACCCTCTTCATAGTGAGTTTCAGCTGCTCCCCTCAGGTCGTAGGTTCAGGGTACCAGTTTGTAAAACTAAACGCTACAAAAACAGTTTTGTACCAGCAGCCATCAGTGCTGTAAACAAGTAACAGAAACTTAATATAAGTTTTGTATTTATTTTTTATAGTCTTTTTTACCTTGTTTTATGAACAGCACATTTTTATTTTATTTATTTAGTTAGTTTTATCCTTTTGGTTCAATATGATACGTTTTTAGACTTTTTATCTACTGATGTTTTAACTCATCTTGCTTTTATTCTACTTTGGGGCCGTCCTTGTGGTTCTTTTAGCTTTTTAGCACTGTTGTTGCTTTGTCTTGTTCTGTGTTTACCAAACGAGATGACTCACTCACTGTAAACTAATTTTACCCAAGGGTATAATAATAAATTGAATCTGAATCTGAATCTGATTTGTAAGTGTTTCCCCACGACTCAACACAATATGTCATATATGGTACCATCAGAGAATGATATAAGGTAAGTAACCCTTCTTGTGGCAGTGCATCTTTGGCTTTATACAGAATGGCAATAGTTTTTGACAATTTCGATTTTACATAATTTATATGTGATTTCCAGCTAAGTTTATTATCACCTTTATTAACACCTAAAAATTTGTTCTCTTTTACTAGCTCAATTTCCTTGTTGTTTATGGTTAAATTTTTACATTTGGGTGCCTGTTTATTTCCAAGTGTAATACATTTGGTTTTCCCAAGGTGGAGTGACAATTTATTAGCGTCAAACCAAGCCTTAAACTTTTCCAGTTCTTTCTCCACCATTTCCAGAAGCTGTTCAAGATTATCACCACTGCAAAACACAGTGGTATCATCCGCAAAAAGGACACATCTCATTGATCTCGACACCCAACTTATATCATTTTATACAATATAAACAACAAAGGACCCAACACTGAACCCTGCAGCACCCCACATGTGACTTCCCTGAGCTCAGAGTTTGTATTATTAAATTGAACATACTGAAATCTGCCATGTAAATAACTAGTTATCCATTCATATACCAGACCTCTGATACCGTATTTCTGCAGTTTAGTTAATAATATTAGATGGTTAATCGTGTCAAAGGCTTTCTGCAAATAAAAAAAAAACACCTACTGTGTATTGTTTATTGTCAATTGCAGTTGCTATATTTTCCACAAAGTCCATCAAAGCCTGTGATGTAGTTCGAAACTTTCTGAATCCATATTGTTCTTCACTTATTATTTCCTGCTTCAATAAATAATCATTCACTCTTTTAGCAAATATTTTTTCCAAAATTTTGGAAAATTGTGGCAGGAGTGATATAGGTCTATAATTAGAAAAGGTGTGTTTGTCACCAGTTTTAAACAGAGGTATTACTTTGGCTATTTTCATTTGCGAGGGAAATTTACCAGTACTAAGAGACATATTGCAAATGTAACTGAACGGTTTTACTATACAATCAATATTTTTTTTTAATAAAGCCATATCCAAATTATTGAAATCAGTCGATTTCTTACTTTTTGAACCATGAACCAGAATAAGTATTTCCCTTTCATCAGTACCACCAATAAACATTGAAACAGACTTGTTAAATGTTGAATTATTTACCCAGAAGTTATTAGTCGATGAATCAATTTTACTTGCAAGATTTTTACCCACATTAACGAAGTATTCGTTAAAGTGGTCAGCAATGGACTTGTTGTTATCAACTGTGATGTTGTTATTAATATGAAAAAATGAAGGATAATCTCTAGTAGTTCTGTTCTTATTTATTATTTCGTTTAAAATGTTCCATGTATTTTTGATGTTATTTCTACTTTTGACAAGTAACTCACTGTAATATCTTTTCTTACTGAGTCTCATGATGTTGGTTAACTTATTCTTATATGTTTTATATTTACTTTCAGCTTCCTTAGTTCGTAGATTTATGAATTGTTTATACAGTAAGTTTTTCTTTTTACATGCCCTCTGAAGTCCCTTAGTTATCCATGGTTTATTGCTGTATTGACTTTTTTACACGTTGTCAACAAGAGGACAGTGTTTGTCATATAACCTGGAAATAATGGAAATAAAAGCATCATACGACCTGTCAACATCAACAACAAAAACATCTGACCAGTTCTGACTTGATAAATCCTCCCTTAAATTTTCAATTGATTCAGGTGTTACTTTTCTACTCATGATTTTAGTATTACTTTGATACTTATAACAGCCCTCTGTCTGGCTTCAAATTTGATAAGCAGATTGATAGTGTGGTCAGAACCAGTTTTTATCAGTTGCGTCTCTTGGCAAAGGTTAAACCTTTTTTAAACCGTGCAGACCTGGAGAAAACCATTCACGCTTTTATCAGCTCAAGGATCGATTATTGCAATGCACTTTATGTTGGGATTTCCCAGTCATCTCTCAAATGGCTTCAATTGGTTCAAAATGCAGCTGCACGTTTTTTAACAAACACTTCCTGTCGCCAACATATCACTCCAGTTCTTTATTCTCTTCATTGGCTCCCCGTTTCTTTTAGAATTGATTTTAAAATTTTGCTCTTTGTTTTTAAAGCTCTTAAAGGTCTTGCCCCTTCTTACCTTTCCGAACTGTTGTGTATTCGTAACACAACCAGGGCCTCAAGGTCTACAAACCAGCTTTTACTGGAAGTCCCAAGAACCAGGTATAAGCACTGGGGTGATCAAGCTTTTTCTGTTGCTGGGCCTAGATTCTGGAACAAACTTCCCTCTGACATGAGAACCATGACAGACTTTGATCTTTTTAAACCTCCACTCAAAACTCGTTTGTTCAGACTGGCTTTTGATACTTATTAAGCAGTGATGGTGTATTTATTTATTTATTTATTTATTTATTTTTTTTGCATTTTATTTTTTGAATGTTAACTGTTTATGCACACTGTCTTTTCCTTGTGTGATTTTAATGGAAAGCACTTTGTGCACCTTGTGTGTTGTAAAAGGGCTCTATAAATAAAATTTGATTGATTGATTGATTGATGTTTCTGAAATTGCAGTAACTGAAAAACTTTCAAACAATCATTAATACTGGACATATTATGATAAAGATGTCTACTGTTGAAATGTCTAATTGAAAAATCTTCATCATTGATTTTATAATCTTTGAATTGTTCTGTGAAATATTTGCACTGTCGCACGATATTCTCACAAAAAAAGGAATCTGGATCATTATCAGATTTGAAGGGGCTGTTAGCAGAATTATTATAATTAAATGTTTCTAGGCAGAGCTCCTGGGCAGAAATAAACAGATCATTTTCCTTGGTCATTATATCCCTCTTGTCTCCGGGTGTAGATGATGTGGATGAGTGGGTTGCTCCGGTCTGTCTCATGGTGCTGTGTTGTGTTTGAGTCCTCATACCTTATTGTTCATATTTGTCCAGCTCCTCGATGTTTCTAATTACTATGACTTTTGCTTGTTCAGGCGTTCTGTTCAATTTAATGAATGTTTTACAGTTTGAAGTCCAGTGTGTTGTATTTTTCCCTGTTTCTTTAAGAAGCGTGCTTTTTCTGGCAATGTCGGTGTTTCGCTTGGTCAGATGTTCATTGATGAAAAAGTTTGACCCTTTCAATTTTCTTTCTTGTTTTAACAGTGCGGTTTTGTGTTTTCTGTTAATAAATCTCATGATGATGGCTCGTTTGTCACCGTCATCTCTCCGGGGCAGAGGGTGGCACGCTTCAATATTGCTCAAATCCATCTCTATACCTTTGGATTGAAGGAAGTCAGCCACCTGTTGCTCCACAGAGCTGACCTCCTGCTCACTGGGCTCCCCTCCGCTCTCATCTATCACCGCCCGTGCATAGGACTGTGGTTTGATGTAAAGACCTGTGATGATGACATCATTAATTCTGGTGTATTGTTCCAATTCAGCCACTCGATTTTCCAAATGAACCAGAGGCCGGTCTTTGTCGGCGTTCTGGAGCCGTAAACGCCTTTACCTCCTCCACCAGATCCATGATTGATTTCTGCTGCAGTTTCACAACAGAAATATTCTCAGATATAAAGTCCAGAGACTTTTTAATGTCATCACCCTCCTCCGCCGTCAGAACCTTCTTAGGCCCCATGGTCGACTTGTGGGCTGCTTGTTGGCAGTCGCCGAAGTTATCTGCATGGGCCTCGGTGTATCCGTGCTGATGGATCCACGGTTGCTGCTCGAGGCCTCGGGGAAGCTGCGCTCGTGACCTGTGGTGGAAAAACAAAATCCTCTTTCCTCCTGCTGCTGACCTTTCCACAAAAGCCTTACTGCTTTCGATCTTATTTCATCATAGTGTCTCCAAAGTACATTCCCATCAGAAAAAAAGCAGCAAAAAAAGTATATTTCCACTGTTTCGTACGATATTCCAGCGCCGTGGCCCTGCTGTCTGCGCACTGAGCCGAAGATCACAAAGATCATCTGCGTGTAGTCGTCTGCGAAACCGTCACTGACCAATCAAACCAAACCAAACCAACCAACCAACCAACCAAACTACGCTGTTCTTCTGAACAATGTCTTGAACCTCCCATTTTCCTCAGGCTTTCAAAGAGAAAAGCATGTTCAACAGGTGCTGGCTTCATCCTTAAATAGGGGACACCTGATTCACACCTGTTTGTTCCAC
Organism: Thalassophryne amazonica; assembly: GCF_902500255.1. Lineage (NCBI taxonomy): Eukaryota > Metazoa > Chordata > Actinopteri > Batrachoidiformes > Batrachoididae > Thalassophryne > Thalassophryne amazonica. The sequence goes on from NC_047104.1 coordinate 122,612,367, forward strand.
AAAATTGACAAACTCACTGACTGAATGCTAGACTGCTATTATTGTGAACACCCCCTTTTCTATTTTTTTTTATTAATAGCCCAATTTCATAGCCTTAAGAGTGTGCATATCATGAATGCTTGGTCTTGTTGGATTTGTGAGAATCTACTGAATCTGCTGGTACAACCTTGTTCCCATGTAACAATAAGAAATATACTCAAAACCTGGATTAATGTGTTTAGTCACATAGCACTACTATTATTCTGAACACTACTGTAGGCATTGGTGTTCCAAAATGATTCACAACTATTTCTCTATCATGCTGTGAGCAGCTTTTTACACTTTCATCATTTTATTATGAAGAAAAAATGTAATAAGTAAGGTCACCTTAAACTAACCCTTTGGGGTCATTCCTAGTTAATATTGCATTTCAGTGCTAATCTGTCTGTAATTGAATATTACTATCATTTGATGAACTTGGGTGCGCATGGTCAAATAAATGCATTGAAGAAATTTGTGCTTACTATGTGTGCGGATGCTTTTTTTCTGGTTAATCAGTATTTATTACTGAACAGTTTCCAGGGTTTTAGTTTAAATAGTAAATGTTTACAAAGACAAAAATTATAAAAGAAATACATTCATGAAAGACAAGAACATCACTTCCTAATTACGGGTTTACCACAATGTTAACTGAGTGAACTGAGCAGCAAGCAAGCCAATTAAAATTTAAGCTTTGTCTGACTATATAGTCAGCAGTGCAGTCCTATTAAATGGCACAAGATGAAAGATCTTATGACTCATTGTAGAACATGTTAAAACTGTGATCATTTTAATCATGAAGATGTTAAAGGAGGCATTTTGTACAAAATCAATTTGATCTACCTTGTACAATTATTGTACAATTCCTGCTAAAGTTCCGTATTAAACATTCTCAGTTCTAATAAAAAGTTTGTGCACATACCTGTTGCAAGTGCAAATTAGGTCAAAAATAGTTCATTTTACACTGGGATTTCCATATCAGAACTCTGAGACATGTCCACTGAAGGCAGTCTAGACATACAAAGATTATGCTGTATTCAGAACCCTCGGAAAGTCATATATATATATATATATATATATATATATATATAAAAACCGGAAGAACCCCTAGAACAAGCACACAGGTGACAGTGGTAAGGACAAACTCCCTCTGATGACACTGAGGAAGAAACCTCAAGCAGACCAGACTCAAAGGGGTGACCCACTCCTTTGGCCACTGTGACAATTAAAAGGTTTTGGCAATTTTTAACAAAAGCTGAAGAAACAGAAAATAGAAAATCAAACAACATATAATATAAAGAAGATGGAACACATATAGCAGAGAATGTTACTACAACATTCCTGCTATATGTGATCTATTCACATTCTATATACACTTATTTAAGTTACCAGCACCATACATCAGCATAAACACTCTGGTAGTTTTATTTAGCTCAAAGATAAAGTTAGCTTAGCTCTAATGTGCAGGGCCTTGTGCAAAATTCCAAACTGAATTGAGAATGTCTCACAATTTCCAATTCAATTCCATGATTTTGAATCAAATTTTGAATTGAGGTTGCAAACATGAATGTAGAATTGCAATTCATATGCACATTGAAGGAAGTAGATTGAAATTCAAATTTGAATTGAAGGAAGTAGAATTGAAAGTCCATTAAATACCAATTGATATTTTGGTATATTACAGAATCATGCTTTACAGTATATCCCATACATAACTATTTCATACATTTCTTACAAATATTATCAGTATGAACTTCATGTACACATATTTTAATTGCAGCAAATATTTCTCATCGACCATTAAGAATAAAAAGCATCAGCAATACAACAAATAATTTAATTGATGTACTATAAATTTCCAAATTATTGAAAATTGTGGAAACATAACTTCATTCCCAGAATGCTTTACTTTGTCAAAGTATTCAAAATGGATGCCAAGCCATTTTGAAACATTTGTTTGAAAGCCTTTCTTTTGATAATATAATGGTCAGAGCTAATTACCAGAAAAAAAAATTCCAAAGTCTCTGCAAATTTTAAAGGATAATAGGCCATCTGTACTACATCATTTTGGTCAGCTAATTCCCGCAAGGACACCATGAAACCACCAAGCCATCTGCAAGCACTGCAATACTCCAGTCTGGGGCTCCATCGAGGCAACTTCAAATTTCAAATAGCATCTACAAGTAAGTTAAGAGATTTGTGATTTGACTTTTATTTTGATAGCCATGGCCATGATATTGACATTGGTATCAGTGGTGGGATCATAATTAAAAAACTAATGTATTAAAATTACTCACTTCTTGAAACGTACTGTGACTTATTTCCAGTCTGACCACTTTTTTTAGTAACGAGTAATCTAACAATCTTTCCAAATCAGTAATCAGATTAAAGTTACTTCTCCATGTCACTGTGCGTTACTATTATTTTTCATTGTGGGTCGATAGCAGCATTAAACTTGGTCTGTGGGGCAGGAGGTCGGGGTTCGACTGAACTGCCCACTTTCAGTGAGGCTGTGAGCTTTTCATCCGCGTTTTTTGCAACAACTATGACTCATCCTCACCTCTTAAAGCACAGTGACAACAGCACACCTGCACTGAGCTTTACAAGACATTTTATACTTTTTTCCCTCCTTTATTTAGAGTCTGAGCTGAGCCGCTCCGTATCGTCTCGTTAAAAAACAGCTGATCGTCCGCGACGCGTCAACAACTAACACTGTTTTCCACTCAATGCACCTAAACTCTCTTCTGAGGACCACATGATGTGAAAACGCAATAAAACTTTCTTACCTGTAATCTGGTCATGTTTCTGCATAATAAATGTTATCCATTCTTTGTGCTCAAACGCCAAAGCAGGGGCGAATCCAGATGGAATGGGGGCGTGGGGCAAGGATGTGCCCCCCCTCCCCCACAACACCCCTAGATTAAAGGTCCAGTTTTGAAGCCGTTTTGTACTACAACTACTAATACTGCTTAAAATAATAATAATTTCGACAAGTAAAATGTTTAGAGAATTTAAATGTTAGAAAAATGTTAGAATTTAATAGTTACATTTATAAACAATGTAGGTTTGAAACTGCAAGTTTTACTGTTACAGTGCTGTCAACAGTTAAATATGAGGTCAAGAAAGAGGTCTTTATTTTACTTTTTATAAACAGTATTTATTTTCATTGAAGTCAAGAAAGGGTGACTATAAAGTGAGTTTTGGCAAAACAGGTATCATTGTCATGTTGACATGGGTTGTTGTCGGCAGCTGGGGAAAGTAACTAAAAAAAGTAACTAGTAATCTAACTTAGTTACTTTTACAATTGAGTAATCAGTAAAGTAACTAAGTTACTTTTTCAAGTAGTAATCAGTAATCAGTAATTGGATTACTTTTTCAAAGTAACTGTGGCAACACTGCTTATTTCCCTGTGGATTAGGTCCTGCTCTCTGTGTCATGATTCAGCCCTGTAGGGCTGTCTGTCATATGTATGGATTCGTATCCACGTTTGTATTCTGAGCCTTCTGTGTTTTATCCATGGTCTTGTCATGTTCATGTTGTCATTGGTTTTGTTTCTGTTCATCCTTGTATTGTTCAGTCTTGGTCACTTAGTCACTCCAGTCTTAGTTGACCTCTGTTTATTACATTTTTGTGTTGTGCTTTAGTCACAGATTTTTGTATTATTTACCTTCAGTTATCTCATTTTATTTATTGCACTATTCTGTAGTCACCTGATGTGTTTATTCTGTTCTATATTGCTTTGACACTTTGTTTCTTTGTACTTTTCATACTTTAGCCATTGTTCAGTTCCATTCTATTTTTGTTCAGCTGGTTTGTGTTTTTGATCTTTAGTTTATCACTTGTTTATTTTGCTCATTTCATTTGTTATGTCAGTTATGCTATAATGTGTTTTGTTTTCAGTTCTCATGTACTGTTTTGTATGTTTTGGTTCACTTTTAGTTCTCGTGTTCATGCTCTGTCCTGGTCCAGTTCATAGCTGCTTTGTATTCTGTCTTCAGGAATCATGTGTTCCCACTCCACATCACTGCACCTGCCATTGTCTCTGTCTCTCACTTTGTTTCTTTCTGCTCTGTGTTTTCATCCACTTCCACTCTTGCACATGCTCATGTGTCTTTGTCTCTTTCATCACTCCACTCTGTGTTTTCCTGCCTTCACTATCTTGCACCATGCATAATCTCCCAGAACTTTCACTGACACCTGCGTCTTGTTCCACTAACTACAGAACCAGTTATTTAAGCCCTCACAGTTTCACAGCTCACTGCCACATTGTTGAATGTATTTACTTTCCAGCCATTCCTCATCTTGTTTAGCCTTTGTATCAGCCTGCCAGTGTTTGACCTTATTTTGCCCTCAACCTCTTACTTGTCTTTGCCTCTGAATACCACTACGCCGTGTTTTTTTGGCCTCAACCTGTTTTTTGGACCAAGCCTCAGCCTCTCATCTGTCTGTACCTTTGCCTTCACTGCTGGACCACCTGTGTACCGAATCCCTGCCTGTTTTTATGATTAAACCTAATTCTAACTGCACCTGCTGTGAGAGTTTGCATTTATGTCCACCCAGTTTGTGCCACACCCTGATACTCTGTCTAGATAATCTCCACACTACATAAACCCACATGAGCTTCTCACTTTCCTAAGTCTGAACCTTCTCACTCAAACCCCAATAGAGCGCTTCGCTCTCAGACTGCAGGCTTACTTGTAGTTCCTAGGGTTTGTAAGAGTAGAATGGGAGGCAGAGCCTTCAGCTTTCAGGCTCCTCTCCTGTGGAACCAGCTCCCAATTCGGATGAGGGAGACAGACACCCTCTCTACTTTTAAGATTAGGCTTAAAACTTTCCTTTTTGCTAAAGCTTATAGTCAGGGCTGGATCAGGTGACCCTGAACCATCCCTTAGTTATGCTGCTATAGACTTAGACTGCTGGGGGGTTCCCATGATGCACTGAGTGTTTCTTTCTCTTTTTGCTCTGTATGCACCACTCTGCATTTAATCATTAGTGATTGATCTCTGCTCCCCTCCACAGCATGTCTTTTTCCTGGTTCTGTCCCTCAGCCCCAACCAGTCCCAGCAGAAGACTGCCCCTCCCTGAGCCTGGTTCTGCTGGAGGTTTCTTCCTGTTAAAAGGGAGTTTTTCCTTCCCACTGTCGCCAAGTGCTTGCTCACAGGGGGCCGTTTTGACCATTGGGGTTTTTACGTAATTATTGTATGGCCTTGCCTTACAATATAAAGCGCCTTGGGGCAACTGTTTGTTGTGATTTGGCGCTATATAAATAAAATTGATTGAAATTGATTGATTGAAACTTTGGATATCTCTTGAATGTAAAGGAGTTTGAGCATAGCACTGTAATTGAATTCAACCTTTTATTGATTCTGTAAAGCTTCTTTGTGACAGTCTCTGTTAGAAGTGCTATATACATAAAATTGAATTGGATTTATTATGTTTATTATTCAAAAGCCTCCCACATTCAAATAACCTTTAGGTGACATTAGGTATAATTAAGCAACTGGGAAGACTAAGGCAGTGAATCCAGTCATCTTCACAATACAGTGCTAGGGAGTGTAATGTAATTAATACATTTAGAACAGTAAGATGTTATTGAATTGTATTGCAGCCAAATGTAATGAAAGTAATTCTACAGTATGTCATTGCATACAACAGCAAATATTAAAAGTACACTGGCTGTATGCACTTGTAAATGACTTTTTATTATGACTCGTGCTGTAAAAAAATTGATGTAACAATTTGCATAGATTTTTTTTTAGTTATTTCATCATCATTATTTCAACTTTCAACTGAATTAATGCCACAAGATTTCCCTAGTTAAGTTGAAATAACATTAGTTAAGGTGAAATAACTTTAAAAAAAAAACTATGCAAATTGTTACATCACTTTTTCTCATTGGGCCTCATGTATCAAAGTTGCGCACTTGTGGCGTAAATTTACGGTGTAAATTTGAAGTACAAGAAAGTTGCCGTAACATGTATCAAGCAGTGCTCACCTGCCCATTTCCGGCGTATGCCTGACGTGACCTTGATAAATACAGCGGGTGAAAACAATCGTAATTATAATGAACACGCCCATGAATATTCAGACTCCGCTTCAGACACACCCTCATTTTACAACATGGAAGCCAGAAAGATGGCAAAGAAAAAGAACTTCACCAATCACGATGCGTGCCAATAGAGCGTCAAAAGCGGCCGTCGTATTAATTGTTTGTAGTATAATCAAAAAAGTGTTACAGTGGTCCTCGTTTATCGCGGGAGTTACGTTCTAAAAATAGCCTGCAAAAAGCGAAGTCCGCAACGTATTTTTTTAATTATTATAGACTTTTTAAAGCTGTAAAAACCCTGTAAAACCACTTTATACACTTTTCTCAATCAGGCATTAACATTTTCTCACTTATCTCTCAAGTGTAAACACTCTCAAAGTTCAAACCTTAGTAGAAAAATAAGACCAAACTGTTTTCAGGCCCAAACATTTGTTTGAGAAATACAAATAGAACGTTTTCCTATAAATAATTATGATGGCTTTTAGAACTAAAGAATTTAATTTTAACAATCAACCTACGAGGTTGGACACATAAGAAATTATTAATAGTGACTGACCAGTATTTCACAGTTCCTCTGACCGCGCCTCTTCGATCTGACGCAGCGCCTTTTTCCACTGAGTCAAACCTCGCTGCAGGTGTCTTTTTCTGAGTGAAGAACACAGTTATGGGTAGTTGTTGGCGCTCTTTTTTCTTCTGGGCGAGAAGATTCTTAGAAACAGATACGCAGACCACAATGCACTGTAAAAACAAGCATGCAAAACTGGACTAAAAAACTCTGCGAAACTGTGAGGCCGCGAAAGGTGAACCGCGTTATAGCGAGGGACCACTGTATTCTCTTTTCACAAGTCAATAATTCTTGACATGTGGATATTTGCTCGTTAAATTAATAAGACACGCCTAATTTTTCAGATTTCTTTATTTTTAAAATGTATTTCTTTATTTATTTTATTGTAACAAATGAGTGGAGAAGACAAAACCTGATTGCAGCAGGGGCGAAGGGAATGACAACACTACAGTTGTAATTATCAATTTCATTGTCTAAAATGATTGCACCACATAAAGTTAAGCTCAGCACTGCTCTGGCTCCAGGCTCAAAGTCTGGAGAAAAAGGCGAGCAGCGCTTTCTTTGCAGTCAGCGCTGTGGCCACGGATCGTGCTCCATAACAATCCCACAAAAGCTGTTGTGTGGGCCGCCAGAAGAGCAGGTACTGCTGGCCCACCAGCAGAGGGCGCCCTGCCTGAAGTGCGGGCTTCAGGCACGAGAGGGCGCTGCCGCCTCACAGGAACAGCCGAGGTGACAGCTGTCACTCATCAACTATGACAGCTGTCACCGATCATCTGCACTTCACCCCAGATAAAAGCAGGATGACACCTCCACGACGTCGCCGAGATATCGTTCTTCTAAGGAGGTAATATTCTCAGCCATAAACTAAACTGTATGTTAGTCTGACCTCTTTTTGCAGCCGCTTTCCTGTGGAGCCTTGTCCGCTGATTGGTGGTTTGTGAGAGTGCCGACGTCTTCGCCTCTCACTCTTTACAGATAAGTGCTGAAACAAGAGCTGCACGAGTGTGTGATTTGAGGTGGAGGTGGAATTCCCACCGTTGTTGTTACTGGGTGTACACACACCCACACTTGACTGTCTTTGCTCTTCGCCAGCAGTACCAGATCCGACACGCGGAGACGGTGGCCACTTGGGGGATTTGGGACCTGGCGGCTCCAGTATCCTTCGGGTTCGGTGGCGGAGGAAGTCGTGTGGTTCCGGTTCTTCTTTAGACGGACATCTCCTATCGTCGAGCCTGCCCACACGACACCTCTATCCATTGACTTTGTATCATTCTATAATCTGCTGTGTATGGTTGTGGCATTCACAACAGTAAAGAGTTCAAATTTGACTCCTTCTATTGTCCGTTCATTTGCGCCCCCTGTTGTGGGTCCATGTCACTACACTTTCACAACAAAAGCGGGATTTGTATTGATTATTATGTAGTATAATCAAGAAAGTGTTATTTATGTAACATATGCATTGATTTGTATAATGGCACTGTTTATCATGTTGATCATTTTCATTTTTATGTGGATTCCAGTCACAGAACGCCACTTCTGGTTTGGTTCCACATCAGTTAGTGCCCGCCTCATCCACCGAAGCACCTCTGGAAGCAAAGGTCAGATGATGTGATTTTAAAATAGGTGGGGAGACTTGAATCGCAACAGCGCAAAAAAAAAAAAAAAAATGGTCATGGAACATCACTTCTGGTTTCTTCCATCCCATGTTCTCAAGACCAGGCACCTACGTCACTCTACTCTTCTACTTTACTCTTCATTTTTAGATATTTAGATATAGTTCCACCTTAGAATTGGATATAATATATAAGATATACCTTACTGAATTTTCATGCAGGTTAGTGTCCGCGTCATCCACCTAAAGCACCCCTAGAACTGAAGGTCACGTGATGTGATCTAAAATAGTGGGTGGGGAAGAACTGACAGTGGCAAAAAAAAAAAGTGTTTGCAACGTCACTTACGGTTTCTTCAAGTATCTTTTTTTTTTTTTTTTTTAATTAAGAGACTTTATTGAACACTGAGTGAGGTCAAGGCCAAACAAGATGTTCACATGATGACAAAAAAGAAAACTAATCAGCCTCATCTGCCATGAGGACCCCTAATAACCATGGGTGCTGACATTTTGAATGGTCACATGTGCCACCTGCTTCATCTGCCATGAGGACCTGGTCACGGCGACATCACTTTTGGTTTGCTTAAGTATCTTTAAAAAAAAAAAAAATTAAGAGACTTCATTGATAATACAAGCGAAGCGGCGCAAGGCTCACTCATGGTACAGGGAGTCCCAAACAGGATTTTGAGTCCACAGCGAAGCAGTTAATGTCAAATGTTGAACACTCCCTGGATACCACGAGACGAGATCTTATGGGATCTTGTGGGAATTTGGTGGTAAGTTGAGACTGAAACAGGAAGTGCCAAATTTTGAGTCCACAGTAAAACAGGAAATGTCAAATGTTGAACACTTTCTGGCATGGGTGGAGCTAGAATGGAGGCCAGGGATGCGCTGGACTCCCCTGAAATCTGTTTGGACACAGATGGTTGACATGTCACAGCACCGTACATCTGGTTGAAAGGAGTTGCATTTTGAAATCAGTGACTGCTAGGCCCCTCCTGTACAGTAGTTGGTGACGTGTACCACAAGAAGTTCTAATCAACCTAATTAGAGGAAAAATGTTTGAGATTCGAATCTGAACACATCGTCTGAACCATGGACTCCAAAGTTATATCAGTGAGTAAACAACGGCATTTTATGCCAGAAATTAGGTCCAGGTTGTTAAAAGTACTCAACAAAAATATAAACGCAACACTTTTGGTTTTGCTCCCATTTTGTATGAGATGAACTCAAAGATCTAAAACTTTTTCCACGTACACAATATCACCATTTCCCTCAAATATTGTTCACAAACCAGTCGAAATCTGTGATAGTGAGCACTTCTCCTTTGCTGAGATAATCCATCCCACCTCACAGGTGTGCCATATCAAGATGCTGATTAGACACCATGATTAGTGCACAGGTGTGCCTTAGACTGCCCACAATAAAAGGCCACTCTGAAAGGTGCAGTTTTGTTTTACTGGGGGGGATACCAGTCAGTATCTGGTGTGACCACCATATGCCTCATGCAGTGCAACACCATCATCTGTGAAGAGAACACCTCTACAACATGCCAAACGCCAGCGAATGTGAGCATTTGCCCACTCAAGTCGGTTACGACGACGAACTGGAGTCAGGTCGAGACCCCGATGAGGACGACGAGCATGCAGATGAGCTTCCCTGATACGGTTTCTGACAGTTTGTGCAGAAATTCTTTGGTTATGCAAACCGATTGTTTCAGCAGCTGTCCGATCTTGGAGGTGAACATGCTGGATGTGGAGGTCCTGGGCTGGTGTGGTTACACGTGGTCTGCGGTTGTGAGGCTGGTTGGATGTACTGCCAAATTCTCTGAAACGCCTTTGGAGACGGCTTATGGTAGAGAAATGAACATTCAATACACGAGCAACAGCTCTGGTTGACATTCCTGCTGTCAGCATGCCAATTGCACGCTCCCTCAAATCTTGCAACATCTGTGGCATTGTGCTGTGTGATAAAACTGCACCTTTCAGAGTGGCCTTTTATTGTGGACAGTCTAAGGCACACCTGTGCACTAATCATGGTGTCTAATCAGCATCTTGATATGGCACACCTGTGAGGTGGGATGGATTATCTCAGCAAAGGAGAAGTGCTCACTATCACAGATTTAGACTGGTTTGTGAACAATATTTGAGGGAAATGGTGATATTGTGTATGTGGAAAAAGTTTTAGATCTTTGAGTTCATCTCATACAAAATGGGAGCAAAACCAAAAGTGTTGCGTTTATATATATATAATATATAATATATACTATACATATATATATGTGTGTGGTGTGTTTTTCTCTGGTGATTTTGAATGATGAAACGAGCAGACAGCAGCTGATTCATGCTCTGTTGGCTTATATGAGATATAATGTGAAGATGCTCAGGCTGAAAGAAATACAACTAATTTACTCTTCCTCTTCTGTATAAAACCTGTGTAACCTTGTAGTTTTCTCTGAGTGACACCAGGATGATGCATTCACTTAAAAAATACACATACCACTGAGTGTTTCTCAGATGCCCTCAAAAGTATTGGAACACTTGATATTTCACACATTTTTTATTTTTTATGCCATTTCAAATACAAATAAATAAATACATCTAAAGTTATCTTCCTTAAACTCAAACTGAAAGCAAATGTCTACAGCTTGATATAAATTAATAAAAATATAAAATCCAGCTTCCTGATGAGTGGTGTAGAGGAGGATTTTCTTAAAAAGATCAGCTACAACTTGACAGAAAGTACATCTGAGATGAAAGCTTCGAATTGATGTTTTGGTGAAAGAAGTTTTGTATTTCTTCATAATTGAAATTTGAAATAAATTGTAAATAAAGTCCAAGATAAATTCAGTTCATGTATCCATCCCCTGACTTGTCTGAAGAAAACTGGCAATAAAACTGATTATTTACAGGTATTATCAGGTTTTAGAGATTTGCTTTCAGTTTGAGAAAGATCATTTCAGAAATTTGTTCTTTTTTGTTTTTCCTCATTTAGTCCTTTTTCTGGTTCATTTGGTTCCTGTATTTCATTTCAGTGGGTTAATGATTTTTTTGTCCTTTTGGATTAAGCAGTTTCATTCTTCACGTGCGTTTTCAGTTTGCCCCTCTTGCAGCCTTTTTGGTTATTTTTCTGTTTTTGAATGTCCCCTGAGATTGTTTTGGTGGATTTTTCAGCTTTTGCTTTCTTTTTTTTTACATAATTTGGTGTTTTATGTCATTCCTTTTTGTCTTACCCCTGGCGGTTCTCATAGCTCTGCACTTAGACAAGTCGTTAAATCATGTCCTCTTGGTTTGCTTTGTTAGGTTTACCATTTTTGGTATTCTTTATTTAAGCAGTTATTTCGTTGTAGCCCTTTTGTTAGAATAATTACATTCTTTGGTTATATTAGCATTTCTTTTTGTTGGTTCTGTTTTTCAGTTAAGCACGTTTGTTCCATACAATGGTTTCATGTCAAAGTTCTTTTTTCCTCCCCTACAGATACTTGTTGTTTTTTCAGGGTTTTATATTCTTGTAGAAAGCTGTGTTTGTTCCTTCATAGCTCCATTGTTAAGTTGCTTAGCATAAGTGGACCTCATAGCATTTCTTTTTGTGGATGTTTTCGTTTGGTTTGCTTCATGATTAAGTGGTATGGTTCAACCCAGTGGAATGATATTAGCACAGGTCTTGGTTTATTTTTTTATTTTATGTTAGCTTTTGAGATTTTGTGGATCTTTTGCTTTGGGTTGATTTGGTTTGTGTTTTTTGTGTCATTCATTAGCTCCTCTTCATTTCAGTGTTTTACTTGTTTTATTCTCTTGTTGAATTTTTTGTTTTGTCTATTTCCTCATTTTTGGTGTCCTGGTTCGAAGCAGGTTCGCTGTGCTCACGGCCCCGCTAAGTTGCTTAGCTCCTCTGGCTTGGAGCATTCATGTAAAGCCTTGTGCCATTCTAGGTCTGATTCTAGTACCCCGGGTTGCCCCGCTCCGGTTCCCGGCTGTCCTCCCAGTAGGCCTCCTGACTCGGTTTTTGGCTATTACTGACCACATGGTCACCCCCTCAGACGTCGCCTCTGCTCTCCAGCATGGTGCCCTGGTTAGCCCCTGCTTGTTGCACTGTCGCTCGTCTTTTGGTGAATCTCTGTGTCGGACGCTCCCCTCATCTTTCCTTGGTTACGGGCAGGTTGTGTGGTTTCCCGCTAGTTTTTTTTTGCCTTGTTTCCCTCCTCCTGTCCCCCTCTTGCCCACCTGTAGTCATCTGTGTCTGTGGTTGCCCCTCTCTGGGTCATGTGGGCGGTGGTTTGGTCAGCTGCCGGGGTCAGCTGCTTTGGGTGGGGGGTACTGTCAGGTTTTGGCCCTAACCCCAGGTCATCATGTTTTTCCCTGTCCTTGTCTTTGCCACTTCTTTGATCCTCAGTTTTGATTTTCTATTTGTTGCTTTGTAGTTTCTGTTTTGGTTTTCTGTTTATTATGCATGTTCAGTTATCATACTTTATTCTTGACTCTGTGTTTTATTTTACATGTATTAAGTGTTCTATTTTGTGGTAGTTTTTCTTCAGCTGTGATTTTCCATTTTGTATCTGTATCACTTTAGTCACTAGTAGTTGTTCTGTTTCTGCTTTGCCCGCAGAAGCTTTGGAACATACCATTCAACTTCAGCTTTCACGTCATGAAATATTCGCACCATTGAACTCATAAACATTCATTATTTGTATAACATTGAACTTATTTATAAACCCACGCACATTTTTAATATGTAGATAATTGGCATGTGAATAAGATATGTTCAAACATCTTCAAGCTATGTTACAATTCATTTTATTGTGAACTGCGTGGAATGAAAAACAGGAGAGAGCGTTTGTCTTTTTTGGCACTCTGCCAGTAGGAGGTGCTCTTATTTTTCAGATAAAACAACACAGGGACGGCATCAGACATGATACACTTTCCACTTATGGTGACACTTAACTCAGAGAACCAACTGAACTACAAAAACACAATAAATCAACAACACTAACAACATTTTTAAACTAACATGAACCACAAAAGCAATCTTTAAAACCCAGAACTCCCATAATGCATTGCAGCACAAGAACTTACAGGTTTAGTGACTGGTCTGGCGATTGCTCCAATTTAATTTTGCTGAGTATCATCATTATGACATTTAATTATCTTCACAATTACGCATTTCTTAATGCAGTTATATGATCGGTTGATTTTACTGTTCATTCGTATGTGGGAGTGCAGAGTGCATTTATTTTTTTATTTCTCCTTCCCTTTCTACGACAACCTATCACAGCTCTTACAGGACCACATCATACCTAGCAACGGTTCTAGTTTACTCAGCCATAATAAATGACAATACAATTAAAGATGAGGATGACTGGGAACAAAAGGTTTGTGTCTGCTTTACAAACTTCACTTGAAAAACATCTTCAAAAATTTGAGGACATGGAGTGCTTGGCCGCCACACTTGATCCCACATTCAAACTGGACTGGTGTGTCGCTAAAGAGCACATCCTAATTAAAAATCTCCTCTCTGCAAAAATCGAATCCGCCTCCCCAAAAGTCAATGCCGCCGCTGACATCAGTACCCAGAAAAGGAAATGTCCCAGACTCTTTTCCTACACAGAAAGGCAATCAGCTACTGTGCTATTTGACACAGCCTTGCATGAACTCCTTGCGTACCTGAGTAAACCATGTCTGACAGCAGATGCTGATCCTTTGGTGTTATGGAAAGAAAACCAGAGCAGTTTTCCAAACCTAGCTGCACTTGCCTGCAAATATTTGGCCATACCTGCATCCTCTGCACCTTTTTGAGAGGATCTTTCATGCTGCAGGAAAGATATTCCAGTCATAAAGATGTCATCTCAATCAATGATAACACATTTGAAGAACGTATGACAATTAGATGCAACAATTTTACCCTATAAATTAAGAACTGTAATAAATGATTTACCAGAATTTTGTGTCATTTGTTCATTTTCAAATAAAACGAAAATGACACATTATTCAAAATGCAGAGAATTTGTGTGTAATTTTACAGTTTGTAAAGTATTTTCAGTATTTACACCAAAACCATTGTTAAACGTGACATTCTTCCTGCTACTTGGCTATAACGAATTTCTCTGAATTGTAATGAATTTAATTCCACTTCCTGTAATTCTAATTCAAATTCCAATTCAACATCCTGTGGGGTGGAACCAATTCAATTCAAATTCCAATTCTACAAACGATTTGAATGGAATCACATTTTATTCCGTTCTAAAAAATTTCAAAAGGAACAGGATGTTGTGCATATATGGATGCAAAAATCGATGCAAAAATACTTCCTGCAGGTAAAGAAAGGACAAAAATATGGGAAAATGAAGCAACATTCAGATCACGTATCTGTCAGGCAATTTCATGCTGAAGCTTATACATAATGTTTAGGACCTACCCTTCAGGCTATTGTAATTATTTGATTTGGAATTAATTTATTTCACTGTGAACAGTTATTTACAGTACAGACAGTGGTGGGCACAGTTCAGCTAATCCGATAACAGATAATTATCAAAGGTAATGTTTTTGCTAGTGGATTAGCTTGTCAGATAAGTTTTAAACCATCATCAGACCAATTATCTTCTGTTAAATTTAGTTCACATAACTTTCAATCCATAACTTTTTTTTTTTTTTTTGCTGGTAAAGTGAGCAAAGTTTAACGGTCAAAACAGTGTAAACCCTAAAATCAAACATTTTTGTCCATCTGTTGTGTGTTGGTGGCAGACTGGCTGCCTGATGACATCATCAGGCAGCGCAAGATGTGATTGGCCGGTCGATGCAGGGAGCATTGTGGGTAGTGTAGTTCAGTTTCACTTTGGACATTACACTGTTACTATCCTCTCGATACAAACAAAATGGACTAATTTTAACAATATTTTATTTTATTTCTTTGTGGCTGATGGGATAATTTAATCGCCAAGACTCGGTGGGGGAGAGGAGCTCTCACGCTGTGTAGGGACTTTTCTTCACCATTTAGACACTGTCTTGGATTTAAAAAAAAGTACACAGGAAACAGATAAGAATTAATATTTACTATGGCTCGTGTCTTTTAATTTGCCAATCAATGCATTAATGGGTGTATTTAAGTTGTTTAACCCTCTGGGGTTCGAGGGCTTTTTGTTTTGTTGTGTTTATAAGTGTAATAAAGGTTTACAATCAAACATAAAGTAAAAAGTAAAGCGAAAAATAATTTTCCACACACGTTTATTCAAAACTCACAGCAAAGTATAAACAATTGTTTTACACTTTATAAGGTAATTTGAGGTCTTGTGTGAAAGACTGTACAACAAAAAAGTTCAAGCAATAAACACAAATGCACATTTTGAATAACCTATCAAAATGGTCTATGCGTTTATGCGCCAGTCTGAGGAGCGGCCCCTCTCCCTCACCTCATTGATATGGTAAACAGTGTAATCCAGTAACATTCAAATGCAAACTAGTGGAGCAATCCTGATAGTTACACACTCTTTGTTGAGCATGTGAGATTGTCATGCGAGGCTCTCCATCTGCTTTCACTTTTGCTGTGCGTAATGGCGCCGGGCGCATTGGAGGAGTTAGGGGGCTATTCAAACGGGGCAACTAGTAAGATATCACACCTGAAAATGATCTTTGGTTTATCACGTGAGGTAAATCTGCCCTACGATTGGATTTTGGAAAACCGTGTGATGGTGAACCAATTCCAATTGAACACTCACATTGCGCACGTCATCACACAGCTTCTATGAGGAGTACAAAGATGGCCGACAGTGGATCGAAAGTCCACGGAGTTAACTTTTCAGCAAAAAAAGTAAGTTTCTATCTCATATCATTAAAAAGTTATTTATAATTTAGTAAAGCTTGGTCCCAGCCGTCGTATATGATGGCATCAGCCCCAGAGGGTTAAGCCACAGGGTTCAAAGCGTGTGAAAAAAGCAGCAGGTTTTTAGTTCGTGTATATAATACAGAGATAAACTGTGACTTCTAATACTGTGTTTTACTGCTTTAGTGTTTGGGGTTTTATTTTTATTCATTTATTATCGTGCGTTCTTATGTTTGTGATCCTTGAATTTATCCAGAAGCGAAAAGTGAAAGTGAAACTGGTTTATCAGAAGCCGACAGTGTAATCTGATGTGGCTGCATCCGAATCAATACTAAAAGTTATCGGATATCTGAAATAAATTTCATTTTTAGCAGTTTATTGGTTTAGCGTCATAAAAGATAACTTTTCAGTTATCGGATTAATGGTTATCTAAGCTAACTTTTTGGTTAGCTGTGCCCACCACTGAGTACAGGTTAAAAAGAAACACAATAATATAAGGAGCAAGATAAAAAAAAAAAAAAAAAAATACATGAATTAATTTACTTAGTGCCATTATCATGTTCTTGCTCCAGCATGTCCTGGGTCTTCCCCGGGGTCTCATCTCAATTGGACATGCCTGGAAGACCTCCCTAGGGAGACAACCAGGGGCCATCCTCACTAGTTGCTTGAACCAACTCAGCTGGCTCCTTTCGATGTGAAGCAGCAGCAGCTCTACTCAGAGTCCCTCTCATATCATTGAGCTTCTCACCCTGTTAAGATACCTGATGAAGGAATCTCATTTCAGTACAATAAAAATAAAATAAATAAAATCTTTGAACAGGGAATAAATTGTTGTCCACAAGGAGCTCTATAAACTTATCACAAGAATCCATTTTTTTCCATTGTGGACCTTATAGCTGTCAAAATAATCGGTTGATTTAGACTCAGAAATTGTAGCATCTATGGAGTAAAAAAAAAAAAACATACCATTTCATGTCATCACTGCCACATTTCATTATATATTTATTGATTATTAAGGACCAAGCAAAAGTACTGCAAAAGATCATTATTCTGGAAATCAATAATGATTTCCACACTGGCAGAAAGGTGAGGAATGAATATTTATTTTCTGTAGCTATGCTGCCACTTAAGTCAAACATATTAATTTCTTATATATACTCAACAAAAATATAAACGCAACACTTTTGGTTTGCTCCCATTTTGTATGAGATGAACTCAAAGATCTAAAACTTTTTCCACATACACAATATCACCATTTCCCTCAAATGTTGTTCACAAACCAGTCTAAATCTGTGATAGTGAGCACTTCTCCTTTGCTGAGATAATCCATCCCACCTCACAGGTGTGCCATATCAAGATGCTGATTAGACACCATGATTAGTGCACAGGTGTGCCTTAGACTGCCCACAATAAAAGGCCACTCTGAAAGGTGCAGTTTTGTTTTATTGGGGGGGGATACCAGTCAGTATCTGGTGTGACCACCATTTGCCTCATGCAGTGCAGCACATCTCCTTTGCATAGAGTTGATCAGGTTGTCAATTGTTGCCTGTGGAATGTTGGTCCACTCCTTTTCAAGCCAGCGAATGTGAGCATTTGCCCACTCAAGTCGGTTACGACGACGAACTGGAGTCAGGTCGAGACCCCGATGAGGACGACGAGCATGCAGATGAGCTTCCCTGAGACGGTTTCTGACCGTTTCTGCAGAAATTCTTTGGTTATGCAAACCGATTGTTTCAGCAGCTGTCCGAGTGGCTGGTCTCAGACGATCTTGGAGGTGAACATGCTGGATGTGGAGGTCCTGGGCTGGTGTGGTTACACGTGGTCTGCGGTTGTGAGGCTGGTTGGTTGTACTGTCAAATTCTCTGAAACGCCTTTGGAGACGGCTTATGGTAGAGAAATGAACATTCAATACACGAGCAACAGCTCTGGTTGACATTCCTGCTGTCAGCATGCCAATTGCACGCTCCCTCAAATCTTGCGACATCTGTGGCATTGTGCTGTGTGATAAAACTGCACCTTTCAGAGTGGCCTTTTATTGTGGGCAGTCTAAGGCACACCTGTGCACTAATCATGGTGTCTAATCAGCATCTTGATATGGCACACCTGTGAGGTGGGATGGATTATCTCAGCAAAGGAGAAGTGCTCACTATCACAGATTTAGACTGGTTTGTGAACAATTTGAGGGAAATGGTGATATTGTGTATGTGGAAAAAGTTTTAGATCTTTGAGTTCATCTCATACAAAATGGGAGCAAAACCAAAAGTGTTGCGTTTATATTTTTGTTGAGTGTAATTAATTTGCTTTAATAACTCCTATGGAATTATCTATCACAGAACTCTGAGATGTGATTTATTTTTCCAACATAAAAGCAAATTATGTAAATAGGTTTTCATATGTTTTCTAGCTAAAAATTAACCCAATTGGGTGATGATAAGACAGATATGACTGAGTTTTCATGCAGATACGATAACATAGCATCCAACGGAACGAGAAAGGAAACAATATGGTTTCAAAATCCTAGTTGTCCCCATTCTCAGTATGTAGGCAGGCCAGCATTGGTACTAACGCCCTTCTTAAAGGTGGAGACATCTTGAGCAGCAATTGCTCTCCATTATAAATAACAGGGACGAGGGGTGCCGAAAAAGGGGTGAATAAGGAGAAGGATTCTAGGGGACCATGAGTCACAGGGGCTCAGAGAGGCCCCAAATACAATTGTAATGCTGACAAATTAATATGGGGGTGGCCCAGTAAGATTTCTTTTCATGGGGCCCAATATTTCTAGCAACACCCTCGACAGTTGTTTCTTCATTATTATTATTATTATTTATTTATTTATTTTTATTTTTTTTTAAGAAAGATCCTCTCAGCATCTATGAGGTACATTATCTTTGATTACATGTGTTAGCTGCAATGATGTTGTTGTTAAACACAGATTACATTAAAATATTGAGCTGATCCCACAAGAACCTTACCTGAAGACCTTGTGAAGACCTTGTTGGCATGCAGACATTTATTTATTGATTTATTTTTTTGTGGTTTTTTGCGGGGGTGTAAAGTTGTGTGTGTACAACTGACTGTTATCTGAAATGATGCCCCGGTCGCAAGCACAGCTGGCATTTTTGTCCGTCCCACTTGGTGAAGTACGAGTGGAATAACATCAACTAAATCCCACCTGTGATCTGCAGCTGTAAATCTCAGCTTCGGTGTTGAAATTCACTGCAGCGTAGTAATTTTATTTCCGTTGGGCGCCAGTGTTAGGGTCCCAGCATAGCAGTATTTACTGACCTGGCTGAATGTACAGATGCTCACTTGGTCAGTCTCATGTGGTACAGTCAGTACACTGAGCTAACTACAACAGTGGATGCCTGTCTTTGTTTCAGATAATTACATGACTATTTTAACTTAACCATGAGAAGACTTCTATTCCCACAGAGGTTCAAAAACTGGCACACAAAGCCAGCAATATTAGATATTTCATTCATGTATTTGGTTTGTTTCAAAAATACATACACGATGAGGTAGTTTCCCACAGAATTCTGTTACAGCTTCCATGTGTTTTGGATGGTGCCACTACAAACATCATTGTAGCTCAGCGCAGTCAGGTGACTGGCTTGGCATGAATCACTTCAAAGACTCTTTCATTACTTTGCAAGTTCAGTGGCTCCCCGTGAGAGAACAAAAACACCATCCTTCTCTTGTACTACATCACAGACCTCCATTGTCTGTTCACCCCCAAAAAACATGAGAAATGGAGGTTTGAGGGCTCAGTGTTTGCAGCCCTTACCAGCCTTGCTGTAAAGTTCTAATCTGAAATATGTATTTATATAGTAAATAATTACCAGAATAAGTATATTTACATTACATATTAAATTGTTGTATACAGAAATGTAGCGTATATCTTCAATGATGTAAGCCGAGACAAACCTGTTACAAAAAACAAATTCATAACAAAGGGAATATTAACAGAACTCCTCATTCCAAGGACAATTAAAGCTGAACAAACTTAAGGGCCCCTTCATGCTGGACAACACATACCATGCCATGAAGGATATCACCTGACAACACTCCACCGTGAGGCGCATGCATGGGCATGCTGTCCTCACATGGAAATACATGTCGCCTTTGCAATGGGCAGGGGCGACCCCATCAGCACGCACATCGGCAGGCTGCCCTGTCTGATCATGTGAACGCTCAGCTGGCGATCCGACTGTCACGTCCACCACGTGAGCTGTAGTCCACATGACGCGATATCCTTCATCGTGCCACTCACTGGACGTGCGCCATGTGTGTTTTTTCCCCCCACAGCAGCGGCGTGATGTGGTGTCACACTTTCTAGGTGTTTGCACTGTGTTCGTGCATGCGCACCTATCCGGTTTGTTGCTTGCTCGACTGTTTATTGACTGGTTCCTGCTTCTTTTGCCCAACTTCGTGTTATGTGTGAAGGGGCCATAAAATGAGAGAGGAATACCAGAGCCTAAGAGTAAGAGCAAATAACACATCTTGTAATGGGGTAAAGCTCTCTTTTTCAAATGTCATTCTCTTCCGGCTTCACATTTCACACATTTATATCTCATCATATGCAACTGCATTTGTGTTCATCTTCATCCCAAATTTGTAGTGTATGTGGATCAATGGGTTGATGTGATCGAAGGCCAAGCAGTTGAAACTCAGCTACATTTGGCCTTTCAACCCACAGACCCTTTGGCTTGGGAGCAGAGTGGATTAGTGGTTATTACTAATGCCTCACAGCAAGAAGGTTGTGGGATCACTGCCTGCCCTTTCTGCATGGCATTTGCATGTGTCTGTGTGGGTTTCCTTTGGGCACTCCGGTTTCCTTCCACAATAAAAAACAAGGGTAATTTAGGGTCTGCTCCTTTCTTTGGCCCAGACCAAGGCAGAGTCTCTCCATCTGGAGTTGGTCCCCGGCTGCTGGACTGTGGCTGCCCACTTCTCTAATGGTTGTGTGTCTAACTGTAATTAAGATGGGTTAAATGCAGAGGATAAATTTCATTGTATGTATGTATATATGTATATTAAGGTGCATCAAATTTGAATATTTCAAAATATCAATTTGGCTGACATTGCATTTTGTTGTAATTAACATAAAAATGACTCGTGCAAAGTTTTGACAAATTCCATTGAGATTTAGGGGTGCCACTTAACACATGAGCTTTTGTGAAATTTTGAAAAATGTGCAATTTTTTGTCTAATTGTCAAAAGGTTGACCTGAAAATGTTGAGTGCAGTGAACTTTTATAGAGTAACATGTTCTATAGGGCTATCAAAGTAAAAGTTATTTGTTTGCCCATTGGGCAACTTGACATTTCTCAGAATTCAACTTTTAAGATTCTCCATTAATTTGTCCTATAGACAAAATGAATGGAGGTCAATGGGACATGTTCATGTGGCCTTACCCTGAGTTTTGTGCAGCAGTGATGGATGTCGGACACACATATAAAGTTTAATTGACTTTATTGTTAAACACAAGGGGCGATACTGACACACTGACAAGAACAAACCCTCTCTAGTGGCTAACTCACTGGCAACTAATAGGACGTAATGGTAAGAGGTAACACTAACTGACTTCAAACTTAATTGCTCAGTCTGTGCCAGAGTCTGCTCCACTGACATCACCAGGGAGAAAGAAAGAGGAAATGGAACCTGAAGTTTGAACCTAGCCAGTGCGTCTCCCCCCAGATATGTCTCCCCACTCACCACCCAGAGTAACCATCCTATTTAGGGATTAGCTTACTTTTGCAGCAGTGAAGGTTTGGCTGTTGGCTGTGGGCATGTTCAACTGCCTGCAGCACATTTTGTAGGTGCTGCGCCTTCCTGGCCACTGCGACGAAGTCAGACATGAGCTTGACGCCACGCTCAGTACAGTCATTGAGCACGTTCATTGCACATACATTGACTTCACTTTTTTGAACGTAGCACTGGTCGCCCATTCCTTCACATCGAGAGATAAATTCTGGATCAATGTGCAGCTGATGCATCCAAAACCAGCAATCCTTATTGGTGAGGGCAGCCAAGCTGGTGGTTGGCAAGAGGGTGGAGAACTTTGGCTTCCCAAAGCCAGTGCCAAAGCGCTGATCAGGGATGTGCATGGGGAGATCAGCAGGCTTGTGCTCCAAGATCGCACTGGCAGGTGCACACTTGTCATCCTTGGGCACCTTGCTGCTGAAGAGAGTCAGGGGTAGCATCTCACCTGTCAGGCACCGGCGATGCCTCTCCAGTGCCTTGATCGCTGATGCTGTAATGCCCTCATCTCCAGCATTGTATGTCTGCAGGTGGTGGTAGAGTGTCATGTCATTCAAGGCAGCATCTACAGCTTTCTTGCAGGTCAACCACCACTTCCATAGATGTGTGTGATGAAAATGGCAAATGCCTGAATCTTTGGCACCTGCTGCCATGTGGTGATTATGGCCTGGGGAAGCAATGTGATGTGCTGCTCCATCAAAGCTAGCTTGAGAGTATAGAGCAGCTTGGCCATCCATTGTGCCTTGTGGAGCACTCTCGGTTGTTGGAAGGTCACTGCAGTCTGCTCTTCACCATCTGCATCCAGAAACATAAAACACAGCTGCACAAACTCACTGTAGTCACCTCGCTTGTGGTCAGTCACTTCTTTTGCGCACTTGCCAAGTACAGCATGTAACTTGCCCAGGAGTGGTTGCTCAGTGTTGCCAGCAGTGTAGTGGGACCATTTTCTGCTGGATTCTTGTGGTAACAGGATCCATTTCTCTCCGGCAAATGTGATGACTCAACCTTCAGGTCTGTGAAAACCTGGTTCAGGAGGACCTCGCCAATGTGGTGACAACACCCAGACCAAAGTGTAACCCAGATGGAAAAATAATTATAAATAATATTTTATACATATAATATAAATATTTATTTTCCACCTATCTTAATGATTAATTTATATAATTGCTAATAATAATATATTTTAATAAACAAATATTAAACTCTTTTATCTACCTGTGTGTCAGTCTGTTCACATGACCATTATGCTGTCACATGAGCACGCGCCACCAATCGCGTCACTTGTCAGGCTTGTTACACACTCTGGCGCGGGTTAGCATTCAGACATGCGTGGGGAAGCCCATTGGCCAGCAGTCACAGGTTAGTCAAACACTTATTTTCACTCAAATAACTGCTTTCATATTCTGCTCTTCACGCGAATCATTATACTCTTTTAGTCCTCCTCTACCACAGAAATTGGAGCCGCTTTGGTGTTGCGTGGGAGATAGTGAAAGGAATTGGTGAGTCTGTCTGTTTGTTTGTTTGTTAGCATTAGCAAAATTAGCATTTTGTCCCAGACTTTTCAATGGACCGTCTACGTAGCATCTAGCCTTTTATAATGCTAATGTTGTCATGTATTTGAGTGGTTCACGCCATAGCAATTGAATGTGTTTCAGTATTGAATGTGTCTATTCAGGAATTATTTATTTTGGGTTTGCAAAACTATTGTATGTGACGGCTCCCTGCCATCTTAATGTATTTGTGTGTATAACGTCTGTTGTGTGTCCTGAGGTCTCGGGCACCTGGGAGGCGCTGATTGGGCTTCCTGCCTGGAGTATAAAAGGAGGGGTTTTTGGCTGTTTTGGTCTCTGCCTCCTCCTCCTCCCTCCTCTGGATTTTAGCTTGGGGAGCAGCTGCGTCAGGTCCCAGTCCTGGTCCCGGTTTTGGCGCTGGCTCTTGGTCCTGGTCTGGGTTCATCGTGCCATGCCCTCGTTGTTTGTTTCTTTTTGTTTTATCTTTTTATTTTATAATAAAGTTTCTTCCTACTAAGGGTTTTAAAGATTTGCACTTCCGTGTGGTCCTCAGTTTTCTGTTGTGGCTTTTGAGCCGGGCTGAAACAAAAATGGGGGCTCGTCCGGGATTTGAACCCGGGACCTCTCTTGGGACCTTTTGAACCAGGCCATAACATGTAACTAAGCTGATCTTGTAAATTTCACCAATGGTAGTGTATTATATTTACAGTAGTGTTCAGAATAACAGTAGTGCTATGTGACTAAAAACATTAATCCAGGTTTTGAGTATATTTCTTATTGTTACATGGGAAACAAGGTACCAGTAGATTCAGCAGATTCTCACAAATCCAACAAGACCAAGCATTCATGATATGCACACTCTTAAGGCTATGAAATTGGGCTATTAGTAAAAAAAAAAATAGAAAAGGGGGTGTTCACAACACCGCTGTTGATGCTACAAACTCAAAACTGTTATGTTCAAACTGCTTTTTTAGCAATCCTGTGAATCACTAAACTAGTATTTAGTTGTATAACCACAGTTTTTCATGATTTCTTTACATCTGCGAGGCATTAATTTTGTTGGTTTGGAACCAAGATTTTGCTCATTTACTAGTGTGCTTGGGGTCATTGTCTTGTTGAAACACCCATTTCAAGGGCATGTCCTCTTCAGCATAAGGCAACATGACCTCTTCAAGTATTTTGACATATCCAAACTGATCCATGATACCTGGTATGCGATATATAGGCCCAACACCATAGTAGGAGAAACATGCCCATATCATGATGCTTGCACCACCATGCTTTATTGTCTTCACTGTGAACTGTGGCTTGAATTCAGAGTTTGGGGGTTGTCTCACAAACTGTCTGTGGCACTTGAATTCAATACTTATTGTCATTGCCATAATAACAACAGTTATAAATGACACGAAATTTCAATGGAGCCTCAAACAACGGCATAGTAGCTTATTCATGACATAATAACTTATTCGTGGGTATGAATATGTTTGTAAACCTTCATTATTAAGTAAGGCACAGAGAGACAGTTCAGCATCTTAGTGCACAGTAGAACAGAGTAAAGTGCGTATATGTAACGGGAGGGGGGGGGGTCCCAGTAAACAGGGATGTTGGGGAGTGTCGAGTGGCTGCTGCAGCAATGCAAAGACCAATTCACAGTTATTGTAATGGTGGGATGTGACGTGTAGTGATGGCGGGCGATGACAGAGAAGGAAGGGGAGGGAGAGACTGCAGGTTTAGCAGCCTCACAGCCTGGCAATACAGACTGCAGGCCATTCTAGAGGTTCTAGCATGTGTGGACCTATATCTTCTCCCTGAAGGTAACAGGTGGAATAGGTCATGTGCAGGATGGTAACTGTCCCGAAGGATGTTGTACACTCGTCTAAGGCAGCGGCTGGTGTAGAGTGTCCTGATCTCCAGGAGGGTAGTCCCGATGATCTTCCCTGCTGTCCTCACCACTCGCTGGAGAGCCTGCTGGTCAGCCTTAGTGCAGCTGGAGAACCACACTAAAAATCCGTAGGTTAGCACACTGCTGATAGCACAGTTGTAGAAGTTAGTCATTAGCTGCTGAGGAATTTTGGCACATTTTAGTTTCCTCAGAAAGAAGAGGCGTTGTTGGCCTTTCCTACAACTGCACCTGTGTTACTGTCCCAGGACAGATCCTCTGTCTCTGTCAGGCCTAGGAATTTGAATTGGAGACCCTTTCCACAGTTTTCACCCGCCGATGGAGAGTGGAGAGTGAGTGCGTTGACCTTTTTTGCGAAAATCCACAATTATTTCTTTGGTTTTCCTTAATGTTCAAAACCAGGTTATGATTGTCACACCATCATGCCAGTTGTTGCACCTCATCTCTGCATGCTGCCTCATTGTTGTTGTTAATAAGTCCTACCACTGTGGTGTCATCAGCATACTTAACAATGAGGTTCGATGGAAAAGAAGCTGAGCAGTCATGTGTGAGAAGAGTATAGAGTGCTGGGCTGAGCACACAGCCCTGTGGGGCCCCTGTACTGATGGAGATGGTGGAGGAGGTGTGCTTGTCCATCCATACACATTGTGTATGGTTTGTTAGAAAGTCCAGAATCCAGTTGCATAGAGTGGTGTTCAGTCCAAGATTGTAAAGTTTGAGTATAAGTTGGTTTGGCCGTATCGTATTAAAGGCTGAACTGAAGTCAACAAAGAGCAGCCTCGCATATGTGTTCTTGAGCTCCAGGTGTTCTAAGAGTTTGTGGAGCACAAAAGCGATGGCATCTTCTGTTGATCTATTTCTCCTATATGCAAACTGGTATGGGTCAAGTGTTGGTGGTATTGATTTCTGTATGTGACTTGGACCCAAAAAGAACAATTTTACTCGCATCAGTCCACAAAATATTCTTCCATTTCTCTTTAGGCCAGTTGATGTGTTCTTTGGCAAATTGTAACCTCTTCTGCACGTCTTTAACAGAGTGACTATGCGGGGGATTCTTGCAAATAAATTAGCTTCACACAGGCATCTTCTAACTGTCACAGCACTTACAAGTAACTCCAGACTATCTTTGATCATCCTGGAGCTGATCAGTGGGTGAGCCTTTGCCATTCTGGTTATTCTTCTATCCATTTTGATGGTTGTTTTCCATTTTCTTCCACGCGTCTCTGTGTTTTTGTCCATTTTAAAGCATTGGAGATCATTGTAGATGAACAGCCTATAATTTCATGCACCTGCGTATAAGTTTTCCACTCTCCAATCAACTTTTTAATCAAACTACGCTGTTCTTCTGAACAATGTCTTGAATGTCCCATTTTCCTCAGGCTTTCAAAGAGAAAAGCATGTTCAACAGGTGCTGGCTTCATCCTTAAATAGAGGACACCTGATTCACACCTGTTTGTTCCACAAAATTGACAAACTCACTGACTGAATGCCACACTACTATTGTTGTGAACTCCCCCTTTTCTATTGTTTTTTTTTACTAATAGCCCAATTTCATAGCCTTAAGAGTGTGCATATCATGAATGCTTGGTCTTGTTGGATTTGTGAGAATCTATTGAATCTACTGGTACCTTGTTTCCCATGTAACAATAAGAAATATACTCAAAACCTGATTAATCTTTTTAGTCACATAGCGCTACTATTATTCTGAACACTACTGTATTTCATTCACTCTGTTGAGAAGAGCTATTTATAACTTATGACATTATATTTATTTTCCCTATTGTTGTTTATGGGGTAATATTGTGAACTTTGATTGTGTACACATAATGAAATATTACTAGCTAGTGGATTTTTAATTTATAATGTTACTTATACATGGTCCTGTTTACACCATACAGGCCAGGTTTACCAGGGTTGGTAACCGATGGCGAGCTGAGCATTCCGAACTGGAGCTTGAATCTGTCTATGCCCATGGTCAGGGTAGGAGGCTGTGGGTTGTTACCTGTTCACCCCACCACTCTCAGTCACACGCTGCACAATAAACACTATGGACATTTAAACCGGATTTCCTATGTACATTTAAAGAACTCTCTTTTGTGCAATAAAACATCTGTGTGTGAGAGGAACCAGACTTGGTGCCCACATTGTATTGCCCCTTGTGTTTAACAATAAAGTCCATCAAACTTTATATGTGTGTCCGACATCCATCACTGCTGCACAAAACTCAGGGTAAGGCCACGTGTACATGTCCCATTGACCTCCATTCATTTTGTCTATAGGACAAATGAATGGAGAATCTTGAAAGTTGAATTATGAGAAATGCCCAAGTTGCCCAAAGGACAAACAAAGAACTTTACTTTGATAAGCCTATAGAACATGTTACTGTGTAAAAGTTCACTGTATTCAACATGTCCAGGTCAACCTTTTGGCAATTAAACTAGAAATATACTAAAAATTGCACATTTTTTGCAATTTCACAAAAGTCAGTGTGTTAGGTGGCACCCCTAAATATCAATGGAATTCCTCAAAACTTTGCAAAAGTCATTTATGTTAATTGGAACAAATTGCAATGCCAGCCAAATTGATATTTTGAAATTAAAATTTCCCATTCAAATTTGATGAACCCTAATGAAAATATGTAGAGTGACAATAAAGGCTCTTCTTCTTCAAACGCAATTATTAAGCCAATAATAATAACTATTATTAAATAATGGTATTTTTCAAAGTTTTGGAATGAGATTGTTGTTGTTATTATTATTATTATTATTAGTTGAAAAAAAAATCTTTAAAATGGCTTCAAAAGTGGCAGCCCCTGCACCTAAAGCCTGCAGAGTGTATGTGCAGAGAAAAGAGTTTGCTGTCTGTTCTTATCAACTTCACGCTCTCAAACAGCGACACAGATTATCTTAAATTGATTAATTGTGTATTTTACATGAAGCAGTGTGCTTGTATATTAAAAAAAAAAAAAAAAAAGCAGACAGCGCTGAGTCGACCCCCTGGAGCGAAAGGACGCACACTTTAAGTCCCACACGAGGCTCTTTTTCACAGGCTACAGTCACAACATGCACAACGTGCATGTGCTGTCGGGAAAGCACCAAAACCCACAATGACCTACACACAGAAAAAAACTTTTTCACCACTTTAGAAAGAAAACTTGGACTTGTCTGATTCAGGCAAGGATATAAATGATCTGTGCTGCCCAATCACATTGTTTTACTTGCCCTGGACAAATGGATAAGCTTTATTTATTTATTTATTTTGAGGGCTTGCAGCAGCGCCCTTCCAGTAAGTGGTGCCCTCGGTGAGTGTCTATATGGCCTATGCAAAAATCTGGCTCCGAATATGGGGTTGGTCTACCAGAGTGAGCAGAATTCTGGGAGGGAACGTTGCAGATCGGTGATGTTTGCACATGTAACATGATTTATCAAGGTCATTTTCTGAGTTTGAACCTTGGTATTAACGTATTGCACTTAATTTTCAATTTATTTTCAATTTATTTTCCTTTATATAGCGCCAAATCACAACAGAGTTGCCTCAAGGCACTTCACACAGGTAAGGTCTAACCTTACCAAACCCCAGAGCAACGGTGGTAAGGAAAAACTCCCTCTGAGGAAGAAACCTCAAGCAGACCAGCCTCAAAGGGGTGACACTCTGCTTGGGCCACGCAACAAACATAAATTACAGAAACAATTCACAGAACAATTCACGGACGAATATACAAGGATTGCTGTTGGTGCACAGGACAGGAGGGTCGCCAACACAAACACAACTCCCATCTCTGGATGGAGCTGCACCTTAAACAGAGAAAAACAGAATCAGGCATCAGAAAGACAAAAAAATACTTTATAATTTGCCAGCATTAATCAACAAGAAAAACAATCAATCAATCAATCAATCAATTTTTTTATATAGCGCCAAATCACAACAAACAGTTGCCCCAAGGCGCTTTATATTGTAAGGCAAGGCCATACAATAATTATGTAAAACCCCAACGGTCAAAACGACCCCCTGTGAGCAAGCACTTGCCTACAGTGGGAAGGAAAAACTCCCTTTTAACAGGAAGAAACCTCCAGCAGAACCAGGCTCAGGGAGGGGCAGTCTTCTGCTGGGACTGGTTGGGGCTGAGGGAGAGAACCAGGAAAAAGACATGCTGTGGAGGGGAGCAGAGATCGATCACTAATGATTAAATCCAGAGTGGTGCATACAGAGCAAAAAGAGAAAGAAACAGTGCATCATGGGAACCCCCCAGCAGTCTACGTCTAAATCAACAATTTGTTTAACAGAAGGAATACTAAGGTGATCGCCTGCCGCTAGCCCTAAGCTTCACTAAAAGACCCAGAATTTAGGTGAAGTTGAGGCCGCAGCCTGCTCCAATTACTAATAACATGAATTAAAAGAGTAAAAAGCGTAAAACAAAACTGTCCCAGTATGCTAGCCATATGAAAGGGAAAAGAAGTGCGTCTTAAGTCTGGACTCGAAAGTCTCCACAGAATCTGAATGTTTTATTGACACAGGGAGACCATTCCACAGAACAGGGGCACGATAAGAGAAAGCTCTGTGACCCGCAAATTTCTTACTCACCCTAGGGACACAAAGTAGTCCTGCACTCTGAGAACGTAAAGCCCGGGCCGGTACGTAAGGTTTAATTAGGTCAGCTAGGTAGGGAGGTGCCAGTCCATGAATAATTTTATAGGTTAGTAGCAGAACCTTAAAATCTGATCTCAGTGGGACAGGAAGCCAGTGAAGAGACGCGAAAATGGGTGTAATGTGGTTGAACTTTCTGCTTCGTGTCAAACGTCTGGCTGCAGCATTTTGAACCAATTGGAGACCCCTAATGCTAGACTGCGGTAAACCAGAAAATAGAACATTGCAGTAGTCCAATCTAGAAGAGATGAACGCATGGATCAGGGTCTCAGCATCAGCCTTAGACAGGATGGGATGAATCTTTACTATATTTTGCAGGTGGAAGAAAGCAGTCCTAGTAATATTTCTAATATGGAGGCCAAAGGACAACGAAGGATCAAAAATTACCCCAAGGTTCCTCACTTTGTCAGTGTGATGTATGACACACGAGCCTAGGCTGAGTGAGTAACAAAGGTACATAGCAGCAAGTAGCTGCTAAGAAGAGAAGCTAAAGCCAAAAGAAATATAATACCATGAGTAACCAAGCCTCAAGTATTTAGACATCTCGATGACAAGTGCGGGTAAAATGGAAAATCAAATCAAATCAATTTTATTTATATAGCGCCAAATCACAACAAACAGTTGCCCCAAGGTGCTTTATATTGTAAGGCAAAGCCATACAATAATTACGGAAAAACCTCAACGGTCAAAACGACCCCCTGTGACCAAGCACTTGGTGACAGTGGGAAGGAAAAACTCGCTTTTAACAGGAAGGAACCTCCAGCAGAACCAGGCTCAGGGAGGGGCAGTCTTCTGCTGGGACTGGATGGGGCTGAGGGAGAGAACCAGGAAAAAGAGATGCTGTGGAAGAGAGCAGATTAAATGCACTCTGCATTTAATCATTAGTGATTAAATGCAGAGTGGTGCATACAGAGCAAAAGAGAAAGAAACACTCAGTGCATCATGGGAACCCCCCAGCAGTCTAAGTCTATAGCAGCATAACTAAGGGATGGTTCAGGGTCACCTGATCCAGCCCTAAGTATAAGCTTTAGCAAAAAGGAAAGTTTTAAGCCTAATCTTAAAAGTAGAGAGGGTGTCTGTCTCCCTGATCTGAATTGGGAGCTGGTTCCACAGGAGAGGAGCCTGAAAGCTGAAGGTTCTGCCTCCCATTCTACTCTTACAAACCCTAGAAACTACAAGTAAGCCTGCAGTCTGAGAGCGAAGCACTCTATTGGGGTGATATGGTACTATGAGGTCCCTAAGATAAGATGGGACCTGATTATTCAAAACCTTATAAGTAAGAAGAAGAATTTTAAATTCTATTCTAGAATTAACAGGAAGCCATGAAGAGAGGCCAATATGGGTGAGATATGATCTCTCCTTCTAGTCCCTGTCAGTACTCTAGCTGCAGCATTTTGAATTAACTGAAGGCTTTTCAGGGAACTTTTAGGACAACCTGATAATAATGAATTACAATAGTCCAGCCTAGAGGAAATAAATGCATGAATTAGTTTTTCAGCATCACTCTGAGACAAGACTTTTCAAATTTTAGAGATATTGCGTAAATGCAAAAAGCAGTCCTACATAGTTGTTAATATGCGCATTGAATGACATATCCTGATCAAAAATGACTCCAAGATTTCTCACAGTATTACTAGAGGTCAGGGTAATGCCATCCAGAGTAAGGATCTGGTTAGACACTATGTTTCTAAGATTTGTGGGGCCAAGTACAATAACTTCAGTTTTATCTGAGTTTAAAAGCAGGAAATTAGAGGTCATCCATGTCTTTATGTCTGTAAGACAATCCCGCAGTTTAGCTAATTGGTGTGTGTCCTCTGGCTTCATGGATAGATAAAGCTGGGTATCATCTGCATAACAATGAAAATTTAAGCAATGCTATCTAATAATACTGCCTAAGGGAACATGTATAAAGTGAATAAAATTGGTCCTAGCACAAAACCTTGTGGAACTCCATAATTGACATTAGTCTGTGAAGAAGATTCCCCATTTACATGAACAAATTGTAATCTATTAGATAAATATGATTCAAACCACCGCAGCGCAGTGCCTTTAATACCTATGGCATGCTCTAATCTCTGTAATAAAATTTTATGGTCAACAGTATCAAAATCAGCACTGAGATCTAACAGAACAAGCACAGAGATGAGTCCACTGTCTGAGGCCATAAGAAGATCATTTGTAACCTTCACTAATGCTGTTTCTGTACTATGATGAATTCTAAAACCTGACTGAAACTCTTCAAATAGACCATTCCTCTGCAGGTGATCAGTTAGCTGTTTTACAACTACCCTCTCAGAATCTTTGAGAGAAAAGGAAGGTTGGAGATTGGCCTATAATTAGCTAAGATAGCTGGGTCAAGTGATGGCTTTTTAAGTAATGGTTTAATTACTGCCACCTTAAAAGCCTGTGGTACATAGCCAACTAACAAAGATAGATTGATCATATTTAAGATTGAAGCATTAAATAATGGTAGGGCTTCCTTGAGCAGCCTGGTAGGAATGGGGTCTAATAAACATGTTGATGGTTTGGATGAAGTAACTAATGAAAATAACTCAGACAGAACAATCGGAGAGAAAGACTCTAACCAAATACCAGCATCACTGAAAGCAGCCAAAGATAACGATATGTCTTTGGGATGGTTATGAGTAATTTTTTCTCTAATAGTTAAAATTTTATTAGCAAAGAAAGTCATGAAGTCATTACTAGTTAAAGTTAAAGGAATACTCGGCTCAATAGAGCTCTGACTCTTTGTCTTCTAAATTAGTGAGACACCATTTCCTCTCCAACTTACAGGTTATCTGCTTTAAGCTGCGAGTTTGTGAGTTATGCCACAGAGACAGGCACTTCTGATTTAAGACTCTCTTTTTCAGAGGAGCTACAGCATCCAAAATTGTCTTCAATGAGGATGTAAAACTACTGACGAGTTTAGGTCGCTACTCTGCACTGTGTTGGTATATGGCATTGGAGAACATAAAGAAGGAATCATATCCTTAAACCTAGTTACAGCGCTTTCTGAAAGACTTCTACTGTAATGAAACTTATTCCCCACTGCTGGGTAGTCCATCAGAGTAAATGTAAATGTTATTAAGAAATGATCAGACAGAAGGGGGTTTTCAGGGAATACTGTTAAGTCTTCAGTTTCCATACCATAAGTCAGAACAAGATCTAAGATATGATTATGTCATTCTCAGCATATGTGTGGATGTTAAAATCGCCCACTATAATTATCTTATCTGAGCTAAGCACTAAATCAGACAAAAGGTCCGAAAATTCACAGAGAAACTCACAGTAACGACCAGGTGGACAATAGATAACAACAAATAAAACTGGTTTTTGGGACTTCCAATTTGGATGGACAAGACTAAGAGTCAAGCTTTCAAATGAATTAAAGCTCTGTCTGGGTTTTTGATTAATTAATAAGCTGGAATGGAAGATTGCTGCTAATCCTTCGCCTCGGCCTGTGCTACAAGCATTCTGGCAGTTAGTGTGACTCGGGGGTGTTGACTCATTTAAACTAACATATTCATCCTGCTGTAACCAGGTTTCTGTAAGGCAGAATAAATCAATATGTTGATCAATTATTATATCATTTACTAACAGGGACTTAAAAGAGAGAGACCTAATGTTTAATAGACCACATTTAACTGTTTTAGTCTGTGGTGCAGTTGAAGGTGCTATATTATTTTTTTCTTTTTGAATTTTTATGCTTAAATAGATTTTTACTGGTTATTGGTGGTCTGGGAGCAGGCACCGTCTCTACGGGGATGGGGTAATGAGGGGATGGCAGGGGGAGAGAAGCTGCAGAGAGGTGTGTAAGACTACAACTCTGCTTCCTGGTCCCAACCCTGGATAGTCACGGTTTGGAGGATTTAAGAAAATTAGCCAGATTTCTAGAAATGAGAGCTGCTCCATCCAAAGTGGGATGGATGCCATCTCTCCTAACAAGACCAGGTTTTCCCCAGAAGCTTTGCCAATTATCTATGAAGCCCACCTCATTTTTTGGACACCACTCAGACAGCCAGCAATTCAAGGAGAACATGCGGCTAAACATGTCACTCCCGGTCCGACTGGGGAGGGGCCCAGAGAAAACTACAGAGTCCGACATTGTTTTTGCAAAGTTACACACCGATTCAATGTTAATTTTAGTGACATCCAGTTGGCGTAACCGGGTGTCATTACTGCCGACGTGAACTACAATCTTACCAAATTTACGCTTAGCCTTAGCCAGCAGTTTCAAATTTCCTTCAATGTCACCTGCTCTGGCTCCCGGAAGACAATTGAATATGGTTGCTGGTGTCGCTAACTTCACATTTCTCAAAACAGAGTCGCCAATAACCAGAGTTTGATCCTCAGTGGGTGTGTCGCCGAGTGGGGAAAAATGGTTAGAAATGTGAACGGGTTGGCGGTGTACAGGGGGCTTCTGTTTAAGGCTATGCTTCCTCCTCACAGTCACCCAGTCGGCCTGCTTTCCCGGCTGCTCGGGATCTGCTGGAGGGGAACTAACGGCGGCTAAGCTACCTTGGTCTGCACCAACTACAGGGGCCTGGCTAGCTGTAGAATTTTCCACGGTGCGGAGCCGAGTCTCCAATTCGCCCAGCCTGGCCTCCAAAGCTACGAATAAGCTACACTTATTACAAGTACCATTACTGCTAAAGGAGACCGAGGAATAACTAAACATTTCACACCCAGAGCAGAAAAGTGCGGGAGAGACAGGAGAAGCCGCCATGCTAAACCGGCTAAGAGCTAGTAGCTGCGCTAAGCTAGCGGATTCCTAAAAACACACAAAGTGAGTAATGTGTTAATAATTTAGAGGTGATTCAGCAGAGGGAGTGCTTTAGTTAAGGCACGTGAAGATTACACTGTGAAACAAATCGTTATCTAGATCAATCTAACTGCGCAGATTAAACAGCTAACAGATACAGCAAAACACCGCTGTGCTCCGGAACAGGAAGTGATACAATACCGCAGTGAGAGCCAACCACCAGTAGAGGCAAGCAAGAGTCAGCCAGAAATGAATCTGAAATTGAAAATGAAATTAAAATTGATAGAGGGATTGGAGTTGTGTCTGACTTTCTGCAGATTCTTTACTAGCTTATCATGGTAAAGAACAAGTTGAACCAGAAGGTTAGGCTCTCGATTAACCAGTCGATTTTTAAATTTTCAATTTCAATTTATTTTCGTTTATATAGCACCAAATTTTTGCTCCTATCCTCACCTATCATAAACTGTTGGTAATGACTGAAAGAAAACGGTCATGGATAAGTAGCAGAAATGAGGTTCCATTGGGTATCTGGGCTTACACTCAAAACAGGGTAAGAAGTTCAAATATACAGGAGGTAAAGCTGCTGCATCTTCACATAAAATGGAGCCAGCTAAGGTGGTTTGGGCTCTGGTGACAAGGCCCCTGGTTGTCTACCGAGGGAGGTCTTCTCAGCACATCTTATTATGAGGGGGTTCAGGGAAGACCCAGGCCACATTGTAGGGAATATATTTCCTAGAGGGCTTGGGAATGCCTTAGGTTTCCCCAGAAAGAGTTAGAGGATGTGGCTGATGTTGGGGAAGTGTGGGAAGAGCTGCTTGCTTTGCTGCCACCGCAAACCTGACCCAGAGAAGTGTAAGTACTCAAATGAATGAATGAACTCATTTGCACGACTGCATACTTAATGTAGTGTTTCAAGAAATTTCTAAGTGAAGATAAAATTTATAAAGCATAAACCTACTCAAAACACCTTTGTAACAACTAAGGTTTATATAATTACACTGCACAACAAATGTTCTCTTTACTTTTCATTTGTATTACTGATTATATAATATTTAATATGATTACCAGTTGAATAAATGTTGTTGGCTCAATATATCATAACAGAGGCAATGTACTTCATTACTATTTTAATATCCCACTAATGAACAACAGATTCAAGTCAACAAATGCTTTTAGTGTTTTCTTGAAATATGTCTTATTGGGATGAGTGTAATGTAATATGAAGTGCAGATAAATGCTTGGTCTGTTGAATAAGTGGAACCAGTTAGTAAACAGAACCAGCAAGCACTGAAAGTTACTGAATGAACTTCACAGTCTAAACTGCTGAAATATTAGACCATATTGATGTGGTGTAAAGGATCTTACTGCATGGGCTCAGGAACACTTCAGAAAACCATTGTCAGTTAACACAGTTCATCACTACATCTACAAGTGCAAGTTAAAGTGCAAAGTGGAAAAGTGTGCTGTGGTCTGATGAGTCCACATTTCAAATTGTTTTTGGAAATCATGGATGTTGTGTCCTCCAGACAAAAGAGGAAAAAGGCCATCCAGATTGTTACCAGCGCAAAGTTCAAAAGCCAGCATCTGTGATGGTATGGGGGTGTGTTAGTGCCCATGGCATGGACAACTTACACATCTGTGATGGCACCATCAATGCTGAAAGGTACATCCTGGTTTTGGAGCAACACATGCTGCCAATCAAGCAACGTCTTTTTCAGGGACATCCCTGCTTATTTCAGCAAGACAATGCCAAGTCACATTCTGCACGTGTTACAACAGCGTGGCACCATAGTAAAAAATTGAAAATGTGTGGCGCATTATGAAGTGCAAAATACGACAACACAGACCCCGGACTGTTGAACAACTGAACTTGTACATCAAGCAAGAATGGGAAAGAATTCGACCTACAAAGCTTCAACAATTAGTGTCCTCAGTTCCCAAATGCTTATTGAGTGTTGTTAGAAGGAAAGGTGATGTAACACAGTGATAAACATACCACTGTCCCAGCTTTTTTGAAACGTGTTGCAGGCATTCATTTCAAAATGAGCAAATATTTGCACAGAAACAATAAAGTTTATCAGTTTGAACATTAAATATCTTGTCTTTGTGGTGTATTCAATTGAATATAGGTTGAAGAGGATTTGCAAATCATTGTATTCTGTATTCTATTTTATTTACATTTTACACAACGTGCCAACTTCATTGGAATTGGGGTTGTATATTTATGGGACAGTAATTCAAAAAGTTGCATATGCAGATTAAACTTAAAATCTTTTGATTTGTCAAAAAGCTATTTCTTATTCTTTTTAAGTTGAGTATTGGCTACAGCAAATCTTCCAAATGCACACCTTTCATTTAAAGAAAATGCAGCCACCCTTGGCTAAATAATTACCTTCAACTGTAAAATTCACCCAACCCCCAGTGAAGTCTATCTGACACCATCATCTGGTCTGTGCCCAAAAGTGTGTGCATGTGTGAGGCACACTTCCTGATGGTCAGCAATAGGCAGCAGTCC
This sequence comes from Thalassophryne amazonica, assembly GCF_902500255.1. Classification (NCBI taxonomy): domain Eukaryota; kingdom Metazoa; phylum Chordata; class Actinopteri; order Batrachoidiformes; family Batrachoididae; genus Thalassophryne; species Thalassophryne amazonica. The sequence continues at coordinate 122,649,508 of NC_047104.1, forward strand.
AGTGGTCTAACCCCTCCCATTTACACAGATTTCCCGCATCAGCTTCCTCATTACACGAGCTGCTTTTATCAGGCTTTAAACCAACTGCCTGCCTATTGAAAGAAAGTGAGGAATTCAAATTTAACGGCCCTGACCACCAGTGAGCACAGTAAAAAAGTGAGGAGGCTGTGATTATAAGAAAATAGGAATTTTAAAACCAAACAGGCCTGAACACTGGTATTTAAATGCAAGGCTTGGAATGAAAATTCATGCAGCCCAAAGATAATTTTAAAATAATGTGAGAGTACACACACAGACACACACACACACACACACATATACTCAACAAAAATATAAATGCAACACTTTTGGTTTTGCTCCCATTTTGTATGAGATGAACTCAAAGATCTAAAACTTTTTCCACATACACAATATCACCATTTCCCTCAAATATTGTTCACAAACCAGTCTAAATCTGTGATAGTGAGCACTTCTCCTTTGCTGAGCTAATCCATCCCACCTCACAGGTGTGCCATACCAAGATGCTGATTAGACACCATGATTAGTGCACAGGTGTGCCTTAGACTGTCCACAATAAAAGGCCACTCTGAAAGGTGCAGTTTTGTTTTATTGGGGGGGATACCAGTCAGTATCTGGTGTGACCACCATTTGCCTCATGCAGTGCAACACATCTCCTTCACATCATCCGTGAAGAGAACACCTCTCCAACGTGCCAAACGCCAGCGAATGTGAGCATTTGCCCACTCAAGTTGGTTACGACGACGAACTGGAGTCGGGTCGAGACCCCGATGAGGATGATGAGCATGCAGATGAGCTTCCCTGAGACGGTTTCTGACAGTTTGTGCAGAAATTCTTTGGTTATGCAAACCGATTGTTTCAGCAGCTGTCCGAGTGGCTGGTCTCAGACGATCTTGGAGGTGAACATGCTGGATGTGGAGGTCCTGGGCTGGTGTGGTTACACGTGGTCTGCGGTTGTGAGGCTGGTTGGATGTACTGCCAAATTCTCTGAAACGCCTTTGGAGACGGCTTATGGTAGAGAAATGAACATTCAATACACGAGCAACAGCTCTGGTTGACATTCCTGCTGTCAGCATGCCAATTGCACGCTCCCTCAAATCTTGCGACATCCGTGGCATTGTGCTGTGCGATAAAACTGCACCTTTCAGAGTGGCCTTTTATTGTGGGCAGTCTAAGGCACACCTGTGCACTAATCATGGTGTCTAATCAGCATCTTGATATGGCACACCTGTGAGGTGGGATGGATTATCTCAGCAAAGGAGAAGTGCTCACTATCACAGATTTAGACTGGTTTGTGAACAATATTTGAGGGAAATGGTGATATTGTGTATGTGGAAAAAGTTTTAGATCTTTGAGTTCATCTCATACAAAATGGGAGCAAAACCAAAAGTGTTGCGTTTATATTTTTGTTGAGTGTACATATATATATATATATATATATATATATATATGCATGCATATGTGTGTGTACCTTTGTAACTGTTTTTGTGATGTCAAATAATGGATAAGTCTTCTTCCAGGAAAGGGAAGATAACATCCTCTTCACCTTTATATGTACTCTATCTATCTATCTATCTATCTATCTATCTATCTATCTATCTATCTATCTATCTATCTATCTATCTATCTATCTATCTATCTATCTATCTATCTATCTATCTATCTATCTATCTATCTATCTATCTATCTATCTATCTATCTATCTATCTATCTATCTATCTATCTATCTATCTATCTATCTATCTATCTATCTATCTATCTATCTATCTATCTATCTATCTATCTATCTATCTATCTATCTATCTATCTATCTATCTATCTATCTATCTATCTATCTATCTATCTATCTATCTATCTATCTATCTATCTATCTATCTATCTATCTATCTATCTATCTATCTATCTATCTATCTATCTATCTATCTATCTATCTATCTATCTATCTATCTATCTATCTATCTATCTATCTATCTATCTATCTATCTATCTATCTATCTATCTATCTATCTATCTATCTATCTATCTATCTATCTATCTATCTATCTATCTATCATTCCGGGGTGTCTACACACTATTTCCACACTATTGTCTCTTCTGTCTGTTCTCTTCAACTGAAAAAACCCCAATGCAAATTTTTGATTGGTTGAAACTGACAAATGCTTCAAAATGGCATGAGCTGATTGGAGGACACGCCCACATGCAGCTTTCCAACTCCAGTTTGAATGATGCAATGTCCAGAAAGCAGAGTTACTGGGGCCTCTCTCACAATAACAGACTGCCAAGGAAACCATCCCTTAAAATAGCGTGAGGGATACTCAAGCTCAATAGCTCAGAGTCAGCGTTTGATGTAGATTTCTCTTCAGTGAATGGACACTATGTGAGTGAATAATGCCGTCAACAGCAAACACACATGTTCCATTGTTGAAGTGAAAGTAAGCCATAAGGCCTTTCCCCGGGGGCCTCGTTCCACCTCCCATCTGTCTTTGCTGTGTTTGATTGTTAAACAACATGCGGCTCCAGTGGTGTTTGAAACAATGTCAAGACCCCTGGACATGTTATGTTTTAAAAGCAGTTATCAGGATGGTAATAATGATAAAAAAATTGTTTCTTACTTCTACTTTTGATACTCTGTGTGCTTTTAAAGCACATTGACACTTGCACAAATTTTGGCTCCACACTGCCGCGCAATTCGTCGTCATTAGATGATACACACCTTGACACTTGCATGAATTAGATCCCCACACTGGCACTGAATATTGCATGCAAGTGAGTAAAGTCGTCGTAAACTGCATAAACTGTACGCACAAAGACTTGCAGTAACACTCAGTGTTTCCGAATAGGTTGTGCATTGTTTTTATTATTATTAAACTTTTATTTAACCAGATAAAAACCCATTGAGATCTAAACCTCTTTTTCAAGGGTGACCTGGCCAAGAAAGGCAGCAACACACATCATGGTAGACAAAATAAAATAAACAACATAACAATTCTGAATAAATGAAATACAAGCAGTTAACAAATAAAACACAATAATTTCCAACTCAGTATCAATATATAAGTTAAAAGAGTTTAAAATTTTAAAACACGGGCACTGTTCAAAAGATTTCCATTCTCTTCTTCTTCTTCTTTGTCTTTCGGCTGTTCCCGTTAGGGGTCGCCACAGCAGATCAATCGTTTCCATCTCACCCTGTCCTCTGTATCTTCCTCTGTCACACCAACCACCTGCATGTCCTCTCTCAGCACATCCATGAACCTCCTCTTTGGTCTCCCTCTTCTCCTCCTGCCTGGTGGCTCCATCCTCAGCATCCTTCTCCCTATATACCCTGGGTTCCTCCTCTGCACATGTCCAAACCATCTCAATCTCGCCTCTCTGACTTTGTCTCCAAACCGTCCCACCTGAGCTGTCCCTCTGATATGTTCATTCCTAATCTTGTCCATTCTTGTCACTCCCAAAGAGAATCTCAACATCTTCACCTCTGCCACCTCCAGCTCTGCCTCCTGTCTTTTTGTTAATGCCACTGTCTCTAAACCATACAACATAGCTGGTCTCACTACTGTTTTGTAAACTTTCCCCTTCACTCTTGCTGATATTCTTCGGTCACAAATCACTCCTGCCACCTTTCTCCACCCTGCCTGCACTCTCTTCTTCACCTCTCTACCACACTCTCCATTACTTTGAACAGTTGACCCCAAATATTTAAACTCATCTACTTTCACCACTTCTACTCCTTGTAACTGCACTATTCCACTGGGCTCCCTCTCATTCACACACATGTACTCAGTCTTGCTTCTACTGACTTTCATTCCCCTTCTCTCCAAAGCATATCTCCACTTCTCCAGACTAGACTCAACTTGCTCTCTACTCTCACTACAGATCACAATGTCATCTGCAAACATCATAGTCCATGGGGACTCCTGTCTGATCTCATCTGTCAACCTGTCCATCACCACTGCAAACAAGAAAGGACTCAGCTGATCCTTGGTGTAATCCCACCTCCACCTTGAATGAGTCTGTCATTCCGACTGCGCATCTCACCGCTGTCACACTATTCTTGTATATGTCCTGCACTACCCTAACATACTTCTCTGCCACTCCAGACTTCCTCATACAATGCCACAACTCTTCTCTTGGCACCCTATCATAAGCTTTTTCTAAGTCCACAAACACACAATGTAACTCTTTCTGTCCTTCTCTGTACTTTTCCAACAGTATTCTCAGAGCAAACATTGCATCTGTAGTGCTCTTTCTCAGCATGAAACCATATTGCTGCTCACAGATCTTCACCTGTTTTCTAAGCCTAGCTTCTACTACTCTTTCCCATAACTTCATGCTGTGGCTGATCAGCTTTATGCCTCTGTAGTTACTGCAGCTCTGCACATCACCCTTGTTCTTGAAAATAGGAACCAGCACACTTCGTCTCCACTCCTCAGGCATCCTCTCACTTTCCAAGATTTTATTAAACAATCTGGTTAGAAACTCTACTGCCATCTCTCCTAGACATTTCCATGCCTCCATTGGAATGTCATCTGGACCAACTGCCTTTCCACTCTTCATCCTCTTCATAGCAGCCCTCACTTCTTCCTTGCTAATCTCTTTTACTTCCTGATTTACTCTCACCACATCATCCAGCCTTTTCTCTCGCTCATTTCTTTATTCATCAACTCTTCAAAATATTCCCTCCACCTTCTCAGCACACACTCCTCACTTGTCAGCACATTACCATGTGCATCTTTTACCACCCTAACCTGCTGCACATCCTTTCCAGCTCTGTCCCTTTGTCTGGCCAATTGGTACAAGTCCTTTTCTCCTTCCTTACTATTCAACTTCTTGTACAGCTCCCAATATGCCTTTTCATTTGCTTTTGCCACTTCTCTTCTCGCCTAACGCCACATCTCCTTGTACTCCTGTCTACTTTCTTCATCTCTCCGACTATCCCAAAACTTTTTCGCCAACCTCTTTCTCCTTATGCTTTCCTGGACCTCTTCATTCCACCACCAAGTCTCCTTGTCTTCCTTCCACTGTCCAGATGTCATACCCAGTACTGCCCTAGCTATCTCCCTCACCACATCTGCAGTACTTTTCCAGTTGTCCAAAATTGCTTCCCCTCCAACTAGTGCTTCTCTCACCTGCTCGCTAAATTTCACACAACAGTCTTCCTCCTTCAGCTTCCACCATTTGATCCTTTGTTGAGCTCTCACTCTCTTCTTCTTCTTTACCTCTAAAGTCATCCTACAAACAACCATCCTATGCTGTCTAGTGACACTCTCTCCTGCTACCACCTTACAGTCTGTGATTTCTTTTAGGTTGCATCTCTTATAAAGAATGTAGTCCACCTGTGTGCACCTTCCTCCACTCTTATATGTTACCCTGTGCTCCTCCCTTTTATTAAAGTAGGTATTCACCACAGCCATTTCCATCCTTTTTGCAAAATCAATTACCATCTGTCCTTCCCCATTCCTATCCTTGATACCATATCTACCCATTACTTCCTCATCACCTCTGTTCCCTTCACCAACATGCCCATTGAAGTCTGCTCCTATCACCACTCTTTCATGCTTGGGCACACTCTCCACCACCTCATCTAACACACTCCAGAAATCTTCTTTCTCCTTCATCTCACAACCTACCTGTGGGGCATATGCACTGATGATATTCATCATCACCCCTTCAATTTCCAACTTCACACTCATCACCCTGTCAGACACTCACTTAACTTCCAACACACTTTTAACATACTCTTCCTTTAAAATGACCCCAACACCATTTCTCTTCCTGTCCTCACCATGGTACAACAACTTGTACCCACCGCCGATGCTCCTGCTCTTACTTCCCTTCCACTTGGTCTCTTGCACACACAATATGTCTACCTTTCTCCTCTTCATCATATCAGCCAGCTCTCTCCCTTTACCAGTCATACTACCAACATTCAAAGTCCCCACTCTCATTTCCACCCTTCTAGTTTTCTTCTTCTCCCGCTGTTCGTGGCAACGTTTTCCTCCTCTTCTTCATCATCAGAAAGCGTTGAGAGCAATCAACGATGACAGCTACAATTCAGTTTGGAGGGCAATCCAAGCAGAGGGAGTAGAAAAACTAAAAACCTTTGTTTCCTTTTCAGTGCAAACACGAGGTACATAAAAGCACAACATATCATTCAAACGTAAGGGCCCCTTCACACATAGTGCAAAGTTTAGACGAAGTTTAGACGAAGTGCACACTAAGTGCGCATGACGCAGGAATCATGTGCAAACCATGTAATGTCGTCCCTGTCGCCAGCGCCTCATACACCTGTTGCTACAACTATCTGTGCACACAAGCACCTGAAAGACAGAGTGTGCGCTGTGTGAACCCATTGCACCCTCGAGCGGCAGGTGTCGCCAAATTCCAGGTGACACACACGGACACCTAACACTGCTCGCATGGCACTTAGAAAATGTGCGGTCAGTCGCACTCTTGTCACAACAAGAAACTGCAGAAAATCACCATGTTCAAAGATATCTGTCATGAGTGGACACAGTAAATTTTGCTGAGCAAAATTGACCCTGCTGGGATAACATTTGATCCCAGTCTAAATAGAGTAAAAAACACCCCACCCCCCACCCTGCCGTGCCTTCACTGCACGTGTCATTTCGGATGCTCCGTGGACAGACTGTCTTCACCCAAAGCGATCAAATGGATTAATGTGATTATTAACCATCAGATGACAAGGTAAAACCTCTTAAATCATTCTGCAGTCAGTTTTAAGCAGAAACGAGGCCGTTTTAAGCAGAAACAAGGGGATAATCCATGACACTTTGAAATGACGACAACCAGTGAACACAACAGTTAGCAGTCGTGTAGCTGTGGCACTGTGATCGCTTCCTCTGCCTTTTCTGATGAAATAATGCTGAATTTATGTGCAAATGTTTGCTGTACAAAAGCTTCAGATATCTGTCGCTGAGATAGATGATGACTGGAGTGCAGTTTTACGCAGAAATGAGGTGTTAATCGGTAAACCGCGGCTGATGACGCATACGCAGTGTAGGCAGGGTGGACCAATTTTTAAATCAAATCAATTTTATTTATATAGCGCCAAATCACAACAAACAGTTGCCCCAAGGCTCTTTATATTGTAAGGCAAAGCCATACAATAATTACGGAAAAACCCCAATGCTCAAAACGACCCCCCTGTGAGCAAGCACTTGGCGACAGTGGGAAGGAAAAACTCCCTTTTAACAGGAAGAAACCTCCAGCAGAACCAGGCTCAGGGAGGGGCAGTCTTCTGCTGGGACTGGTTGGGGCTGAGGGAGAGAACCAGGAAAAAGACATGCTGTGGAGGGGAGCAGAGATCAATCACAAATGATTAAATGCAGAGTGGTGCATACAGAGTAAAAAGAGAAAGAAACACTCAGTGCATCATGGGAAAACCCCCACAGTCTAAGTCTATAGCAGCATAACTAAGGGATGGATCAGGGTCACCCGATCCAGCCCTAACTATAAGCTTTAGCAAAAAGGAAAGTTTTAAGCCTAATCCTAAAAGTAGAGAGGGTGTCTGTCTCCGTGATCTGAATTGGGAGCTGGTTCCACAGGAGAGGAGCCTGAAAACTGAAGGCTCTGCCTCCCATTCTACTCTTACAAACCCTAGGAACTATAAGTAAGCCTGCACTCTGAGAGCGAAGCGCTCTATTGGGGTGATATGGTACTATGAGGTCCCTAAGATAAGAGGGGACCTGATTATTCAAAACCTTATAAGTAAGAAGAAGAATTTTAAATTCTATTCTAGAATTAACAGGAAGCCAATGAAGAGAGGCCAATATGGGTGCGATATGCCCTCTCCTTCTAGTCCCTGTCAGTACTCTAGCTGCAGAATTTTGAATTAACTGAAGGCTTTTCAGGGAACTTTTAGGACAACCTGATAATAATGAATTACAATAGTCCAGCCTAGAGGAAATAAATGCATGAATTAGTTTTTCAGCATCACTCTGAGACAAGACCTTTCTAATTTTAGAGATATTGCGCAAATGCAAAAAAGCAGTCCCACATATTTAAATAATATGCGCATTGAATGACATATCCTGATCAAAAGTGACTCCAAGATTTCTCACAGTATTACCAGAGGTCAGGGTAATGCCATCCAGAGTAAGGATCTGGTTAGACACCATGTTTCTAAGATTTGTGGGGCCAAGTACAATAACTTCAGTTTTATTTGAGTTTAAAAGCAGGAAATTAGAGGTCATCCATGTCTTTATGTCTGTAAGACAATCCTGCAGTTTAGCTAATTGGTGTGTGTCCTCTGGCTTCATGGATAGATAAAGCTGGGTATCATCTGCGTAACAATGAAAATTTAAGCAATGCTGTCTAATAATACTGCCTAAGGGAAACATGTATAAAGTGAATAAAATTGGTCCTAGCACAGAACCTTGTGGAACTCCATAATTAACCTTAGTCTGTGAAGAAGATTCCCCATTTACATGAACAAATTGTAATCTATTAGATAAATATGATTCAAACCACCGCAGCGCAGTGCCTTTAATACCTATGGCATGCTCTAATCTCTGTAATAAAATTTTATGGTCAACAGTATCAAAAGCAGCACTGAGGTCTAACAGAACAAGCACAGAGATGAGTCCACTGTCTGAGGCCATAAGAAGATCATTTGTAACCTTCACTAATGCTGTTTCTGTACTATGATGGATTCTAAAACCTGACTGAAACTCTTCAAATAGACCATTCCTCTGCAGATGATCAGTTAGCTGTTTTACAACTACCCTTTCAAGAATTTTTGAGAGAAAAGGAAGGTTGGAGATTGGCCTATAATTAGCTAAGATAGCTGGGTCAAGTGATGGCTTTTTAAGTAATGGTTTAATTACTGCCACCTTAAAAGCCTGTGGTACATAGCCAACTAATAAAGATAGATTGATCATATTTAAGATCGAAGCATTAATTAATGGTAGGGCTTCCTTGAGCAGCCTGGTAGGAATGGGGTCTAATAGACATGTTGATGGTTTGGAGGAAGTAACTAATGAAAATAACTCAGACAGAACAATCGGAGAGAAAGAGTCTAACCAAATACCAGCATCACTAAAAGCAGCCAAAGATAACGATATATCTTTGGGATGGTTATGAGTAATTTTTTTCTCTAATAGTTAAAATTTTATTAGCAAAGAAAGTCATGAAGTCATTACTAGTTAAAGTTAAAGGAATACTCGGCTCAATAGAGCTCTGACTCTTTGTCAGCCTGGCTACAGTGCTGAAAAGAAACCTGGGGTTGTTCTTATTTTCTTCAATTAGTGATGAGTAGTAAGATGTCCTAGCTTTACGGAGGGCTTTTTTTATAGAGCAACAGACTCTTTTTCCAGGCTAAGTGAAGATCTTCTAAATTAGTGAGATGCCATTTCCTCTCCAATTTACGGGTTATCTGCTTTAAGCTGAGAGATTGTGGGTTATACCACAGTCAGGCACTTCTGATTTAAGGCTCTCTTTTTCAGAGAAGCTACAGCATCCAAAGTTGTCTTCATTGAGGATGTAAAACTATTGATGAGATACTCTATCTCACTCACAGAGTTTAGGTAGCTACTCTGCACTGTGTTGGTATATGGCATTAGAGAACATAAAGAAGGAATCATATCCTTAAACCTAGTTACAGCGCTTTCTGAAAGACTTCTAGTGTAATGGAACTTATTCCCCACTGCTGGGTAGTCCATCAGAGTAAATGTAAATGTTATTAAGAAATGATCAGACAGAAGTGAGTTTTCAGGGAATACTGTTAAGTCTTCAATTTCCACACCATAAGTCAGAACAAGATATAAGATATGATTAAAGTGGTGGGTGGACTCATTTACATTTTGAGCAAAGCCAATTGAGTCTAATAATAAATTAAATGCAGTGTTGAGGCTGTCATTCTCAGCATCTGTGTGGATGTTAAAATCACCCACTATAATTATCTTATCTGAGCTAAGCACTAAGTCAGAAAAAAGGTCTGAAAATTCACAGAGAAACTCACAGTAACGACCAGGTTGATGATAGATAATAACAAATAAAACTGGTTTTTGGGACTTCCAATTTGGATGGACAAGACTAAGAGTCAAGGTTTCAAATGAATTAAAGCTCTGTCTGGGTTTTTGATTAATTAATAAGCTGAAGTGGAAGATTGCTGCTAATCCTCCGCCTCGGCCCGTGCTACGAGCGTCCTGGCAGTTAGTGTTAGTCTGTGTTGACTCATTTAAACTAACTAACTAACTAACTTCTTTTTGAATTTTTATGCTTAAATATATTTTTGCTGGTTATTGGTAGTCTGGGAGCAGGCACCGTCTCTACGGGGATGGGGTAATGAGGGGATGGCAGGGGGAGAGAAGCTGCAGAGAGGTGTGTAAGACTACAACTCTGCTTCCTGGTCCCAACCCTGGATAGTCACGGTTTGGACGATTTAATAAAATTGGCCAGATTTCTAGAAATGAGAGCTGCTCCATCCAAAGTGGGATGGATGCCGTCTCTCCTAACAAGACCAGGTTTTCCCCAGAAGCTTTGCCAATTATCTATGAAGCCCACCTCATTTTTTGGACACCACTCAGACAGCCAGCAATTCAAGGAGAACATGCGGCTAAACATGTCACTCCCGGTCCGATTGGGGAGGGGCCCAGAGAAAACTACAGAGTCCGACATTGTTTTTGCAAAGTTACACACCGATTCAATGTTAATTTTAGTGACCTCCAGTTGGCGTAACCGGGTGTCATTACTGCCGACGTGAACTACAATCTTACCAAATTTACGCTTAGCCTTAGCCAGCAGTTTCACATTTCCTTCAATCAAGGATCAAGGAGGATCAAGGAAATTTTATTGTCATATGCACAGAACAGAAGAACTTTCCTGCACAATGAAATGTGGCTACTGCATTTAACCCATCTTATTTGCCAGTAGGAGCAGAGGTCACCATTAGGCGCCCGGGGACCAGCTCCAGATGTACATCCCTGCCTTGGTCAACAGCAGGGCTGAGCAAACCAACACCGACCCATAACAAACAACACACATAACACATAACACATAGGCCGGCCCGGTACATAAAACATATATATGAAGCAAACCACGAGGGAAAAGGAGAAGAAAAAAAAAAAACCCTCATAGCCGGAAAAAAAAATAAAAATCCCATCAGCACAAAAAAACAATAATCACAGAGACAAAACAAGGACACAGGACGACAACTGAGATTAGAAAGGACCAGTTTACCAGAACACTCCGGAAGGCAGCCAGTTTCGGCGCTGTCGACGGCCTTGTTCGACAGTCTGGGGGGGGGGGGGGCGGAACAGCCCTGCGCAGGCTGAGAAAGTCCTGGACAGTCCACAGTTCACGTCAGGGCTGGAGAAGCTGAGGGGAGAGGGGAAGACCAGGGAGCGAGGCATAAGAGTGTTGTTCTTCTGAGGAGGTATCTTATCACAGCGACCTTGAAGTGCAGCTGTATTTGGGGAAGCCAAATGAATAGCCAGATTAACAGACGCCTGAGAGATTCCACAGTTCTGAGAACAGAGTGGCTCCCAATGCATCTGAAATGTAGAATGTGGTGTTCACAGACGGTCAAAGCGGGTTTCCAGGGCTTCAATCTTCCCAGAGATGTCATCCAATGCGTGGTTAACCCCCGCCGACTGCGCAGCCACTGCCTTCCCAATCGAATCAATCATATAGGGCAGCTTGGAATGACCAATCAAAGCCGCTTCCACTTTCTTGATTTTCCGGTAAACCAGCAAGTGCCCCGCTCCACACATCAGAAAGCCGGTCACCACCAAGCCGAATATGTACACATCTTCAACGTCCTCCACAGAAAGCATGTAAAGGCACATGACCTGCCATCTCCTCCACGAGTCCATCACGTAACCCATCACATGCGTCCCAGCAGGACAGGTCGGGTCCTCCGCTCCCGAAGATCTTGTAGAAAAAAGTGTCAATTGCGTTCAGAGACCACTTTAACAGATCCATTTTTGTCGTTTCCAGAAGAGCAATGCTGCAGCCTCACAGACAACACGCCACAAAAGCAGGAAAGATAAGGAGGGAGGGAGAAGAGAAAAGTGCGTCCGTCTCGGTCGAGTGCAAGCTGGCAAAAAATGTTGCCTGCTCTGGCCCCCGGAAGACAATTGACTATGGTTGCTGGTGTCGCTAACTTCACATTTCTCAAAACAGAGTCGCCAATAACCAGAGTTTGATCCTCGGCGGGTGTGTCGCCGAGTGGGGAAAAATGGTTAGAAATGTGAACGGGTTGGCGGTGTACACGGGGCTTCTGTTTAGAACTACGCTTCCTCCTCACAGTCACCCAGTTGGCCTGCTTTCCCGGCTGCTCGCGATCTGCTGGATGGGAACTAACGGCGGCTAAGCTACCTTGGTCCGCACCGACTACAGGGGCCTGCCTAGCTGTAGAATTTTCCACGGTGCAGAGCCGAGTCTCCAGTTCGCCCAGCCTGGCCTCCAAAGCTACGAATAAGCTACACTTATTCACACCCAGAGCAGAAAAGTGCGGGAGAGACAGGAGAAGCCGCCATGCTAAACCGGCTAAGAGCTATAATAAGAGAATAATGTGTAAATAATTTAGAGGTGATTCAGCAGAGGGAGTGCTTTAGTTAAGGCATGTGAAGATTACACTGTGAAACAAATCGTTATCTAGTTAACTAGATCAATCTAACTGCGCAGATTAAACAGCTAACAGATACAGCAAAACACAGCTGTGCTCCGGAACAAGAAGTGATACAATACCGCAGTGAGAGCCAACCACCCTTTAGGGGTCCCCCCTTTTTTATGGGGGACCGTGCAGTCGGCGACACAGTCTAGTCAATACAAGTGGTTTTATTCCAATAAGAGTTGATTTTACACTATGTTCAGTTGATTTAGCTCTGTGGTAGAGTATATTTAACTATTTGAACTGGGATCAAATGTTATACCAGCAGAGTAAATTTTAGTCAGAAAAATTTCCTCTGCAGGTATCATGCAATTTGTCAGAACCAAATACACAACCACAGCATGGATGAAACATTCAAAACACTTTTAAAGTTGAAAAACGTGTGACCCTCAGTATCACGGGTAATCCAAAATCCGATTGCAGGCTAAGACCCAATAACAGTAGCAGATAAGGAAACCAACTCAGGTTTGTGTGTAACTCAGAAATACACATGGCAATCTGCAAGGAATGACTGAGTAGTATAATGAGGTGATCGCACGTAGGTGTTGCAGTCTGGCAACTCCATTAGCAGGGATTGTGGGATGTGTCGGAACCATGACTGAGATCAACAGATAGTCTACGTCAGAGAGACCAAGCTGGCACTAGTGAATTATTCCACAATTAAAGTATGTCCATAACCATGACAGTATTCAGGAACATCCAAAAGCATCTTGACCAGAGTACTAACCTCCAACACTGGAAGATCTGTCAGTTGCCTAACTGTGATCAACTGGATTTTCTGGTCTATTCACTTGGCTGCTTGAATGATAGACAACCTGTGTTGTTGAAAGGTTCTCATTTAAGTTTTATCACATTGCCTGGCCTTATAAAACTTAAGCATGAAGATTGAAAAGAGAAAAGAAGATGCAAAACATGCAACATCATAAATTGTTGATGTGTCTCAGTGTTTGTTCAGTGATATTGCCTCAAAATGATCAGTGCTCTTTTCATCCCTCTATTTTCACAAATCTTTCTTGGCCTAACAAGCTCTGGCAACTGCACTGAGGCTATTTATCATGAAGAAGCTTAATTATACTTCAACAGTCAGATTATTTGCAGTATGCAGTTGCATACTGTCTGTGGACTTATTTTATTAAGAAGACCACATCAAGAAAATAGAAGAATGATGCACAGGGGTTTATTCATTCTTACCAAATGCAAAGTTTGGTTGTGATATATAAGGCAGATGTCAAGAGGGAAAATGCACTTGAAATATTTCCTGAAACATTAAATTTTTGCTTTTTTTGTATTTTGTGGTGTGTTTCTCTAGGCATGACCGAGCATGTAGGTGATACAACAGCCTGTGCACGAAGAGGCTGACAGATCAGTCAATTTGGGAGTGTTTGCTTTTTCTCTCTCTTGCTCATCCACCTACTCCATAGATGCACATGCACAGCCGTGTCTCCTGATGGAGCCACCTTGCTCTCACAACATTTGGTAATGACATCAATTTGGGATATATGCATTGTCTATTTGTAATAATCCACCATGTGATACTGTGTTTAAGTGCAGAAGGATAGCTCTGACGGCTGAGGTAAAAAAGAAATGCATGGGCGACAACTGGAAAAAAAAACGCACCATCTCTAATAAATGAAGAGGAATGTTTGTGGTCTGTGTCAATAAGAGGAGTTCATGCATTTTTTTTTTTTTTTTAAACTAGTGTGAGCCACAATAACATTTAAAACCCCAAAACCATAAACTCCCACAGTGCATTGCAGTTCAGCGTTCATTGTTCACTGTTGTTACCTAATGCTGCATTTACACATAACAATGGCACGTCACAAATGCCACGAAGTATACATTCTTGGACGCTCATCACGAATGTGATGATTTGAGGCAGAGGCATCATGTGTCCTCAGGAACTGTTGCAACCAGTTACCACACTTTACGATTAATGGCACATGTTGCTGGAGAATTATCAGGAACCATTACGCACGGTCAAGAATAATGTTCCGTGCTGTTGCGTGTAACAGTGCTGTGTTAAGTTCTGTCACGTTGTGAATGAGGTGAATTGTCTCCACACACACACACACACACACACACACACACACACACACACACACACACACACACACACACACACACACACACACACACCAATATTCATCCAACCGTCAGCTGCTGAACAGTTCAGATTGCTCCAGTTTGCTCCTTTAAATCCACACCATAGTGGTGTGCAAGCATGCGTGCTTAGTTGGGCTCTGACCCATGGAGTGACGCAGAGAGGAGGAGGAGACAGAGAGAGCCAGATGTGTGGCTCCACGCAGCTCTCGTCTCACTCGTTTTCCCAAACATCAGGCACATGCAGCAGGTGGAACACCTGCATGAGCGCGCTGAGGAGCATTGGAACAAAACTTTTAGCTGACTTGGCGTCACTGTCCTCCTTCAGTATACTGCAGCAATGAAACTGAATGTAGTGCAGCAGGGTTTAATTGTATGTGTTGTGTGGGCCGCTGAAGAGGAGGTACTGCTGGCCCACCACCACCAGAGGGCGCCCTGCCTGGAGTGCGGGCTCCAGGCACCAGAGGGCGTCGCCACCTGAGATGAGCAGCCAGGGTGACAGCTGTCACCCATTATTGGACACAGCTGTTTCTACTCGGCACCAAGGTATATCAGGAGGACGGCGTCTCCACCTCAGTGCCGAGATATCGCCTAAGACTGAGGTAGTATCTCTGCATTCTTATTCTGATTAACCAGCTAATCATTTGTTAAACCTTTTCAGGATTGTTGACTGCTAAAAGCTATATTGCTTGGATAAGTACTCACCTTCCTGTTGTGCATTGACAAGAGGTGGAGGCGGCTTCTCCCCTCTTCGTTACTGGGTGCTGTCGCATCACACCTGTGTGTTGTTGCTCTCTCCTGCCAGCAGTACCGGATCCGACGAGCGGAGGCAGTGGCCACCTGGGAATTCGGGACTTGGCGGTTCCAGTATTTCCAGGGTTCGGTGGCAGAGGAGATCGGGGTGGTTCCGGTTCGACTGAGACGGGCGTCTCCTACCTTCGAGCCTGCCCACACGACACCAGCAAATTCGACCCCAAATTGTGATTGTGTACTTATTGTGCTTGTTTCACAATAGTAAACCTTGTTATTTATCTTCCTCCATTGTCCGTTCATTGCGCCCCCTGTTGTGGGTCCGTGTTCCTACACTTTCACAACAGGATATCTCGGCCAGCGTCATGGACCCCGAGGGGCGTCAACCGGCTGTTGAACGGCCACTGGAAGACCAAGGCGCGGCGGAGGCTTCGGGAGGGGTAATCGGTGAGTTGCAGCGGATCCTCACCGCTTTCACCTCTCGGATCGACTTAATGACCGAGCAGCACGTGCTCCTAAACCGCAGGGTGGAGGCTCTCGCCGCACAAGTGGAGGCGCGCCCTTCGGGCGCCGCTGCGGCTCTCCCTCCTGAGGACCCTGCGCGCGAAAGCAACGTTCCTCTGGTCGTTCAACGGTCCCTTCCTCCGTCCCCAGAAGCCTACATAAGCCCTCCAGAACCGTACGGAGGCTGTGTGGAGACGTGCGCGGACTTTCTTATGCAATGTTCACTCGTCTTCGCTCAGCGTCCCGTGATGTACGCAACTGATGCTAGCAGGGTAGCTTATGTGATAAATCTGCTTCGCGGGGAGGCACGCGCTTGGGCTACAGCGCTCTGGGAGCAGAACTCACGGCTCCTTCAGTCATACGACGGGTTTGTACGGGAGCTCAGAACGGTGTTCGATCATCCCAACAGAGGAGAGTCCGCTTCGACCGCATTACTGTCCATACGACAGGGACGTCGGAGCGCAGCTGCCTATGCAGTCGCCTTCCGCATCGCGGCTGCGAGATCCGGCTGGAATAGCACTGCCCTCCGCGCTGCCTTTGTAAACGGACTGTCTCTGGTCCTAAAAGAGCACCTGGTGGCTAAGGACGAACCGCGGGATCTAGATGGGCTCATTGATCTAGTCATACGGCTTGACAACCGGTTAGAAGAACGCCGTCGGGAACGAGGCGAAGGGCGTGGCCAGGCACGGGTCGTCCCTCTCCCTTCCGGGTCCGATCGAGTTCCGCCGTCCCCACGCTCCTCTGTTCCGGCGCTCCGTGCGCTTACGGCTCCCCCTGCTGACGAAGCTATGGACACGAGCAGGGCAACATTTAGGGCACCTGGAGCACAAAGGAGGCGGGCCCACGGAGCTTGTTACGTTTGTGGCTCGAGTGAGCATATGGCAAACGAATGCCCCGAGCGGTTAAACTCCAACGCCCGCCCCTAGAGACTGGGCCAGGGGTGGGCCAAAACATTCACGTGGGACACACCCACATTGCTACACGACTCCCAGTCACGATCCTGTTTGAGGATTCGACCCTGAAGGCCCCAGCACTGGTGGACACGGGCTCTGAGGGGAATCTGCTTGACAGCAGATGGGCCAGGGAGATAGGGCTCCCTCTGGTGGCTCTTACCTCGCCTGTGCAGGTTCGAGCACTAGATGGCTCCCTACTCCCACCAATCACACACAAGACACCTCCAGTAACTCTGGTAGTGTCAGGCAACCACCGGGAGGTGATCGAGTTCTTCGTGACTCAGGCCACCTCCCGTGTGGTTTTAGGGTTTCCATGGATGCTTAAGCACAATCCCCGGATTGATTGGCCGTCCGGGGTGGTGGTTCAGTGGAGCGAAACCTGCCATCGGGAGTGTCTCGGTTCCTCGGTTCCTCCCGGCTCCCAAGCTAAGGAGGAGGTCCGAGTCCCGCCCAATCTGAAGGCGGTGCCAGCGGAGTACCATGACCTTGCGGACGTGTTCAGCAAGGATCTGGCTCTCACGCTTCCTCCCCACCGCCCGTACGATTGTGCCATTGATTTGGTTCCAGGCAGTGAGTTCCCGTCCAGTAGGCTGTACAACCTCTCACGGCCGGAACGCGAATCAATGGAGACCTACATCCGGGACTCATTAGCCGCCGGGTTGATCCGGAATTCCACCTCACCGATGGGCGCTGGTTTCTTTTTTGTGGGTAAAAAAGATGGCGGACTTCGTCCATGCATTGATTACAGGGGGTTGAACGAGATCACGGTTCGCAACCGATACCCGTTGCCCTTGTTGGATTCAGTGTTCACCCCCTTGCATGGAGCCAGAATCTTCACCAAGCTGGATCTTAGGAACGCGTACCATTTGGTTCGGATTCGGAAGGGAGACGAATGGAAGACAGCATTTAACACCCCCTTGGGTCATTTTGAGTACCTGGTCATGCCGTTCGGTCTCACTAATGCTCCCGCGACCTTCCAAGCGTTGGTAAACGATGTCTTGCGGGACTTCCTGCACCGGTTCGTCTTCGTATATCTAGACGATATACTCATCTTTTCTCCGGATCCTGAGACTCATGTCCAGCATGTCCATCAGGTCCTGCAGCGGTTGTTGGAGAACCGTCTGTTTGTGAAGGGCGAGAAGTGTGAGTTCCACCGCACTTCTTTGTCCTTCCTGGGGTTTATCATCTCCTCTAACTCCGTCGCCCCGGACCCGGCCAAGGTTGCGGCGGTGAGAGACTGGCCCCAACCCACAAGCCGTAGGAAGCTGCAACAGTTCCTCGGCTTTGCTAATTTCTATAGGAGGTTCATCAAGGGCTACAGTCAGGTAGTTAGCCCCCTGACAGCCCTGACCTCTCCAAAAGTTCCCTTCACCTGGTCGGACCGGTGCGAGGCCGCGTTCAAGGAGTTGAAACGGCGCTTCTCGTCTGCACCAGTTCTGGTGCAGCCCGATCCTAGCCGCCAGTTAGTGGTTGAAGTGGATGCCTCGGACTCAGGGATAGGAGCGGTGCTCTCCCAGAGCGGGAAGACCGATAAGGTCCTTCACCCGTGTGCCTATTTTTCCCGCAGGTTGACCCCCGCTGAACGGAACTATGACGTCGGCAATCGGGAACTCCTTGCTGTGAAAGAGGCCCTCGAAGAGTGGAGACATCTGTTGGAGGGAACAGCCGTGCCATTCACGGTTTTCACTGACCATCGGAACCTGGAGTACATCAGGACCGCTAAGCGTCTGAACCCCAGGCAAGCCCGCTGGTCACTGTTCTTTGGCCGTTTTGACTTCCGGATTACCTACCGCCCCGGGACCAAGAACCAGAGATCGGATGCATTGTCCCGGGTGCACGAAGATGAGGTCAAAGCGGAACCGTCGGATCCCCCGGATCCCATCATCCCGGAGTCCGCTATCGTGGCCGCCCTCACCTGGGACGTGGAGAAGACCGTCCGGGAGGCCCTGACCCGTGTCCCGGACCCCGGAAACGGACCAAAGAACAAACTATACGTCCCACCAGAGGCCAGGGCCGCAGTCCTAGACTTCTGTCACGGTTCTAAGCTCTCCTGTCACCCGGGGGTGCGAAGGACCGTGACAGTCGTCCGGCAACGCTTCTGGTGGGCATCCCTGGAGGCCGATGTCCGGGATTACGTCCAGGCCTGTACCACCTGCGCCAGGGGCAAGGCCAACCACCAGAAGACCTCAGGGCAGCTACAGCCACTGCCCGTGCCTCATCGCCCCTGGTCCCACATCGGCCTGGACTTCGTCACGGGTCTCCCGCCGTCCCAGGGAAACACCGTCGTCCTCACGATAGTGGACCGTTTCTCCAAGGCGGCCCACTTCGTGGCCCTCCCGAAGCTTCCAACGGCCC
Source organism: Thalassophryne amazonica (assembly GCF_902500255.1). Lineage (NCBI taxonomy): Eukaryota > Metazoa > Chordata > Actinopteri > Batrachoidiformes > Batrachoididae > Thalassophryne > Thalassophryne amazonica. Next base: position 122,668,822 of record NC_047104.1, read on the forward strand.
AGGAGACAGCGGACCTCCTGGTCCACCACGTCGTCCGTCTGCATGGTATACCATCAGACATCATCTCCGATCGCGGTCCCCAGTTCACCTCACACGTCTGGAGGAGCTTCTGCCGGGAACTGGGGGCCACGGTCAGCCTCTCGTCTGGGTATCATCCCCAGACCAATGGGCAAGCAGAGCGGGCGAACCAGGACTTGGAGCAGACACTACGCTGTGTGACAGCCGCGCACCCGACGGCCTGGAGTACCCACCTGGCCTGGATCGAGTACGCTCACAACAGCCAAGTGTCATCAGCCACCGGCCTCTCCCCGTTTGAGGTGTGCTTGGGGTATCAGCCCCCCTTGTTTCCGGTGGTCGAGGGAGAGGTCGGTGTGCCCTCGGTCCAGGCCCACCTACGGAGGTGCCGTCGGGTGTGGCGTGCCGCCCGCTCTGCCTTGTTGAAGGCCCGGACGAGAGCGAAGACACATGCAGACCGGCGGCGGGCCCCGGCTCCCACGTATCGTCCTGGGCAGGAGGTATGGTTGTCCACCAAGGACATTCCCCTTCAAGTGGACTCCCCCAAGCTCCAAGACCGATACATCGGCCCCTTCAAGGTCCTCAAAATCATCAATCCCGCCGCAGTGAGGCTTCAGTTGCCGGCCTCGCTGCGGATTCACCCAGTATTCCACGTCTCCCGGATAAAGCCCCATCACACCTCACCCCTCTGCACCCCGGGTCCGGCACCACCTCCTGCCCGGATCATCGACGGGGAACCGGCTTGGACCGTGCGTCGGCTCCTCGATGTCCGTCGAATGGGTCGGGGTCTTCAGTACCTGGTGGACTGGGAGGGGTACGGCCCCGAAGAACGCTCCTGGGTGAAGAGGAGCTTCATCCTGGACCCGGCCCTCCTGGCCGACTTCTACCGTCGCCATCCGGACAAGCCCGGTCGTGCGCCAGGAGGCGCCCGTTGAGGGGGGGGTCCTGTTGTGTGGGCCGCTGAAGAGGAGGTACTGCTGGCCCACCACCACCAGAGGGCGCCCTGCCTGGAGTGCGGGCTCCAGGCACCAGAGGGCGTCGCCACCTGAGATGAGCAGCCAGGGTGACAGCTGTCACCCATTATTGGACACAGCTGTTTCTACTCGGCACCAAGGTATATCAGGAGGACGGCGTCTCCACCTCAGTGCCGAGATATCGCCTAAGACTGAGGTAGTATCTCTGCATTCTTATTCTGATTAACCAGCTAATCATTTGTTAAACCTTTTCAGGATTGTTGACTGCTAAAAGCTATATTGCTTGGATAAGTACTCACCTTCCTGTTGTGCATTGACAAGAGGTGGAGGCGGCTTCTCCCCTCTTCGTTACTGGGTGCTGTCGCATCACACCTGTGTGTTGTTGCTCTCTCCTGCCAGCAGTACCGGATCCGACGAGCGGAGGCAGTGGCCACCTGGGAATTCGGGACTTGGCGGTTCCAGTATTTCCAGGGTTCGGTGGCAGAGGAGATCGGGGTGGTTCCGGTTCGACTGAGACGGGCGTCTCCTACCTTCGAGCCTGCCCACACGACACCAGCAAATTCGACCCCAAATTGTGATTGTTGTACTTATTGTGCTTGTTTCACAATAGTAAACCTTGTTATTTATCTTCCTCCATTGTCCGTTCATTGCGCCCCCTGTTGTGGGTCCGTGTTCCTACACTTTCACAACAGTATGCCCATCAGAGAAGAACGCTGTTACGCTCTGTTAAGGATCACTACTCATCAAGACAGATCAACATGCTCAGTTGTGATCTCCACGACATGAGACAAAATGAGGGTGGTGCGTGACATTTGTGGAAGATTTTTTGACAGCCAAAAACATGCTGCATGAAAATCACGAATATCACGCACCAGAATGCACTATTAAGAAACCTATTCAGATGTGTCAAGTCACGTTAAGAATGTCAAGAATGTGCCAAGAATTACACAAATATGACATTCGTAACGCGTGATGCCTATGTGTAAACGCACCTTAATAAGGTGTTGACAGTATGGAGCGTGTGTAGCAAGGTCCGTGCAAAAAACACAGAGGCCTGATATTTTCTCGTACAGACTGAGCAAACAAGGTTAATAATAAATATAAACACGTGAACCACCAGTATCGCCCGAATATGAAAGCTGTTGACAGTGTTCGGGTCGTAGTCGGACCCGTTCTCTTTTTCACCTCCATGAAGAACTTGCTAACAGTTGGTTTGGTCATTAGCTGGTAAACTTTCAATCTGTGTGTTTTTTCCAGTGCTGTGTAGATATTTATGGAGTACATTGTTTTTACCTTTCTGGTTTGTAATGAAGTTTTCAATCTGTTCTTCACTGTTTGGAGCTCTGTTTTTATCTTGGTCTTTATTTCATTTTGCACGTCCAGTTTGAGCTTGTTTGATGTTATTTTGCGCTGTGAAAACTGTAAAAGAAGTTGCAAAACTGATATGCGATCCAAACCGATTTTCATGGTAACGGTCTGATAGGGGAAAGTATCAGACCGGAAACCAGCCAATCAGAGTTCGCATACCATTGTAGCCATATAATAAATAAGTATACCAAATGGCAAATGTCAGCTCTCACCAGTTTCTCTGTGATCAAAGCCATACACATGCATTCATACACGCACATGTGGGTGTGTATGTGTTTGTCTATATGTGGCCCTGCGACAGACTGGTATCCTGTCCAGGGTGAACCCCGCCTAGCGCACTATGACTGCTGGAATAAGCTCCAGCCCCCAGTGACCCTTAATTGAAGTAAGCAGTTGAAGCAGTTGAGTTTGAGCGCCTTGGGGCAACTGTTTGTTGTGATTTGGCGCTATATAAGAAAAAAGTTGATTGATTGATTGATTGAAGGTGAGTGAATGAGTGAGAAGAAAACTAATTAACGTAATTAACGTTAGTCCTTTTATGAACTTGTACATGTGTGAGAAACTTTCAATAATCAATGAATTTACAGTTGCATGCACAATCTGAGATGCACATAGCAGATTTTAAACAAAAACAAAGAAACAAAAAAAAAGGTTCTCTCTCGAGCAATATGGAGTTAATTAATCCTTTACCAAGCCACTAATCCTTTCACTTGCATCCATTAATACACAGAACTTTGTGCCTGCACTGCAATTCACAATGCATGGAGGGTTCCACACAAAGCCTTGCACCATAAAACTGTACAATCAGCAAAAAGTGTGTGTGGGGGGGGTCTTCAAATTGGGTGAGGGTGAGAAAATGAAATAAAGGTAAATATATCAGTGCAACTTGCATCCATTTGAAATATATTATTTCAAACAAATTATTAATAGAAATTTCACTTCTGAATTTTATTTAGTACACATAAATCTGTTGATTATGAGTGGGAATGTGCCTTACTTGTTCAAAGATACTTCAAGAAATGTGAGTGGTTGAGAGAATTCATACATTAACTCCTGTGCTGATCATTTACCTTTAGCAGTATGACTCAACTCACAGTGATGCACAAATCTTAACACATGGGTTTCAATAGCAATCACTGGCTGTTGCCATTTTCAGGTTGCTTCATAAAATGTGATTTTAACTCTTTGTGGTGTAATGGATCATAGTTGATCCGTGATCCGAATGGACTGCTACCCCACAGTTCGGCATGCATTTGAACCACAGCTTATTTGTGTAGCCTAGTGTGAAACAGTCTGTCAGACAGTCCCTGCCTCCTTACGCTCACCATATGTGCCACTACAGGCAGTCTATGCATGGAAAAAAATGCCAAAACTGTGCTTGTGCGTCACATGCTTGTGTTCAGTACTGTAGAAGGTGACAGACTGCCCATGAAGACGTTCACTGCAACAGGTCTTGTGAGAGCTCAAGAAGGCATACAGCATGTACAGGGCTCATATGTCTGTACCAAGTCAGGAGCATGGCTAGTACAGGCTGTGTGATGACCAGTCTTGTATAAAGTACCTCAAAGTGATATTTGAGTGAAAGTACAAGTATCTTACCATAAAATTACTTTGGTAAAAGCTAAAGTCTGTATTAAAAATATTACTTGAGTAAAAATCTTAAAGTATCAGACATTTACTGTACTTAAGAATCAAAAGTAAATTTCTCATCTAAAATGTAGTATAAGTAAAAGGACTGAGTAAAAGTAAAATCCAAAACAAGTGGAGAGTGAAACAGCAACACAAAAAGAAAGCCAGTGTGGTGTCTGGGGACATCAGGAGGGGGCCTCAGCCCCTATCAAAGGCTGGATCCAGCTCTGGCAGAGCAGTTGGTGTTGGTGATGGGACGAGTGAAGCAACGGGTGGACGTATATTGCTGTAAATAAGGTTGCCGTTCTTTTTCCTGGAAGACCCACACACAATTTTCTGTTAAACACAGCATCCACACTCTTGTGAAACACAACAGTCGTTTATAGCTACACAGTTGTGCCAAATTTAAGGAAAAGTAAAAAAAAACAAAAAAAGCAATGCAAGTGTCACCACCATCAACCACTGCAAATCAACAAAATGCAGCACTCTTTGGGCTCTCAAATCCAAAACACGGCGCCACTTTTACACAGCACTTGTTTGCAGACATTTCAAGTAAAATAATTGAAACGAAACAGCCACGCCGGCCAGTTTTGTCAGCGTGGCAAACTCATATCGTGCGCTGAATTCCAGCAGGAGTTGATCCATGTGTATGTGTGTGTGCGTCAGCCTGCGTGTGTTTGGAGTCTAGAGCGCAGGTGGTCCCTCCATAGTCTTTCTCTTCCTCAGCGGGGGCGCAGATTCAACATGTCAACCTTTATATAGTTTTTGTCTTTTAAACTAATTTTATGTCAAACACGTCACTTGATGCTGCAGGAGTGGAAGGCACTACGCTCCGGCTGTAGAGAATTGTATCTGTTCCCAGTGTACAGCTGCGCTCCGGCTTCGCCTCTGCAAACAGGCATTGCCTAATCAAATTTATTCTGCTTTTATTTTGTAGTAATGCTTAATGAAGATGTTTAGGAGAAATGTATCAGAGTATAAGTATACATTTTATTGTTGAAATGTAGTGGAGTAAAAGTGAAAGTCGCCAGAAATGTAAATAATGAAGTAAAGTACAGATAGGTCAAAAATTCTACATAAGAACAGTAACGACATGTTTCTACTTCGTTACACTACAACACTGGTGATGACAATAAGCCGCATGGTCATTGCAGGGGTGAAGTAATACACAAGTACTCCACAATTGCTATTTGAGCAGCCCGCAAGGCAGACAGAAGTCTTGCGGGCCATATTACACAGTAAGCACCAGTTTAAGTTCAAGTTTATTTGCCATTTGCAGTATTAAAACCACATTGGAAAAAGGGTGCAAGGAGCTCAAAGTGCACTAGTAAGACATACACAAAACAATAAAAAAGACATAAATGACATAAAAAAAATGCCATAAAAATGATGAAGCCACAAAATAATTTAAGATACGAGGTCTGTTAGAAAAGTATCCGACCTTATTATTTTAAAAAAAAAACCATATGGATTTGAATCATGTGTGATTGCGTCAGACAAGCTTGAACCCTCGTGCGCATGCGTGACTTTTTTCATGCCTGTCCGTTGCGTCATTCGCCTGTGAGTAGGCTTTGAGTGAGGTGTGGTCCACCCCTCTCGTCTATTTTTTATTGCGAATAAATGTCTGAATGAGTTGGAGCTTTGCTGCATCAATTTTTTTTTCCAGAAACTGTGAGAGACCTCCAGGTGGACACCGTTCGAAAAATTCCGGCATGTCTGTCTTAATGTGCCGGAAAAAGTGCTGATGTCCACGTCTTTTCACAATTCCTGTGCTAGTCAGATGACATACCGGATCAAGACAGCGTCCAGTTTAGAAATGAACGGCACATTTCACTGTTACAGGAGTTTTTGTCATGGAAAGAGAAGCTGCTCCACCGCGCGTCACGGTGGAGCTGCATGGCGCAAAGCAACGCCATGATGAAGCTTCATGGGACATGTTCTGGCATGTCCAGCTCATGCACAATCACAATCGGATATTCACATGACTGCAAAGCAACCGGAATCTGTCTGAAATCCACCTGAAAGCTGTCCTGAGAGACCAACACCGAGGTGGTTTTGTCCCGTGTAATGAACGGAGCCGTGGCGCGTCCCTCCGCTTTTCTTTCCATGAAAAAAACTCCTGTAACGGTGGAATGTGCCGGAAAAAGTACTGATGTCCACATCTTCTGCCTTTTTGTGAAAGTCAGACGAGGTCCCGGATCAACAAAGCTTTCACGTTGGAAATGATCTGGTTGTTCCAGCGGGGTGTCAGCCTGTCGATGGGGGCTGGGAGCGCGCTGCGCTCTCAGCAGTTGTGGGCTGTCCTTAAAGCGGCAGTAACACCCCGTAATCTGTTTAATCCCCATAAAATCGTCCCTGAAAGCCATATTAATTTTTCGAACGGTGTCCACCTGGAGGTCTCTTACAGTTTCTGGAAAAAACAAATTGATGCAGCAAAGCTCCAAATCGCTCAGACATTTATTCGCAATAAAAAATAGACGAGAGGGGTGGACCACACCTCACTCAAAGCCTGCTCACAGGCGAATGACGCAACCGACAGGCATGAAAAAACTCACGCATGCACACGAGGGTTCAAGCTTGTCTGACGCAATCACACGTGATTCAAATCCATATGGTTTTTTAAAAAAATAATAAGGTCGGATACTTTTCTAACAGACCTCGTACTTTTGAAACTAGTTGATCATTTCACAGCTTGTGGGAAGAAACTTTTTCTATAACGTGATGTCCCACATTTAATAGACCGATAGCACCTATCCAAGGGAAGAAGTTCAAACAAGTCCTTGTCAGGATGCAGGAGGTATCCAGTAATAGCCAAAGATCGGGACTGAAGTCTTTTTTTGTAAATGTCCTCCAGGACAGACAGTTCCTCACCAATAGTCCTACTGGCTGAACGAACCACTCTATTCAAAGCCTTCCTTTCTTTAGCAGTGGCATTTCCAAACGATGCAGTTACAGCATTTGTAAGAAGATTTTCAATGCAGCTGTGATAAAAATTTAAAAGAATATTCTTGTTAAGAGTGAATTATTTCAGCTTACACAGAAAAAAAAGCCACTGTCGAGACTTCTTAACAATTTCACTGGTGTTACGATTCCAGTGCAAGTCATCAAATGAAAACACTCATTTACAGTTTTCAACTGTTTTCACCTCAACAACCAACTCAAAATTTTTTGCAGTATTCAGCTTCATATTGTTTTCCTCGCTCCAGGAAACCACCTTTTGCACTTCAGATCTATACAAAGACTCATCATGAGAAGAGATCAAACCGGTAATAGTTGTGCCATCTGCATACTTAATTATCAAATTGTTAGGAAAGGACACAACACAGTCATAAGTGTACAAAGTGTACAACAATGGGTGTAAAATACAACCCCAATTCCAATGAAGTTGGGACGTTGTGTAAAATTGAAATAAAAACAGAATACGATTTGCAAATCCTCTTCAACCTATATTCAATTGAATACACCATGAAGACAAGATATTTAATGTTCAAACTGATAAACTTTATTGTTTTTGTGCAAATATTTCATGCTCATTTTGAAATGATGCCTGCAACACATTTCAAAAAAGTTGGGACGGGGCAACAAAAGACTGGGAATGTTGTTGAATGCTCAAAGATCACCTAATTGGAAACAGGTGAGTGTCATGATTGGCTATAAAAGGAGCATCCCAAGAGGCTCAGCTGTTCTCAAGCAAAGATGGGGCAAGGATCACCACTTTGTGAACAACTGTGCGAAAAAAATGGTGAAACCGTTTAAGAACAATGTTTCTCAACATTCAATTGCAAGGAATTTAGGGATTCCATCATCTACAGTCCATAATATAATCAGAAGATTCAGAGAATCTGGAGAACTTTCTACACTTAAGTGACAAGGTCAAAAACCAATACTGAATGCACGTGACCTTAGATCCCTCAGGCGGCACTGCATTAAAATCCAAGATCATTGTGTAAAGGATCTTACCGTGTGGGCTCAGGAACACTTCAAAAAACCATTGTCAGTTAACACAGTTCGTGCTACATCTACAAGTGCAAATTAAAACTCTACCAAGCAAAGTGAAAGCCATACATCAACAATATCCAGAAACACCGCTGCCTTCTCTGGGCCCGAGCTCATTTGAAATGGACAGATGCAAAGTGGAAAAGTGTGCTGTGGTCTGATGAGTCCACATTTCAGATTGTTTTTGGAAATCATGGACGTCGTGTCCTCCGGACAAAAGAGGAAAAATACCATCCAGATTGTTACCAGCCAAAGTTCAAAAGCCACCATCGGTGATGGTATGGGGGTGTGTTAGTGCCCATGGCATGGGCAACTTACACATCTGTGATGGCACCATCAATGCTGAAAGGTACATCCAAGTTTTGGAGCAACACATGCTGCCATCTAAGCAGCATCTTTTTCAGGGACATCCCTGCTTATTTCAGCAAGACAATGCCAAGCCACATTCTGCACGTGTTGCAACATCATGGCTTCGTAGTAAAAGAGTGCAGGTACTAGACTGGCCTGCCTGCAGTCCAGACCTGTCGCCCATTGAAAATGTGAGGCACATTATGAAGCACAAAATATGACAACGGAGACTCCAGACTGTTGAACTACTGAAGTCGTACAGCGCGGAACATTATTCTTGACCATGTGTAATGTTCCTGATAATTCGCCAGAAACATGTGCCATTAATCGTAACACATGGTAACAGGTTGCATCAGTTTCTGAGGACACCTGACGCCTCTGCCTCAAATCAGCACATTCGTGATCAGCGGCCAAGAATGTATACTTTGTGGCATTTGTGACTTGTTGTTGTTATGTGTAAACACAACATTACAGTGCCCCTTTTAATATTCCTACATGCCTGAAAAATATTTAGTTGGTGTCTTCTTTTCATGATGACTCACTGGAGCAGTACACCTGAATGTTTTCCATGAATGAATGGAATGTTTTAAACAGAAGTATCATTTGTCATGATGTAATAGCGCCGTTGAAATGTTGCTAAGAATGCTCCATGATGAAAATGCTCTTTTTCTGGCCAACCCCCCCAACATACCTCTGCAATGACTGAGGGTGTTGGACGGCTAAAGGCAGATGATATAGAAGCTGAGGAGAAGCATGAAGTGATTTTGGCTTTGCTAACATCCATGCAGCCTGTATGTGACAAGTATGATGCCCACACTCTTTCGTAAACTTTCCCCCAGAAACGTGTGGCACAGATGCACGGCACGCTGCGACTCCCTGCAACCTCTATGTACCCACCACACTTGGAAGTAAATTGTAAGGCAGGTTTTATGCTGTGCTCGAGGCAGTCTGGGGCTCAACACATGTGGCTCTAAGCATGGAAATATTCACTCCGAAATATCAGGAGTGGAGAATGAAATGTCTCCACTGATCTCATTCAGATCAGTGAGTGTACAATATGTCTTCTTCATGCTGTCCTGTGCTGAGGGCTGGAAGTGGATGGAAGTCCACTGTGCTCTGGAATAAAACAACTGTATCTTTTTTTCTGTTGTGTGCCTGCACAATAGAGGACTAATGTAATTATCCTGTATGTGGTATATAAATATAGTTATTATTTTGATCTTTCTGCAGTACCTCTGCAGGAATGCACAAAAGAGATTTTATCCAAAGCCTATAGTTTATGAACATTCAGACATTAGTGTTGTATGGCTGGGGGGGCCTGGCTGCCTTTTGTTTCTGTCTTCTGTGCTGTCTTTTGTTTTTCCTTCCAGGTGGTACGCGTTTAGGACTGAGTGGCTGTGTGGCTGAGTTATCAGGACCTCACCCTGATCACCTGAGGCTGATCATGTGCAGCTCGTCAGGACTCACAGCTGTGGTGCATCTACACGGATTGGAGCATGGTGGCATTTAAGTCTGGAGTACACAGTGTGTATTTGCCAGAGACTCGACCTTGTGACCAGACGGGTGAGATCGTCGTCTTGAGAGCCATCTCATCATTATGGATGCAGAGAACGTCCAGGTTTGATGCCATGGTCTGTGAAAGAGGAGGGGGTGAGGTCTCACGCTTGTCAGCACACTTCCTGAGGTACGTTAGGTTTTGTGACTAACATTAGTACAGTCAGTAAATGTGGTGTCCCTCACACCTTATTATATTGAGCGGTTATGTTAGTCATTTAATCAGCTTCCACTGCAGTTGAGTAATGTGAACTGGGTGTTCCATGCCTGCAGGGTGGGAAGCTGATTAGTGATTAAGCCAGGAAGTGTTTGCTGTTATGTACACCTTTGAGTGGTCTCTCTGTGTGTGGAGTGTGGACTCACATGATGGTTTCTTCTTTCACAGACTCGGTTTGTCGCGGCCACCTGGGGGGTGTCGGCGGGGTCCTTGGGTCCAAACTGTTTCTGGCTCTGGACCGTTTGTGCAGCTGGGAGCGCACTGTAATCCACCTCGCAGACCGCGCACTTATTTGTTTGTACTTTCATCACAGCACTGTTATGTCATTAAATTTTGTTATCCTTTGTACCGTGCTCTGCTTATTTTATACTGGGTCCTTCAAACGCTGGTCGGTTCTCCGTCCTGTGTCCGACACATAACAGTAGTCTCTGGCCAAACATCACGGACCCAGCGGTAGCAGAGACGGTAACGCGCCGGGAAGGTGGCAGCAGATGTTCAGAAGTTATCCGGATCAGTTGCGGGTGCTCTCCGCCCGGATGGTGTGTGTCTGAGAACCCATTACTGAATATTGATTTGTGCTCTCTTGCAGCCGTGTTCCTGTGTTGTGCCTTATCCGTGGGTCATGGTGGAGTGTGACTGGCGACGGCTTCGCGTCACACTCCGACCGGATAAGAGGTTAAAAGGGAGCTGCATGAGTGTGTCTGTAATGGGTGAACGCGCACGGTGGAGCTCTGTGGCACGGGTCGCTGTGCTTCCTGTGTTACAGTTGTAGCCCCGTTTCCCCGGGTGAAGATAACTACTGCGTTTGTTGTGTCAGCTCCGGTGTAATTTAGTTGAAGCACATTTTTGGTTGTGTGTTACGCACAGCTGCGCACAAGAAAAGCAGCATGAGTTTGTTTTCTCTGTTACCAAAGGGGTTTTTATTTTCAGCACTTTGGCTCCCTCTGTTGGTGACTGAGTCACATTACCGTTAATGCTCTTAAGGTGGAACAGGTGTGTTCCATTTGTTTGAGCTTAATGGTATACGTCACTTATTAGTTTTGTGTTGGTTCATTTTTTGTGGGTGTTTTTTGAGTTGGTTTTTGTGTGGGATTTTTTACACTATTAGTGTCTGGGGTCGTGACCCTGCAGTCTGTCTGGAGCATAAAAAAAGACCCAAGTAACTTTATGTTAGTCTGTTAGTCTTTCTTTTTATTTCGTTTGGTTTCACCTCCCAGGGTTTGATGGGACAGTCCTCTGGGGGGTGATGGGGGGGTAATTGGGTTGTTTTTTTCATTTTTCTTTTTTTGTTTTTGTTATGCCCTCTCTTCTCCTCTGGCTCCAGCCATGTGAGCCGTAGGTTGTCGGCGTTGCTGGAGTGGTGCAGTTTGGTTATGCTGGGCGTTTCCCAGGTAACCTCTGCACCCGGGAGGGGGGGGGGGGGTTGGGGTATTTTTTTTTTATTCCCTCTCTTCTCCTGTGGCTCCAGCCGTGTGAGCCGTAGGTTGTTGGCGTTGCTGGAGTGGTGCAGTTTGGTTATGCTGGGCATTTCCCAGGTAACCTCTGCACCTGGGAGGGGAGGGGGGGGGTTTGGTGTCTTGTTTTTTTTTGTTGATTCCCTGTTCCACCTCCGGCTTCAGCGCGCCTTTGAGCCGTCTGCCATCGGCGTGGCTGAGGTTTGGGGCAGTGGGATATACCCGCAGCTGGTGGCTGGTTTGGAAGTTGGAGGGGTGGCGCCGTTTTGTGCCGACTGCCGTAACCGCTTTTCCACTCCTCCCGGTTGACTTCTGGGGTATAGTCATGGTTGGTGACGCTGGACGTGCTTCCAGTTTCCACTGCGCCAAGGGGGTGGGGTTGGGGTTGTTTTGTTTGTATGTTTTTTTTTTTCCCTCTTGTTTTTCCCCCCAGTTTCCGCCCTCAGGGTGTGACTATGGTGTCCTCTGGGGGGGAAAGGGCTGTGGGTCCATCTAGCCATAGACGGCCGGGGCTGGGTCCGTTGGTCATGAGGGGGGGCGTCTCCTGGGGTTGATGGACGGGCCTCTGGGAGGCGCTGGGAGTCCCCGTGGGTGACTTTGGATCCCAGAGGGACCTCAGCTGTGGTTATTACTCCTGGAGCTGGCGGGATGTCCTCTGGGGGGTGTTGGTCCCTACATGTCGTCCGGGGGGGAGGGGGGTGTTAACATTTTTATTTGCAAGCTTAAGTTTGGGTTGTTTTTCTTTTCTCCCCTTCCCGGGGTTTGATGGAACGGTCCTCTGGGGAGGGGGGGTGGGTGATTTTTCTTTTCTCCTCTTCCTGGGGTTTGATGGGACGGTCCCCTGGGGAGGGGGGGGTGGTTTGGTTGTTTGTGTTTGTCTTTTTTGTTTTATGACTAATCAGACTGTAAACATGGTTGGACAAAGACTGACTGCACAGGTTCAAGAACTCCTGGCCACACCTGTGCTAATTGATTGACAGAAACAAAGGCAAAGATGCAGCCAGAGGAGAAGACATCAACCGTTCTGTTAGATGAAGATTCTGTTGGAAGATGAATGCAGATATGGTTTCCAGCCATGGTCCCTGGAGGGGGGTGTTTCTCCTGGGCCAGGTTTGTGTGGTCACCGGGAGGCTTCCCGTGAGGGTGGGGTGCTGTTGTATGGCTGGGGGGGCCTGGCTGCCTTTTGTTTCTGTCTTCTGTGCTGTCTTTTGTTTTTCCTTCCAGGTGGTACGCGTTTAGGACTGAGTGGCTGTGTGGCTGAGTTATCAGGACCTCACCCTGATCACCTGAGGCTGATCATGTGCAGCTCGTCAGGACTCACAGCTGTGGTGCATCTACACGGATTGGAGCATTGTGGCATTTAAGTCTGGAGTACACAGTGTGTATTTGCCAGAGACTCGACCTTGTGACCAGACGGGTGAGATCGTCGTCTTGAGAGCCATCTCATCATTATGGATGCAGAGAACGTCCAGGTTTGATGCCATGGTCTGTGAAAGAGGAGGGGGTGAGGTCTCACGCTCGTCAGCACACTTCCTGAGGTACGTTAGGTTTTGTGACTAACATTAGTACAGTCAGTAAATGTGGTGTCCCTCACACCTTATTATATTGAGCTGTTATGTTAGTCGTTTAATCAGCTTCCACTGCAGTTGAGTAATGTGAACTGGGTGTTCCATGCCTGCAGGGTGGGAAGCTGATTAGTGATTAAGCCAGGAAGTGTTTGCTGTTATGTACACCTTTGCGTGGTCTCTCTGTGTGTGGGGTGTGGACTCACATGATGGTTTCTTCTTTCACAGACTCGGTTTGTCGCGGCCACCTGGGGGGTGTCGGCGGGGTCCTTGGGTCCGAACTGTTTCTGGCTCTGGACCGTTTGTGCAGCTGGGAGCGCACCGTAATCCACCTCGCAGACCGCGCACTTATTTGTTTGTACTTTCATCACAGCACTGTTATGTCATTAAATTTTGTTATCCTTTGTACCGTGCTCTGCTTATTTTATACTGGGTCCTTCAAACGCTGGTCGGTTCTCCGTCCTGCGTCCGACACATAACAATTAGAATGTGAATGTTTGACGGACTGTTCAGTGTGTTCATAAGTATTTCAGGCATTTTCCCCAATTCAATAAAGTTTTCAAATGTAAGCCACTGAATGGGTTTCAAATTCATGAAATATAAATGCCGTGATGTTTTGATTCCTCTCTCATGGTGATTTGTGTCCTGTCTGCATAGATAAAAGGTATTTATGAATCTCCTGTTTTAGTTTAGGGGATAATTAAATGTTTCACATTCAAACTTTTTAGAAACGTTTAAAACTGTTTTACTCATACACCTCCAGAAATCTGGGGGGAGGAGTGTGTGTGTGTGTTGGGTTGTTAAATCAGCATGTAACACGGTATCATAAGTAAAACAGTAAAGATTTCCAGCTCTAGATTATCTGTAATAGTAACAGTATTATTTTAATTTATAATTTAAAACTTTTTCCTGCTCAGACATGTCTGATGTTCCTGTGTTTTCTGTTTTGACCGAGGGCGGACCTCAGCACAGAGAGTCTGCAGGCCTTCAAACCACACTCCTCTCAGGTGCAGCACCTCTTTGTGTACCAAGGGAGGAAAAACTACATTACTAAAGAAGTTATTTCTGTGCTGCTCACTGCGCTCTCTACTCTCCCTCCTGCTCTCTCTCTCTCTCTGTCTTTCACAGAGTAGTCACTTGTTCTCATGTAAGAGAAATGGATTGGATTTGAGGTGGGCAGTAAAATCTTTCCACACTGATGAGACAAACATCACCCTAGTCGGACTCGGATCCCTTTGTTCAATCGAAGGAGCTGTTAAAAAGAATCATATCGTTCATGATCGACACAACACTATTCACAAAGCCTCTGAATCATGTGAAATATAATGCAGTTGAACTGTGCTGCAGATTGAAAAGCTGTAATGTTCCTGCAGCTGGATGAGACACTGGGCAGTATGGTAAACGCAACCCTATCTCACAGCATTTCGTGATGGCATCTATTGGCTCGTGATACCATCACAAAAATGCTTTTTGTGGCGATGCGGGAGGTCTGGGGGGGGGGTTATGGCTAGGATTAGGGAAAGGGAGAGGGTTAGGTTAGGGTTAGAGAAAAGTAGAGGGTTAGGTTACGGTTAGGGAAATGGACATAGCTAGATTATGATTGGGGTTAGGGTAAAGAGTAGGGTTAGAAATAGTAAAATAAAATTTAAAAAATGCACCATGAAAATATGACTCATTTCGTGACGGGAGCACAAGCAAAAGTGTAAGGCTGGGCTGGATAAATGTTTCCACAAACCAGAAGCTCAGCTACACACGTTTGGTGACTTTTCTATTATTCTTCGACAATGGCAATGGGTATTGCTGTTGTCATCTAGCAGTGGGTTTTGTGACCTGAAATAATACTTGAATGAGGGCACTTTTCAACCAGAACAATGTTGACCGCCCAAAGAGGGTGACAGGCATGAACAGGATTAAGTGGATGACCTCCAGATGCCCAGACGAACAGTGAAGAGATGTTTCACAGGCAATAATTTCTCTCCCACGATATTTGGGCATGTGGAGGTTACTGTTTTTTTTGTTTGTTTTTAATTCCTGTGTAATAGGGGTGTTCATCAGTCACAATAGATGCTGTAGCAGGTACATATCAGTGAACTGAATTAGACTTATGTAGGTTATAAAGCCAGATTTTTGTTACGGTAACTCATATGACAATTAATGCAGATTAATAATAGTTTATTGCTCTGCAAATAGCGTAGTGTTGTATGCATTCACTGGTCTGTTATTAGCTACACCAGTTTACCTGCATGCAACTCAAGAGGATTGGCTGAAGTTCAAACCAGCCATCAGAATGGAGAAGAAAGGTGAGGAGTCTTTTCTGGACATTATGTCAAACCAGGGCAGCACAGTGGCTTAGTGGTTAGCACTGTTGCCTCACAGCGAGAAGGTCGTGGGTTCAATTCCTGTGGCCTTTCTGTGTGGAGTTTGCATGTTCTCCCCGTGTTTGTGTGGGTTTCCTCCGGGTGCTCCGGTTTTCTCCCACATCCAAAGACATGCGGGTTAGGTGGATTGGAATCTTTAAATTGTCCGTAGGTGTGTGTGTCTGTGTTTGTCTGTTTGTGGCCCTGCGACAGACTGGCGTCCTGTCCTGGGTGTACCCCGCCTTGCGCTCTATGACTGCTGGGATAAGCTCCAGCCCCCCGCGACCCATAACTGGACTAAGCGGTAGAAGATGAATGAATGAATGAATGAATGTCAAACCAGAGTATGACTTGCATTTGTCCAAAAATGCATCAGGAATAGGCATAAGGCACAAAGAACTCAAGAGTAAACCATGTCTTGTCTCCACTAAACAATAAAAACAGTCAAAATGAAGTACATTTACCTCACTAAATGTAAATAAACTTTTTGATTGATTGTACATTTTTAAAACATTAAAGTTAGCATTACTTTAGCCTAGCTGCCCTCACTCTTGGTGTTCCAGCTGCCCCACAAAAGGCAAACAAGTGTAGTGTTAAGTAGCATGAAGATTACTCCCTCTCTTTGTTCAAAAGCCTGGTATTTCAGTTTGAGAGCATGATTTATTCATTTTGCTTGTTCTCCAAAATCCTTCATGTACTCGTCATCAGGTGTTCTCTTGTTGTAGCTGCCATCCAGCTTAATGGTGCATCACTAGAGTCCAGAAAATATGATTGCTTCAGATAGGCTTATTTTAGAAATTCAGAACCCGCTGTTGTACTGGGAATTTCCACATACGTGTAACTATCTGACAGGGAATGCTCCAAAAAAAGAAGAAACATTCAGTAAGTGGTTCTCTGTTGAAAATGCCTTACCTACACTGGTTTGAACTGACATAAAAACATCAGGAATTCAACTAACCACTTGTGGCCAAGGTATGCAAAAAGGATATATGAATGTGCAAAGTGTTGAACATTGAAGCAGATGGCCTATAGCAGCAGGAGATCACATCACATGTCACTGTTGTCAGCTAAAAACAAGAAACTAAGGCTACGGTGGGAACATGCTCACCAAGAGTGGACAGGAGAATACTGGAAAAATGTTGCCTGGTCTGATGATTCTCAATAGTGGCTGCAACATTCAGATGGCAGAGTCAGAATTTGAAGAAATCATGAATCCTTTCTTGTTTCACCAATTCAGATGGGTGGGTAGTGGTGTAATGGCGCTGTGACTGTGTGCCTCTACCATGTCAATATGGACCAAAATCTTGGAGGAATGTTTCCAGCACCTTGTTGAATCTATGACACCTACTAAAGTGGCTAATAATAATAAACGTCTGGTAAGCATTGTGTCAATGGACATTTTGTGCTGCTTTTTGTCTGTAATATGGCAGTCTGCTTGTGGTTTCATCCTACACTGGAAAAAAGGAAACATGATTTAAATATGGACATCAGATGCACATTAATAACATTAGTTACATGTTTCTTAATTACAAGCATAAGCAACTAATATTATTTGGACACATTCTGTACATATTGAAATGTATGTTAGGCTGGTGTTGCTTCCAGAGGACCAGACTAACCTGGCATTGGCATCTGACATCTGCTGTCAGAAGTATTCAAGAACTGAAACTAGAGACTCTGCACCAAGATGGACCATTTGTCTCCACGCGGTTGGACTGTTGCAACAGCCTGTTCACTTGCCTGGGTAAGAAGGAGCTAAATCGGTTGCAGTATGTCCAGAACTCTGCTGCGAGGCTTCTGACCCGCACCAACAGGAGAGCCCACATCACGCCTACCTTGGAATCCCTCCACTGGCTCCCTGTTGCCTCCAGAATTAATTTTAAAATCTTGGTCTTCACTTTCAGAGCACTAGATGGTCAAGCTCCTGATTACATTGCTGACTTGATTCAGCCCTACACCTCAGCCCACAGCCTCAGATCTTCAGGTCAGAACCTGTTGATGGTTCCTCGAACCTGCTTTAAAACTCGAGGAGACCGATCTTTTAAAGCCATAGCGCCTCGTCTCTGGAACGAACTCCCTCTGTCCCTGCGATCCCTGGACTCTGTTGAGATGTTCAAAAAGCAACTGAAGACTCTACTTTTTAAACAGGCTTTTCATGGCCAAAAAATTTTTTAGTACTGAGTGTGTATTTTTACTGTATATTTTTATTGTTTTACCTTGTAAAGTGCTTTGTGACCCCTGTCTGCGAAAAGCGCTATATAAATAAAGTTTACTTACTTACTTACTTACTTACTTACTTACCATTTGTAGTTTAATCATTTTTTTTTTTTTTTTTTACCTTTTGTAAGAAAAAAAAACTTTATAAGTATTAGAATGGCCTAAGCAGAGGGTCACCCCTTCTGAGTCTGGTCTGCTTGAGGTTTCTTCCTCAAAAACACCAAAGGGAGTGTTTCTTTACCACTGTCACCTGTGTGCTTGCTGGGGGGGGGGGGGGGGGTAGTAAGATTAGCGCCTTGAAATGACTTAAGATTTGACACCATATTAAAAAATATAATTGACTCAAATTGCAGAGAACTGCGTACAGATTACTGCTTCACAGGGTCATTCACTGTTGTGCTGAATGATCAGCTAATGGGACAAACATTTGCTGCAGGGTTTTGTCAAACTCTGTGTACGTTTAAAGTACTATTGATGAAATGCACTTCAGTTTATTGCCTATAAAACAGAATATGCCTACCCAAAGCACCTTCTCATGCATCTCTATTTAGAACACTCCCCTACACATGCAGCTTATATGCTATAGACACCATCTGCCCTCACCTGTTAATTATGACAATGAACCACACTGAAGTAAATACAAGAGAAGGAAGTCCCACATGCATACAGTTCTATCAACGATGACACCTGACCTTGTGCGGTTAGTCTTCAGTAAACATCCCTGCAGCATCCAAGTAATACGATCAAACAAAACATGAGACATCTGTTGATACTGTGTTGCTCAACAAAAACTGCAGCAAATTACAGTGTTGTTATTTATTTTCCCCATAATAAGGAACAGCTGTGTAGTTATCACACTGTACACTCAACCTGTTGATAGATTACACTTGTTCAGTAGACAGAATCTTCAAACAAAGAAAGTTTAATTATATGGGTATTATTAAAATAAATGTAAGACATGCTGGTAGCAACATGCTCACAGACTGATCTAACTTAAAGCTGTAGGATTTAAGAGTTGCTATTAGAAGAAATGAAATATAGCATTCATAACCACCTGTTCATTAGTGTATAATTACTTGCAACAATTAGATGTTTTCATTCATTCAGTTTCTATATCCACTTAGTCCAATCAAGGGTTACCGGGGGGTGGAGCCAATTCTAGCAGTCATATGGCATGAGGCGGAGTACAAGAGTACAACCTGGACAGGATGCCAGGCTATCACAGGGTTTGGGAAACATTCAAAACCTCCAAAGAAACGTCTCCCAAATCCCGAGTGAGGTCGAGGACATGTTCAAGTTTTCCATTGCTGAGGTGGCTGCTTTGAGCTGTGATAAGAAGGTGGTCTGTGCTTGTCGTGGCAGCAACCCAAGAACCTGCTGGTGGACTCCATTGATAAGGGAACACGTCAGGCTGAAGAAGGAGTCTTTTCATGCTTGGTTGGCAGAGAGGTCTCCGGAATCGGCAGACAGGTGTCGGCAGGCCAGAAGGACTGCAGCCTCAGTTGTCAGGTGGTGGGAAAAACACTTTGAGGATCTCCTTAACCCTAGTGACATGCCCTCCCTCAAGGAGGCAGGGATGGAAGACTCAGAAGGATCTTGTGCCTTCACCCTAGCGGACGTCAATGAGGTAGTCAAAGAACTCCTCGGTGGAAAGTCACTGGGGGCGGACAAGATTCGTCGTGAGTTGCTGAAGTCACTGGATGTTGTTCGGCTGTCATGGCTGACATGCTTATATAGAGTTGCATGGCAGTCAGAGACAGTATCTCTACATTGGAAAACTGGGGTGGTGGTCCCCATTTTTAAAAAAGGGGCAGAGAAGGTGTTCCAATTATAGAGTAATCACACATCTCAGCCTCCCTGGGAAAGTCTACGCCAGGATACTAGAGAGGAGACTCAGTCCGTTAGTCGAACCTCAGATTCAGGAGGAGCACCGGGGGTTCCGTCCTGGTGCACTGAGCAGGTTTGAGGCTGAGTGTAAAGTGACAGGAATGAGAATCAGCATCTCCAAGTCTGATACCATGGTCCTCTGTTGGAAAATAGTGGATCCCCTCTGGGTCAGGGGCGAGTTACTGCCCCCAAGTGGAGGAGTTTAACTATCTCAGGGTCTTGTTCATGAGTGGGGGTAAACTGGAGCAGGAGATCAATAGAGAGATTGGGGTGGCATCTGAAAGTTTACAGACATCTTACCAGACCGTTATGGTAAAGATGGAGCTGAGCCAGAAGGTGAGGCTCTCAATTTACTAGTCAATTTATGCTTCTATCCTCACCTAGAGTCATGAGCAATCTGATCATGGATACAAGCAGCAGTAATGAAATTCCTCTGTCTGGTATCTGGGCTTACACTCCTGGACAGGGTGAGAAGCTTGATTATCTATGAGGGACTCTGAGTAGAGATGCTACGTCTTTGCAACGAAAGTAACCAATTGAGTTTGTACAGGCATCTGGTGAGGATGCTCCCTGGTCATCTCTCTATGGAGGTCTTCCAGGCATGTCCATCCAGGAGGAGGCCCTGGGGAAGACCCGGGACATGCTGGAGAGATTATATTTCCCAGCTGTCTTGGAAACACCTTGGCATCTCTGAGGTAAAGTTACAGGAACTGGCTAAGGATAGGGAAGTGTGGGAAGATCTGCTTGTCTGCTGCCACCACAACCCGGACCCAGATACGTGGCTGAAAATGAACAAATGAATGTTTCACCTGAACTCGTTTAAAGTGGAGGATGTGATTTTGACACTACAAACTGACACTGAGCTGAAGTCCAGAGGTCATGGACAGTTCTGGAACTTACTCACAGAGGAAAAGTACCCAAATGTGAGGAAATGTGTTACCTCTTTGACTGCATTATTCAGCTCCACTTATTTATGTGAGTCAGCCTTTTCCCACATGCTTGTTAAATCCAAATTCCATTCTGCTCTGACTGATGATCATCTGGGCATCTGTTTGAGGCTGGCTTCCAGCAACTAGTGATCAGATGATGCAACCTTGGCTGATTCCATTCAGTGGAAGTCATCAGAGTAAGGTAAGGACCAACATTGTACAGAGATGGATTGCAGTTATGCAAGGTACACCAACATATACTGTATATAAAGTATACTCAATATATATAAATAATTATATGTTTACCACTTAGATAGGTCATTTTGACTTGGTCAGTTTAAAAATAGCTCACAATACGAAATATTGCAGGTGTGCCTGCTTTAAATGATTGGGCCCCTGAGTTGAGATGCAGCTTTACCCTGTCAGATGAAGGTGACAAGCAGTGGCATAGCCAGCTTGTTGTTACTTGGTGTTAGTGTGCAAATTGTTTAGTGTTACATTCTATATTAAGGGAAAACCTAACAATATCATTTTCAGCTTTTCTTCCATACTTGACTGCTTGTAGGAACCAAAGTTCACATGATTTATTTCAGTAAAATGTGTTTGATTGTGACGTTACTGTATTGCAAGTTAGCATCCTGAGGTTTCTGTAAGATGCCTTGTAAATCACCTCAGAGGTATTACCTGGTTAAAAAAAAACCTTCATTTTTAGTTGTAGAAGTGTTTATTACGGTCGCCCTAAGAGGTCCAATGCACTGCAACTCAAGAAAACACCAGCAAATAGAAAAACGCTGCAAAAGCCAAATGCACTGCAAGAGGCCAAATGTACTGCAACTCAAGAAAACACCAGCAAATAGAAAAACACTTGCAAATGCAAACGAAACAAAATGGAAGTTGGAAAAACCACAACAGAAGTTGGAAAAATGAAAACGGAAGTTAGAAAAACAACACTGAAGTAAATGGATGGATGGATGAGATTTATTGTCATTGTCATTACAAGTGCAACAACAACGAGATTACGTCCACACTCACATTTCCACAGACAAGATTCAGCAATTAATCCACAATTATTACTTGTCGTAATAATGACACACATCAGAATTAAGACAACACATATACATTTGACATTGTTTATGTGCACTAAACTTGAAACAGTCCGTTTTCCAAATTGAGGCGATGTGAGTGTGTAGTAGCCGCTGCAACAGGAGTCGCGCTGCTGCTAGCTTGGGGGGAACGGGGACCTGCCGTAGCTAAAAACCGCACAGCCCCCGGAGGGGAGAAGGGGTGGTGTGAGCAGTGGCCGGGATGGGATGTCTGATGGGGGGCAGGAGGGGAGGTAGGAGGGAAAGTGGATCATGCTTCAGTCTTTGTCCATGTGTGAGTCTGTCCTTGTACTGGAGTCAGAGAGATAAGGAGGCAGCCAATGTTCCCAAGGCCATAGAAATTCTGATAGAAAACAGCAAGGCATTTTGTCCTTTGGAGGCTGATAAGCCTGCCGTGTTTGTGGCTCAGCAGTGAAAACACTTTTACAGCTTCACATGAACAAATCAGATCCCAAATTATGAATATTTCCCTGGTCTCTGAAATCTTCCCCTGCAAGGTGCGCATTTCCTCCAAGATGCTATCTAACTTGCGTCTGAGTTCAAGGGTTAACGCAGTCTGAGAATGCATCACCTTGCCCAACTCATTAATCATGACGGACAAGTGAGGGGTCATGGTTTTGATGGCAGTCGTCTTGCCAATTTTCCGGTAGGTCAGGGCAGCGCATAAGCCAATAAGTACCAGCCCTCCTACTATGATACCAAATATGAATAAATCCTCGACGTCCTCCACAGAGAATGGCGCAAAGCATGCGACACGTCACGTCTCCCAGGTGTCAAGAACATAGCCCACAGGGTAAGTTCCTTCTGGGCACAGAGGGTCCCCCACCCCTGATTTTCTTGTTGAAAAAAATGGTGTCAATAGCGTTCAGAGACCAGCTGATCAATTCCATAGTTAATCCAATATAGATTTGAAGAATTCACAGTCTGGTAAAGTAGGGACTTTGAAGGTTGGAGCAGAGATAGAGGAGAGAGGAGGAGATGCGATCCCCCTCGCCGGAGTCCCAAGCTGAATGCACTGCAACTGCACTGCACTGCAAAAATGCACTGCAACTTAAGAAAACACCAGCAAACAGAAAAAGCTGCAAACAGAAAAATGCTGCAAACAGAAAAATGCTGCAAAAGCACGCAAAACAAAATGGAAATTGAAAAAAAAATCAATTGTTGGCTGTAGTGCCCTGTGTCTGTTTGCAAACCGCCAATCAAGTTGACAAAAGAAGAAGAAGACAATCGCGTATCCAGCTGTGGAAGGTAAACGGTGGATTAAATTAAACAGAGGTTCCTTCAGTGTTGTGAGGAGAACAAGATGCAGGTAAAGTGTGTATTAATTGTATTATCCATATAGTACTGTAGATACATTAAATACATACATAGCTAACTGTAGAGTTTGTTAAAAAAAACAAGCAAACATGGGGTAGTGTTAGCATAGCTTTTTTAAGTACGGTGACTAAAAGCTATTGATGTTTGCCACAATATTTTCAGGTAGTTTATTGACCTGAAAATGAAATCAAATGTGACATATTTGTCATTTTACCTGTTAAGTAATCACAAAGGGGATTACTTAAATGATCCCATAATTGTATGTAAGTGTACTAAATTTGATGTATGTATCTTTTAATTTGGTATTTTGATATCACAGGTGTTCCCTTTCTGTTTCGCCACCAGACAATGTGTTGTTCATATTGTGGAATCCAGCTGGTGGGACATGTTGGAGGTTTTTGTGGCTCAAGTGGCTGTAACATTCACATTTTGGCATTTTTTATAGACAATGGTAAGCACTGGCCTTCCTTAAAGTTAAGCATTCACCACACCTTTACATGCCATTATCCATTGCCTTGGTAATGAGTGAGGTGCACCAAAAATGTCAGTTAGTGCAGGTTGTTAGGTTTAATTAGTTAATTAATTAATTCTTTTTGATATCTATGCATTATTATTCATTTACCCCAACAACTAAAAATTAGGTAGGGCACTTGTCAAGTGACTTTTGAGTACTTGTATACAGTGCATGAGTGATTTGTGTGCTCCTTTTACAATGTCACACGGATATGTGTTTGTCATATACAGTAGTACGATGGTAATTTCCTTATCCTAAGGATGTGGTATTGTTAAACACTTTGCATGCCAAGAGTCTAAAACATAATTCTACAAACACAAAGGTTTGAACCGGCAGGCACTAAGAACAGTAATGTGTTTTAAGGTTGTTGATGGTTCTTGAGTATAATCACAATAAATGGTTTATAATGACACAAGCTGGGGTACCCAGCAGTGCCCGGGTTAACCTGTTTTAGACGTAAGCACAATGCCAGTTATTTTAATCAAAACAATTGCCCAACATTTGTTTTTGTAATGCTGATGTCTTATAAATATAATAGTTAATGGGCTAAAGTTTGTCCAGCAGAACTATAAGAGGTGGACTCCCCAAACTAAGTGGAAATACTTGGTTAAAAGACAAACACATTTGAAGTCCTTCATGCAGACTTTGTTTTGCAATCAGATTTATAACAAAATTACACACAAAAGGTAGGTAACAGTAAATGTAAATATCAATGAATCAAAATTGAGGTAGTGGTGTATTTCACTGTTTTTACATTGCAATTTTACAAACATAAAATGAATGTATTCAGACAGGAAGGCAAACTGGGTTGTACAGGACAGTCAGGTGCTTAACAGTTGAGAACATAAAGTAGCTAAAGAAAGGGATTAGCCCCTTAAGCTCTAGAGCCTATTTCACCAAAATCTCATACCTATACATTATGATTTATTTCTCAGCTTGTACAAGGTCAAAAATGCAAACTTTTGGATGAGCTAAAAGACAGGTCCTCGGGGATGTTGTGGATGCAAAAGAACTGAAAGTAAATAATACTTGGTAGGAGTAAATGAGTTTTTTTTTTTTTTCCCCAAAAAATGAATTCCAATTTATACCTTTATTTGCTTGGTGTTTCAGCTGTGGTTCGTTGATATGTGATTGAAGTGGATACTTTTGTAGAGGAGACTTCGCTTGACATTTTGATGTATAATAAGTGTATGTTAGTGTCAGCATTGGTTAGTTATGAGTGTTCAAATGTTCCAAAACAGGGAAAGTCCCCAAATTTGGGGACTCTAGGGTTTAAGAGGTTAAATAAACAGAGATGGCCAACACATATACAGGGCTGGAAATTTGAATCTGCCTGGTCATACCCACAGCCTCAGCCTAAGCATGTTGTTGTTTGGCTGGAATTTTGAATCTGCCTGGTCATACCCACAGCCTCGGCCTAAGCACGTTGTTGTTTTTCTGGGTGTGCTGTGGCTGTGCTGTGCTGAGTGTGCTGTAGAAAGGGATTAAAACAGAGATGGCCAACACATATACAGGGCTGGAAATTTGAATCTGTCTGGTCATACCCACAGCCGGCTATTTTGGGGGTCATTTTCAGTTCAACTTTTTAAAAAATGGTGCTAGTTTGTTCCCCATGTCATGAGGATTCAGAATATATATAGTTTTTAGGGCTACATATTATAGTTTGGGAGTTTATCCTGGACAGACAGACAGACGTAGCCCTTTATATATATAGATGCCTATAGCAATAAGATATACTGTATACACAGTGATACAATTTATAAAACTTCCCTTTTGCCTGTTTTGATTTGTAAGCATAGAGCTCTTGAGGCTGACAGTGATAAACCATGAATCCCTGTCCATGTTCTTTGAGATTTTTATGGCCTTTACATGAGCACACATTGAGAAGATTTAATATTTGAGTCTTGACTATTGACATGCCTCCTTTTTGTTGTTCTAGAAGTACTTTTTTGATTCTAATCATGAAGTGCATTTGTGGATTCTTTCCTTCATAATGATCCTTTTTTCATTTCCCTTCATACTGAGGAATTTCAATAAAAGGAAAAGACTTGCATTTAATATTGGTTATCCACTTAACATATGCTTGCAAAAAAATATTGTTGATTGGCTGATTAGAGTGTGTTAAACTGCACTGTAATAGACAGCATGTGAAGGATGTCACTTGAATGCACCTATTGTTTTAGCCCAATTATATGGTTATGAATATGGTTTTAAAAAGTCTGAAATTGTAGTCATAATTGTCATTTTGAAACTAGATGAATAGCCCAAGCTCTACTAATTTTGATAGACTATTGAAAGTAAAATTAGTAAAACTAAGAATGCAACATCCCTGAATGAGATGTGGGTTCTCTCTGAAAAACACTGCAGCTTGCTCCAGACTGCAGTCGACTCATGAGGACACTGGAGGATACGATGAATGTAGTAGCTGATTACATTCAGTGGTACTTTGACCATTGACCAAAACCATCTTTCCTTTCAGTGGTATAATATTCTGTCTATTCTGTGCCAATTGAACATCTTTTTTATAACATTAGTTATTCCCCGTCACACATAGCCGGAATCACGCAGAGTGCCATCAGAGTTATGAATTGGCACACATCCGAAAGGTGTCGGATTTCAGTTCCAAAACCTTCTGACAGCCATCTGCGGAAGTCGACACAGTTGGTCAAAATCAGCCAGTGGCCCCGAGTGTGACGCACATGTTCATAACCCCAATTAAAATGAAGTTGGGACGTTGTGAAAAATGTAAATAAAAACAGAATACAATGATTTGCAAATCCTCTTCAACCTATATTCAATTGAATACACCACAAAGGCAAGATATTTAATGTTCAAACTGATAAACTTTATTGTTTTTGTGCAAATATTTGCTCATTTTGAAATGGATGCCTGCAACACATTTCAAAAAAGTTGGGACGGGGCAACAAAAGACTGGGAAAGTTGATGAATGCTCAAAGAACACCCATTTGGAAACAGGTGTGTGTCATGATTGGTTATAAAAGGAGCATCCCCAAAAGGCTCAGCCGTTTACAAGCAAAGATGGGGCGAGGATCACCACTTTGTGAACAAATGCATGAAAAAAATAGACCAACAGTTTAAGAACAATGTTTCTCAATGTTCAATTGTAAGGAATTTGGGGATTCCATAATCTTCTTCTTCTTCTTTGTCTTTCGGCTGTTCCCGTTAGGGGTCGCCACAGCAGATCAATCGTTTCCATCTCACCCTGTCCTCTGTATCTTCCTCTGTCACACCAACCACCTGCATGTCCTCTCTCAGCACATCCATGAACCTCCTCTTTGGTCTCCCTCTTCTCCTCCTGCCTGGTGGCTCCATCCTCAGCATCCTTCTCCCTATATACACTGGGTCCCTCCTCTGCACATGTCCAAACCATCTCAATCTCGCCTCTCTGACTTTGTCTCCAAACCGTCCCACCTGAGCTGTCCCTCTGATATGTTCATTCCTAATCTTGTCATTCTTGTCACTCCCAAAGAGAATCTCAACATCTTCAGCTCTGCCACCTCCAGCTCTGCCTCCTGTCTTTTTGTTAGTGCCACTGTCTCTAAACCATACAACATAGCTGGTCTCACTACTGTTTTGTAAACTTTCCCCTTCACCCTTGCTGATATTCTTTGGTCACAAATCACTCCTGCCACCTTTCTCCACCCACTCCACCCTACCTGCACTCTCTTCTTCACCTCTCTACCACACTCTCCATTACTTTGAACAGTTGACCCCAAATATTTAAACTCATCTACTTTCACCCACTTCTACTCCTTGTAACTGCACTATTCCACTGGGCTCCCTCTCATTCACACACATGTACTCAGTCTTGCTTCTACTGACTTTCATCCCCTTCTCTCCAAAGCATATCTCCACTTCTCCAGACTAGACTCAACTTGCTTTCTACTCTCACTACAGATCACAATGTCATCTGCAAACATCATAGTCCATGGGGACTCCTGTCTGATCTCATCCGTCAACCTGTCCATCACCACTGCAACAAGAAAGGACTCAGAGCTGATCCTTGGTGTAATCCCACCTCCACCTTGAATGAGTCTGTCATTACGACTGCGCATCTCACCGCTGTCACACTATTCTTGTACATGTCCTGCACTACCCTAACATACTTCTCTGCCACTCCAGACTTCCCTCATACAATACTACAACTCTTCTCTTGGCACCCTATCATAAGCTTTTTCTAAGTCCACAAACACACAATGTAACTCTTTCTGTCCTTCTCTGTACTTTTCCAACAGTATTCTCAGAGCAAACATTGCATCTGTAGTGCTCTTTCTTGGCATGAAACCATATTGCTGCTCACAGATCTTCACCTGTTTTCTAAGCCTAGCTTCTACTACTCTTTCCCATAACTTCATGCTGTGGCTGATCAGCTTTATGCCTCTGTAGTTACTGCAGCTCTGCACATCACCCTTGTTCTTGAAAATAGGAACCAGCACACTTCGTCTCCACTCCTCAGGCATGTTCTCATTTTCCAAGATTTTATTAAACAATCTGGTTAGAAACTCTACTGCCATCTCTCCGAGACATTTCCATGCCTCCACTGGAATGTCATCTGGACCAACTGCCTTTCCACTCTTCATCCTCTTCATAGCAGCCCTCACTTCTTCCTTGCTAATCTCTTGTACTTCCTGATTTACTCTCACCACATCATCCAGCCTTTTCTCTCACTCATTTTCTTTATTCATCAACTCTGCAAAATATTCCCTCCACCTTCTCAGCACACACTCCTCACTTGTCAGCACATTACCATGTTCTACACTCCATAATATAATCAGAGAATCTGGAGAAGTTTCTAAACGTACGTGTAAGCGGCAAGGCTGAAAACCAACATTGAATGCACGTGACCTTCGATCCCTCAGGTGGCACTGCATTAAAAGCCGACATCATTGTGTAAAGGATCCTACCGCGTGGGCTCAGGAACACTTCAGAAAACCATTGTCAGTTAACACAGTTTGTCGCTACCTCTACAAGTGCAAGTTAAAACTCTACTATGCAAAAACATACATCAACAAGATCCAGAAACACCGCCACCTTTTCTGGGCCCGAGTTCATTTGAAATGGACAGACGCGAAGTGGAAAAGTGTGCCGTGGTCTGATTGTTTTTAGAAATCATGGATGTTGTGTCCTCCGGACAAAAGAGGAAAAAGACCATCCAGAATGTTACCAGTGCAAAGTTCAAAAGCCAGCATCTGTGATGGTATGGGGGTGTGTAAATGCCCATGACATGGGCAACTTACACATCTGTGACAACCCAGTTTCACAGCAAGTCGTGATTCAGCAGCATGAAATATACAGTAGTGTTCAGAATAACAGTGTTGTGAAAGTGTAGTGACACGGACCCACAACAGGGGGCGCAAATGAACGGACAATAGAAGAAGTCAAATTTGAACACTTTACTGTTGTGAATGCCACAACTACACACAGCAGATTATAGAATGGATACAAAGTCAATCAATCAAGGTGTCGTGTGGGCAGGCTCGACGATAGGAGACGTCCGTCTGGAGAAGAACCGGAACCACACGATTTCCTCCGCCACCGAACCAGGAGAATACTGGAGCCGCCAAGTTCCGAGTCCCCCAGGTGCCCACCGTCTCCGCGTGTCGGATCTGGTACTGCTGGCGAAGAGCAAAAACAGTCAGGTGTGGGTGTGTGTACACCCCGTAACAAGTATGGTGGTTATTCCACCTCCACCTCTCATCCACACTTGTGCAGCTACTGTCAATCACTTATCTGGCGGGATGCAGAGCGAAGCAGTCGCGGCATACGCCGGTTCTTCAGGAAGACAGCTGCAACAACGTATTCACTGAAAACAACGTTAGTAATACTCAGGCTGGGAACGTTACCTCCTTGGTAGAACGATATCTCGGCGACGTGGTGGAGGTGTCGTCCTGCTTTTATTAGGGGTGAGGCACAGATGATTGGTGACAGCTGTCATAGCCGATGAGTGACAGCTGTCACCCCGGCCGCTCTTGTGGGGTGGCAGCGCCCTCTCGTGCCTGAAGCACGCACTTCAGGCAGGGCGCCCTCTGGTGGTGGGCCAGCAGTACCTCCTCTTCTGGCGGCCCACACAACAAATAGTAGTGCTATGTGACTAAAAAGATTAATCCAGGTTTTGAGTATATTTCTTATTGTTACATGGGAAACAAGGTACCAGTAGATTCAATAGATTCTCACAAATTCAACAAGACCAAGCATTCATGATATGCACACTCTTAAGGCTATGAAATTGGGCTTTTAGTAAAACAAGTAGAAAAGGGGGTGTTCACAATAATAGTACTGTGGCATTCAGTCAGTGAGTTCCTCAATTTTGTGGAACAAACAGGTGTCAATCAGGTGTTCCCTATTTAAGGATGAAGCCAGCACCTGTTGAACATGTTTTTCTCTTTGAAAGCGTGAGGAAAATGGGACGTTCAAGACACTGTTCAGAAGAACAGTGTAGTTTAATTAAAAAGTTGATTGGAGAGGGGAAAACTTATACGCAGGTGCATGAACTTATAGACTGTTCATCTACAATGATCTCCAATGCTTTAAAATGGACAAAAAAAAACCAGTGATGCATGGAAGAAAATGGAAAACAACCATCAAAATGAATAGAAGAATAACCAGAATGGCAAAGGCTCACCCATTGATCAGCTCCAGGATGATCAAAGACAGTCTGGAGTTACCTGTAAGTGCTCTGACAGAAGACGCCTGTATGAAGCTAATTTATTTGCAAGAATCCCCCGCAAAGTCCCTCTGTTAAATAAAAGATATGTGCAGAAGAGGTTACAATTTGTCAAAGAACACATTAAATGGCCTAAAGAGAAATGGAGGAATATTTTGTGGACTGGAGTAAAATTGTTCTTTTTGGGTCCAAGGGCCGCAGACGGTTTGTGACACAACACCCAAACTCTGAATTCAAGCCACAGTTCACAGTGAAGACAGTGAAGCATGGTGGTGCAAGCATCATGATATGGGCATGTTTCTTCTACTATGGTGTTGGGCCTATATATCGCATACCAGGTATCATGGATCAGTTTGGATTTGTCAAAATACTTGAAGAGGTCATGTTGCCTTATGCTGAAGAGGACATGCCCTTGAAATGGGTGTTTCAACAAGACAGTGAACCCAAGCACACTAGTAAACTAGCAAAATCTTGGTTCCAAACCAACAAAATTAATGTTTTGGAGTGACCTGCCCAATCCCCGGACCTAAATCCAATTGAGAACTTGTGGGGTGACATCAAAAAAGCTGTTTCTGAAGCAAAACTAAAAAATGTGAATGAATTGTGGAATGTTTAATCTTGGAGTGGAATAACAGCTGAAAGGTGCCAAAAGCTGGTTGACTCCATGCCTCGCAGATGTGAAGAAATCATGAAAAACTGTGGTTATACAACTAAATACTAGTTTAGTGATTCACAGGATTGCTAAAAAAGCAGTTTGAACATAATAGTTTTGTGTTTGTAGCGTCAACATCAGATGCTACTATTATTGTGAACACCCCCTTTTCTACTTTTTTTTACTAATAGCCCAATTTCATAGCCTTAAGAGTGTGCATATCATGAATGCTTGGTCTTGTTGGATTTGTGAGAATCTACTGAATCTACTGGTACCTTGTTTCTTTCCCATGTAACAATAAGAAATATACTCAAAACCTGGATTAATCTTTTTAGTCACACAGCACTACTATTATTCTGAACACTACTGTACATTAATCTATTGGTTCGTGATATTGTGACAAAAAGCGCCTAATTTTTGTCACGGCAGCACAAATTCATTCTAATTCATTCCGTGATGGCTGCATGAAATTAAAAGTGAAGCAGGGGGGCGGGGGGCGGGGAGCGGGGTGGTTATTGTTATGTGGAAGGAGTAAGATTAGGTTATGGTTAAGGTTAGGGTTGGGGGTAGGAGAAGGGTTAGAAATAGTGAGTTAAAAAAAGTCACGAAAATTTGACTAATTTCTTCATGAGAGCATGAAAAAAAAAAAAGTGAGACTGGGCTGTCTGTGATGGCACCATCAATGCTGAAAGGTACATCCAGGTTTTGGAGCAACACATGCTGCCATCCAAGCCACGTGTTTTTCAGGGACGTCCCTGCTTATTTCAGTAAGACAATGCCAAGCCACATTCTGCATGTGTTACAACAGTGTGGCTTCATAGTAAAAGAGTGCGTGTACTAGCCTGGCCTGCCTGCAGTCAGACCTGTCGCCCATTGAAAATGTGTGGCGCATTATGAAGCACAAAATATGACAACGGAGAACCCGGACTGTTGAACAACTGAAGTCGTACATCAAGCAAGAATGGGAAAGAATTCCATGTACAAAGCTTAAACAATTAGTGTCCTCAGTTCCCAAACGCTTATTGAGTGTTGTTAGAAGGAAAGGTGATGTAACACAGTGGTAAACATAACACTGTCCCAGCTGTTTTGAAACGTGTTGCAGGCATCCATTTCAAAATGAGCAAATATTTGCACAAAAACAATAAAGTCTATCAGTCTGAACATTAAATATCTTGTCTTTGTGGTGTATTCAATTGAATATAGGTTGAAGAGGATTTGTAAATCATTGTATTCTGTTTTTATTTACATTTTACACAACGTCCCAAGTTCATTGGGACTCCAATTGGGATGGGACACCTATCTGGCAGCGATCCATGTGTAATCTGATGACCATTTGACCACAATTTACATAATCCGATGGTGGCATAAGCAGGATCTGAAATGATCTGATTGCAGTTGATTGAGCTCTGAGATGGATCAATCACAGCACAGCCTGTCAACATGCTGTCCACCTCCTCTGGACTCCGGCCAGGGAGGGTGAAGGAAATATTGTTACATAATAACATGTATGTGGCAATGTGCACGCATCAGAGGTACGGTGCAGCGCCCAGCAATGCGGCTGAACAGGATGTCAACGCTGTAACGCATGTGTTATTATGCGTACAACTCCTAAGTCTGGAGCAGGTATGATGCTGAAATGTTTGCCAAGCCACATAACGACATAAATACACATGGAACTCACCTCCGGTACCTCCCGTTCTGCAGCGCGGCGCAGACAGCTGGTCAAGTCCCTTTCACCCGCTGCGCACTGGCAACATCGATCAGCTGACAAAAGTATAATGCACCTCTGGTATAATTAATTCCCATGTTATGCACCGTCCCAGAACAATAATCCAACTGCAGTTGTGTTATGATGTCTATGAGGTCTGTGAGAAAAGTATCCGACCTTTTTATTTTTTTCAAAAACCATATGGATTTTAATCGCGTGATTACATCAGCCAAGCTTGAACCTTCGTGCGCATGCGTGAGTTTTTTCACGCCTGTCGATTGCGTCATTCGCCTGTGAGCAGGCTTTGAGTGAGCACTGGTCCACCCCTCTTGTCGTTTTTTATTGCGAATAAATGTCTGAATTATTTGGAGCTTTGCTGCATCAATTTTTTTCCAGAAACTGTGAGAGAACAATAGGTGGACACCATTCGGAAAATTAATATGGCTTTCAGGGACGATTTTATGGGGATTACACAGATTAAGGAGTGATCCAGACGGTTTCAAGACCGCCCACAACTGCTGAGAGTGCGCTGCGCTCCAAGCGCCGATCGACAGGCTCACATCCCGCTGAAACAACCAGATCATTTCCAACGTGAAGGCTTTGATTATCCGGGACGTCGTCTGACTTTCACAAAAAGGCAGGAGATGTGGACATCAGCACTTTTTCAGCACATTCCACTGTTACAGGAGTTTTTTTCATGAAAAGAAAAGTGGAGGGACGCGTCACGGAGCCGTTCATTACGCGGCACAAAACCACCTCCGTCTTGGTCTCTCAGGACGGCTTTCAGGTGGATTTCAGATGGCTGTCGGTTGCTTTTCAGTCGTGTGATTATCCGAGAAATTGAGCATGAGCTGGACATGCCCCAACATGTCCTGTGAGGCTTCATCACGGCGTTGCTTTGCGCCATGCGGCTCCACCGCGTCGCGCGGAACTCCTCCGCACGTCTGTCTCAATGTGCTGAAAAAGTGCTGATGTCCACATCTTTTCACAATTCCTGTGCTAGTCAGAAGACATACCGGATCAAGACCGCGTCCAGTTTAGAAATGAACGGCACATTCCACTGTTACAGGAGTTTTTGTCATGGAAAGAGGAGCGGAGTTCCGCGCGTCGGCTTCGCATGTCAGGACCGATTCGCTGATCGAGCGAGACAAAGGAACACCTCCATTTTGGAGTGCCAGGGGACAAGTTGGGACATGCCCAGCTGTCCACAATTTCTCTTATACTCACATTGCTGGTAAGCATTGAAAGCCGAGATAGGCATGTCCCAACTTGTCCCCTGGCACTCCGAAACGGAGGTGTTCCTTTGTCTTGCTCGATCAGCGAATGGGTCCTGACGCACGAAGCCTCCGCGCGGCTTTCCATGACAAAATCTCTTGTTAAAAGTGAAATCTGCCAGAAAATGGCTGATGTCCAGCTCTTGTGATAACCAGAGAAATTGCTCACGACGGTCCCAGTTCCACACAGTGACCCGTTTAGAAATGATGTGGTGTTTTCTGCCTCTCGATGGCGGCTCGGAGCGCGGCGCGCCATGCGCCATTGTGGGGCGTCCTTAAAGCTGTAGTAACAGTCCTTATTCTCTGTGAAACCCATAAAATTTTCACCCAAAGCCAGATAAATTTTTCAACTGGTTTCCAGCTGCTTGTCTCTAACAGTTTCTGAAAACATTCTGATGGAAAAAAAGCCCAAATCATTCCGCTATTTCCTCACAATGAAACAACGACGAGAGGGGTGGAGCAGTGCTCACTCAAAGCCTGCCCACAGGCGAATGACACAACCGAAAGGCGTGGAAAAACTCACGCATGCGCATGAAGGTTCAAGCTTGGCTGATGTAAAAACATATGAATCAAATCCATATAGTTTTTGAAAAAAATAAAAAGGTACGATACTTTTCTCACAGACCTCAAATAATTAAATTATACACTGTGTCCATGTTATCCATATCCATAAAGAAAAGACAGCCTGCATTATAACAAGAAAAGCGAAAAGGAATGAGCAAAACAGTTCAATTTGAAAGGTATCTTTGGATCACGGCCCATTCGTCCATAAATGAGTCCATTTTCATTTGTAGACCCGCAGTTATAAGTTCCATATGGTACACTTCTTGTAATTTGTTCCTCCATTGAATGGTGGGGAGCTGTGGCCGGAGCCATGAAACCGCAATCATTTTCTTGGCTAAGTAATATTTTTAGCAAAGGAAAGTTACAATTTAACCTGATATCATTAGGAAATATTCCCAGGATTATGTGACTTGGCTCTAATGGTATTTCAACATCTAGGCATATTTTTATTTCACTTTGTATATCTTTCTAATAATTTGTTAATTTTGGGCAGTCCCAAAATATATGGGTGTGGTCTTCCACAAGACCACAGCCCCTCCAACACCGGTCTGAAGTTTTTCCAAATTTGGAAGTGACAAAAGGAGTTCTAAAGAATCTCTTACCTTAGATTTCCATTCATATTCCCTTAGGATTGGACTCTTTGTTATTCTATGTCCCTCCTGCAACGTCTGTTCCCAGTCCTCATTCTTAATTATTATATTAATTTCCAGCTCCCATTTTCCCTTAATGTCAAATGTGTTCACAGTACCTTCTTGTTGTAATATTTTATAAACGTGAGAAACATTTTGATAGTTCTTTTAATTACTGAACTAAAAAAAAAATTCTATACTGGAGGGTGGAGCCTGCAAGTAGACCAGATAATTATTTTTATGTAGGTAATGCCTCAGTTGTAGGTATTTGTAAAAGTCTTGGGTTGGAATATCATAATTTTGTTGCAGCTGCTGAAAAGACAACAGACTTCCGCTTTCAACCATTTGCCCCAGCATGATGAGGCCTTTTTCAGCCCAGTTTTTTTTAAATTTCGAGCAGGAGAGAACTCCGGGTTATGATGAATCCTTATTAGTCTACATAAAGAATTAGGGAGATTTAGTACCTTTTTAATATTTGAACATATAGACAGAGTAGTTTTAACCCATTCATTTGTAACTGTTTTCTTCTTCTTTGACCATGCATTTGGATTTAGAAATGGGATGGTATCAAGAAATATCTCTGGATAGCCCCCTTGTTCCAAACTATCCCATATGGATTCATCCTCTTTACAGACACATGCCAACATTGACCTGAGTTGAGCAGCGTAATAGTAATTTTTTAGATTTTGGGATATTTAGTCTCCTGTGTTCTTTAGGACACAT
Organism: Thalassophryne amazonica; assembly: GCF_902500255.1. Classification (NCBI taxonomy): domain Eukaryota; kingdom Metazoa; phylum Chordata; class Actinopteri; order Batrachoidiformes; family Batrachoididae; genus Thalassophryne; species Thalassophryne amazonica. Next base: position 122,704,501 of record NC_047104.1, read on the forward strand.
AAGGGTTTTAAGTCTAATCCTTGGACGTTTATTCTGCCATGTAAATTTTGAAAGCCATTTATTGAGTGTTGTAAATGTAGACATTGGAATTTTCAGAGGGAGTATCTGGAACAGAAAACGTAATCTTGGGAGTATGTTTATTCTTATTGCTTCTATCCTCCCTACAAGTGAGAGGCAAGATTTCCCACCTTGTAAGATCTTTCTTGATTTCATCCATCAATTTACCATAGTTGACTTTAAATAGTTGTGACATTTGAGAAGTAATTATAATTCCAAGATATCTGAATCCTTGATTAGACATTTTAAAATTATACCTGCCCATTTGATCTGTGGGACATTGTCCTTTTAACATCATTGCTTCTGATTTTGATTGATTTATTCAATAGACAGAGAGCTTGCAATAGTCCTCTAAAGTTCTTATAAGAGGAGTTATAGATATGGCAGGGTCTCTAATATAGCTTAAAATATCAACAGCAAAGAGAAAACTTGGATGTACTTTTTTATTCATATCTTCAATGCCTTTGATATTTTCAATCATCTTGATTGATGCTTCGAGCGGCTCTACATTGATTGCAAATAACAAGGGACTGAGACAGCCACCCTGACGGACTCCTCTTTCTAAATAGAATAAATCAACTGTGCCCATAGCTGACAGAGTTTTATACAAAAATTGCCAGTTGACCATATCAAATGCTTTTTGGGCATCAAAACTGATAAACATTGAATTTTCCTTATTGTTTTTGGACTGGGTTATAACATTTAAAGTTCTTCTTATATTATTGGCAACATATCAGCCTGGAATAAAACTTGTTTGAGCTGGGTGAATGAGTTTTTGTATATGTTTTTGTATCCTTTTGGTTAAGATATTGGTAAGCAATTTTAGATCATTGCACAATAGGCTGATTGGTCTGTATCCATTGCAACATGATGCATCCTTCCCTTCTTTACGGATGACTGAAATTATGGCCTCGGACCATGAGTCAGGCATATCTCCGTTCTTAAGTGTATAGAAAAAAAACCCTAGTCAGTAATGGTATTAACATTTCAATAAAACATTTATAAAATTCTCCTGGAAGCCCATCGGTTCCCGGAGATTTGTTGTTTTTTAACTTTTTAATTCCCCCTCTTATGTCGCTCTCCGTTATGTCTGTGACCATGCCTGAGGCCTCTTCTCTGGACAGTACTGTGAGAGTTAAGTTAGACAGAAATCTGTCACACTTCTCTTTCCATTCATCCTTCATTGTATTTGGTTCTTCATAAAGTTTTCTATAATAGGATGCAACCACATTTGCTATTTCTTTTGGCCTATATACCTTAATCTTAAGAGTAGGATCAATTATGTTAGGAATCATGCTGTCTGCTTGTGCTTTGCGAATTTGAAAACCTAACAGTCGACTTGCCCTGTTTCCCATTTCATAATATTTTTGTTTGGTAAATCTTAAGGCCCCTTCTGCTCTACATCTAAGAATTGAGTCTAGTTCTTTTCTAGCTTCTTTTAGTCTTATTAATGTATTATTTGCTCCTAAATTGTTATGTCCACTTTGTAATAACTATCTCATTTTCAAGAGTGATTTTGTTTCTCCAAGCGCTGTTTCTTTAATCTATAAAATATTTGGATAATCTTGCCTCTCATCACTGCATTAGCTCCACTCTACAGAGTAGGTGGCCTAACCTCTCCAGTGTCATTTATCTCCAGATATTCTATCAAAGTTTGTTTTAGCTCTTGAACTACTACTGAGTTAGTAAGCAAGGAGACATTCAATCTCCAATATTTAAAGACATTCTCCCTACCCAATTCAAGCTGCAAAATCACAGGTGCATGGTCACTTAGTGTTATATAGATTCTAGCTGGCAATCAGTTGCTTTGTACATATGTTGTTGGGAGATGCAGAAAAAGTCTATCCTTGAGTAACTGCTGTGGACATTAGAGAAGAAAATGAAATCCTTCCTACTTGGATTATTATATCTTCACACAGTCCAAATTCCGTTATCATGTTGTTAAGCATCTTTGTTTTCCTATTTTGTGGGCACACTTCCACAGGTGTTTTGTCTAACTTACCATCTCGCACAGCATTAAAATCTCCCCCCACTATTATTATCCCTTTACTATTCTCTGCTATGATGTTTGCAATATATTTGAAAAAAATTTTCATCATATTCATTCAGAACATACAGGTTCATAACAGACACTTCTTCCCCCACTACTCAGCCAAGTACCATTACGTATCTCCCTAATTTGTTTTGAATTACCTTTTCAGTTGAAAAAGCTAGCGACCGACTTATTAAAATCACTACCCCTCTTTTTTTTCCAAATGAAGCACTATATGTTTGGCTAACCCATTCTCTCCTGAGGTTTTTATGTTCTAGTTCACTTAAATGGGTTGCTTGCAATAATGCAATGGAGCATTGTAATCTCTTCAGTTGGCTCTTTTTTTTTTTCTTTTTATAGGATGATTTAAAACATGGACATTATATGTGACAACTATCAGCTTTCCCATAAATTTGTATCACACATGTAGCAAAATATGTTCCTGTTAATAACTTGCCCTTTGAGTTGCACTGTATTTACACATAAAACAGCAAAAATTGTGAACCACACAACAAACAGACTCCCACAATTTGAACAAGCTAAACAGTCCTAAAACAGTCCTAAAAACAATTAACCTGGTGGCAGAGGGGTGTGACAAAAACCCTCCGTGTTGAACACTCAGCACTGTGATAGCAAAAAACTGCAGTCATAGTTGATCTCGCACAAAACCAATACAACAACAACAACAAAAAAAAAATTATAAAAAAAGAGTAAATTTATCTCCTATTAAGCAGCAGCGGGGGGGGGGGGGATGTTTAGGCTTTGCTGTGAGGGAGCGGTGCGCCCTCTCAATGCCCAGACCCATGTCTGCGGGAAGATTGAGTGAGGTGTGGATAACGTCGGTTATGATCGGAATGGTATTTTTCTCTTCGCCTTCTTTTATACCATATGTGCACAAATTATTGCATCTTGCTCTCTACTCAAGGTCCTCACATTGGAGTTCTTGGGTAACAGGTGACGGATGGCTCTCTCATGACGCTGCAGGTGGTCCTCGTTCTCACTCACTCTCTGCTGTATATTAACCACCTCCTGCTCAAGCTTATCCGTACAGTCGACCACAACTTTCAGAGTTATCTCCACCCTTGCCAGGGTAGCCTTGGTGTTGTTAGAGGCCTTCGCATTTTCTTTTCTGAAGTTTCTTAACTCCTCAAACACGGGCGCCATGTTGTCTTTGGGCTCGCTCACGTCCAAAGTTTCCTCCTCAGCATGTTCCTGTTTGTCCCCTTTTTCGGCACTCCTGTGTTTGTTTTCTGTTTGTCATCGAGTTGTAGACATAGCGTGTAATATTTTTCATTGATTTACAGATAAGAATATAGACATTTTCGCTAGTTAGGGCTCTTTCCCCAGAGCTATGGAATCAGGCTGTTTAGTCCATCATGACATCACCGGAAGTCCTGTGTTTCTACTCACTCATCTTACTCATCTTCAACTGCTTTTCCGGGTGTGGGTCGCGGGGGCAACAGCTCCAGCACGGGACCCCAGACTTCCCTTTCCAATGCCACATTGACCACCTCTGACTGGAGGATCCCAAGGTGTTCCCAGGCCAGTGTGGAGATATAATCTCTCCATCTAGTCCTGGGTCTTCCCCGGGGTCTCCTCCCAGATGGACGTGCCTGTAACACCTCTGTAGGGAGGCGCCCAGGAGGCATCCTTACCAGATGCCTGAACCATCTCAACTGGCTCCTTTCAATGCAAAGGGACTGTACTCTGAGCTCCCCATGGATGACCGAACGTCTCACCCTATCTCTAAGCTACCCTCCTGAGGAAGCCCATTTCAGCCACTTGTACCCGCAAACTCATTATCTGGGTCATGACCCAACCCTCATGACCACAGGTGAGAGTAGGAATGAAGAATGACCAGTGGATCGAGAGCTTCACCTTTTGGCTCAGCTCCCTTTTCGTCACAACAGTACAGTAGAGCAAATGCAGCACTGCCCCTGCTGCACTGATTCTCTGGCCAATCTCACGCTCCATCATCCCCTCACTCGTGAACAAGATACCGAGATACTTGAACTCCTTCACTTGGGGCAAGGCCGTATTCCGTACATGCAGTAGGCAATCCATCGGTTTCCTGCTGAGAACCATGACCTCAGATTTAGAGGTGCTGATCCTCATCCCAGCCGCTTCACACTCGGCTGTGAACCGATCCAGTGAGTGTTGGAGGTCACCGGCCGATGAAGCTAACAGGACCACATCATCTGCAAAAAGCAGTGATGAGACCCTGAGCTCACCATACCGGAAACCCTCCTCCCCCTGACTATGCCTCGATATCCTGTCCATGAATATCACAAACAGGATTGGTGACAAGGCGCAGCCCTGGCGGAGGCCAACCTCCACTGGAAACCAGTCCGACTTACTGCCGAGCACCCGAACACAGCCCTCACTTTGTGAGTACAGAGATCGGATGGCCCTGAGAAGGGACCCCCTCACTTCATACTCCCTCAGCACCTCCCACAGTATCTCTCGGGGTACCTGATCATACGCCTTCTCCACGTCTACAAAACACATGTAGACTGGGTGGGCATACTCCCAGGCACACTCCAGGATCCTTGTGAGAGTAAAGAGCTGGTCAGTTGTTCCACGAACAGGATGGAACCCGCATTGTTCCTCTTCAATCAGAGGTTCAACTATCGGCTGAACCCTCCTTTCCAGCACCCTGGAGTAGACTTTACCAGGGAAGCGGAGTAGTGTGATGCCCCCTATAATTGGCACACACTCTCTGGTCCCCCTTTTTAAATATGGGGACCACCACCCCAGTTTGCCACTCCTTAGGCACTGTCCCAGACCTCAATGCAATGTTGAAGAGATGTCTCATCCAAGACAATCCCTCCACAACCACAGCCTTCAGCATTTCTGGACAGATCTCATCAACCCCCAGGGCCTTGCCACTGCGGAGTTGTTTGACTACCTCAGTGACTTCCACCAGGGAAATTGATGAAAATCCTCCATCAGCTTCCAGCTCTGCCCCTACTATAGAGGGCGCTCCGGTCTGATGCAGGAGTTCCTCAAAGTGTTCCTTCCAGCACTGGATTACATCCTCAGTTGAGGCAACAGAGTCCCGCTTGGATGATTCCCCTTTTCCCCTCTTGAGGTACCTCACGGTCCGCCAGAAGCACCTTGGTGCCGACCGAAAGTCCTTCTCCATGGTTGCTCTGAACTCCTCCCATACCCGCTGCTTTGCCTCCCCCCAGACTTCCTGCGACACTTGGAATCCACAGTCTGTTCCTCCGTACCTTTAGGTCAGTCTGAAATCGGAACAAAATCAGTCACTTCACCAGGAATCATCCTGTAAGACGACAACAAAGTTCTTTAACTTGTAATTTAAAAGCATCTAGAATTTTGTACAGATAAAGTCTTTTTCAGTTAATGCGTAATTTTTAAAGAAGTTTAAACATAGTGAAAGTTAAAATATGATTGTCTACATTTTATATTGGACCACTATGTTCATAGAAGGTATGTGCGTGACGTCAAAACAGCTAATGGAAGTTACAAAAACAAGAAGCAGCTTTAGTTTCTATGCAGCAAAACAAAAACATGTATAACAGTACATGGAGTACCTGCTGTGATTAACTGAGAGCAAATTATTGAGGCAAAGTCTGGTCCTCAATATTTTTATAAATAACACAAGGCGGAATGACAGCAACATGGGCAAGTGTTCTGTACATACACTACTGTGTGAACAAAAGTTCTGGAGACACTGTGACCTAAAATGTAGACTAAATACATTACCTACAGTATGAGCAAGGTGATAGACAGCTTCAGGTTTACCAAATGGACAACAAGACTGGTGCACAGGTCTGATGGTGCGATTGATCCAGAGGTGTCTGTACTCAAACTCTCCATGCAAGACATTCATGAAGACATACTGCAAAAGGCATTTATGTTCATGATTGATACTGAAAAGACACCTCTCTCTCAGGTCACTGAAGAGTTCAATCCAGAACTGAGTCCTAATGATGGAATGACAAAATACACTAAATGTGTTAAATGTAATTGTTGTCTTAAAAACAATTAACTAAATTCATGAAGAATCCTGAACTGTAAGCACTTTGGTCATATTAAATGAAAGTATTTTGTATACCCTCAGTATTTTGTACCACACAATTTTCAAAAGAAATATCTGAAAGGAATCACTAACAATGACTGAATTCCTTACGCTGCTCATTTAAATTTTGGAACACTATTCTTAAGTTCACTGCTCAATGTCTCAGATTTGAAGAGTCCCTTCTCCTTTTGTTTTTAGAATGGATTTAGATGTCAGTATTGTACTACACAGACACACAAAAACTAAATTTTAAGTGGATCAATGTGTCATTTTTACCCAAGCCCAAAATATGGCTATCAGACATTGCAAAGACTTTGCATCATCCATCTGTCTATGTTCAGCACAACTCCAGTCCTTTTACTCCCAGGGTCTACAAATTCACAGGGACCGTTCTTGGGACACAGACATTGGACAATAAGTTCAATACTTAAGCATTGCAGTCTACATTTTATTATGCCAGGACCTATTAAATGCTAAAGATGACTTCAATTACAAATTAAAAGAGCTATTTTTAAATACAATAATGTCTTAAAAATTTGAAAAATACTTATTTGCAGCAGTAACATACAAATAAATTATTTAAAAAATCATACATTGTGATTTCTGGATTTTTTTTTTAAGATTATGTCTCCCACAGTGGACATGCACCTAAGATGAAAATTTCAGACCCCTCCATGATTTCTAAGTGGGAGAACTTGCAAAATCGCAGGGTGTTCAAATACTCATTTTCCTCACTGTATGTGCAATGACAATAAAGGCTCGTTTCGATTCTATTCTATTCTATTCTATTCAGGGTTGCATCACTCAGTGTTTGCATAAAATACAAGTGTATCTCATAAAATGATAATATCACTGTCAAAATAAATAGCTGAGTCAACCTAAAAATGTAATGCAACCAGCTGGGAAAGGTTTTAAGGTTTTCCCAACTTCAGGCCTGATAGTTGTGTTGACGTGTTCCCCTAAGTGTGATGGAGGCAAGCAGGAGTCACTGTGCAATAGTAGTAAGTAGGTCTCACTCCCTCGACAGCTAAAGGATACTCTGGCCACTCGAGCTCGACTCCAGGTTTTTAGCCTACTGGTCACAGTATCATCCTCCAGTGTTGGAGACTGTGAGTTCACATCCTGACGAGAGTGAGTGGGAGGCGTCAGAATCACAACAGTGGAGAGCAAGCTGCTGCATAAGGTAGCCTTTGAGTTCACACAGAAGAGTAGGTTAACCCTCTGGGGTCCAAGGGCATTTTTTGGACAGTTCACTCGCCTGGCATAAATGTTTTATTATTGCTGTTAACAGCTCTCCCTGCATCCCACAATCAAGTTTTATGTCTTTTTTTTCAGGACAACCTGTGCTTTCATAATATATATATATATATATTATGTTCCGGAGCACAGCGGTGTTCTGCTGTATCTGTTAGCTGTTTGAACTGAGCTGTTTGAGTTCTTTGAATTAACAGTCTTTTTCAAGACTTTTTTACTTTTTTTACTTTTTCACCGTGCTCCAACGCCTAAAGAAGACCTCTAACGGTCGAAACATCGCGACGGAGCACTTTTATCAGCTAACTTTCATCAGCGTTGGCAAGCTAACTAGCTTGCTAACGCTTTTGTTTTTATTTTTATTTTATTTTTTAGCACTGTTGTCGTGCTGCTCCACAGCCTGTCTAGTGGTTTTTTATTTTATTTTAGCAACCGTTGTCGTGCGTTACCTGTGCTGCTCTGCAGCCTGTCTGGTGGATTTTATTTTATTTTAGCACTGTTGTCGTGCGTTACCTGTGCTGCTCCACAGCCTGTCCAGTGGATTTTTATTTTATTTTTTACCACTGTTGTCGTGTGTTACCTGTGCTGCTCCACAGCCTGTCCAGTGGATTTTTATTTTATTTTTTTTTGGTGCTGTTGTCGTGCGTTACCTGTGCTGCTCCACAGCCTGTTCAGTGGATTTTGATTTTATTTTTTAGCACTGTTGTCGTGCGTTACCTGTGCTGCTCCACAGCCTGTCCAGTGGATTTTTATTTTATTTTTTAGCGCTGTTGTCGTGCGTTGCCTGTGCTGCTCCACAGCCTGTCCAGTGGATTTTTATTTTATTTTTTTTTGGCTCTGTTGTCGTGCGTTACCTGTGCTGCTCCACAGCCTGTCTAGTGGATTTTTATTTTATTTTTTAGCGCTGTTGTCGTGCGTTGCCTGTGCTGCTCCACAGCCTGTCCAGTGGATTTTTATTTTATTTTTTTTTGGCTCTGTTGTCGTGCGTTGCCTGTGCTGCTCCACAGCCTGTCCAGTGGATTTTTATTTTATTTTTAGCACTGTTGTCGTGCGTTACCTGTGCTGCTCCACAGCCTGTCTAGTGGATTTTTATTTTATTTTAGCACTGTTGTCGTGTGTTACCTGTGCTGCTCCACAGCCTGTCCAGTGGATTTTTATTTTATTTTTTACCACTGTTGTCGTGCGTTACCTGTGCTGCTCCACAGCCTGTCCAGTGGATTTTTATTTTATTTTTTACCACTGTTGTCGTGTGTTACCTGTGCTGCTCCACAGCCTGTCCAGTGGATTTTTATTTTATTTTTTTTTGGTGCTGTTGTCGTGCGTTACCTGTGCTGCTCCACAGCCTGTTCAGTGGATTTTGATTTTATTTTTTAGCACTGTTGTCGTGCGTTACCTGTGCTGCTCCACAGCCTGTTCAGTGGATTTTTATTTTATTTTTTAGCGCTGTTGTCGTGCATTACCTGTGCTGCTCCACAGCCTGTTCAGTGGATTTTGATTTTATTTTTTAGCGCTGTTGTCGTGCGTTACCTGTGCTGCTCCACAGCCTGTTCAGTGGATTTTGATTTTATTTTTTAGCGCTGTTGTCGTGCATTACCTGTGCTGCTCCACAGCCCGTTCAGTGGATTTTGATTTTATTTTTTGGCGCTGTTGTCGTGCGTTACCTGTGCTGCTCCACAGCCTGTCTAGTGGATTTTTATTTTATTTTTTAGCGCTGTTGTCGTGCGTTGCCTGTGCTGCTCCACAGCCTGTCCAGTGGATTTTATTTTATTTTTTAGCGCTGTTGTCGTGCGTTGCCTGTGCTGCTCCACAGCCTGTCCAGTGGATTTTTATTTTATTTTTTTTTGGCTCTGTTGTCGTGCGTTACCTGTGCTGCTCCACAGCCTGTCTAGTGGATTTTTATTTTATTTTTAGCGCTGTTGTCGTGCGTTGCCTGTGCTGCTCCACAGCCTGTCCAGTGGATTTTTATTTTATTTTTAGCACTGTTGTCGTGCGTTACCTGTGCTGCTCCACAGCCTGTCTAGTGGATTTTTATTTTATTTTTTACCACTGTTGTCGTGCGTTACCTGTGCTGCTCCACAGCCTGTCCAGTGGATTTTGATTTTATTTTAGCACTGTTGTCGTGCGTTACCTGTGCTGCTCCACAGCCTGTCTAGTGGATTTTTATTTTATTTTAGCACTGTTGTCGTGCGTTACCTGTGCTGCTCCACAGCCTGTCTAGTGGATTTTTATTTTATTTTTTAGCACTGTTGTCGTGCGTTGCCTGTGCTGCTCCACAGCCTGTCCAGTGGATTTTTATTTTATTTTTTAGCTCTGTTGTCGTGCGTTGCCTGTGCTGCTCCACAGCCTGTCCAGTGGATTTTTATTTTATTTTTTAGCTCTGTTGTCGTGCGTTGCCTGTGCTGCTCCACAGCCTGTCCAGTGGATTTTTATTTTATTTTTTACCACTGTTGTCGTGCGTTACCTGTGCTGCTCCACAGCCTGTCTAGTGGATTTTTATTTTATTTTTTAGCACCGTTGTCGTGCATTACCTGTGCTGCTCCACAGCCTGTCTAGTGGATTTTATTTTATTTTTTAGCACTGTTGTCGTGCGTTACCTGTGCTGCTCCACAGCCTGTCCAGTGGATTTTTATTTTATTTTTTACCACTGTTGTCGTGCGTTACCTGTGCTGCTCCACAGCCTGTCCAGTGGATTTTTATTTTATTTTTTACCACTGTTGTCGTGCGTTACCTGTGCTGCTCCACAGCCTGTCTAGTGGATTTTTTTTTTTTTTTTTTGGGCTCTGTTGTCGTGCGTTGCCTGTGCTGCTCCACAGCCTGTCCAGTGGATTTTTATTTTATTTTTTACCACTGTTGTCGTGCGTTACCTGTGCTGCTCCACAGCCTGTCCAGTGGATTTTTATTTTATTTTTTACCACTGTTGTCGTGCGTTACTTGTGCTGCTTCATGGCCTGTCTGGTGCCTTAACTAAAGCACTCCTTCTGCTGAATCACCTCTAAATTATTTATACATTGTTCACTTTGCGTGTTTTTAGGAATCCGCTAGGTTGCGTAGCTGCTGGCTCTTAGCCGATTTAGCATGGCGGCTTCTCCTGTCTCTCCCGTACTTTTCTGCTCTGGGTGTGAAATGTTTAGTTGTTCCTCGGCCTCCTTTAGTAGTAATGGTACTTGTAATAAGTGCCGCTTATTCGTAGCTTTGGAGGCCAGGCTGGGCGAATTGGAGACTCGGCTCCGCACCGTGGAAAATTCTGCAGCTAGCCAGGCCCCTGTGGTCGGTGCGGACCAAGGTAGCTTGGCCGCCGTTGGTTACCCCCTGGCAGATCCCGGGCAGTCGGGAAGGCAGGCTGACTGGGTGACTGTGAGGAGGAAACGTGGCCCTAGACAGAAGCCCCGTGTACACCGTCAACCCGTTCACATCTCTAACCGTTTTTCCCCACTCGACGATACACTCGCCGAGGATCAAACTCTGGTTATTGGTGACTCTGTTTTGAGAAATGTGAAGTTAGCGACACCAGCAACCATAGTCAATTGTCTTCCGGGGGCCAGAGCAGGCGACATCGAAGGACATTTGAAATTGCTGGCTAAGGCTAAGCGTAAATTTGGTAGATTGTAATTCACGTCGGCAGTAATGACACTCGGTTACGCCAATCGGAGGTCACTAAAATTAACATTAAATCGGTGTGTAACTTTGCAAAAACAATGTCGGACTCTGTTGTCTTCTCTGGGCCCCTCCCCAATCGGACCGGGAGTGACATGTTTAGCCGCATGTTCTCCTTGAATTGCTGGCTGTCTGAGTGGTGTCCAAAAAATGAGGTGGGCTTCATAGATAATTGGCAAAGCTTCTGGGGAAAACCTGGTCTTGTTAGGAGAGACGGCATCCATCCCACTTTAGATGGAGCAGCTCTCATTTCTAGAAATCTGGCCAATTTTCTTGGATCCTCTAAACTGTGGCTGTCTAGCGTTGGGACCAGGAGGCAGAGCTGTGGTCTTATACACCTCTCTGCAGCTTCTCTCCCCCTGCCATCCCCTTATTACCCCATCCCCGTAGAGACGGTGCCTGCTCCCAGACCACCAATAACCAGCAAAAATCTATTAAAGCAAAAAAATTCAAAAAGAAAAAATAATATAGCACCTTCAACTGCACCACAGACTAAAACAGTTAAATGTGGTCTATTAAACATTAGGTCTCTCTCTTCTAAGTCCCTGTTGGTAAATGATATAATAATTGATCAACGTATAGATTTATTCTGCCTAACAGAAACCTGGTTACAGCAGGATGAATATGTTAGTTTAAATGAGTCAACACCCCCGAGTCACACTAACTGTCAGAATGCTCGTAGTACGGGCCGGGGCGGAGGATTAGCAGCAATCTTCCATTCCAGCTTATTAATTAATCAAAAACCTAGACAGAGCTTAATTCATTTGAAAGCTTGTCTCTTAGTCTTTTCCATCCAAATTGGAAGTCCCAAAAACCAGTTTTATTTGTTATTATCTATCGTCCACCTGGTCGTTACCGTGAGTTTCTCTGTGAATTTTCAGACCTTCTGTCTGACTTAGTGCTTAGCTCAGATAAGATACTTATAGTGGGCGATTTTAACATCCACACAGATGCTGAGAATGACAGCCTCAACACTGCATTTAATCTATTATTAGACTCTATTGGCTTTGCTCAAAAAGTAATGAGTCCACCCACCACTTTAATCATATCTTAGATCTTGTTTGACTTATGGTATGGAAATAGAAGACTTAACAGTATTCCCTGAAAACTCCCTTCTGTCTGATCATTTTTTAATAACATTTACATTTACCCTGATGGACTACCCTGCAGTGGGGAATAAGTTTCATTACACTAGAAGTCTTTCAGAAAGCGCTGTAACTAGGTTTAAGGATATGATTCCTTCTTTATGTTCTCTAATGTCATATACCAACACAGAGCAGAGTAGCTACCTAAACTCTGTAAGGGAGTTAGAGTATCTCGTCAATGGTTTTACATCCTCATTGAAGACAACTTTGGATGCTGTAGCTCCTCTGAAAAAGAGAAGTGTCTGACTCCGTGGTATAACTCACAAACTCGTAGCTTAAAGCAGATAACCCGTAAGTTGGAGAGGAAATGGCGTCTCACTAATTTAGAAGATCTTCACTTAGCCTGGAAAAAGAGTTTGTTGCTCTATAAAAAAGCCCTCCGTAAATCTAGGACATCTTTCTACTCATCACTAATTGAAGAAATAAGAACAACCCCAGGTTTCTTTTCAGCACTGTAGCCAGGCTGACAAAGAGTCAGAGCTCTATTGAGCTGAGTATTCCATTAACTTTAACTAGTAATGACTTCATGACTTTCTTTGCTAACAAAATTTTGACTATTAGAGAAAAAATTACTCATAATCATCCCAAAGATGTATCGTTATCTTTGGCTGCTTTCAGTGATGCTGGTATTTGGTTAGACTCTTTCTCTCCGATTGTTCTGTCTGAGTTATTTTCATTAGTTACTTCATCCAAACCATCAACATGTTTATTAGACCCCATTCCTGCCAGGCTGCTCAAGGAAGTCCTACCATTATTTAATGCTTCAATCTTAAATATGATCAACTTATCTTTGTTAGTTGGCTATGTACCACAGGCTTTTAAGGTGCAGTAATTAAACCATTACTTAAAAAGCCATCACTTGACCCAGCTATCTTAGCTAATTATAGGCCAATCTCCAACCTTCCTTTTCTCTCAAAGATTCTTGAGAGGGTAGTTGTTAAAACAGCTAACTGATCACCTGCAGAGGAATGGTCTATTTGAAGAGGTTCAGTCAGGTTTTAGAATTCATCATAGTACAGAAACAGCATTAGTGAAGGTTACAAATGATCTCTTATGGCTTCGGACAGTGGACTTATCTCTGTGCTTGTTCTGTTGGACCTCAGTGCTGCTTTTGATACTGTTGACCATAAAATTTTATTACAGAGATTAGAGCATGTCATAGGTATTAAGGGCACTGCGCTGCGGTGGTTTGAATCATATTTGTCTAATAGATTACAGTTTGTTCATGTAAATGGGGAATCTTCTTCACAGACTAAAGTTAATTATGGAGTTCCACAAGGTTCTGTGCTAGGACCAATTTATTCACTTTATACATGCTTCCCTTAGGCAGTATTATTAGACGGTATTGCTTAAATTTTCATTGTTACGCAGATGATACCCAGCTTTATCTATCCATGAAACCAGAGGACACACACCAATTAGCTAAACTGCAGGATTGTCTTACAGACATAAAGACATGGATGACCTCTAATTTCCTGCTTTTAAACTCAGATAAAACTGAAGTTATTGTACTTGGCCCCACAAATCTTAGAAGCATGGTCTCTAACCAGATCTTTACTCTGGATGGCATTTCCCTGACCTCTAGTAATACTGTGAGAAATCTTGGAGTCATTTTTGATCAGGATATGTCATTCAAAGCGCATATTAAACAAATAGTAGGACTGCCTTTTTGCATTTACGCAATATCTCTAATATCAGAAAGGTCTTGTCTCAGAGTGATGCTGAAAAACTAATTCATGCATTTATTTCCTCTAGGCTGGACTATTGTAATTCATTATTATCAGGTTGTCCTAAAAGTTCCCTAAAAAGCCTTCAGTTAATTCAAAATGCTGCAGCTAGAGTACTGACGGGGACTAGCAGGAGAGAGCATATCTCACCCGTGTTGGCCTCTCTTCATTGGCTTCCTGTTAATTCTAGAATAGAATTTAAAATTCTTCTTCTACTTATAAGGTTTTGAATAATCAGGTCCCATCTTATCTTAGGGACCTCGTAGTACCATATTACCCCATTAGAGCGCTTCGCTCTCAGACTGCAGGCTTACTTGTAGTTCCTAGGGTTTGTAAGAGTAGAATGGGAGGCAGAGCCTTCAGCTTTCAGGCTCCTCTCCTGTGGAACCAGCTCCCAATTCAGATCAGGGAGACAGATACCCTCTCTACTTTTAAGATTAGGCTTAAAACTTTCCTTTTTGCTAAAGCTTATAGTTAGGGCTGGATCAGGTGACCCTGAACCATCCCTTAGTTATGCTGCTATAGACTTAGACTGCTGGGGGGTTCCCATGATGCACTGAGTGTTTCTTTCTCTTTTTGCTCTGTTCTTGTTGATGCTGGCTAGAAAGTCCATAATGGTAAAATGGGTTGGGGCTGATGCCCCTTCTGTGCAGACATGGAAAAATGTAATTTCAGAAGTTATAAACCTAGAAAAAATAAGGTATTGCCTTGCTGGAAAATCTCAAGCTTTTAAGAAATGGGAAAAATGATTGGACTGTCTTAAAATTAAAAGGACAATATTGTAAACTTGGAGAATTCACAATTCTTAAAAATAATTTCTTCGTTTCATTCACATTTGCCATAGATTACCCATGCTTGCTCTTGTGCTATAATTTGTAATTGTGCTGTGTTGGTGTTTTCATTTATTTTTTTGATGCGTTTGTTTAGTTACTGTTTGTATAAATAATGAAAATGTTCAATAAAAATATATTAAAAAAAAAAAAACCTCAGCAAAGTTCCCAAAAGACTTAAAAGGGTAAAGAGAGAAAAATGTGTTTTTCAAGAGTGAGATATCTTACTGTGGCCATGTCATTGACAGATATGACTTACATCAATCACACGATGAAGTGGAGGGGGGGTTCCCATGATGCACTGTTTCTTTCTGTTTTTGCTCTGTATGCATCACTCCGCATTTAATCATTAGTGATCGATCTCTGCCCCCTTCCACAGCATGTCTTTTTTCCTGGTTCTTTCCCTCAGCCCCAGCCAGTCTCAGCAGAAGACTGCCCCTCCCTGAGCCTGGTTCTGCTGGAGGTTTCTTCCTGTTAAAAGGGAGTTTTTCCTTCCCACTGTAGCCAAGTGCTTGCTCACAGGGGGTCGTTTTGACCGTTGGGGTTTTTCATAATTATTGTATGGCCTTGCCTTACAATATAAAGCGCCTTGGGGCAACTGTTTGTTGTGATTTGGCGCTATATAAAAAAAAGTTGATTGATTGATATATATATATATATATATATATATATATATATATATATATATATATATATATATATATATATATATATATATATATATAAATATATATATGCTTTTGTTGTGTTTTATAAGTGTAATAAAGGTTTACAATCAGAAATAAGAAAGGAAAAAGTAAAGCAGAAATAATTTTCCACACATTTATTCAAAACACACAGCAAACTATAATAAACAGCTGTTTTGACACTTTATAAAGGTAATTTGAGGTCTTGTGTGAAAGACTACAATAAAAAGGTTCAAACAATAAACACAAATGCACATTTTGAACAATATATACAAAATGGTCTATGCGTTTTGTTTGTCTCATCTCAAAGCAATTTCTGTCTGCTATTACACAAAGGTTCCATCACAAATGTCTACTTCTACTGTGTTTTGGAGTGTTCTGTGCTGCTCCTAAAGCAGCTTTCATTCACACTTTGGCTCACTTTGGCTCCTTACAGTCTGAGGAGCGGCCCTCCCCCTCTCTCCATTGATATGGTAAACAGTGCTTTACACAGAGAAAGCAACAGAGTTATCCAGTATCATTCACATGCAAACTAGTGGAGCAATCCTGATAGTTACACACTCTTTGTTTGAGCATGTGAGATTGTCATCAGAGGCTCTCCGTCTGCTCTGTCTGCTTTCACTGATCGCTGTCCGTAATGGTGCAGGGCGCATTGGAGACCAATAGTATGTACTCATTGGAGCACCCAGGGGGCTATTCAAACGGGCCAACTAGTAACATATCACTCCTGAAAATGATCTTTGGCTTTTCATGTGAGGTAAATCTGCCCTACGATTGGATTTTGGAAAACCATGTGACGGTAAACCAATTCCGATTGGACACTCACATTGCGCACATCATCACACAGCTTCTATGAGGAGTACAAAGATGAATGATGGCTGGCTCGAAAGTCCGCGGAGTTAACTTTTCAGCAAAAAAGTAAGTTTCTATCTCATGTTATTAAAAAGTTATTTATAATTTAGTAAAGCTTGGTCATAGCCGTCGTATACGATGGCGTCTGCCCCAGAGGGTAAAGTTAATTCAACTTTGCGTTACAACTAGCAACTCAAATTTGGTTCAGATAAAAATGATATTTTCAATGAGCTAATAACCTAACTCAGAAAAGAAAGTTTACTTAACTGCATGTTTCCTGAAGTTGAAAAAAAAAATGGTTGTGTTAACATTGCATTGTAAGTAAACCTCTTCTGCTTATCCTTTGTTTTTCCACTCAGGGTCGCCACAACAGATCTGAATATTGATTTGGCACATGTTTTATGCCGGGTGTCCTTCCTGACACAACTCCATAATACATGGGTAGGGGTTGGGCTTGAACCAGGAACATTCCATGCTAGAAACCAGCGCACTTGGTCACTAAGTTCCTGGTTCAAACCCCGCCCTTGCCCTTTGTCCATGTAATATGGAGTTGTGTAATAAGGGTATCCGTTGAAAAACTTGTGACCAACCAACATCCAGATCTGCCATGTTTTCTTTTTCCAACTTCAGGATTCATGCAGTTGAGTGAACTTGCGTTTCTCAGTTAGGTAGTTATTTCCAAAGATCATTTTTATCTGAACCAAATCTGAGTTGCTAGTTGTAATGCAAAGTTGTTTCAACTTAAAAAAAAAAATAATAATAATAATAAAATTGAAATTGGCTCACCTTTTTTTTTTTTTTTTTTTTTTTAACAGTGATTGTGAAAATTTATTTTCTGGTATTTGAGAAAGTAAAAAAATACATATATATTCTTGACTCATTCCATGTAAACTAAAATGTTTCAAACATTATTTTAATTTTGTCACAATATGACATAGGATGAACTGAAAAATATGTTTTATAACACAGAGATTTAAGTTGAATTTCTTAAGCGTATGTTCAGTTCTTAGTTAGTGCTCCTTTTGAATTAATTACTACACCAGTGTGGTGTGGTGTGGTGTGGAGCTGATCACCCTGTGGCACTGCTGAGGTCATATGGAAGGCCAGATTGCTTTGATAGCTTCCTCCATGGTGCTTTTAGAGTGGCGAGCGGAGCTATGCACCTCTGCATGGTGCCGTTTGGCATGGATGTGATGTGTGCCTCAGCAAGGAGCTGCTGTGCGCTGTGCACAAAGCTGCGCTAAACTCTCTCCGTTCCGCCAGCACACAGCTACTGCATGCTTCTGTGCATAATCACTACCCGCTCAGGTCAGCCAAATCCACATTCAAGCAAAAGTCATTTATTTCAAGATGTAGTAACGGAATTAAAACCAAAGCCATCTGAAAAATTTAAATAACAGACACATATTACCCCCTATCTGCACAGATTACATCTGATTATTGACAGTGTATGCTGTCACAATTTTTTTTTAAAATGTTGAAGATTTTCCCCTCTAGCTGCCACCTTATCATGGTGGGGGAGTTTGCGTACCCGCATGATCCTAGAAGCTATGTTGTCGGGGGGCTTTGTGCTCCCTGTAGGGTCTCCCAAGGCAAACAGGTCCTAGGTGACGGGTCAGACTAAGGGCAGTTCAGAACCTCCATGACCAGTAAAAGATCAAGGAACGTGACGTCGCCCGGTATGGCGGAGCCGGGGTCCCACCCTGGAGCCAGGCCTGGAGTTGGGGCTCGCGCGCGAGTGCCTGGTGGTTGGGCCTTAGCCCATGGGGCCCGGCTGGGCTCAGCCCGAAAGAGTGACATGGGCCTGCCCTCCTGTGGGTTCACCACCTGCAGAGGGGGCCATGGGGGTCGGGTGCAGAGAGGATTGGGTGGGGGTCGAGGGCGGGTGGCCCGGCAGCCCAGTCCATGCTCACAGCCCCTGGCTGTTGGGACGTGGAATGTCACCTCGCTAGGGGGGAAGGAGCCTGAGCTTGTGCGGGAGGTTGAGAGATACCGACTAGAGATAGTCGGGCTCACCTCCACGCACAGCTTGGGCTCTGTAACTCAACTCCTGGAGAGCGGCTGGACGCTTCATTTTTCTGGTGTCGCCCACGGGGAGAGGCAGAGAGCTGGGGTCGCATTCCTTATTGCTCCCCAGCTCAGTCGCCAAGTGTTGGAGTTCACTCCGGTGAACGAGAGGGTCGCGTCCCTACGCCTTCGGGTCGGGGACAGGTCTCTCACCGTTGTATCGGCCTACGGGCCGAGCAGCAGTGCAGAGTACCCGACCTTCCTGGAGTCCCTGGGAGGGGTACTAGATAGCACTCCGACTGGGGACTCCATTGTTCTCCTGGGGGATTTCAACGCCCACGTGACAGTGAGACCTGGAGGGGGGGTGATCGGGAAGCACGGCCTCCCCGATCTGAACCCGAGTGGTGTTCAGTTGTTGGACATCTGTGCTAGTCCATCACGAACACCATGTTCGAGCACAAGGGTGTCCATAAGTACACGTGGCACCAGGACACCCTGAGCCGGAGGTCGATGATCGACTTTGTAGTCCACGTGTCTCGGACACTCGAGTGAAGAGAGGGGCAGAGCTGTCGACTGATCACCACCTACCCACCCGCTGGGAGGGTAGGAAGCCAGTAAGACCTGGCAGGCCCAAACGTATCGTGAGGGTCTGCTGGGAACAACTGGTGGAAACCTCTGTCAGCGAGGTCTTCAACTCCCACCTCCGGGAGAGCTTCTCCCAGATCCCGGGGGAGGTTGTAGACATGGAGTCCGAGTGGTCCATGTTCTCCACCTCCATTGTCGATGTGGCTGCTCGTAGCTGTGGTCGCAAGGTCTCTGGTGCCTGTCGCGGCGGCAATCCCCGAACGCGGTGGTGGACACTGGAAGTAAGGGATGCCATCAAGCTGAAGAAGGAGTCCTACTTATCTTTGTTGGTAGGTGGGACCCCAGAGGCAGCTGACAAGTACCGGCAGGCCAAGCGTGCCGCAGCCCGTGCGGTCGCAGAGGCAAAAACTCTGGTCTGGGAGGAGTTCGGGGAGGCTATGGAGGACAACTATCGGTCGGCCTCGAAGAGATTCTGGCAAACCGTCCGACGCCTCAGGAGGCGGAAGCAGCTCTCCACCAGCACTGTTTATGGTGCGGGTGGGGAGATGTTGACCCTGACTGGGGATGTTGTCGGGCGGTGGAAGGAGTACTTCGAGGATCTCCTCAATCCCATCATCACGTCTTCCGAAGAAGAAGCAGAGACTGGGGACTCGGAGGTGGACTCATCCATTACCCAGGCCGAAGTCACCGAGGTGGTTAGAAAGCTCCTTGGTGGCAAGGCTCCTGGGGTGGATGAAATCCATCCTGAGTACCTTAAGTCTCTGGATGTTGTGGGGCTGTCTTGGCTGACACGCTTCTGCAACATCACGTGGCGATCGGGGACAGTGCCTCTGGATTGGCAGACCGGGGTGGTGGTCCCTCTGTTTAAGAAGGGGGACCGGAGGGTGTGTTCCAACTATAGGGGATCACACTCCTCAGCCTCCCCGGTAAGGTCTATTCCAGAGTACTGGAGAGGAGAATTCGACCGATGGTCGAACCTCGGATTCAGGAGGAGCAGTGTGGTTTTCGTCCTGGTCGCGGCACACTGGACCAGCTCCCACACGCTCCATCGGGTGCTCGAGGGTTCATGGGAGTTTGCCCAACCAGTCCACATGTGTTTTGTGGATCTGGAGAAGGCATTCGACCGTGTCCCTCGGGGCACCCTGTGGGGAGTGCTCCGGGAGTACGGGATCCGGGGTCCTTTGCTAAGGGCTATCCGGTCCCTGTACGACCGCAGCAGGAGCTTGGTTCGCATTGCCGGTTCCGACGTTCCGATCCTCACCTATGGTCATGAGATTTGGCTCATGACCGAAAGAACGAGATCGCGAGTACAAGCGGCCGAGATGAGTTTCCTCCGCAGGGTGGCTGGGCGCTCCCTTAGAGATAGGGTGAGGAGCTCGGTCACTCGGAAGGAGCTCGGAGTCGAGCCGCTGCTCCTCCACGTCGAAAGGAGTCAGTTGAGGTGGCTCGGGCATCTTTTCCGGATGCCCCCTGGACGCCTTGCTGGAGAGGTGTTCTGGGCACGTCCCACTGGGAGGAGGCCCCGGGAAGACCCAGGACACGCTGGAGGGACTACATCTCTCGGCTGGCTTGGGAATGCCTTGGGGTTCCCCCGGAGGAGCTGGAGGAGGTGTGTGTGGATCGTGTGGTCTGGGCGGCTTTGCTTGAGCTGCTGCCCCCGCGACCCGACTCCGGATAAAGCGGAAGAAAATGAATGGATGGATGGATTTTCCCAATTGGATGTGAAGCTCTACAAAGCCACTATAAGCAGCAATTACATACATATTCATGTTCCCATTGACTTACCTGATTGTTATTTTAGCCAAAATGGTAGATAATATCCATTGGGAGATCGGTGTCGCTGACCAAACAGCTCCCCCTAAAAATCGGTCCCCCCTGCCTTCACTGCGCCTTCACTGCATATGCATTATTTTGGAGCGTCAGCAGCAATTCACTGATTATCACCTTGTTTCTGCTTAAAACTCTATTCCAGTCATCATCTCAGCAACAGATATCTAAAGCTTTTGTACAACAATCATTTCCACATAACTTCAGCATTATTTCATAGTAAAAGACTAGGGAGCGATCACAGCAGAACAGCAGCACGTCTGAGACTGACTCTCTGAGTCTGACTCTCCACACCCAAAGCCGTCAAAGGGAATCATGTGATTATTAACCATTAGATGACAAAGAAGTAAAATGTCTTAAATCATTCTGAAGTCAGCTTTAAGCAGAAACAAGGCTGTTTTAAGCAGAAAAGAGGTGATAATCGGTGAATTGCTGCTGACGCTACGAAATGCCGTGGCACTCTGATTGCTCCCCCATCTTTATGAAATAATGCTGAATTTATGTGGAAAATGATTGTTGTACAAAAGCTTCAGATATCTGTCGCTGAGATAGATGATGACTGGAGTGTAGTTTTAAGCAGAAACGAGGTGATAATCGGTGAATTGCTGCTGACGCTCCAAAATGACACATGCGCAGTGAAGATAGGGGGATCGATTTTTAGGGGGGGCTGTTCGCTCAGCGACCCCAACTTTACTGGTGCTTTTTAATCAACTTGAATCAATACAGCCATTGTTCTTGGACTTCTGTCACCATCATATACAAGTAGTTCTTGTTTCTTAGACCATCCTCTGCAGACCCTAGAGAAGGCTATGCTTGAAAATCAAGCATAGTCGATAGTTGCTTATCTAGTCAATCAAGCAGTTTCTGAAAAACTCAGTCCAGCCCATATGGCACTAACAACTAAGTCACGTAAATAACTTTTCTTCCCCATTCTGGTGCTTGAGTTGAACTTCAACAGATCCTCTTGATCATCATGTCTAAATGCCTTAAAGCATCGATTTTCTGCCATGTGATTGGATATTTCCTTCAAAGAGAAGTTCAGCAGGCATTCTTAATTTATAGTTTATAAATGCATCATCATGCATCATGCCCGCAGAATAATTCTGACTACAGAAAATCAGTTTTTAAGATACCAATGACATGAATAAATGAATAAATAGGTGAATAAATAAACAGGTGAGTAAAATGATTTGGTTAAGGTTCTTGTCCTTCTGCACAACTACTGCTGCTGTCCACTGGAGTGGAAACTGTTTACAAAAAAATGCCATTTTTGCAGTTGCGATACTGTAGTCTATAAAATGTGGCTGATTGAAGGTCATAACACTGCTGAGAGGTCCCAACAGCTCACAGTCATTTTTTATTTATATTTTAGTAATATGGATTAGTGTGTAGGTGTGTTATGTGGTAATATCTAAAACTTTTTATACGGTGGCTTACTGGTTAGCACTAATGCCTCACAGCAAGAAGGTCATGGGATCACTTCCTGCCTTGTCAATTCTTTATGAAATCTGCATGTTGTCTCCGTGTCTGTGTAGCACTCCGGTTTCTTTCCACAATCAAAAGCATTCTTATTTAGGGTCTGCTCCTTTCTCTGTGCTGACCATGGCAGCTGTCTACATATGGAGTTAGTCCCCGTGGGCACCAGACTGTGGCTGCCTATTGATCCTAGTGGTTGGATTGTGTCTAACTGTAATACAACACAAACATTATTGTATAGATATATGTACAATGACAATAATGGCATTTCCATTTCATTTTTCATTTGAAGAATTGTTTTCCTGATGTGTTATCATTAACTTCTTTTTTTGTGTGTGTGTGTGCCTCCATGTGTGTGTGCATCCAAGCTTGTGCACTGTACGCACAACCTTTAGACAAGTAAGGATGCATGCATGTACGAGGTATGTCAATAAAGTAACAGTCCTTTTTATTTTTTTCAAAAACTATATGGATTTCATTCATATGTTTTTACGTCAGACATGCTTGAACCCTCGTGCGCATGCGTGAGTTTTTCCACGCCTGTCGGTGACGTCATTCGCCTGTGAGCACGCCTTGGGAAGGAGTGGTCCCGCCCCCTCGTCGGATTTTCATTGTCTGGAAATGGCAGAATGAAAAGGACTTTTTTTCCATCAGAATTTTTTCAGAAGCTGTTAGAGACAGGCAGCTGGAAACCATTCGAAAAATTTATCTGGCTTTCTGTGAAAATTTCACGACCGATTCGCTGATGAAGCGAGACAAAGGAACACCTCCGTTTCGGCGTGTCAGAGGACAAGTTTGGACATGTCTATCTCGGCTTTCAATGCTTACCAGTCCAGTAAGTATCAGTGAAATTGTGGAGAGCTGGACATGTCCAAACTTCCTCTGACACGCCGAAACAGAGGTGTTCCTTTGTCTCGCTTCCAAAGCTAATCGGTCGTGACGCGCAAAGCCTCCGCGCGGCTTTCCATGACAAAATCTCTTGTTAAAAGTGAAATCTGCCGGAAAATGGCTGATGTCCAGCTCTTGTGATAACCAGAGAAAGAGCACATGACGGTCTCGTATCCACAGAGCCATCCATTTAGAAATGGTCCGGTGGCTTGTGCCGCGTAGTCGCAGCTCGGAGCATGGCGAGTGTCCTTAAAGGGGTCCTTAAAGCTGTACTAACAGACCTTATTCTCTTTGAAGCCCGTAAAATTTTCACCGAAAGCCAGATAAATTTTTCAAATGGTTTCCAGGTGCCAGTCTCTAACAGCTTCTGAAAAAATTCTGATGGAAAAAAGTCCTTTTCATTCCGCCATTTCCAGACAATGAAAATCCGACGAGGGGGTGGGACCACTCCTTCCCAAGGCAGGCTCACAGGCGAATGACGTCACCGACAGGCGTGGAAAAACTCACGCATGCGCACGAGGGTTCAAGCATGTCTGACGTAAAAACATATGAATGAAATCCATATAGTTTTTAAAAAAATGAAAAGGACCATTAGTTTATTGACAGACCTCGTACTCTTGTCAGTTGTTGTTGTGTTGTGTTCTGTATTGTAAACCTTTTTGGTAGAATGGTCTAAGCAGTGGGTCACTCCTTTGAGTCTGGTCTTCTTGAGGTTTCTTCCTCAATATCATCAGTGGGAGTTCTTCCTTGCCACTGTCACCTGTGTGCTTGCTCTAGGAGTTGGTAAGCTTAGATCTTACATGTGTGAGGTGCATTGGGGCAGTTTTGTTGTGATTTGGGGCTATGTAAACTAAATCATTTGAAATTGAATAAAGTATTTTGACATTATCAGCTCCAAGCTATGTAAACCTGAATGGATTTAAAAACTGTCATGTGATATGTATTTCTGCAATGAGGGAGGGTGTGGCCTAAAGTGATTAACACTCCTGTCATGGTGTGCATAATAATTAGGCAACTTTTTTGTTTGTTTTTACCTCGGGCAAAATTGGCCAAAAAAAGAGATTTAACAGTGAAAACTATAAAATGTCTCAGAATGATGTATCACTGTTGAAACTGCTAACCTGCGTAGGTGTAATCACTGATCAGTCAAACATTTTATTTCAAATACTCAACATGGTCACAAGAAACATGGAGAAGAAAAGACGCAAATAAAATGTAAAAGACTTGAGAAGAATTAAACGTGACACTACCAAGAAGATACAGTATTATCCTCAACGTTACCCACAGTGTCCAGATGTACAAGGTGTTCAATGCTCAGAGACATGACAAACATAAGGAAGGCTGAAAGAAAAGCATCACTGAACAAGACTCACAAGCTGAAACATCAAGATCGTGGCAAGAAATATCTCAAGACAGATTTTTCAAAGGTTTTATGGACAGATGAAATGAGAGTGACTCGATGGACCAGATGGTTGGGCTCATGGCTGTGTCACTCATGGACACACAGCAGCACACTGAGCAAATCAAGGGGTACTGGCAGTGGTGGGCACAGCTAACCAAAAAGTTAGCTTCGATAACAGCTCATCAGCTAACTGAAAAGTGATCTTTTGTAAAGCTAAATTGATAAACCACCCAAAAATTTATCAGAAGCTACAGCTAACCGTTAACTTTCAGTATTGCTTCCAAAACACATAACTACTAACAAGCTGATTTTGAGTTTTAACACCACAATCACTTCTGGTAGCATCAAAGATGACCACAGACCCAAACAATGAGTCAGCACTTCTGTCTTTGTGCACCCTGCCCATTGCTGGAAGCTTCTGTTTACTACATATTTTGCAGCAGTGAAGCAATTGAGAGGAGCTAAGCTCAACGCTACACACATAAAACAAGCCATTATTCCGTAACAGAATACAGCCGTGCCACAGTGAGGCAGAGGTCTTAGAAAATAAAGCAGTTTTGAGTTATGGTTTTGATTTAAATTATTCCAGATAGAATAACTCACATAACTGACATTAACTTAATGTCAATGCTGTCATTTGTACAAAGTTAAAATATAACACATATCTTTTCATTTTAAATAATGCACTAATTCTGAAGTTTTGTAACAAACACAGACAGATGCCAAAGGGATTATGGGTAAATGAGCCTCTGCTAACATTGATTGGTTGACTCATTCATTCTATGTAAAAACCAACACATTAATGTGAGGTATAAATGTGCTTTTGTAAAATATGCCTTTTTTAATTTGTAAAAAACAACAACAAAAAAAACAAGCCATTTGCAAAAAGTCAAAAAGTGAAGTTGTGCTTTGACAACCGTCTGATATAACCGGCGTCAAATACTACTACTGGCGTCCAGATGCTCATACTGCCATGAATACTACTGGCCAGTGGATGGCAGTAGAGATTGTGGAAACTTCCCAAAACCAAATTCCAAATAATCCGTGTCTGCTATGTTTAAGCTGCATGGAATTTAATGAACGCAAACTGAATTTCATACATCTTATATATATATATATATTACTCTGGAACAAAGACAACAGACAGTGTTTCACATAAGCAGGACTCCAAAGAGCAACCTGGGCTTCTTCTGGCATTTTTACATAAACCAAACAGAGAATATATTCACAAGAGTTTTAGGCACAATATACAAAGTGTTTAATGCTTTGGTCCGTGTGGAGCCTGATCAGAGAGTCTCAAATGCATTTCTTCTGTCGTGAATGTGCTGAGATTACCCATAATGCACCTGAACACAGCATATCCGCACTAAAACCTTCAAAATTAGTGCATTACTTTAAAACTAAAACATATATCTGATATTTTCACTTTATAAAACTTCAGACATGACGTTAATTTAAATAACTGTCCGAAATTAGTTTGGTTAAAATGTTAACCATAAGTTAAAACTGTATGCCTCTGGATGATTCGGGTGATATTGCCAGCGTATCAGTATGGGGCCAAAAGAAATGAAATTTTTCTTTTCTGTGACTAGATCTCCTTTGTCTGCAGAGGATAGAGTGGTTTCTTCTGGAACTATCGCTCCTCTGTTTGTAGATGATAGAACTGTACATCTAATACAGAACATTTAACAGGCAGGTATTCAACTGATTTTAGACTTTGTAAATGTTTGTAACTGTTAAGCTTTGTTCCCCATGCCTGCAAAAATATATTAGCAGTCTAAAGTTTCTCGGACAAAGATTTATCGTAGGAATTAGTCCGCTGATGGCTTTCACAGTTATCCGAAAAGCTTATCCAGTCATGAAAACATTAGCTTTGAGAATTAGCAGTTAGCAGATTAGCGGAACTGTGCCCACCACTGGGTACTGCTTTAGGCAGCTAGATAAATCAACTCCCAAATCTACGGCCAGTTTTTAGGAGACACTTTCTGCAAGCAGTGCTACAGAAAAAAAAAAGTCTTCATTGTTCAAGAAGGCCATGCTTTTTATGCAGGACAATGCTCCATCACATGCATCCAAGTTCTCCACTGCTTGGCTACCCAGCAAAGGCCTAAAAAATGACAAAATAATAACATGGCCCCCTTTTTCACCTGACTTAAACCCTATTGAGAACTCATGAGCCCTTCTAAAAGGTGAGATTTACAGTGAGGGAAACAATACACTTCTTTCAACAGCATTTGGGAGGCTGCACTTGCTGCTGCATGAAAAGTTGATATTCAACACATCAAAAAACTGACAAACACCATTCTATGGAAGGCTCTTGGTGTCATGATCTCTGTCTGTCTGCCCTTGTCCTCTACCGCCCCCTTGTCATTATGTGGAGTTCTCTGTGGGTTTTCATGCCAGTGACTGTCTTTCTCGTCTGCGTCCCTCTTGTGTCCCTCCTGGGTTTGGTTTTATTGCAGTTTTGTTTCCTTATGAGTGTGATTTATGAATTATATCCGCTGTTCCCACTCAGCTACTTGTTTGCTTTGCGTTTATGTATTTTATTACTCCTAGGGTCTTTGGTGCACTTTCTGTCTTATTTTGATGGTCACATTTTCCTTGTGCATTTTGGTTAACTTTCTTCCTGTGTCCTTTCCCCAGCTGTTTCCAATTATTGGTTACCCTCACCTGTTTTCCATCTGTAGGATTACCTTCTCTGTCTATTTATACCGTGTGTCACTTGATTGTTGCGTCCTCATGCCCTCTATTTGTGCTGAGATTTCTTGTGTTTTTCTTGTGTTTGATTTCTTGCTGCCGAACCTGTTTTGTTTTTCCCCCTTGTGTATTTTTGAGACTGTCTGCGACTTATTAGACAGCGTTGCTCATTATTACTGGTTGTTTTCCTGAGTACTGACCTCTGCTCTGCTCTGACAAATAAAACCGTTTCTTATGCCAACTCGTCTTTAATCTGCGTTGGGGTCTCAACCCATTGTCTACTCGTAGCATGTGGTAGTTATGGAAAACAAAGGTGACTCTATTGGTCACTGAATATATATATTTTTTAAATGTTAATCCTCAGTGATGCAATTTACGACTTGCCTAATAATTCTGCACACAAAGCATTACACACACTGATTTTCACAAACATAAATAGCCACAGTCTGCAATATATGTTGGGATCCCTTCATTTATATTACTTGAAGTCTCAACTGTTACAAATTCCCCAGCCATATCCATCATATGGCTTTACAATTCATGTTTTTTTTTTTTTTTCTGAAGCTAAATATTACCTTTCTCATCCCCAAATGCAGAGGCAATAATAAGTAGAAACATCAATCCTACTTTCTGACATTTAACGGCTGAAAAAGAATTTTCATGTCAGGCAATAACCACCAGTGAGCCTCAGTGGCACCAGCACTGAGCTTGTGCCTACGCCAAAGCCTAATGGGATAGATCAGCTTCTGTGTAACTGGGAGCAATCACTCACTCTGTCTCCTCTCTGACAAGACTCAGCTACGGTTTCTGGGCAATATCATTTCTGTTATCTTAAGACATCACATTTCTGTCTTTATTGGTGAGGACTTTAGCAAAAGCAGGAGAGGTTGCATGCCCTGGCAAGACAGACGATGAAAAATGAAAGCATATTTATCTCATGCATGAACCCCGTTTAAGATGGGCTTTGCAGGACTGTGCTGACGTTAGAGTGGTATCAAAAATTGTACAAGCACTGATGCCATGGAGCTTCAGTTGGAGAATAACCCCTCCTAGATTCACTTGCCTCTGGTTTAAAATTTTTTCTTTTCATTACATTTTTCTTTTCAGCATTTATATATATATATATACAGTGAGGAAAATAAGTATTTGAACACCCTGCGATTGTGCAAGTTCTTCCACTTAGAAAAGATGGAGGGGTCTGAAATTTTCATCTTAGGTGCACGTCCACTGTGAGACATAATCTTAAAAAAAAAAAAAAAAATCCGGAAATCAAAATGTATGATTTTTTTTTTTTTTTTTTATAATTTATTTGTATATTACTGCTGCAAATAAGTATTTGAATACCTGTGAAAATCAATGTTAATATTTGGTACAGTAGCCTTTGTTTGCAATTAGAGAGGGCAAACATTTCCGGTTTGTCTTCTACCAAGCTGCTTGCCTGTTGTCCTGTAGTCCATCCCAGCCTTGTGCAGGTCTACAGTTTTGTCCCTGGTGTCCTTAGACAGCTCTTTGGTCTTGGCTATGGTGGACAGGTTGGAGTGTCATTGATTGAGTGTGTGAACAGGTGTCTTTTATACAGGTAACAACTTCAAACACGTGCAATTAATACAGGTAAAGAGTGCAGAATAAGAGGGCTTCTTAAAGAAAAATTAACAGATCTGTGTGAGCCAGAATTCTTGCTGGTTGGTAGGTGTTCAAATACTTATTTACAGCAGTAAAATACAAATAAATTATTAAAAAATCATACATTGTGCTTTCCGGATTTTTTTTATTTTTTTTTTTAGATTATGTCTCTCACAGTGGACATGCACCTAAGATGAAAATTTCAGACCCCTCCATGATTTCTAAGTGGGAGAACTTGCAAAATTGCAGGGTGTTCAAATACTTATTTTCCTCACTGTGTGTGTATGTATGTATGTATGTGTATATGTGTATATATATATATATATATATATCTCACAGAATAAAATCTATTTCATCAACCATGCTTGTGAATCTCTGACGGTTTGCAAAACATTCAGTCTTAAAGAGCATCCCCCTGCCAATTTAAATTGAAATGGTGCAAATATTTGCATTGTCCCGAAAGGACAATTTAGCTAGGGTTATTAATTACTCCCCCCACCACCACCACCCCACCGTTGACCATACAGCCAGGAGTGAGTGCCCTGTGTGTCAATCACACTTTCTTGTTTGCAAGACAACTTTGAATTTCATCAAATTTTAAACTGTAAATCCCACATGAGAGTATCTCAGACAACATTTGAGCACGATTGGGTTTCACCAAGACCTTCTAGCAGCAGGACACTTGTGATTCTTGTGCCCAAGGTAACTTTAACCCCTTAAGCCCTAGAGCCTATTTCACCAAACTCACATACCCATACATTATGATTTATCTCTCAGCTTGTAGAAGGTCAAAAGTGCAAAAGTTTGGATCAGCTAAAAGACAGGTCCTAGGGGATGTTGTGGATGCAAAAAAAATGAAAGTAGGAGTAAATGAGGTTTGTTTCATTTTTTTTTTTTTCCCCCCAAAAAAATGAATTCTGATTTGTCTTTATTTGGTGTTTCAGCTGTGGTTAGTTGATATGTGATTGAAGTGGATACTTTTGTAGAGGAGACTTCGCTTGACATTTTGATATATAATAAGTGTATGTTGAAGTCAGCATTGGTTAGTTATGAGTGTTCAGATGCTCCAAAACAGGGCAAGTCTCCAAATTTGGGGACTCTAGGGTTTAAGATGTTAAGAAATTTATTGATTTTCCCAAATCTGAGAGGGACTTCTCAAATGGGTTTATCGTGAATGAGTTTGAATTTGAGTATGATCAGATTTCCCAGAAACCCTCTGATGGACAATCACTTTACTGAACAGCGTAGTGATTGTTCTAATTTATTATCCCCAGCAGCTGTCGGTTTTAATGGTCAGAAACATCTGGCTGTTTTTCTTGATGCATGGATGGTGACCAAGTAGTAAAGTGCACTTGCTTCCAGAGGAGAAGCTTCCTGATTCAAGGGCACTGTTTTCTGTTCCCTCTGTAATGTGGAGTTCTATCTGGATGGGCATCTGGTGTCAAACCTGTGCCAAATCAACATGTAGATCTACCTCTGATATTCTCTGATGACCTCAGTGAAACAAGGGAGAACCCAAGAGAACTTAAATAAACTTTAATTGTTGTAAGAGTCACAACTTGAGCCACTAGAAATTTAAATATGATGCACACCTTCATAGTTAATTCTTCTTCTTTGTCTTTCGGCTGTTCCCGTTAGGGGTCGCCACAGCAGATCAATCGTTTCCATCTCACCCTGTCCTCTGTATCTTCCTCTGTCACACCAACCACCTGCATGTCCTCTCTCAGCACATCCATGAACCTCCTCTTTGGTCTCCCTCTTCTCCTCCTGCCTGGTGGCTCCATCCTCAGCATCCTTCTCCCTATATACCCTGGGTCCCTCCTCTGCACATGTCCAAACCATCTCAATCTCGCCTCTCTGACTTTGTCTCCAAACCGTCCCACCTGAGCTGTCCCTCTGATATGTTCATTCCTAATCTTGTCCATTCTTGTCACTCCCAAAGAGAATCTCAACATCTTCAGCTCTGCCACCTCCAGCTCTGCCTCCTGTCTTTTTGTTAGTGCCACTGTCTCTAAACCATACAACATAGCTGGTCTCACTACTGTTTTGTAAACTTTCCCCTTCACTCTTGCTGATATTCTTCGGTCACAAATCACTCCTGCCACCTTTCTCCACCCACTCCACCCTGCCTGCACTCTCTTCTTCACCTCTCTACCACACTCTCCATTACTTTGAACAGTTGATCCCAAATATTTCAACTCATCTACTTTCACCACTTCTACTCCTTGTAACTGCACTATTCCACTGGGCTCCCTCTCATTCACACACATGTAATCAGTCTTGCTTCTACTGACTTTCATTCCCCTTCTCTCCAAAGCATATCTCCACTTCTCCAGACTAGACTCAACTTGCTCTCTACTCTCACTACAGATCACAATGTCATCTGCAAACATCATAGTCCATGGGGACTCCTGTCTGATCTCATCTGTCAACCTGTCCATCACCACTGCAAACAGAGCTCAGAGCTGATCCTTGGTGTAATCCCACCTACACCTTGAATGAGTCTGTCATTCCGACTGCGCATCTCACCACTGTCACACTATTCTTGTACATGTCCTGCACTACCCTAACATACTTCTCTGCCACTCCAGACTTCCTCATACAATTCCACAACTCTTCTCTTGGCACCCTATCATAAGCTTTTTCTAAGTCCACAAACACACAATGTAACTCTTTCTGTCCTTCTCTGTACTTTTCCAACAGTATTCTCAGAGCAAACATTGCATCTGTAGTGCTCTTTCTCGGCATTAAACCATATTGTTGCTCACAGATCTTCACCTGTTTTCTAAGCCTAGCTTCTGCTACTCTTTCCCATAACTTCATGATGTGGCTGATCAGCTTTATGCCTCTGTAGTTACTGCAGCTCTGCACATCACCCTTGTTCTTGAAAATAGGAACCAGCACACTTCGTCTCCACTCCTCAGGCATCCTCTCACTTTCCAAGATTTTATTAAACAATCTGGTTAGAAACTCTACTGCCATCTCTCCTAGACATTTCCATGCCTCCATTGGAATGTCATCTGGACCATCTGCCTTTCCACTCTTCATCCTCTTCATAGCAGCCCTCACTTCTTCCTTGCTAATCTCTTTTACTTCCTGATTTACTCTCACCACATCATCCAACCTTTTCTCTTGCTCATTTTCTTTATTCATCAACTCTTCAAAATATTCCCTCCACCTTCTCAGCACACACTCCTCACTTGTCAGCACATTACCATGTGCATCTTTTACCACCCTAACCTGCTGCACATCCTTTCCAGCTCTGTCCCTTTGTCTGGCCAATCGGTACAAGTCCTTTTCTCCTTCCTTACTATTCAACTTCTTGCACAGCTCGCAATATGCCTTTTCCTTTGCTTTTGCCACTTCTCTTCTCGCCTTACGCCGCATCTCCTTGTACTCCTGTCTACTTTCTTCATCTCTCCGACTATCCCAAAACCTTTCGCCAACCTCTTTCTCCTTATGCTTTCCTGGACCTCTTCATTCCACCACCAAGTCTCTTTGTCTTCCTTCCACTGTCCAGATGTCATACCCAGTACTGCCCTAGCTGTCTCCCTCACCACATCTGCAGTACTTTTCCAGTTGTCCAAAATTGCTTCCCCTCCAACTAGTGCTTCTCTCACCTGCTCGCTAAATTTCACACAACAGTCTTCCTCCTTCAGCTTCCACCATCTGATCCTTTGTTGAGCTCTCACTCTCTTCTTCTTCTTTACCTCTAAAGTCATCCTACAAACAACCATCCTATGCTGTCTAGTGGCACTCTCTCCTGCTACCACCTTACAGTCTGTGATTTCTTTTAGCTTGCATCTCCTATAAAGAATGTAGTCCACCTGTGTGCACCTTCCTCCACTCTTATGTTACCCTGTGCTCCTCCCTTTTCTTAAAGTAGGTATTCACCACAGCCATTTCCATCCTTTTTGCAAAATCAACTACCATCTGTCCTTCCCCATTCCTATCCTTGATACCATATCTACCCATTACTTCCTCATCACCTCTGTTCCCTTCACCAACATGCCCATTGAAGTCTGCTCCTATCACCACTCTTTCATGCTTGGGCACACTCTCCACCACCTCATCTAACACACTCCAGAAATCTTCTTTCTCCTTCATCTCACAACCTACCTGTGGGGCATATGCACTGATGATATTCATCATCACCCCTTCAATTTCCAACTTCACACTCATCACCCTGTCAGACACTCGCTTAACCTCCAACACACTTTTAACATACTCTTCCTTTAAAATGACCCCAACACCATTTCTCTTCCTGTCCTCACCATGGTACAACTACTTGTACCCACCGCCGATGCTAATGCTCTTACTTCCCTTCCACTTGGTCTCTTGCACACACAATATGTCTACCTTTCTCCTCCATCATATCAGCCAGCTCTCTCCCTTTACCAGTCATACTACCAACATTCAAAGTCCCCACTCTCATTTCCACCCTTCTAGTTTTCTTCTTCTCCCGCTGTTCGTGGCAATGTTTTCCTCCTCTTCTTCGTCGTCTTCGCCCAGCAGTAGCCCAATTTCCACCGGCACCCTGTTGGGCAATAGCACCGGTGGCAGACGTTGTTAACCCGGGCCGCGACCGATCCGGTATGGGAATTCGATTCTGAGTCTGCATAGTTGGGTTGGCTTGTTTTACGCCGGATACCCTTCCTGATGCAACCCTCCTCATTTATCTGGGCTTGGGACCGGCACTCAGAATGTACTGGCTGCACACCCCATGTGGCTGAGTTACACCTTCATAGTTAATTACTTTGTTGTATTTCATGTCATTTGTTATATTTTAGTCATAAATAATGTTAAAAATGTGGGGAAAAAATTATATTGGATGGATATAGCATTTGCTGCTGTTTTCAAAAAAATCTACACAGTGTCTTTAATCTGAGGAGCAGAGAGCTGTGTCTGACACTTTAACACTGAGACAGAGTACAAATGTAAACTCTTTCATTAAATGCTTGTCAGTTGCATTGGATGAATTTTCTCTGCAGCAGGTTTATTATTTATTTATGTTTTGACTAGTAACACAACATGTAATGTTTAGTGGCACTGTCTTCTTAAATGTGCAGTCATTAAACAGTGGTTCAGTACATGTTAGATTTTATCTTACTACTCATCACTAATTGAAGAAAATAAGAACAACCCCAGGTTTCTTTTCAGCACTGTAGCCAGGCTGACAAAGAGTCAGAGCTCTATTGAGCTGAGTATTCCATTAACTTTAACTAGTAATGACTTCATGACTTTCTTTGCTAACACAATTTTAACTGTTAGAGAAAAAATTGCTCATAACCATCCCAAAGACGTATCGTTATCTTTGGCTGCTTTCAGTGATGCCGGTATTTGGTTAGACTCTTTCTCTCAGATTGTTCTGTCTGAGTTATTTTCATTAGTTACTTCATCCAAACCATCAACATGTCTATTAGACCCCATTCCTACCAGGCTGCTCAAGGAAGCCCTACCATTATTTAATGCTTCGATCTTAAATATGATCAATCTATCTTTATTAGTTGGCTATGTACCACAGGCTTTTAAGGTGGCAGTAATTAAACCATTACTTAAAAAGCCATCACTTGACCCAGCTATCTTAGCTAATTATAGGCCAATCTCCAACCTTCCTTTTCTCTCAAAAATTCTTGAAAGGGTAGTTGTAAAACAGCTAACTGATCATCTGCAGAGGAATGGTCTATTTGAAGAGTTTCAGTCAGGTTTTAGAATTCATCATAGTACAGAAACAGCATTAGTGAAGGTTACAAATGATCTTCTTATGGCCTCAGACAGTGGACTCATCTCTGTGCTTGTTCTGTTAGACCTCAGTGCTGCTTTTGATACTGTTGACCATAAAATTATTACAGAGATTAGAGCATGCCATAGGTATTAAAGGCACTGCGCTGCGGTGGTTTGAATCATATTTATCTAATAGATTACAATTTGTTCATGTAAATGGGGAATCTTCTTCACAGACTAAGGTTAATTATGGAGTTCCACAAGGTTCTGTGCTAGGACCAATTTTATTCACTTTATACATGCTTCCCTTAGGCAGTATTATTAGACGGTATTGCTTAAATTTTCATTGTTACGCAGATGATACCCAGCTTTATCTATCCATGAAGCCAGAGGACACACACCAATTAGCTAAACTGCAGGATTGTCTTACAGACATAAAGACATGGATGACCTCTAATTTCCTGCTTTTAAACTCAGATAAAACTGAAGTTATTGTACTTGGCCCCACAAATCTTAGAAACATGGTGTCTAACCAGATCCTTATTCTGGATGGCATTACCCTGACCTCTAGTAATACTGTGAGAAATCTTGGAGTCATTTTTGATCAGGATATGTCATTCAAAGCGCATATTAAACAAATATGTAGGACTGCTTTTTTGCATTTACGCAATATCTCTAAAATTAGAAAGGTCTTGTCTCAGAGTGATGCTGAAAAACTAATTCATGCATTTATTTCCTCTAGGCTGGACTATTGTAATTCATTATTATCAGGTTGTCCTAAAAGTTCCCTGAAAAGCCTTCAGTTAATTCAAAATGCTGCAGCTAGAGTACTAACAGGGACTAGAAGGAGAGAGCATATCTCACCCATATTGGCCTCTCTTCATTGGCTTCCTGTTAATTCTAGAATAGAATTTAAAATTTAAAATTCTTCTTCTTACTTATAAGGTTTTGAATAATCAGGTCCCATCTTATCTTAGGGACCTCGTAGTACCATATCACCCCAATAGAGCGCTTCGCTCTCAGACTGCAGGCTTACTTGTAGTTCCTAGGGTTTGTAAGAGTAGAATGGGAGGCAGAGCCTTCAGCTTTCATGCTCCTCTCCTGTGGAACCAGCTCTCAATTCGGATCAGGGAAACAGACACCCTCTCTACTTTTAAGATTAGGCTTAAAACTTTCCTTTTTGCTAAAGCTTATAGTTAGGGCTGGATCGGGTGACCCTGGACCATCCCTTAGTTATGCTGCTATAGACTTAGACTGCTGGGGGGTTCCCATGATGCACTGAGTGTTTCTTTCTCTTTTTGCTCTGTATGCACCACTCTGCATTTAATCATTAGTGATTGATCTCTGCTCCCCTCCACAGTATGTCTTTTTCCTGGTTCTCTCCCTCAGCCCCAACCAGTCCCAGGAGAAGACTGCCCCTCCCTGAGCCTGGTTCTGCTGGAGGTTTCTTCCTGTTAAAAGGGAGTTTTTCCTTCCCACTGTAGCCAAGTGCTTGCTCACAGGGGGTCGTTTTGACCGTTGGGGTTTTACGTAATTATTGTATGGCCTTGCCTTACAATATAAAGCGCCTTGGGGCAACTGTTTGTTGTGATTTGGCGCTATATAAATAAAATTGATTGATTGATAGGTCCCTAGTTCGTAAGAAAAGTGTAAGTCAACCAGTTTTGTTTATTCTTCCAAACATTCTGGAGTTTTGCAGGCTGGTCTATTTGAAGAGTTTCAGTCAGGTTTTAGAATTCATCATAGTACAGAAACAGCATTAGTGAAGGTTACAAATGATCTTCTTATGGCTTCGGACAGTGGACTTATCTCTGTGCTTGTTCTGTTGGACCTCAGTGCTGCTTTTGATACTGTTGACCATAAAATTTTATTACAGAGATTAGAGCATGTCATAGGTATTAAAGGCACTGTGCTGCGGTGGTTTGAATCATATTTGTCTAATAGATTACAGTTTGTTCATGTAAATGGGGAATCTTCTTCACAGACTAAAGTTAATTATGGAGTTCCACAAGGTTCTGTGCTAGGACCAATTTTATTCACTTTATACATGCTTCCCTTAGGCAGTATTATTAGACGGTATTGCTTAAATTTTCATTGTTACGCAGATGATACCCAGCTTTATCTATCCATGAAGCCAGAGGATACACACCAATTAGCTAAACTGCAGGATTGTCTTACAGACATAAAGACATGGATGACCTCTAATTTCCTGCTTTTAAACTCAGATAAAACTGAAGTTATTGTACTTGGCCCCACAAATCTTAGAAGCATGGTGTCTAACCAGATCGTTACTCTGGATGGCATTTCCCTGATCTCTAGTAATACTGTGAGAAATCTTGGAGTCATTTTTGATCAGGATATGTCATTCAAAGCACATATTAAACAAATATGTAGGACTGCCTTTTTGCATTTACGCAATATCTCTAAAATCAGAAAGGTCTTGTCTCAGAGTGATGCTGAAAAACTAATTCATGCATTTATTTCCTCTAGGCTGGACTATTGTAATTCATTATTATCAGGTTGTCCTAAAAGTTCCCTAAAAAGCCTTCAGTTGGTTCAGAATGCTGCAGCTAGAGTACTGACGGGGACTAGCAGGAGAGAGCATATCTCACCCGTGTTGGCCTCTCTTCATTGGCTCCCTGTTAATTCTAGAATAGAATTTAAAATTCTTCTTCTTACTTATAAGGTTTTGAATAATCAGGTCCCATCTTATCTTAGGGACCTCGTAGTACCATATTACCCCATTAGAGCGCTTCGCTCTCAGACTGCGGGCTTACTTGTAGTTCCTAGGGTTTGTAAGAGTAGAATGGGAGGCAGAGCCTTCAGCTTTCAGGCTCCTCTCCTGTGGAACCAGCTCCCAATTCAGATCAGGGAGACAGATACCCTCTCTACTTTTAAGATTAGGCTTAAAACTTTCCTTTTCGCTAAGGCTTATAGTTAGGGCTGGATCGGGTGACCCTGGACCATCACTTGGTTATGTTGCTTTAGACGTAGACTGTGGGGGGGGTTCCCATGATGCACTGTTTCTTTCTCTTTTTGCTCTGTATGCATCACTCTGCATTTAATCATTGGTGATCGATCTCTGCCCCCCTTCTCGGCATGTCTTTTTCCTGGTTCTTTCCCTCAGCCCCAACCAGTCTCAGCAGAAGACTGCCCCTCCCTGAGCCTGGTTCTGCTGGAGGTTTCTTCCTTGTATAAGGGAGTTTTTCCTTCCCACTGTGGCCAAGTGCTTGCTCATAGGGGGTCGTTTTGACCGTTGGGGTTTTTCATAATTGTTGTATGGCCTTGCCTTGCAATGTGGAGCACCTTGGGGCAACTGTTTGTTGTGATTTGGCGCTATATAAGAAAAAAGTTGATTGATTGATTGGTGTCTAATCTCGTGGCCATTACAGGTCTAAGCTCAAACACACAGCAGGCTGACCCCTACTCCTTCCCCCACCTCCTTCTGCAAACAGGAGATGGAGGAAAACACACAATGACTCACTCACAGATGCGAGGAGAATCAAAGAAAACATTCCAAAAAATTATTTTTGAATACACGGGGCATCCGGCACATTCTCAAATGCGCATCACTCCCAGGACACACAAGCTC
The DNA here is from genome assembly GCF_902500255.1 of Thalassophryne amazonica. Lineage (NCBI taxonomy): Eukaryota > Metazoa > Chordata > Actinopteri > Batrachoidiformes > Batrachoididae > Thalassophryne > Thalassophryne amazonica. The sequence goes on from NC_047104.1 coordinate 122,742,601, forward strand.
TGCTCCATTTGGAAAATGTGTGTCTTGCAGATGTTGCATACATTTTATGTCTTGCATTCAACCTCTATGATTTTGCACCAATATGGTGTCAGCGTGAACCCTGTGTGTGTGTGTGTTTGTGTGTGTGTGTGTGTGTGTGTGTACACACACACACACATCACCGTTTTTCTCACTAAATATACAGTGCATCTGGGAGGTATTCACAGCACTTTACTTTTTCCACATTTTATGTTTCAGCCTTATTTCAAAATGGAGTAAATTAATTTTCCCCTCAAAATTTGACTCGCAACACCCCACAGCAACAACTTTTTTGCAAATTTTATTAAAATAAAAAACTAAGAAATGGCATGTATATCAGTATTCATACCCTTTGTTCAATACTTTGTTGATGCACCTTTGGCAGCAATTACAGCCTCAAGTCTTCTTGAATATGATGACACAAGCTTGGTGCAGTTTTGGCCATTCTTCTTTGCAGCACCTCTCAAGGTCCATCAGGTTGGTTGGGGAGCATCGGTCACAGCTATTTTCAGATTTCTCCAGAGATGTTGAATTAGATCTGGATCTGGCTGGGCCACTTAAGGACATTCACAGAGTTGTCCTGAAGCCACTCCTTTGATGTCTTGGTGCTCCCTCCAACATGCTTCACTGTAGGGACGGTGTCTGGTTTCCTCCAAACATGACACCTGGCATTCATGCCAAAGAGTTCAATCTTTGTCTCATCACACCAGAGACATTTTTTGTTTCTCATGGTCTAAGGGTCCTTCAGGTGCTTACTGGCAAAGTCCAGGCGGGCTGCCATGTGCACTTTGCTAAGGAGTGGCTTCCATCTGGCCACTCTGCCATACAGGCCTGATTGGTGGATTGCTGCAGAGATGGTTGTCCTTCTGAAAGGTTCTCCTCTCTCCACAGAGGAATGCTGGCGTTATGACAGAGTGACCATCAGGTTCTTGGTCACCTCCCTGTCAAGACCCTTCTTCTCTGATCACTCAGTTAAGACAGGTTGCCAGCTCTAGGAAGAGTCCTGGTGGATCTGAACTTCTTCCATTTATGGATGATTGAGGCCACTGTGGTCATTGGGACCTTCAAACCAGCAAAAAATTTTTCTGTTGCCTTCCACAGATTTGTGCCTCAAGACAATCCTGTATCTGAGGTCTACAGACAATTCCTTTGATTTCATGCTTTTTTTGTGCTCTGACATGCACTGTCAATTGAGGGACCTTATATGTAGACAGGTGTATGCCTTCCCAAATCATGTCCAATCAACTGAATTTGCCCCAGGTGGACTTCAGTTAAGCTCTAGAAACATGTCAATAATGATCAGTGGAAACAGGATGCACCTGAGCTCAATTTGAGCTTGATGCCAAAGGTTGTGAATACATGTATGTATGTGATTTCACTCACGGATATGTGGTTGAAGATGAGTGATGAGAGTGAGATCGTATGTATATGATTTCATAGTGGTTTTTTTTTTCCATTTTTAATAAATTTTAAAAAATGTCAAAAAGCTTGTTTTCACATTGTCATTATGGGGAATTGTGTGTAGAATTTTTAAGCAAAAAAATAATTTCATCCATTTTGGAATAATGCTGTAACAAAACAAAATGTGAAGCGCTACGAATATTTCCAGATACACTTTGTGTGTGTGTGTGTGTGTGTGTGTGTGTGTGTGTGTGTGTGTGTGTGTGTGTGTGTGTGTGTGTGTGTGTGTGTATAAAGGGTTCAGATGCAAAACCCAGTCAGTACTTTTTTAAATGGAGAAAAATGCAGTTGAATGAAGATTTAAAGGAAACCATATGTGGAAATGCACAGACTTTCATCAATAAATTGAAAACAGTTTGTTCACATTCTTTCATATTTTGCATACTGATGGTCCCCTTGACAGCCAAGTACATGTTGGCCTCAACTAAAAAATTATGGTTTTGGAGATAGAGTTTTGCATCTAGAACTCTTCTCATAGATAGATAGATAGATAGATAGATAGATAGATAGATAGATAGATAGATAGATATTTCACTTAAATACAAGTTTGTCTAACTTTATTTCACTCAAAATGCATTGTTTGTGGAGATAAACCTAAAAAGATTGAGGTAATCAGTTACTGTTTACTTTTTTCCATGTTGCCAACTTATGTGAGTTTACAGCAGGGTCACCAACCCTGCTTTAGGAGATCACCCGCCTTGCATGGTTTCCATGTTTTTGTGTTTTTTTGCAACCACATCCAATTAGTCAAGTCTTGTATTTCCCTGCTCTCGAATGGCTGAGTACACCTGAATTAGTTAATTAGCAGTAGGTGGTTGGAAAACATGGAGGGCAGATGATCTCCAAGGGCAGGGTTGGTGACCCCTGTTTTAGAGACTAGATTTGTCTTCTGTCAACTAGTTTTGACATTGACAGCTTTGTTCCATAAAATGCTGTCAGGCAACTCAGAAATACTATTATCCACTATTTGCACTTCTCCCAACTCCCACTGAGCTCCAAGTCTAATGGTTCAGACGTAGGATTAGCAGTATATTAACATTACCCTTGTAATTATATTGTCAGGTGTTCTAATGTTGTTGCATGCACTACAAATTTGAGAGCACAAACAGATATGGATATTCACACCAGAGATTGAGTCCTGCAATTACGTTAATGAATCCTATATCATCAGTGTAGTTGTAAGTTTGTGGGAAATCTGTATGCATCCTGATTATATTCGATTACATTCAAATTTATTGTTATTGTGCAGAGTACAGGGACAATGAAATGCAGTTGACATCTAACAAGAAGTGTAAAGAAAGCTTGAAATACCAAGTGCAATTCAAGTAATATGTACAGTTAGGAATGAGGTAGACAAATAGGAGATGGATAGTGTGTGTGTAGGTATGTATGTATGTATGTATATATATATATATATATATATATATATATATATATATATATATATATATATATATATATATATGACTATAGTAACAAAGAAATTGCTGTACATCCAATAGTGTATGAATGGATATATACAGGAGTGCAGAAGATTATAAAGAGGTAATAACAGGATAAATAAAATATATTGCACATGATTTGTGTAAAGTTGTTCAAGGTGTGCAGGGACAGATGCAGTGTGTGACAATGCATTGAAAGCATGGTAAGGAGTGTGTGAGGGAAAGTGCATGTGCTGTACAGGAGATGGAATTTTGTTTAGCAGTGTAACAGCCTCTGGGAAGAAGATGGTTAGGGTGAGTAGCATCCTTAATAATCAATCTGGTTTTGTTTAGGCATCATTTATGGTAAGTGCTATGGATGGAGGGGAGTCGGGAGCCAATGGTCCTTTGGGCAGATTTCACAACCCTATGTAGAGCTTTGGGGTCGGTAGCAGTGCAGTTGCCGTACCATACAGAAATACAGTTTGTAAGGATGCTCTAGACGATGCAGTGGCAGAAATCCATCAGGAGCTAAGGACACAGCTGGACTTTCTTGAGAGTTTACAGATAGTGCAGGCTGATGCACCTTGTTGAACAGAGTGGAGAAGCTGAGAGATTTTCTGTGATGTGGACCCCAATCGAACTTGAAGCTTGGCATGTGCTCTACTGCATCTCTGTTGATGTGAATGCTTCGGATTGCCTGAAGTCCATAAGGATCTCCTTGGTCTTCTGGGTGTTGAGTGCCAGGTTGTTGTCTTTCACCACACAGCCAAGTGCTGAACCTGTATGCTGTCTCATCCTCCCCTCTAATCAGACCCACCACTGTGGTATCATTTTTGAACTTGGTAATGGCATTGGAGCCATAAACGGGGATGCAATCATGGGTGAAAGGAGAGTAGAACAGGGAACTCAGCACACAGCCTTGTGGCACGCCAGTGTTCAGTATGATTGTGGAGGAAGAGAGGCTTCCCAGTTTAACAACCTGGGGTCTGTTATTTAGAAAGTCCAGAATCCAGTTACAAAGTGGTTTGCTGATACTAAACTGACTGAGCTTGGAGATCAGCCTGGATGGGACAACAGTGTTAAATGCTGAAGTCAATGAAAAGCATCCTAATGTGTTATGGATAAGACGCGGAGTGAGGAGCGGTCCAGTATCTGACTGAACCCAGCATGAAATAATCAGAAGCAGTTCCAAAAAGAAAACACATTTATTTTTTCTCCCCTTTGTGCTATACATAAAATACTAATTAATTAAAGTTCTGGTGAGGTGAAAAGGCGGCGTGCTCTCTCACCGTCTCAACAGTCGGAGTCCGAACGTTCAGGACTCAGGAGTTCCGCCGACACCCCCCCCCAGGTGACTTTTTCCCAGAACTGTACTCTGCGAAGGAGGAACAGAGATGAGATTATTCAACACTATTACTACGAAATATTGTTTGGAGGCAAACTTATCAGCTACACGTTTAGGTCTGAATTCCAACTTAATTCAAGGAGGCTGCTGCTCACAGCTAGTGGAGGATCATTAATCCGCACGCCACTGCCGTGAGGAGCACGCCAAACACTTTCCACCAATAATTACTTATAGCTGCGTATAAGGCGCCAATTTACATTCACGGATAAACTTTTCAGAATATTCACCTCTGTCGTGTGCTGACAACATTTGTCTCTCACCCTCGTCCTCCTTCACAGGCGCGATGTCAGACTCTGAAACGGCCCTCAGCGTCCCCACACGGTCGTCACAAGGTCGTATTCTCCGGCAATCTTATCCAACTCACTGCTGGTTTAAATGTAGTTCTTCATCACTACATTGGTACCAGCTGGAAGTCCTTAGATCTGCACATGAACATCACAGGTGTCGTGGATTGTCCTGATAGAGAGCCGCACGAGAATGCAACAGGTGCAGCCAATCATCGTAACAGAGGAGAGAGACTCTTCTGCAGCACATTTTCCTCAGAGAACAGCCCCAAATCACCTGGGAAGGAAAATAAACACAAAACAACCCAACCTTGTCCAGCCAAAACCCCCCAACACACAACACTAATGTAGGTGTTAGGGCTGTCCAGGCGAGTCATTCCAAGTTGAAGACACTGTTGAGATGGCATCCTCAGTTGATTTTTCTTGCGACAATTCACAGTATTCAGGTTTCAATTCATGTGCAAATCTCGCAAGGTCTCAAAGAGGTGGCAGCACCATGAAGATTCAACACGTGAACTGCTACAAGATGCTCAGATAACACTGCAATTTAGCCACTGCACACGGACGATGGCATCAGCATTGCTTGTCTATTGTGCCTAAAACTCTCATGAACATATTATCTAGGTTTTTATACATTGTTATTGTGTTTGTATTCTGTAAACGGGTGAGAATTTCAAGTGATTTTCTTCATTATTTACAATGGGAATTGTCTTGAGCCACGATTGTGTCCTGTTCTTGTCATTCTGGGGGAAAGTGAAGTATGCTCTCTTCACTCCCTGCTTATTGTACTTTACAACGCTGTTTGTGCTGTTTGTTCCAGAGTTTTATTTATATATATACATATATACACGAGGTCTGTTAGAAAAGGATCCGACCTTATTATTTTTTTTTAAAACCATATGGATTTGAATCACGTGTGATTACATCAGACATGCTTGAACCCTCGTGGGCATGCGAGAGTTTTTTCACACCTGTCGGTTACGTCATTCGCCTGTGGGCAGTCTTTGAGTGAGGAGTGGCCCACCCTCTCGTCGATTTTTTTTTTTTTCATTGTTTAGGAATGGCTCAGAGACTGCTGCTTTGTTTGATCAAATTGTTTTCAAAACTGTAAGGCACAACTGAGTGGACATCATTCGATAAATTCAGCTGGTTTTCGGTAAAAATTTTAATGGCTGATGAGAGATTTTGGTCTGGTAGTGTCACTTGAAGGATGGCCCACGGTGCCTGACGGCGATCTGCGCTTCGAGGCGGCAGCGTCTCGCCGTTTCAAGTTGAAAACTTCCACATTTCAGGCTCTGTTGACCCAGTAAGTCGTCAGAGAACAGAGAACTTTCAGAAGAAGTTGGCATGAGGAGTTTATTCGGACATTCCATTGTTAATGGACATTTTGTAATGAAAGAACGTGGGGGCAGAGTCGCGTGTCGGGCCGGACCAGACCGCGGGGGGTCGCAACAGGAAAAACACCTCCGTTGGAAACCTTAACAGGCAAGTTGGAACATGCCCAAGCTGTTAAACAATTGCTCAGTTACTCACTTGTTGAAAGCCATCAAAAGCCGCCTGAATTTTACAAATGGTTTTCAACACGGAGGTGTTTTTCCTGTCGTGGCGCACACAGATTCGCCGAGTCGTCACGGAAACGACTCGGCAAATTTGCGCGCACGTCTTTCATTAAAAAATGTCCTTAAACAGTGGAATGTCCGCATAAAGTCCTCATGCCGGCCTCTTCTGAATCTTCTCTGTTCTCTCACGACGTCCTGGGTGAATTAAGCCTTAAATTAGGATGTTTTCAGGTCAAAACAGGCCGACGACGGCGCCTGGAAGCGCTGTGCGACGTCCCGCTCCGTGGGAAGTCCTTACAGCGACAGAAACACCCCATAATCTCTCATCAGCCGTTAAACTTTTCACCGGCCAGCTAAATTTCTCGAATAGTGTCCACTCAGATATTCCTCACAGGTCCAGAAAAATTTTGATAAGGCAACACGCGCCGTCTCGAGCAGCGTGTGAAACAAAGGAATTCAGCCGAGAGGGCGGGACCACATCTCACTCAAGGCCTGCCTACAGGGAAATGACGTCACTGACACGCGTGAAAAAACTCACGCATGCGCACGAGGGTTCAAGCATGATTGGTGTAATCGCACATCATTCAAATCCATATAGTTAAAAAAAAAAGTGTCGGTTTCTTATCTAATAGACCTCGTGTATATATACACTCAACAAAAATATAAACGCAACACTTTTGGTTTTGCTCCCATTTTGTATGAGATGAACTCAAAGATCTAAAACTTTTTCCACATACACAATATCACCATTTCCCTCAAATATTGTTCACAAACCAGTCTAAATCTGTGATAATGAGCACTTCTCCTTTGCTGAGATAATCCATCCCACCTCACAGGTGTGCCATATCAAGATGCTGATTAGACACCATGATTAATGCACAGGTGTGCCATAGACTGCCCACCATAAAAGGCCACTCTGAAAGGTGCAGTTTTATTACACAGCACAATGCCACAGATGTCACAAGATTTGAGGGAGCATGCAATTGGCATGCTGACAGCAGGAATGTCAACCAGAGCTGTTGCTCATGTATTGAATGTTCATTTCTCTAGCATAAGCCATCTCCAAAGGCGTTTCAGAGAATTTGGCAGTACATCCAACCAGCCTCACAACCGCAGACCACGTGTAACCACACCAGCCCAGGACCTCCACATCCAGCATGTTCACCTCCAAGATCGTCTGAAACCAGCCACTCGGACAGCTACTGAAACAATCGGTTTGCATAACCAAAGAATTTCTGCACAAACTGTCAGAAACCGTCTCAGGGAAGCTCATCTGCATGCTTGTCGTCCTCATCGGGGTCTCGACCTGACTTCAGTTCGTCGTCGTAACCGACTTGAGTGGGCAAATGCTCACATTCACTGGTGTTTGGCACGTTGGAGAGGTGTTCTCTTCACGGATGAATCCCGGTTCACACTGTCCAGGGCAGATGGCAGACAGCGTGTGTGGCATCGTGTGGGTGAGCGGTTTTCTGATGTCAATGTTGTGGATCGAGTGGCCCATGGTGGCGGTGGGGTTATGGTATGGGCAGGCGTCTGTTATGGACAAAGAACACAGGTGCATTTTATTGATGGCATTTTGAATGCACAGAGATACCGTGACGAGATCCTGAGGCCCATTGTTGTGCCATACATCCAAGAACATCACCTCATGTTGCAGCAGGATAATGCACGGCCCAATGCACGGCCTGCAGTCTGAGAGCGAAGTGCTCTATTGGGGTGATATGGTACTATGAGGTCCATAAGATAAGATGGGACCTGATTATTCAAAACCTTATAAGTAAGAAGAAGAATTTTAAATTCTATTCTAGAATTAACAGGAAGCCAATGAAGAGAGGCCAATATGGGTGAGATATGCTCTCTCCTTCTAGTCCCTGTCAGTACTCTAGCTGCAGCATTTTGAATTAACTGAAGACTCTTCAGGGAACTTATAGGACAACCTGATAATAATGAATTACAATAGTCCAGCCTAGAGGAAATAAATGCATGAATTAGTTTTTCAGCATCACTCTGAGACAAGACCTTTCTAATTTTAGAGATATTGCGCAAATGCAAAAAAGCAGTCCTACATATTTGTTTAATATGCGCATTGAATGACATATCCTGATCAAAAACGACTCCAAGATTTCTCACAGTATTACTAGAGGTCAGGGTAATGCCATCCAGAGTAAGGATCTGGTTAGACACCATGTTTCTAAGATTTGTGGGGCCAAGTACAATAACTTCAGTTTTATCTGAGTTTAAAAGCAGGAAATTAGAGGTCATCCATGTCTTTATGTCTGTAAGACAATCCTGCAGTTTAGCTAATTGGTGTCTGTCCTCTGGCTTCATGGATAGATAAAGCTGGGTATCATCTGCGTAACAATGAAAATTTAAGCAATGCCGTCTAATAATACTGCCTAAGGGAAGCATGTATAAAATGAATAAAATCGGTCCTAGCACAGAACCTTGTGGAACTCCATAATTAACCTTAGTCTGTGAAGAAGATTCCCCATTTACATGAACAAATTGTAATCTATTAGATAAATATGATTCAAACCACTGCAGCGCAGTGCCTTTAATACCTATGGCATGCTCTAATCTCTGTAATAAAATTTTCAAGAATTTTTGAAAGAAAAGGAAGGTTGGAGATTGGAATATAATTAGCTAAGAGAGCTGAGTCAAGTGATGGCTTTTTAAGCAATGGTTTAATTACTGCCACCTTAAAGGCCTGTGGTACATAGCCAACTAATAAAGATAGATTGATCATATTTAAGATCGAAGCATTAATTAATGGTAGGGCTTCCTTGAGCAGCCTGGTAGGAATGGGGTCTAATAGACATGTTGATGGTTTGGAGGAAGTAACTAATGAAAATAACTCAGACAGAACAATCGGAGAGAAAGAGTCTAACCAAATACCGGCATCACTGAAAGCAGCCAAAGATAACGATATGTCTTTGGGATGGTCATGAGTAATTTTTTCTCTAATAATTAAAATTTTATTAGCAAAGAAAGTCATGAAGTCATTACTAGTTAAAGTTAAAGGAATACTCGGCTCAATAGAGCTCTCACTCTTTGTCAGCCTGGCTACACTGCTGAAAAGAAACCTGGGGTTGTTCTTATTTTCTTCAATTAGTGATGAGTAGTAAGATGTCCTAGCTTTATGGATGGCTTTTTTATAGAGCAACAGACTCTTTTTCCAGGCTAAGTGAAGATCTTCTAAATTAGTGAGACGCCATTTCCTCTCCAACTTACGTGTTATCTGCTTTAAGCTGCGAGTTTGTGAGTTATACCACGGAGTCAGGCACTTCTGATTTAAAGCTCTCTTTTCAGAGGAGCTACAGCATCCAAAGTTGTCTTCAATGAGGATGTAAAACTACTGACGAGATACTTTATCTCACTTACAGAGTTTAGGTAGCTACTCTGCACTGTGTTGGTATATGGCATTAGAGAACATAAAGAAGGAATCATATCCTTAAACCTAGTTACAGCGCTTTCTGAAAGACTTCTAGTGTAATGAAACTTATTCCCCACTGCTGGATAGTCCATCAGAGTAAATGTAAATGTTATTAAGAAATGATGAGACAGAAGGGAGTTTTCAGGGAATACTGTTAAGTCTTCAATTTCCATACCATAAGTCAGAACAAGATCTAAGATATGATTAAAGTGGTGGGTGGACTCATTTACATTTTGAGCAAAGCCAATTGAGTCTAATAATAGATTAAATGCAGTGTTGAGGCTGTCATTCTCAGCATCTGTGTGGATGTTAAAATCGTCCACTATAATTATCTTATCTGCGCTAAGCACTAAGTCAGACAAAAGGTCTGAAAATTCACAGAGAAACTCACAGTAACGACCAGGTGGACGATAGATAATAACAAATAAAACTGGTTTTTGGTACTTGCAATTTGGATGGACAAGACTAAGAGTCAAGCTTTCAAATGAATTAAAGCTCTGTCTGGGTTTTTTATTAATTAATAAGCTGGAATGGAAGATTGATGCTAATCCTCGGCCCGTGCTACGAGCGTTCTGGCAGTTAGTGTGACTCGGGGGTGTTGACTCATTTAAACTAATATTCATCATGCTGTAACCAGGTTTCTGTAAGGCAGAATAAATCAATATGTTGATCAATTATTATATCATTTACTAACAGGGACTTAGAAGAGAGAGACCTAATGTTTAATAGACCACATTTAACTGTTTTAGTCTGTGGTGCAGTTGAAGGTGCTATATTATTTTTTCTTTTTGAATTTTTATGCTTAAATAGATTTTTACTGGTTATTGGTGGTCTGGGAGCAGGCACCGTCTCTACGGGGATGGGGTAATGAGGGGATGGCAGGGGGAGAGAAGCTGCAGAGAGGTGTGTAAGACTACAACTCTGCTTCCTGGTCCTAACCCTGGATAGTCACGGTTTGGAGGATTTAAGAAAATTGGCCAGATTTCTAGAAATGAGAGCTGCTCCATCCAAAGTGGGATGGATGCCATCTCTCCTAACAAGACCAGGTTTTCCCCAGAAGCTTTGCCATTTATCTATTAAGCCCACCTCATTTTTTGGACACCACTCATTTTAGAACAACACAACACACTCCTCTAACTTGTCAACTGACAAACACATAGATGGCAGCAATGAGTGATGACACACTTGTGCTCTCATTAGTTAGGCTTCAGCACTGTTTAAGAAGAAATGTAATGATGTGTAAATTGGACCACACCTTTAAGTGTGATACATTGACACAAACGTGTCTGGTGCCCTCAAGCAGAAAGACAGCATTTGTGTCACTGCCTCAATTTTGCTTTTCTCATTTAATGTGTGAAAACATGCATGTGGCAGTGAATCCTAAGAGATCTTACCTCATCCAAACCAGCCACAGTATTTCTCTCCCTGTATTCTTTTTAAACATTTGGTGTAAAGATTACTGAAAAAGTAATTCATTTTCACAAAACAAACTTTGAATGGACACAATTTTTTTTTTTGGGTGGTTCTGGATAAAAGGGTTGATCCAGATAGTTGCTGGAGGGTGTTTGGGTCTTCTTGGTTGTGTGCGCCAACAAAAATCCAGCAGCAGCGTGTTGTAACTGCACATCAACATGTATGCAGTTTGAGTTGTCAGATTTCTGCATAGCTGAGAGTGATGAAGGTGAAGTGATGAGCAGTATGTACTAAAGCCCCAAACTCCAATCCTCTTCAATGGAGTAATTGTGGAAGTGGCAAATATTGCATTTCCTTGACTGGCTACTTGTGGCTGGCTCTAAAAGTGAGTCACTCCCCACAGACCCCCATGCTACAATGTGCAACGTGTTTGTCAAATTTTAGCCATTTTGACAAGCAGTTGTCTACTTAGATTGTTTGTGACCATGTGCTAGTGTCACACATCACCAACACTACACATTCATCTTAGATCCTGAATGTCAACCACCCAGGCAAACATCCAATCCCTCCCCACATCTTGAAAGTAGCCATGTATCTGCCACAGCTACAGGATAGACTGAACCAAGTGGGATTTGAACCAAGGATCAAACGCCTAAGAAAAAAATGCAGAGCCCAATGCCTTAACCACTAGACCATCACCTCCCCATCACTTTACTTACTACGTAGTAGTGGCTGGCTGGGGTGCACTTTAATTACACTCCGTATGGGCAAGTGCGCTCTTTGTGCAAGTTAAAATGCACGTTTTTCAATTAAAATGTACCTGGTGTGTACGGACACACAATCACCTTTTAATCATTATTCACTTGAGTCTTATGAATGTCACAAATTGCTCTGAGAATTAATGATGACAACATGCACACAATGCAATGCGACTACGCCTTAACTAAAGTAACATGAAATGTACAATGACATGGATAAAGAGCACAAAATAGTAGTAGTAATAATCAGAACAGAATAAAATGGAGTGCTAAGCCTTTACTTCTGGATGTGTTAATTAGGCAAAAACACCTGTATGTGAAATACATACAGAATTTTGTAATTTATAACTGAGGTGTTAAATGGCTATAATCTGCAAATATAAAAGCTCTCATCTGTATTTGAGTATTTAAAAAATATGAAACCACTTTTCAATCTGACATCTGCAAAAACATCAAAAAATACTATACATTCCTTTCATCTTTACAATAATATTTGATGTGACGATAAATAGTATTGCGGACAATCACATTGATAGTTTTGTAATACGTCAGTACAGTTTGGAATATTTGCAAAGTGCTTTATTGGTTGAAGACAAGCTTCAGTTTTTAAGTATTGCCAGTTTAATAATATACATTTTTGAATGAGTGCTAGTAGAGTATATAAGATTAAATGTATATTCTAATAGCCAAGTGGCCTCTGTGTGATTGCATGCATGTGCATGGCTTCGATCGCAGAGAAATTGGGGAGAGCTGATATTTGCTGTTTGGTATGCTTTGGTATGTGTTTTGGGTCAAGGATGAACACCGCCAAAATGGAACGCTGATAGGACTAATATTTTTGGAGAAACTACAAATATTAGCTAACAACACTGAACAATGGACATTGATAATTACATTGTAGACTCACACACCATTCCAGCAAGGGGGCAAAAAAAAAATCTATATATTAAAAGCATGCATGTGTGTGGGATTTTATTTAGTATGTTTAATATAAGTACATAATTGTAATTACATTAAAAATACATGGATGACAGAAGAAAATGAACACACTTATTTCCATTGTGGTCCATTTTAAAAATCAAATGATAAAATAGAATTAATAATTAAATAAAATAAGTAGTAATAATAATAAGGTTGATGATTAGTGTGTGTATATGATAACAAGAACCTAAACAATTTATGAATACATTAAGACAGTAAATTAACATTAAAAAGTTATGTAAGTAAAAGGAATTAAATGTGTTGAGTTCTTCTAAAAACTGTTGAGGTCTAAGGTTCTAAAAACATTCTGGACTCACACACCATTCCATTCATAATAGACACTTTGCATAATTTATTACCACCCTTCAAAAATACCCATTTTATAAACACTACCCAATCTAGAGCGCTAGTTAGCTTTCAAAGACAAAAAAAAAACAAGATTGTGGGTTTCTCAGATGTATGTGTGTGTGTGTGTGTGTGTATGTTTCAGGGTACTGGTATGTTTAGTTCAACTTGATACACTTCTGGGAGTTAGCATTTTATATATTGCCCATTTCATGCATCTTGAATATCAACATTTCCAGCTCCACAAAATAACGATTACCTGAATTTATATTTTATTTCACATAATGCCAAAAAAAAGTGGATATAAAATGTACATTTGGTCTCACTATTTCATAAATCAGTTCATGTCTTTCAGCAGTCTTAATATTTAGCAAAGTTGGAGCTCTCTCTGTGAGCTGACACTCTTTGATGTCGCACTGCTTGCTATTTAGGTTCTAAATACCTTGAACTCCTTCAGGGATAAATAAGTTCCTCAATCCTCTTCTCTCATGCTGCCACAGAGGATAAATTATATACAGATCTAGTTCTGCTTCCTCTTATCATAATAACATGCTTTGCATGGCTTTTCCTCTTCATCTCGAATCATGGTAATCCCCGTGCTTCTGTGTAATTATCTCTCCTCCGGGTAGCTCCTCACCTGCTCAGTCTAGTCACATTACCTCCTCACTTTCATCGATGACTCTTAAAACTACTGCCAGGGGTCCTCTTAAGTCACCTCACAACTTTTCTCTCCGAGTGCCCTTTCATACATAACACACACATACATAACATACACACATGCACCCATTCTAAAGTCCTCCCTCACTTGCTCCCCTCATCCCCCCCAATTCCCCATTTCTCTTTCCATCCTTCCAGAGGGATGTGATTAGCTCACAATAAGCGCTTCACGGCAAATTTGTAGCGCAGCTATATCACTCATTAATTTCCCTGCTATCCTAATAGTGGAATGAAAAGAAAATAATAGAAATATAATTTGCCAAATTGACAAGTGGTACCTGGGGGAGCAGAAGCTGATCATGTTCTATTATGCCATCCCAGCCCATTCTTTAAGGCGGGCGCCAATGTTACTCAGGCAGATTCTCACTGCTTTCCATCATCAAATGTGTTTTTATAAACATCTAACAGAAATTCACTGAGAAATTGGTTTGTGACAGCTTGGAATGAGAAGAATATAATTATCTTTGTTTAGTACTGCACGGGTAGAACAGATTTTGCCCATAAGCATCCATCAGTAGCTGTAAAAACAAACATAGTTTGGTCCCAAGGTATCCACATAGTAATATTTGTGAAAATTCACTGCTATGGGAACATCGGGACTTCCGGGAATTATGTGAAAAGTTTGAAGCTTATTGTTTCACTGCTGGGGATAGTTTTAGTGGCATTAACACTTCCATGTGCATGTGGAACATAAAATTCCCTGTGCATCTTTAGACGGTAACAGCCTGAGGAAGAGAGCCAGCTTTGATTGGCTGATCTTGAGGCAGATTCTCTCCAGACTCAGCTAGAGCTGGCACAAAGAAGCGGTTTTAACTATAACTTAAATGAAGTGGTAAAATATAAACGTAAAACACCGCAAATATGGTACATGAGATCCAATTCATTTTTTAACCTGCAAAACTTAGTTTTGAAAATTGTTTGAAAAGAAAATGTACTCTATACATTATACTTACATCACTAAGGTGTGCAACAATTACAGACAAAATCACGTTAATTAAAAGAAATTCACTCCATCTGCATTACAGCCCTGTGATAGACAGGTGCCCTGTCCTGGGAGTATCCTGCCTCACACCCTGTGACTGCTGGGATATGCTCCAGCCTCAGTTACCGCTGAGTGGAGTAAGCAAGTGTAGATAATGAATGAATGACTGACTGAATGCATCACATGGGTTTACCATAGGACACCATGCACAAAAGGGCATGACAGGGAAAGTCCATTTAAAGACAGACTGAACAGTTCTTAACTTACCTTAAAAAGCACTGCAGGTGACAGTATTTGGTACTTCCCTTCATGCTGAAATTTGCATGTGAAGTCCATCACAAAGGCCAGATGAACCAGTACATTATACACATAGCCACCTATAGAACACCCTTGACACACATCAAACGCAGTAGGCTGTACAGAACGGAATATTCATGTCCTTGGTAATCAAAAAGTCATAGCAACTTCTAGTGTTGAGGTTTCACTTCCATGTAGATTAATTTCCTCAAAATAAAACATGTCACACCTCTCACTACTTTCTTGACACCTTTAATTTTAAAGAGAATGTCAAGAGACACCCTGATTAGCTGATTTTATGTTCAGTCCACAATATGCCCTTGGCCAATGAAGATGATACAGTATATCAAACCGCTTTATGCCTATCTGTCACTTTTGCACTCAGATTGCACTCCAGCAACCAATGAAGATATGTCCTGGATTTTTTTGTGCTGTGTGTGTGTATATATATATATATATCAATCAATCAATTTTTTTTTTTATATAGCGCCAAATCACAACAAACAGCCGCCCCAAGGTGCTCCATATTGCAAGGCAAGGCCATACAATAATGATGTAAAACCCCAACGGTCAAAACGACCCCCTGTGAGCAAGCACTTGGCTACAGTGGGAAGGAAAAACTCCCTTTTAACAGGAAGAAACCTCCAGCAGAACCAGGCTCAGGGAGGGGCAGTCTTCTGCTGGGACTGGTTGGGGCTGAGGGAGAGAACCAGGAAAAAGACATGCTGTGGAGGGGAGCAGAGATCGATCACTAATGATTAAATGCAGAGTGGTGCATACAGAGCAAAAAGAGAAAGAAACAGTGCATCATGGGAACCCCCCAGCAGTCTACGTCTATAGCAGCATAACTAAGGGATGGTTCAGGGTCACCTGATCCAGCCCTAACTATAAGCTTTAGCAAAAAGGAAAGTTTTAAGCCTATATATAAAGTGAGGAAAATACGTTTTTGAACACCCTGCGATTTTGCAAGTTCTCCCACTTAGAAATCATTGAGGGGTCTGAAATTTTCATCTTAGGTGCATGTCCACTGAGAGAGACATAATCAAAAAAAAAAAAAAAATCTGGAAATCACAATGTATGATTTTTTTAATAATTTATTTGTGTGTTACTGATACAAATAAGTATTTGAACACCTAATGACACAGCTACTGTACCAATATTTGGTACAGTAGCCTTTGTTTGCAATTACAGAGGTCAAACGTTTCCTGTAGTTTTTCACCAGGTTTTCACACACTGCAGCAGGGATTTTTGTCCACTCCTCCATACAGATCTTCTCTAGATCTTTCAGGTTTGGATTTTCAGCTCCCTCCAAAGATTTTCTATTGAGTTCAGGTCTGGAGACTGGTCAAGCCACTCCAGAACCTTGAAATGCTTCTTACGGAGCCCCTCCTTAGTTGCCCTGGCTGTGTGATTGGGATCATTGTCATGCTGGAAGACCCAGCCATGACCCATCTTCAGTGCTCTTACTGAGGGAAGGAGGTTGTTTGCCAAAATCTCACAATACATGACCCCATCCAGCCTCCCTTCAATACAGTGCATTCGTCCTGTCCCCTTTGCAGAAGAGCACCCCCAGAGTATGATGTTTCCACCCCCATGCTTCACGGTTGGGATGGTTTTCTTGGGGTTGTTCTCATGCTCTAAACATGGTAAGTGGAGTTGATTCCAAAAAGCTCTATTCTGGTCTCATCTGACCACATGACCTTCTCCCATGCCTCCTCTGGATCATCCAGATGGTCACTGGTGAACTTCAAATGGGCCTGGACATGTGCTGGCTTGAGCAGGGGGACCTTGCTGCCCTGCAGGACTTTAAACCATGACAGCATCATCTGTTACTAATGTAATCTTTGTGACTGTGGTCCCAGCTCTCTTCAGGTCATTGACCAGGTCCTCCTGTGTAGTTCTGAGCTTTCTCAGAATCATCCTTACCCCACAAAATGAGATCTTGCATGGAATCCCAGACCGAGGGAGATTGACAGTCACCTTGAGTTTCTTCCACTTTCTAATAAATAATCATAACAGTTGTTGCTGCTTGCCTGTTGTCCTGTAGTCCATCCCAGCCTTGTGCAGGTCTACAGTTTTGTCCCTGGTGTCCTTAGACAGCTCTTTGGTCTTAGCTATGGTGGACAGGTTGGAGTGTGATTGACTGTGTGTGCGAACAGGTGTCTTTTATACAGGTAACAAGTTCAAACATGTGCAATTAATACAGGTAAAGAGTGCAGACTAAGAGGGCTTTGTAACACAGGTGTTAAAATGAAATCTCTGTGATATTAAAAACCCTTGTTTTAATATAGTTCATTTAATTTTAAAATAAGCAATTCATTAAAAAAGGTTATTAAAAAATCCTTAAAATAGTTCGTTTTTATTGTGAAATAAATAAATAATTGAGGTTGATTTAAGTGAATTAAGTGGCTTAAAAAGTGTTCAAAGTGAAGAAAATAAGAGGAAAAAGAACAGTTACAACCAGTGCTGCATTTTACAAGCTGCTGTGAAGGGCTCAGAGCAGACATCCAAAGCCAATCAGTGAACCCCGTGAGCCCCAGGTGATCAGCTGCGTAGTTCTACTTCCTTTTTTTACGGACATTTTTCATGCTAGCTGCTTCGTGTGCTGTCCGATTGATACAGAGATTAGTCCGGCGGCTAAGGGACAAATTTTAGGGGACTCATGCACTTTTATACAAAAGCGCCAAAACTTTATCAGAGGTACTTTATAGTGTCCTGAAGTATATAAGCTCGGGAGACATTGAATCCATAAACTTCTACACTCTAAAAACTTGGGTTTAAGAGAATAACCATTTTCAGCCTTCTACAGCATATAATTCATGACAAACTCTTATCCAAATATCTTTTTAAGTTCATAATATAAACTTGAAGGTTATGAAAAATGTATTAAGGCTAAGTAGGGATGCTTTGAATGTACTTCAGTCTGCTTACACTCTTAGAAAAAGCGTTAATCTAGGGAAAGTGACTAAATATTGTCTAACTCATTGTGAATATCAATATACCTATGCAATATAGCTGTTTGCGAGCATAGGGCAAAGGAAATATGCTACTCATGCACTCTAACATATTTACACTCTAAAATAACAGTGTTTGAATGGAAAGAAATGCTTTTTTATTAATTACAAGAACTCAATTTTGTTTTTATGGCCATAACCATTGTTGTTGTTGTTGTTGTTGTTTTATGTTATTGGTATTAAGATGATTATCACCATATTTTTTAACTGAAAACATTGTAAATACCTGGTTGGCAAACTTCCTAGATATGCACAAATGTTTCAGGAATATTTTTAAAGAACTACTCTCTACAGCTTTCATGCTAGGAAGATCACAGTGACCTAATTTTATGTCTCAGAGGTAGAGGCCTATTAAAGATCCCTACAGGCCTGAAATGAGTCCTGTACCTCTTTCCATTTTGAAACATGCCACCCTGCTAATGTATAAGGATGTACGACGACGTATGACGCCGCACGACGGACGATACATGATAACATAAGCTCAGTATAGCTTTGCACTAGTTGCAGTAGCCATTCTCTACAGCTTAACAATGTCCAATCTTGATCACTGGCCCCCTACATAATAACCATATGATCGTATTGTCATACGAATAGCAAAATATACACTATATTATAACCATGCAAACACCCTTTTAAAAAAAGCAGGATACAGGGCTAAAATCAAATGTCTCCCGCTTTGACATGACTTAATATAACCTAAAGAGTCCCTTGACAAAGTTTGGGGCTTCTGTAAAAAAGTGCACGATTCTATCCCTTAACTGCTGGACTCGATTAAATCTGTTGCCATCCACCGCGTAAGATGCGAAAATAAACAAACTTGTGAACAAAGTTCTATTTATTTTTTATTATGTTTAACAGTTGCTGACCGTTATACTGTTACACTTAAACTCTCTAGAGCATTGGAAAGACCAGATGATATTTGCCGAACTGGCGAGGTGAAACACTCATTCATACATTCCCAGCGGTGAGTTAAGACACTGTTCAACTTGCTCGGTTGATGGTAATGCATCTGATACTTAACCTGTTTGGTTGACTATGAGGCAGCTAATATTCATGCTGATCGCCGCAAGCAGCCATGAAAAGGTGTTTTGTGATGCTAATAGCCTATTAGCTTGAGTTTAGCCACTTAGCTGGTCTGCTCATCTGGTGGTACATGTAAATTAAAACGCCTATTCTGATTGTGTTTATGAAGAGGATGTTTTTCTAAACTGTTTACTACATGTGTTGGAAAAAAATATTTGAGGTTATTCCATGTGCACTTAATGTTTGTGGTAATTAAGGAGGTCAATATTTAGTGCATTCTCTCACTGTTACCGGTGCAAGGAGAGACAGCTAAGCACACTGATGATGTATTGTGTGGTGTACTGTGCTTTTATGTTGTGAAGCACCTTGTGGCTCTTGTCTGTGAAAGGTGCTATATAAATAAAACTTACTTACTTACTTACTTACGCTAAGCCTTAATGCCTCTAAATTACTATAAATGTTTGCTGCAATGAATGTGATTTTCCATCAAATTAAAGGGTACTTCACAATATTTTTTTTCATTCCTGTAAAATTATCTTTTGTTGTTAAATGTAAATATAGTAGTTGATTTAGTTCTTGAAATTGTTATTAATATAACCAGTCTTTTGAATACTTGAACATGAGAAGCACTTTGAATGTATTTATAGTCTCACGGCTGTAAATGAACACTTGAACTAAAAAGAGATTTTGTTGTACAACTAAACTATGAGAACATGATTTGAACTAATTAATGCAAAGGAGTGTTATTGATTGTTTAGAGTTCATGAAAAGTTAGGAAGCAAATATGATTTACACAGACGGTGTGAATTTAATGAGCTTTTCGGATCTCATCTGACCTTGTATTGGGTATTGAAAAATAAGGGCTCCCACAAGCTTAAAATCTTCTGTTATTGGTCCAGCTATTAATGTTAATGATTACTTACCTGTGCTCTGATTATTACATGGTAATTAGGGTTACAGATTTGGCGAGCCCAGCCAGGAGAGCTCAGTTGAGTGTATAATTGTCAGTTATTTTGTGTGTATAAACTGCTAAAAGTAGGTGCCCATATCCAAGTACGGCAAAATGGAAATTGTAATACAAGAATCGGTTGAAATCCTTTGCTCAGTTGTGGTTAGTGGGTTAACTGAGACAGAAAGTGATGATGAAGTATCCACTTGCCTTCAGAAATATGGTTCAATTAAACGCTGTTTACGTATAGATGATCCCAAATCAGATTTCCACAGACAGATCATTGTAGAGTTCACACAAGGCACTGCTATGGAATCATTAGAGCCCCTGTTGCCTCTTAAGCTTCAAAACCCCACCCAGACAGACACTGTGTATGAAGTGAAGAGCTTGGCAAGTGTTTACACACTCAATGCCCGAAGCAGGGCTACCAAAACATACAAGGAACAGCTGTGTGACATTGCCAGACTGAGTGGAACTTCCCTGGAGTAAATGCTGAAAGAAGAACTGGCACATCTCGCTTCATCTACAGTCACCACGCTGTCCCCTTCTCCTCAGCCACATCAAGAACCTCCACCTAAGCACAGCCCACTCTCCCAAACAGAACGATCTGACCAGGAAAATGTTTCATCCACCCTCACTCTGTGAATCCTGCTGATCCTGCAGCAAAGAAATCCTCTCACGATGCAATTCAGCCTCATACCTCTTTGATCCTCGCTAAAAACCTGACTGATTTAACCTTGTCACCGACTCCACCAGTTATCACTAGTGACACAACCCAGTCCACCATCGATGTGAATCCCTCGAGCATCCAACGAGTGGTGGTTGAGCACATGTCCGCAGTAGTGAAAGCCCATCACACCTTGCTACGCCAGGTAGCCTCCGAGCTTACTCAGGGAAATGTCCACATCCTAATAATGAAGCGGATTACGACACATGGCGCACTAGTGTTGAAGTCCTCATGAAGGATCCCTCAGTTTCAGAATCACATTGCATGCACTGCATTCTTGACAGCCTCCTCCCTCCTGCTTCTGAGATCACTAAACATCTGGGACCACAGGCTAAGCCTTCGGCCTATCTTGAACTGATTGACTCTGCCTATGGAACAGTTGAAGACGGCGATGAACTCTATGCCAGGTTCATGAGTACACTTCAAAATGATGGGGAAAAGTCATTTTCTTTTCTCCAGAGGCTGCATGTAGCACTGAGCACGACCATGAGACATGGTGGCATGTCCCCTCGTGACTTTGATCAGCAGCTTTTAAAGCAGTTCTGCCGTGGTTGCTGGGAAAATGCCTTGATAGTCGTTCTTCAGCTTGAATAGAGGAAGTGTAACCCACCATCTTTTGCAGAACTGTTGTTGCTATTAAGAACAGAAGAAGATAAACAGGCGGCAAAAATAAGCCGTATGAAGCAGCATTTGGGCAACGCCAAGCCTGCTTATGGTGCAACCAAACAGCGTGTCATGTCTCATCTGCAAACGGCACATGCCGCCACTGATTCTGATTATGGCACTGAAGTTGAGATGCTGAAGAAACAATTAACAGACATTAGTGCCCAGCTTAACCTCATGACAGCAGAGAGCCAAAAACAGAAATTGTCCAAAAAGAAAATGAAGGCCCTTGCCTCCAGTGCCAAAGCTGAAGTTCACCTCAGGAAAAAGAAAGGAACAAGTCAGCAGAGCCCCGTTGTCAACCTAAGCAGTAAACCACGCCCTTGGTACTGCTTCCAGTGTGGGGAAGACGGGGCATCGTCTCAGCTTGTGACAATGAGCCAAATCCTGCACTCGTAGCACCAAAGAGAAAACAACTGAGAGAAAGACAGGCTGTATGGGAGGCCTCTAACACCTTTGGCACTGAGGCACATTTAAACTGATATCTGCTCCCATAGAGGGACATATGGGAGTGACACCTGACAAAACCAGTCCCCAAATTGAAAAAACTGCCCGGAAAAGAGTTCAGAATAACAGGAGGCCCATTACTCCCTTGTGGCCTTGTGGGAAATAAAGTCACAGCTCAGGTCACCATTGCGGGAAGAGACACTTGTTGTCTTTTGGATACAGGTTCGCAGGTGACCACTGTACCCCAGTCTTTTTATGAGCAACACCTTTCAGATCTGACCATCCATCCATTAGGCGATCTCCTTGATGTGGAGGGTGCTAACGGCCAATTAGTCCCCTACTTAGGATACACTGAGCTCTCTGTTACCTTTCGGAAAGACTTTGTGGGCACTGACCTTGAAGTACACACTTTGGCCTTGGTTATTCCCCACCTCCGTTCTGCAGCCCATGACCAGGTGCTAATCGGCACCAACACTCTTGATGCCCTCTGATTATTACATGGTAATTAGGGTTACATATTTAATCAGAGCACAGGTAAGTAATCATTAACATTAATAGCTGGACCAATAACAGAAGTATTTAAGCTTGTGGGAACCCTTATTTTTCAATACCCAAAAGACACAGGCAACAATGGCTCGAGTTATGTTCATGGCCACTTGTTAAAGAGTATTAAAACATTGAAACATACAACAGTTTAAGGAACATTCAATGAAAAATAATAAACTAAAATAATAAAGCCAGCAAAGCAAAAAAAAAGGAAGAAAAAAACAACTCTAAACTCTAAACAATCAATAACACTCCTTTGCATTAATTCAAATCGTGTTCTCATAGTTTAGTTGTACAACAAAATCTCTTTAGTTCAAGTGTTCATTTACAGCTATGAGACTACAAATACATTCAAAGTGCTTGTTATGTTCAAGTATTCAAAAGACTGGTTATATTAATAGCAATTTCAAGAACTAAATCAACTACTATAATTACATTTAACTAACAAAAGATAATTTTACAGGAATTAAAAAATATTGTGAAGTACCCTTTAATTTGATGGAAAATCACATTCATTGCAGCAAACATTTATAGTAATTTAGAGGCATTAAGGCTTAGCGTGCTTAGCTGTCCCTCCTTGCACTGGTAACAGTGAGAGAATGCACTAAATATTGACCTCCTTAATTACCACAAACATTAAGTGCACATGGAATAACCTCAAATATTTTTTTCCAACACATGTAGTAAACAGTTTAGAAAAACATCCTCTTTATAAATGTACCACCAGATGAGCAGACCAGCTAAGTGGCTAAACCCAAGCTAATAGGCTATTAGCATCACAAAACCATGGCTGCTTGCACCGATCAGCATGAATATTAGCTACCTCATAGTCAACCGAACAGGTTAAAAATTAGTATCAGATGCATTACAATCAACCAAGCAAGTTGAACAGTGTCTTAAGTCACCGCTGGGAATCTATGAATGAGTGTTTCACCTCGCCAGTTCGGCAAATATCATCTGGTCTTTCCAATGCTCTAGAGAGTTTAAGTGTAACAGTATAACGGTCAGCAACTGTTAAACATAATAAAAAATAAATAGAACTTTGTTCACAAGTTTGTTTATTTTCGCGTCTTACGCAGTGGATGGCAACAGATTTAATCTCTATATCAATCGGACAGCACACGAAGCAGCTAGTGTGAAAAATGTCCGTTAAAAAAGTAGAACTACGCAGCTGATCACCTGGGGCTCACGGGGTTCACTGATTGGCTAGTTTGGAAGTCTGCTCTGAGCCCTTCACAGCAGCTTGTAAAATGCATCACTGGTTGTAACTGTTTTCTTTTTCCTCTTATTTTTTTCACTTTGAACACTTTTTAAGCCACTTAATTCATTTAAATCAACCTCATTTATTTATTTATTTATTTATTTCACAATAAAAATGAACTGTTTTAAGGATTGTTAATAACCTTTTTTAATGAATTGCTTATTTTAAAATTAAATGAACTATATTAAAACAAGGGTTTTTAATATCACAGAGATTTCATTTTAACAACTGGGCTACAGCTTCATAAAGAAAAAAAATATAACAGGTCTGTGTGTGCCAGAATTCTTGCTGGTTGGTAGGTGTTCAAATATTTATTTGCAGCAGTAACATACAAATAAATTATTAAACAAAATCATACATTGTGATTTCCAGATTTTATTTATTTATTTATTTTAGATTATGTCTCTCACAGTGGAAATGCACCTAAGATGAAAATTTCAGACCCCTCCATGATTTCTAAGTGGGAGAACTTGGAAAACCGCAGGGTGTTCAAATACTTACAGTATTTTTCTCACTGTATATATATATATATATATATATATATATATATATATAGTGTGTGTGTGTGTGGTCATGGAAAACAAATGACCTGTTGGGATAGTGAAGTACACGGACCCACACCAGGGGGCGTGAATGAACGGCCAATAGGAAGTTAGAATAAATAACAATTTATTCTGCAAATGTGCACAAACAGCCAAATATGCTTTTAGTCTGTCAATCACAAAACTCAGTGACGCGTGGGCAGGCCCGAGGGTAGGAGACGCCTATCCAGAGAAGAGCCGGGACCCACGATGTTCCACCACCAACGGAGACCTGCAATATGCCGGAGCCGCCAAGCCCTGAGTCCCCAGGTGGCCACGGCTTCCAGCTGTCGGATCCGGTACTGCTGGCAGGTGTGGGAACACCTAGCAAACAATCAGCTATAATACAGTTACTTTCTGGGGGAAAACCTCCACCTCCAAACACAGGAACACAGAGTACGTGCAGTGCCTTATATATCACTTAATCAAGTCTGAAGTGAGGAGTGGAGACGCCAACTCCTTCAACTTCCACAAACTCGGCTACAAGCTGCAAGTGTACAAAAGGTTAACGACTGCAAAAAGCTCAGATGCAAAAACGTGTGCGTACGGCACAGAACGGCTGAGTAAGTTTACCTTGAGGGTATACTGATAACTCGGCAGAGTTCTGATGTCTCTCTCAGGCTTTTATGGGTGGTGGTGATGAGAGTGATGACAGCTGTCAGCTCCGGGCTCCTGGTGGACTCCTGCGGCCACTGCGCCCTCTAGTGCCTGAAACCCGACAACAGGCAGGGCACCCTCTGGTGGTGAGCCAGCAGTACCTCCTCTTCGGGCGGCCCACACAACAGGACCCCCCCTCAACGGGCGCCTCCTGGCGCCCGACCCGGCTTGTCAGGGTGTCGCTGGTAGAAGTCCGCCAGGAGGGCGGGATCCAAGATGAAGCTCCTCTTCACCCAGGAGCACTCTTCTGGTCCGTAACCCTCCCAGTCCACCAGATACTGGAAGCCCCGACCCTTCCGCCGCACGTCCAGCAGCTTCTACATAGTCCAGGCCGGCTCGCCGTCAATGATGCAGGCAGGAGGCGGCGCTGGTCCGGGGGGGCAGAGGTCCGAGGAGTGGTGTGGTTTGATCCTTGAGACATGGAAGCTGGGAGTTGAAGCTTCACTGTGGCGGGACTGATGATTTTGGTGATGGGAAAGGGTCCGATGTACTGGTCTGTTAACTTAGGTGAGTCCGTTTGCAGAGGAATGTTTTTGGTGGAGAGTCACACCTCCTGCCCGAGCTGGTAAGCTGGGGCCGGGGCTCGTCGGCGATCTGCATGGCTCTTCGCCCGCGTCCGGGCCTTGAGGAGAGCAGAGCAGGCTGACTTCCACACCCGACGGCATCTCCTGAGATGGGCCTGGACCGAGGGGACTTCGACCTCTCCCTCTATAGCTGGGAACAATGGGGGCTGGTACCCCAAACAGACTTCGAAGGGGGAGAGGCCAGTCACTGACAAGATCTGGCTGTTATGAGCATACTCGATCCAGGCCAGATGTTGGCTCCAGGCCGTTGGGTGTGCGGAGGTAACACACCTCAGGGCCTGTTCCAGATCTTGGTTCGCCCACTCTGCTTGGCCGTTGGTCTGGGGGTGGTACCCGTACGACAGGTTCACGGTGGCCCCCAGTTCCCTACAGAAAGTCCTCCAGACCTGCGAGGAGAACTGGGGACCACGATCCGAGACGATGTTCGCTGGGATACCATGCAGACGCACGACGTGGTGGACCAGGAGGTCTGCGGTCTCCTGGGCCGTCGGGAGCTTCGGGAGGGCCACGAAGTGGGCCGCCTTGGAAAAGCGGTCCACTATCGTCAGGATGGTGGTCATTCCCTGGGACGCAGGGAGGCCCGTGATGAAGTCCAGGCCGATGTGGGACCAGGGGCGATGAGGCACGGGAAGCGGCTGGAGGAGTCCTCGTTCACGTTTATGGTCCGCCTTGCCCCTGGCACAGGTCGTACAGGCCCGGACGTAATCCCAGGTGTCAGCTTCGACTGACACCCACCAGAACCGCTGCCGGACCACTGCCACAGTTCTGCGCACCCCTGGATGACAGGAGAGCTTGGAACCGTGACAGAAGTCCAAAACTGCAGTCTGAGCGTCTGGTGGGACGTACAGCCGGTTTGGTGGTCCACCGCCGGGATCCGGATGTCGGGTCAGGGCCTCCCTGACCACTTCCTCGACATCCCATGTGAGGGTGGCGACGATAGTGGACTCCAGCAGGATGGTATCTGGTGGATCCGACAGTTTTGGTCCAACTTCGTCTTCTTGCACCCGGGACAGTGCGTCAGACCTCTGGTTCTTCGTCCCGGGGCGATAGGTGATCTTGAAGTTGAACCTACCGAAAACAGTGACCAACGGGCTTGCCTGGGGTTCAGACGTCTGGCGGTCTGGATGTATTCCAGGTTCCAATGGTCAGTGAGAACAATAAATGGGACCACAGCTCCCTCCAGCAAGCGTCTCCACTCATCCAGGGCCTCTTTCACCGCCAGGAGTTCCCGATTGCCAACGTCGTAGTTCCGTTCAGCGGGGGTTAACCTGCGGGAGAAATAGGCACATGGGTGGAGAACCTTGTCGGACTCCCTACTCTGGGACAGCACGGCTCCTATCCCTGAGTCAGAGGCATCCACTTCAACTATGAACTGGCGATTGGAATCGGGCTGCACCAGAACTGGTGCAGTCGAAAACCGGCATTTCAACTCCCTAAACGCGGCTTTGCACCGATCCTACCAGGTGAAGGGGACTTTTGTGGAGGTCAGGGCTGTAAGGGGACCAACAACCTAACTATAGCCCTTGACGAACCCCCTATAGAAATTTGCGAAGCAGAGGAACTGTTGCAGCTTCCTACGGCTTGCCGGTTGGGGCCAATCTCTCACCGCTGCTACCTTAGCCGGATCGGGTGCGACGGAGTTGGAGGAGATGATGAACCCCAGGAAGGACAAAGAAGTACGGTGGAACTCGCACTTCTCGCCCTTCACAAACAGCCGGTTCTCCAATAACCACTGCAGGACCTGACGTACATGCTTTACGTGGGTCTCAGGGTCCGGAGAGAAGATGAGGATATCGTCTAGATATACGAAGACGAATCGGTGTGGGAAATCCCGCAAGACATCATTAACCAAGGCTTGGAATGTTGCAGGGGCGTTGGTGAGGCCGAACGGCATGACCGGTGTTAAATGCCATCTTCCATTCGTCTCCCTTCCGGATCCGAACCAAGTGATAAGCATCACGAAGGTCCAGTTTGGTGAATATTTTGGCTCCATGCAGGGGTGTGAACACTGAATCTAATAGAGGCAACGGGTATCGGTTGCGAACTGTGATCTCGTTCAGCCCTCTATAATCAATGCATGGACAGAGTCCGCCGTCCTTCTTGCCCACAGAAAAGAAACCTGCACCCAACGGGGAGGAAGAATTCCAGATTAGCCCGGCAGCTAAAGAGTCCCGGATGTAGGTCTCCATTGATTCGCGCTCAGGACGTGAGAGGTTGTAAGCCTGCTGGAAGGATACTCAGCGCCCGGAACCAAATCAATGGCACAATCATACGGTCGGTGCGGGGGAAGCGTGAGTGCCAGATCTTTGCTGAAAACGTCAGCAAGATCATGACACTCAGCCGGCACCGTCGTAAGATTGGGGGGGACTCGAACCTCCTCTTTAACAGTCTCAACGGGGGGCACCGAGGATCTTAAACACTCCTGGTGACAGGTTTCGCTCCACTGAGCCACAACCCCAGATGGCCAATCAATCCGGGGATTGTGCTTCATCATCCATGGATAACCCAAAATAACTCTGGAGGTAGAAGGTGTTACATAAAACACAATTTCCTCCCTGTGATTACCAGAAACAACCAAGGTTAAAGGCTGTGTCTGGTGTGTGAGTACTGGGAGGAGAGTGCCATCTAGTGCCCGCACCTTCAATGGTGAAGGAATGGCCACCAGAGGGAGCCCTACCTCCTTAGCCCATCTACCATCCAGTAGATTCCCTTCTGACCCTCTGTCAATAAGTGCTAGGGCATCAAAGGTTAAATCCCCACAGAGGATCGTGACTGGGAGTCGTGCGCATTTGCGTGGGACACCCGTGTGGTTTGTATGACTCACTCTTAACCCAGTCTCAAAGGTTGAGTCTTGTTGTTTGACCGCCTGGGGCCCCTGATTCTGCGCATGCTCATTCGAGCTGCAGTAAACACACTCTCCACGTGCCAGTCTCCCTTGTTTCCTCTTTCTTAATTTGGCCCTGCTCGTTTCCATAGCAACGTCAGCAGGGGGAGCTGGTGTCACGCGGAGAGCCCTGGCCTTGGAGCGGGGAGAGGGCGGGGCTGCTTCGGACCTGGAAGGGGGAGGGACGGCATGCACCCGGCCACATCCTACGTCTCGCTCCCGTTGAAGTTCGGCTAATCGATTGTCTAATCGTATAACCAGATCTATCAGCCCATCTAAATCCCGCGGTTGATCTTTTGCCACCAGGTGCTCCTTTAGGGCTGGAGACAGCCCCTTTACAAAGACGGCGTGGAGCTCTACCGAATTCCAGCCGGCCCTCGCTGCCGCAACGTGGAAGGCGACTGCATATTCAGCTGTGCTACGGCGCCCCTGTCGGATTGACAGTAGCACATTTGAAGCGGATTCGCCTCTGTAAGGGTGATCAAACACCTGTCGAAACTCCCTGATAAACTCAGTGTACGTCGACAGGAGCCGTGAGTTCTGCTCCCAGAGCGCCGTAGCCCAGGCGCATGCCTTGCCCCGAAGCAAATTAATCACATAAGCCACCCGGCTGTGGTCTGACGCGTACATCACGGGGCGTTGTGAAAAAACGAGCGCGCACTGCATCAAGAAGTCTGCGCATGTTTCGACACAACCCTCGTACAGTTCCGGGGGACTAATGTAAGCTTCAGGCGACGGGGGGGGAGACCTTTGAACTATCACTGGATCGTCATTACCGAGCGACAGGCCCGCAGGAGGAGTGGCTGCAGCCGCGCCTGATGTGCACGCCTCCACCTGAGCGGTGAGAGCCTCCATCCTACGGGTGAGGTGAATATCCTGCTCGGTTAAAAGATCCAACCGAGCGATAAAGTTGGTGAGAATGTGCTGCAGCTCACCCAACTCACCTCCTGGTGGAGCCTGCGCACCTTGCATTTCCATTGGTGGTTCAAATGGTGGAGAACGCCCCTTGGAGTCCATGACGTGGCCGAGTTATCCTGTTGGGAAAGTGAAGTACATGGACCCGGTGGCCACCGCTTCCAGCTGTCGGATCCGGTACTGCTGGCAGGAACAGACACAGGTGAAAGGTGGGTGTGGGAACACCCAGCAAACAATCAACTATAATACAGTTCCTTTCTGGGGGAAAACCTCCACCTCCAAACACAGGAACAATCAATCAATCAATCAATCAATTTTTTTCTATAGCGTCAAATCACAACAAACAGTTGCCCCAAGGCGCTTTATATTGTAAGGCAAGGCCATACAATAATTATGTAAAACCCCAACGGTCAAAACGACCCCCTGTGAGCAAGCACTTGGCTACAGTGGGAAGGAAAAACTCCCTTTTAACAGGAAGAAACCTCCAGCAGAACCAGGCTCAGGGAGGGGCAGTCTTCTGCTGGGACTGGTTGGGGCTGAGGGAGAGAACCAGGAAAAAGACATGCTGTGGAGGGGAGCAGAGATCAATCACTAATGATTAAATGCAGAGTGGTGCATATAGAGCAAAAAGAGAAAGAAACAGTGCATCATGGGAACCCCCCAGCAGTCTATGTCTATAGCAGCATAACTAAGGGATGGTTCAGGGTCACCTGATCCAGCCCTAACTATAAGCTTTAGCAAAAAGGAAAGTTTTAAGCCTAATCTTAAAAGTAGAGAGGGTGTCTGTCTCCCTGATCTGAATTGGGAGCTGGTTCCACAGGAGAGGAGCCTGAAAGCTGAAGGCTCTGCCTCCCATTCTACTCTTACAAACCCTAGGAACTACAAGTAAGCCTGCAGTCTGAGAGCGAAGCGCTCTATTGGGGTGATATGGTACTACGAGGTCCCTAAGATAAGATGGGACCTGATTATTCAAAACCTTATAAGTAAGAAGAAGAATTTTAAATTCTATTCTAGAATTAAGAGGAAGCCAATGAAGAGAGGCCAATATGGGTGAGGTATGCTCTCTCCTTCTACTCCCCGTCAGTACTCTAGATGCAGCACTTTGAATTAACTGAAGGCTTTTTAGGGAACTTTTAGGACAACCTGATAATAATGAATTACAATAGTCCAGCCTAGAGGAAATAAATGCATGAATTAGTTTTTCAGCATCACTCTGAGACAAGACCTTTCTAATTTTAGAGATATTGCGTAAATGCAAAAAAGCAGTCCTACATATTTGTTTAATATGCGCTTTGAATGACATATCCTGATCAAAAATGACTCCAAGATTTCTCACAGTATTACTAGAGGTCAGGGTAATGCCATCCAGAGTAAGGATCTGGTTAGACACCATGTTTCTAAGATTTGTGGGGCCAAGTACAATAACTTCAGTTTTATCTGAGTTTAAAAGCAGGAAATTAGAGGTCATCCATGTCTTTATGTCTGTAAGACAATCCTGCAGTTTAGCTAATTGGTGTGTGTCCTCTGGCTTCATGGATAGATAAAGCTGGGTATCATCTGCGTAACAATGAAAATTTAAGCAATACCGTCTAATAATACTGCCTAAGGGAAGCATGTATAAAGTGAATACAATTGGTCCTAGCACAGAACCTTGTGGAACTCCATAATTAACTTTAGTCTGTCAATCAATCAATCAATTTTTTTATATAGCGCCAAATCACAACAAACAGTTGCCCCAAGGCGCTTTATATTGTAAGGCAAGGCCATACAATAATTATGTAAAACCCCAACGGTCAAAACAACCCCCTGTGAGCAAGCACTTGGCTACAGTGGGAAGGAAAAACTCCCTTTTAACAGGAAGAAACCTCCAGCAGAACCAGGCTCAAGGAGGGGCAGTCTTCTGCTGGGACTGGTTGGGGCTGAGGGAGAGAACCAGGAAAAAGACATGCTGTGGAGGGGAGCAGAGATCGATCACTAATGATTAAATGCAGAGTGGTGCATACAGAGCAAAAAGAGAAAGAAACAGTGCATCATGGGAACCCCCCAGCAGTCTACGTCTATAGCAGCATAACTAAGGGATGGTTCAGGGTCACCTGATCCAGCCCTAACTATAAGCTTTAGCAAAAAGGAAAGTTTTAAGCCTAATCTTAAAAGTAGAGAGGGTGTCTGTCTCCCTGATCTGAATTGGGAGCTGGTTCCACAGGAGAGGAGCCTGAAAGCTGAAGGCTCTGCCTCCCATTCTACTCTTACAAACCCTGGGAACTACAAGTAAGCCTGCAGTCTGAGAGCGAAGCGCTCTATTGGGGTGATATGGTACTACGAGGTCCCTAAGATAAGATGGGACCTGATTATTCAAAACCTTATAAGTAAGAAGAAGAATTTTAAAGAAGAAGATTCCCCATTTACATGAACAAATTGTAATCTATTAGACAAATATGATTCAAACCACTGCAGCGCAGTGCCTTTAATACCTATGGCATGCTCTAATCTCTGTAATAAAATTTTATGGTCAACAGTATCAAAAGCAGCACTGAGGTCTAACAGAACAAGCACAGAGATGAGTCCACTGTCCGAGGCCATAAGAAGATCATTTGTAACCTTCACTAATGCTGTTTCTGTACTATGATGAATTCTAAAACCTGACTGAAACTCTTCAAATAGACCATTCCTCTGCAGATGATCAGTTAGCTGTTTTACAACTACCCTTTCAAGATTTTTTGAGAGAAAAGGAAGGTTGGAGATTGGCCTATAATTAGCTAAGATAGCTGGGTCAAGTGATGGCTTTTTAAGTAATGGTTTAATTACTGCCACCTTAAAAGCCTGTGGTACATAGCCAACTAACAAAGATAGATTGATCATATTTAAGATCGAAGCATTAAATAATGGTAGGGCTTCCTTGAGCAGCCTGGTAGGAATGGGGTCTAATAAACATGTTGATGGTTTGGATGAACTAACTAATGAAAATAACTCAGACAGAACAATCGGAGAGAAAGAGTCTAACCAAATACCGGCATCACTGAAAGCAGCCAAAGATAACGATACGTCTTTGGGATGGTTATGAGTAATTTTTTCTCTAATAGTTAAAATTTTGTTAGCAAAGAAAGTCATGAAGTCATTACTAGTTAAAGTTAATGGAATACTCAGCTCAATAGAGCTCTGACTCTTTGTCAGCCTGGCTACAGAGCTGAAAAGAAACCTGGGGTTGTTCTTATTTTCTTCAATTAGTGATGAGTAGAAAGATGTCCTAGCTTTATGGAGGGCTTTTTTATAGAGCAACAGACTCTTTTTCCAGGCTAAGTGAAGATCTTCTAAATTAGTGAGACGCCATTTCCTCTCCAACTTACGGGTTATCTGCTTTAAGCTACGAGTTTGTGAGTTATACCACGGAGTCAGACACTTCTGATTTAAAGCTCTCTTTTTCAGAGGAGCTACAGCATCCAAAGTTGTCTTCAATGAGGATGTAAAACTATTGACGAGATACTCTATCTCCCTTACAGAGTTTAGGTAGCTACTCTGCACTGTGTTGGTATATGGCATTAGAGAACATAAAGAAGGAATCATATCCTTAAACCTAGTTACAGCGCTTTCTGAAAGACTTCTAGTGTAATGAAACTTATTCCCCACTGCTGGGTAGTCCATCAGAGTAAATGTAAATGTTATTAAGAAATGATCAGACAGAAGGGAGTTTTCAGGGAATACTGTTAAGTCTTCTATTTCCATACCATAAGTCAGAACAAGATCTAAGATATGATTAAAGTGGTGGGTGGACTCATTTACTTTTTGAGCAAAGCCAATAGAGTCTAATAATAGATTAAATGCAGTGTTGAGGCTGTCATTCTCAGCATCTGTGTGGATGTTAAAATCGTCCACTATAATTATCTTATCTGAGCTAAGCACTAAGTCAGACAAAAGGTCTGAAAATTCACAGAGAAACTCACAGTAACGACCAGGTGGACGATAGATAATAACAAATAAAACTGGTTTTTGGGACTTCCAATTTGGATGGACAAGACTAAGAGACAAGCTTTCAAATGAATTAAAGCTCTGTCTGGGTTTTTGATTAATTAATAAGCTGGGATGGAAGATTGCTGCTAATCCTCTGCCCCGGCCCGTGCTACGAGCATTCTGACAGTTAGTGTGACTCGAGGGTGTTGACTCATTTAAACTAACATATTCATCCTGCTGTAACCAGGTTTCTGTTAGGCAGAATAAATCAATATGTTGATCAATTATTATATCATTTACCAACAGGGACTTAGAAGAGAGAGACCTAATGTTTAATAGACCACATTTAA
The DNA here is from genome assembly GCF_902500255.1 of Thalassophryne amazonica. Taxonomy (NCBI): domain Eukaryota; kingdom Metazoa; phylum Chordata; class Actinopteri; order Batrachoidiformes; family Batrachoididae; genus Thalassophryne; species Thalassophryne amazonica. The sequence goes on from NC_047104.1 coordinate 122,776,224, forward strand.
CTGTTTTAGTCTGTGGTGCAGTTGAAGGTGCTATATTATTTTTTCTTTTTGAATTTTTATGCTTAAATAGATTTTTGCTGGTTATTGGTGGTCTGGGAGCAGGCACCGTCTCTACGGGGATGGGGTAATGAGGGGATGGCAGGGGGAGAGAAGCTGCAGAGAGGTGTGTAAGACTACAACTCTGCTTCCTGGTCCCAACCCTGGATAGTCACGGTTTGGAGGATTTAAGAAAATTGGCCAGATTTCTAGAAATGAGAGCTGCTCCATCCAAAGTGGGATGGATGCCGTCTCTCCTAACAAGACCAGGTTTTCCCCAGAAGCTTTGCCAATTATCTATGAAGCCCACCTCATTTTTTGGACACCACTCAGACAGCCAGCAATTCAACGAGAACATGCGGCTAAACATGTCACTCCCGGTCCGATTGGGGAGGGGCCCAGAGATAACTACAGAGTCCGACATTGTTTTTGCAAAGTTACACACCGATTTAATGTTAATTTTAGTGACCTCCGATTGGCGTAACCGGGTGTCATTACTGCCGACGTGAATTACAATCTTACCAAATTTATGCTTAGCCTTAGCCAGCAGTTTCAAATTTCCTTCAATGTCGCCTGCTCTGGCCCCCGGAAGACAATTGACTATGGTTGCTGGTGTCGCTAACTTCACATTTCTCAAAACAGAGTCGCCAATAACCAGAGTTTGATCCTCGGCGGGTGTGTTGTCGAGTGGGGAAAAACGGTTAGAGATGTGAACGGGTTGGCGGTGTACACGGAGCTTCTGTTTAGGGCTACGCTTCCTCCTCACAGTCACCCAGTCGGCCTGCTTTCCCGGCTGCTCGGGATCTGCCAGGGGGTAACTAACGGCGGTTAAGCTACCTTGGTCTGCACCGACTACAGGGGCCTGGCTAGCTGTAGAATTTTCCACGGTGCGGAGCCGAGTCTCCAATTCGCCCAGCCTGGCCTCCAAAGCTACGAATAAGCTACACTTATTACAAGTACCATTACTGCTAAAGAAGGCCGAGGAATAACTAAACATTTCACACCCAGAGCAGAAAAGTGCGGGAGAGACAGGAGAAGCCGCCATGCTAAATCGGCTAAGAGCTAGTAGCTACGCTAAGCTAGCGGATTCCTAAAAACACGCAAAGTGAATAATGTGTAAATAATTTAGAGGTGATTCAGCATAAGGAGTGCTTTAGTTAAGGCACGTAAAGATTACACTGGGAAACAAATTGTAATCTAGATAACTAGATCAATGTAACTGCGCAGATTAAACAGCTAACAGATACAGAAAAACACCGCTGTGCTCCGGAACAGGAAGTGATACAATACCGCAGTGAGAGCCAACCACCAAGAAGAGTACGTGCAGTGCCTTATGTATCACTTAATCAAGTCTGAAGTGAGGAGTGGAGATGCCAACTCCTCCAACCTCCAACAAACTCGGCTACAAGCTGCAAATGTACAAAAAGTTAATGACTGCAAAAAGCTCAGATGCAAAAACGTGTGCGTACGGCACAGAACGGCTGAGTAAGTTTACCTTGAGGGTATACTGATAACTCGGCAGCTGTCAGCTCCGGGTTCCTGGTGGACTCCTGCGGCCACTGCGCCCTCTAGTGCCTGAAACCCGACAACAGGCAGGGCGCCCTCTGGTGGTGAGCCAGCAGTACCTCCTCTTCGGGCGGCCCACACAACATGACCAAAATAAATGAATAAATGGCCATGCCCAATATTCACTGAATAATAATAATTCTATGTAGACATGTGTTTGCGGTTTTGGTTCATTTTATTTGTGCACACCTACACAGTAAATTCACCAGTGTAAAACTAACACTGTGTGTTAGTTTATGGTCCCACTCTGACCAGAGCAGGACCATATGTTCACTGTCAGTGTTAATTTAACACTGATTTTACTGTGTATGGTCATTTCATCATGGGCACCTTGCACACTCAAAAAACTGACTTATTGGCTTCAATATTCATCTAATAAATATTTGTAGTTCCAACTAAATTAAATTAAATTATCTTGCATGGATGTGCTTTTTTGAGATGGGGCTACATATATTTATTAGATAGAAATCCTGCACATAATTGAATTGAGTTCATCCAATGAGTCATTTTTTTAAATGCAGGGAATTAAGGATTTGTTTTTTTCATTCAGTGACTTCAAAAGCAGAGACCAAAGAGCAGAGAGATGAATGAGAGCAGATCACCAATCGTTACCAGTCTCGCATTCTCCCAAGTGAAATCTTTGGTTTCTTGTCTTCTGTCTTTTGCCTGATTTTCTTGAGTACTGATGCTGCCCTCCATTTTTGTACTATAATTGTTTGTGCGTTTGGATTTTTTGCTGCGTTCAGACCTTGGACCATCTCAGTGGACTGAGCTTGCCATGGAGACTGGATATCCTTGCTTTATCTATCTATTACAAGTGTACCGACCTGTACCTGGTATTTGACCCTCTTTTGCTTCTGCAATATTAATACTAAATAACATCTTTTATAAACTCCAGAGTGTGATACTTTGCTGGAAAGGGGACACGGTCTAATGGTTTGTGACATATAAGGTGACTTTTTACCTTTTGCATCACTTGTCAGAGCTTCCTGGTGGAGTGGAGTAAAGAACAAATTTTAATACAAGCAAACACATCAAATCCAGGCTTGAGTTTCTCATATGCCTTCAGGCAAACTACAGCTGTGATGGGCTGGTGTCTCATCCATGGTAGGTTGCAGACATCTGTTTCATGCTACCTTATGCCAGGATGTGCATCTGTCTGATGGGCTGTATTGAATTTACCTCTTTAGAGATGTTGTGGGCATAATATAACATCAAGGAATCAGAACGACCTTTAAGACAAAAGTAACCCAAGTGATTGTGTGTTGGTATGAAGGGTGGACTCAGAAGTTAGAGGTTTTCTGGCAAGAGAATGATTTTACACATACAATGTGTGCACACACCAGGCAAAAGTCCCACAGAACACAGGGAGTGCAGTGATTGGTGTGAAACTTGAATTAACAGCTGTTGCCTCACTCCTATGTGTGTGAAGACTGTGCGCTGATCATTTTGCATGAATAAAGCAAGACAATAGCGAAAAACCGTTTTTGATAACACCAACAAATTTTCCACTATTTGTACAGTGTTTCAGTAAGTGCATAAGCTGAATAAAATACTTTATTATATGGCTGCGACGCTACGCGTGCTCTAATTGACTGATTTCCGGTCCATTACTTTCCCATATCAAACTAGAAAGCTAAAAACACAATTAGAAAAACCAAGTCAGACATGAACATACGCCATAAATATCTAAACAGCAGTGGCGGTCCTAGAGTGATTTACTCCCCGGGCGAAACCCCCTGCATGCCCCCCCCCGCGCACACTAACGTGGCCACCACCACATTACTATCTCGGCTTTCAGTGCTTACCAGTCGAGTGAGTATAAGAGAACTTGTGGAGAGCTGGACATGTCCCAACTTGTCCTCTAACACTCCGAACCGGAGGTGTGCCTTTGTCTCGCTTCATCAGCGAATCGGTCGTGACGCGCGAAGCCTCCGCGCGGCTTTCCATGACAAAATCTCTTGTTAAAAGTGAAATCTGCCGGAAAATGGCTGATGTCAAGCTCTTGTGATAACCAGAGAAAGAGCACACGACGGTCTCGTATCCACAGAGCCATCAGCTTAGAAATGATCCAGTGGTTTGTGCTGCGACGTCGCAGCTCGGAGCGCGGCGCACCGACCGTCCGTAAAGGGGTCCTTAAAGCTGTAGTTAAAGTCCTTATTCTCTGTGAAGCCCGTAAAATTTTCACCAAAAGCCAGATAAATTTTTTGAATGGTTTCCAGGTGCCTGTCTCTAACAGCTTCTGAAAAAATTCTGATGGAAAAAAGTCTTTTTCATTCCGCCATTTCCAGACAATGAAAATCCAACGAGGGAGCGGGACCACTCCTTCCACAAGGCGTGCTCACAGGCGAATGACGTCACCGACAGGCGTGGAAAAACTCATGCATGCGCATGAGGGTTCAAGCATGTCTGATGTAAAAACATATGAATGAAATCCATATAGTTTTTAAAAAAATAAAAAGGACCGTTACTTTATGGACACACCACGTAAGTACACCTCTTTCTACATCCTACCTTCAAACACAACCTCACACGACCATCGATGAGAAATCTACTTAAGATCCCAATTTTCTATAGGAATACAAACTTCCTACAGGCACTGCACAAGTTGTTTAAGCTTTGACAGTGAATTCCTGAATTAATGTCAAAACAAGTTCACACTGAGATCCGCCACTCAGCATTGTTAATGGTAATGTAAAAATTGCTCACTTTTACACTGTGGTGCACTCAGTGCTAGTGTTTGCAGTGTGTTTTTTCATCAAAGCAAGGGTTGTTCATAACCAAAAAGCTTTCACACCAACTCAGTCGGGGAAGGTGGCTACTACGTGAGTTTCTGACTTCATGGTATTTTCTAAGATGTCCAGTATTTTGCTTCTGTAAAAAGTGTCCATTCTGCAGCTGAAGTCATTAAATAGGAGCTGAATTAAAATAAATAAATAAATTGATGAGCACAAATAATTCATCAACATAAATATAGATATTTAGGAAGCTTCCCTTCACACACACAAAAAAGATGACAGCCATTTAATTTAGGAAGTGAATATGACAAAGAATTGTTTTTAACGAGAATGTAAAGGTCAATCTGCAGGTCAGTTGGTCATCATACTATAACTTCAGAAAAGTTTGTGTTTGTTCCACTATTCCAATGAACTTAGGCCAATTTCCACAAAACTTTTGTATTTGTAGTTTCACTCCACAGTTGCCCTTAATCAACATCAAATTTGTGGTTTATCTATCTCCTTGCTCCCCTTTCATCCTGTGTCCTTTGGATGATTTCTGCCAAACTTGATATGAGGGTGACAAACCCAGAAATGCCTGTAAAGACTCTTCTGTTGGCAAAGATCAAGGTCACTGTGGTAAAAATGTCAAAATTATGATTTTCCACCACATTTGACATACATTTGACGTGTGTATTTTGGAATTGCTCAGGTGAGATCACACTTGCCAAAGGTCTGCCATTGGATAAAAACATTCACTCTGATTTGTATCAAATGTGACACATACCAATGGGGGTGGGTTGTGGAATTACCACCAAAATCAAATTTGCCAAGAGTCAGTCATTGAGATCAAGACAATGTCTGTTTGTCTACTTACAGACTCTTTTGGTGATTTCTACCAAAAGTGCTTTATCAATGACAGTTGGTCTTAAATAAATAAGTCATTTTGTCAAAAGTCAAGAGATTTGACTTTCAAAATAATTTGGACCATATGTGATTTGGACCACACTTCGGTGGACTCTGTAAATGCCCTGGCAAGGTCCACCAGAAGTAAATCATTTGGGTGACGGTCAAAGGTCACTGGGTTCAAATGTCAGATTGATGTAGCCATTCCTGTCTTCAAGTCCAAATGTACCATCACCTAGATTAGAAAAATTAAATTCCTTCTTGGAAGGGAAATAGTTGAACAGATTTAACTGTTCAAAATAAGTTCTGTAAGATGAAAACATTGATCTGGGAGCACACAAGGGAAAAGACTCAGAATGTAGGACACAGCAGATAGGCTGACAAAGAGTTGAGGAAACTTAACTACTGAGAGGGAAAAACAGGTGAGTGAATTGACAGAATGACATGCAGTTGTAATGAATGAGAACCAAGAAAGAGTGAGAGTGCCATGTCCATAGATACAGACGGAGAAACAGACACAGTGATGACAACTAAACCAGCATTCTCAAACAGAGCAAGCGAAACTCAAAGAAAACCTGAGTGAGAAATAACAGGAGGAAAAAAATAGTGAAACATCAGTAAAAAAAAAAAGGGATGTAATGCAAGTGAGAAGCTGAGAGGAGATAAAGTAGAAAAGCACATGCACGTGACCACCCCCCCCCCCCCCCACACACACACACAAAAGTAAAAACCTTTTCCTATGTGGGACAGTCCGACCGTGTCTCCTTGTTTTTGACTCCAGCATATAGGCCACTTATCAATGCAGTCAGATCAGCTGCTGGAGAAATACTAGTGTGGCCTGAGGGGGCTTCTGAGCAGCTGCAGGACTGCTTCAATTACACTGACTGGATTATATTTGTGGATAACAGTATTGACATCATGGCAGTACGGTGGATGAGTGGTTAGCACTGTTGCCTCACAGCAAGTAGGTCATGGGATCTATACCCACCTGTGGCCTTTCTGCATGGAGTTTGCATGTTCTCCCCATGTTTGCGTAGGTTCCCTCTTCCTCCCATATCCAATGACATGCAAGTTAGGTGGAGTGGAAACTTTAAATTGTCCGTAAGTGTGCGTGCGGATGTGAATGTGTTTGTTTGGCTATATATGGCCCTATGACATATTGGCGTCCTGTCCAGAGTGTACCCAACCTCATACCCTATGACTGCTGGGACCCTTAATTGGAGTATTTGGTTGAAGATGAGTGAGTGAGTGAGTATTGACAACTCTTCTCTAAAATACTGCATGGACAATGTCACCACCACAAAGCAGACCTGCACATTTCCTAACAACAAGCCATGGGTGACCAACGATGTACAACTCCTGTTGAAGGTCTGCAATATTGCTTGCTTAACACCTGTAATCATGAACTGCCTGTAGAGACTGGTTCTGCAACACATCAAGGCCACTGTGCCACCTGCCCAGTTCTCCCCCATTAGTACCCATGTAAAACCAACAGGTCAGTGTACTGTACTGTACCACCTGGAACAACAGGGAGTATAGGCATGTGCTGTTTGTGAACTACAGCTCTGTATTTTACACCTTCATATACAGCAGAGCACAGCAGGGGTCTTCAACTGGTTCAAAATGCTGCTGCCAGAATTTTGACACGAAGCAGAAGGTTTGACCACATTACACCCTTCATTGGCTTCCTGTGTCTTTGAGATCAGATTTTAAGGTGTTGTTACTGGTCTATAAAATTGTTCACGAACTGCCCCCAACACCCGGCCGACTTGGTTGAGCCCTACGTACTGGCTCGCGCCTTGCGTTCGCAGGGTGCAGGACTGTTGTGTGTCCCTAGGGTGAATAAAAAGTTGGCAGGTCACAGAGCCTTTTCCAATCATGCATCATCTCTGTGGAATGATCTGCCCATGCAGATACGACAGTCAGACTCTGTGGAGATTTTCAAATCTAAATTGAAGACACAACTTTTTTCCTTGTTTTATCACAAGTATTTTATGTTATTGTGTGTCTTCTTTTTTAAATCTTTCAATTCACTTTGTTTTGCTTTTTTAAGTTGTGTTGTGTGAAGCACCTTGAGGTGACCCTGTCGTGAATAGGCGCTATATAAATTAATAAAATTTGAATTTGAGCGGACTATTCTCCAAGATGTCTGACCTGGGCATTCAGCATTACATCTGCCGATAAAGGAAATAAACAGCCACAGTCTTTACAAACCAGCCACAGTCAGTCAGGATGGGTCCACATCACTCCTCTAATCTGACATTCAGAATATATACTTCACCAGACTGCATGCTGAGCCCATTCCTATATCCTCTGTATACTCATGACTATGTACCATTTCATCACACCAACACCACAGATAAATTCACATGACATGACAGAGGTAATGTTGAAACTCAAGAGAGTAGAGAGGGTGGAGAGCTTCAAATTCCTGGGCACACATATTTCTGAACACAATGAAAATCAACATACTGTCCTTGTCCAAGAAGTTCTCCAAGAAAGTTCTTGGAGGGCCAGTGATGTAAAAGCAGAGATGTGTTTCACACCAGCTTGGTGAGGTTGTTGGACTTCATTATTGAAAATGCCCAGGTAATGACAGATCCAGATATTTGTGCCATGGCAGCACCCACTACACTCAAATATCTCCAGTATTTTTTTTTTATGTTTGTCAACTTTGATAGTCACCTTAACATGGATTGCAGTTCCTTAACAGGGATTGCAGTTAGCGAGCAGTTCCCTGCACTTAGCTCATGAACTTTTCTAATGAATATTCACTGAGCTCAATAACTGCCTCAACGCAGCCCCAGTTCTTGTAAAGTCAGACCTTTCTCATCCATTTATTATGGATGGAAGTGCCCCATGGGGGTAGGGGCGGCTCATTCTCAGTGTTCTCTCCCTTTGCGTTTTTCTTGTTTCTGACGTTCACAGAGCACAACTACTGTATATGATGTTGGGTACTGAGAGTTGCTGTCAGTTAAACTCACCCTGGAGGAGCAGAGACACTGGTTGGAATAACACAAGTACCTTTGTATCACATATACTTTCCACAAGAATGGGGAATACATCCAAATGTCTGAAATCCCAAAACCTTTTCAGGTCTGCTTTTTGGCAGATACAATTTCACCCTATTACCCAAGCGCAAGAATTTTACACCCAATGCCTTCCCTTGGCAGTATGCCTCAGAGGAACACCCTTCTGAAGTGAAGACAAAATCCTACCATCCTCCTGTGTTGTGGCTACAGTAAAGTGGGACATGGAGTGGCTGGTGAAGAGGGCCTAGTAGACTCAGATGGATCCAGAAAATGGTCCTACCAGTTTACTTTTTGTTTTTGATTCATTTTATTGCCAGATCACTTCCTGCTTCACTTCCTGTCTGAGTGTAGGTTACATTCTTAGATAATATCTGTGCTAATTCTTTATTTTATGTTAGCTATCGAGTATTTGTGTTATTTGTTTGGAAGTTCTGAGAAATATAAGTTAAGTTTCACCTCAATCATATGTCCAAGTTTCAGACACAGGGAGATCTCCCCCTGTTGGTGAGAGCCAGTAATATTAGAAATGTGAGACTAAACCACACCCACTGTTAACACCCAGATTGTATAAAAGTGTTGTACAAGTTACTTTGTGTTCCTTCACAAGATGGACACTGTCTGTGAGGGACACAGGCCTGGTTTCTAACGTGACCTTTAATAAACTAAAAATGAGGAATACAGTGGTTTGGTTCTTGGTAAGGGGTCAGTAAATTACATGAAAGAACTGGGTAAAAATAACATTTCTCTCACTCAAAATGAAATGTGGTTTATGGTGGAGGACACCACCCACAACTCTGCTAGCAATTACTGTACCTGTGGGAAGTGATTTGCTTTGTTACTTTCCATTTCCATTTTACCCTTAGATCCATGTTGGAGATCAGTGACTGCAAAATTGATCATGCATCACTTCTTTCACCTCCACCAAAATGCATCAGATATAGTCTCAGGCCACAGGCCACAGTTGATCTTACAATTATAAAAAAGCCTTCTGTCATGCGATCAGGGCTGCATTTACACTCCCAGACTGACAAATGGAGTTTGTGAACAAACACTTCTAATTGGCTCTTTGTCATATCGGGACTGACAATCCATCCTCCTGGCATTGACAACTTCTTTAGACAGAGTATGCCCACTATTCACAGACCTATCTTGGTATCAACATGACATTCAAGTGTACTCTGGGTTACCTCAAGTATTCCTTCCCATTTTATTTTTGTCTGCTCTTCTGTCTTGCATTTCAATGTCTGTGCATGTTTTTATGTATCAGTGCCATCAGCATAACATTCTGCGATTGCTGCTTGTCAATGTCTATACACCTGTTACTCCTCAACTCCTGAGTTTGCAGTATATGAACCAGGGGCTTATCACTAGAACATTGCTTGTTGCAGCTTCATATTCAAATGCGCCGAAACTTTAAATTCTATTCTCCAGTGTTTGTTTCTCATGAGTAATGTTATATACTTATTGCCAAGACTGCCAACCCACTGGTTGCCATGCCTCACCTCATCAGTTCTATCGTCTTCAGCTTCCCTCAATCCTCAGCTGTGACTGTTAGGCTCCCCAAGCACACACCTCTTTCTGACAGTCAACAGCTAAACTATACAGTGGTTTGCAACATCCCATAATGCCCTGTGCATTATTTACTGTGTGGTAGATGTTTTTTGTTTGTTTACTTTTTTAAAAAGCAGAAATAGTGGAGGATAATAAAGAGAATATTAGAAATAATCCAAAGAAATAAAACTAAAAAGGGCTCAGGGGGAGGTTCTTTGTCTCATTGCAGCATTTCATGAATGAAATGTTTGGTGCAAAGAGATAAGGAAGCATTCCAAGGATTTCCCAGCAGTGAGCACCAAAACAAAGCAGTCTGCAGGAATGAGGTACATGGGACACCTTGGATCCCCAAAAAGGCAATTTAGGATCCATAGTGAACAATTTAATGGTATTTTACAGGATTAATTTTATATTTCTTGTATTTTTCAAAATTGCTCCTGTTTCAGAGTCAGTGGCAAAATTGACACTGATATTATGCCTATTTCCACCTGAGATCATTACTCCATTCATTCATTCACTCATTTTCTATACCTGCTTACTCCAGTCAAGGGCCATGGGGGGTTTGAGCCTGTCCCAGTAGTCACAGGGTGAGAGGAGGTGTACAGCCTGGGCAGCACACCACATACAGTGAGGAAAATAAGTATTTGAACACCCTGCGATTTTGCAAGTTCTCCCACTTAGAAATCATGGAGGGGTCTGAAATTTTTATCTTAGGTGCACGTCCACTGTGAGAGACATAATCTAAAAAAACATCCGGAAATCACAATGTATGATTTTTTTTAAATAATTTATTTGTATGTTACTGCTGCAAATAAGTATTTGAACACCGACCAACCAGCAAGAATTCTGGCTCACACAGACCTGTTCATTTTTCTTTAAGAAGCCCTCTTATTCTGCATTCTTTACCTGTATTAATTGCACCTGTTTGAACTTGTTACCTGTATAAAAGACACCTGTTCACACACTCAGTCAATCACACTCCAACCTGTCCACCATAGCCAAGACCAAAGAGCTGTCTAAGGACACCAGGGACAAAACTGTAGACCTGCACAAGGCTGGGATGGACTACAGGACAACAGGCAAGTAGCTTGGTAGAAGACAACAACTGTTATGATTATTTATTAGAAAGTGGAAGAAACAAAGATGACTGTCAATCTCCCTCGGTCTGGGATTCCATGCAAGATCTCACTTTGTGGGGTAAGGATGATTCTGAGAAAGCTCAAAACTACACAGGAGGACCGGGTCAATGACCTGAAGAGAGCTGGGACCACAGTCACAAAGATTACATTAGTAACACATAATGCTGTCATGGTTTAAAATCCTGCAGGGCAGCAAGGTCCCCCTGCTGAAGCCAACACATGTCCAGGCCTGTTTGAAGTTCACCAGTGACCATCTGGATGATCCAGAGGAGGCATGGGAGAAGGTCATGTGGTCAGATGAGACCAGAATAGAGCTTTTTGGAATCAACTCCACTTACCATGTTTAGAGGATGAGAACAACCCCAAGAAAACCATCCCAACCATGAAGCATGGGGGTGGAAACATCATACTCTGGGGGTGCTCTTCTGCAAAGGGGACAGGACGACTGCAGCGTATTGAAGGGAGGATGGATGGGGTCATGTATTGCAAGATTTTGGAAAAAAACCTCCTTCCCTCAGTAAGAGCATTGAAGATGGGTCACGGCTGGGTCTTCCAGCATGACAATGACCCCAAATACACAGCCAAGTCAACTAAGGAGGGGCTCCGTAAGAAGAATTTCAAGGTCCTGGAGTGGCCTGGCCAGTCTCCAGACCTGAACTCAATAGAAAATCTTTGGAGGGAGCTGAAACTCCAAACCTGAACGATCTAGAGAAGATCTGTATGGAGGAGTGAACCAAAATCCCTGCTGCAGTGTGTGCAAACCTGGTAAAAAACTACAGGAACGTATGACCTCTGTAAATGTAAACAAAGGCTATTGTACCAAATCAATCAATCAATCAACTTTTTTCTTGTGTGGAGCGCCAAATCACAACAAACAGTTGCCCCAAGGCGCTCCACATTGCAAGGCAAGGCCATACAATAATTATGAAACACAGTCTACGTCTAAAGCAACATAACCAAGGGATGGTCCAGGGTCACCCGATCCAGCCCTAACTATAAGCCTTAGCGAAAAGGAAAGTTTTAAGCCTAATCTTAAAAGTAGAGAGGGTATCTGTCTCCCTGATCTGAATTGGGAGCTGGTTCCACAGGAGAGGAGCCTGAAAGCTGAAGGCTCTGCCTCCCATTCTACTCTTACAAACCCTAGGAACTACAAGTAAGCCCGCAGTCTGAGAGCGAAGCGCTCTAATGGGGTAATATGGTACTACAAGGTCCCTAAGATAAGATGGGACCTGATTATTCAAAACCTTATAAGTAAGAAGAAGAATTTTAAATTCTATTCTAGCATTAACAGGAAGCCAATGAAGGGAGGCCAACACGGGTGAGATATGCTCTCTCCTGCTAGTCCCCGTCAGTACTCTAGCTGCAGCATTCTGAACCAACTGAAGGCTTTTTAGGGAACTTTTAGGACAACCTGATAATAATGAATTACAATAGTCCAGCCTAGAGGAAACAAATGCATGAATTAGTTTTTCAGCATCACTCTGAGACAAGACCTTTCTGATTTTAGAGATATTGCGTAAATGCAAAAAGGCAGTCCTACATATTTGTTTAATATGCGCTTTGAATGACATATCCTGATCAAAAATAACTCCAAGATTTCTCACAGTATTACTAGAGATCAGGGAAATGCCATCCAGAGTAACGATCTGGTTAGACACCATGCTTCTAAGATTTGTGGGGCCAAGTACAATAACTTCAGTTTTATCTGAGTTTAAAAGCAGGAAATTAGAGGTCATCCATGTCTTTATGTCTGTAAGACAATCCTGCAGTTTAGCTAATTGGTGCGTATCCTCTGGCTTCATGGATAGATAAAGCTGGGTATCATCTGCGTAACAATGAAAATTTAAGCAATACCGTCTAATAATACTGCCCAAGGGAAGCATGTATAAAGTGAATAAAATTGGTCCTAGCACAGAACCTTGTGGAACTCCATAATTAACTTTAGTCTGTGAAGAAGATTCCCCATTTACATGAACAAACTGTAATCTATTAGACAAATATGATTCAAACCACCGCAGCGCAATGCCTTTAATACCTATGACATGCTCTAATCTCTGTAATAAAATTTTATGGTCAACAGTATCAAAAGCAGCACTGAGGTCCAACAGAACAAGCACAGAGATAAGTCCACTGTCCGAAGCCATAAGAAGATCATTTGTAACCTTCACTAATGCTGTTCTGTACTATGATGAATTCTAAAACCTGACTGAAACTCTTCAAATAGACCATTCCTCTGCAGGTGATCAGTTAGCTGTTTTACAACTACCCTCTCAAGAATCTTTGAGAGAAAAGGAAGGTTGGAGATTGGCCTATAATTAGCTAAGATAGCTGGGTCAAGTGATGGCTTTTTAAGTAATGGTTTAATTACTGCCACCTTAAAGGCCTGTGGTACATAACCAACTAACAAAGATAGATTGATCATATTTAAGATTGAAGCATTAAATAATGGTAGGACTTCCTTGAGCAGCCTGGCAGGAATGGGGTCTAATAAGCATGTTGATGGTTTGGATGAAGTAACTAATGAAAATAACTCAGACAGAACAATCGGAGAGAAAGAGTCTAACCAAATACCGGCATCACTGAAAGCAGCCAAAGATAACGATACATCTTTGGGATGGTTATGAGTAATTTTTTCTCTAATAGTCAAAATTTTGTTAGCAAAGAAAGTCATGAAGTCATTACTAGTTAAAGTTAATGGAATACTCAGCTCAATAGAGCTCTGACTCTTTGTCAGCCTGGCTACAGTGCTGAAAAGAAACCTGGGGTTGTTCTTATTTTCTTCAATTAGTGATGAGTAGAAAGATGTCCTAGCTTCACGAAGGGCTTTCTTATAGAGCAACAAACTCTTTTACTAGGCTAAGTGAAGATCTTCTAAATTAGTGAGACGCCATTTCCTCTCCAACTTACGGGTTATCAGCTTTAAGCTACGAGTTTGTGAGTTATACCACGGAGTCAGACACTTCTGATTTAAAGCTCTCTTTTTCAGAGGAGCTACAGCATCCAAAGTTGTCTTCAATGAGGATGTAAAACTATTGACAAGATACTCTAACTCCCTTACAGAGTTTAGGTAGCTACTCTGCTCTGTGTGGGTATATGACATTAGAGAACATAAAGAAGGAATCATATCCTTAAACCTAGTTACAGCGCTTTCTGAAAGACTTCTAGTGTAATGAAACTTATTCCCCACTGCAGGGTAGTCCATCAGGGTAAATGTAAATGTTATTAAAAAATGATCAGACAAAAGGGAGTTTTCAGGGAATACTGTTAAGTCTTCTATTTCCATACCATAAGTCAGAACAAGATCTAAGATATGATTAAAGTGGTGGGTGGACTCATTTACTTTTTGAGCAAAGCCGATAGAGTCTAATCATAGATTAAATGCAGTGTTGAGGCTGTCATTCTCAGCATCTGTGTGGATGTTAAAATCGCCCACTATAATTATCTTATCTGAGCTAAGCACTAAGTCAGACAAAAGGTCTGAAAATTCACAGAGAAACTCACAGTAACGACCAGGTGGACGATAGATAATAACAAATAAAACTGTTTTTTGGGACTTCCAATTTGGATGGACAAGACTAAGAGACAAGCTTTCAAATGAATTAAAGCTCTGTCTAGGTTTTTGATTAATTAATAAGCACGGAATGGAAGATTGCTGCTAATCCTCCGCCCCGGCCCGTGCTACGAGCATTCTGACAGTTAGTGTGACTCGGGGGTGTTGACTCATTTAAACTAACATATTCATCCTGCTGTAACCAAGTTTCTGTTAGGCAGAATAAATCAATACGTTGATCAATTTTATATCATTTACCAACAGGGACTTAGAAGAAAGAGACCTAATGTTTAATAGACCACATTTAACTGTTTTAGTCTGTGGTGCAATTGAAGGTGCTATATTATTTTTTCTTTTTGAATTTTTATGCTTAAATAGATTTTTGCTAGTTATTGGTGGTCTGGGAGCAGGCACCGTCTCTACGGGGATGGGGTAATAGGGGGATGGCAGGGGGAGAGAAGCTGCAGAGAGGTGTATAAGACCACAGCTCTGCCTCCTGGTCCCAACGCTAGACAGTCACAGTTTGGAGGATCCCAAAAAATTGGCCAGATTTCTAGAAATGAGAGCTGCTCCCTCTAAAGTGGGATGGATGCCGTCTCTCCTAACAAGACCAGGTTTTCCCCAGAAGCTTTGCCAATTATCAATGAAGCCCACCTCATTTTTGGACACCACCCAGACAGCCAGCAATTCAAGGAGAACATGCGGCTAAACATGTCACTCCCGGTCTGATTGGGGAGGGGCCCAGAGAAAACAACAGAGTCCGACATTGTTTTTGCAAAGTTACACACCGATTCAATGTTAATTTAGTGACCTCCGATTGGCGTAACCGAGTGTCATTACTGCCGACGTGAATTACAATCTTACCAAATTTACGCTTAGCCTTAGCCAGCAATTTCAAATGTCCTTCGATGTCGCCTGCTCTGGCCCCCGGAAGACAATTGACAATGGTTGCTGGTGTCGCTAACTTCACATTTCTCAAACAGAGTCGCCAATAACCAGAGTTTGATCCTCGGCGAGTGTATCGTCGAGTGGGGAAAAACGGTTAGAGATGTGAACGGGTTGACGGTGTATAACGGGGCTTCTGTTTAGGGCTACGCTTCCTCCTCACAGTCACCCAGTCAGCCTGCCTTCCCGACTGCACGGGGTCTGCCAGGGGGGAACTAACGGCGGCTAAGCTACCTTGGTCCGCACCGACTACAGGGGCCTGGCTAGCTGTAGAATTTTCCACGGTGCGGAGCCGAGCCTCCAATTCGCCCAGCCTGGCCTCCAAAGCTACGAATAAGCTGCACTTATTACAAGTACCGTTACTGCTAAAAGAGGCCGAGGAATAACTAAACATTTCACACCCAGAGCAGAAAAGTACGGGAGAGACAGGAGAAGCCGCCATGCTAAAACGGCTAAGAGCTAGTAGCTACGCTAAGCTAGCGGATTCCCAACAGGGAATCGACACTAGACAGGCTGTGGAGCAGCACAGGTAACGCACGACAACAGTGCTAAAATAAAATAAAAATCCACTAGACAGGCTGTGGAGCAGCACAGGTAACGCACAACAACAGTGCTAAAAAATAAAATAAAATAAAAATAAAAATCCACAGGACAGGCTGTGGAGCAGCACAGGCAACGCACGACAACAGTGCTAAAAATAAAATAAAAATAAAAATCCACTGGACAGGCTGTGGAGCAGCACAGGCAACGCACGACAACAGTGCTAAAACAAAATAAAAATCCACTGGACAGGCTGTGGAGCAGCACAGGTAACGCACGACAACAGTGCTAAATCAAAATCACTGGACAGGCTGTGGAGCAGCACAGGTAACGCACGACAACAGTGCTAAAACAAAAATAAAAATCCACTAGACAGGCTGTGGAGCAGCACAGGTAACGCACAACAGTGCTAAAAAATAAAATAAAATAAAAATAAAAATCCACTGGACAGGCTGTGGAGCAGCACAGGCAACGCACGACAACAGTGCTAAAACAAATAAAAATCCACTAGACAGGCTGTGGAGCAGCACAGGTAACGCACGACAACAGCGCTAAATAAAAATCCACTGGACAGGCTGTGGAGCAGCACAGGTAACGCACGACAACAGCGCCAAAAAAAAAAAAAAATAAAAATAAAAATCCACTGGACAGGCTGTGGAGCAGCACAGGTAACGCACGACAACAGTGGTAAAAAATAAAATAAAAATCCACTGGACAGGCTGTGGAGCAGCACAGGTAACGCACGACAACAGTGCTAAAAAAAAATAAATAAAAAAAATAATAATAATAAAATAAAAAATCACTGGACAGGCTGCGGAGCAGCACAGGTAACACACGACAACAGTGGTAAAAAATAAAATAAAAATCCACTAGACAGGCTGTGGAGCAGCACAGGTAACACACGACAACAGTGCTAAAAAAAAATAAAATCAAAATCAAAATCCACTGGACAGGCTGTGGAGCAGCACAGGTAACGCACGACAACAGTGCCAAAAAATAAAATAAAAATCCACTGGACAGGCTGTGGAGCAGCACAGGTAACGCACGACAACAGTGCCAAAAAACAAAACAAAAATCCACTGAACAGGCTGTGGAGCAGCGCAGGTACACACGACAACAGTGCCAAAAATAAAATAAAAATCCACGGGACAGGCTGTGGAGCAGCACAGGTAACACACGACAACAGTGGTAAAAAATAAAATAAAAATCCACTAGACAGGCTGTGGAGCAGCACAGGTAACACACGACAACAGTGCTAAAAAAAAATAAAATAAAAATAAAAATCCACTGACAGGCTGTGGAGCAGCACAGGTAACGCACGACAACAGTGCCAAAAAATAAAATAAAAATCCACTGACAGGCTGTGGAGCAGCACAGGTAACGCACGACAACAGTGCCAAAAAACAAAACAAAAATCCACTGAACAGGCTGTGGAGGCAGCGCAGGTAACACACGACAACAGTGCCAAAAAATAAAATAAAAATCCACTGGACAGGCTGTGGAGCAGCACAGGTAACACCACCAAAATCCACTGGACAGGCTGTGGAACAGCACAGGTAACGCACGACAACAGTGCTAAAAAATAAAATAAAATCCACTGAACAGGCTGTGGAGCAGCACAGGTAACGCACGACAACAGTGGCTAAAAATAAATAAAAATCCACTGGACAGGCTGTGGAGAAGCACAGGCAACGCACGACAACAGCGCTAAAATAAAATAAAAATCCACTGAACAGGCTGTGGAGCAGCACAGGTAACACACGACAACAGTGCTAAAAAATAAAATAAAATCCACTGAACAGGCTGTGGAGCAGCACAGGTAACACATGACAACAGTGCTAAAAAATAAAATAAAAATCCACTGAACAGGCTGTGGAGCAGCACAGGTAACACATGACAACAGTGCTAAAAAATAAAATAAAAATCCACTGAACAGGCTGTGGAGCAGCACAGGTAACACACGACAACAGTGCTAAAAAATAAAAATAAAAATCCACTGAACAGGCTGTGGAGCAGAACAGGTAACACACGACAAACAGTGCTAAAAAATAAAATAAAAATCCACTGGACAGGCTGTGGAGCAGCACAGGTAACGCACAACAGTGCTAAAAAATAAAATAAAATAAAAATAAAATCCACTGGACAGGCTGTGGAGCAGCACAGGCAACGCACGACAACAGTGCTAAAACAAAATAAAATCCACTAGACAGGCTGTGGAGCAGCACAGGTAACGCACGACAACAGCGCTAAATAAAAATCCACTGGACAGGCTGTGGAGCAGCACAGGTAACGCACGACAACAGCGCCAAAAAAAAATAAATAAAAATCAAAATCCACTGGACAGGCTGTGGAGCAGCACAGGTAACGCACGACAACAGTGCTAAAAAAAATAAAAAAAATAAAAATAAAAATCCACTGGACAGGCTGGGAGCAGCACAGGTAACGCACGACAACAGCGCCAAAAAAAAAAAAAAAATAAAAATCAAAATCCACTGGACAGGCTGTGGAGCAGCACAGGTAACGCACGACAACAGTGGTAAAAAATAAAATAAAAATCCACTGGACAGGCTGTGGAGCAGCACAGGTAACGCACGACAACAGTGCAAAAAAAAAAAAAAAAAAAAAATAATAAAATAAAATCCACTGGACAGGCTGCGGAGCAGCACAGGTAACACCACGACAACAGTGGTAAAAATAAAATAAAAATCCACTAGACAGGCTGTGGAGCAGCACAGGTAACACACGACAACAGTGCTAAAAAAAAAATAAAATCAAATCAAAATCACTGGACAGGCTGTGGAGCAGCACAGGTAACGCACGACAACAGTGCCAAAAAATAAAATAAAAAATCCACTGGACAGGCTGTGGAGCAGCACAGGTAACGCACGACACAGTGCCAAAAAACAAAACAAAAATCCCTGAACAGGCTGTGGAGCAGCGCAGGTAACACACGACAACAGTGCCAAAAATAAAAAATAAAAATCCACTGGACAGGCTGTGGAGCAGCCAGGTAACGCACGACAACAGTGCTAAAAATAAAATAAAAATCCACTGGACAGGCTGTGGAGCAGCGCAGGTGACACACGACAACAGTGGTAAAAAATAAAATAAAATCCACTGGACAGGCTGTGGAACAGCACAGGTAACGCACGACAACAGTGCTAAAAATAAAATAAAAATCACTGAACAGGCTGTGGAGCAGCACAGTAACGCACGACAACAGTGCTAAAAATAAAATAAAAATCCACTGAACAGGCTGTGGAGCAGCACAGGTAAACACATGACAACAGTGCTAAAAAATAAAATAAAAATCCACTGAACAGGCTGTGGAGCAGCACAGGTAACACACGACAACAGTGCAAAAATAAATAAAAATCCACTGAACAGGCTGTGGAGCAGCACAGGTAACAACGACAACAGTGCTAAAAAAAAAAATACACTGAACAGGCTGTGGAGCAGCACAGGTAACACACGACAACAGTGCTAAAAAATAAAATAAAAATCCACTGAACAGGCTGTGGAGCAGCACAGGTAACACCTGACAACAGTGCTAAAAAATAAAATAAAAATCCACTGAACAGGCTGTGGAGCAGCACAGGTAACGCACGACAACAGTGCTAAAATAAAATAAAAATCCACTGAACAGGCTGTGGAGCAGCACAGGTAACACACGACAACAGTGCTAAAAAATAAAATCCACTGGAACAGGCTGTGGAGCAGCACAGGTAACACACGACAACAGTGCTAAAAAATAATAAAATCCACTGGACAGGCTGTGGAGCAGCACAGGTAACACACGACAACAGTGCTAAAAAATAAAATAAAAATCCACTGACAGGCTGTGGAGCAGCACAGGTAACGCACGACACAGTGCTAAAAAATAAAATAAAAATCCACTGACAGGCTGTGGAGCAGCACAGGTAACGCACGACAACAGTGCTAAAAAATAAAATAAAAATCCACTGAACAGGCTGTGGAGCAGCACAGGTACGCATGACACAGTGCTAAAAAATAAAATAAAAATCCACTGAACAGGCTGTGGAGCAGCACAAGGTAAACCCACGACAACAGTGCTAAAAACTAAAATAAAAATCCACTGAACAGGCCTGTGGAGCAGTCACAGGTTAAACAGCATGACAACAGTGCTAAAAAAATAAAATAAAAATCCACTGAACAGGCTGTGGAGCAGCCCAGGTAAACACATGACAACCGTGCTAAAAAAAATAAAATAAAATCCATGAACAGGCTGTGGAGCAGCACAGGTAAACAACACGACAACAGTGCTAAAATAAAATAAAAATCCACTGAACAGGCTGTGGAGCAGCACAGGGAACCACACGGACAACAGTGCTAAAAATACAATAAAAATCCACTGAAACAGGCTGTGGAGCAGCACAGGTAACACACGACAACAGTGCCTAAAATAACATAAAAAATTACCACTGAACAGGCTGTGGAGCAGCACAGGTAACGCACGACAACAGTGCTAAAATAAAATAAAAATCCACTAAGCAAGCTGTGGAAGCAGCACGACAACAGTGCTAAAAAATAAAACAAAATAAAAACGAAGCGTTAGCAAGCTAGTTAGCCTGCCAACGCTGATGAAGGCCAGCTGATAAAGAGCTCCGTCGCGATGCTTCGACCGTTAGAGGTCTTCCTTAGGCGTTGGAGCACGGTGAAAAGTAAAAAAAAGTAAAAAGTAAAAAAGTCTTGAAAAAGACTGTTAATTCAAAGAACTCAAACAGCTCAGTTCAAACAGCTAACAGATACAACAGAACACCGCCTGTGCTCCGGAACAGGAAGTTCAACTGATGAAACTCCATCCACACCAATTCAGTCCCATTGGTGTCCCAATGCAGGTCTAGTGGTTAAGGTGTTGGGCTTGGAGTCCAGAAGATCATGGTTCAAATCCCCACCTGACTGGAAATCACTAAGGGCCCTTGGGCAAGGCCTTTAATCCCCTATTGCTCCCGTGTGTAGTGAGCACCTTGTATGGCAGCACCCTGACATCGGGGTGAATGTGAGGCCTAATTGTAAAGTGCTTTGAGGCGTCTGATGCAGATGGAAAAGCGCTATATAATGCAGTCCATTTACCATTTACAGGTGTTCAAATACTATTTGCAGCAGTAACATACAATAAATTATTAAAAAATCATACATTGTGATTTCCAGATTTTTTCTTTTTAGATTATGTCTCTCACAGTGGACAAGCACCTAAGATGAAAATTTCAGACCCCTCCATGATTTCTAAGTAAGAGAACTTGCAAATCGCTGGGTGTTCAAATACTTATTTTCCTCACTGTCAAAGTCATTCAGACTCACTATAAGTAATGCTAGTATCTGATTGGGCTGCAATAGTCTGCGATTGGTATCCACGAGGAAATTTGCGCAGTTTGGCATGAGGTTCGTAGTCATTCACTGTCCCCTTGCCTTATTCATGGGGCGGTGCCCACGGGTTGGTTGATTTTGAACAAACCAAAAAATTTACCACAATGAAGTCCCTTGCCACATCGTCCAGCGGGCACTTCATACCTCACCATGTCATCTTTGCCACTCAGAATGTGTGCCACATGTGAGACAACTTGTGAAGTGTTGAGACACACTTTTCATTTTATATGGTGGGGGAGGGAACAACACTTCTGGAAGTGACTGAACACTCCAGCAGCCTCAAACCACTCCGCTCTGCAGCCAGCCGGCACTGAGTGACATGCACACGCGCTGAGCTGGATGCACCAACTGCACAAACATTTATTTATTTACTTATTATTTTTGTTTTTCTGAGGACAGAAAAGAAGAAGAGTGTGAGAGCTCCACCATCTTCCTCCGTGTTGGAGCAGTGGCATTCCTTCAGACTGGGTGGCTGGTTGTTAGCCCAAGGCTCCTCTTCCTTGCTGAACATTCTCCACAATGTCAGCATGTCTCAGAGCTGCTGTTGCATCCTCCACTGCTGTTGGTGGTCTCCATTTGCACCCAGTAACCAAGGTTGGTGCATTTTCCCCTCATCATTAGATCTTTGGATTCATTCACTGACATCTGCAGTCATGTTTTGGCACACATGAACTCCTTTGTGTGGCTGGTGAGAGGCAGATTGAGGACACTATCTCCATAGAGGCCTGCGGTGGTAAGGCAGCATGGAACTCCAAACCACTTCTTGATGTAGCCTATGACTCCTCTTTCCAGCTTCTCTATTGTTGAGATGGGGACCTCATAGACTGCAAGGGGCCATAACACCTGCGGTTGCAGACAAAACTGGAAGCACCAGGTCTTTAATTTCCCTGGTAGTTGGGTGTTGTCAGTAACTGTAGGCCATAATTGATGTCATTATGCTGTTGTTTCACCTGGTCTCTGTCTTCAGGCTTGCTCACAGCACCTTCCAAAGCTTTTGACAGGCTGTTCAGATACTGTGGAGATTGGACCATCACCAATGAAGAACTGCAATTCAGTAAGCACTCCATTCACTACTCAGATGCTTAGCTCGTTTGATCTTCATACGGGCCCAACTGATGTTCTCCTCCAGTTTTATGAGCAGTCTCCTGGTGCATGGGACGGTGGAAGTCAGGATGGTGATGTCATCCATGTAGGCTCTAAGGGGAGGGAGGAGGTACCGACAAGAGCTGAATCTTTGCCCACCTAAACCCATTTTGAGGATCGAATTATGATCTCCATCACCATGGTGAATGCCAAGGGAGAGACAGTACATCCGTCTATCACGCCTACTTCCAGGCACTGCCATGAGGTGGTAAATTCCAGAGTAGAGAAGGAGAACTGCAGGTCTTGAAAATAGGCTTTACCAGGGTTGTGATGGTGTCCAGGATGTTAAAGAAATTGAAGGAAGTCCAGAGGAGCTCATGGGGCACAAAACCAAAGGGTTAGCAAGATCCAGGAAGATCATAAGGAGGTTCCTTTTCCCCAGCTTTGCCATTTGGATCTGGTGCCAGATCATACTGGTATGTTCTCGGCACCCAGAGAACCCCGATATGCCTGGCTTCTGTATAGATGTGTCCATGTCCTTGAATCTGTGCAGATACTTGGCCATCCTCTGTGCACTGACCCCAAAGAAGACTTTACCCTACATTAAGCAAGGAGATTGGGCAGAACTGGCAGATGTTCATTGCATCCTGAAATCAAAGCAGATTAAACATGTTCAACAAAAATATTTTTTGTCTCACTGTATGAAACAGAGCAACACTTATAAATAATTAATGAGGGAGCACTGTAACACTGCTAACCATAACACTGCTGATGAGATTGATTGATTTGAAACTTAAATGTATGATTTCATTTCTTTAGGTGCAAATTCACTCTCTTTTGTTGGTAGTCCTTCACATAACTCAACCACATGCGGTGTGCAGCCAGTACATTCTGAGTGCCGGTCCCAAGCTTGGATAAATGAGGAGGGTTGCGTCAGGAGTGTGTGCTGAGAAGGTGGAGGGAATATTTTGAAGAGCTGATGAATAAAGAAAATGAGCAAGAGAAAAGGCTGGATGATGTGGTGAGAGTAAATCAGGAAGTACAAGAGATTAGTAAGGAAGACGTGAGGGCTGCAATGAAGAGGATGAAGAGTGGAAAGGCAGTTGGTCCAGATGACATTCCAGTGGAGGCATGAAAATGTCTAGGAGAGATGGCAGTAGAGTTTCTAACCAGATTGTTTAATAAAATCTTGGAAAGTGAAAGAATGCCCGAGGAGTGGAGACGAAGTGTGCTGGTTCCTATTTTCAAGAACAAGGGTGATGTGCAGAGCAGAGCGGCAGTAACTACAGAGGCATAAAGTTGATCAGCCACAGCATGAAGTTATGGGGAAAAGAGTAGTAGAAGCTAGGCTAGTTAGAAAAGGGTGGAGATCTGTGAGCAGCAATATGGTTTCATGCCGAAGAGAAAGAGCACTACAGATGCAATGTTTGCTCTGAGAATACTGTTGAGAAGTACAGAGAAGGCCAGAAAGAGTTACATTGTGTGTTTGTGGACTTAGAAAAAGCTTATGATGGGGTGCCTATGATAGGGTGCCAAGAGAAGAGCTGTGGTATTGTATGAGGAAGTCTGGAGTGGCAGAGAAGTATGTTAGGGTAGTGCAGGACATGTACAAGAATAGTGTGACAGCGGTGAGATGCGCAGTCGGAATGACAGACTCATTCAGGTGGAGGTGGGATTACACCAAGGATCAGCTCTGAGTCCTTTCTTGTTTGCAGTAGTGATGGACAGGTTGACAGATGAGATCAGACAGGAGTCCCCATGGAGTATGATGTTTGCAGATGACGTGATCTGTAGTGCGAGTAGAGAGTAAGTTGAGTCTAGTCTGGAGAGGTGGATACATGTTTTGGAGAAGGGGATGGAAGTCAGTAGAAGCAGACTGAGTATATGTGTGAATGGAGCGCGCCCAGTGGAATAGTGTAGTTACAAGGAGTAGAAGTGGTGAAAGTAGATAGTGATAATGTTGGGGCCAACGTTCAAAGTAATGGAGAGATGTGGTAGAAAGGTGAAGAAGAGACTGCAGGCAGGTGGAGTGGGTGGAGAAAGGTGGCAGGATGATTTGTGACCAAAGAATGCAGCAAGAGTGAAGGGGAAAGTTTACAAGACAGTAGTGAGACCAGCTTGGTTGTACGGCTTAGAGACGGTGGCACTAACAAAAAGACAGGAGGCAGACTGGAGGTGGCAGAGCTGAAGATGTGAGATTCTCTTTGGGAGTCACAAGAATGGACAATATTAGGAATGAACATATCAGAGGGACAGCTCAGGTGGGAAGGTTTGGAACACAAGTCAGAGAGGCGAGATTCTAATTGACTGATTTTCCGGTCCATTACTTTCCCATATCAAACTAGAAAGCTAAAAACACAATTAGAAAAAACCAAGTCAGACATGAACATACGCCATAAATATCTAAACAGCAGTGGCGGTCCTAGAGTGATTACTCCCCGGGCGAAACCCCCTGCATGCCCCCCCCCCGCGCACACTAACGTGCCCACACCACATTACTATCTCGCTTTCAGTGCTTACCAGTCGAGTGAGTATAAGAGAACTTGTGGAGAGCTGGAATGTCCCAACTTGTCCTCTAACACTCCGAACCGGAGGTGTGCCTTTGTCTCGCTTCATCAGCGAATCGTCGTGACGCGCGAAGCCTCCGCGCGGCTTTCCATGACAAATCTCTTGTTAAAAGTGAAATCTGCCGGAAATGGCTGATGTCAAGCTCTTGTGAATAACCAGAGAAGAGCACACGACGGTCTCGTATCCACAGAGCCATCAGCTTAGAAATGATCCAGTGGTTTGTGCTGCGACGTCGCAGCTCGGAGCGCGGCCACCGACCGTCCGTAAGGGGTCCTTAAAGCTGTAGTTAAAGTCCTTATTCTCTGTGAAGCCCGTAAAATTTTCACCAAAAGCCAGATAAATTTTTTGAATGGTTTCCAGGTGCCTGTCTCTAACAGCTTCTGAAAAAATTCTGATGGAAAAAGTCTTTTTCATTCCGCCATTCCAGACAATGAAAATCCAACGAGGGAGCGGACCACTCCTTCCACAAGGCGTGCTCACAGGCGAATGACGTCACCGACAGGCGTGTAAAAACTCATGCATGCGCATGAGGGTTCAGCTGTCTGATGTAAAAACATATGAATGAATCCATATAGTTTTTAAAAAAATAAAAAGACGTTACTTTATGGACACACCACGTAAGTACACACTCTTTCTACATCCTACCTTCAAACACAACCTCACACGACCATCGATGAGAAATCTACTTAAGATCCAATTTTCTATAGGAATCAAACTTCCTACAGGCACTGCACAGTTGTTTAAGCTTTGACAGTGAATTCCTGAATTAATGTCAAAACAAGTTCACACTGAGATCCGCCACTCAGCATTGTTAATGGTAATGTAAAAATTGCTCACTTTTACACTGTGGTGCACTCAGTGCTAGTGTTGCAGTGTGTTTTTCATCAAAGCAAGGGTTGTCATAACCAAAAAGCTTTCACACCAACTCAGTCGGGGAAGGTGGCTACTACTGAGTTTCTGACTTCATGGTATTTTCTAAGATGTCCAGTATTTGCTTCTGTAAAAAGTGTCCATTCTGCAGCTGAAGTCATTAAATAGGAGCTGAATTAAAATAAATAAATAAATTGATGAGCACAAATAATTCATCAACATAAATATAGATATTTAGGAAGCTTCCCTTCACACACCAAAAAAGATGACAGCCATTTAATTTAGGAAGTGAATATGACAAAGAATTGTTTTAACGAGAATGTAAAGGTCAATCTGCAGGTCAGTTGGTCATCATACTATAACTTCAGAAAAGTTTGTGTTTGTTCCACTATTCCAATGAACTTAGGCCAATTTCCACAAACTTTTGTATTTGTAGTTTCACTCCACAGTTGCCCTTAATCAACATCAAATTTGTGGTTTATCTATCTCCTTGCTCCCCTTTCATCCTGTGTCCTTTGGATGATTCTGCCAAACTTGATATGAGGGTGACAAACCAGAAATGCCTGTAAAGACTCTTGTTGGCAAAGATCAAGGTCACTGTGGTAAAATGTCAAAATTATGATTTTCCACCACATTTGACATACATTTGACGTGTGTATTTTGGAATTGCTCAGGTGAGATCACACTTGCCAAAGGTCTGCCATTGGATAAAAACATTCACTCTGATTTGTATCAAATGTGACACATCCAATGGGGGTGGGTTGTGGAATTACCACCAAAATCAATTTGCCAAGAGTCAGTCATTGAGATCAAGACAATGTCTGTTTGTCTACTTACAGACTCTTTTGGTGATTTCTACCAAAGTGCTTTATCAATGACAGTTGGTCTTAAATAATAATCATTTTGTCAAAAGTCAAGAGATTTGACTTTCAAAATAATTTGGACCATATGTGATTTGGACCACACTTCGGTGACTCTGTAAATGCCCTGGCAAGGTCCCCAGAAGTAAATCATTTGGGTGACGGTCAAGGTCCTGGGTTCAAATGTCAGATTGATGTAGCCATTCCTGTCTTCAAGTCCAAATGTACCATCACCTAGATTAGAAAATTAAATTCCTTCTTGGAAGGGAAATAGTTGAACAGATTTAACTGTTCAAATAAGTTCTGTAAGATGAAACATTGATCTGGGAGCACACAAGGGAAAAGACTCAGATGTAGGACACAGCAGATAGGCTGACAAAGAGTTGAGGAAACTTAACTACTGAGAGGGAAAACAGTGAGTGAATTGACAGAATGACATGCAGTTGTAATGAATGAGACCAAGAAAGAGTGAGAGTGCCATGTCCATAGATACAGACGGAGAACAGACACAGTGATGACAACTAAACCAGCATTCTCAAACAGAGCAAGCGAAACTCAAAGAAAACCTGAGTGAAAATAACAGGAGGAAAAAAATAGTGAAACATCAGTAAAAAAAAAAGGGATGTAATGCAAGTGAGAAGCTGAGAGGAGATAAGTAGAAAAGCACATGCACGTGACCACCCCCCCCCCCCCACACACCACACAAAAGTAAAAACCTTTTCCTATGTGGGACAGTCCGACCGTGTCTCCTTGTTTTTGACTCCAGCATATAGGCCACTTATCAATGCAGTCAGATCAGCTGCTGGAGAAATACTAGTGTGGCCTGAGGGGGCTTCTGAGCAGCTGCAGGACTGCTTCAATTACACTGACTGGATTATATTTGTGGATAACAGTATTGACATCATGGCAGTACGGTGGATGAGTGGTTAGCACTGTTGCCCTCACAGCAAGTAGGTCATGGGATCTATACCCACCTGTGGCCTTTCTGCATGGAGTTTGCATGTTCTCCCCATGTTTGCGTAGGTTCCCTCTTCCTCCCATATCCAATGACATGCAAGTTAGGTGGAGTGGAAACTTTAAATTGTCCGTAAGTGTGCGTGCGGATGTGAATGTGTTTGTTTGGCTATATAGGGCCCTATGACATATTGGCGTCCTGTCCAGAGTGTACCCAACCTCATACCCTATGACTGCTGGGACCCTTAATTGGAGTATTTGGTTGAAGATGAGTGAGTGAGTGAGTATTGACAACTCTTCTCTAAAATACTGCATGGACAATGTCACCACCACAAAGCAGACCTGCACATTTCCTAACAACAAGCCATGGGTGACCAACGATGTACAACTCCTGTTGAAGGTCTGCAATATTGCTTGCTTAACACCTTAATCATGAACTGCCTGTAGAGACTGGTTCTGCAACACATCAAGGCCACTGTGCCACCTGCCCAGTTCTCCCCCATTAGTACCCATGTAAAACCAACAGGTCAGTGTACTGTACTGTACCACCTGGAACAACAGGGAGTATAGGCATGTGCTGTTTGTGAACTACAGCTCTGTATTTTACACCTTCATATACAGCAGAGCACAGCAGGGGTCTTCAACTGGTTCAAAATGCTGCTGCCAGAATTTTGACACGAAGCAGAAGGTTTGACCACATTACACCCTCATTGGCTTCCTGTGTCTTTGAGATCAGATTTTAAGGTGTTGTTACTGGTCTATAAAATTGTTCACGAACTGCCCCCAACACCGGCCGACTTGGTTGAGCCCTACGTACTGGCTCGCGCCTTGCGTTCGCAGGTGCAGGACTGTTGTGTGTCCCTAGGGTGAATAAAAAGTTGGCAGGTCACAGAGCCTTTTCCAATCATGCATCATCTCTGTGGAATGATCTGCCCATGCAGATACGACAGTCAGACTCTGTGGAGATTTTCAAATCTAAATTGAAGACACAACTTTTTTCCTTGTTTTATCACAAGTATTTTATGTTATTGTGTGTCTTCTTTTTTAAATCTTCAATTCACTTTGTTTTGCTTTTTTAAGTTGTGTTGTGTGAAGCACCTTGAGGTGACCCTGTCGTGAATAGGCGCTATATAAATTAATAAAATTTGAATTTGAGCGGACTATTCTCCAAGATGTCTGACCTGGGCATTCAGCATTACATCTGCCGATAAAGGAAATAAACAGCCACAGTCTTTACAAACCAGCCACAGTCAGTCAGGATGGGTCCACATCACTCCTCTAATCTGACATTCAGAATATATACTTCACCAGACTGCATGCTGAGCCCATTCCTATATCCTCTGTATACTCATGACTATGTACCATTTCATCACACCAACACCACAGATAAATTCACATGACATGACAGAGGTAATGTTGAAACTCAAGAGAGTAGAGAGGGTGGAGAGCTTCAAATTCCTGGGCACACATATTTCTGAACACAATGAAATCAACATACTGTCCTTGTCCAAGAAGTTCTCCAAGAAAGTTCTTGGAGGGCCAGTGATGTAAAAGCAGAGATGTGTTCACACCAGCTTGGTGAGGTTGTTGGACTTCATTATTGAAAATGCCCAGGTAATGACAGATCCAGATATTTGTGCCATGGCAGCACCCACTACACTCAAATATCTCCAGTATTTTTTTTTTATGTTTGTCAACTTTGATAGTCACCTTAACATGGATTGCAGTTCCTTAACAGGGATTGCAGTTAGCGAGCAGTTCCCTGCACTTAGCTCATGAACTTTTCTAATGAATATTCACTGAGCTCAATAACTGCCTCAACGCAGCCCCAGTTCTTGTAAAGTCAGACCTTTCTCATCCATTTATTATGGATGGAAGTGCCCCATGGGGGTAGGGGCGGCTCATTCTCAGTGTTCTCTCCCTTTGCGTTTTTCTTGTTTCTGACGTTCACAGAGCACAACTACTGTATATGATGTTGGGTACTGAGAGTTGCTGTCAGTTTAAACTCACCCTGGAGGAGCAGAGACACTGGTTGGAATAACACAAGTACCTTTGTATCACATATACTTTCCACAAGAATGGGGAATACATCCAAATGTCTGAATCCCAAAACCTTTTCAGGTCTGCTTTTTGGCAGATACAATTTCACCCTATTACCCAAGCGCAAGAATTTTACACCCAATGCCTTCCCTTGGCAGTATGCCTCAGAGGAACACCCTTCTGAAGTGAAGACAAATCCTACCATCCTCCTGTGTTGTGGCTACAGTAAAGTGGGACATGGAGTGGCTGGTGAAGAGGGCCTAGTAGACTCAGATGGATCCAGAAAATGGTCCTACCAGTTTACTTTTTGTTTTTGATTCATTTATTGCCAGATCACTTCCTGCTTCACTTCCTGTCTGAGTGTAGGTTACATTCTTAGATAATATCTGTGCTAATTCTTTATTTTATGTTAGCTATCGAGTATTTGTGTTATTTGTTTGGAAGTTCTGAGAAATATAAGTTAAGTTTCACCTCAATCATATGTCCAAGTTTCAGACACAGGGAGATCTCCCCCTGTTGGTGAGAGCCAGTAATATTAGAAATGTGAGACTAAACCACACCCACTGTTAACACCCAGATTGTATAAAAGTGTTGTACAAGTTACTTTGTGTCCCTCACAAGATGGACACTGTCTGTGAGGGACACAGGCCTGGTTTCTAACGTGACCTTTAATAAACTAAAATGAGGAATACAGTGGTTTGGTTCTTGGTAAGGGGTCAGTAAATTACATGAAAAGAACTGGGTAAAAATAACATTTCTCTCACATCAAAATGAATGTGGTTTATGGTGGAGGACACCACCCACAACTCTGCTAGCAATTACTGTACCTGTGGGAAGTGATTTGCTTTGTTACTTTCCATTTCCATTTACCCTTAGAATCCATGTTGGAGATCAGTGACTGCAAAATTGATCATGCATCACTTCTTTCACCTCCACCAAAATGCATCAGATATAGTCTCAGGCCACAGGCCACAGTTGATCTTACAATTATAAAAAAGCCTTCTGTCATGCGATCAGGGCTGCATTTACACTCCCAGACTGACAAATGGAGTTTGTGAACAAACACTTCTAATTGGCTCTTTGTCATATCGGGACTGACAATCCATCCTCCTGGCATTGACAACTTCTTTAGACAGAGTATGCCCACTATTCACAGACCTATCTTGGTATCAACATGACATTCAAGTGTACTCTGGGTTACCTCAAGTATTCCTTCCCATTTTATTTTTGTCTGCTCTTCTGTCTTGCATTTCAATGTCTGTGCATGTTTTTATGTATCAGTGCCATCAGCATAACATTCTGCGATTGCTGCTTGTCAATGTCTATACACCTGTTACTCCTCAACTCCTGAGTTTGCAGTATATGAACCAGGGGCTTATCACTAGAACATTGCTTGTTGCAGCTTCATATTCAAATGCGCCGAAACTTTAAATTCTATTCTCCAGGTTTGTTTCTCATGAGTAATGTTATATACTTATTGCCAGACTGCCAACCCACTGGTTGCCATGCCTCACCTCATCAGTTCTATCGTCTTCAGCTTCCCTCAATCCTCAGCTGTGACTGTTAGGCTCCCCAAGCACACACCTCTTTCTGACAGTCAACAGCTAAACTATACAGTGGTTTGCAACATCCCATAATGCCCTGTGCATTATTTACTGTGTGGTAGATGTTTTTTGTTTGTTTACTTTTTTAAAAAGCAGAAATAGTGGAGGATAATAAAGAGAATATTAGAAATAATCCAAAGAAATAAACTAAAAGGGCTCAGGGGGAGGTTCTTTGTCTCATTGCAGCATTTCATGAATGAAATGTTTGGTGCAAAGAGATAAGGAAGCATTCCAAGGATTTCCCAGCAGTGAGCACCAAAACAAAGCAGTCTGCAGGAATGAGGTACATGGGACACCTTGGATCCCCAAAAAGGCAATTTAGGATCCATAGTGAACAATTTAATGGTATTTTACAGGATTAATTTTATATTTCTTGTATTTTTCAAAATTGCTCCTGTTTCAGAGTCAGTGGCAAATTGACACTGATATTATGCCTATTTCCACCTGAGATCATTACTCCATTCATTCATTCACATCATTTTCTATTACCTGCTTACTCCAGTCAAGGGCCATGGGGGGTTTGAGCCTGTCCCAGTAGTCACAGGGTGAGAGGAGGTGTACAGCCTGGGCAGCACACCACATACAGTGAGGAAAATAAGTATTTGACACCCTGCGATTTTGCAAGTTCTCCCACTTAGAAATCATGGAGGGGTCTGAAATTTTTATCTTAGGTGCACGTCCACTGTGAGAGACATAATCTAAAAAAACATCCGGAAATCACAATGTATGATTTTTTTTAAATAATTTATTTGTATGTTACTGCTGCAAATAAGTATTTGAACACCGACCAACCAGCAAGAATTCTGGCTCACACAGACCTGTTCATTTTCTTTAAGAAGCCCTCTTATTCTGCATTCTTTACCTGTATTAATTGCACCTGTTGAACTTGTTACCTGTATAAAAGACACCTGTTCACACACTCAGTCAATCACACTCCAACCTGTCCACCATAGCCAAGACCAAAGAGCTGTCTAAGGACACCAGGGACAAAACTGTAGACCTGCACAAGGCTGGGATGGACTACAGGACAACAGGCAAGTAGCTTGGTAGAAGACAACAACTGTTATGATTATTTATTAGAAAGTGGAAGAAACAAAGATGACTGTCAATCTCCCTCGGTCTGGGATTCCATGCAAGATCTCACTTTGTGGGGTAAGGATGATTCTGAGAAAGCTCAAAACTACACAGGAGGACCGGGTCAATGACCTGAAGAGAGCTGGGACCACAGTCACAAAGATTACATTAGTAACACATAATGCTGTCATGGTTTAAAATCCTGCAGGGCAGCAAGGTCCCCCTGCTGAAGCCAACACATGTCCAGGCCTGTTTGAAGTTCACCAGTGACCATCTGGATGATCCAGAGGAGGCATGGGAGAAGGTCATGTGGTCAGATGAGACCAGAATAGAGCTTTTTGGAATCAACTCCACTTACCATGTTTAGAGGATGAGAACAACCCCAAGAAAACCATCCCAACCATGAAGCATGGGGGTGGAAACATCATACTCTGGGGGTGCTCTTCTGCAAAGGGGACAGGACGACTGCAGCGTATTGAAGGGAGGATGGATGGGGTCATGTATTGCAAGATTTTGGAAAAAAACCTCCTTCCCTCAGTAAGAGCATTGAAGATGGTCACGGCTGGGTCTTCCAGCATGACAATGACCCCAAATACACAGCCAAGTCAACTAAGGAGGGGCTCCGTAAGAAGAATTTCAAGGTCCTGGAGTGGCCTGGCCAGTCTCCAGACCTGAACTCAATAGAAAATCTTTGGAGGGAGCTGAAACTCCAAACCTGAACGATCTAGAGAAGATCTGTATGGAGGAGTGAACCAAAATCCCTGCTGCAGTGTGTGCAAACCTGGTAAAAAACTACAGGAAACGTATGACCTCTGTAAATGTAAACAAAGGCTATTGTACCAAATCAATCAATCAATCAACTTTTTTCTTGTATAGCGCCAAATCACAACAAACAGTTGCCCCAAGGCGCTCCACATTGCAAGGCAAGGCCATACAATAATTATGAAACACAGTCTACGTCTAAAGCAACATAACCAAGGGATGGTCCAGGGTCACCCGATCCAGCCCTAACTATAGCCTTAGCGAAAAGGAAAGTTTTAAGCCTAATCTTAAAAGTAGAGAGGGTATCTGTCTCCCTGATCTGAATTGGGAGCTGGTTCCACAGGAGAGGAGCCTGAAAGCTGAAGGCTCTGCCTCCCATTCTACTCTTACAAACCCTAGGAACTACAAGTAAGCCCGCAGTCTGAGAGCGAAGCGCTCTAATGGGGTAATATGGTACT
Organism: Thalassophryne amazonica; assembly: GCF_902500255.1. Taxonomy (NCBI): domain Eukaryota; kingdom Metazoa; phylum Chordata; class Actinopteri; order Batrachoidiformes; family Batrachoididae; genus Thalassophryne; species Thalassophryne amazonica. The sequence goes on from NC_047104.1 coordinate 122,809,867, forward strand.
ACAAGGTCCCTAAGATAAGATGGGACCTGATTATTCAAAACCTTATAAGTAAGAAGAAGAATTTTAAATTCTATTCTAGCATTAACAGGAAGCCAATGAAGGGAGGCCAACACGGGTGAGATATGCTCTCTCCTGCTAGTCCCCGTCAGTACTCTAGCTGCAGCATTCTGAACCAACTGAAGGCTTTTTAGGGAACTTTTAGGACAACCTGATAATAATGAATTACAATAGTCCAGCCTAGAGGAAACAAATGCATGAATTAGTTTTTCAGCATCACTCTGAGACAAGACCTTTCTGATTTTAGAGATATTGCGTAAATGCAAAAAGGCAGTCCTACATATTTGTTTAATATGCGCTTTGAATGACATATCCTGATCAAAAATAACTCCAAGATTTCTCACAGTATTACTAGAGATCAGGGAAATGCCATCCAGAGTAACGATCTGGTTAGACACCATGCTTCTAAGATTTGTGGGGCCAAGTACAATAACTTCAGTTTTATCTGAGTTTAAAAGCAGGAAATTAGAGGTCATCCATGTCTTTATGTCTGTAAGACAATCCTGCAGTTTAGCTAATTGGTGCGTATCCTCTGGCTTCATGGATAGATAAAGCTGGGTATCATCTGCGTAACAATGAAAATTTAAGCAATACCGTCTAATAATACTGCCCAAGGGAAGCATGTATAAAGTGAATAAAATTGGTCCTAGCACAGAACCTTGTGGAACTCCATAATTAACTTTAGTCTGTGAAGAAGATTCCCCATTTACATGAACAAACTGTAATCTATTAGACAAATATGATTCAAACCACCGCAGCGCAATGCCTTTAATACCTATGACATGCTCTAATCTCTGTAATAAAATTTTATGGTCAACAGTATCAAAAGCAGCACTGAGGTCCAACAGAACAAGCACAGAGATAAGTCCACTGTCCGAAGCCATAAGAAGATCATTTGTAACCTTCACTAATGCTGTTTCTGTACTATGATGAATTCTAAAACCTGACTGAAACTCTTCAAATAGACCATTCCTCTGCAGGTGATCAGTTAGCTGTTTTACAACTACCCTCTCAAGAATCTTTGAGAGAAAAGGAAGGTTGGAGATTGGCCTATAATTAGCTAAGATAGCTGGGTCAAGTGATGGCTTTTTAAGTAATGGTTTAATTACTGCCACCTTAAAGGCCTGTGGTACATAACCAACTAACAAAGATAGATTGATCATATTAAGATTGAAGCATTAAATAATGGTAGGACTTCCTTGAGCAGCCTGGCAGGAATGGGGTCTAATAAGCATGTTGATGGTTTGGATGAAGTAACTAATGAAAATAACTCAGACAGAACAATCGGAGAGAAAGAGTCTAACCAAATACCGGCATCACTGAAAGCAGCCAAAGATAACGATACATCTTTGGGATGGTTATGAGTAATTTTTTCTCTAATAGTCAAAATTTTGTTAGCAAAGAAAGTCATGAAGTCATTACTAGTTAAAGTTAATGGAATACTCAGCTCAATAGAGCTCTGACTCTTTGTCAGCCTGGCTACAGTGCTGAAAAGAAACCTGGGGTTGTTCTTATTTTCTTCAATTAGTGATGAGTAGAAAGATGTCCTAGCTTCACGAAGGGCTTTCTTATAGAGCAACAAACTCTTTTTCCTAGGCTAAGTGAAGATCTTCTAAATTAGTGAGACGCCATTTCCTCTCCAACTTACGGGTTATCAGCTTTAAGCTACGAGTTTGTGAGTTATACCACGGAGTCAGACACTTCTGATTTAAAGCTCTCTTTTTCAGAGGAGCTACAGCATCCAAAGTTGTCTTCAATGAGGATGTAAAACTATTGACAAGATACTCTAACTCCCTTACAGAGTTTAGGTAGCTACTCTGCTCTGTGTGGGTATATGACATTAGAGAACATAAAGAAGGAATCATATCCTTAAACCTAGTTACAGCGCTTTCTGAAAGACTTCTAGTGTAATGAAACTTATTCCCCACTGCAGGGTAGTCCATCAGGGTAAATGTAAATGTTATTAAAAAATGATCAGACAAAAGGGAGTTTTCAGGGAATACTGTTAAGTCTTCTATTTCCATACCATAAGTCAGAACAAGATCTAAGATATGATTAAAGTGGTGGGTGGACTCATTTACTTTTTGAGCAAAGCCGATAGAGTCTAATCATAGATTAAATGCAGTGTTGAGGCTGTCATTCTCAGCATCTGTGTGGATGTTAAAATCGCCCACTATAATTATCTTATCTGAGCTAAGCACTAAGTCAGACAAAAGGTCTGAAAATTCACAGAGAAACTCACAGTAACGACCAGGTGGACGATAGATAATAACAAATAAAACTGTTTTTTGGGACTTCCAATTTGGATGGACAAGACTAAGAGACAAGCTTTCAAATGAATTAAAGCTCTGTCTAGGTTTTTGATTAATTAATAAGCTGGAATGGAAGATTGCTGCTAATCCTCCGCCCCGGCCCGTGCTACGAGCATTCTGACAGTTAGTGTGACTCGGGGGTGTTGACTCATTTAAACTAACATATTCATCCTGCTGTAACCAAGTTTCTGTTAGGCAGAATAAATCAATACGTTGATCAATTTTTATATCATTTACCAACAGGGACTTAGAAGAAAGAGACCTAATGTTTAATAGACCACATTTAACTGTTTTAGTCTGTGGTGCAATTGAAGGTGCTATATTATTTTTTCTTTTTGAATTTTTATGCTTAAATAGATTTTTGCTAGTTATTGGTGGTCTGGGAGCAGGCACCGTCTCTACGGGGATGGGGTAATAGGGGGATGGCAGGGGGAGAGAAGCTGCAGAGAGGTGTATAAGACCACAGCTCTGCCTCCTGGTCCCAACGCTAGACAGTCACAGTTTGGAGGATCCCAAAAAATTGGCCAGATTTCTAGAAATGAGAGCTGCTCCCTCTAAAGTGGGATGGATGCCGTCTCTCCTAACAAGACCAGGTTTTCCCCAGAAGCTTTGCCAATTATCAATGAAGCCCACCTCATTTTTTGGACACCACCCAGACAGCCAGCAATTCAAGGAGAACATGCGGCTAAACATGTCACTCCCGGTCTGATTGGGGAGGGGCCCAGAGAAAACAACAGAGTCCGACATTGTTTTTGCAAAGTTACACACCGATTCAATGTTAATTTTAGTGACCTCCGATTGGCGTAACCGAGTGTCATTACTGCCGACGTGAATTACAATCTTAACAAATTTACGCTTAGCCTTAGCCAGCAATTTCAAATGTCCTTCGATGTCGCCTGCTCTGGCCCCCGGAAGACAATTGACAATGGTTGCTGGTGTCGCTAACTTCACATTTCTCAAAACAGAGTCGCCAATAACCAGAGTTTGATCCTCGGCGAGTGTATCGTCGAGTGGGGAAAAACGGTTAGAGATGTGAACGGGTTGACGGTGTACACGGGGCTTCTGTTTAGGGCTACGCTTCCTCCTCACAGTCACCCAGTCAGCCTGCCTTCCCGACTGCACGGGGTCTGCCAGGGGGGAACTAACGGCGGCTAAGCTACCTTGGTCCGCACCGACTACAGGGGCCTGGCTAGCTGTAGAATTTTCCACGGTGCGGAGCCGAGCCTCCAATTCGCCCAGCCTGGCCTCCAAAGCTACGAATAAGCTGCACTTATTACAAGTACCGTTACTGCTAAAAGAGGCCGAGGAATAACTAAACATTTCACACCCAGAGCAGAAAAGTACGGGAGAGACAGGAGAAGCCGCCATGCTAAAACGGCTAAGAGCTAGTAGCTACGCTAAGCTAGCGGATTCCCAAACAGGGAATCGACACTAGACAGGCTGTGGAGCAGCACAGGTAACGCACGACAACAGTGCTAAAATAAAATAAAAATCCACTAGACAGGCTGTGGAGCAGCACAGGTAACGCACAACAACAGTGCTAAAAAATAAAATAAAATAAAAATAAAAATCCACAGGACAGGCTGTGGAGCAGCACAGGCAACGCACGACAACAGTGCTAAAAAATAAAATAAAAATAAAAATCCACTGGACAGGCTGTGGAGCAGCACAGGCAACGCACGACAACAGTGCTAAAACAAAATAAAAATCCACTGGACAGGCTGTGGAGCAGCACAGGTAACGCACGACAACAGTGCTAAATCAAAATCCACTGGACAGGCTGTGGAGCAGCACAGGTAACGCACGACAACAGTGCTAAAACAAAATAAAAATCCACTAGACAGGCTGTGGAGCAGCACAGGTAACGCACAACAGTGCTAAAAAATAAAATAAAATAAAAATAAAAATCCACTGGACAGGCTGTGGAGCAGCACAGGCAACGCACGACAACAGTGCTAAAACAAAATAAAAATCCACTAGACAGGCTGTGGAGCAGCACAGGTAACGCACGACAACAGCGCTAAATAAAAATCCACTGGACAGGCTGTGGAGCAGCACAGGTAACGCACGACAACAGCGCCAAAAAAAAAAAAAATAAAAATAAAAATCCACTGGACAGGCTGTGGAGCAGCACAGGTAACGCACGACAACAGTGGTAAAAAATAAAATAAAAATCCACTGGACAGGCTGTGGAGCAGCACAGGTAACGCACGACAACAGTGCTAAAAAAAAATAAATAAAAAAAATAATAATAATAAAATAAAAATCCACTGGACAGGCTGCGGAGCAGCACAGGTAACACACGACAACAGTGGTAAAAAATAAAATAAAAATCCACTAGACAGGCTGTGGAGCAGCACAGGTAACACACGACAACAGTGCTAAAAAAAAATAAAATCAAAATCAAAATCCACTGGACAGGCTGTGGAGCAGCACAGGTAACGCACGACAACAGTGCCAAAAAATAAAATAAAAATCCACTGGACAGGCTGTGGAGCAGCACAGGTAACGCACGACAACAGTGCCAAAAAACAAAACAAAAATCCACTGAACAGGCTGTGGAGCAGCGCAGGTAACACACGACAACAGTGCCAAAAAATAAAATAAAAATCCACTGGACAGGCTGTGGAGCAGCACAGGTAACACACGACAACAGTGGTAAAAAATAAAATAAAAATCCACTAGACAGGCTGTGGAGCAGCACAGGTAACACACGACAACAGTGCTAAAAAAAAATAAAATAAAAATAAAAATCCACTGACAGGCTGTGGAGCAGCACAGGTAACGCACGACAACAGTGCCAAAAAATAAAATAAAAATCCACTGGACAGGCTGTGGAGCAGCACAGGTAACGCACGACAACAGTGCCAAAAAACAAAACAAAAATCCACTGAACAGGCTGTGGAGCAGCGCAGGTAACACACGACAACAGTGCCAAAAAATAAAATAAAAATCCACTGGACAGGCTGTGGAGCAGCACAGGTAACACACGACAAAATCCACTGGACAGGCTGTGGAACAGCACAGGTAACGCACGACAACAGTGCTAAAAAATAAAATAAAAATCCACTGAACAGGCTGTGGAGCAGCACAGGTAACGCACGACAACAGTGCTAAAAATAAAATAAAAATCCACTGGACAGGCTGTGGAGAAGCACAGGCAACGCACGACAACAGCGCTAAAATAAAATAAAAATCCACTGAACAGGCTGTGGAGCAGCACAGGTAACACACGACAACAGTGCTAAAAAATAAAATAAAATCCACTGAACAGGCTGTGGAGCAGCACAGGTAACACATGACAACAGTGCTAAAAAATAAAATAAAAATCCACTGAACAGGCTGTGGAGCAGCACAGGTAACACATGACAACAGTGCTAAAAAATAAAATAAAAATCCACTGAACAGGCTGTGGAGCAGCACAGGTAACACACGACAACAGTGCTAAAAAATAAAATAAAAATCCACTGAACAGGCTGTGGAGCAGAACAGGTAACACACGACAACAGTGCTAAAAAATAAAATAAAAATCCACTGGACAGGCTGTGGAGCAGCACAGGTAACGCACAACAGTGCTAAAAAATAAAATAAAATAAAAATAAAAATCCACTGGACAGGCTGTGGAGCAGCACAGGCAACGCACGACAACAGTGCTAAAACAAAGTAAAAATCCACTAGACAGGCTGTGGAGCAGCACAGGTAACGCACGACAACAGCGCTAAATAAAAATCCACTGGACAGGCTGTGGAGCAGCACAGGTAACGCACGACAACAGCGCCAAAAAAAAATAAATAAAAATCAAAATCCACTGGACAGGCTGTGGAGCAGCACAGGTAACGCACGACAACAGTGCTAAAAAAAATAAAAAAAATAAAAATAAAAATCCACTGGACAGGCTGTGGAGCAGCACAGGTAACGCACGACAACAGCGCCAAAAAAAATAAAAAATAAAAATCAAAATCCACTGGACAGGCTGTGGAGCAGCACAGGTAACGCACGACAACAGTGGTAAAAAATAAAATAAAAATCCACTGGACAGGCTGTGGAGCAGCACAGGTAACGCACGACAACAGTGCAAAAAAAAAAAAAAAAAATAATAAAATAAAAATCCACTGGACAGGCTGCGGAGCAGCACAGGTAACACACGACAACAGTGGTAAAAAATAAAATAAAAATCCACTAGACAGGCTGTGGAGCAGCACAGGTAACACACGACAACAGTGCTAAAAAAAATAAAATCAAAATCAAAATCCACTGGACAGGCTGTGGAGCAGCACAGGTAACGCACGACAACAGTGCCAAAAAATAAATAAAAATCCACTGGACAGGCTGTGGAGCAGCACAGGTAACGCACGACAACAGTGCCAAAAAACAAAACAAAAATCCACTGAACAGGCTGTGGAGCAGCGCAGGTAACACACGACAACAGTGCCAAAAAATAAAAAAATAAAAATCCACTGGACAGGCTGTGGAGCAGCACAGGTAACGCACGACAACAGTGCTAAAAAATAAAATAAAAATCCACTGGACAGGCTGTGGAGCAGCGCAGGTAACACACGACAACAGTGGTAAAAAATAAAATAAAAATCCACTGGACAGGCTGTGGAACAGCACAGGTAACGCACGACAACAGTGCTAAAAAATAAAATAAAAATCCACTGAACAGGCTGTGGAGCAGCACAGGTAACGCACGACAACAGTGCTAAAAATAAAATAAAAATCCACTGAACAGGCTGTGGAGCAGCACAGGTAACACATGACAACAGTGCTAAAAAATAAAATAAAAATCCACTGAACAGGCTGTGGAGCAGCACAGGTAACACACGACAACAGTGCAAAAAATAAAATAAAAATCCACTGAACAGGCTGTGGAGCAGCACAGGTAACACACGACAACAGTGCTAAAAAATAAAAATACACTGAACAGGCTGTGGAGCAGCACAGGTAACACACGACAACAGTGCTAAAAAATAAAATAAAAATCCACTGAACAGGCTGTGGAGCAGCACAGGTAACACATGACAACAGTGCTAAAAAATAAATAAAAATCCACTGAACAGGCTGTGGAGCAGCACAGGTAACACACGACAACAGTGCTAAAAATAAAATAAAAATCCACTGAACAGGCTGTGGAGCAGCACAGGTAACACACGACAACAGTGCTAAAAAATAAAAATCCACTGAACAGGCTGTGGAGCAGCACAGGTAACACACGACAACAGTGCTAAAAAATAAAAATCCACTGGACAGGCTGTGGAGCAGCACAGGTAACACACGACAACAGTGCTAAAAAATAAAATAAAAATCCACTGAACAGGCTGTGGAGCAGCACAGGTAACGCACGACAACAGTGCTAAAAAATAAAATAAAAATCCACTGGACAGGCTGTGGAGCAGCACAGGTAACGCACGACAACAGTGCTAAAAAATAAAATAAAAATCCACTGAACAGGCTGTGGAGCAGCACAGGTAACGCATGACAACAGTGCTAAAAAATAAAATAAAATCCACTGAACAGGCTGTGGAGCAGCACAGGTAACACACGACAACAGTGCTAAAAAATAAAATAAAAATCCACTGAACAGGCTGTGGAGCAGCACAGGTAACGCATGACAACAGTGCTAAAAAATAAAATAAAAATCCACTGAACAGGCTGTGGAGCAGCACAGGTAACACATGACAACAGTGCTAAAAAATAAAATAAAAATCCACTGAACAGGCTGTGGAGCAGCACAGGTAACACACGACAACAGTGCTAAAATAAAATAAAAATCCACTGAACAGGCTGTGGAGCAGCACAGGTAACACACGACAACAGTGCTAAAAAATAAAATAAAAATCCACTGAACAGGCTGTGGAGCAGCACAGGTAACACACGACAACAGTGCTAAAATAAAATAAAAATCCACTGAACAGGCTGTGGAGCAGCACAGGTAACACACGACAACAGTGCTAAAATAAAATAAAAATCCACTAAGCAAGCTGTGGAGCAGCACGACAACAGTGCTAAAAAATAAAACAAAAATAAAAACGAAAGCGTTAGCAAGCTAGTTAGCCTGCCAACGCTGATGAAGGCCAGCTGATAAAAGAGCTCCGTCGCGATGCTTCGACCGTTAGAGGTCTTCCTTAGGCGTTGGAGCACGGTGAAAAAGTAAAAAAAAGTAAAAAAGTAAAAAGTCTTGAAAAAGACTGTTAATTCAAAGAACTCAAACAGCTCAGTTCAAACAGCTAACAGATACAACAGAACACCGCTGTGCTCCGGAACAGGAAGTCAACTGATGAAACTCCATCCACACCAATGCAGTCCCATTGGTGTCCCAATGCAGGTCTAGTGGTTAAGGTGTTGGGCTTGAGTCCAGAAGATCATGGGTTCAAATCCCCACCTGACTGGAAAATCACTAAGGGCCCTTGGGCAAGGCCTTTAATCCCCTATTGCTCCCGGTGTGTAGTGAGCACCTTGTATGGCAGCACCCTGACATCGGGGTGAATGTGAGGCATAATTGTAAAGTGCTTTGAGCGTCTGATGCAGATGGAAAAGCGCTATATAAATGCAGTCCATTTACCATTTACAGGTGTTCAAATACTTATTTGCAGCAGTAACATACAAATAAATTATTAAAAAATCATACATTGTGATTTCCAGATTTTTTCTTTTTAGATTATGTCTCTCACAGTGGACAAGCACCTAAGATGAAAATTTCAGACCCCTCCATGATTTCTAAGTAAGAGAACTTGCAAAATCGCTGGGTGTTCAAATACTTATTTTCCTCACTGTCAAAGTCATTCAGACTCACTATAAGTAATGCTAGTATCTGATTGGGCTGCAATAGTCTGCGATTGGTATCCACGAGGAAATTTGCGCAGTTTGGCATGAGGTTCGTAGTCATTCACTGTCCCCTTGCCTTATTCATGGGGCGGTGCCCACGGGTTGGTTGATTTTTGAACAAACCAAAAAATTTACCACAATGAAGTCCCTTGCCACATCGTCCAGCGGGCACTTCATACCTCACCATGTCATCTTTGCCACTCAGAATGTGTGCCACATGTGAGACAACTTGTGAAGTGTTGAGACACACTTTTCATTTTATATGGTGGGGGAGGAACAACACTTCTGGAAGTGACTGAACACTCCAGCAGCCTCAAACCACTCCGCTCTGCAGCCAGCCGGCACTGAGTTGACATGCACACGCGCTGAGCTGGATGCACCAACTGCACAAACATTTATTTATTTACTTATTTATTTTTGTTTTTCTGAGGACAGAAAAGAAGAAGAGTGTGAGAGCTCCACCATCTTCCTCCGTGTTGGAGCAGTGGCATTCCTTCAGACTGGGTGGCTGGTTGTTAGCCCAAGGCCTCCTCTTCCTTGCTGAACATTCTCCACAATGTCAGCATGTCTCAGAGCTGCTGTTGCCTCCTCCACTGCTGTTGGTGGTCTCCATTTGCACCCAGTAACCAAGGTTGGTGCATTTTCCCCTCATCATTAGATCTTTGGATTCATTCACTGACATCTGCAGTCATGTTTTGGCACACATGAACTCCTTTGTGTGGCTGGTGAGAGGCAGATTGAGGACACTATCTCCATAGAGGCCTGCGGTGGTAAGGCAGCATGGAACTCCAAACCACTTCTTGATGTAGCCTATGACTCCTCTTTCCAGCTTCTCTATTGTTGAGATGGGGACCTCATAGACTGCAAGGGGCCATAACACCTGCGGTTGCAGACAAAACTGGAAGCACCAGGTCTTTAATTTCCCTGGTAGTTGGGTGTTGTCAGTAACTGTAGGCCATAATTGATGTCATTATGCTGTTGTTTCACCTGGTCTCTGTCTTCAGGCTTGCTCACAGCACCTTCCAAAGCTTTTGACAGGCTGTTCAGATACTGTGGAGATTGGACCATCACCAATGAAGAACTGCAATTCAGTAAGCACTCCATTCACTACTCAGATGCTTAGCTCGTTTGATCTTCATACGGGCCCAACTGATGTTCTCCTCCAGTTTTATGAGCAGTCTCCTGGTGCATGGGACGGTGGAAGTCAGGATGGTGATGTCATCCATGTAGGCTCTAAGGGGAGGGAGGTACCGACAAGAGCTGAATCTTTGCCCACCTACAACCCATTTTGAGGATCGAATTATGATCTCCATCACCATGGTGAATGCCAAGGGAGAGACAGTACATCCGTCTATCACGCCTACTTCCAGGCACTGCCATGAGGTGGTAAATTCCAGAGTAGAGAAGGAGAACTGCAGGTCTTGAAAATAGGCTTTACCAGGGTTGTGATGGTGTCCAGGATGTTAAAGAAATTGAAGGAAGTCCAGAGGAGCTCATGGGGCACAAAACCAAAGGTGTTAGCAAGATCCAGGAAGATCATAAGGAGGTTCCTTTTCCCCAGCTTTGCCATTTGGATCTGGTGCCAGATCATACTGGTATGTTCTCGGCACCCAGAGAACCCCGATATGCCTGGCTTCTGTATAGATGTGTCCATGTCCTTGAATCTGTGCAGATACTTGGCCATCCTCTGTGCACTGACCCCAAAGAAGACTTTACCCTACATTAAGCAAGGAGATTGGGCAGAACTGGCAGATGTTCATTGCATCCTGAAATCAAAGCAGATTAAACATGTTCAACAAAAATATATTTTTTGTCTCACTGTATGAAACAGAGCAACACTTATAAATAATTAATGAGGGAGCACTGTAACACTGCTAACCATAACACTGCTGATGAGATTGATTGATTTGAAACTTAAATGTATGATTTCATTTCTTTAGGTGCAAATTCACTCTCTTTTGTTGGTAGTCCTTCACATAACTCAACCACATGCGGTGTGCAGCCAGTACATTCTGAGTGCCGGTCCCAAGCTTGGATAAATGAGGAGGGTTGCGTCAGGAGTGTGTGCTGAGAAGGTGGAGGGAATATTTTGAAGAGCTGATGAATAAAGAAAATGAGCAAGAGAAAAGGCTGGATGATGTGGTGAGAGTAAATCAGGAAGTACAAGAGATTAGTAAGGAAGACGTGAGGGCTGCAATGAAGAGGATGAAGAGTGGAAAGGCAGTTGGTCCAGATGACATTCCAGTGGAGGCATGAAAATGTCTAGGAGAGATGGCAGTAGAGTTTCTAACCAGATTGTTTAATAAAATCTTGGAAAGTGAAAGAATGCCCGAGGAGTGGAGACGAAGTGTGCTGGTTCCTATTTTCAAGAACAAGGGTGATGTGCAGAGCGGCAGTAACTACAGAGGCATAAAGTTGATCAGCCACAGCATGAAGTTATGGGAAAGAGTAGTAGAAGCTAGGCTTAGAAAACGGGTGGAGATCTGTGAGCAGCAATATGGTTTCATGCCGAGAAAGAGCACTACAGATGCAATGTTTGCTCTGAGAATACTGTTGGAGAAGTACAGAGAAGGCCAGAAAGAGTTACATTGTGTGTTTGTGGACTTAGAAAAAGCTTATGATGGGGTGCCTATGATAGGGTGCCAAGAGAAGAGCTGTGGTATTGTATGAGGAAGTCTGGAGTGGCAGAGAAGTATGTTAGGGTAGTGCAGGACATGTACAAGAATAGTGTGACAGCGGTGAGATGCGCCGTCGGAATGACAGACTCATTCAAGGTGGAGGTGGGATTACACCAAGGATCAGCTCTGAGTCCTTTCTTGTTTGCAGTAGTGATGGACAGGTTGACAGATGAGATCAGACAGGAGTCCCCATGGAGTATGATGTTTGCAGATGACGTGATCTGTAGTGAGAGTAGAGAGTAAGTTGAGTCTAGTCTGGAGAGGTGGATACATGTTTTGGAGAGAAGGGGGATGGAAGTCAGTAGAAGCAAGACTGAGTATATGTGTGTGAATGGGAGCGAGCCCAGTGGAATAGTGTAGTTACAAGGAGTAGAAGTGGTGAAAGTAGATGAGTGATAATGTTTGGGGCCAACTGTTCAAAGTAATGGAGAGTGTGGTAGAAAGGTGAAGAAGAGACTGCAGGCAGGGTGGAGTGGGTGGAGAAAGGTGGCAGGAGTGATTTGTGACCAAAGAATATCAGCAAGAGTGAAGGGGAAAGTTTACAAGACAGTAGTGAGACCAGCTTTGTTGTACGGCTTAGAGACGGTGGCACTAACAAAAAGACAGGAGGCAGAACTGGAGGTGGCAGAGCTGAAGATGTTGAGATTCTCTTTGGGAGTCACAAGAATGGACAATATTAGGAATGAACATATCAGAGGGACAGCTCAGGTGGGAAGGTTTGGAAACAAAGTCAGAGAGGCGAGATTGACATGGTTTGGACATGTGCAGAGGAGGGACCCAGGGTCAGTGTTGCCACAGTTACTTTGAAAAAGTAATCCAATTACTGATTACTGATTACTCAATGAAAAAGTAACTTAGTTACTTTACTGATTACTCAATTGTAAACATAACTAAGATTACTAGTTACTTTTTTGGTTACTTTCTCCAGCTGCCGACAACAACCCTCTGCCACCTCAACATGACAATGATACTTGTTTTGCCAAAACTCACTTTATAGCCACCCTTTCTTGACTTCAATGAAAATAAATACTTGTTTTATAAAAAGTAAAATAAAGACATCTTTCTTGACATCATATTTAACTGTTGACAGCACTGTAACAGTAAAACTTGGAATGTCTAACCTACATTGTTTATAAATGTAACTATTAAATTCTTTAACATTTTTCTAACATTTAAATTCTCTCTAAACATTTTACTTGTCGAAATCATTATTATTAGAAGTAGTATTAGTAGTTGTAGCAAAAAAAGGCTTCAAAACTGGACCTTTAATCTAGGGGTGTTGTGGGGGGGGCACATCCTCGCCCCACACCCCCATTCCATCTGGATTTGCCCCTGCTTTGGCGTTTAAGCACAACGAATGGATAACAGTTATTTATGCAGAAAACATGAGCAGATTTACAGGTAAGAAAGTTTTATTGCATTTTCACATCATGTGGTCCTCAGAAAGAGAGTTTAGGTGCATTTGAGTGGAAAATAGTGTTAATTGTTGACGCGTCACGGAGGATCAGCTGTTTTTAACGAGCAGATACGAGTGGCTCAGCTCAGAATTCTAAATAAAGGAGAAAAAAGCATAAAAATGTCTTTGTAAAGCTCAGTGCAGGTGTGCTGTTGTCACCGCGCTTTAAGAGGTGAGGACGAGTCATAGCTGCTGCAGAAAACCGCGGATGAAAAGCTCACAGCTCACTTAAAGTGAAGTTGAACCCCGACCCCTGCCCATGGACCAAGTTTAATGCTGCTATCGACCCACAATGCAAAAATAATAGTAACGCACAGTGACTTGGAGAAGTAACTTTAATCTGATTACTGATTTGGAAAGATTAACGCGTTAGATTACTTGTTACTAAAAAAAGTGGTTAGATTAGAGTAACGCGTTACCGGGATCACTGCCCAGGGTATATAGGGAGAAGGATGCTGAGGATGGAGCCACCAGGCAGGAGGAGAAGAGGGAGGCCAAAGAGGAGGTTTATGGATGTGCTGAGGAAGGACATGCAGGTGGTTGGTGTGACAGAGGAAGATACAGAGGACAGGGTGAGATGGAAACGATTGATCTGCTGTCGCGACCCCTAAAGGGAACAGCTGAAAGACAAGGAAGAAGGTAGTCCTTCACATGTCCAATATCAATGACAGGTATTCCCTTTATGTGTTATGTCCACTGGGTAAACATTTTCACACTAGTAGGAGCAAAGTAAGCTAGTTCTGTTAACTCTTCAGTGCTGGCTGTAAACAGTGGACTGTTCAGTCAGAGTCCTTCTCAATGTGAATCACAGAGTGTCCTGTCCACAGGTAGAAATAGCCCAATCCTGTATAGGAAGCAGTTTCCAAACTTGAAATCTCACAAGATGAAGCTCTAAGAAAATCTAGCATTTTCCAGTTAAAAAAAAACAAAAAAAACTATTATTGTGTGCGCAGGGCATTATGGGATGTTGCGAAAAGTCCACCTGTCCACTCTCTGATCATCAGTTGGCACCTCAGCCTGTCTATTCTTCTGAGCCCTGTCATTGACTCTCTCAAACCTAGATGTCCATGACACAAACAAATGCTAAATTATTGTTGTGTCATAACTTCATTTTTGTTCAGCCTTTGTGACCCGTCTTCATGAAGTTAGATGCAAAAATGGTGGAACTGGCCCTATCCTGCAATGATATAGAATCCTTTAAAAAAATTACTGGATCCGGATCGTGTTCCGGATCATTACCATAATTTAATCACTTCTAAGTTAGGCCAACATACACCCCTGGTAAAAAATTTCATTGAAATCTGTTGACGATTTCTTTGAGTAATCCTGCTAACAAACCAACCAACAAACAAACGGACGCAACCGAAAACATAACCACCTTGGCGGAGGTTAAAAAAAAAAAAAAAGAGTGCAGAATCAATCATCAGAATCAAAGTCACATCTGCTGTATTGTAAAACAAGACCTATTGCACAATCAGTCATCATAATCAAAATCTTAGCGTTTCCTGTATTGTTAAAGAAATAAAGCATAGTGTTAGTTCTACCAGAAGACTCACCATCCAGCGTGTTTCACAATCAGCTAATTGTCTCCAGCCAAGCACATAATCCTAAACAGATGCTATCGTTAATTATCCCCACAAACCAATAGCATGTCGGCACATTGTTTAAAAACTTCAATGTCTCACTCACCTCTTGCTGCATTTTCAATCAGTTATGGTTGATTATTTCTAGGTGCATCTTAAGAATATATCCTGTGCCCCTTTATTCATGACTCCAGAAGGCAATCCAATGAGTCACCCTGGATTCAATCTTATCTCACTTCTGCATAGGTGCAGCTACCACAGCAGCTCAACAACACATCTCAACAGCCTCCATCATAATGCTGAGTCTGGGCTTCAAGCGCCTATTCATCCTACATTCAGTTTTGCCCAGCGCAAGCACAGAGGGCAACAGAACCTCTCTTTGCCCCATAGGTGTGTTGCACCAACAGTATACAAATCTGATGCCGGTGGTTATACTTTGGCTCAATGGCTATTATTATTATGATATGACTATTGCTCCTACACTGTTCTGCACACTACAACCTTGCATTCCATTTGCTCGCAGATAGCTGTACGTCAGTCTGACATTCGAGTGTAGGTTCCTGTTACTGTGCTGTCGTCCATCTCATACACACCTCCAGGAATTCCAGGACCCCGTCTAGAAAAAGAGGGCATCACGATAATGTTACATTCTCTTTCCCTTTTTGCTGTCCGCTTCCTTTCTTTCATCCCTCCTTTCATCTGTGCTCTGGTCTGAGAGACCGTCAGCTCCGGACACTGCCAGTGTTGCCAAAGCGTCTGTCCCTTTCTTTCATCCCTCCTTTCATCTGTGCTCTGGTCTGAGAGACCGTCAGCTCCGGACACTGCCAGTGTTGCCAAAGCGTCTGTCTCTTTCTCTCTATCCTCTCATTCAATGTGTCCTTTCATTCTTTGCTTGTGAGCATTCGGCCTCTGCCCCGGCTTGTTAAGGTCCGTACAGGTGAAGCTGTACACTGGTTACCAGCACATGCAAGTCCACATAACCTGGACATCGGCTTTCTGGCTAAGACAGCAGCACAGCAACCTGTCAAGCCTTTTTCATTCTGTAGAGACAGAGGGAGGACAGATCCAAACAGCAAATGCCAGCAAGTGACAGAAACCTTGCACGTACATGCCTCACCATCCATCAATCTGTCTCTTACATAGTGTGAGTCCACTGCCACTCTGGCTTAGAGCAGGCCATACAAGTGACACCATATGCTGGGTTTCCATCATGCTTGCAGTCCAGCCAGTCAAGGATGCCGTCTATTGGCTAAGAGAGCAGCGCAGCAAACATGCGCACAAGATTCTTTCTCATCAGTCTATACCTTGTTGTATTTCAATGTGACCTCACTTGCTAAGGACTATCAAACTATCCCTCTCCAGATGTTGCAAAAAATGATTGCCATTGGATCTGCTAGAATCAAATGACTACCATGGGATACCTTTGTTAAGAGACCTGCATTGGCTACCGGTGTCATTCTGCATATCCTTTAAGGTTACACTGTTGACCTACAAGTGCATTAACGGCTCGCACCAACGTATCTTCAAGATCTGATTGAGGTTCACAATCCACCGCAAAAACTATGCTCCAGCAGCCAACTCAACCTGAAGGTCCCCAGGTGCAGGACTCATGTTGGGACTGGTGCATTCACGTGGGCATGAGTCATATCAAACTACTTGAGTTGGAAAATTACATTACTTTCACATTATTTTAAGCAAGCATTCTGAGTTTCACTCACTCACTCATCTTCAACCGTTTTTTTCGGGTTTAGGACGCGGGGGCAACAGCTCCAGCAGGGGATCCCAGACTTCCCTTTCATTCTGAGTCCATTTTAGTAATTTTTTTTTTTTTTTTTTGCATTTTTATTTGGGTTTTATTTGCAGTCAAATTATTTTAACTCTGTCATGTTTTAATCTTTTTTTTTTAATTGATTGTAAGTGCCCTGAGATTTTGGCGCTAAATAAATAAACTGTTAGATGATCCCTCTCTGGATCTGCTACAAACTAACAATCCTGTTTGGATCTCTTGGACAAACAAACAATCCCATTCAGATCAGCAACAAACAAACAATCCTTCTCCTGATCCTCTCAGACAAACAAACTATTCCTCTCCGGATCTGCGACAAGCAACGCTGAACCTACTGCCTGATAGCAGTGATCTTGATCAACATCAAGTTTACTCAGGCTCACCTTAGTAATTTCCCTCTTCTTCTTTCAGCTGCTCAACCGGTATAAAAATGTATGATGTTGGGACACAACGTAATCCACAAAATGTGAATAATTGGAGCTAATTTGTACTGTATACATAAAGACCAACTGTTCACAAAATCACAGCATGTGAGGACAGCAAGGATGCATTTTGGCCACAGCCGTGAGTGATCATGAGCACAGTGGTCTGCTGTGGCTGTGGGTGGAGGAGTGCAAGAAGGCATGCAGCTCTGTGGTCGTACAGCCCCATGACCGCATAGCTCTGTGTGTGATGAGCAGGGTGGTGTGATAGTATGTGTATGATGTTAATGTAGCAAAAGCAAGTGATGAACATGCAGGCACAACATGCTGTCATGAGTATGTACTGTACCAATACATTTTACATAAGTATTTACACCCTTTGCTCAAAAATTTGTTGATTAACCATTGGCAGCAATTACCTCAAATTTCATGAATATGATGCTACAAGCTTGGTGCACCTATCTTTGGGCAGTTTTGCCGATTTCTCTTTGCATCATCTCTCAAGCTCCATCAGGTTGGATGGAGAGTGTCAGTGCACAGCCATTTCCAGATCTCTCCAAAGATGTTCAGTCAAATTCAGGTCTGGGCTCTGGCTCTTTCATACTTTGCTCTGTGTATATTCCACCGAGCGCAGACATGCACAAGGCCGAGCACGCACTCGCGGATCAGATTATGAGCGTGGAGAGAGACTTTCCGGATTCTCTTGTTATAATTCTCGGTGATTTTAACAAAGGGAATCTCAGTCAGGAATGACCAAAATACAAACAGTTTGTTAATTGCCCGACCAGAGAAGGGAGCACGTTAGACCATTGTTACAGGACAGTGAGTGGTGCCTACCACGCGGTGGCCCGTGCAGCTTTGGGACTCTCAGACCACGTAATGGTCCACTTGATCCTCACGTACAGACAGAGACTAAAACTCTGTAAACCTGTTGTGAGGACATCTAAAGTGTGGAGCAATGAAGCTGTAGAGGAGCTACGCGCGTGCTTGGGCACCACGGATTGGGATATGTTTGAGGCTTCAACAGACAGTCTAGATGACTACACGGATACTGTGATGTCATATATTCATTTCTGTGAAGACAGCATCATCCCACAGCGCACCAGGGTGAGATACAACAATGACAAGCCCTGGTTCACACCTAAACTCCAGCAGCTCCGTCAGCAGAAAGAGGTGGCTTTCAGAGAAGGAGACAGAGACAGCTATAGAGGTGCAAAGTACAGATTTAGCAAGGAGGTGGCAAAGGCTAAATCCATGCACAGTTCACATCTGCAGCAAAGGTTCTCTGCCAATGACTCGGCCTCTGTGTGGAGGGGGTTGAAAGAGATCACCAACTACAAGCCTAAAGCACCTCGTTCTATTGACGTTGGCCAACGACCTGAACGTCTTCTATTCACGCTCTGAAGACAAGGACTCACACCTCCCCACCCCCCACACAACTGGATATTCAAACACTCTGGACCTCCCCCCTCTCACCGCTGCCCTCCCCCCTCCACCCGTTGCCCTCTCGGTCCAAGAGGAGGACGTGAGAAGACACTTCAAAAGGCTGAATCCACGTAAGGCCCCGGGCCCAGACTGTGTCTCTCCTGCCACCCTGAGACACTGCGCTGATGAGCTGGCCCCAGTCTTCACGGGGATCTTCAACACCTCCCTGGAGTCATGCCATGTTCCAGTCTGTTTCAAGTCCTCCATCATAGTTCCAGTCCCCAAGAAACCACGCGTCACTGGACTTAATGACTACAGGCCTGTGGCTCTCACGTCTGTCTATTCACACAGTCTATTCAAACCACTCCCCTCGGGCAGCAGGCTATGGTCCATCCGGACCAGAACCTCCCGCCATAAGAACAGTTTCTTCCCCTCTGCCGTTAGACTCATGAACACCTCATAACTCAGTCACCTTAACCTTAACTCTGTCACTTTATCATTTTATCACGGGTCACTTTAGACAATGTACTTTGGTTTTTAATTGCACTCCTCCCACTGCACTGTTTTTCTGTTTTTCTGTTCTTCTGTTGCACGCAGCCTTTCATATTTCATATTTCGTATTTTGTCTTATATTTTATCTTATTTTGGCACATATTTTATATTTTATCTTAGCATTTTATATTGCTCTCTCCTTAATGTTGCACCATTATATCAAAGCAAATTCCTAGTCTGTGAATCCTGTTCATTGGCAATGGCAATAAACCTCTTCTAATTCTGATCTGATTCTGGCTGGGCCACTCAAGGACATTTGCAGAGTTGTCCTGAAGCCACTCCTTAAATATATTGGCTGTGTGTTTAGGGTCATTGTCCTGCTGAATTAATAACTTTTGCTGCAGTCTGTGGTGAAGAACGCTGTGGAGCAGGTTTTGATCCAGGATGTCTCTGTACATTGCAGCATTAATCTTTCCCCCAATCCTGACCAGTTCCTGCCACTGAATGATGTTGCCACCATGATGCTTCCCTGTAGGGATGGTGCCTGGTTTCCTCCAAACATGACGCTTGGCATTCACACCAAAGAGTTCAATCTTTCTCTCATCAAAACAGAGAATTGTGTTTCTCATGGTCTTAGAGTCCTTCAGGTGCCTTTTGGCAAACTCCAGGTGGGATGCCATGTGGCTTTTACTATGGAGTGGCTTCCGTCTGGCCCCTGTACCATACAGGCCTGATTAGTGGATTGTTGCAGAGATAGGTGCCCTTCTGGAAGGTTCTCTCTCCACAGAGAAAGGCTGTGGCTGTGACAGAGTGATCAGCCGGTTCTTGATCACCTCCATGAGTAAAACCCTTCTCCCCTGATCACTCAGTTTAGACTGGTGCCCAGCTTTAGGAAGAGTCCTGGTGGATCCAAACTTCTTCCATTGATGAACGACAGAAGCCACTGTGCTCACTGGGACCTTCAAAGCAGCAGCAATGTTTCTGTTCCCATCTCCAGATTTGTGCCTGAAGACAATCCTGTCTCAGAGGTTTACAGACAATTCCTTTGACTTCATGCTTGGTTTATGCTTTGACATGCACGCTCAACCTGGAGTATATCAGGACCGCCAAGTAGCTGAACCCCGTCACCAAGGTACCTGGTAATTAGTAGCAACCTGGTCATAACAGTGCTAACATATAAATTGAAAATACACTAAAATGTAATTTAATGGAAATACTGGAGCACCATCTTCTTTGATGGTATATGCGTACAGCTCATATTATCTTAGATATCTGTAATAAAATGCTCAGAAAAGACCGGCAGTTGTGTCAAGCCCACAGCAGCTAGCAGTCACCGAGCAGACTTTGTCATACTGCCGTCCCTCAAACTGACCACAGCACTAATGATTCTGAAGAGTGTGGCTTGAAATTGTTTAAGTTGACGAGTTACATATGACCCTTACAGTTGTCATGAAGAAGGAAACTAGCTATAGAGACCAAAACCACTTTTTGTAACAGGGTGTAAACATGATTATTTATGCTGTAAAGTTGTAGAAATTAATTCACTTTTGCAGCCAGCCTCCAGCAACTATACAACGGACTGCAAGATTTTCCCCTTCTGCATTTGTCTCATTTAAGAAGACCAGAGGTTGGGGCTTGGTGAGAACATGACAAGGTACTTTAATTTGCACTGTTTATTGCACTTTATACCATGTTATTACTATTTAATGAAACATAGCTTGTCTTTTTCCGTGTTTTAATTAGCATTATTTCACCTAAAATGATTTTCTTTTTAATAATAAGATTTAGTTCAAAGGTATCCGCAAAGAATTTTTCCAAAAACAGGTCTTGATAAGGGGGGCTGCCCTATACTCAGCTATGGCCTATATTTGGGCCAATATGAAACTTTCTTGTAAATCATTTACCCACATCCAGCACCACATCCACTCACAAGCTTTCCCTTCTTTATCAACAGGAAGCTGTTGCTGCTGCATAAGGGGTTGCCAAGGTCAGAGGCTTGTTGTCTAACAACACTCAGCACACTTGGATAAACAATAAAATCTTCTATGTTAGTTGGCTGGTAAAAAAAAAAAAAAAAATTCTATTTACTGGTGTTGGATGTGCTTTGCTTCCATCCTATACCTGTGAACTCTGACTATATCATGTGACAGAGAACAACACAGTATTATCACCCCCAGCGGCACAAAATCTCCTTCTGCAAGCACGCTGTAAAGAATAAGAATGGCAAAGCCTTAATGCAACACATTAATGAAGTTTATATTTCAAATTGTAGTCTATGTATGAAGGCAGCACTGTGGCTTAGTGGTTAGCACTGTTGCCTCACAACAAAAAGGTTATGGGATTGATTCTCACCTTTGGCCTTTCTGTGTGGAGTTTGCATGTTCTCCCTGTGATTGTGTGGGTTCCCTCTGGGTGCTCCGGCTTCGTCCAGCGTCCAAAGACAGGGGTGCCAAAAAGGGGAGAATAAGGAGAATTTCAATTTTCAATTTCAATTTATTTTCCTTTATATAGCGCCAAATCACAACAGAGTTGCCTCAAAGTGCTTCACACAGGTAAGGTCTAACCTTACTAACCCCCAGAGCAACAGTGGTAAGGAAAAACTCCCTCTGAGGAAGAAACCTCAAGCAGACCAGACTCAAAGGGGTGACCCTCTGCTTGGGCCATGCTACAAATATAAATTACAGGACAATTCATAGAACAATTCACGGATGAATATACAAGAAATGCTATTGGCGCACAGGACAGGAGGATCGCCAACACGAATACAACTCCCATCTCAGAGAGAAAAAACAGAATCAGGCATCAGAAAGACAAAAAATACTGTATAATTTGCCAGCATTAAACAACAAGAAAAACAGAAAAACTCCTAGAAGGATTCTAGGAGCCCATGATTGACAGGGGCCCAGGGAGTCCCCTAATGCAATTAGAATACTGACAAAATAATATGGAGGGTGGCCCATGGGGCCCAAAATCTCTGGCAACGCCCATGTCCAAAGACATCCACGTTAGTACTGGACACTTTAAATTGTCTGTACATGTGCATGTGGGTGTGAATGTGTTTGTTTGTCTATATGTTTGCCGTGTGACAGACTGGCATCCTGTCCAGTGTGTATCCCGCCTCATGCCCTATATTTGCTGGGATAGGCTCCAGCCCCCCGTGACTTAACTGGAGTAAGCAGTTACATAAAATGGATGGATGGATGAAGAGCGCCATCATTATCATTCTATTTATTTATTTAAATATCATTTCAGCTGTTTCAGATATTCAAACTAAATTTAACATAAAACAAATGTAATCGGAGAAAAGAGAAAATCCAAATTTTATATGACCGTTTTTAATTGTAACAAGCACCATACATGTCAGTGCACATAGAGATCTTGTATTGAATGTAGCTTCTAAATATAAAATTAATTAAGTGATATCAATCAATCAATGATCAATTTATTGTAATTAAAATTTTGCAATACATGAAATATGTTACTGTGGTCTGAGTGAGTGTAATAAAAGTATAATAAAATAGTTACTGTTTTATATGAGGCATAATCCTGAACCATCCAGCAGGTGCCACGAGTTCACCAGGCGTCAGCAAAGCACATGAAGTCTTTCATATCATATGAACTCTGCAACAATGTTTCAAGCATGTGAGTTTCAAAGGATTTGAAAAATTTCCAAGAAGTGTTTTCACTAGCATCACTAATTTGTAGTATATATATATATATATATATATATATATATATATATATATATATATATATTTGCTCGTGTTGTGATGTATTTATTTTTTATTATATGGCTACGACACTACGTGCACTCCGATTAGCTGATTTCCATTCTAACATTTTCCCACCTCAGACCGTTACCATGACAATCAGTCTGACAATTTTCACAGTGCAAAATAAAACAAAACCAAAAGCGAGCAAAGACAAAGGAAGAATTAACAGCAAATGAGCTCAAAATGGACGTGCAAAGTGATGACCAACAAGATGAAAACACAGCTCCAAACAGTCAAGAACAGACTGAAAACTCTGTTACAAACCAGAAAGCTAAAAACACGATTAGAAAAACCAAGTGGGACGTGACCATCCATAAATATGTAAACAGCATTGGAAAAAACACAGATTGAAAGCTTACCAGCTAACGACTGGACCATCTGCTGGCAAGTTCTTCAAGGAGGTGAAGAAAGTGAACGTGTCTGACTACAAGCCAACCACCGTCAACAGCTTTCATATTTGGGCGATACCGTAAGTGTGCATGTTTTTATATATATATATATATATATATATATATATATATATATATATATATATATATATCAATCAATCAATCAATCAACTTTTTTCTTGTATAGCGCCAAATCACAACAAACAGTTGCCCCAAGGCGCTCCACATTGCAAGGCAAGGCCATACAATAATTATGAAACACAGTCTACGTCTAAAGCAACATAACCAAGGGATGGTCCAGGGTCACCCGATCCAGCCCTAACTATAAGCCTTAGCGAAAAGGAAAGTTTTAAGCCTAATCTTAAAAGTAGAGAGGGTATCTGTCTCCCTGATCTGAATTGGGAGCTGGTTCCACAGGAGAGGAGCCTGAAAGCTGAAGGCTCTGCCTCCCATTCTACTCTTACAAACCCTAGGAACTACAAGTAAGCCCGCAGTCTGAGAGCGAAGCGCTCTAATGGGGTAATATGGTACCACGAGGTCCCTAAGATAAGATGGGACCTGATTACTCAAAACCTTATAAGTAAGAAGAAGAATTTTAAATTCTATTCTAGCATTAACAGGAAGCCAATGAAGGGAGGCCAACACGGGTGAGATATGCTCTCTCCTGCTAGTCCCCGTCAGTACTCTAGCTGCAGCATTCTGAACCAACTGAAGGCTTTTTAGGGAACTTTTAGGACAACCTGATAATAATGAATTACAATAGTCCAGCCTAGAGGAAACAAATGCATGAATTAGTTTTTCAGCATCACTCTGAGACAAGACCTTTCTGATTTTAGAGATATTGCGTAAATGCAAAAAGGCAGTCCTACATATTTGTTTAATATGCGCTTTGAATGACATATCCTGATCAAAAATAACTCCAAGATTTCTCACAGTATTACTAGAGATCAGGGAAATGCCATCCAGAGTAACGATCTGGTTAGACACCATGCTTCTAAGATTTGTGGGGCAATAACTTCAGTTTTATCTGAGTTTAAAAGCAGGAAATTAGAGGTCATCCATGTCTTTATGTCTGTAAGACAATCCTGCAGTTTAGCTAATTGGTGCGTATCCTCTGGCTTCATGGATAGATAAAGCTGGGTATCATCTGCGTAACAATGAAAATTTAAGCAATACCGTCTAATAATACTGCCCAAGGGAAGCATGTATAAAGTGAATAAATTGGTCCTAGCACAGAACCTTGTGGAACTCCATAATTAACTTTAGTCTGTGAAGAAGATTCCCCATTTACATGAACAAACTGTAATCTATTAGACAAATATGATTCAAACCACCGCAGCGCAATGCCTTTAATACCTATGACATGCTCTAATCTCTGTAATAAAATTTATGGTCAACAGTATCAAAAGCAGCACTGAGGTCCAACAGAACAAGCACAGAGATAAGTCCACTGTCCGAAGCCATAAGAAGATCATTTGTAACCTTCACTAATGCTGTTTCTGTACTATGATGAATTCTAAAACCTGACTGAAACTCTTCAAATAGACCATTCCTCTGCAGGTGATCAGTTAGCTGTTTTACAACTACCCTCTCAAGAATCTTTGAGAGAAAGGAAGGTTGGAGATTGGCCTATAATTAGCTAAGATAGCTGGGTCAAGTGATGGCTTTTTAAGTAATGGTTTAATTACTGCCACCTTAAAGGCCTGTGGTACATAACCAACTAACAAAGATAGATTGATCATATTTAAGATTGAAGCATTAAATAATGGTAGGACTTCCTTGAGCAGCCTGGCAGGAATGGGGTCTAATAAGCATGTTGATGGTTTGGATGAAGTAACTAATGAAATAACTCAGACAGAACAATCGGAGAGAAAGAGTCTAACCAAATACCGGCATCACTGAAAGCAGCCAAAGATAACGATACATCTTTGGGATGGTTATGAGTAATTTTTTCTCTAATAGTCAAAATTTTGTTAGCAAAGAAAGTCATGAAGTCATTACTAGTTAAAGTTAATGGAATACTCAGCTCAATAGAGCTCTGACTCTTTGTCAGCCTGGCTACAGTGCTGAAAAGAAACCTGGGGTTGTTCTTATTTTCTTCAATTAGTGATGAGTAGAAAGATGTCCTAGCTTCACGAAGGGCTTTCTTATAGAGCAACAAACTCTTTTTCCAGGCTAAGTGAAGATCTTCTAAATTAGTGAGACGCCATTTCCTCTCCAACTTACGGGTTATCTGCTTTAAGCTACGAATTTGTGAGTTATACCACGGAGTCAGACACTTCTGATTTAAAGCTCTCTCTATATATATAGTGAGGAAAATAAGTATTTGAACACCCTGCGATTTTGCAAGTTCTCCCACTTAGAAATCATGGAGGGGTCTGAAATTTTCATTTTAGGTGCATGTCCACTGTGAGAGACATAATCTAAAAAGAATCTGGAAATCACAATGTATGATGTAATTTGTATGTTACTGCTGTAAATAAGTATTTGAACACCTGTGAAAATCAATGTTAATATTTTGTACAGTAGCCTTTGTTGGCAATTACAGAGGTCAAACGTTTCCTGTAGTTTTTCACCAGGTGTTCACACACTGCAGCAGGGATTTTGGTCCACTCCTCATACAGATCCTTCTCCAAATCTTTCAGGTTTGGAGTTTCAGCTCTTTCCAAAGATTTTCTTTTGAGTTCAGGTCTGGAGACTGGCCAGGCCACTCCAGGACCTTGAAATGCTTCTTACGGAGCCCCTCCTTAGATGCCCTGGCTGTGTGTTTGGGGTCATTGTCATGTTGGAAGACCCAGCCATGACCCATCTTCAATGCTCTTACTGAGGGAAGGAGGTTGTTTGCCAAAATCTCCCAATACATGACCCCATCCATCCTCCCTTCAATACGGTGCAGTCGTCATGTCCCCTTTGCAGAAGAGCACCCCCAGAGTATGATGTTTCCACCCCCATGCTTCACGCTTGGGATGGTTTTCTTGGGTTTGTTCTCATCCTCTAAACATGGTAAGTGGAGTTGATTCCAAAAAGCTCTATTCTGGTCTCATATGACCACATGATCTTCTCCCATGCTTCCTCTGGATCATCCAGATGGTCACTGGTGAACTTCAAACAGGCCTGGACATTTGCTGGCTTGAGCAGGGAGGGGGACCTTGCTGCCCTGCAGGATTTTAAACCATGACAGCATCATGTGTTACTAATGTAATCTTTGTGACCGGTCCCAGCTCTCTTCAGGTCATTGACCAGGTCCTCATATGTAGTTCTGAGCTTTCTCAGAATCATCCTTACCCCACAAAGTGAGATCTTGCATGGAATCCCAGACTGAGGGAGATTGACAGTCATCTTGTGTTTCTTCCACTTTCTAATAGGTAATCATAACAGTTGTTGTCTTCTACCAAGCTGCTTGCCTGTTTTCCTGTAGTCCATTCCAGCCTTGTGCAGGTCTACAGTTTTGTCCCTGGTGTCCTTAGACAGCTCTTTGGTCTTGGCTATGGTGGACAGGTTGGAGTGTCATTGATTGAGTGTGTGAACAGGTGTCTTTTATACAGGTAACAAGTTCAAACAGGTGCAATTAATACAGGTAAGAGTGCAGAATAAGAGGGCTTCTTAAAGAAAGATTAACAGGTCTGTGTGAGCCAGAATTCTTGCTGGTTGGTAGGGGTTCAAATACTTATTTGCAGCAGTAACATACAAATAAATTATTAAAAAATCATACATTGTGATTTCCGGATAATTTTTTTTTTTTTTTTTTTAGATTATGTCTCTCACAGTGGACATGCACCTAAGATGAAAATTTCAGACCCCTCCATGATTTCTAAGTGGGAGAACTTGCAAAATCGTAGGGTGTTCAAATACTTATTTTCCTTACTGTATATGATAGCTATATAATATTTTTATTATATGGTTGCAATGCACTCTGGCTGATTTCTAAAATGTTTAAGATGAGAAGGTGAGGATGAAGTCTGAAGACAGGTGGCAGCCCACAGAGCTGACGAGGTGTGGGTTCTCTGGAGGTGAGGACTGAGTTTCAAATGAAGAAAAAAAAAAAAAAAACAACAGCTTCTCACAAAGGCAGAAGTGTAGAACCGGGGTTGAGTGAAAGCTGTGATGATCAGCTCCACAGCATGCTACCTGGAAAACAGACAGAAAAAGAGGCAGGACCGAGGCGACACACAACATTTCCCTCATTAAACAAGAAGTTTAAAAGCAAAATAAAGCAAAAAGTGAACAAAGAAATTTTGAGCAACGAAGAGCACCATTCTCTGAGCAAATGTATTACACTGACACGTTTAAACTGGAGGAATTAACAGTAGACAAGCTACAAAACAGCCATATAATGAAGGAATTACTAACCTCACTAGCTTGGTCTGTACGGGAATATCAGACCTGTGCGTTTTTTCACTAACGCTCGGTCCATACTGTCACCGCCTCAATCTGATATTTTCCCGTACAGCCCCCACACTCAGTTAATAATCCTTTAATGATACGGACTTCAGAACAATTTTCCAATTTTCAAAACAAAGGTTTCAAAACCTTTTGATGCAATGGTGCAAGTTCATCATTAGTGAATTGCAGTAATGACAAAATGTTTTGGTGCCATCCACAGCCACACATTCTCTCTTTAACAGAATGCGAAAGTAAAACTACCTTCTTGTTCTGTTTTATATTTCATGTCAGCTTTGCCCACATACTGAGCAACATATTTTTCCCCACAGTTGCAGATTTAATTCCGCTTGTTAGCTGATGCTGATGTAAAGAGGGGACCAAACGATTGTCTGCAATATTAAATGAATGAATTTGAATAAATTTATTCGGCACACACAGAATAGCAACATAGTCAATAATAACACACTCATAAAAAGAACAACGTGCAATGAACCTGTGTGGCCGAAAGTGTGAAGGCAGAAGCAAAGCTTATAGATACCCTCCCCTTATACCATAAAAAAATAAAGTAAAGAATGTATACACATATAAATATATATACTCATAACAACAATACAAAAGAAATGTGCACAAACCAAACTCAGACAGTGCACCAGAATTTAAAAAATACAACCAAATGAGCAACATTGCATAAACCCAAGCACAACAACAAAATGGTAAACATAATTTTCCAAACTATAACAAGTATGTATATTATTTTTGTAAAGCCTTTTAAAGCCGACCAAGTAACTTAATATTATCAGGACAATTATGCCAAATATTAACACCCTTAACGGAAACAATGATTTTTGCAATAGTTCTGATCCATAGTTTCTCAAATAATAATGTCAAATTGTAGCTGGAATCCCTCATTTTAAACAGATCCTGGACATTTTAGGCAAGAATTTATTTTTTGACTTGATACATAATTTGTATTGTGATATAATCAACCAAGTCCCAGCATTTTAAAATGTGCAAACCAGCAAACAACAGATTTATTGGCTCACAATATGGCTTATTACTGATCATTCTTATAGCTTTCTTTTGCAAGAGAAATGTTGGATTAGTATTTGTTCTATATGTATTTCCCCAAACCTCAACACAGTACGTCATATAGGGAACAAGTAATGTATGATACAAAATGGCCAAAGAATGTTGGGAGAGGAAGTCTTGTGCTTTATACAGAATTGCAATGACTTTTGACATTTTAGATTTAATGTAGTTAATGTGCATTTTTCCAGCTTATTTTATCATCATATAAACACCATGAAATTTTGTATTTGTTACAATTTCAATTTCAATATCATGTAATAATAAATTTCTGCTTAAGTTCGTGGACTTATTACCAAATATGATGCACTTAGTTTTACCAAAACGGAGCAATAATTTGTATGAATCGAACCACTGTTTAAATTCATGTAATTCATTCTCCATCATGTCCAGGATAATCCTCACTCAAAATTTGTCCCACCAATGTGGACACACTGATACCTATTGTGTAAGTAGCTTGTCAATCCCCTGATACCATACATCTTTAATTTGTTTGATAGCAAGTATGATCAGTAGTATCAAATGCTTTCTGTAAATCAAAAAAGACCCCTACAGTATTGCCTATTCTCGATCGCATAGGAAATTTGTTCAACAAAATCCATTACTGCCAGTGAAGCAGTGCGGATTTTTTTTCTTTTCTTCTAAAGCTGTATTGCTGGTTAAATAGACAAAATAATAAAATTTTGGTTTTGAACTGCTGCATCAAAGTTTACAACTAATCCATTGATCCTTATGGTGAGTTACAACATACTAGAAAGCTGGCCTGGGATCGGCTAATTGACTCATCCACCCACACATGCACATTTTTGCTGTCCAAGTCCTATGCTGGTACCTGCACAGGGGAAAACATGAGAAGGTGAATTCCGATGCAAATGAACAAGGCCAATGGGACACTTACACATTGTCTGGCTATGGCAGATATGTAGTTACTTAAAGCGGACATGGATGAACAACAGGCGTGCCTGCATGGTTGCCACTTGACACCCAGGACCATTGTGCATGACCTGCATGACCACATCTGGATGCAATCCTACAATCAGATAGGGAGAAATGGTTCTTCACATTTGTTTGTATGTGAGTGAGCTGAATTAAATGTTCACTGTATTTATAAAATTACATGTAGTGCAACCTACCAAAACCAAACAAACAAACCTACCATCCCTGGTTCTCATGGCTCTACTCTACTCTTTTCTACTCTTCTATTTTCTTGAAGAATATTTACATTGAGTAAAACTAATAAAATAAAAAGAAAAATGCACAGGTAAAAAAAAAAAACAAAAAAAAACAATAAATACATTTAAAACACATTCAGTAACAATTATGAGTGATTTTTCACTTTCAGGGCTGGTACAACAGAGTGCCCTGAGAGCACAATATCCCCTATCGGCACTATGACGTAATTTGTTTACGCACGGTGGGTGGGTATAGCCAGGTAGCATCGATGTAAATCTACGATACCAGCCTAGCAACACCCCGGTAAAGTGATAATAATACCTGATAACATTTCAAGGTATGTGATAGTTGATTTCAGAATGCAGACACCAACTCATGAAACTGACAGAGTCTAGATTTGTTAATCAAGGGCCTTAACTCTGCTAAAATGGGCCAAACTTGAATATGTTACTATGTGTATTATCAAACTATAAGAAGGACTTGCACAAAGTTTCACAGAATCCCTCCTAAAAATGTGAGAGGAGCTGATTTCAGAACGCTTATACCCTTTTTGGGACAGACAGACGGATGAACTCAGAAAACTCTAATAATGCCATCAAAGATTTTTTTTTTTTTTTTTTATGTAAGTCCTTTCTGCTGCTCTCTTGTTTCACTCAGGGTTCACACAAGACTTTCTTTTAAAATTGCTATGACTTTTTTTCATGCTGTTATACTAAATGTCATTTGGAACCATACAGCACTGTGCAATTTTTTTGTTTGAGGCAGCAGCTTAGGAAAAACAAAGTAAGGAAAGAAGTAAGAAGAAGGGGAAAAAAGAAACCCACTTGCACTGCAGATCCGGTCACTTAATGAATCCACACGAGACTGATGAATTATTCTTTGCTGATTATGCTTTCAAGTAACGATGTATGACTGAGTTTCACCCTAATAAGTTTCAGCAGAGAGAGAGTGGAGCGAGACCACTGGTAGGGATGGACTCTGTGGGCATCTTCCACTTGGCCTTCAGAAGTGCACAGGACTACAGAAGTGTCATTTCTAGTTTCCACCCAAAGCAGTTATGGTTTTACACCAGGCATCCAGTTCTTTACATAGCAAACATACTTGTGCTCCTCTAAAAGTGTGGTCAAGGCAGGTTAAAACGTGTCGTGAGAATCTTTAAAGCATTTGTGCCATAAACCAGCAAAAAGCTTATTTAATTCCAGTGTTGTTTATCTTTTGGACATAAAGAGCGCAATGTGGTGGTTGTGTTGGAGAGGAGGATGTTGAGGAAACCACTCACCCTCCGAGACAACACCTCCCATCCCCTGCATGCCACACTAATGTCCTGTCAGAGCACAGGCCACCGAGGTGCACCACATAACAGCACAGGAGTTCTGTCCTCCCCCTCCTCCCCCTAACTCCTCCCCCTTCTGCAGGATGAATACATATGATCAGAATTTCAGTACTCAGAGCTATGTGCAATACTGTCACACATCTTGTGCAAATGTCTTTCAGTCATTTTGCATAAACAGTTTGTACTCTATTCTCATTGTAAAAAAAAAACAAAAAAACCAAAAACAAAAAAAAAAACTGTTTACTGCTTACTGTTTTGGCACTCTGCTTTTCTGACAAATAAGAAAGAACTTTATTAATTCCACAGGAAATTGTTTTGCCAGTATCAGTTGCTAATCCATGCATAGACCCTTTGCTGACTGTAGCCTTGAAACTGGTACTGCAGGATGGTTCAGAATGTGCATCCATGTCAAATTATGCATTTCATTTTTAAGAATGATTATTTTGATATTGAGTCTTGGACAGTTTGCTGAAACAGGGTTTTGAAATGCTCCTGAACTGACATTACTCTGTCAGCGGATGCAGGGAATCCTGCTGTGCTGGTCCTGTTGGACCTCACAGCAGCCTTTGATGCTGTGGATCACACAGTACTTGTTTCCCGGTTAGAACATCTTATTGGCATTCAAGGTATACTCTAAAAAAGGAACTGCTGTCTCAACAAGAAAAAATGATGTAACAATTTGCATAGATTTTTTAAAAGTTATTTCAACTTAGTTATTTCAACTCTCAACTGAGTTAATGCCACAAGACCTCTCTAAGTGGAAATAACTTTTACAAATCTATGCAAATTGGTACATCACTTTTTCTCGTTGAGACAGCAGGTCATTTTTTAGAGTGTACTGCACTTAAGTGGTTTAAATCGTATTTGGCCGAAAGGCATTTTTCTATTATGATTGGTGACCTCTTCTCATCAACCATTCCCCTGTATTGTGGAGTGTCACAGGGTTTGATTCTTGAACCAATTCTATTTTCTTTGTGCATTTTGCAGTTGGGGTCAATTATAGCCCAGCACACTCTGTCCTTTCATTGCTATGCGGATGATCTTCCTTTGAGGAATAATGGGAGTGATGCTTTGTCATCATTATTTAATTGTATTTGTGATGTAAAGCAGTGGCTGTCCCAAAACGTCCTTTACCTGAATGATAGTAAAACTGAGACCATTGTATTTGGATGTTCTGACATGTTGAATGCAGTAACATCAAACTTTGGTGCTCTGGCTAATTATGTAAAACCAGCTGTCAAGAATCTGGGAGTGATATTTGACAGCTGTTTTAGGTTTGATCAGTAGATAAAATCTGTTGTCAAAGCAAGTATTTTCCAGCTTCGTCTCCTGGCTACAGTAAAGCACTTTCTCAGTAGACGTGATCTTGAGACGTCCATTCATGCTTTCATCAGCTGCAACCTTGATTATTGTAATGCACTTTATACTGGCATTAACCAGCCATCTCTTGCATGCTTCCAATTGGTGCAGAATGCTGCTGCTCATCTTTTAACAAACACTTTTAGACATGAGCATATTACGCCTTTCCTGTACTCACTCCACTGGCTCCAGTTTGTTTTAGAATTGATTTTAATCTTTGTTTTTAAAGCTGTTTATGGCCTCGCATCTGTCTGAAATTTTAGCTCGCCGCACTTTCAGTAGGACATTACGGGCATCTGGCCAGCTTTACTTAGATGTTCCAAAGTCAAAATATAAACTCTGGGGTGATTGTGCTTTTGCATTAGCTGGCCCCAGACTGTGGAACAAGCTACCTCTTGATTTACACAGTACTCTGGACCTAACAATTATTAAATCTAAGGGCCCCTTCACACATAATATATGAATATATAATATGTGAATATGTACAATGCAGGGAAACTCACAGTGAAACAGATCGTATGAGCAAACTATGAAACATCTCTCTGATGGCAGGCGCGCGCGATGCCGGTGCGATGGACGCGGGAACACAGTGCCAGCAACTGCGCGATGTGTAACCACATCGCACAGCTGCTGTGAAGAAACAATTAAAAAATACATGTTGCAACTGTTCTGTGCACACAGGAACACAGCAGCTTTTCACTGTGAAAATAAAAAAAAATACATGCCACCCACAGGAATCAAACCCGCACTTTCCAAAAGCTCTGATTGCCAGTCAGAAACTTTACCACTGAGCTACTATCACTGTCCTGTGAAAGGTGCGGGAAACTGTCTGATATCAGGAAGGACATGGATGTATTAAAAAAATAATAAAACCACACACCATATAAAAACATTGCATTGTATTGAATCCCTCTTGTCAAGCGGACAATACAAGTATGATCCATCTGTTCCTCTCTAGATGATCCATGGTCACAGACGTACAGTCATGAAATGACATGAATGAGAAGCAGGACGCTCTTATGTCCACATCTCCTGCATGTGCAGCCGGCCCTGCATGCATCTCCTGCCCGACACGCATGTCTTGTGGATGGTGCTCCGTAGGACAGTCATCCCCAGCCATGACGTTCAGCTCCACAGCTCCCGCTAGCGGCTTTTGTCAGCGGCCACACCTCCTGTCAGTTCAGAGCACACACCAACGTGTCACTGTGTCTGTTTGCAATGCCACACTCATGGGGAACTTAGACAAAGTTCACATCCAGCTGAACAGCACTCTAAAACATGAAGCTGTGTTTAGTTATGTCCACTTGCTACCTCTCTTTAACATAAAGAGCTCTTACAAGTTTTGAATGTTGAACTGAACTTTGCAAGTTGAGTTGAGTTGTAACATTGAATTCAACATCCAAAACTTGTAAGAGCTCTTTATGTTAAAGAGAGGTAGCAAGAGGACATAACTATATGCAGCTGCAATGTTTTAGAGTGAGTGATTGCAGACTGCTGTCATGTTAATAGTGCGACTGGCCACACATTTTCTAAATGCCAAGAGAACGGTGTTAGATGTTCATGTGTGTCACCTGGAATTTGGCTGACACTTGCCGTGAGAGGATTTGACAGGCTCGCACAGCGCACACTCTGTCTTTAGATGTTCCAAAGTCAAAATATTGTAAATCGACCAAATTCGTACTATGTGTGAAGGGGCCCCAAGATAAAGACCCATTTATTTAAGATGACTTTTAATGCCTAATGGGGCTGTGACATGTTTTGTTTATATTTGTTGTTTTAACTCTATTGTATGTGTGTTTTATTTTTTATGAATCTGTAATTTTACTGTAAAGCACGTTGGACACCAACTGGCTGCTGTTAAGTGCTTTATAAATAAATGTTGATTGATTGATTTGCTGGATTGATTGCTACTGATTTGCAGTATTAACGAAACATTTTGGTATCATCCCCAGTCACACATTCTATCCATTCTGGACTGATAGCATTACTTTTCCATTCTTTGGTACATTTCATCTCACATTTGCCCATGATGCACTGTAGTTCACGGGGAATGACAGGTGACACTCTGGTTGGTTTGATTTTGTGTTCACAACCCTCCCGCCTATCCCTGCAGTCATAGACACATTCACACCTGAAATCACACCTACGGTCAATTTAAAGTTTCTAATTCACCAAACCTGCATGTCGTTGGATGTGGGAGGAAGCCGGAGCACCCGGAGGAAACCCACGCAAAGACAGGAGAACATGCAAACTCCATACAGAAATGGCAGGAAGCCACAACCTTCTTGCTGTGAGGCACCAGTGCTGACTATTAAACCATCATGCCTCCTCAACCCAAATCTTTAATCACAATTTTAACTGACACATTAGATAACAGATGAGTACTTTGATATACATATCATGTTAAAAACAGTCAGTCAAATAAATAAAGAATAAACATAATTTAAATCCTACGATGTTGCTCTTGCTATTGTCATTATTTTTGGTAATTTTACACTTTATGGCATGAAATGAAAATCAGCTACTTTTTGAAATTTATTTTGTCTTCTTATTTTCCACATCCAGAACCTTTGCAGCCTATCACGGGGCTGCAGCCCACACTGTAGGAATCACTGCTGTATATGACAATTCCTCAGTTTAACTGATTACAAACCTTTGACAATTTATATTTTTGGACAAAGTTCTATAATGGTGATTTCCAATCTATTCACAACACATTTTGCCAAAAGATTTGATTACATTGACAAAGATAAAACTATATGTCCACATTAAAACAGTGCACACATGGTCAGTCAGACTATTTGCCAGTTTGACTGATTGCATCACAGACAGGAGCAGTGGTTCTTTATCTTATTTAACTACATACTTTTTAAGCTGTTTATACAGAAAAGATCACTGCATTTTCTAATACACTGATGATACATAACTGATGGTCTTTCTGTCTCTCTTGTAAGAGAAATCTGTCTGTCTGTTGTTCATTAGCATTTATGCCATGATGATGGTCTTTCTGTCTCTCTTGTAAGAGAAATCTGTCTGTCTGTTGTTCATTAGCATTTATGCCATGACAGAGACATTAGTCAATGAGAAAGATGTGTCCTTTTGTATCATATATGCAACGTGTGCAGATATCTACATTTTACTCTAAATTATTGCAAATGACAGATAGTATGAAGACAGATGTCAAGTTTTAGATGAAAGACATTCTATAAATAGAAATGATAATACACAAAAAAGGGTGACAAAGAATTTTGTTGTTTTGTAATTTGTCACCAACAAAATACTCTATCAACTGTCTTGTCAAAAATAATTATTCTGCTGCCATTATTCTGTGACTCTGACAAACTGCTCATATGCAAAATTACTGATGGGGTATTTTTCCCTGTTTTGGCTACACTGGGTTACGTTGCTTGCTTTGTCATATTTTACTTGGATGTGCAGTTATCATTTGATAGGCATTCTTCTCAAATTGTGCCTTTGACAGAATCGTTAATTAAAATGGATGATTTCTCTTTGTCCTGCAATAAAATTACCCTTGTAGCTCATTCATTGAGCAGACATTATTATAACATGCAAAATACACAGATTCTTACAGCCAACCATTGCCCTGCTTTTATTTTATTGTGCATAAAGCTTGTTGGAGCACAACAAAATGATGTATTGTAAAAGGCAGATCCAAACTGATTTTGTATAATATAGTCTAACCCCTTGAAAGGTTACAATTTCTTACATTGTTAATGAGTTTAGGGTTGCTGAAAGGCAGCCATACATTGTTTCTTGCATCTGCCTTCATTTACATTGCAGGTACAGACTCGGGTAATACATAAAGCATACGCTATACATTTTGTGGCTCATGGTTCTGTGCTGTGTGAGCATGTGTCTGCTTTTTCTGGATTCAGTGAATATACATACCTGTCAACCCCTTATTAATTAAATAATCTACGAAGTCTATTAGAAAAGTATCCGACCTTATTATTTTTTTCAAAAACCATATGGATTTGATTCATATGTTTTTACGTCAGCCAAGCTTGAACCTTCGTGCGCATGCAGGGACATGTTGGGACATGCCCAGCTCTCCACAATTTCTCTTATACTCACTGGGCTGGTAAGCATTGAAAGCCGAGTTAAGCATGTCCCAACTTGTCCCCTGGCACTCCGAAACGGAGGTGTTCCTTTGTCTCGCTCGATAACCAGAGGCAGAAAACACCACATAATTTCTAAACGGATGGCTGTGTGGAGCTGGGACCGTCGTGAGCAATTTCACTGGTTATCACAAGAGCTGGACATCAGCCATTTTCCGGCAGATTTCACTTTTAACAGAGATTTTGTCATGGAAAGCCGCGCGGAGGCTTCGCGCGTCAGGACCGATTCGCTGATCGAGCGAGACAAAGGAACACCTCCGTTTCGGAGTGCCAGGGGACAAGTTGGGACATGCTTATCTCGGCTTTCAATGCTTACCAGCCCAGTGAGTATAAGAGAAATTGTGGAGAGCTGGGCATGTCCCAACATGTCCCTGCATGCGCACGAAGGTTCAAGCTTGGCTGACGTAAAAACATGAATCAAATCCATATGGTTTTTGAAAAAAATAATAAGGTCGGATACTTTTCTAATAGACCTCATATTTATTATTAATTATTCACTTCAAACATGTCATTAGCAAAGTTGACTATATTTACATCTTCACATTGTTATGTTGAACCCCTTTGAGGTGATCACCTTACTCTGTGACCCGTCTGCCCTTCTCCACTGAGTCTTAAGGTGCATTTACACATAAGTAAGACGCATTACGAATGTCATTTTTCTGTCATTCGTGACACATTCCTGACATTCTTAATGTGACTTAATACATCTGAATAGGTTTCTTAATAGTGCGTGTTGGTGCGTGATAGTCTTGATATTCGTGGAGCATGTTTTTGCCTGTCAAAAAATCTTCCACGAATGTCACACACCACACCACATTTCATCTCACGTCGTGGAGGTCGCAACTGAGCATATTGATTAGTCTTGATGAGTATTGATAAGCCCAACTACGCATGCAGTCACAAAGTTCTGAAAAACTGGAGCAATCTGAATTTGGTTGGATGAATATGGGTGTGTGTCTGGAGACAATTCATCTCGTTCACAACGTGACAGAACTTAACGATGCGCTGTTACGCGCTAACGCGGAACACTATTCTTGACCGTGCGTAATGGTTCCTGATAATTCTCCGGCAACATGTGCCATTCATCGTAACGTGTGGTAACAGGTTGCAGCAGTTCCTGAGGACACCTGACGCCTCTGCCCCGAATAATCACATTCATGATCAGCGGCCAAGAATGTGCACTCCGTGGCATTCGTGACTTGTCTTCGTTATGTGTAAACGCAGCATTACAAAGGGACCTAAAAATGTTGGTAGCTATTGACAACAGGTTTTTGTTTCAATATTTATACAATTTTAACAGTATATATAACAATACACATCACTGTACTGCCTTAAACAATGTTGGTTGTTGAACTTACAAAGTTAACTGACATTGATTATACACAGAACAAAAATACAGACACAACACTTTTGTTTTTGCTCCCATTTTTCATGAGCTGAACTCAAAGATCAAAAACATTTTTGAGACACAAATGACCTATTTTGCTCAAATATTGTTCACAAATCTGTCTAAATCTGTGTTAGTGAGCACTTCTCCTTTGCTGAGATAATCCATCCCACCTCACAGGTGTGGCACATCAAGATGCTGATTAGATAACATGATTACTGCATAGGTGTGCCTTAGGCTGGCCACAATTAAAGGCCACTCTAAAATGTTCAGTTTCATCACACATGAATTGAATGTTCATTTCTCGACCATAAACTGTCATCAAAAGGTGTTTCAGAGAATTTGGCAGTACATCCAACCAGCCTCACCCGCAGACTACGTGGAACCACACCAGCCCAGGACCTCCACATCCAGTATGTTCACCACCAAGATCGTCTGACACCAGCCGCCCGGACAGCTGCTGCAACAATCGGTTTGCAGAACTAAAGAATTTCTGCACAAACTGTCAGAAACTGTATCAGGGAAGCTCATTTGCATGCTTGTCATCCTCATCGGGGCCTCAACCAGACTGCAGTTCATCACTGTAACCAACTTGAGTGTGCAAATGCTCACATCCAGTAGTGTCTGGCATGTTGGAGAGGTGTTCTCTTCACAGATGAATCCTGTTTTTCACTGTTCAGGGCAAATGGCAGACAGCATGTGTGGGTAAGTGGTTTGCTGATGTCAACGTTGTGGATCAGGTTTACACTGTTTACACAAACTGTGTAAACAGTAACACATGCATGTTGTTTGCACATGCACATGTGAAACATCACGTCTGATATCATATATCAATTATTTTCACTCAGTCAGACTGCACCAAATAAACATCCACCAAATTTTAATCACTGCTGAAGAAGGGCTGGAAATAACTGAGCATTATTAGCAGTTATCACTAATAAACTACGTTTGCCCATGAAATGTCATTCTGTGTGAAAGAAAAGTCAAGTTGCATATTATAATTGCCAGCACATGAATCTCAAAAAAAAAAAAAAAAAAACATTTTCTGTATATATTAATAAAACTGTGGGTGTAACTGGAATGAGATCAATGAAAGGATATGAATAATAGTGACAATGAATACATTTCACAACAAGGGCAATCACAGATTTCTGACATCCACCAATCTGGATCGGGATCACCTCCAAAGTTTAATGGAGTCTTCCATGGCCTAATATCTACCTGTAGTGAAAATGTAGTGAGAATCCATAAAGTAGTTTTAACGTAATCCTTCAAAGCCTATATAAAGTGAAACTTGATCCAGAATCTGGATTCGCATCCGGATGACCTCCAAAATTTAATTAAGTCTTCCGTGGCCTAATATCTACCTGTGGTGAAAATTTGGTGAGAATCCGTGATAGTAGTTTTAACGTAATCCTTCAAAGCCTATATAAAGTGAAACTTGATCCAGAATCTGGACTCGCACCTGGATGACCTCCAAAATTTAATGGAGTCTTCCGTGGCCTAATATCTACCTGTGGTGAAAATTTGGTGAGAATCGGTGAAAGTAGTTTTAACGTAATCCTTCAAAGCCTATATAAAGTGAAACTTGATCCAGAATCTGAATTTGCATCCGGATGACCTCCAAAATTTAATGGAGTCTTCCGTGGCCTAATATCTACCTGTGGTGAAAATTTGGTGAGAATCTGTGAAAGTAGTTTTAACGTAATCCTTCAAAGCCTATATAAAACTGAAGTTATTGTACTTGGCCCCACAAATCTTAGAAACATGGTGTCTAACCAGATCCTTACTCTGGATGGCATTACCCTGACCTCTAGTAATACTGTGAGAAATCTTGGAGTCATTTTTGATCAGGATATGTCATTCAAAGCACATATTAAACAAATATGTAGGACTGCTTTTTTGCATTTACGCAATATCTCTAAAATCAGAAAGGTCTTGTCTCAGAGTGATGCTGAAAAACTAATTCATGCATTTATTTCCTCTAGGCTGGACTATTGTAATTCATTATTATCAGGTTGTCCTAAAAGTTCCCTAAAAAGCCTTCAGTTAATTCAAAATGCTGCAGCTAGAGTGCTGACGGGGACTAGAAGGAGAGCATATCTCACCCATATTGGCCTCTCTTCATTGGCTTCCTGTTAATTCTAGAATAGAATTTAAAATTCTTCTTCTTACTTATAAGGTTTTGAATAATCAGGTCCCATCTTATCTTAGGGACCTCGTAGTACCATATCACCCCAATAGAGCGCTTCGCTCTCAGACTGCAGGCTTACTTGTAGTTCCTAGGGTTTGTAAGAGTAGAATGGGAGGCAGAGCCTTCAGCTTTCAGGCTCCTCTCCTGTGGAACCAGCTCCCAATTCAGATCAGGGAGACAGACACCCTCTCTACTTTTAAGATTAGGCTTAAAACTTTCCTTTTTGCTAAAGCTTATAGTTAGGGCTGGATCAGGTGACCCTGAACCATCCCTTAGTTATGCTGCTATAGACGTAGACTGCTGGGGGGTTCCCATGATGCACTGTTTCTTTCTCTTTTTGCTCTGTATGCACCACTCTGCATTTAATCATTAGTGATCGATCTCTGCTCCCCTCCACAGCATGTCTTTTTCCTGGTTCTCTCCCTCAGCCCCAACCAGTCCCAGCAGAAGACTGCCCCTCCCTGAGCCTGGTTCTGCTGGAGGTTTCTTCCTGTTAAAAGGGAGTTTTTCCTTCCCACTGTAGCCAAGTGCTTGCTCACAGGGGGTCGTTTTGACCGTTGGGGTTTTACATCATTATTGTATGGCCTTGCCTTACAATATAAAGCGCCTTGGGGCAACTGTTTGTTGTGATTTGGCGCTATAAAAAAAAAATTGATTGATTGATTGATAAAGTGAAACTTGATCCAGAATCTGGACTCGCATCTGGATGACCTCCAAAATTTAATGGAGTCTTCCGTGGCCTAATATCTACCTGTGGTGAAAATTTGGTGAGAATCGGTGAAAGTAGTTTTAACGTAATCCTTCAAAGCCTATATAAAGTGAAACTTGATCCAGAATCTGGACTCGCATCTGGATGACCTCCAAAATTTAATGGAGTCTTCCGTGGCCTAATATCTACCTGTGGTGAAAATTTGGTGAGAATCGGTGAAAGTAGTTTTAACGTAATCCTTCAAAGCCTATATAAAGTGAAACTTGATCCAGAATCTGGACTCGCATCTGGATGACCTCCAAAATTTAATGGAGTCTTCTGTGGCCTAATATCTACCTGTGGTGAAAATTTGGTGAGAATCGGTGAAAGTAGTTTTAACGTAATCCTTCAAAGCCTATATAAGTGAAACTTGATCCAGAATCTGGATTCGCATCCGGATGACCTCCAAAATTTAATGGAGTCTTCCGTGGCCTAATATCTACCTGTGGTGAAAATTTGGTGAGAATCGGTGAAAGTAGTTTTAACGTAATCCTTCAAGCCTATATAAAGTGAAACTTGATCCAGAATCTGGATTCGCATCCGGATGACCTCCAAAATTTAATGGAGTCTTCCATTTTTTTTTTTTTTTTTGTAGGACGCGGGGGCAACAGCTCCCAGGGGTTTTTCATTCTGAGTCCATTTTAGTAATTTTTTTTTTTTTGCATTTTTATTGGGTTTTATTTGCAGTCAAATTATTTTAACTCTGTCATGTTTTAATCTTTTTTTTTAATTGATTGTAAGTGCCCTGAGATTTTGGCGCTAAATAAATAAACTGTTAGATGATCCCTCTCTGGATCTGCTACAAACTAACAATCCTGTTTGGATCTCTTGGACAAACAAACAATCCCATTCAGACAACAGCAACAACAACAATCCTTCTCCTGATCCTCTCAGACAAACAAACTATTCCTCTCCGGATCTGCGACAAGCAACGCTGAACCTACTGCCTGATAGCAGTGATCTTGATCAACATCAAGTTTACTCAGGCTCACCTTAGTAATTTCCCTCTTCTTCTTTCAGCTGCTCAACCGGTATAAAATGTATGATGTTGGGACACAACGTAATCCACAAAATGTGAATAATTGGAGCTAATTTGTACTGTATACATAAAGACCAACTGTTCACAAAATCACAGCATGTGAGGACAGCAAGGATGCATTTTGGCCACAGCCGTGAGTGATCATGAGCACAGTGGTCTGCTGTGGCTGTGGGTGGAGGAGTGCAAGAAGGCATGCAGCTCTGTGGTCGTACAGCCCCATGACCGCATAGCTCTGTGTGTGATGAGCAGGGTGGTGTGATAGTATGTGTATGATGTTAATGTAGCAAAAGCAAGTGATGAACATGCAGGCACAACATGCTGTCATGAGTATGTACTGTACCAATACATTTTACATAAGTATTTACACCCTTTGCTCAAAAATTTGTTGATTAACCATTGGCAGCAATTACCTCAAATTTTCATGAATATGATGCTACAAGCTTGGTGCACCTATCTTTGGGCAGTTTTGCCGATTTCTCTTTGCATCATCTCTCAAGCTCCATCAGGTTGGATGGAGAGTGTCAGTGCACAGCCATTTCCAGATCTCTCCAAAGTTCAGTCAAATTCAGGTCTGGGCTCTGGCTCTTTCATACTTTGCTCTGTGTATATTCCACCGAGCGCAGACATGCACAAGGCCGAGCACGCACTCGCGGATCAGATTATGAGCGTGGAGAGAGACTTTCCGGATTCTCTTGTTATAATTCTCGGTGATTTTAACAAAGGGAATCTCAGTCAGGAATGACCAAAATACAAACAGTTTGTTAATTGCCCGACCAGAGAAGGGAGCACGTTAGACCATTGTTACAGGACAGTGAGTGGTGCCTACCACGCGGTGGCCCGTGCAGCTTTGGGACTCTCAGACCACGTAATGGTCCACTTGATCCTCACGTACAGACAGAGACTAAAACTCTGTAAACCTGTTGTGAGGACATCTAAAGTGTGGAGCAATGAAGCTGTAGAGGAGCTACGCGCGTGCTTGGGCACCACGGATTGGGATATGTTTGAGGCTTCAACAGACAGTCTAGATGACTACACGGATACTGTGATGTCATATATTCATTTCTGTGAAGACAGCATCATCCCACAGCGCACCAGGGTGAGATACAACAATGACAAGCCCTGGTTCACACCTAAACTCCAGCAGCTCCGTCAGCAGAAAGAGGTGGCTTTCAGAGAAGGAGACAGAGACAGCTATAGAGGTGCAAAGTACAGATTTAGCAAGGAGGTGGCAAAGGCTAAATCCATGCACAGTTCACATCTGCAGCAAAGGTTCTCTGCCAATGACTCGGCCTCTGTGTGGAGGGGGTTGAAAGAGATCACCAACTACAAGCCTAAAGCACCTCGTTCTATTGACGTTGGCCAACGACCTGAACGTTCTTCTATTCACGCTCTGAAGACAAGGACTCACACCTCCCCACCCCCACACAACTGGATATTCAAACACTCTGGACCTCCCCCCTCACCGCTGCCCTCCCCCCTCCACCCGTTGCCCTCTCGGTCCAAGAGGAGGACGTGAGAAGACACTTCAAAAGGCTGAATCCACGTAAGGCCCCGGGCCCGACTGTGTCTCTCCTGCCACCCTGAGACACTGCGCTGATGAGCTGGCCCCAGTCTTCACGGGGATCTTCAACACCTCCCTGGAGTCATGCCATGTTCCAGTCTGTTTCAAGTCCTCCATCATAGTTCCAGTCCCCAAGAAACCACGCGTCACTGGACTTAATGACTACAGGCCTGTGGCTCTCACGTCTGTCTATTCACACAGTCTATTCAAACCACTCCCCTCGGGCAGCAGGCTATGGTCCATCCGGACCAGAACCTCCCGCCATAAGAACAGTTTCTTCCCCTCTGCCGTTAGACTCATGAACACCTCATAACTCAGTCACCTTAACCTTAACTCTGTCACTTTATCATTTTATCACGGGTCACTTTAGACAATGTACTTTGGTTTTAATTGCACTCCTCCCACTGCACTGTTTTTCTGTTTTCTGTTTTCTGTTGCACGCAGCCTTTCATATTTCATATTTCGTATTTTGTCTTATATTTTATCTTATTTGGCACATATTTTATATTTTATCTTAGCATTTTATATTGCTCTCTCCTTAATGTTGCACCATTATATCAAAGCAAATTCCTAGTCTGTGAATCCTGTTCATTGGCAATGGCAATAAACCTCTTCTAATTCTGATCTGATTCTGGCTGGGCCACTCAAGGACATTTGCAGAGTTGTCCTGAAGCCACTCCTTAAATATATTGGCTGTGTGTTAGGGTCATTGTCCTGCTGAATTAATAACTTTTTGCTGCAGTCTGTGGTGAAGAACGCTGTGGAGCAGGTTTTGATCCAGGATGTCTCTGTACATTGCAGCATTAATCTTTCCCCCCAATCCTGACCAGTTCCTGCCACTGAATGATGTTGCCACCATGATGCTTCCCTGTAGGGATGGTGCCTGGTTTCCTCCCAAACATGACGCTTGGCATTCACACCAAAGAGTTCAATCTTTCTCTCATCAAAACAGAGACTTGTGTTTCTCTGGTCTTAGAGTCCCTTCAGGTGCCTTTTGGCAAACTCCAGGTGGGATGCCAGGTGGCTTTTACTATGAGTGGCTTCCGGTCTGGCCCCTGTACCATACAGGCCTGATTTAGTGGATTGTTGCAGA
This sequence comes from Thalassophryne amazonica, assembly GCF_902500255.1. Taxonomy (NCBI): domain Eukaryota; kingdom Metazoa; phylum Chordata; class Actinopteri; order Batrachoidiformes; family Batrachoididae; genus Thalassophryne; species Thalassophryne amazonica. Next base: position 122,854,560 of record NC_047104.1, read on the forward strand.
GATAGGTGCCCTTCTGGAAAGGTTCTCTCTCCACAGAGAAAGGCTGTGGCTGTGACAGAGTGATCAGCCGGTTCTTGATCACCTCCATGAGTAAAACCCTTCTCCCCTGATCACTCAGTTTTAGACTGGTGCCCCAGCTTTAGGAAGAGTCCTGGTGGACCTCCAAACTTCTTCCATTGATGAACGACAGAAGCCACTGTGCTCACTGGGACCTTCAAAGCAGCAGCAATGTTTCTGTTCCCATCTCCAGATTTGTGCCTGAAGACAATCCTGTCTCAGAGGTTTACAGACAATTCCTTTGACTTCATGCTTGGTTTATGCTTTGACATGCACGCTCAACCTGGAGTATATCAGGACCGCCAAGTAGCTGAACCCCGTCACCAAGGTACCTGGTAATTAGTAGCAACCTGGTCATAACAGTGCTAACATATAAATTGAAAATACACTAAAATGTAATTTAATGGAAATACTGGAGCACCATCTTCTTTGATGGTATATGCGTACAGCTCATATTTTAGATATCTGTAATAAATGCTCAGAAAAGACCGGCAGTTGTGTCAAGCCCCAGCAGCTAGCAGTCACCGAGCAGACTTTGTCATACTGCCGTCCCTCAAACTGACCACAGCACTAATGATTCTGAAGAGTGTGGCTTGAAATTGTTTAAGTTGACGAGTTACATATGACCCTTACAGTTGTCATGAAGAAGGAAACTAGCTATAGAGACCAAAACCACTTTTTGTAACAGGGTGTAAACATGATTATTTATGCTGTAAAGTTGTAGAAATTAATTCACTTTTGCAGCCAGCCTCCAGCAACTATACAACGGACTGCAAGATTTTCCCCTTCTGCATTTGTCTCATTTAAGAAGACCAGAGGTTGGGGCTTGGTGAGAAACATGACAAGGTACTTTAATTTGCACTGTTTATTGCACTTATATACCATGTTATTACTATTTAATGAAACATAGCTTGTCTTTTTCCGTGTTTTAATTAGCATTATTTCACCTAAAATGATTTTCTTTTTAATAATAAGATTTAGTTCAAAGGTATCCGCAAAGAATTTTTCCAAAACAGGTCTTGATAAGGGGGGCTTGCCCTATACTCAGCTATGGCCTATATTTGGGCCAATATGAAACTTTCTTGTAAATCATTTACCCACATCCAGCACCACATCCACTCACAAGCTTTCCCTTCTTTATCAACAGGAAGCTGTTGCTGCTGCATAAGGGGTTGCCAAGGTCAGAGGCTTGTTGTCTAACAACACTCAGCACACTTGGATAAACAATAAAATCTTCTATGTTAGTTGGCTGGTAAAAAAAAAAAAAAAAAATTCTATTTACTGGTGTTGGATGTGCTTTGCTTCCATCCTATACCTGTGAACTCTGACTATATCATGTGACAGAGAACAACACAGTATTATCACCCCCAGCGCACAAAAATCTCCTTCTGCAAGCACGCTGTAAAGAATAAGAATGGCAAAGCCTTAATGCAACACATTAATGAAGTTTATATTCAAATTGTAGTCTATGTATGAAGGCAGCACTGTGGCTTAGTGGTTAGCACTGTTGCCTCACACAAAAGGTTATGGGATTGATTCTCACCTTTGGCCTTTCTGTGTGGAGTTTGCATGTTCTCCCTGTGATTGTGTGGGTTCCCTCTGGGTGCTCCGGCTTCGTCCAGCGTCCAAAGACAGGGGTGCCAAAAAGGGGAGAATAAGGAGAATTTCAATTTTCAATTTCAATTATTTCCTTTATATAGCGCCAAATCACAACAGAGTTGCCTCAAGTGCTTCACACAGGTAAGGTCTAACCTTACTAACCCCCAGAGCAACATGTGGTAAGGAAAAACTCCCTCTGAGGAAGAAACCTCAAGCAGACCAGACTCAAAGGGGTGACCCTCTGCTTGGGCCATGCTACAAATATAATTACAGGACAATTCATAGAACAATTCACGGATGAATATACAAGAAATGCTATTGGCGCACAGGACAGGAGGATCGCCAACACGAATACAACTCCCATCTCAGAGAGAAAAAACAGAATCAGGCATCAGAAAGACAAAAAATACTGTATAATTTGCCAGCATTAAACAACAAGAAAAACAGAAAAACTCCTAGAAGGATTCTAGGAGCCCATGATTGACAGGGGCCCAGGGAGTCCCCTAATGCAATTAGAATACTGACAAAATAATATGGAGGGTGGCCCATGGGGCCCAAATCTCTGGCAACGCCCATGTCCAAAGACATCCACGTTAGTACTGTACACTTTAAATTGTCTGTAATGTGCATGTGGGTGTGAATGTGTTTGTTTGTCTATATGTTTGCCGTGTGACAGACTGGCATCCTGTCCAGTGTGTATCCCGCCTCATGCCCTATATTTGCTGGGATAGGCTCCAGCCCCCCGTGACTTAACTGGAGTAAGCAGTTACATAAAATGGATGGATGGATGAAGAGCGCCATCATTATCATTCTATTTATTTATTTAAATATCATTTCAGCTGTTTCAGATATTCAAACTAAATTTAACATAAACAAATGTAATCGGAGAAAAGAGAAAATCCAAATTTTATATGACCGTTTTTAATTGTAACAAGCACCATACATGTCAGTGCACATAGAGATCTTGTATTGAATGTAGCTTCTAAATATAAAATTAATTAAGTGATATCAATCAATCAATGATCAATTTATTGTAATTAAAATTTTGCAATACATGAAATATGTTACTGTGGTCTGAGTGAGTGTAATAAAAGTATAATAAAATAGTTACTGTTTTATATGAGGCATAATCCTGAACCATCCAGCAGGTGCCACGAGTTCACCAGGCGTCAGCAAAGCACATGAAGTCTTTCATATCATATGAACTCTGCAACAATGTTTCAAGCATGTGAGTTTCAAAGGATTTGAAAAATTTCCAAGAAGTGTTTCACTAGCATCACTAATTTGTAGTATATATATATATATATATATATATATATATATATATATATATATATATATATATTTCTCGTGTTGTGATGTATTTTTTTATTATATGGCTACGACACTACGTGCACTCCGATTAGCTGATTTCCATTCTAACATTTTCCCACCTCAGACCGTTACCATGACAATCAGTCTGACAATTTTCACAGTGCAAAATAAAACAAAACCAAAAGCGAGCAAAGACAAAGGAAAATTAACAGCAAATGAGCTCAAAATGGACGTGCAAAGTGATGACCAACAAGATGAAAACACAGCTCCAAACAGTCAAGAACAGACTGAAAACTCTGTTACAAACCAGAAAGCTAAAACACGATTAGAAAAACCAAGTGGGACGTGACCATCCATAAATATGTAAACGCATTGGAAAAACACAGATTGAAAGCTTACCAGCTAACGACTGGACCATCTGCTGGCAAGTTCTTCAAGGAGGTGAAGAAAGTGAACGTGTCTGACTACAAGCCAACCACCGTCAACAGCTTTCATATTTGGGCGATAAGTATGATATATATATTATATAATTATATTTTATATATTATATATTATATATATATCAATCAATCAATCAATCAACTTTTTTCTTGTATAGCGCCAAATCACAACAAACAGTTGCCCCAAGGCGCTCCACATTGCAAGGCAAGCCATACAATAATTATGAAACACAGTCTACGTCTAAAGCAACATAACCAAGGGATGGTCCAGGGTCACCCGATCCAGCCCTAACTATAAGCCTTAGCGAAAAGGAAAGTTTTAAGCCTAATCTTAAAAGTAGAGAGGGTATCTGTCTCCCTGATCTGAATTGGGAGCTGGTTCCACAGGAGGGAGCCTGAAAGCTGAAGGCTCTGCCTCCCATTCTACTCTTACAAACCCTAGGAACTACAAGTAAGCCCGCAGTCTGAGAGCGAAGCGCTCTAATGGGGTAATATGGTACTACGAGGTCCCTAAGATAAGATGGGACCTGATTATCAAAACCTTATAAGTAAGAAGAAGAATTTTAAATTCTATTCTAGCATTAACAGGAAGCCAATGAAGGGAGGCCAACACGGGTGAGATATGCTCTCTCCTGCTAGTCCCCGTCAGTACTCTAGCTGCAGCATTCTGAACCAACTGAAGGCTTTTTAGGGAACTTTTAGGACAACCTGATAATAATGAATTACAATAGTCCAGCCTAGAGGAAACAAATGCATGAATTAGTTTTTCAGCATCACTCTGAGACAAGACCTTTCTGATTTTAGAGATATTGCGTAAATGCAAAAGGCAGTCCTACATATTTGTTTAATATGCGCTTTGAATGACATATCCTGATCAAAAATAACTCCAAGATTTCTCACAGTATTACTAGAGATCAGGGAAATGCCATCCAGAGTAACGATCTGGTTAGACACCATGCTTCTAAGATTTGTGGGGCAATAACTTCAGTTTTATCTGAGTTTAAAAGCAGGAAATTAGAGGTCATCCATGTCTTTATGTCTGTAAGACAATCCTGCAGTTTAGCTAATTGGTGCGTATCCTCTGGCTTCATGGATAGATAAAGCTGGGTATCATCTGCGTAACAATGAAAATTTAAGCAATACCGTCTAATAATACTGCCCAAGGGAAGCATGTATAAAGTGAATAAATTGGTCCTAGCACAGAACCTTGTGGAACTCCATAATTAACTTTAGTCTGTGAAGAAGATTCCCCATTTACATGAACAAACTGTAATCTATTAGACAAATATGATTCAAACCACCGCAGCGCAATGCCTTTAATACCTATGACATGCTCTAATCTCTGTAATAAAATTTTATGGTCAACAGTATCAAAAGCAGCACTGAGGTCCAACAGAACAAGCACAGAGATAAGTCCACTGTCCGAAGCCATAAGAAGATCATTTGTAACCTTCACTAATGCTGTTTCTGTACTATGATGAATTCTAAAACCTGACTGAAACTCTTCAAATAGACCATTCCTCTGCAGGTGATCAGTTAGCTGTTTTACAACTACCCTCTCAAGAATCTTTGAGAGAAAAGGAAGGTTGGAGATTGGCCTATAATTAGCTAAGATAGCTGGGTCAAGTGATGGCTTTTTAAGTAATGGTTTAATTACTGCCACCTTAAAGGCCTGTGGTACATAACCAACTAACAAAGATAGATTGATCATATTTAAGATTGAAGCATTAAATAATGGTAGGACTTCCTTGAGCAGCCTGGCAGGAATGGGGTCTAATAAGCATGTTGATGGTTTGGATGAAGTAACTAATGAAAATAACTCAGACAGAACAATCGGAGAGAAAGAGTCTAACCAAATACCGGCATCACTGAAAGCAGCCAAAGATAACGATACATCTTTGGGATGGTTATGAGTAATTTTTTCTCTAATAGTCAAAATTTTGTTAGCAAAGAAAGTCATGAAGTCATTACTAGTTAAAGTTAATGGAATACTCAGCTCAATAGAGCTCTGACTCTTTGTCAGCCTGGCTACAGTGCTGAAAAGAAACCTGGGGTTGTTCTTATTTTCTTCAATTAGTGATGAGTAGAAAGATGTCCTAGCTTCACGAAGGGCTTTCTTATAGAGCAACAAACTCTTTTTCCAGGCTAAGTGAAGATCTTCTAAATTAGTGAGACGCCATTTCCTCTCCAACTTACGGGTTATCTGCTTTAAGCTACGAATTTGTGAGTTATACCACGGAGTCAGACACTTCTGATTTAAAGCTCTCTCTATATATAGTGAGGAAAATAAGTATTTGAACACCCTGCGATTTTGCAAGTTCTCCCACTTAGAAATCATGGAGGGGTCTGAAATTTTCATTTTAGGTGCATGTCCACTGTGAGAGACATAATCTAAAAAGAATCTGGAAATCACAATGTATGATGTAATTTGTATGTTACTGCTGTAAATAAGTATTTGAACACCTGTGAAAATCAATGTTAATATTTTGTACAGTAGCCTTTGTTGGCAATTACAGAGGTCAAACGTTTCCTGTAGTTTTTCACCAGGTGTTCACACACTGCAGCAGGGATTTTGGTCCACTCCTCCATACAGATCTTCTCCAAATCTTTCAGGTTTGGAGTTTCAGCTCTTTCCAAAGATTTTCTTTTGAGTTCAGGTCTGGAGACTGGCCAGGCCACTCCAGGACCTTGAAATGCTTCTTACGGAGCCCCTCCTTAGATGCCCTGGCTGTGTGTTTGGGGTCATTGTCATGTTGGAAGACCCAGCCATGACCCATCTTCAATGCTCTTACTGAGGGAAGGAGGTTGTTTGCCAAAATCTCCCAATACATGACCCCATCCATCCTCCCTTCAATACGGTGCAGTCGTCATGTCCCCTTTGCAGAAGAGCACCCCCAGAGTATGATGTTTCCACCCCCATGCTTCACGCTTGGGATGGTTTTCTTGGGTTTGTTCTCATCCTCTAAACATGGTAAGTGGAGTTGATTCCAAAAAGCTCTATTCTGGTCTCATATGACCACATGATCTTCTCCCATGCTTCCTCTGGATCATCCAGATGGTCACTGGTGAACTTCAAAAACAGGGCCTGGACAGTTGCTGGCTTGAGCAGGGAGGGGGACCTTGCTGCCCTGCAGGATTTTAAACCATGACAGCATCATGTGTTACTAATGTAATCTTTGTGACCGGTCCCAGCTCTCTTCAGGTCATTGGACCAGGTCCTCATATGTAGTTCTGATCTTTCTCAGAATCATCCTTACCCCACAAAGTGAGATCTTGCATGGAATCCCAGACTGAGGGAGATTGACAGTCATCTGTGTTTCTTTCCACTTTCTAATAGGTATCATAACAGTTGTTGTCTTCTACCAAGCTGCTTGCCTGTTTTCCTGTAGTCCATTCCAGCCTTGTGCAGGTCTACAGTTTTGTCCCTGGTGTCCTTAGACAGCTCTTTGGTCTTGGCTATGGTGGACAGGTTGGAGTGTCATTGATTGAGTGTGTGAACAGGTGTCTTTTATACAGGTAACAAGTTCAAACAGGTGCAATTAATACAGGTAGAGTGCAGAATAAGAGGGCTTCTTAAAGAAAGATTAACAGGTCTGTGTGAGCCAGAATTCTTGCTGGTTGGTAGGGGTTCAAATACTTATTTGCAGCAGTAACATACAAATAAATTATTAAAAAATCATACATTGTGATTTCCGGATAATTTTTTTTTTTTTTTTTTAGATTATGTCTCTCACAGTGGACATGCACCTAAGATGAAAATTTCAGACCCCTCCATGATTTCTAAGTGGGAGAACTTGCAAAATCGTAGGGTGTTCAAATACTTATTTTCCTTACTGTATATGATAGCTATATAATATTTTTATTATATGGTTGCAATGCACTCTGGCTGATTTCTAAAATGTTTAAGATGAGAAGGTGAGGATGAAGTCTGAAGACAGGTGGCAGCCCACAGAGCTGACGAGGTGTGGGTTCTCTGGAGGTGAGGACTGAGTTTCAAATGAAGAAAAAAAACAAAAAACAACAGCTTCTCACAAAGGCAGAAGTGTAGAACCGGGGTTGAGTGAAAGCTGTGATGATCAGCTCCACAGCATGCTACCTGGAAAACAGACAGAAAAAGAGGCAGGACCGAGGCGACACACAACATTTCCCTCATTAAACAAGAAGTTTAAAAGCAAAATAAAGCAAAAAGTGAACAAAGAAATTTTGAGCAACGAAGAGCACCATTCTCTGAGCAAATGTATTACACTGACACGTTTAAACTGGAGGAATTAACAGTAGACAAGCTACAAAACAGCCATATAATGAAGGAATTACTAACCTCACTAGCTTGGTCTGTACGGGAATATCAGACCTGTGCGTTTTTCACTAACGCTCGGTCCATACTGTCACCGCCTCAATCTGATATTTTCCCGTACAGCCCCCACACTCAGTTAATAATCCTTTAATGATACGGACTTCAGAACAATTTTCCAATTTCAAAACAAAGGTTTCAAAACCTTTTGATGCAATGGTGCAAGTTCATCATTAGTGAATTGCAGTAATGACAAAATGTTTTGGTGCCATCCACAGCCACACATTCTCTCTTTAACAGAATGCGAAAGTAAAACTACCTTCTTGTTCTGTTTTATATTCATGTCAGCTTTGCCCACATACTGAGCAACATATTTTTCCCCACAGTTGCAGATTTAATTCCGCTTGTTAGCTGATGCTGATGTAAAGAGGGGACCAAACGATTGTCTGCAATATTAAATGAATGAATTTGAATAAATTTATTCGGCACACACAGAATAGCAACATAGTCAATAATAACACACTCATAAAAGAACACGTGCAATGAACCTGTGTGGCCGAAAGTGTGAAGGCAGAAGCAAAGCTTATAGATACCCTCCCCTTATACCATAAAAAAATAAAGTAAAGAATGTATACACATATAAATATATATACTCATAACAACAATACAAAAGAAATGTGCACAAACCAAACTCAGACAGTGCACCAGAATTTAAAAAATACAACCAAATGAGCAACATTGCATAAACCCAAGCACAACAACAAAATGGTAAACATAATTTTCCAAACTATAACAAGTATGTATATTATTTTTGTAAAGCCTTTAAAGCCGACCAAGTAACTTAATATTATCAGGACAATTATGCCAAATATTAACACCCTTAACGGAAACAATGATTTTTGCAATAGTTCTGATCCATAGTTTCTCAAATAATAATGTCAAATTGTAGCTGGAATCCCTCATTTTAAACAGATCCTGGACATTTTAGGCAAGAATTTATTTTTTGACTTGATACATAATTTGTATTGTGATATAATCAACCAAGTCCCAGCATTTTAAAATGTGCAAACCAGCAAACAACAGATTTATTGGCTCACAATATGGCTTATTACTGATCATTCTTATAGCTTTCTTTTGCAAGAGAAATGTTGGATTAGTATTTGTTCTATATGTATTTCCCCAAACCTCAACACAGTACGTCATATAGGGAACAAGTAATGTATGATACAAAATGGCCAAAGAATGTTGGGAGAGGAAGTCTTGTGCTTTATACAGAATTGCAATGACTTTTGACATTTTAGATTTAATGTAGTTAATGTGCATTTTCCAGCTTATTTTATCATCAATATAAACACCATGAAATTTTGTATTTGTTACAATTTCAATTTCAATATCATGTAATAATAAATTTCTGCTTAAGTTCGTGGACTTATTACCAAATATGATGCACTTAGTTTTACCAAAACGGAGCAATAATTTGTATGAATCGAACCACTGTTTAAATTCATGTAATTCATTCTCCATCATGTCCAGGATAATCCTCACTCAAAATTTGTCCCACCAATGTGGACACACTGATACCTATTGTGTAAGTAGCTTGTCAATCCCCTGATACCATACATCTTTAATTTGTTTGATAGCAAAGTATGATCAGTAGTATCAAATGCTTTCTGTAAATCAAAAAAGACCCCTACAGTATTGCCTATTCTCGATCGCATAGGAAATTTGTTCAACAAAATCCATTACTGCCAGTGAAGCAGTGCGGATTTTTTTTCTTTTCTTCTAAAGCTGTATTGCTGGTTAAATAGACAAAATAATAAAATTTTGGTTTGAACTGCTGCATCAAAGTTTACAACTAATCCATTGATCCTTATGGTGAGTTACAACATACTAGAAAGCTGGCTGGGATCGGCTAATTGACTCATCCACCCACACATGCACATTTTTGCTGTCCAAGTCCTATGCTGGTACCTGCACAGGGGAAAACATGAGAAGGTGAATTCCGATGCAAATGAACAAGGCCAATGGGACACTTACACATTGTCTGGCTATGGCAGATATGTAGTTACTTAAAGCGGACATGGATGAACAACAGGCGTGCCTGCATGGTTGCCACTTGACACCCAGGACCATTGTGCATGACCTGCATGACCACATCTGGATGCAATCCTACAATCAGATAGGGAGAAATGGTTCTTCACATTTGTTTGTATGTGAGTGAGCTGAATTAAATGTTCACTGTATTTATAAAATTACATGTAGTGCAACCTACCAAAACCAAACAAACAAACCTACCATCCCTGGTTCTCATGGCTCTACTCTACTCTTTTCTACTCTTCTATTTTCTTGAAGAATATTTACATTGAGTAAAACTAATAAAATAAAAAGAAAAATGCACAGGTAAAAAAAAAAAACAAAAAAAAACAATAAATACATTAAACACATTCAGTAACAATTATGAGTGATTTTCACTTTCAGGGCTGGTACAACAGAGTGCCCTGAGAGCACAATATCCCCTATCGGCACTATGACGTAATTTGTTTACGCACGGTGGGTGGGTATAGCCAGGTAGCATCGATGTAAATCTACGATACCAGCCTAGCAACACCCCGGTAAGTGATAATAATACCTGATAACATTTCAAGGTATGTGATAGTTGATTCAGAATGCAGACACCAACTCATGAAACTGACAGAGTCTAGATTTGTTAATCAAGGGCCTTAACTCTGCTAAAATGGGCCAAACTTGAATATGTTACTATGTGTATTATCAAACTATAAGAAGGACTTGCACAAAGTTTCACAGAATCCCTCCTAAAAATGTGAGAGGAGCTGATTTCAGAACGCTTATACCCTTTTTGGGACAGACAGACGGATGAACTCAGAAAACTCTAATAATGCCATCAAAGATTTTTTTTTTTTTTTTTATGTAAGTCCTTTCTGCTGCTCTCTTGTTTCACTCAGGGTTCACACAAGACTTTCTTTAAAATTGTATGACTTTTTTCATGCTGTTATACTAAATGTCATTTGGAACCATACAGCACTGTGCAATTTTTTTGTTTGAGGCAGCAGCTTAGGAAAAACAAAGTAAGGAAAGAAGTAAGAAGAAGGGGAAAAAAGAAACCCCACTTGCACTGCAGATCCGGTCACTTAATGAATCCACACGAGACTGATGAATTATTCTTTGCTGATTATGCTTTCAAGTAACGATGGTATGAATGAGTTTCACCCTAATAAGTTTCAGCAGAGAGAGAGTGGAGCGAGACCACTGGAGGGATGGACTCTGTGGGCATCTTCCACTTGGCCTTCAGAAGTGCACAGGACTACAGAAGTGTCATTTCTAGTTTCCACCCAAAGCAGTTATGGTTTTTACACCAGGCATCCATGTTCTTTACATAGCAAACATACTTGTGCTCCTCTAAAAGTGTGGTCAAGGCAGGTAAAACGTGATCGTGAGAATCTTTAAAGCATTTGTGCCATAAACCAGCAAAAAGCTTATTTAATTCCAGTGTTGTTTATCTTTTGGACATAAAGAGCGCAATGTGGTGGTTGTGTTGGAGAGGAGGATGTTGAGGAAACCACTCACCCTCCGAGACAACACCTCCCATCCCCTGCATGCCACACTAATGTCCTGTCAGAGCACAGGCCACCGAGGTGCACCACATAACAGCACAGGAGTTCTGTCCTCCCCCTCCTCCCCCTAACTCCTCCCCCTTCTGCAGGATGAATACATAATGATCAGAATTTTCAGTTACTCAGAGCTATGTGCAATACTGTCACACATCTTGTGCAAATGTCTTTCAGTCATTTTGCATAAACAGTTTGTACTCTATTCTCATTGTAAAAAAAACAAAAAAACAAAAACAAAAAAAAAACTGTTTACTGCTTACTGTTTTGGCACTCTGCTTTTCTGACAAATAAGAAAGAACTTTATTAATTCCACAGGAAATTGTTTTGCCAGTATCAGTGCTAATCCATGCATAGACCCTTTGCTGACTGTAGCCTTGAAACTGGTACTTGCAGGATGGTTCATGAATGTGCATCCATGTCAAATTATGCATTTCATTTTTAAAGAATGATTATTTTGATATTGAGTCTTGGACAGTTTGCTGAAACAGGGTTTGAAATGCTCCTGAACTGACATTACTCTGTCAGCGGATGCAGGGAATCCTGCTGTGCTGGTCCTGTTGGACCTCACAGCAGCCTTTGATGCTGTGGATCACACAGTACTTGTTTCCCGGTTAGAACATCTTATTGGCATTCAAGGTATACTCTAAAAAAGGAACTGCTGTCTCAACAAGAAAAAGTGATGTAACAATTTGCATAGATTTTTAAAAGTTATTTCAACTTTCAACTGAGTTAATGCCACAAGACCGCTCTAAGTGGAAATAACTTTTACAAATCTATGCAAATTGGTACATCACTTTTTCTCGTTGAGACAGCAGGTCATTTTTTAGAGTGTACTGCACTTAAGTGGTTTAAATCGTATTTGGCCGAAAGGCATTTTTCTATTATGATTGGTGACCTCTTCTCATCAACCATTCCCCTGTATTGTGGAGTGTCACAGGTTTGATTCTTGAACCAATTCTATTTTCTTTGTGCATTTTGCAGTTGGGGTCAATTATAGCCCAGCACACTCTGTCCTTTCATTGCTATGCGGATGATCTTCCTTTGAGGAATAATGGGAGTGATGCTTTGTCATCATTATTTAATTGTATTTGTGATGTAAAGCAGTGGCTGTCCCAAAACGTCCTTACCTGAATGATAGTAAAACTGAGACCATTGTATTTGGATGTTCTGACATGTTGAATGCAGTAACATCAAACTTTGGTGCTCTGGCTAATTATGTAAAACCAGCTGTCAAGAATCTGGGAGTGATATTTGACAGCTGTTTTAGGTTTGATCAGTAGATAAAATCTGTTGTCAAAGCAAGTATTTTCCAGCTTCGTCTCCTGGCTACAGTAAAGCACTTTCTCAGTAGACGTGATCTTGAGACGTCCATTCATGCTTTCATCAGCTGCAACCTTGATTATTGTAATGCACTTTATACTGGCATTAACCAGCCATCTCTTGCATGCTTCCAATTGGTGCAGAATGCTGCTGCTCATCTTTTAACAAACACTTTTAGACATGAGCATATTACGCCTTTCCTGTACTCACTCCACTGGCTCCAGTTTGTTTTAGAATTGATTTTAATCTTTGTTTTAAAGCTGTTTATGGCCTCGCATCTGTCTGAAATTTTAGCTCGCCGCACTTTCAGTAGGACATTACGGGCATCTGGCCAGCTTTACTTAGATGTTCCAAAGTCAAAATATAAACTCTGGGGTGATTGTGCTTTTGCATTAGCTGGCCCCAGACTGTGGAACAAGCTACCTCTTGATTTACACAGTACTCTGGACCTAACAATTATTAAATCTAAGGGCCCCTTCACACATAATATATGAATATATATAATATGTGAATATGTACAATGCAGGGAAACTCACAGTGAAACAGATCGTATGAGCAAACTATGAAACATCTCTCTGATGGCAGGCGCGCGCGATGCCGGTGCGATGGACGCGGGAACACAGTGCCAGCAACTGCGCGATGTGTAACCACATCGCACAGCTGCTGTGAAGAAACAATTAAAAAATACATGTTGCAACTGTTCTGTGCACACAGGAACACAGCAGCTTTTCACTGTGAAAATAAAAAAAAAATACATGCCACCCACAGGAATCAAACCCGCACTTTCCAAAAGCTCTGATTGCCAGTCAGAAACTTTACCACTGAGCTACTATCACTGTCCTGTGAAAGGTGCGGGAAACTGTCTGATATCAGGAAGGACATGGATGTATTAAAAAAATAATAAAACCACACACCATATAAAAACATTGCATTGTATTGAATCCCTCTTGTCAAGCGGACAATACAAGTATGATCCATCTGTTCCTCTCTAGATGATCCATGGTCACAGACGTACAGTCATGAAATGACATGAATGAGAAGCAGGACGCTCTTATGTCCACATCTCCTGCATGTGCAGCCGGCCCTGCATGCATCTCCTGCCCGACACGCATGTCTTGTGGATGGTGCTCCGTAGGACAGTCATCCCCAGCCATGACGTTCAGCTCCACAGCTCCCGCTAGCGGCTTTTGTCAGCGGCCACACCTCCTGTCAGTTCAGAGCACACACCAACGTGTCACTGTGTCTGTTTGCAATGCCACACTCATGGGGAACTTAGACAAAGTTCACATCCAGCTGAACAGCACTCTAAAACATGAAGCTGTGTTTAGTTATGTCCACTTGCTACCTCTCTTTAACATAAAGAGCTCTTACAAGTTTTGAATGTTGAACTGAACTTTGCAAGTTGAGTTGAGTTGTAACATTGAATTCAACATCCAAAACTTGTAAGAGCTCTTTATGTTAAAGAGAGGTAGCAAGAGGACATAACTATATGCAGCTGCAATGTTTTAGAGTGAGTGATTGCAGACTGCTGTCATGTTAATAGTGCGACTGGCCACACATTTTCTAAATGCCAAGAGAACGGTGTTAGATGTTCATGTGTGTCACCTGGAATTTGGCTGACACTTGCCGTGAGAGGATTTGACAGGCTCGCACAGCGCACACTCTGTCTTTAGATGTTCCAAAGTCAAAATATTGTAAATCGACCAAATTCGTACTATTGTGAAGGGGCCCCAAGATAAAGACCCATTTATTTAAGATGACTTTTAATGCCTAATGGGGCTGTGACATGTTTTGTTTATATTTGTTGTTTTAACTCTATTGTATGTGTGTTTTATTTTTTATGAATCTGTAATTTTACTGTAAAGCACGTTGGACACCAACTGGCTGCTGTTAAGTGCTTTATAAATAAATGTTGATTGATTGATTTGCTGGATTGATTGCTACTGATTTGCAGTATTAACGAAACATTTTGGTATCATCCCCAGTCACACATTCTATCCATTCTGGACTGATAGCATTACTTTTCCATTCTTTGGTACATTTCATCTCACATTTGCCCATGATGCACTGTAGTTCACGGGGAATGACAGGTGACACTCTGGTTGGTTGATTTTGTGTTCACAACCCTCCCCGCCTATCCCTGCAGTCATAGACACATTCACACCTGAAATCACACCTACGGTCAATTTAAAGTTTCTAATTCACCAAACCTGCATGTCGTTGGATGTGGGAGGAAGCCGGAGCACCCGGAGGAAACCCACGCAAAGACAGGAGAACATGCAAACTCCATACAGAAATGGCAGGAAGCCACAACCTTCTTGCTGTGAGGCACCAGTGCTGACTATTAAACCATCATGCCTCCTCAACCCAAATCTTTAATCACAATTTTAACTGACACATTAGATAACAGATGAGTACTTTGATATACATATCATGTTAAAAACAGTCAGTCAAATAAATAAAGAATAACACATAATTTAAATCCTACGATGTTGCTCTTGCTATTGTCATTATTTTTGGTAATTTTACACTTTATGGCATGAAATGAAAATCAGCTACTTTTTGAAATTTATTTTGTCTTCTTATTTTCCACATCCAGAACCTTTGCAGCCTATCACGGGGCTGCAGCCCACACTGTAGGAATCACTGCTGTATATGACAATTCCTCAGTTTAACTGATTACAAACCTTGACAATTTATATTTTTGGACAAAGTTCTATAATGGTGATTTCCAATCTATTCACAACACATTTTGCCAAAAGATTTGATTACATTGACAAAGATAAAACTATATGTCCACATTAAAACAGTGCACACATGGTCAGTCAGACTATTTGCCAGTTTGACTGATTGCATCACAGACAGGAGCAGTGGTTCTTTATCTTATTTAACTACATACTTTTTAAGCTGTTTATACAGAAAAGATCACTGCATTTTCTAATACACTGATGATACATAACTGATGGTCTTTCTGTCTCTCTTGTAAGAGAAATCTGTCTGTCTGTTGTTCATTAGCATTTATGCCATGATGATGGTCTTTCTGTCTCTCTTGTAAGAGAAATCTGTCTGTCTGTTGTTCATTAGCATTTATGCCATGACAGAGACATTAGTCAATGAGAAAGATGTGTCCTTTTGTATCATATATGCAACGTGTGCAGATATCTACATTTTACTCTAAATTATTGCAAATGACAGATAGTATGAAGACAGATGTCAAGTTTTAGATGAAAGACATTCTATAAATAGAAATGATAATACACAAAAAAGGGTGACAAAGAATTTTGTTGTTTTGTAATTTGTCACCAACAAAATACTCTATCAACTGTCTTGTCAAAAATAATTATTCTGCTGCCATTATTCTGTGACTCTGACAAACTGCTCATATGCAAAATTACTGATGGGGTATTTTTCCCTGTTTTGGCTACACTGGGTTACGTTGCTTGCTTTGTCATATTTTACTTGGATGTGCAGTTATCATTTGATAGGCATTCTTCTCAAATTGTGCCTTTGACAGAATCGTTAATTAAAATGGATGATTTCTCTTTGTCCTGCAATAAAATTACCCTTGTAGCTCATTCATTGAGCAGACATTATTATAACATGCAAAATACACAGATTCTTACAGCCAACCATTGCCCTGCTTTTATTTATTGTGCATAAAGCTTGTTGGAGCACAACAAAATGATGTATTGTAAAAGGCAGATCCAAACTGATTTTGTATAATATAGTCTAACCCCTTGAAAGGTTACAATTTCTTACATTGTTAATGAGTTTAGGGTTGCTGAAAGGCAGCCATACATTGTTTCTTGCATCTGCCTTCATTTACATTGCAGGTACAGACTCGGGTAATACATAAAGCATACGCTATACATTTTGTGGCTCATGGTTCTGTGCTGTGTGAGCATGTGTCTGCTTTTTCTGGATTCAGTGAATATACATACCTGTCAACCCCTTATTAATTAAATAATCTACGAAGTCTATTAGAAAAGTATCCGACCTTATTATTTTTTCAAAAACCATATGGATTTGATTCATATGTTTTTACGTCAGCCAAGCTTGAACCTTCGTGCGCATGCAGGGACATGTTGGGACATGCCCAGCTCTCCACAATTTCTCTTATACTCACTGGGCTGGTAAGCATTGAAAGCCGAGATAAGCATGTCCCAACTTGTCCCCTGGCACTCCGAAACGGAGGTGTTCCTTTGTCTCGCTCGATAACCAGAGGCAGAAAACACCACATAATTTCTAAACGGATGGCTGTGTGGAGCTGGGACCGTCGTGAGCAATTTCACTGGTTATCACAAGAGCTGGACATCAGCCATTTTCCGGCAGATTTCACTTTTAACAAGAGATTTTGTCATGGAAAGCCGCGCGGAGGCTTCGCGCGTCAGGACCGATTCGCTGATCGAGCGAGACAAAGGAACACCTCCGTTTCGGAGTGCCAGGGGACAAGTTGGGACATGCTTATCTCGGCTTTCAATGCTTACCAGCCCAGTGAGTATAAGAGAAATTGTGGAGAGCTGGGCATGTCCCAACATGTCCCTGCATGCGCACGAAGGTTCAAGCTTGGCTGACGTAAAAACATATGAATCAAATCCATATGGTTTTTGAAAAAAATAATAAGGTCGGATACTTTTCTAATAGACCTCATATTTATTATTAATTATTCACTTCAAACATGTCATTAGCAAAGTTGACTATATTTACATCTTCACATTGTTATGTTGAACCCCTTTGAGGTGATCACCTTACTCTGTGACCCGTCTGCCCTTCTCCACTGAGTCTTAAGGTGCATTTACACATAAGTAAGACGCATTACGAATGTCATTTTTCTGTCATTCGTGACACATTCCTGACATTCTTAATGTGACTTAATGCATCTGAATAGGTTTCTTAATAGTGCGTGTTGGTGCGTGATAGTCTTGATATTCGTGGAGCATGTTTTTGCCTGTCAAAAAATCTTCCACGAATGTCACACACCACACCACATTTCATCTCACGTCGTGGAGGTCGCAACTGAGCATATTGATTAGTCTTGATGAGTATTGATAAGCCCAACTACGCATGCAGTCACAAAGTTCTGAAAAACTGGAGCAATCTGAATTTGGTTGGATGAATATGGGTGTGTGTCTGGAGACAATTCATCTCGTTCACAACGTGACAGAACTTAACGATGCGCTGTTACGCGCTAACGCGGAACACTATTCTTGACCGTGCGTAATGGTTCCTGATAATTCTCCGGCAACATGTGCCATTCATCGTAACGTGTGGTAACAGGTTGCAGCAGTTCCTGAGGACACCTGACGCCTCTGCCCCGAATAATCACATTCATGATCAGCGGCCAAGAATGTGCACTCCGTGGCATTCGTGACTTGTCTTCGTTATGTGTAAACGCAGCATTACAAAGGGACCTAAAAATGTTGGTAGCTATTGACAACAGGTTTTTGTTTCAATATTTATACAATTTTAACAGTATATATAACAATACACATCACTGTACTGCCTTAAACAATGTTGGTTGTTGAACTTACAAAGTTAACTGACATTGATTATACACAGAACAAAAATACAGACACAACACTTTTGTTTTTGCTCCCATTTTTCATGAGCTGAACTCAAAGATCAAAAACATTTTTGAGACACAAATGACCTATTTTGCTCAATATTGTTCACAAATCTGTCTAAATCTGTGTTAGTGAGCACTTCTCCTTTGCTGAGATAATCCATCCCACCTCACAGGTGTGGCACATCAAGATGCTGATTAGATAACATGATTACTGCATAGGTGTGCCTTAGGCTGGCCACAATTAAAGGCCACTCTAAAATGTTCAGTTTCATCACACATGAATTGAATGTTCATTTCTCGACCATAAACTGTCATCAAAAGGTGTTTCAGAGAATTTGGCAGTACATCCAACCAGCCTCACAACCGCAGACTACGTGGAACCACACCAGCCCAGGACCTCCACATCCAGTATGTTCACCACCAAGATCGTCTGACACCAGCCGCCCGGACAGCTGCTGCAACAATCGGTTTGCAGAACTAAAGAATTTCTGCACAAACTGTCAGAAACTGTATCAGGGAAGCTCATTTGCATGCTTGTCATCCTCATCGGGGCCTCAACCAGACTGCAGTTCATCACTGTAACCAACTTGAGTGTGCAAATGCTCACATCCAGTAGTGTCTGGCATGTTGGAGAGGTGTTCTCTTCACAGATGAATCCTGTTTTTCACTGTTCAGGGCAAATGGCAGACAGCATGTGTGGGTAAGTGGTTTGCTGATGTCAACGTTGTGGATCAGGTTTACACTGTTTACACAAACTGTGTAAACAGTAACACATGCATGTTGTTTGCACATGCACATGTGAAACATCACGTCTGATATCATATATCAATTATTTTCACTCAGTCAGACTGCACCAAATAAACATCCACCAAATTTTAATCACTGCTGAAGAAGGGCTGGAAATAACTGAGCATTATTAGCAGTTATCACTAATAAACTACGTTTGCCCATGAAATGTCATTCTGTGTGAAAGAAAAGTCAAGTTGCATATTATAATTGCCAGCACATGAATCTCAAAAAAAAAAAAAAAAAAAACATTTTCTGTATATATTAATAAAACTGTGGGTGTAACTGGAATGAGATCAATGAAAGGATATGAATAATAGTGACAATGAATACATTTCACAACAAGGGCAATCACAGATTTCTGACATCCACCAATCTGGATCGGGATCACCTCCAAAGTTTAATGGAGTCTTCCATGGCCTAATATCTACCTGTAGTGAAAATGTAGTGAGAATCCATAAAGTAGTTTTAACGTAATCCTTCAAAGCCTATATAAAGTGAAACTTGATCCAGAATCTGGATTCGCATCCGGATGACCTCCAAAATTTAATTAAGTCTTCCGTGGCCTAATATCTACCTGTGGTGAAAATTTGGTGAGAATCCGTGATAGTAGTTTTAACGTAATCCTTCAAAGCCTATATAAAGTGAAACTTGATCCAGAATCTGGACTCGCACCTGGATGACCTCCAAAATTTAATGGAGTCTTCCGTGGCCTAATATCTACCTGTGGTGAAAATTTGGTGAGAATCGGTGAAAGTAGTTTTAACGTAATCCTTCAAAGCCTATATAAAGTGAAACTTGATCCAGAATCTGAATTTGCATCCGGATGACCTCCAAAATTTAATGGAGTCTTCCGTGGCCTAATATCTACCTGTGGTGAAAATTTGGTGAGAATCTGTGAAAGTAGTTTTAACGTAATCCTTCAAAGCCTATATAAAACTGAAGTTATTGTACTTGGCCCCACAAATCTTAGAAACATGGTGTCTAACCAGATCCTTACTCTGGATGGCATTACCCTGACCTCTAGTAATACTGTGAGAAATCTTGGAGTCATTTTTGATCAGGATATGTCATTCAAAGCACATATTAAACAAATATGTAGGACTGCTTTTTTGCATTTACGCAATATCTCTAAAATCAGAAAGGTCTTGTCTCAGAGTGATGCTGAAAAAACTAATTCATGCATTTATTTCCTCTAGGCTGGACTATTGTAATTCATTATTATCAGGTTGTCCTAAAAGTTCCCTAAAAAGCCTTCAGTTAATTCAAAATGCTGCAGCTAGAGTACTGACGGGGACTAGAAGGAGAGAGCATATCTCACCCATATTGGCCTCTCTTCATTGGCTTCCTGTTAATTCTAGAATAGAATTTAAAATTCTTCTTCTTACTTATAAGGTTTTGAATAATCAGGTCCCATCTTATCTTAGGGACCTCGTAGTACCATATCACCCCAATAGAGCGCTTCGCTCTCAGACTGCAGGCTTACTTGTAGTTCCTAGGGTTTGTAAGAGTAGAATGGGAGGCAGAGCCTTCAGCTTTCAGGCTCCTCTCCTGTGGAACCAGCTCCCAATTCAGATCAGGGAGACAGACACCCTCTCTACTTTTAAGATTAGGCTTAAAACTTTCCTTTTTGCTAAAGCTTATAGTTAGGGCTGGATCAGGTGACCCTGAACCATCCCTTAGTTATGCTGCTATAGACGTAGACTGCTGGGGGGTTCCCATGATGCACTGTTTCTTTCTCTTTTTGCTCTGTATGCACCACTCTGCATTTAATCATTAGTGATCGATCTCTGCTCCCCTCCACAGCATGTCTTTTTCCTGGTTCTCTCCCTCAGCCCCAACCAGTCCCAGCAGAAGACTGCCCCTCCCTGAGCCTGGTTCTGCTGGAGGTTTCTTCCTGTTAAAAGGGAGTTTTTCCTTCCCACTGTAGCCAAGTGCTTGCTCACAGGGGGTCGTTTTGACCGTTGGGGTTTTACATCATTATTGTATGGCCTTGCCTTACAATATAAAGCGCCTTGGGGCAACTGTTTGTTGTGATTTGGCGCTATATAAAAAAAAAATTGATTGATTGATTGATAAAGTGAAACTTGATCCAGAATCTGGACTCGCATCTGGATGACCTCCAAAATTTAATGGAGTCTTCCGTGGCCTAATATCTACCTGTGGTGAAAATTTGGTGAGAATCGGTGAAAGTAGTTTTAACGTAATCCTTCAAAGCCTATATAAAGTGAAACTTGATCCAGAATCTGGACTCGCATCTGGATGACCTCCAAAATTTAATGGAGTCTTCCGTGGCCTAATATCTACCTGTGGTGAAAATTTGGTGAGAATCGGTGAAAGTAGTTTTAACGTAATCCTTCAAAGCCTATATAAAGTGAAACTTGATCCAGAATCTGGACTCGCATCTGGATGACCTCCAAAATTTAATGGAGTCTTCTGTGGCCTAATATCTACCTGTGGTGAAAATTTGGTGAGAATCGGTGAAAGTAGTTTTAACGTAATCCTTCAAAGCCTATATAAAGTGAAACTTGATCCAGAATCTGGATTCGCATCCGGATGACCTCCAAAATTTAATGGAGTCTTCCGTGGCCTAATATCTACCTATGGTGAAAATTTGGTGAGAATCTGTGAAAGCAGTTTTGATATAATCCTGCTAACAGACAGACCGACAGACAAATAAATAAATGCTGCTGATTTTATTACGTCCTTGGCGGATGTAATAGCATTAAATATTTTTGTGTATATGTTATATGTTATCGTATACATGTTCTCCCATGTTTGCATGGGTTCCCACCGGGTGCTCCGGCTTCCTCCCACAGCCAAAGACATGCAGGTTAGGAGATTTGGAAATTTTAAATAGACTGTAGATGGGTGTATCTGTTTTTATTTGTCTGTGGCAGCAAAGCAGTAAGTTTTGAAATATTGAGAATGAAAAAAGAAAATATTTCAAAATCAGATTAAACACATGACCATATGGCCTCTTTAATCACTATCTTATTGGATCTAAGACCATTTCATTTTTAAATTTGTCAGTTGAATATTAAAATCTGGACAAAACATCATGACAAACATTTTTAGACTGTTTTAAACTTGTCAGAGCTGTGCGAGTCTAATTAATGATTGTTAAAGCCGACCACAGCATGAACATTAGTAAAAGCATAAAATCCCACTTTTGAGATTTAACAGTGACAGTTATTAAAGGAAGATTAGTTACTTTGTATGAAAAGTACTTAACGTATTTTACCTGCATGTGTGGCAGAGCAGCAGGAAACACCAACAAGGATGTTTTGTTCCTCACAGTAAGAGAAGTTAATCTGCACACAGTCGATGTGCTGATAGCTTTACTTTCCTTGGAGTTCTTAAAAGAAAAACACAAGAAGAAATCTCTGGTCTGGTGCTGTTTTTTAACATTGCAAAAAAGTTGTGCATGTGAGGGCAGAAAGCATATAATGTAGCTACTTTACATTAGTCTTGTACATTATCTCTCAATATTATCAGTTATCAAGTTGTTCACCAATGAATATGGCTTTATACACCCTTCAGAAAACCATACACCCTTCGGCCTGTGTATAAAGCTATATTCATTGGTAAAACAACTTGATAACGATTTGATCATATACCTAGAAATGATAAATGCACACAGAACACAATGCGTGTGCTCTCCCTTCACTCACTGCCTCCGGGGGTACGCAAAGAATCCAAGTCATGGCCACGGAGCTCTGCGGCTGCGGTTCCAAGACCATGCAGCAGGCGCTGCGCATCAAAACAGCAAGCGTAGTCTCTGGACCTGTTGCTGCAAGCAGCTCGGCACAGGAGACTGCTGCGGCGCTTACTGAGTCTGCATCGGAGGCTGTGAGAGAAATCGCAGTGATGCTGACCGGTGTCGCAACCGGCCCGCCTGATAAGGATGCAGAACATATTGGCGTATCATTTATAGGTATATGATAATAACAGATACTTCATTCTGTGTTGTCATAACACCTTTGCAACGTAATGTGCATACATGTGCACTGCATGTAATAATAATCAATTTTATTTAAAAGTGCCTTTCAGAACACCCAAGGACACTGTACAGGACAAATTAAAACAAAGGTAAAAACAAAGACGCATATATAAAACTAGAAGCTGTAGAGTTGCGGTATGTGTGATCATGTGGTGTGTATAGTCATGTGATGTGTGTGGTCATGCAGTGTGAGCGGTCGTGTGGAATGTATGATCATGTGATGTATGTGGTCATGTGGCATGCGCGATCGTGAGGAGTGTGTGGTTGTGAGGTGTGTGTGGTCATGCTGTATAGGATTGTCTGAACAGGTGAGTTTTGAGACTGGATTTGAAGAGAGGAAGGGAGTCAGTGTTATGGAGGTCAGATGGAAGTGAATTCCAGAGCTGGGGAGCAGGGCGGCTGAAGGATATGCCCCCCATGGTGACAAGACAGGAAGGGGGAGAGTGAGCTGGAGAGAGGAGGAGGAGCGTAGAGAGTGAGAGGGAATAACTGTGGAGGAGATCGGAGATGTATTGTGGAGCAAGGTTATGGATAGCTTTGTACTTAGTGATGAGAATTTTGAAGTTAATCCATTGTTTTTTGGGAGCCAGTGGAGTTGTTGGAGAATGGGGGTGATATGGTGAATGGTGGGTGTCCTGGTGATGATCCGTACTGCAGAGTTTTAAAGGAGGTGACAAGAATGTGGATGAGGATGGTGTAGAAGAATTTTTAGGTCCATATTTGAACTGTGATGAACTATCAAGTGTCCTGATCTGAACTGTATGTCCTCTGGCTGAACTAGCAGGTGTTCAACCCAAAAAAAAGGGCTCTATTAGTCATTCGGTCTGTCAGGGGCTTTCCAAGGCCTTTTAGGTGCTTTCCCGCAGGCCACGTGCAGGGGCCTCGGGCCAGCTGCACCTGTGGCTGAGGCCACGTGCGGGGGGCCTCGGGCCAGCTGCACCTGTGGCTGAAGGTCTTTTAAAAAAATCAGTTGTAAATCCTTCACGTTTTAATGGGAGCGTTTGTCACATTGAAATAATGGCCTAACACCTGCTTAGGGTTCACTAGAGGACGCTTCCAATAGAAAACCATGTCTTGGGAATGAAATAAATAAAAAAGTCGAAGGAGGAGCGATGCCCGCGGGTCTCCAATAAATAGATGAGCGCGGTTGTCACATATTCAGTCTCTCTAGAGGACTCAGTTTGTCTAAGCTCTGTGTCGAAGGCTTAAATAAACTTAAAAACTTTAAAATTAAATTTTATCTTGCTTAAGGCTGAATTATTCTAAAGTGTTGTGTCCTTTTCTAGCATATCACTTGCAATTAGTTTGTGTTATCTAAAAGACGACATCCTGAGAAGACTAAAGACGAACCACGTCAATGGCATTAGTGTGAGGAGTGAGGGAAGGATGGAGGCGAGAGATATTGCGGAGGTGGAAGTAGGCAGAGTGAGTGATGTTATTGATGTGGGAATGAAAGGAAAGGGTGCTGTCGAGGATGACACCCAGACTCTTGACCTGAGGGGAAGGAAGGACAGTGGAGTCATTGATAGGGATAGGAAACCTGTTGGATTTGGAGATAGTGGAGGACGTGCCTACAAGGAGGACTTCAGTTTTGGAGCTATTGAATTTGAGAAAGTTGGAGGAAAACCAGGTATTGAGTTCCTGTAAACAGAGGCTGAGGGAGGGAGGAGGAAGTGATGAAGAAGGTTTAGTGGAGAGGTAGAGCTGGGTGTCATCCGCGTAACAGTGAAAATGAATATTCTATTTACGGAAGATGGAACCAAGAGGGAGAATGTAGATAATAAAAAGAAGGGACCCCAGGACAGCGCCCTGAGGCACACCAGCAGAGACAGGGAAAGAGATAGATTTATGAAATTTGAGCTGAACAAACTGAGTACAGTTGGACAGATAGGAAGTGAACCAGGAGAGAGGAGTGTTAGAGATGCCAACAGACTGAAGTCTGTGGAGGAGAGTGCTATGGGAGATGGTGTCAAAAGCTGCTGTGAGATCAAGGAGGATGAGGATGGAGAGTAAACCAGAGTCAGAAGCTACAACCCCTGGCAAAAATTATGGAATCACCGGCCTCAGAGGATGTTCATTCAGTTGTTTAATTTTGTAGAAAAAAAGCAGATCACAGACATGACACAAAACTAAAGTCATTTCAAATGGCAACTTTCTGGCTTTAAGAAACACTATAAGAAATCAAGAAAAAAAGATTGTGGCAGTCAGTAACGGTTACTTTTTAGACCAAGCAGAGGAAAAAAATACGGAATCACTCAATTCTGAGGAAAAAATTATGGAATCACCCTGTAAATTTTCATCCCCCAAATTAACACCTGCATCAAATCAGATCTGCTCATTGACATTGACCCTATGCCATGACATTGACCCTATGTGTCTTTTTGCAAGGAATGTTTTTGCAGTTTTTGCTCTATGGCAAGATGCATTATCATCTTGAAAAATGATTGCATCATCCCCAAACATCCTTTCAATTGTCAAAAATATCAACATAAACTTGTGCATTTATTGATGATGTAATGACAGCCATCTCCCCAGTGCCTTTACCTGACATGCAGCCCCATATCATCAATGACTGTGGAAATTTACATGTTCTCTTCAGGCAGTCATCTTTATAAATCTCATTGGAAAGGCACCAAACAAAAGTTCCAGCATCATCACCTTGCCCAATGCAGATTCGAGATTCATCACTGAATATGACTTTCATCCAGTCATCCACAGTCCACAATTGCTTTTCCTTAGCCCATTGTAACCTTGTTTTTTTCTGTTTAGGTGTTAATGATGCCTTTCGTTTAGCTTTTCTGTATGTAAATCCCATTTCCTTTAGGCGGTTTCTTACAGTTCGGTCACAGACGTTGACTCCAGTTTCCTCCCATTCGTTCCTCATTTGTTTTGTTGTACATTTTTCGATTTTTGAGACATATTGCTTTACGTTTTCTGTCTTGACGCTTTGATGTCTTCCTTGGTCTACCAGTATGTTTGCCTTTAACAACCTTCCCATGTTGTTTGTATTTGGTCCAGAGTTTAGACACAGCTGACTGTGAGCAACCAACATCTTTTGCAACATTGCGTGATGATTTACTCTCTTTTAAGAGTTTGATAATCCTCTCCTTTGTTTCAATTGACATCTCTCGTGTTGGAGCCATGATTCATGTCAGTCCACTTGGTGCAACAGCTCTCCAAGGTGTGTTCACTCCTTTTTAGATGCAGACTAACGAGCAGATCTGATATGATGCAGGTGTTAGTTTTGGGGATGAAAATTTACAGGGTGATTCCATAATTTTTTCCTCAGAATTGAGTGATTCCATATTTTTTTCCTCTGCTTGGTCTAAAAAAGTAACCGTTACTGACTGCCACAATCTTTTTTTCTTGATTTCTTATAGTGTTTCTTAAAGCCAGAAAGTTGCCATTTGAAATGACTTTAGTTTTGTGTCATGTCTGTGATTTGCTTTTTTCCTACAAAATTAAACAACTGAATGAACATCCTCCGAGGCCGGTGATTCCATAATTTTTGCCAGGGGTTGCATGAGGGGGTCATTGGTGATTTTCAGAAGTGCAGTTTCAGTGCTGTGGAGAGGGCGAAAACCGGACTGCTCATAGATATTGTTAGTTGTGAGATTGGAGTGGAGTTGAGAGGCGACAATTTTTTTGAGAATTTTAGAAACGAAGGGGAGATTGGAAATTGGGCGGAGGTTGTTAAAGTTATTAGGGTCCAAGCCAGTTTTTTTCAGAATGGGAGTTATTGATGCAATTTTGAATGATAAGGAGACAGTTCCAGAGGACAGAGAGGAGTGAACAATGTTGGTGATGAAGGGGGCGAGTGAGGAAAGACAGGATTTGATGAGAGCAGTAGGGAGGGGGTCGAGGGGACAGGTAGAGCTTTTTAGATTTGAGAAGTGTGTGGAGTGTGGAGGGTAAAGCTAGAAAATGATGTGATAGAGCTTGGAAATGAGAAAGAGGTATCCACTCCAGACAATGCAGCTCCGGTTGTCAGGAGTTGGTGGATAGAGGTGACCTTGGAGATAAAGAAAGACATAAGTGAAATACAGAAATCAGAGGAGTGTGGTTGGGGAGGGAGTTTGGTTAGGTTGGAGAGAAGGAAGAATAGAGTCCTGGAGTTACGGAGGTTGGAGTGGATGAGGCCAGAGTAGTAGGCTGTTTTAGCTGAGGAAATAGTGTCCTTGTAGAGAGTGATGTGGTTATTGTACATTTATTTGTGTATTGTGAATCCAGTTTTCTTGTACAGTCTTTCAATCAATCAATCAATCAATTTTATTTATATAGAGCCAAATCACAACAAACAGTTGCCCCAAGGCGCTTTATATTGTAAGGCAAGGCCATACAATAATTACGTAAAAACCCCAATGGTCAAAACGACCCCCTGTGAGCAAGCACTTGGCGACAGTGGGAAGGAAAAACTCCCTTTTAACAGGAAGAAACCTCCAGCAGAACCAGGCTCAGGGAGGGGCAGTCTTCTGCTGGGACTGGTTGGGGCTGAGGGAGAGAACCAGGAAAAAGACATGCTGTGGAGGGGAGCAGAGATCAATCACTAATGATTAAATGCAGAGTGGTGCATACAGAGCAAAAAGAGAAAGAAACACTCAGTGCATCATGGGAACCCCCCAGCAGTCTAAGTCTATAGCAGCATAACTAAGGGATGGTTCAGGGTCACCCGATCCAGCCCTAACTATAAGCTTTAGCAAAAAGGAAAGTTTTAAGCCTAATCTTAAAAGTAGAGAGGGTGTCTGTCTCCCTGATCCGAATTGGGAGCTGGTTCCACAGGAGAGGAGCCTGAAAGCTGAAGGCTCTGCCTCCCGTTCTACTCTTACAAACCCTAGGAACTACAAGTAAGCCTGCAGTCTGAGAGCGAAGCGCTCTATTGGGGTGATATGGTACTATGAGGTCCCTAAGATAAGATGGGACCTGATTATTCAAAACCTTATAAGTAAGAAGAAGAATTTTAAATTCTATTCTAGAATTAACAGGAAGCCAATGAAGAGAGGCCAATATGGGTGAGATATGCTCTCTCCTTCTAGTCCCTGTCAGTACTCTAGCTGCAGCATTTTGAATTAACTGAAGGCTTTTCAGGGAACTTTTAGGACAACCTGATAATAATGAATTACAATAGTCCAGCCTAGAGGAAATAAATGCATGAATTAGTTTTTCAGCATCACTCTGAGACAAGACCTTTCTAATTTTAGAGATATTGCGTAAATGCAAAAAAGCAGTCTTACATATTTGTTTAATATGCGCTTTGAATGACATATCCTGATCAAAAATGACTCCAAGATTTCTCACAGTATTACTAGAGGTCAGGGTAATGCCATCCAGAGTAAATTCTTTCAAGTTGTCATCCTTTGGTTTGGTTTGGTTGGAGAGTGGGAGTGAACCAGGGTGCAGAGCGGGAGAAGGAGACAGATCTGGTTTTGAGAGGAGCATGAGATTTGAGGAGTGTGTGAAGGTGGCTATTGTCATCAGGTGAGGTGTGAGGATCAGTGGTGGGCAGGCTGTTGATGTCAGATGTGAATTTGTCAATGTTAATATCCTTGATTTTGCGAAATGCGATATAGCGAGGGAGAGACAGTTTGGATAGGGAGAGGATTAATATTGAAAGTGATAAGCAGGTGGACCGTGAAGGGGAGTGTATGGGATGTGCAGTCAGTAGGGTTTAATCCAGAGCAGCAAACCAAGTCCAAAATGTGTCCTTTGCAGTGGGTGGGGAAGTTGATAAATTGCTGTAAGCCAAAGCTATCTAAACAGCAGAAGTCTTTTCAGTATTGATTATTCAAATTGTCCAGATGAATATTTATGTCGCCAATGATAATGATATTACTTGATAATGTAGAGAGGTGAGTGAGGAGATGAGAGAAGTCATTAAGAAAGTCATTATATTTGGGTGGGCGGTAGACAGCAGCGATAACTGTGGGAATGGGTTCTGGCAGAATATAAGCGGAGAGCTCGAAGGAAGAGCAAGCAGGCATGGACACCGGCATGACTTTCCAAGTCTTGCGGTAAATCAGCACGAGACCTCCACCCCGGCCACTAGCGCAAGGCTGGCAGACATAAGCAAATCCAGCCGGAGTGCAGTCATTAAGCGCAGTGAAATCGCCCGGCCGCTGCCAAGTTTCTGTTAGACACAGAAAGTCAAGCCATCGGTCGCTGAGGAGGTCCTGGACCAGCTGTCCCTTGGTGCCGAGTGAGCGGACATTGAGGAGACCGAAGCGGAGAGAGGTGGAGGTGTCGGCGGAGGCAGCAAGAGGGGCCGAGCGAGGTAGGGAGGAGAACAGGCGGGAATCGACCACCCGACCAGCGCCACGGGAGGGACGCTGAAATGTGGACCAGATGGATTTTATTGCGGTGGTGTTGTTATGGTGAAATCTCCGTCAAGATCCGTGGTGGATGTATCTCCGCCTTGGCCGATAGCCGATGTCCGGGGGCACGAGGCCAGGCGGTGGAAGCGAGACGGAGTGTCGTAGCCTCAAGGAGCACCGCCACATGCAGTCGGACGAGGGACAGGACGAACAAATGTAAATGATAAATGGACTGCATTTATATAGCGCTTTTCCATCTGTATCAGATGCTCAAAGCACTTTACAATTATGCCTCACATTCACCCCGATGTTAGGGTGCTGCCATACAAGGCGCTCACTACACACCGGGAGCAATAGGGGATTAAAGGCCTTGCCCAAGGCCCCTTAGTGATTATCCAGTCAGGTGGGGATTTGAACCCATGATCTTCTGGACTCATGCCCAACACCTTAACCACTAGACCATCACCTCCCCTGAACCTCCCACGAACAAGGTGAGTGTGAGCCACTGCACCAATTTGTAGATCCACATAGCCAGCAAAAAGTCCAGAGGTCGAAAACAGAATCCAGTCTCGTATAGAATTGCTTATCTTTTTTCTATACCGGAGAGCAGCGGCAGCTAAAACGCGTCAGCGTTCACTCATGTGTGTTGATATTTTACATACATTAGCGTTCAGAATAATAGTAGTGCTATGTGACTAAAAAGATTAATCCAGGTTTTGAGTATATTTCTTATTGTTAGTAGATTCAGTAGATTCTCACAAATCCAACAAGACCAAGCATTCATGATATGCACACTCTTAAGGCTATGAAATTGGGCTATTAGTAAAAAAAAAAGTAGAAAAGGGGGTGTTCACAATAATAGTAGTGTAGCATTCAGTCAGTGAGTTCGTCAATTTTGTGGAACAAACAGGTGTGAATCAGGTGTCCCCTATTTAAGGATGAAGCCAGCACCTGTTGAACATGCTTTTCTCTTTGGAAGCCTGAGGAAAATGGGAGGTTCAAGACATTGTTCAGATTAACAGCGTAGTTTGATTAAAAAGGTGATTGCAGAGGGGAAACTTATACGCAGGTGCAAAAAATTATAGGCTGTTCATCTACAATGATCTCCAATGCTTTAAAATGGAAAAAACAGAGACGCATAGAAGAAAACAGAAAACAACCATCAAAATGGATAGAAGAATAACCAGAATGGCAAAGGCTCACCCATTGATCAGCTCCAGGATGATCAAAGACAGTCTGGAGTTACCTGTAAGTGCTGTGACAGTTAGAAGACGCCTGTGTGAAGCTAATTTATTTGCAAGAATCCCCCGCAAAGTCCCTCTGTTAAATTAAAGACATGCAGAAGAGGTTACAAGTTGCCAAACAACACATCAACTGGCCTAAAGAGAAATGGAGGAATATTCTGTGGACTGATGAGAGTAAAATTGTTCTTTTTGGGTCCAAGGGCCACAGACAGTTTGTGAGATGACCCCCAAACTCTGAATTCAAGCCACAGTTCACAGTGAAGACAGTGAAGCATGGTGGTGCAAGCATCATGATATGGGCATGTTTCTCCTACTATGGTGTTGGGCCTATATATCGCATACCAGGTATCATGGATCAGTTTGGATATATGTCAGAATACTTGAAGAGGTCATGTTGCCTTATGCTGAAGAGGACATGCCCTTGAAATGGGTGTTTCAACAAGACAATGACCCCAAGCACACTAGTAAATGAGCAAAATCTTAGTTCCAAACCAACAAAATTAATGCCTCGTAGATGTGAAGAAATCATGAAAAACTGTGGTTATACAACTAAATACTAGTTTAGTGATTCACAGGATTGCTAAAAAAGCAGTTTGAACATAATAGTTTTGAGTTTGTAGCATCAACAGCAGATGCTACTATTATTGTGAACACCCCCTTTTCTACTTTTTTTTACTAATAGCTCAATTTCATAGCCTTAAGAGTGTGCATATCATGAATGCTTGGTCTTGTTGGATTTGTGAGAATCTACTGAATCTACTGGTACCTTGTTTCCCATGTAACAATAAGAAATATACTCAAAACCTGGATTAATCTTTTTAGTCACATAGCACTACTATTATTCTGAACACTACTGTATGTGTTGTATTCATCCACAAACACAACACAACATACAGTGGGTAAACTACGGATTGAACAAATCATCAGTTTTCTCATAAAATTAAATATATTTTGAAAGGTATTACTGGCATGAAATTTTCACCAGATGTCAGTAACAGTCCAAGTAATCCATACATACAAAGAAATCAAACCTTAAATGTACATAAATTATGTGTAATAATGTGAAATGACACAGGGAAAAAAGTATTGAACACATGAATAAAGTGAGGTGCAAAAAGGCAAGGAAAGACAAAACACCACCTGAAATCGATCAGCAATTAGAAAGCAATCCTGCCCCTTGTCAGTGCAAATATCAGCTCGTTCATTCCCAACTGATGGCCTATAAAATGTGTCTCATTACCAAGGTGTCACACAAGAAACATCTCATGATGGGTAAAAGCAAAGATCTCTCTGATATGTGGTGATAATGTCATGCCAAAAGCACCTTTAGAAATTTACTGAGATAAATAGTGACATGTTAAGTACTTATTTTATTTGCTGTAAGCCCCATACACTGTGAGCTGCATTTGTGTTCTGTTTGAGAAACATAAACTTAAAATAATGTAGACAAAGCACAGATGCAATAAATAGTGCATGACACATATGTACAATTTACGTTATAGTAAGCATTCTGCAAAGTTGCTGTATAACACTGGGGAATGCAAATTTTATTGTTTCACAAACAATAAAGTTGCTGCTAATCTGCTAGTAATGAACACCTCAAAATATTTGCTGCCAGCACCAGTCTCCCACATTATCCATATTTACAACCAAACTAGATGTTGAGGAATGAAAGTTACAGGAGAGTACTGCATAGTGATTGTTTTTAAGTGTGGATTGTTTTAGAGTGTCATGAGAAATGGTCAGTTGTCTACATTCTGTGCTACAATCCTAAATTCTGGTATAGCTAATTTTCCTGTTTTTAGTTATTTATTTTAGATGTCAGTATGCTTATCATAGCTACTTTCTGTGTTTCGGGGAGGATTACAGGTGCAACTCAAGAAATTATAATTTGGGGAAATAATTATTTTTTTTTGTCAGTTATCTTAAAAAGTCAAAATGTTATACATTCTAGACCCATTCATCAGTCATTCATTTTCTAGACTTGCTAATTCCAGTTAAGGGCAATGTGGGGGATGAAGCCAATCCCCACAGTCATTGAGCGAGAAGCAGGGTACACCCTAAACCAGGGGTGGCCAAGTTCGGTCCTCGAGAGCCGCCTTCCTGACACTCTTAGTTGTCTCCCTGCTCCAACACACCTGAATCCAATGAAAGGCTCGTTAAAAGTCTGCTAACGAGTCTTTCATTGGATTCAGGTGTGTTGGAGCAGGGAGACAACTAAGAGTGTCAGGAAGGTAGATCTCGAGGACCGAACTTGGCCACCCCTGCCCTAAACAGGCCACCACTCCATTGCAGTGTCAAAACATATGGCCAGGCAAACACATTCACACTCTCACCTTTGGTTAATTTAAAGTTCCTAGTTCACCTAACCACCATGTCTTTGGAAGTGGGAGTAAGGCGAAGCACATGAAGATAACCCATGCAAATGTGGGGAAAACATGCAAACTCCACACAGAAAGGACCATGTGGGAAGAAATCCCACAACCTTCTTGTTGTGAGGCAATAGTGCTAACCACTAAGCCACTGTGCTACCTAGACTCATTACATATAAACTAACTTAACATTTTCTAATTTTAATTTTGATAATATTGGTCCAAAAAATTTGATAACCTATCTCCAAATAATAGAATATTTCATTTCCAGTTTGAGTGACTCATTATATATGCAGTTTAAATATCATGATTCTATCAATCTGGCACAATACACAACCACAATCAGTGGGAAGACTGCTGACTTTACACTCACTGATGCCCTCCACTGAAGCCATAGAAGATCATTACTGTGTCAAAATGTATTCATTGAAAGTTGAATGGAAGAGAAAACAGGGGTAGAAAAAGAAACACAAGCAACAGGGATAACCACAGTCTTGAGAAGACTGTCAAGCAAAGCTGATTCAAGAACTATGGGGAGCTTTTCACAGAGTGTATTGAGGTTAAGTCAATGCATCAAGAGCAACTATTCACAGACATCCAGAAAATGGGATAAAGTGTCACGTTCCAAGTGACAATCCACTCCTGAATGAGAAACAATGTCAGAAGCATCTTCCTTTGTCTAAGGAGAAAAAGAACTGTACCACTGCTCACTGCCCACTGTCGAAAGTCTTCTTTTCAGAGGAAAGTAAATTTTGTGTTTGTGATTTTGTGTCAAGGTTCCAGAGTCTGGAGGAAGACTGGGGAAGCACAGAATCCAAATTTTTTCAAGTTCAGTGTGAAGTTTCTACAGTCAGTGATGGTTTGGGGTGCCATGTCATCTGATGGTGTTGGTGCACCGTGTTTTATCAAGTCCAACATCAATGCAGCCCTCTACCAGAATATTTGAGGGCATATAGAATAGAATAGAATTAAAGCTTTGTCATTGTTCACATGCCACAAGCACTAGGGGTGCTATTCTGCAACTGAGTTTGAGAATAAGAAAGGATAAAAAAAAGCTATCGCCTATGAGTCATAAATAACTAACTTAGCAGACCAAGTGAAATATGTGAGTTATAAGTGAAGATATGTACAAGCTATTTAAACAAATAAATATACATTCTAGATAAGGTACAGAAAAAATTAGATATTACAATTAATTAGAAATTAGACTTCATGTTTCCATTAGCCGATAAGCTTCATGGAGGTGCTCATTTCCTTTACAGCAGGACTCAGCCCCTATTTACTTACCATGGTATTACTGTACTGCATTTTCCCCACAGACAGTACCTAATCCGTGGGGCATTGTCAACAGGAAGATGAGAGACACCAGATCCAGCATTACAGATTATCTGAAGGCTGCTATCCAAGCAACCTGAGCTTCCACAATGATCTCTTCCATGTCATGCCACATTAATGCAGTAATTCACACAAAGGGAGCCCCAAAATATTGAATGCATAAATAAACAGATTTTTCAGAAGTTTGACATTTCTGTATTATTAATGCTTTTTGGTTTGATCTTATGAAATATTCTAATAGTTTGAGTTGGGCTGAGCCGGACACTCATTTCAGACAAGTATCTAGTACAGATAAAGCATTTTTGATGCGTACAAGTATGATACAAGTAAAACCCGTCAATATCTGTGCTCGTGCTGAAGGAAAATCCTCATTGAGTAACTGACTGTCTTTGCACTCTGTGATTGGCCAGTCACACACAGCGCGTGCCCCTCCCTATACAGACATGTCTCTCCAGCCTTCTAATGTCTCGGGCTTTAACGTGCGTGTGCACGCACATGTTGTCAAGACAACGGAGCTGTAGGTGGGTGTGGAGTTGGACAGCACAGACTTGCAGACTCGCTGCAGATATGATCACACACTGGCGCTTCGTTTTGATTTTGTTTTAAAGCATCAAGGTCACCATTCGCTTAATTTTTCTTTTGTTAGTTTTGGTTTCATTTCTGTCATTTATGCGCTCTGCACTCGCAGAGCAGGAGAAGTCCAGGCTCAAACATCCACTTTTTCTCAATGATTTGTGACTTTGGGACATTTTTCCCTCTGTTCAGCAAACGCCGTGTGCCATGTGACCCGGGGTTTTTCTTCAGCTCGCCTCTATTTCAGTTTGTATGATATTTAAAGTTACTTGGTGAACTTGTTTCGTAACGTATGTGGTGCATTTGACAAGACAGAGCTGAAAACGGCTCGTGTCGCGTCAGTCACTGCCTCCTTTCCGTTTTTTTATTTTTTTTTATTTTTACCGTATGCTTGCTCTTCGTTTGGTTGGGTGATATAAAGTCACTTGTAAAACTTTGCACATACTAAATATGGTGCTTTTAAGAAGAATACAGTGAACAAGGCTGACACCAAGTTCACACAGGTCAGATCATTAAAAAATAAAGTCTTACAGACCACTCACACACATACACACATATAGCTGAACACACAAAGTAGCCTATATTGATGAGCAAAAACAAAGAGTTCACCGCGCTTCTGTATAGCACAAACAAATCTGGTGCAACCAGATAGGACTAATTTGTAAAAGAGAAAAATAACTGGTGCAATAAAAAGAGGAAGTTTTTCATGAATAAACACCTGCTCCTCCTCAAGATGCACAGGGACATGTCTCTTTCTATGGCGAGTGAGAGAGATTCTTCTGATGAACTGAGTGACGTCGGAGGTCGTGGTGCCTCTCAATCCAGCAGTTCCTCTTTTTTGGATCCCCCACTCGGGGGAAGAAGAAGAGAACCCCCACTGCCCACTCACTGGTCCTTGCGGATGCATCCGAGGAGACTGTGATTAACATATCTGATTCTGTCCTTACAGCTACTGAGACAGCGGTTCATCAGAAACGACTCTCCTTTGTCCCTTCTAACCACCTTGACTCTTTTTCTCTTATAGTTGATTCTTTCAAATTCTTTAGACAGCTGCATTTGAAATATTTTTTTTTCCAAATCTAATAATGAGTCTAATAATAAAAGGGATTTGGATTCTAATATTAGTGAGCCTCTAAGAGAAGTTACTCCTTTTATAAAAAGAAATCAAGTTTTTTGCCGTCTTCTAATTTAAATCCTACTATAGTGACTGTCAGCCAGGTAGTTGAGTGTGAACTTGCTAAATTAGGGGCTTTAAGTCCATCTAAAGACAAGAATATGACAAAGAGTGAATGGGATGTATTTACGATCTTTGGAATCCAGACGGGATATCATCATTCGCCCCGCCGATAAGGGGGGTGCTGTTGTTGTTATGTGGTTGGAGAAATATGAAAATGGTATATTGAAACTGTTGAATAATGCCAAACACTATCAACTTTTATCTTCCAATCCCACCTCTAATATTAATAGTATGATTCATGAATTTATTGACTCATCTCATAAGAAGGGCTGGATAACAGAAAAAGAGAAGGCCTTCCTTTTAAGTGAATATCCTCATTGTCCAGTATTATATGGTGTCCCCAAAATTCACAAACAATTGGATGATCCTCCATTACGGCCTATTGTTTCTGGAATAGGGAGTCTTACTGAGCCCCTTTCACAATTTGTTGACTTCTTTCTGGCAAAGTTCGTTCGTAAATTACCTTCATATCTTGAGGATACCACTGATGTTCTAAATCTTATCAATAATTGGAATTGTGCAAGTGATGATATCCTTGTCTTTGGATGTACAAAGACTATATACGTGCATACCTCACCACGCAGGCTTAAAAGCCATTTCCTTCTTGCGTTCTTGCTCTCGGTCGGGACGGTTGCATTTTTCTTTCCTCCTCCCTCCCCAACTTTCCTGCTACTGTAGCGTGTTTTGCCTGTGAGGCTGCCAGCCCTGCTCCTCTGGAAAACGGCAAAATGGATCTGATCAAGTGGTCTCTGAATGCAATTGATACTATTTTTTCCACAAGACACTCGGGAGTGGAGGACCCGACCTGTCCTCCCGGGACACATGTGGCGGGTTACGTGATGGACAGCTGGAGGTGGCAAGTCATGTGCCTGTACACGTTGTCTGTGGAGGACGTTGAAGATGTTTACTTATTTGGAGCTGTGGTGACCGGGTTTCTGCTGTGTGGGGCGGCACTGGTTTACTGGAAAATTAAGAAGGTGGAGGCGGCAGTAATTGACCTGTCCAGGCTGCCCCACATGATTGATTCGATTGGAAGGGCAGTGTCAGCTCAGTCGGCGGGTGTCAACCGCACATTGGAATCCATCTCGGGGAGAATGGCTGCACTGGAAAACCGCTTTGATCGTCAGTAAGACCACATCTCCTCTATTCAGATGTATTTGGGAGCCACTCTGAAGTTTCAGACTGTGGAATCTGCCAGGCGTCTGTTAATCTGGATATCTATTTGGTTTCCAAACACCAGCTGTCCTTCAAGGCCGCTGGGATAAAATCCTCCCCCCGAGGAACACTCCTGATAGCCTCGCTCCTCGTCTCCCCCGCCTCTTCGTGTTCCCCCTCCCTCCCTCCCTTTCCAGTTCTGAGATGTTGCCTGTGGGACTTTGAGACTCTGGTGGACTGATTCAGGACTGGGATCCCCCCCAGGATGGACAGATAAGGCCTGTCGATGGCGCCTCATGTGCGGCCTTCCGGGCTGTCTGTCTGGACACTGGACACATCCAAGTCTCGGCTGTCATCTGTTGTGATTTGTTTTTTGTTATGACTGTTTTTCTATGCTATGGGGGGTTTTTTGCTCTCCAGTGGTGCTGTGTGAGTTCAACACAGCAGCAATGGAGGTTTTTCTTTTCCCAATTCTTTCCTTGTGTGTGCTTTTATATGTGTTCATGTACCGGACCGGCTTATGTGTGTTGTTGTTTGTTAAGTGTGTCAGGGCAGGGATATACATCTGGAGCTGCGTCCCTGGTCCCTGGGCCGCTGAAGAGGAGGTACTGCTGGCCCACCACCACCAGATGGCGCCCTGCTTGGACTGCGGGCTCTAAGCACGAGAGGGCGTTGGAGCCGCTGGAGGTGACAGCTGTCATCTATCAACACCAGCTGTCACCCATCACCACCACTATAAAGACCGGACTGCAACTCCACCTCCTCGCCGAGAAATCTTCTACCATACAGGTAATTTTCTCTGCTGACTTAAAATTCGAGTATTAGTCTGATCTCTTTTTGCAGCCGTTTTCCTGGGATGGATACCCTGTCTGCGGAGTTGGTGTTTGGTGTGGACTGCGACGGCTTCGCCTCACACCCCACCCAGATAAGTGGTTATCTCAGGAGCTGCACGAGTGTGTGACTGGAGGTGGAGGTTCTCCCTCCTTAACTGAGCACAGACTGTGGGATTACTGAGTGTGCGGACTCACACTCATCCAGAACTGTTTCTGTTTTCTGCCAGCAGTACCGGGTCTGACTGCTGAAGACAGTGGCCACCTGGGGCGCAGGGCTTGGCGGCTCCGGTGTTCTTCAGGTCCGTTGGTGGTGAGGCTTGTGTGGGTTCCGGCTTTTCTCTCACCGGACATCTCCTATCTTCGAGCCTGCCACACGTCACCTTTTTGTCGGATTGATATAAGACATATTTGTATCTGTCTGTATTACGTTGTGCACCTTCACAACATTAAATTGTTACTTTTTGGCTATTCCATTGTCCCTTCATTAACGCCCCCTGTTGTGGGTCCGTGTCACGACACTTCCCCAACACCTGGGCGCCAAAAAAGGCGACCTCTGCTCCTAACTGGCAATTAGGATGAGTAAAAATGCAGTAAACACATTTCATTGTGCAGGGAACATGTTCCTATGTGCATATGACAATAAACTCCTTTTGAATCCTTTGAATCCTTCTATCTTGCCGAACGTCCTATTGATGTGCTGCCACCCTCAGAGTTTTTGATTAAATTGGTTGAGATTGTCTTATCGAATATTTTTTTTAAATACTCAGACAAATATTATCTACAACTACAGGGGACTGCTATGGGAAGTGCTTTTGCTCCATCATACGTCTGTTTAGTGATGGATTTTTGGGAAGAGAAACATATCTTTAGTATTGAAAATAACCCTTTTCACTCAAAAATAGCATTATGGCGCAGATACATTGATGACGTCCTCTTAATTTGGAGGAGCACATATGATGAGTTACATCAATTTTTGAATTATATTAATTCCAGCACAGATTATTTATCTTTTACTATGAACTATATAATCCTCATTCCATAGATTTTTTTAGATCTCACTATTTATAAGGATGTCAATAATTTTTTGCAATCAACTATTTACTGTAATCCTCTTAGCAGAAATACTTTATTGAGAGCTGATAGTAATCATCCGCCCCATTTAGTTCGTAACATACCAGTGGGTCAGTTCTTGCGAGTTAGAAGAAACTGTAGTTCTATCACGGACTTCATGTCAAAAGCAGCCTATCTAGAAACTCTGTTTGAACAACGTGGTCATAGTAAAATTGATATTGGTAAAGCATGGGATAGAGCTCTAAATACTGATCGTGCCTCTTTACTTAAGAAAAAAATCTAAATCTTCTTCAACATCTAAATTGTTTTTTTCCACCTGCTATACTCCATTTGTGGGAAGAATAAAAAACATAATTTATAAATATTGGCACATTCTGAAGAGTGATCCCACACTTAAAGACATCTGTGCTGAACCACCTAAATTTATATTTAGGCGTGCCCGAAATATTCGTGATAGACTTGTTCATTCAGATATGATCAGTCCCGCCTCAACTGCCTGGCCCTCCAGCCCACCAAAAGGTTTCCTCAGATGTGGTAATTGTGCACATTGTTCAAATTCCACTAATGCTTCATGTTTCTCTCATCCTCGCACTGGTAAGCAATATCCTATTTCTTCATTTATCAATTAAAATACTACTCATATAGTATATATGTTAAAATGCCCTTGTGGATTGGCATATATTGGCCAAACAAAACGTCAACTTAAATTACGGATAGCTGAACATAAAACAGCAATCAGTACTCAGAATTTAACTTATGCCATGGCAAGGCACTATAAACAGGCCAGTCATGGCTCTCCAGCGTCTTTGGGGGATTGAGAGAATCATAGCCCCACCCAGAGGTGGTGATATTATTAAAAAACTCTTATGTAGAGAAGCATTTTGGAACCTTTTGGCCTGAATGAAGATCTAAAATTTACTTGTTTTCTCTAATAATTGTTTTTTAGTCTGGTTTTAGTTTTGTGTGTTTTGGGACAGTGTGTTTCTAATCATGAATTGATTACTAATTGAGTGAGTGTTGTGTCTGACGGATGGTCATGCCCCTTTGGAAGCATTAGGACACCTGCTTCTTATTAGTATTTAAGCTGTACCATCTCTGTCTTTGCAGGACTCTGAGGAAGATGTGATTCTCACATCGAAACGTTAGTCCCGCTGTACATTTTTGCTTTCAGCACCTTATTAAATTTTCTGGCATTTATTTCTGTGTTGCACCAGTTATTTTTCTCTTTTACAAATTAGCCTATATTGATATTTTTATTGTTTATGGCTGCATGTGGTATCTGACGCTTTCTCACCGCAGTTCATAAAAATTTCTGGTTAAACCACACCCACTTCAAGTTTAGGCCCCGCCCACTCCGAGTACAGATACAGATCTTTTAGATCAGGCATGGGCAACTTGTTCCAGAAAGGGACAAGAGGGTGCAGATTTTCTTTGCAGCCACTGATTCCACCAGGTGATTTGACTGATTAATATCACTTTGAGCAGATGGAATCAGTTAATCAGTCAAATCACCTGGTGGAATCAGTGGCTGCAAAAAAAACCTACACCCTCTTGGCCTTTTCTGGAACAAGTTGCCCACCCCTGATTTAGATGGTTATACAGACAGGGATAGTGGTATACTTCCTCTTCTCTAATTTTGAGATACTCATTTTCTATTTTTGGAGCTGTAGGCCGAAATTTTCAAAATTGAAATTAATACATGCTTGCGACATTTTATATAATGAGTACAGAATATCGAGCAATCTCCCACTTAAATGGAGAAATAAGTCTTATTTCCAACATGTTAGTCAGTCTAATGTGGTCCAAAGTCAGCCACACATACGTGTTTCAAGCATCCCCTCATCCATAGACTAATATGGACAAATTAGTGCAAGTCGGTGTTGGTTAACTGGTGCAGAGCTATAAAATAAGCAAACACAGTGGGATGTGCCACATAAGACTTAACTGGATATCACTTAGCAAATACAGTAGTGTTCAGAATAATAGTAGTGCTGTGTGACTAAAAAGATTAATCCAGGTTTTGAGTATATTTCTTATTGTTACATGGGAAACAAGGTACCAGCAGATTCTCACAAATCCAACAAGACCAAGCATTCATGATATGCACACTCTTAATGCTATGAAATTGGGCTATTAGTAAAAAAAGTAGAAAAGGGGGTGTTCACAATAATAGTAGCATCTGCTGTTGACGCTACAAACTCAAAACTATTATGTTCAAACTGCTTTTTTAGCAATCCTGTGAATCACTAAACTAGTATTTAGTCGTATAACCAAAGTTTTTCATAATTTCTTCACATCTGCGAGGCATTAATTTTGTTGGTTTGGAACCAAGATTTTGCTCATTTACTAGTGTGCTTGGGGTCATTGTCTTGTTGAAACACCCATTTCAAAGGCATGTCCTCTTCAGCATAAGGCAACATGACCTCCTCAAGTATTATGACATATCCAAACTGATCCATGATACCTGGTATGCGATATATAGGCCCAACACCATAGTAGGAGAAACATGCCCATATCATGATGCTTGCACCACCATGCTTCACTGTCTTCACTGTGAACTGTGGCTTGAATTCAGAGCTTGGGGGTCGTCTCACAAACTGTCTGCAGCCCTTGGACCCAAAAAGAACAGTTTTACTCTCATCAGTCCACAAAATATTCCTCCATTTCTCTTTAGGCCAGTTGATGTGTTCTTTGGCAAATTGTAACCTCTTCTGCACATGTCTTTTATTTAACAGAGGGACTTTGCGGGGGATTCTTGCAAATAAATTAGCTTCACACAGGTGTCTCCTAACAGTCACAGCACTTACAGATAACTCCAGACTGTCTTTGATCATCCTGGAGCTGATCAATGGGTGAGCCTTTGCCTTTCTGGTTATTCATCTATCCATTTTGATGGTTGTTTTCTGTTTTCTTCCACGCGTCTGTTTTTTTTTTTTTTTTTGGTCCATTTTAAAGCATTGGAGATCATTGTAGATGAACAGCCTATAATTTTTTGCACCTGCGTATAAGTTTTCCCCTCTGCAATCAACTTTTTAATCAAACTACGCTTTTCTTCTGAACAATGTCTTAAACGTCCCATTTTCCTCAGGCTTTCAAAGAGAAAAGCATGTTCAACAGGTGCTGGCTTAATCCTTAAATAGGGGACACCTGATTCACACCTGTTTGTTCCACAAAATTGACAAACTCACTGACTGAATGCCACACTACTATTATTGTGAACACCCCCTTTTCTACTTTTTTTTTTAACTAATAGCCCAATTTCATAGCCTTAAGAGTGTGCATATCATGAATGCTTGGTCTTGTTGGATTTGTGAGAATCTACTGAATCTACTGGTACCTTGTTTCCCATGTAACAATAAGAAATATACTCAAAACCTGGATTAATCTTTTTAGTCACACAGCACTACTATTATTCTGAACACTACTGTAAGTGAGTGTGATCAGCACCATGGAGAATAACATGCTCTAAAAATTATGTTATCACATACGTGAAACAGTGACAGGTGCCTCAGAGGAGGAAAATATGAGCAGATAGTCTGCAAAAGGATTGAAGGTTTATTTCAGTCCAAACAAGAACTACAGGTGACAATAGTATGTGAAACACTGTTTCTATTCCCGCCAAATACAAAGACAGAGTCAACAAAACCATTCACTCCACAGACTGCAGAAATGTGCTGTTGCAGACACATTTGAATCCTCACTGAGAACACCTTGTCAGAAATCAGCCACATGGAGATGCTGAAAAATAGGAGGACATGAAAACACACACACACCTCACAACAGACCCAGGAGTCAACACTTGTTCAGTCCTGTTTAATAAGCTTCATGCTTGCACTGTTTTATGTTAAACTATTTTATATGTGCATTATGGGTATTTCTTAACTCAAAACCACTTTGAAAACCTGCTGTAACGGAGTTGGATAAGGCACTATTCTGCAACCCCAAATCCCCCCAAAAATGGTACAATATTGAAAATGAAAAAAACAAAACAAAAAAACAACAACAAAAAACAAAAAGTGATTCTTACATTTACTTTAACTTATGTTTCACTGCAGACATCGTATCCATTCTTAGACAAAGTCAGAGGATGGATATGAGAACATTTCCAAGTCACTGAATCAGAATCACATTTATTGCCTATTAAGTTCTCACATACAGTATAAGGAATTTGATCTGGTGTCATTGGTGCATAAACAACAATAAAAGAAAATATTTATGTGATAAGTAATAGGTGAATAAACAACAATGAAAAGGAAAAAAATACTTCAGTAAGAAGTAAAGGAGTCAAATAGACAAATGGGAAAACCTAGGTTTACAGTGCAGGCATGCAGATGAACAGTACAGGGATGATTAGTCTGTACTTTGTGGGAATGGGTGGAGGGGCAGGGTAAATGGGGGTCTCTGTCATTATTTATAAGTCTAGCTGCCCTCGGAAAGAAGCTGTTTTTGTGTCTTGAGGTTTTAATCCTGACTGACCTCAACCATCTGCCAGAGGGGAGGGTAACAAAAAGTTTGTGTCCAGGGTGCGAGGGATTGGCCACTATCTTCCTTGCTCGCCTCAGGGCCCTGGAGGTGTACAGGCCCTGTAGAGATGGCAGATTGCAGTCGATCACCTTCTCTGCTGTGTGGATGATACACTGCAATCTGTTCTTCTCCTTAGCAGTGGCAGCAGCATACCAGATCGTGATGGAGGAGGAGATGATGGACTCAGTGATGGCAGTGTAGAAGTTCATCATCATTGTTTTTGGCAGGTTAAACTTCCTTAAGCGCCGGTCACAACCCAGTGTGCGTTTTTTTCATCGTACGTTTTCTGCGGATGCCACGGCCACTACGTTTTTGTGAAAACGTACGGAGGCAGTAGCAAGAGGAGGGAGGGAGTACATTCAATGCACATCTCTAGGAATGTAACGATAAAGAGAGTTGACAATAAAGCAGTGTGTGTGTGTGTGGGGTCGCGTTTCTTTTTTATGAGTGGGACCGGAGCGGCAGGTGTTTTTCGGCATCAGCGATGCATGAGCATGTCCAGCCTGCAGCGGTCAGTTGCACGAGTGTT
The DNA here is from genome assembly GCF_902500255.1 of Thalassophryne amazonica. Taxonomy (NCBI): domain Eukaryota; kingdom Metazoa; phylum Chordata; class Actinopteri; order Batrachoidiformes; family Batrachoididae; genus Thalassophryne; species Thalassophryne amazonica. The sequence continues at coordinate 122,898,746 of NC_047104.1, forward strand.
TACTTGCCTCGAAAAGTTACAGCTAGTTATCAGACTGAAGCTGTGGAGTGTCTGTGTGGAAATAAAGTCCAAGTTTATGTGTATCACAATCTTCAAGATCTGATACCTACAATTTAATTCCACAGTATGTGGTGAGTAGCCTACTGCCTCCGTACGGATTTGGTTAATTCAATAGTAATTGAATGAAAATGTGCTGCTTTGAATCCGTACTGAGGCAGTACTCACAACGTGCATCATCTGTACTGCTGGTGAATCCACAGCCTGACCGCAGCGAAAGTTCTGCATGCACTAAAACCTCTACGGCGTGTCTGCGTGCTCCTAAATTCGTACTGAGGCAGTACTTACGACGTACGGATCTCCAAATTTAGCCCATGTCTTTGCAAGTAGACTGCATGCACGTGCAAGTACGGCGGGTTGTGACCACGGCTTTAGCTGCCGCAGAAAGTTCATCCTCTGTTGTGCTCTCTTGGTGAGAGAGCTGATCTTCAACTCCCACTTGAATATTATGTCTTGGACTTCATGTATGTCAATCATAAGAAATACCAACAGTATTATACTATATGATAAATCTGTGTCAAGTAGGCAGTTCTCAAGAACTGAGTGAACATGCCAGGTGACTAGTGATGGAAGCCAAAAAGACACCCACGACACCTCTGAAAGAATTATACTGTAGGCTTCAGTGGCTGTGAGTCGAGAAACTTGGTGCAACATTTACCTGTTGCATGCCCAGCTTTATGTTGGAGTGGAGTTGAGAAGGTTGTAAAACAGGAAAACAGATCAAATCTAGGCTCTGGTTTCCTGTGTGCCTTCTGGTAAACAGTAGCTGAAATTCTGCATGTTATTTTCAAGAAAATTCCCCTCTATACCACTTCATCGTATTGATTCAACAGACAAAATTGCATTTTGCAGTTTCACCAACCACAGAAGCTCGAGCTTCTTCAGAATTTGTCTTCTTACACAATGCATGTGTAATATAGGCTGGTATTTATTTATTTTATTTTTTTTTGTAACCAAATGCACTGCAGTAAATCATGGTGTTGTTTGTACCCGTTATTTATTTGTCTCAACTGTCTAAAAAAAGATTTACTTCAAAATCCTTCTGCTCACCTTTAAGGCACTGCAGGGAGCATAAGAAATTGTAACAACATTAAAATCCTACTCAGTGTAAGATGGTCCGTTTACTGTGATGAATGTGTCCTCTGTGCCTTGCTGCCCTACAAACGCTTTCCCATGCGGTTTCCTGTCCTGTGGCAAAGACGTCTATACGCTGTGTTCAACATTTATGCATTGCACATTAGCTATTTGCAGCCCTTGTTATGTTAATGGGGACTGCAAAAGAAAACTGATTCTGATTTCCTTGTACCTTGTACCTGTAATGTCACTCTGCTTGCAGCTTTCTGCAAAATATTTTCTTCTCAGTCACACCACCTTTCCCATTACTTAACATATCTTCTTCATCTATTTCATTTCTCTCCAACATAGAAAAAGAAAAGCTTTCTTGAACTCACAGCATCTGGAATATATATATATATATATATATATAACACTGTCAGCACTGTCATGCCCATTGAAACATCTCTCATCTGTCTGCCAGGAAATAAGATGTCAAGATGGAGAAAGCCACTTGTCTGGGGATCATATTTATGTAAGAGCTGTGTAGACTTGAAATTTCAAATAAGCACAGCATCTTTCACCTTCACACTCTGCTCCAGGAAATGCATGCATTTTCTCACTGAAATTGCAAATTGCTTATGCTCTCTGGACCCGTCAGTCTTGGATCTGCTGCCACTGAAGGATCATCAGGCAATACTTCTCCATAACTGTCGATCTTCTGAAGTAAGAGTGTTTTCCACAAGCATTTCTGTGAAATGTATTTAAGTTCATCCAGGAATTGACAGAACAGGGCAAAGTTGACATGCCATCTCACTCTTGTCTGTCTAATTGTGGAGTCGAACACTCATAATGTGGTTTATGGATGATGGTGACACATTGTGGAGTGATGGTCACATAAAATTTAAGTACATTTTGGAATCAATTCAATCAATCAATTTTTTTTTTTATATAGCGCCAAATCACAACAGTTGCCCCAAGGCGCTTTATATTGTAAGGCAAGGCCATACAATAATTATGTAAAACCCCAACGGTCAAAACGACCCCCTGTGAGCAAGCACTTGGCTACAGTGGGAAGGAAAAACTCCCTTTTAACAGGAAGAAACCTCCAGCAGAACCAGGCTCAGGGAGGGGCAGTCTTCTGCTGGGACTGGTTGGGGCTGAGGGAGAGAACCAGGAAAAAGACATGCTGTGGAAGAGAGCAGAGATCGATCACTAATGATTAAATGCAGAGTGGTGCATACAGAGCAAAAAGAGAAAGAAACAGTGCATCATGGGAACCCCCCAGCAGTCTAAGTCTATAGCAGCATAACTAAGGGATGGTTCAGGGTCACCTGATCCAGCCCTAACTATAAGCTTTAGCAAAAAGGAAAGTTTTAAGCCTAATCTTAAAAGTAGAGAGGGTGTCTGTCTCCCTGATCTGAATTTGGAGCTGGTTCCACAGGAGAGGAGCCTGAAAGCTGAAGGCTCTGCCTCTCATTCTACTCTTACAAACCCTAGGAACTACAAGTAAGCCTGCAGTCTGAGAGCGAAGCGCTCTATTGGGGTACAGGAAGCCAATGAAGAGAGGCCAATATGGGTGAGATATGCTCTCTCCTTCTAGTCCCCGTTAGTACTCTAGCTGCAGCATTTTGAATTAACTGAAGGCTTTTTAGGGAACTTTTAGGACAACCTGATAATAATGAATTACAATAGTCCAGCCTAGAGGAAATAAATGCATGAATTAGTTTTTCAGCATCACTCTGAGACAAGACCTTTCTAATTTTAGAGATATTGCGTAAATGAAAAAAAGCAGTGCTACATATTTGTTTAATATGAGCTTTGAATGACATATCCTGATCAAAAATGACTCCAAGATTTCTCACAGTATTACTAGAGGTCAGGGTAATGCCATCCAGAGTAAGGATCTGGTTAGACACCATGTTTCTAAGATTTGTGGGGCCAAGTACAATAACTTCAGTTTTATCTGAGTTTAAAAGCAGGAAATTAGAGGTCATCCATGTCTTTATGTCTGTAAGACAATCCTGCAGTTTTAGCTAATTGGTGTGTGTCCTCTGGCTTCAATCAATCAATCAATCAATTTTTTTTTATATAGCGCCAAATCACAACAAACAGTTGCCCCAAGGCGCTTTATATTGTAAGGCAAGGCCATACAATAATGATGTAAAACCCCAACGGTCAAAACGACCCCCTGTGAGCAAGCACTTGGCTACAGTGGGAAGGAAAAACTCCCTTTTAACAGGAAGAAACCTCCAGCAGAACCAGGCTCAGGGAGGGGCAGTCTTCTGCTGGGACTGGTTGGGGCTGAGGGAGAGAACCAGGAAAAAGATATGCTGTGGAGGGGAGCAGAGATCGATCACTAATGATTAAATGCAGAGTGGTGCATACAGAGCAAAAAGAGAAAGAAACAGTGCATCATGGGAACCCCCCAGCAGTCTACGTCTATAGCAGCATAACTAAGGGATGGTTCAGGGTCACCTGATCCAGCCCTAACTATAAGCTTTAGCAAAAAGGAAAGTTTTAAGCCTAATCTTAAAAGTAGAGAGGGTGTCTGTCTCCCTGATCTGAATTGGGAGCTGGTTCCACAGGAGAGGAGCCTGAAAGCTGAAGGCTCTGCCTCCCATTCTACTCTTACAAACCCTAGGAACTACAAGTAAGCCTGCAGTCTGAGAGCGAAGCGCTCTATTGGGGTGATATGGTACTACGAGGTCCCTAAGATAAGATGGGACCTGATTATTCAAAACCTTATAAGTAAGAAGAAGAATTTTAAATTCTATTCTAGAATTAACAGGAAGCCAATGAAGAGAGGCCAATATGGGTGAGATATGCTCTCTCCTTCTAGTCCCCGTCAGCACTCTAGCTGCAGCATTTTGAATTAACTGAAGGCTTTTTAGGGAACTTTTAGGACAACCTGATAATAATGAATTACAATAGTCCAGCCTAGAGGAAATAAATGGATGAATTAGTTTTTCAGCATCACTCTGAGACAAGACCTTTCTGATTTTAGAGATATTGCGGAAATGCAAAAAAGCAGTCCTACATATTTGTTTAATATGCGCTTTGAATGACATATCCTGATCAAAAATGACTCCAAGATTTCTCACAGTATTACTAGAGGTCAGGGTAATGCCATCCAGAGTAAGGATCTGGTTAGACACCATGTTTCTAAGATTTGTGGGGCCAAGTACAATAACTTCAGTTTTATCTGAGTTTAAAAGCAGGAAATTAGAGGTCATCCATGTCTTTATGTCTGTAAGACAATCCTGCAGTTTAGCTAATTGGTGTGTGTCCTCTGGCTTCATGGATAGATAAAGCTGGGTATCATCTGCGTAACAATGAAAATTTAAGCAATACCGTCTAATAATACTGCCTAAGGGAAGCATATATAAAGTGAATAAAATTGGTCCTAGCACAGAACCTTGTGGAACTCCATAATTAACTTTAGTCTGTGAAGAAGATTCCCCATTTACATGAACAAATTGTAATCTATTAGACAAATATGATTCAAACCACCGCAGCGCAGTGCCTTTAATACCTATGGCATGCTCTAATCTCTGTAATAAAATTTTATGGTCAACAGTATCAAAAGCAGCACTGAGGTCTAACAGAACAAGCACAGAGATGAGTCCACTGTCCGAGGCCATAAGAAGATCATTTGTAACCTTCACTAATGCTGTTTCTGTACTATGATGAATTCTAAAACCTGACTGAAAACTCTTCAAATAGACCATTCCTCTGCAGATGATCAGTTAGCTGTTTTACAACTACCCTTTCAAGAATTTTGAGAGAAAAGGAAGGTTGGAGATTGGCCTATAATTAGCTAAGATAGCTGGGTCAAGTGATGGCTTTTAAGTAATGGTTAATTACTGCCACCTTAAAAGCCTGTGGTACATAGCCAACTAACAAAGATAGATTGATCATATTTAAGATCGAAGCATTAAATATAATATTCATGGATAGATAAAGCTGGGTATCATCTGCGTAACAATGAAAATTTAAGCAATACCATCTAATAATACTGCCTAAGGGAAGCATGTATAAAGTGAATAAAATTGGTCCTAGCACAGAACCTTGTGGAACTCCATAATTAACTTTAGTCTGTGAAGTGACCTGAATTAGTATCAGAATATTTCCTTTGTTTGTTTGTTTCAAATTCTTTAACATTATGAAATCAATGAAGGTTTTATTTTTTCTATGCCATTCTTTAGCATTCTTGCCTTATGACATCACAAAGCTCTGGTCAAGACCACATGTGCCCTGTCAGGGCCAGCAAGGCGTGCTGTGCTGGCCTAGATATTATCAGGGTAAAAAAAATTGTTGATGCATTTTCATAAAAATGCTCCAATTAGGATTTAGTTATTGATGGAAATTTAAGTCAACCAATTAAAACATTTAAGTGCATGATTGTTCATCGCTAACTCACAACTAATCGCAAATTAATCACACATTTTATGTGTTGTAAATGTACCTAAAAGGGATATTTTTCACATTCTTAATAACAGGGCTCTCTGTATCATCTCTGTGTTTGACGTACTCTGGTGGTACTCCGTTTTCATCAACAGTAAATGCAAAGAACTTTGATGTAGTTGAGAAAACCATCTGGCAGGGCTTTGAAGCCATCTGAATTTGCCATTCAAAAGACGTTGTTCTTTATCCATTCCTATGAAAGTCCTGATCCAAGTCATTTAATATTGAGTATCTGCTGATACCAAGTCCCAATCCGATTTTCCTTGATATTGCTCTTGCACAGAGCAGAATGTAGCACACTAAAGCCCATCATTGTGTACGGTCACTTTTGTGTCATTTTCACTATTCTTCTTCTTCTTCTTCTTCTTCTTCTTATTATTATTATTATTATTATTATTGCTGCTGTTGTTGTTGTTGTTGTACATATAAATATATATGCATGACCCAGTCATCTGCATTTTGTAAGTTAAAATGATATTGTGTCTTTACCTGCAATTGTATCTGTATCATTTGTATCTGTATCTGTATTGATTATTGCTTGCTGATGTGAATGATGTCTGTGGCCTCACTCACTCACTCATCTTCAACTGCTTATCTGGGAGCATGTCACGGGGCAACAGGTGTAGCAGGGGACCCCAGACTTCCCTTTCCCAGGCCACACTGACCACCTCTGACTGGGGGACCCCGAGGTGTTCCCAGGCGAGTGCGGAGATATAATCTCTCCACCTAATCCCGGGTCTTCTCTGGAGTCTCCATCTAGATGGACATGCCTGGAACACTTCTCTAGGGAGGCACCCAGGAGGCATCCTTACCAGATGCCCGAACCACCTCAGATGACTCCTCTCAATGCAAAGGAGCAGCGGCTCTACTCCGAGCTCCTCACAGATGACTGAGCTTCTCACCTCTCCAAAGGAGACACCGGCCACCCTCCTAAGGAAGCCCATTTTGGCCGCTTGTACCCGCAATCCAGTTCTTTCAGTCATGACCCAGCCCTCATGACCATAGGTGAGAGTAGGAACAAAAACTGACCAGTAGATCGAGAGCTTCGCCTTTTGGCTCAGCTCCCTTGTTACCACAACAGTATGTTAGAGCGAATGCAATACCACCCCTGCTGCACCAATTCTCCAGCCCATCTCAATTCAGTTCAATTTATTTTCATTTATATAGCGTCAAATCACAACAGACTTGCCTCAAGGTGCATCACACAAGTAAGGTCCAACCTTACTAACCCCCAGAGCAGCAGTGGTAAGGGAAAAACTCTCTCTGAGGAAGAAACCTCAAGCAGACCAGACTCAAAGGGGGTGACCCTCTGCTTGGGCCAGACACAAATTACAGAACAATTCACAAAACAAATATACAAGAAATGCTGTTGGTGCACAGGACAGGAGGGTTTTCAGCACAAATACCACACCCATCTCTGGATGGAGCTGCACCTTAAACAGAGAGAAAAAACAGAATCAGGCATCAGAAAGACAAGAAACAGTATAATTTGCCAGCATTAAACAACAAGAAAAACGGGATACTAAGGTGAACACCGGCCACTAGCCCTAAACTTCACTAAAAGTCCCAGAATTTAGGTAAAGTTGAGGCTGTGGCATGCTCCATTTCCTAATAATATGAATTAATAGAAAAAAAAAGCGCAGAAGTATACTATGCCAGTATGCTAGCTATACGAAAGGGAAAATAAGTGCGTCTTAAGTCTAGACTTGAAAGTCTCCACAGAATCTGACTTATTGATGCAGGGAGATCATTCCACAGAACAGAGCACAATAAGAGAAAGCTCTATGACCCGCAGACTTCTTATTCACCCTAGGGACACAAAGTAGTCCTGCACCCTGAGAACGTAAAGCCCGGGCCAGTACATAAGGTTTAATTAGGTCAACTAGGTAGGGAGGTGTCAGTCCATGAACAGTTTTATAGACTAGGAGCAGAACCTTAAAATCTGATCTCACTGGGACAGGAAGCCAGTGAAGGGATGCCAAAATGGATGTAATGTGGTCGAACATTCTCCTTTGTGTCAAAAGTCTGGCTGCAGCATTCTGAACCAATTGGAGAGCCCTAATGCTGGACTGCGGTAAACCAGAAAAAAGAACATTGCAGTAGTCCATTCTAGAAGAGATAAACGCATGGATCAGGGTCTCAGGATCAGCCATAGACAGGATGGGACGAATCTTCACTATATTTCGCAGGTGAAAGAAAGCAGTCCTCGTAATATTTCTAATATGGAGGTCAAAAGACAATGTAGGATCAAAAATTACCCCAAGGTTCCTCACTTTGTCAGTGTAATGTATGACACACGAGCCTAGGCTAAGCATTAACTGGTTATATTGATGCCGATGTCTCACTGGACCAAGAACCATCATTTCAGTCTTATCAGAATTTAAAATTAGGAAGTTTCGAGACATCCAACTTCTCACTGATGCAAGGCAGTCTTCTAAGGATTTTATGTGAATGAGATTACCAGCAGTTATTGGCATGTATAACTGAGTATCATCAGCATAGCAGTGAAAGGTAATCCCAAAACACTGCAATAATGCAAGGGGCCTAAGACGGACCCCTGTGGAACCCCAAATTTTATGTCACTAAGGTTAGCGGTAGTATTACTGTACAAAACACAGTGAGAACGACGGTCAAGTATGACGTCAACCATGCAAGGGCACTCCCAGTAATCCCAATGTGATTTTCCAGCCTATCAAGTCGAATATGATGATCCACAGTATCAAATGCAGCACTGAGATCTAACAGCACCAGAACCGTAGTGGTGTCTGAATACATCGCAAGCAGAAAATCATTCACCACTTTAGTGAGAGCCGTCTCTGTGGAATGATATTTTCTAAAAGCAGACTGCAGTGGCTCAAAGAGATTATTCTCAGTAAGACAGTCCATGAGCTGCCGTGACACCACTTTTTCCAGAATTTTAGAGCAAAATGATAGATCTGATATCGGCCAATAGTTTTTCAATATACTAGGTTAAAGATTAGATTTTTTAAGTAATGGTTTAATCACTGCAGATTTTAAAAAATTTAGGAGCAGATCCAGAAGTTAAAGAAAGATTAATAATTTCCAGCACAGTCATCCCAAGAGTGGGCTACAGATCCTTAACCAGTTTTGTTGGTATAGGATCAAATAAGCAGGTTGTGCTTTTTGTTGACGTTACGAGTTTCGTCAGCATGCCTCGAGAGATACTCTCAAATTCTGTAAATCTAGGTAATATCTCAGTAATGGCACCCACCTCAATAGCAGGGTGTAGTGGCTGGGTTGAGGCATGCTGAGATATATTTAATCTAATGTCTTCTATTTTCTTCTCAAAGTAATCCAGGAAATCTTGTGCTGTAAAAGAAGAGTGAACTTTGAGTTATGCTTGTTTTTGTTGCTCAAATCAGAGTAAAAGGTCTGTTTTGTAGCCAGTATGCATGCTTATAGTCTAAGATAGCATCACACCATGCAAGGTGGAATACTTCTTATTTTGAACTACGCCATTTCCATTCTAGACCTCTAGCCTTATGCTTGAGGTCACTTGGTTCATTGAACCAAGGTGGCTGTGTTTTGGGGGAGCTCGGTTTTAACACAGGTGGCTCAATCATGTCGAGTGCAGTTTTGATTACTGAGTTTCAACTATCCACAAGACTGTTTACTGATTGGGTATTTGCCAAATATGAAGCTAAGACATCAGGCAGTCTAGCTTCGAGTTCAGTCTTAGTTGAGGAGTTGATGCTTCGCCGTAGTGATATATAAGGTTGTTGTACCACTAAGCACAGCAGTGAAACTGTAAATGAATACGTGAGTGATCAGAGACCACTGATGTAAGAGGCATGATGTCAATATTTGTGACAGCAATACCACGTGCGAGAACCAAATCCAGGGTATTTCCACTAATGTGTGTTGAGTCCTGAATGCATTGCGGAAACCTAATGCATCCACAATTTCCATAAATGATTTGCAGAGGGGATCAGAAGGCCTATTTATACGAACGTTAAAGTCACCAATGATCAGAATGTTATCTGCACTAGTTGACAAGTTAGAGATGAATGCACCAAATTCATCTAAGAATTCAGAATATGGGCCAGGAGGCCTATATACAGTGACAAAGTAATACAGCTGATTTTTATTCTTCTAACCTTGGCAATGCGTAATATCCTGAGCAGAGTGGAGAATCAGATGTTCAAACAAGTTATATTTGTGACCCCAACAGCTAATAAGCTAAACCTAGATTTATAAATAAGAGCAACACCTCCGCCTTGCTTCGCATCACAAGGAACGTGACTAAATGTATATGCTGGTGGGTAGGCCTCATTTAAGGGGAGGACAGTAGGTTTAAGCCAGGTTTCACAAAACCCAGTTATACCTAAGTGATGATCAATAATTAGATAATTAATCAACAATGATTTTGAGGCTAGTGATCTTATGTCATTTGGAGTGATGAGACCAAAATTTACCTATTTGGCCACAACCATAAATGTTACATTTGGAAAGGGGTCAAGAAGTTCAATGATGAAGGGTACACCATGGATCGCTGATGTGTTGGGTAGGGATGTTCCGATCAGGTTTTTTTGGCCCCGATCCCATTCTGAGTCATCTGATTTTGAGTATCTGACGATACCGAGTCCAGATCCGATACTTTAAAAAACTGAATGAACAATGAACAAATGCTAAATATATAATAATTTCATTTTAATCACCTTATTTTATTATTTATCACTTAAACAGTGCACTTCTCCTTGAGGTAGCTTGAACAATCAAATCATAATCTACCAGACTTAAAAAATATACAAATTTCCATTTTATTTTATTTGTCTAAAAATAAATGTCCAAGGTTCCTTATGTTAAACAAGAAATCATCAAATCTGAAATAACAGGTGGTTTTAATGTATAGATGAAAGGTTTCTAAAGAACCATTTATTGATTTAGCTATTTTGTTCTAAACTTTTTAAAACAATAATCAGAAATTTTGAGGTAACAAACAACAACAACAAAAAAAACATTTCCAAGGATTTTTCTTCAAACACATGGTTTCTGCACTGATCTGTGGTTCAAATCCCCGCCTGACTGGAAAATCACTAAGGGCCCTTGGGCAAGGTCTTTAATCCCCTATTGCTCCCAGTGTGTAGTGAGCGCCTTGTATGGCAGCACCCTGACATCGGGGTGAATGTGAGGCATATTTGTGAAGCACTTTGAGCGTCTGATGCAGATGGAAAAGTGCTTTATAAATGCAGTCCATTTACCATTTGTACAGATCAGTGGTTTCTGCCACTAGTCTTCCATGTTTTGGCCCGACGCGTCGTTCCTATTGGACAGCGTGAAGCTACGTCACAGCTCAGAGCGTCAAAAGTTCAAAAGTCAACTTGAAAAGTAAAAGGAAAAAAAAAAACAACTTACATTTGCATCCTGACAGTCCTCACTGTACCCCTCTGATGCTTTATCAGTGATCAACAAGTTCAGAGCAGCGCAGTGAACGTGAATGAAGGCGGAAGCTCTTTAAGACATGTGATGAGTGCACACATCGCTCGTGCACAACATCTCTGGCTCCGTTTGCAGACAAACGATCACAGGACAATTTTTTTTTTCTTTTTGTTAATCAGATGACAGATCGTCGTCCTGAGGACTTGGTCAGCACCGGGTCCTGCTGCGCACGGAGGGATGACTGAGCAAGAGTTTTGATGGGAAAGTGTCCATCATCCTCTTGTCATTCCATCGAGGCATCAGGCTGAGCGCGTAAACACACAAATAGCAGTTCTGCAAAAGAAACTTTGCGCGCATAACTCCCCCCACCTCTGTCCAGTTGAATTTATGTTTTTTCTTTTGGTCAATTAAAAAAAAAAAGATTGGGTTGAACTTTGACCGCGTCAGCCTGCCGACAAGCGGCAGTGCGCGCTCCCGTCAGAAGCGTCACGTCAAAAGCCAAGCTAAAGCGATGCTTCTGATGCCTCTAAAAAACAACACGTCTCACGCCTCTGATGCTTCCGACGCGTGAAAGGCCCATTAATCTGCAATAATGAGCCTGAAATAGCGCTGATCAAAATAATGAGGACAAAATCTATATTAGATTCCTGATCGGGATGCAACGTCCGATTTCGATCGAGTCTGAAACCACGGGATCGGGCCAGATTTCCAACATCCCTAGTGTTGTGGATGTGTGAGCTGCAAAGGTGCAGGAAACTTGGTCAAAATTGATGGCAGAATGAATGCAGAACAAAGAAGAAGCTGCTGAAAGGACAGAGTCAGTCCTGGAAGAATTTGATCACCGACCCACAACCAATGAACTGAGCAAGGCCAATGACTCATGGTGCAAAGCCACAGGAAAACACAGCATCCCACCAGAGACAGTCAAAGCAGGCAAAATTGCAGTACTCTTTAATGATCTGTACAAATGTCTCTGTCAGTGGTGGGAAGAAGGCTATATCCTTCAAGTCATGTGTAATTGCTACATAGTTACCTTGTACAAAAATAAAGGCAACTGCAGCAAATGCAACAGTTACGGGGGAATGTCTCACCTGAGTGTTGTTGGCAAAGGTGGTCCATACGAGACTCCAAAAACTTGCTCTCCATGTGTTCCTGTGAATCACAGTGCAACTTCATGGCCGAAGCTAAACCATAGACACAATTGTGTCACTTTGACAGTTACAGGAGGAATTTGAGGAGCAGAGAAGACCACTGTACATTGCCATCATCGACCTGGCAAAAGCCTTTGACCCCTAGGTAAAGGTCAAGGACTATTCAGACTTCTCAAGAGAACTGGATGCCCACCCAAACTCCTTGAGATTATAGCATCCTTCCATGAGAACAAGAAAGGCACAGTACAACATAACAGCTAAAGCTCTGAACATCATCAAAAGTTGAGTCACACAGGGTTGTGTGCTCAAATCCACACTCTTTGGCATATTTTTCTCCCTGCTGTTCACAATTGCCTCCAGTTCTTCTGAAGACAGTGTCTACATACACTCCAGGAGGGAAAACCCTTTAATCTGGCACCCTCCCTAGAAGCTTTTCTTATTGACTCATATTTTTTAATAAATTCTGGTTTTGCTTTTCAAACTCCAAGTGTTTTCAGTTTATTCTCTTAACATGTTAATGCTGAGGGAGTAACAAACTTCACTAATATTGGGCTTGCTTTTGGTTTGTTTGAAAATTCCCATTGCTTATTTGTCGTGCAATAATTGGCAGAAGTGGAGCTTTTGTTGTGTTTGTGACAGCTGGTCCATGTCCAATTTCTTTTGTCACATATCACTAGGAATAGTCCTGACTGAGGAAGAAGCTGTCACAAGCTCAACAAAACACACCACAACATCATTATGACATGATCTAAATGTTGTCATATGAACAAAAATTAGTATGTGAATACAAAAGAAAAAAAATCTGTATCCATAATGTCATATGCACATCAATAAGTATCGGCTGTTGTTGTCCAAAACAACAACATTGTGCATGTTCACAGTCAGCTGCATTGAGAAACAATGTTGCCACAGTTACTTTGAAAAAGTAATCTGATTATTGCTTATTCCTTGAAAAAGTAACATATTACTTTACTGATTACTCAATTTTAAAAGTACTTTATCTGTTACATTCAGCAGCTGCCGACAACTTGCCGGCAGCTGCTGAATGTAACTAAAGTAACTGTGGCAACACCATTAAGAAACAGCCTTAAGGGCCCCTTTAAACATAGTACGAATAAGTATAACTCAGGGCGATTCATGGCAGAACAGCTCGTATGAGTGAACAACGAAAACACTGAGCCAATGGAACACAGTGCGAGCAGGTGCATTATGTGGTTACACATTGTGCAGCTGCTGTCAAAAAAATGTAAAATATATGTCACCCATGGGATTCAAACCTGCACTTTCCAAACGCTCCAACTGCCAGCGAGAAACTTTACCGCTGAGCTACCATTGCTGTCCTGTAAAAGGTGTGGGAAAATGCCTGAAATCAAGAAGGACATGGACATTTAAGAAAAAATAAAACTACACACCATATAAAAACACTGCATTTTATTGAATCCCTCTTACCAAGCTGGCAATACAAGTATGATCCATCTGATCCTCTGTAGATGACCCATGGTCACAGACATACAGTCATGAAATGCCATGGATGAGAAGCAGGGCGCTCTTATCATGTCCACATCGACTGGCATTGTGTCCAGTCTGCCCCATGTGGCCGTCCTGCCCAACATGCGTATCTTGTGGATGGTGCACCACGGGACAGACACAGCATCATGTGGAACAGAGCTCATGTGTGTGCCATGACATTCAGATCGCCCGCTGTGTATTATGAACTGATGGTCTGTTTCACCTGGGGTAGCCTGTCAATAGTGATATATGTTTTTATACATGTCCATGTGATAACAGCAAGCAGACACATGCGCGTCACAGTGGGCAGTTGTTAGTTCATGTCCATCCAAATAGTACGTGTTCCCCAGTCATGACATCCAGAACCACAGATCTCCACAGCTGCTCCTGTGGGTGGACACACCCCCGTCAGTCCAGCACACACACCAACGTGTCACTGTGTCTGTTTGCAAAGCCATACTCATGTGGCACTTTGACAAATTTCACATCCAGCTCGACAGTGATTGTCTGCTCACTGTTGTTGTGTTAACAGTGCGAATGGCCACACATTTTCCAAGTGCCATGCGAACGTCCGTGCGTGTCACCTGATATTTGGCTGACATGTGCTGCGAGAGGGTTCGATGGGCTCTCACAGAGCACACTCTGTCTTTCAGCCGCTGGTGTGTGCAAATAGTTGTAGCAACAGGTGTACGAGCCATTAGCGGCAGCTACGATTTCACATGTATTTCATATGATTCCTGTTTCATGTGCACTTCATGCGCAATTTCACCAAATTCGCACTGTGTGAAGGGGCCCTAATTAGCAATATATGATAACAAAACACCCATTTATTGTTTGTGTTCCTCACTGAAAGAACAGAACAAGACAGTGAAGAAAATCAACTTTAGTGAAAAGGAGATTGATGTGCTTGTGTTTGGTTACATCAGTTGAACTGACAAAAATGAATGCAGTGAATGCCAACAGTAGATGAAGACAATGGTTTCAGCAGTAATTTTGAACCCAACTTTACGTAACAACCATTCACTCATGGTGGTTCTTAATTTTGACATGACAATCACTTACAGACATAATTTTAACAAGCCTTAACAAGTTCACTACAAGAACCACTAAGTGCACAATTATTTATCATTATTGCTGTCCAAGAATCATTTGTGGTCCTGTGATGTCAACCTCACAGAATCATTTGTGCTCCTGTGATGTCACCGCACTGCTTCAAGATAAAATGTCACTCATGCCTCTTCAACCACTTATATGGGACTGGGTCGAGGAGAGATAAAATCTCTCATAATAAAATTTGAGCCTTGAAAATAACGTGCCCATTTTTAGTATAAAATTGCAGGAGGGAAACTATTTCATTCATTTAAAAAAAATGTATTATTATTATTATTATTATTATTATTATATAGCACCAAATCACAACAAAGCTGCCTCGAGGTGCTTCACACAAGCAAGGTCTAACCTCACCAACCCCTCGAGCAAGCACACAGACGACAGCGGTAAGGAAAATCTCCCTCTGATGATATTCATTCCTTGTAATAGCAGACAGAGATTGAAGTTCATGCTGATGGTCAAAAGTTGTTGTTTAGTTCACGTGTCATTTGGAGGTTTTGACACCAGTAAGGCCACATGTCTGCAAGTTGTAACAATGTAATGCAATATCATTTTCTCTATTCTACAACTATGTACAAGTCAGGAAATTATTGTAGAAATATTTATGGATTCAGCACAAATCTGTGTATGTGAGCTAAAAGTGTGAAGAATCATGTACAAAGCAAGTCAGTGCAAATAGAACACAACCTGTTTGGCGTATTATCCCAGGCCATTTTTTTTTTTTTTTTTTTTTTTTTTTTACCAAAGTATTTATGTTTTTCTTCATCATAAATAATCACTGTTTCTTGGGGTAGTGGAAAAGTGGTTTGTATGCTTGTTTTCAGTGTGGAAGGTTCAAACCCCACCCACTTCTCAATGTAATGTGGAGCCTGAGTGAAAGATAAAGGAGCAGCCAAAGGGGTATACTTAATTCTTTAGAGAGAAAGCCTGGAAAAGTGGCACATTTGAATAATTTAGTTGAAAGAGCAGCAGCAATAAGACCTTGAAATTAAGCTTGTTTTGGGAGTCTGTTCACCTTCTACTAAGTTTGGTCAGAAGACACTTATTAATTGCATTCACTTTTTTTTCGAACGTCGTAATTATGATGCATTTGGGAAAACAACTTTTGAATTTCGAGAGGATGAGAAGATGGATTTTACAGTCATCTTGACCTTAAGATACTTTCGAGAAACTGGCAGCAGATCTATATTACTGGAAGCTGCATTTATGGATCAATGGTGGCATATGCATTGTTGATTTCAAACAATGAATATTTGATGCCGCAATATTGTTCAATTTGGGACAAGTAAATCTTACATAGCAGTCTGGATTGACACCTCCATCACCCACCTGAGCAAGACAGTCTGGGTGCAAAAGAAACAAGAGCTTTTGATGTCTGAATTCTGAATTGTTTGAAAAAATGATATTCACACAAACTCCAGTCTTGTGCTTTTTGATCTCCAATGATGGATAATTTTTATTCCCAGTGTTTGTACAATGGAAAACAAATAGTAATCTTGAAATTTGAAAACAGTGTGATAATTTTGTTGGTTATACCCATTTTTAAGGGCCACCTACTAATTAAATGAATCTGCTTTCTTGCACAGAGCCTTGGGTACTTCAGCAGCTGTGTTGACGACCTGAACTCTGATGTGACGTGCATGTGTGTGTTGCAGAGGACTTGTACAGGACAATTCTTGATTTGTCACCTTTATGCCCAATTAGCGCCTGTATCATGGGTGGAACATCTGACAAGTTGGAGTGTGCTGGAGAGAAGCAGACAGGTGGCATATCACTGGAGAGAAGGATGTTGCTGTGGAATACAAGTTTGCTTTATCATATGACAAAAAGCTCAGTGCTCTGACATGAACATAAGGTTCCTTTGCAGTGCAGAGATGATTACCTAATGAGGCAATACAATAATGGTTCATTCCTTTGTTGTACAAGGAATTGTGCTTTGTCCTACCCTAGGGGTACTATACTTCTTTGGAATAGGGATTACAGGGGAAGTCAGGTGCTACATGTAAGGAAGCAGGAAAATTTTGTTTCAGCATCACCAGTGTTTGTTTACAGCAACAAAAACCTTGCCTGGTTTTTAACTGCAGAGAGAAAACCACATTCAACCCAAACAAGAGAAGACATAATAGCAAAATAGTGAAATGCAGCACTGCTGAGGATCTATTGTTGTTCTCTGAAGTGTTCTGTGATAATGAGCCAGCCAGCACAAACCCAGGCACAGTCAAGGAGAGAAAAGAAAAAATAAATAAATACAATTTTGTGTCTGTTAACTTATTCTCGGATATCACTCATTGTTAAAGTTTGCATAAAGAATCATACAGAAAAATCTTATTCATACTTTATGTCACATTATTACAGGTTTCTGAACATAGTCTGATTTATATTTAGTGTATTTTATATTCAAATCATGTTGGATTTATTTTGTTTTTGTTATTTTTTCATTGAGTTTTTAAGGTAAAGCTAATCAATCAGCTCTACATCCAGTTAGTTTTATGTTTTGTTTCTCATTTGTAGATTTAGATATAGTTAACTTTTGTTGACCTTGATATGAAGCTACATTTTTCTAGTCAGCTACTTTTCCCAGTAAACCACTCAGATCACTCAAATGAGAGATGAGATATACTTTATTGATCTCACAGTGGAGAAATTATTATGTTTACACTCCAGTTACCTCAGACAGCAATTAGTCCACAATTATTACTTGTTTGCCGTAATAATGGCACACATAAGAATTAAAGACAGCACATACACATTTGACATTGTTTATGTGCACAAAATTTGAAGAAGTCCTTTATCCAAATTGAGGCAAGTGGGTGAAAGTCTCGCAGTAACCCTGAGTCACGCCACCGTCAGCTTGGTGGGAACAGGGACCAGCTGCAGCTAAAACCGTGATGCCCCCGCAGAAGGGAAGGGATGACATGAGCAGAAGCCGGAGTGGGGTGTGTGTGATGGGGGGTAGGAGGGCGTGGGGAGAGGGGGTGGAGCATGCTTCAGTACTGTGAAACAGTTTATTGTCTTTGTGAGTTGAGATAAGAAAACGGCCAAATGTTCACCAAGGCCAAGACATTCCTCTGGAGGAAAACAGCAGGACAATTTGTCCTTCAGGCTGATAAGCCTGCCGTGTTGTGGTTTGAGCAGTGAAAAACACTTTTTACAGCTTCCCTTGAACAACCAAATCCCAATTATGAATTAAGAATATTCCCAATTATGAATTAAGAATATTCCCCGGCCCCCGAAATCTTCGTCTTCATCTGCAAGGCATGCATCTGCTCCAAGATGTCATCCAATTTGCGTCTGAGTTCAAGAGTCATCACAGTCTGAGAATGCATTGCCTTGCCCAGCTCGTTAATCATGACAGACAAGCGAGGGGCCGTGGTTCTTGATGCCACTGTCTTGCCAATTTTCCGGTAGATCAGGGCAGCACATAAGACAGAAAGTACCAGCCCTGCTACCATAACACCAAATATGAATAAATCCTCAACGTCCTCCACAGAGAATGGCGCAAAGCATGCCACACTCCACGACCCCCAGGAGTCGAGAACATAGCCTGCAGGATACGTTCCATCTGGGCAGGTAGGATCCCCCGGTCCTGACATTCTTGTAGAAAAGATCAAATCAAATCAATTTTATTTATATAGCGCCAAATCACAACAAACAGTTGCCCCAAGGTGCTTTATATTGTAAGGCAAAAGCCATACAATAATTACAGAAAAACCCCAACGGTCAAAACGACCCCCTATGAGCAAGCACTTGGCAACAGTGGGAAGGAAAAACTCCCTTTTAACAGGAAGAAACCTCCAGCAGAATCAGGCTCAGGGAGGGGCAGTCTTCTGCTGGGACTGGTTGGGACTGAGGGGAGAGAATCAGGAAAAAGACATGCTGTGGAAGACAGCAGAGGTCAATCACTAATGATTAAATGCAGAGTGGTGCATACAGACCAAAAAGAGAAAGAAACACTCAGTGCATCATGGGAACCCCCCAGCAGTCTAAGTCTATAGCAGCATAACTAAGGGATGGTTCAGGGTCACCTGATCCAGCCCTAACTATAAGCTTTAGCAAAAAGGAAAGCCTAATCTTAAAAGTAGAGAGGGTGTCTGTCTCCGTGATCCAAACTGTGAGCTGGTTCCACAGGAGAGGAGCCAGAAAGCTGATGGCTCTTCCTCCCATTCTACTCTTAAAAACCCTAGGAACTACAAGTAAGCCTGCAGTCTGAGAGCGAAGCACTCTATTGGGGTGATATGGTACTACGAGGTCCCTAAGATAAGATGGGACCTGATTATTCAAAACCTTATAAGTAAGAAGAAGAATTTTAAATTCTATTCTAGAATTAACAGGAAGCCAATGAAGAGAGGCCAATAGGGGTGAAATATGCTCTCTCCTTCTAGTCCCTGTCAGTACTCTAGCTGCAGCATTCTGAATTAACTGAAGGCTTTTCAGGGAACTTTTAGGACAACCTGATAATAATGAATTACAATAGTCCAGCCTAGAGGAAATAGATGCATGAATTAGTTTTTCAGCATCACTCTGAGACAAGACCTTTCTAATTTAGAGATATTGCACAAATGCAAAAAAGCAGACTCCAAGATTTCTCACAGTATTACTAGAGGTCAGGGTAATGCCATCCAGAGTAAGGATCTGGTTAGACACCATGTTTCTAAGATTTGTGGGGCCAAGTACAATAACTTCAGTTTTATCGGAATTTAAAAGCAGGAATTAGAGGTCATCCATGTCTTTATGTCTGTAAGGCATTCCTGCAGTTTAACTAATTGGTGTATGTCCTCTGGCTTCATCGATAGATAAAGCTGGGTATCATCTGCGTAACAATGAAAATTTAAGCAATGCTTTCTAATAATACTGCCTAAGGGAAGCATGTATAAAGTGAATAAAATTGATCCTAGCACAGAACCTTGTGGAACTCCATAATTAACCTTAGTCTGTGAAGAAGACTCCCCATTTACATGAACAAATTGTAATCTATTAGATAAATATGATTCAAACCACCACAGCACAGTGCCTTTAATACCTATGGCATGCTCTAATCTGTAATAAAATTTTATGGTCAACAGTATCAAAAGCAGCACTGAGGTCTAACAGGACAAGCACAGAGATGAGTCCACTGTCTGAGGCCATAAGAAGATCATTTGTAACCTTCACTAATGCTGTTTCTGTACTACGATGAATTCTAAAACGTGACTGAAACTCTTCACATAGACCATTCCTCTGCAGATGATCAGTTAGCTGTTTTACAACTACCCATTCAAGAATTTTTGAGAGAAACGGAAGGTTGGAGATTGGCCTATAATTAGCTAAGATAGCTGGGTCAAGTGATGGCTTTTTAAGTAATGGTTTAATTACTGCCACCTTAAAAGCCTGTGGTACATAGCCAACTAATAAAATAGATTGATCATATTTAACATTGAAGCATTAATTAATGGTAGGGCTTCCTTGAGCAGCCTGGTAGGAATAGGGTCTAATAGACATGTTGATGGTTTGGAGGAAGTAACTAATGAAAATAACCGAGACAGAACAATCAGAGAGAAAGAGTCTAACCAAATACCAGCATTACTGAAAGCAGCCAAAGATAACGATATGTTTTTGGGATGGTTATGAGTAATTTTTTCTCTAATACTTAACATTTTATTAGCAAAGAAAGTCATGAAGTCATTACTAGTTAAAGTTAAAGGAATACTCGGCTCAATAGAGCTCTGACTCTTTGTCACCCTGGCTACAGTGCTGAAAAGAAACCTGGGGTTGTTCTTATTTTCTTCAATTAGTGATGAGTAGTAAGATGTCCTAGCTTTATGGAGGGCTTTTTTATAGAGCAACAGACTCTTTTTCCAGGCTAAGTGAAGATCTTCTAAATTAGTGAGACGCCATTTCCTCTCAACTTACAGGTTATCTGCTTTAAGTTGCAAGTTTTTGAGTTATACCACGGAGTCAGGCACTTCTGATTTAAGGCTCTCTTTTTCAGAGGAGCTACAGCATCCAAAGTTGTGCTCAATGAGGATGTAAAACTATTGACGAGATACTCTATCTCACTCACAGAGTTTAAGTAGCTACTCTGCACCGTGTTGGTATATGGCATTAGAGAACATAAAGAAGGAATCATATCCTTAAACCTAGTTACAGCGCTTTCCGAAAGACTTCTACTGTAATGAAACTTATTCCCCACTGCTGGGTAGTCCATTAAAGTAAATGTAAATGTTATTAAGAAAGATCAGACAGAAGGGGTTTTTTTAGGGAATACTGTTAAATCAGAACAATATCTAAAGTATGGTTAAAGTGGTGGGTGGACTTATTTACATTTTGAGCGAAGCCAATTGAGTCTAA
Source organism: Thalassophryne amazonica (assembly GCF_902500255.1). NCBI lineage: Eukaryota > Metazoa > Chordata > Actinopteri > Batrachoidiformes > Batrachoididae > Thalassophryne > Thalassophryne amazonica. Next base: position 122,919,820 of record NC_047104.1, read on the forward strand.
TAATAGATTAAATGCAGTGTTGAGGCTGTCATTCTCAGCATCTATGTGGATGTTAAAATCGCCCACTATAATTATCTTATCTGAGCTAAGCACTAAGTCAGACAAAAGGTCTGAAAATTCACAGAGAAACTCACAGTAATGATCAGGTGGACGATAGATAACAACAAATAAACTGGTTTTTGGGACTTCCAATTTGGATGACAAGACTAAGAGTCAAGCTTTCAAATGAATTAAAGCTCTGTCTGGGTTTTTGATTAATTAATAAGCTGGAGTGGAAGATTGCTGCTAATCCTCCCCCTCGGCCCGTGCTATGAGCATTCTGACAGTTAGTGTGACTCGGGGGTGTTGACTCATTTAAACTAACATAGAAAAGATAGTGTCAATAGCGTTCAGAGACCAGCTGATCAATTCCATGGTTAATCCAATAGTAGTCCAATAGATCCAGTATCCAATATAATTTGAGGACTTCACAGTCTGGTGAAGTAGGGACTTGAAGGTTAAAGCAGAGATAAGGGAGAGTGGAGGAGATGCGACCGTCCTCCTCGGAGTCCCAAGCTGAATCATTGCTATTATTATTATTGCTTTACATTACATTACATTACATTACATTACTATTATTATTAGTCATTAGAAAAGTCCCAAACCACTGGCTCCGCTCTAGAAAGAGACTCAAATAAATCAATCTTTCCTATGATCACAAACCGTGTCCCAGTGGGTCCATAGCTGGGAAAATAGACAAAAAGAGTCCCGTGCCCATCCAGAGGGTTAAACCACCTGCAAAGGCAGAGGGCAAAAGAGTGACTGCTCCTACAGCCACGGCACAAGTTCAACCGTGTTTCTCACCCAAAGTTATAGTGTGGTGCCAAGTCTGTCCCAAGATGCTTTTCTTCAAGATGGCCACGTTGAATAAGAGGAACCATCAGAATAAGATAAAGAAAGAAATACATAAAAAGAAAGAACGTTCTTTGTTCTGAAGAAGTACCACAATGTGATTTTTACTGGTAGACCGCACTTTTTTCTGTTGGAAGAAACCTTATTTGGACTTATTTGAAAATACAAGGACATCTCTTTTAATAATAATTAGAAAATTAATGGTCAGTTTATTTTTTAAAAACAAAGTACTAAAAAAGGAGTTTAAATTACATTTGAATTATGTTGTACATTCACCCCACATATGATCATCTGTTCAGTGTCATGCTTCTGTCCTATTTGGATTCCTGTCTTTGTTTCCTTTTCTTTTCCTTCAGTTTAGCCCATTCTTGACTTTGTTTGCTTGGCCACTTGTATATTTCTTGTCTGTTTCTGATAAGTCATGTTTATGTATTATTCTGTGTTCCTAGTCTTGGTTCTCATGCATTGCATTTTTGGTTAAGTCTTTAATTGCTTTTCTTTGTCACTCGTTTCATTGTTGGTCATCTTTTATTTTATTGTATGTTGCTTTGGCTTTTCACATTTGTTACATCATGTTTAGTCACAGGTTTTGCTTATTTTTTCATCTTCAGTGTTTAATATTGGATTGTGTTATTTATGATTGATTTCCTATTTGTATTTTGCATTGTCATTGCACTTATTTCAATTTTATTCAATGTCAGCTCTGTTCCAGTTCTGTGTTTATTTTTATTGATCTCCATGTTTATTGTTTTCCACTTTGCTTAGTCACATAGCTCTGTTCCAGTTCTGTGTTTATTTTTATTGATCTCCATGTTTATTGTTTTCCACTTTGCTTAGTCACATTCTCTCCTGGTTTTTTCCCCTTTTGCTTTGCTCACATTTATTATTTTCTGCCTTTGGCACGTCTCGTTTTTCTCTGTTGATCTTACAGTCACTTAGTTTTTTTTTTTTTTGGTTTGCTTGCATTGCATTTTCTTTCATTCTTTGCACCTGTTCCTCATCTGCCAGCCACGCCCTCCTTTCCAGATCCTTCGTCCTCACGTGCACTTTGTTTTCATGTCACCGCCTTCTTTATTTAAAATGCGTCTGTTCATTCCCTCACTGCTCGTTTGTCGATGATGCTCATTACTTACCAGCGCTTTGTCTTGTTTAGTTTTTGCTCTTGCAGTGTTTTGACTCTGCTCTGTTTACCTGACTGTTTTTGCCTCTGCTCAGAAAACCCAGTTTGCTCGTGTACAGACCCTGCTAGTTTTTGACCACGTCCTCTGTCTCGTCCTCGCCTGGTACTTTTGCTCCGCAGACTATCTTCCTATTGCCGAACCCCTGCTTGTAATAAAGACCATCCTTTTTACTCACACGTCCAGTTTGACAGCCTGCATTTGTGTCCAGCCTCTGTCTGTGCCTCGCCTCCGCTCAGCCTGATATTCAGTGGCTTCAGGAAACAGTTTGTACTTGTAACAAAAACATGAATTAGCTCTTAGCTTCCGATGGCTAAAGCAGTGTTTGTGTTGTAAATATATAAATGATACATCAGATTTTCAAACATTTCATTGCGTGGTACATTCATCTCACATATGATGGTTTAAAGAAGCCACTTATTTGCATTTTGTCCCCTTATAGTAACACTAATTAGCTTATTAGCTATGGTCCTTAAATATGCGTATGCCTTATATATTAATAATACAGCAATTAAATGCATGTTGCTTCTTCTTGCGTGAAGTGATAAATGCAATGTACGTACTTATTTTTTACTCTAAAAGAGGCATTTTTGGACCAGTACGACTTATACTCTGGAAAATATGGTAAACATTCATGAAAGATACAAAACACCACCTGAGTGCTTCAGTGCTTCACCTCAGGGAGCTTTAGGGACTGCTCTCTGTTCACATGCTTCAACATATTCACATTTGTTTCATATGATATCATACAAATTTCAGGTACAATATTCTGTGCATATGCATATGAATTTCCGTGCTCATGCACAATTCACATTAGAAATCCCTATTTGCTTTTGGGTAAGGCCAGGGGTTAGGTTAGAATAACAATAAATAAAATATTGATTTCTATGTTTATTTATTTATTTATGGAGGGAAAATTCATTTTGTTCATGGTACTGTCATTACTCCCTTCTGTCTGACAAGTAGATGTGATATTTATGATTTTTTTTTTAGACTTTTTTGGTACATTTTTGTTCCATTTGTGGTGCTTTGACGCCTTGCATGCAGAACCATTAACTTGAGAGAAATACTCTCATTTGACACCGCTGTTGTCAGAAAAAAAAGATGAATATCTTTAGACTTGCCGGCTATGAAAACTTGTCCCATTATGGTGTGGAAGACTGTGATCAAACACTAGTTGGTGTATAAAAAAAGTTTTGAATTCAGACATATATTTGTTGCCAGTGAGTCACTGTGCTGTTCTAAAAATTCAGTCATCTTTCTAACCATGAAATTGGAAATGAATAGCGTTTGAGAGCTCTTTCATCTGATTGAAAGAGTAATTAAAAAGCAGCATTCCTTTGAAATTGTTTGAAGCAGATTTTAGCTACATGTGGCTCTGTTGATCCCTAATGGTTTTCCTTGTGACTGTGCTTTGGAAACGATAGAACCAAGCTCGGCAAAAAATACTACACCACTGGGTTATGATTCATCAAAAGCAAAATGTGATCATAAATTGACTATGTTCTCTATAAAAATGAAAAAATAACATAAAAAATTGTTTTGTTCACAAATAACATGCTGGATGGCAACTTATTTAAATCACTGGACTGAGAAATAATTTGGTCCAGTCAACACAAAAAGACTATTAGTCCATTTCAAAGTGATAACACTGTGCAGTCTTGTAAGCATTTTCATCTGATATTTGGTCATTTAACTTGCCGTGTTGCTCGGCTCCTGCCGTCACACCAACATATGCATTTTCATTTTCATTCCGTAACGCACCAGCTTTGCCCACTGCCTGTGTGATTCACATCAGCAAAGACTTCTGCAGTCCCAGGGGGGGTACAAAGCGATGTCATGCTGAGCTGCTTTGATACAGACCAAAAAATGGAAAAAAAATACCTCACAAAACACTACATCAAAAGGAGGCAGCAGAACAGTTACTCTCGTGTGACCTGCTCGTTTACGTCTGTGTAGTTTTCACATACTGCTCAAGTGCAATGTGTCAGGGTTTGTTCCTGCATATTTCTTGAGATTCTAAAAGGCCTTTTAAATGATCTTATTCATATAATTGTTATAAATAATGAAAACAAAACAAAACATTGAGATTATTTAGTGAGTGTTGGCTCATATTTGGAATAAACACATCTTAGCATTTATTACATCCTTACAGATTTCACAAAACTGACCAAATTTAGTTTTTTAGAATCCAAGGATTATAATCTATATAGTAAAAGCCAAGTGGCCTCTGTGTTCATGTATGCATGTGTGCGTTTGGCTTCGATCACAGGGAAACTGCGGAGAACTGATGTTTGCCGTTTGGTATGCCTATGTTATGTGTCGACGCGGGTTGAGGAGCGGACCTGCGTCTGACGGAACCCAGCGCTAAAACAACCAGAAAACGGTTCCAATAACAAAACAATTTATTTTTCCCCTTTGGTGCATAACAATGTGTACAAACAAAAACTGCGTCGGTCTGGCGGAGTGAAGGACGGCATGCTCTCCAGCACCCAAAAGGATCGAAGCCCGGCGCTTCTGGACCCACGTTCACCGCCAAACACCCCCCAGGTGGACACGACAAACCGACTCTGCGAAAGATAGAAAAGGTGAGGTAAGTCAGCAGCTACAACTAATATCCTTCAAAAGGCACACACTATCAGCAACACATTCAGGTCCGAATTCAAGCTTTATGTAAATGAGCAGCTTCTCACAACAGGTGGAGGATCATCAGTCCGCATGCCACGGCAGTGAGAAGCGAGCTGCACAACTCTCATCAAAGTTCAAATATACTGCGTAACAAAATACCAAGTTACTGTTAACAATTATTCAGATAATCAATCACCTCTGATGTGTGCTGACAGCATGTGTCCCTCACCCTTCCTCCTTCACAGGCACGATGTGTCAAACCCAGGCGCGGTCCTCAGCGTCTCACAAACGATCATCACAAGGTCGAGTTCCTGGCAATTCTGCTTGAATCACACATGACTTAAATGCAGAACGCCATCTCATTATCTGCTTCAGCTGAAAGTCTTTAAGGTTGCACGTGAGCACCATCCACAGGTGCTGCACATCATGTTGATGAGGGTGAAGGACTCCTCTGCCAGCACCTTCTCCACAGACAATAAATCAGTTTGCATACCACCTGGAGAGCAAAGAAAAGAAAAGAACACCAAAATGTCCAGCCACAGCCCCCCAACACACAACAGTACCCCCCCTTTAACGGGAAGCCCAACCGAACAGACCAGGTCCGAGAACAGCACCTCCCTCCGGGTCCTCGTCAGGAAGTAGACAGCGTAACGCTCCCACGTCCACCACAGACAACAGGACAGGACACCGCAGCTGGAAGGCCGGCTGGCATCAACAAAAACCCCAAAACAGTCCCTAGTACAATCCAACATACAAGAAAAAACATAAAACCCACCCAAAACCTCCCCAGGGGACCGTCCCATCCAACCCCGGGAAGAAAAGAAAAACTCCCAAATGCAAAAACCCAACACAGCCCCACAAACACAATACAAACATAAATGCATGAAAGAAAAATAACAAACACCCCCCCAGAACGACTTGCAGAGCCCAACACCCCCCCAGAAGGCCTTTACCGCCGGTTCCAGGAGGAATAGCCAAAGCCGGAATCCCACAGAGGTCCCCAGGTACACATGGAGCAACGGCGCCCCCCAGAGGACCGTACCATCAAACCCCAAGAGGCACCCTCCCTACAATCCAGGAACCCCAGACCCGGCCACACTTGGCTAGTCGGCCCCACAAGCCAATTCCCCCCCAGAGGACCGTCCCATCAACCCTGGAGGTGGAACCTGGAAGGAAACAAAACAAAAAAACAACCCCCGGAGGACTACATTAAACAACCCCGGGGGCAATAAAACAACCGATAAACCCTGTTACCTTCCCCAGCACCCCGAAAGACCCCAGATCCCTCCCAGAGCGTTTCGGCGGCTCATTTTGGTGAATGGCACAAAAACATCACAGCCGGGGAAGGGAACAGGAAAAAACCAACCCGGCCCCAACCCCAAGGCCGCAGCGGAAAACCGGAAATACGTCCGGTGCCCCAACTCGACCATACCCCAGCCTATCGGGAGGGTGGAACTACCGAAATGGCAAACGGCAACAGATCGGCCCACCCCTCCGACTGAGGTATGTTCCCGCTGCACCATACCCCGGCAACACCAATGACGAACGGTACAAAGGCCCACCGAGGCTGGAGTGGAACCGGGCCCTAACCAAACCAAAAAAACACCCCTAACAACCCCCCCCCTAGGTGCAGAGGTCTTATGAGAAAGCTCAGCGTGACCACCTGCACCACCCCACAACCCACAAGACGAACGGTCTTGGGGCAAGTGAGGTTGGGGTTAGGGAAGTAGGGAAATAAAAAACAACAAAACAAAACGACTCCAGACCCAAACAGAAAATACCTAAATACAAATAATAAAAACCAACGATTAACTGAGTCCAGGACGGGCTTCGAACCGCCTGTCGTTCACTCCACCAGATACGCCCCTGAATCCCCAAACAATATATAACCCCTTTCAGAAAAAAAAACAAAAAAAAACATTAGCCCATACAATTTTTTTTTTTTTTGTGTGTGTGTGTGTGTGTATTATTTCGCCTGTCCCAGAACACCTGGAGAGACTTCACCACTATTTTTCTTGACGCTTCTATGACGTCCGAGCTGCATGGGCTCATCTGCAAGAGGAGCCAGAGGTCCCGTCGGAGGAGTCTCAGTGGGGCGAAGAAGAGGCAGCCCAGATCTGTGTCTCGGGGAAAGCCCCCGAGACAAAAAAAAAACCCGTTCTGATGGCCGCCCTCTCTCGCGTCCACGCTCCTTCATCCAATCATCTAGACGAATCACCAACGATATTAGCTCATCTAAATCATTTGGCTCGTCACGGACTACTAGCTCGTCTTTCAATGGATCATTTAAACCAACCACAAACACTCTGCTTAATGCTGCGGCATTCAAACCGGACTGAGCAGGAAAAATTCAGAAATCCACAGAATAATCCGCCGCACTCCGCCTCCCCTGCCTGAGATTCAGCAACCGCTGGGCAACGGTATGAGCAAAAACCAGAGAACATTGCATCAAAAATGGAGCACAAGCTTCAACGTTTCCCGCATAAGACTCCAGACGACAAATAATCAATTCGGAAGCCGAATCTCTGGGTGACGGAGTTATCTGCACCGGTATCGATGGTGCCGCAGCTGGAGCAGCAGGAAGCGGAACGGCTTGCGCTGCAAGCTCCGTAACGTGGACATCTGTTTGTTTAATTTGGTTTGTGAGATGCTGTAATTGCTCCCATATTTTTCTCAAGTGTTCTTGAACTCTTTGGCGAATGGAACCCGCCTCTGCCACTGGGTCCATTATGAAATGGCCGGGAACTACTGTTATGTGTCGACGCGGGTTGAGGAGCGGACCTGCGTCTGACGGAACCCAGCGCTAAAACAACCAGAAAACGGTTCCAATAATCAATCAATCAATCAACTTTTTTCTTGTATAGCGCCAAATCACAACAAACAGTTGCCCCAAGGCGCTCCACATTGCAAGGCAAGGCCATACAATAATTATGAAACACAGTCTACGTCTAAAGCAACATAACCAAGGGATGGTCCAGGGTCACCCGATCCAGCCCTAACTATAAGCCTTAGCGAAAGGAAAGTTTTAAGCCTAATCTTAAAAGTAGAGAGGGTATCTGTCTCCCTGATCTGAATTGGGAGCTGGTTCCACAGGAGAGGAGCCTGAAAGCTGAAGGCTCTGCCTCCCATTCTACTCTTACAAACCCTAGGAACTACAGTAAGCCCGCAGTCTGAGAGCGAAGCGCTCTAATGGTGTAATATGGTACTATGAGGTCCCTAAGATAAGATGGGACCTGATTATTCAAAACCTTATAAGTAAGAAGAAGAATTTTAAATTCTATTCTAGCATTAACAGGAAGCCAATGAAGGGAGGCCAACACGGGTGAGATATGCTCTCTCCTGCTAGTCCCCGTCAGTACTCTAGCTGCAGCATTCTGAACCAACTGAAGGCTTTTTAGGGAACTTTTAGGACAACCTGATAATAATGAATTACAATAGTCCAGCCTAGAGGAAACAAATGCATGAATTAGTTTTTCAGCATCACTCTGAGACAAGACCTTTCTGATTTTAGAGATATTGTGTAAATGCAAAAAGGCAGTCCTACATATTTGTTTAATATGCGCTTTGAATGACATATCCTGATCAAAAATAACTCCAAGATTTCTCACAGTATTACTAGAGATCAGGGAAATGCCATCCAGAGTAACGATCTGGTTAGACACCATGCTTCTAAGATTTGTGGGGCCAAGTACAATAACTTCAGTTTTATCTGAGTTTAAAAGCAGGAAATTAGAGGTCATCCATGTCTTTATGTCTGTAAGACAATCCTGCAGTTTAGCTAATTGGTGCGTATCCTCTGGCTTCATGGATAGATAAGCTGGGTATCATCTGCGTAACATGAAATTTAAGCAATACCGTCTAATAATACTGCCCAAGGGAGCATGTATAAAGTGAATAAAATTGGTCCTAGCACAGAACCTTGTGGAACTCCATAATTAACTTTAGTCTGTGAAGAAGATTCCCATTTACATGAACAAACTGTAATCTATTAGACAAATATGATTCAAACCACCGCAGCGCAATGCCTTAATACCTATGACATGCTCTAATCTCTGTAATAAAATTTTATGGTCAACAGTATCAAAAGCAGCACTGAGGTCCAACAGAACAAGCACAGGATAAGTCCACTGTCCGAAGCCATAAGAAGATCATTTGTAACCTTCACTAATGCTGTTTCTGTACTATGATGAATTCTAAAACCTGACTGAAACTCTTCAAATAGACCATTCCTCTGCAGGTGATCAGTTAGCTGTTTTACAACTACCCTCTCAAGAATCTTTGAGAGAAAAGGAAGGTTGGAGATTGGCCTATAATTAGCTAAGATAGCTGGGTCAAGTGATGGCTTTTAAGTAATGGTTTAATTACTGCCACCTTAAAGGCCTGTGGTACATAACCAACTAACAAAGATAGATTGATCATATTTAAGATTGAAGCATTAAATAATGGTAGGACTTCCTTGAGCAGCCTGGCAGGAATGGGGTCTAATAAGCATGTTGATGGTTTGGATGAAGTAACTAATGAAAATAACTCAGACAGAACAATCGGAGAGAAAGAGTCTAACCAAATACCGGCATCACTGAAAGCAGCCAAGATAACGATACATCTTGGGATGGTTATGAGTAATTTTTTCTCTAATAGTCAAAATTTTGTTAGCAAAGAAAGTCATGAAGTCATTACTAGTTAAAGTTAATGGAATACTCAGCTCAATAGAGCTCTGACTCTTTGTCAGCCTGGCTACAGTGCTGAAAAGAAACCTGGGTTGTTCTTATTTTCTTCAATTAGTGATGAGTAGAAAGATGTCCTAGCTTCACGAAGGGCTTTCTTATAGAGCAACAAACTCTTTTTCCAGGCTAAGTGAAGATCTTCTAAATTAGTGAGACGCCATTTCCTCTCCAACTTACGGGTTATCTGCTTTAAGCTACGAGTTTGTGAGTTATACCACGGAGTCAGACACTTCTGATTTAAAGCTCTCTTTTCAGAGGAGCTACAGCATCCAAAGTTGTCTTCAATGAGGATGTAAAACTATTGACAAGATACTCTAACTCCCTTACAGAGTTTAGGTAGCTACTCTGCTCTGTGTTGGTATATGACATTAGAGAACATAAAGAAGGAATCATATCCTTAAACCTAGTTACAGCGCTTTCTGAAAGACTTCTAGTGTAATGAACTTATTCCCCACTGCAGGGTAGTCCATCAGGGTAAATGTAAATGTTATTAAAAAATGATCAGACAAAAGGGAGTTTTCAGGGAATACTGTTAAGTCTTCTATTTCCATACCATAAGTCAGAACAAGATCTAAAATATGACTAAAGTGGTGGGTGGACTCATTTACTTTTTGAGCAAAGCCGATAGAGTCTAATAATAGATTAAATGCAGTGTTGAGGCTGTCATTCTCAGCATCTGTGTGGATGTTAAAATCGCCCACTATAATTATCTTATCTGAGGCTAAGCACTAAGTCAGACAAAAGGTCTGAAAATTCACAGAGAAACTCACAGTAACGACCAGGTGGACGATAGATAATAACAAATAAAACTGGTTTTTGGGACTTCCAATTTGGATGGACAAGACTAAGATACAAGCTTTCAAATGAATTAAAGCTCTGTCTAGGTTTTTGATTAATTAATAAGCTGGAATGGAAGATTGCTGCTAATCCTCCGCCCCGGCCCGTGCTACGAGCATTCTGACAGTTAGTGTGACTCGGGGGTGTTGACTCATTTAAACTAACATATTCATCCTGCTGTAACCAAGTTTCTGTTAGGCAGAATAAATCAATACGTTGATCAATTATTATATCATTTACCACAGGGACTTAGAAGAAAGAGACCTAATGTTTAATAGACCACATTAACTGTTTTAGTCTGTGGTGCAATTGAAGGTGCTATATTATTTTTTCTTTTTGAATTTTTATGCTTAATAGATTTTGCTAGTTATTGGTGGTCTGGGAGCAGGCACCGTCTCTACGGGGATGGGGGTAATAGGGGGATGGCAGGGGGAGAGAAGCTGCAGAGAGGTGTATAAGACCACAGCTCTGCCTCCTGGTCCCAACGCTAGACAGTCACAGTTTGGAGGATCCCAAAAATTGGCCAGATTCTAGAAATGAGAGCTGCTCCATCTAAAGTGGGATGGATGCCGTCTCTCCTAACAAGACCAGGTTTTCCCCAGAAGCTTTGCCAATTATCAATGAAGCCCACCTCATTTTTTGGACACCACTCAGACAGCCAGCAATTCAAGGAGAACATGCGGCTAAACATGTCACTCCCGGTCTGATTGGGAGGGGCCCAGAGAAAACAACAGAGTCCGACATTGTTTTTGCAAAGTTACACACCGATTCAATGTTAATTTGAGTGACCTCCGATTGGCGTAACCGAGTGTCATTACTGCCGACGTGAATTACAATCTTACCAAATTTACGCTTAGCCTTAGCCAGCAATTTCAAATGTCCTTCGATGTCGCCTGCTCTGGCCCCCGGAAGACAATTGACAATGGTTGCTGGTGTCGCTAACTTCACATTTCTCAAAACAGAGTCGCCAATAACCAGAGTTTGATCCTCGGCGAGTGTATCGTCGAGTGGGGAAAAACGGTTAGAGATGTGAACGGGTTGACGGTGTACACGGGGCTTCTGTTTAGGGCTACGCTTCCTCCTCACAGTCACCCAGTCAGCCTGCCTTCCCGACTGCACGGGGTCTGCCAGGGGGGAACTAACGGCGGCTAAGCTACCTTGGTCCGCACCGACTACAGGGGCCTGGCTAGCTGTAGAATTTTCCACGGTGCGGAGCCGAGCCTCCAATTCGCCCAGCCTGGCCTCCAAAGCTACGAATAAGCTGCACTTATTACATGTACCGTTACTGCTAAAAGAGGCCGAGGAATAACTAAACATTTCACACCGAGAGCAGAAAAGTACGGGAGAGACAGGAGAAGCCGCCATGCTAAAACGGCTAAGAGCTAGTAGCTACGCTAAGCTAGCGGATTCCCAAACAGGGAATCCGACACTAGACAGGCTGTGGAGCAGCACAGGTAACGCACGACAACAGTGCTAAAATAAAATAAAAATCCACTAGACAGGCTGTGGAGCAGCACAGGTAACGCACAACAACAGTGCTAAAAAATAAAATAAAATAAAAATAAAAATCCACTGGACAGGCTGTGGAGCAGCACAGGCAACGCACGACAACAGTGCTAAAACAAAATAAAAATCCACTAGACAGGCTGTGGAGCAGCACAGGTAACGCATGACAACAGTGCTAAAATAAAATAAAAATCCACTAGACAGGCTGTGGAGCAGCACAGGTAACGCACAACAACAGTGCTAAAAAATAAAAAAAAATAAAAATCCACTGGACAGGCTGTGGAGCAGCACAGGTAACGCACAACAACAGTGCTAAAAAATAAAATAAAATAAAAATAAAAATCCACTGGACAGGCTGTGGAGCAGCACAGGTAACGCACGACAACAGTGCTAAAACAAAATAGAAATCCACTAGACAGGCTGTGGAGCAGCACAGGTAACGCACGACAACAGTGCTAAAACAAAATAGAAATCCACTAGACAGGCTGTGGAGCAGCACAGGTAACGCACAACAACAGTGCTAAAACAAAATAAAAATCCACTAGACAGGCTGTGGAGCAGCACAGGTAACGCACGACAACAGTGCTAAAACAAAATAAAAATCCACTAGACAGGCTGTGGAGCAGCACAGGTGACGCACGACAACAGTGCTAAAACAAAATAAAAATCCACTAGACAGGCTGTGGAGCAGCACAGGTAACGCACAACAACAGTGCTAAAACAAAATAAAAATCCACTGGACAGGCTGTGGAGCAGCACAGGTAACGCACAACAACAGTGCTAAAACAAAATAAAAATCCACTAGACAGGCTGTGGAGCAGCACAGGTAACGCACAACAACAGTGCTAAAAAATAAAATAAAATAAAATAAAAATCCACTGGACAGGCTGTGGAGCAGCACAGGCAACGCACGACAACAGTGCTAAAACAAAATAAAAATCCACTAGACAGGCTGTGGAGCAGCACAGGTAACGCACGACAACAGCGCTAAATAAAAATCCACTGGACAGGCTGTGGAGCAGCACAGGTAACGCACGACAACAGCGCCCAAAAAAATAAATAAAAATCAAAATCCACTGGACAGGCTGTGGAGCAGCACAGGTAACGCACGACAACAGTGCTAAAAAATAAAATCAAAATCCACTGGACAGGCTGTGGAGCAGCACAGGTAACGCACGACAACAGTGCTAAAAAAAAAAAAAATAATAATAAATAAATAAAATATAAAATAAAATCCACTGGACAGGCTGCGGAGCAGCACAGGTAACACACGACAACAGTGGTAAAAAATAAAATAAAAATCCACTAGACAGGCTGTGGAGCAGCACAGGTAACACACGACAACAGTGCCAAAAAAAAATAAAATCAAAATCCACTGGACAGGCTGTGGAGCAGCACAGGTAACGCACGACAACAGTGCTAAAACAAAATAAAAATCCACTAGACAGGCTGTGGAGCAGCACAGGTAACGCACGACAACAGTGCTAAAATAAAATAAAAATCCACTAGACAGGCTGTGGAGCAGCACAGGTAACGCACAACAACAGTGCTAAAAATAAATAAATAAAAATAAAAATCCACTGGACAGGCTGTGGAGCAGCACAGGTAACGCACAACAACAGTGCTAAAAAATAAAATAAAAATAAAAATCCACTGGACAGGCTGTGGAGCAGCACAGGCAACGCACGACAACAGTGCTAAAACAAAATAAAAATCCACTAGACAGGCTGTGGAGCAGCACAGGTAACGCACGACAACAGCGCTAAATAAAAATCCACTGGACAGGCTGTGGAGCAGCACAGGTAACGCACGACAACAGTGCTAAAAAATAAATAAATAAATAAATAAATAAATAAATAAATAAAAAAAATAAAATAAAATAATAAAATAAAAATCCACTGGACAGGCTGCGGAGCAGCACAGGTAACACACGACAACAGTGGTAAAAAATAAAATAAAAATCCACTGTACAGGCTGTGGAGCAGCACAGGTAACACACGACAACAGTGCCAAAAAACAAAACAAAAATCCACTGAACAGGCTGTGGAGCAGCACAGGTAACACACGACAACAGTGGTAAAAAATAAAATAAAAATCCACTGGACAGGCTGTGGAACAGCACAGGTAACGCACGACAACAGTGCTAAAAAATAAATAAAAATCCACTGAACAGGCTGTGGAGCAGCACAGGTAACACACGACAACAGTGGTAAAAAATAAAATAAAAATCCACTGGACAGGCTGTGGAGCAGCACAGGTAACGCACGACAACAGCGCCAAAAAATAAAATAAAAATCCACTGAACAGGCTGTGGAGCAGCACAGGTAACGCACGACAACAGTGCTAAAAAATAAAATAAAAATCCACTGGACAGGCTGTGGAGCAGCACAGGTAACGCATGACAACAGTGCTAAAATAAAATAAAAATCCACTAGGCAGGCTGTGGAGCAGCACGACAACAGTGCTAAAAAATAAAATAAAAATAAAAACGAAAGCGTTAGCAAGCTAGTTAGCTTGCCAACGCTGATGAAGGTTAGCTGATAAAAGAGCTCCGTCGCGATGCTTCGACCGTTAGAGGTCTTCTTTAGGCGTTGGAGCACGGTGAAAAAGTAAAAAAAAGTAAAAAAGTCTTGAAAAAGACTGTTAATTCAAAGAACTCAAACAGCTCAGTTCAAACAGCTAACAGATACAGCAGAACACCGCTGTGCTCCGGAACCAGAAAAAAGTCCACCCTCCAGTCGTCCAACCAGGTACAGCCATAAACAGAGCAGGTACAGCAGAGACACTTCCTCATAACAATAACAAAACAATTTATTTTTCCCCCTTTGGTGCATAACAAAGTGTACAAACAAAAACTGCGTCGGTCTGGTGGAGTGAAGGACGGCACGCTCTCCAGCGCCCAAAAGGATCGAAGCCCGGCGCTTCTGGACCCACGTTCACCGCCAAACACCCCCCAGGTGGACACGACAAACTGACTCTGCGAAGGATAGAAAAGGTGAGGTAAGTCAGCAGCTACAACTAATATCCTTCAAAAGGCACACACTATCAGCAACACATTCAGGTCCGAATTCAAGCTTTATGTAAATGAGCAGCTTCTTACAACAGGTGGAGGATCATCAGTCCGCATGCCACGGCAGTGAGAAGCGAGCTGCACAACTCTCATCAAAGTTCAAATATACTGCGTAACAAAATACCAAGTTACTGTTAACAATTATTCAGATAATCAATCACCTCTGATGTGTGCTGACAGCATGTGTCCCTCACCCTTCCTCCTTCACAGGCACGATGTGTCAAACCCAGGCGCGGTCCTCAGCGTCTCACAAACGAACATCACAAGGTCGAGTTCCCGGCAATTCTGCTTGAATCACACATGACTTAAATGCAGAACGCCATCTCATTATCTGCTTCAGCTGAAAGTCTTTAAGGTTGCACGTGAGCACCATCCACAGGTGCTGCACATCATGTTGATGAGGGTGAAGGACTCCTCTGCCAGCACCTTCTCCACAGACAATAAATCAGTTTGCATACCACCTGGAGAGCAAAGAAAAGAAAAGAACACCAAAATGTCCAGCCACACCCCCCCAACACACAACAGCCTATGTACTTTGGGTCAAGGATGAATGACGTGAAAACAGAAAGTTGATAGGATTCGTATTTTTGGAGAAATTAGTGATATTAGGTAACAACAGTGAACAACAGCCGTTGATAATTAAATTCTGGACTCACTTATTATGTGAGTCATACAATCATACAATGTGATTTTTTGATTTTTCTTTTTTTTTGAGATTCTGTCTCTCACAGTTGAAGTGTACTTACGATAAAAAAAATGCAGACCTCTCCATTCTTTGTAGGTGGGAAAACTTGCAAAATCGACAGTGGATCAATACTTATTTGCTTCACTGTATCTGTTCACTTTGTTACTCTGCTGTGGACACGTTTTTGTTTTGTGCCGTAACAGCGCGCACACACAGACATGAACGTCTGTTCCTATGCATTTTTAAGGTGCAGTTCTTTGTGTCATTAAACACGTGATGCTGTTTTAATAAAGACATTTATTCATATTAATTTGCTTGAAGTGAGTATGACTGCTAACTGTATTTTATCTGAAGCCTGACATGAAGAAAAACTCAAAATAGTAACGCCATCATGATCATTCATTTAAAGAACACTTTAAGTGTGACCTGACTCGGTTTTAAATGTGTGCTGAAAGCAATCAAGCCCTGTTAGGAAGTTTCCACCTCTCTCTTTTTTTAAACAAGAAAGCAGTTTAATGGAGTATTTCTCATTTCAAGTGTAGACAGTTAGTGGTCGTGGATTGTCATTTTTTTTATCCATGTGTAAGTTGCACTGGAATATAAGTCATAGAACTTCTCAAACTAGTTTAAAACATGTTTAATTGCGACACCCACTATACTAGTTTTGTGGGTGCTACTGTCAAGGTTACCAGGCAACAGGAGTTAAGGTAAGGGAAACATAATGACACCACCTCAAAAACCTATAAAGTGAAATTTTGAGCCAGAATCCAGATCCTAATCACCTCCAAAATTCAATGGAGTCTTCCATGCCCTAATATCTATCAGTGGTGCAAATTTGGTGAGAATCCGTGAAGTAGTTTTGATGTAATCCTTTAGTCAAAGTCAAAGTGAACTTTACTGTCAATCTAGCCATGCAACAGTACATTACAGAGAAGATTGAAACTGCGTTTCCCCAGACTCCAAATGTGCAGTAACAGAGGCTAAATTAGACATACAACTAAATATAGACTGCACATGGGACATCACTAGGACATAAAAAGGAAATAATATCAGTAACAGAACAACAATCAGCACGACATATAGACAACAGTGAGCATACATTTCCAGGGCTGTCATAGTGTTTCAGAATGTAGTCGGTTGAGATGTGTTACTGGAGTGCAATAGTACTGAGTACAGCAATATAGGTGCAATGTGGCAAAAGTGCAGAGTGCAGAGTAGCAGCATGGAGGTGAATAAGATTGTAAAGTTTTTGTTTTTTGTGCGAGGAATGTGCATAAAAGTAGTTTGGTCTGTAGTGTGTGTGTGTGTGTGTGTGTGTGTGTGTGTGTGTGTGTGTGTGTGTGTGTGTGTGTGTGTGTGTGTGTGTGTGTGTGTGTGTTGGGGGGGTTATGCGCTTGCTTTTGGGAGTGAGTTTAGCAGTCTGATGGCCTGTGTGAAAAAGCTGTTGAGAAGTCTGGTGGTCCTGCAGCGCATACTGCTGTTGTGCTTGCTAGATGGTAGGAGGGTAAACAGTTTGCTTGATGGGTGGGTAGGGTCTTTGATGATGGTGATGGCTCTTCTGTGGCAGCGGGATGGGTGCAGGTCCTGTATGGATGGTTGGGCTGACCTTGTGATCTTCTCCGCTGTTCTCACCACTCTCTGTAGCGCTTTCTGGTCAGCAACATGGCAGCTGCCATACCAGACTGAGAGACTGCTGGTGAGGATGCTCTCAATGGCACCCCTGTAGAAGGTGGTTAGTGCTGAAGGGGGGAGACTGGCTCTCCTCATCCTGCGTAGGAAGTGGAGGCGTTGCTGAGCTTTCTTGACAAGGGAGGTGGTGTTAGTTGTCCATGTCAGGTTATCAGTGATGTGCACTCCCAGGAACTTAGTGCTTTTCATTGATTCCACAGCACTGCCATTGATGGTGAGAGGTGTGTGAGGCTTGTGATTCTTCCTGAAGTCCACCATTATTTCCTTTGTTTTGATGACATTGAGGTGCAGGTTGTTGACATCACACCAGTTGATGAGATGGTGTACCTCCTCTCTGTAGGCTGAGTCATCATCGTTGCTGATGAGGCCCACTACTGTTGTGTCATCTACAAACTTGATGATGTGGTTTGAGTTGTGTCTGGCACAACAGTCATGGGTCATCAGGGTGAACAGCAGAGGGCTCAACACACATCCCTGGGGGACCCCTGTGTTCATGATGGTGGTCTGTGAGGAGTTTTTGCCCACTCTTACTGTCTGAGGTCTGTTGGTGAGAAAGTCCAGTAGCTAGTTGCAGAGTGGGGTGCTGATGCCTATAGCACTCAGTTTGTTCACCAGGTGTTGTGGGAGGACTGTGTTGAAGGCAGAGCTGAAGTCAATGAACAGCATCCGCACGTAGCTGTATTTGTTCTCCAGATGAGCCAGGCTGAGGTGAAGTGCTGCTGCTATGGCATCATCAGTAGAGCGCTTGGGACGGTACGCAAACTGGAATGGGTCCAGGGTAGCAGGTAGGCTGGATGTTATGTGAGCCTTGACCAGCCTTTCAAAGCACTTCTTCACAATGGCAATGAGTGCTATGGGTCGGTAATCATTCAGGGTTGTTGCTGGAGATTTCTTGGGTAGTGGTATGATGGTGGTGGCTTTGAAGCATTCTGGTATGATGGCTTGGCTCAGAGAGATGTTGAAGATATCTGTGAGAACATCTGTGAGTGAGTCAGCACAGTCTCTAAGCACACGCCCAGGTATATTGTCAGGGCCGGCAGCCTTCCTGGGGTTCACCTTTGCAAGGGCCCTCCGCACATCAGCTGGGTCCAGTTGAAGTGTTACATTGTCCAAGCAGTGAGGGGGTTGGAGTGGTGGTGGTGTGTTCTTCAAAACGACTGAAGAAGACATTGAGTGAGTTAAGAAAGTCTGTGCTGTCCTCACAGGGTAGGGGGTTGGGTCTATAGTCTGTTACTGACTGAATGCCTTGCCATAGGCGTCTGGGGTCTTTTGTGTCAGTGAAATGTGATTTTCTGTCCATAGGCATGCTTGGCTGCTCTCATGCCCCGGTTCAAGTTGGCCTTCGCTGATCTGAGGGTTTCCTTGTCTCCAGACTTGAAAGCAGTGTTCCGTGCTCTCAGGAGCTCACGCACCTCCCTAGTGAACCAGGGTTTGTTGTTTGCCCTTGTGGTGATGTGTTTTATGACAGTCACATCTTCCATGCATTTGGACATGTAGACTGTCACAGACTCAGTGTATTCCGTTATGTTGACATGCTGGTTGGAAGCGGCGGCCTCTCTGAAAACATTCCATTCTGTGTGATCAAAACAGTCTTGTAGTGCTGAGGTGGCCCCCTCTGGCCAAGTTCTAATCTGTTTCACAGAAGGTTTGCACCTCGTTAGCAGTGGTCTGTGGGCTGGAATGAGCCTGACAGAGAGGTGATCTGAGTTTCCCAGGTGGGGATGGGGAACAGCTCTGTATGCCTGCTTAACATTAGTATACACCTGGTCAAGAATGTTTTCTCCCCTTGTTGCAAAATCCACGTTTGTGATAGTGAGGAAGTACTGTTTTCAATTTGGCTTGATTGAAATCGCCCACAATTTTGTTAGTAGCATCCAGATTTGAGTCCTGCACTGAGCACGCAGACTGATACAATGTAGAGAGTGCGTCCTTAGAGTTCGCGCTGGGTGGCAAATACACCGCTGTTATAGCTGAAAACTCTCTCGGCAAGTATACTGGACAGCACTTAACTGTTAAAAATTATATGTCCTCAGAACAGTGGCTTGAGATGACTTTTAGTACACCAGTTGTTGTTGATGAAAATACACACACCACACCTCGTGACTTACCGCTGAGAGCTTGACTTCTGTCTGCCCGGAACAATGTTAGACCGTCCACCTGAATGGCGTTGTCTGGGACAGTGTGGCTAAGCCATGTCTCTGTGAGGATGATGGCACTGCAGTCTCTCACCTTCCTCTGTGTTGTTATATCCAATCTGAGGTAGTCCATTTTGTTTTCCAATGAACGAACATTGGAGAGCAGAATGGAAGGAAGTGCAGGTCTGTACGGCATCACTTTTAGTCTGGCACTGATACCCGCTCGGCAGCCCCGCTTGCTCGCTCTAGCACACCTCTTGCGGTGCATGCTAGCTCTCTCCCACTGCTTGCGTCACCTCCAGCGTCAGCCGGTGGCGGGAGGACAGTCTGCTGCTTTGCAGGCCCCTGGGTCTCGCCGGTGTAGGATTCCTAGCTTGCCGAGTGCATCAGGTTCCAAAGTCCATGTAACTCCGGAAAGATCGTATGAAAAGTTGGAGTTGCGGAGTCCGAGTAGTAGGCTTCTGTTGTAGACTCTTTTGTACAAGACTGAGACAAAACAGATGACACATTTAACAAAAAACGCACATTGCTATCGGGAGCTGAAGTAGCCGCTGCCAGTACGGCCCGCCATCTTAGAACTAGAACTTTAAAGCCTATATGAAGTGAAATTTTGATCTAGGATACGAATCACTTCCTAAATTTGATGGAGTCTTCCATGCCCTAATATCTATCAGTGGTGCAAATTTGGTGAGAATCCGTGAAGTAGTTTTCACATAATCCTTTAAAGCCTATATAAAGTGAAAACTTGATCTAGAATCCGGAACCGGATCACTTCCAAAATTTGATGGCGTCTTCCATGGAGTTTTCCATGGCCTAATATGTATCTGTGGTGAAAATTTTGCCAAAATCCGTGCAGTAGTTTTGACGTAATCCTGAAAAGCCTATAAAGAGAAATCCTGACCCAGAAACCAGATCAAGATCCGGATCACCTCTAACATTTAGTGGAGTCTTCCATGGCCTAATATCTATCTGTGGTGCTCAAAGCCTATATAAAGTGAAATCTTGATCCAGAATCCGGATCCGAATCACCTCCAAAATGTAATGGCATCTTCAATTGCCTAATATCTATTTCATCAAAATTTGAGCAGTAGTTTTGACAGACAGACAAATATTATTTCAAGCACATATCATTTCAAATATTACGTCCTTGGCAGATGCAATAATAACTGATTTAATTGAATTTATTTTCATTTATATAGCACCAAATCACAACAAAGTTGCCTCAAGGTGCTTCACACAAGTAAGATCTAACCTTACCAACCAATAATAACTATAACAACATTAAACATGATTAAAACATACAATGATGGAAAGAAACCATGTAATTAGATAGACTACTGAACCAGAGTAGAAGCAAAACACGGAAGGAATTATTTCCAAATCAAAAGGTAAAGAAATCTTATGTGCATAACATGGCAAAATACTGACGCACCCAAAACTTCATAAAGCTGTGGGTGGTGGAATGAAAGGTGAGATTGCACGTGAATGTCCAGTCGAGAGTGTGATTTAATGAAGCTGGAAGAATCGGGTGATGTGGTAGACACTGAGATTCTGGCTAAGTGCTTTGAGGTGAAGTGAAATTTCACACTTGGTAAAACTCCAAAAGTAGAAAAATATCTAAGTGCAGATAATGCACAGAACTGTGTTTTCTTCAACATTTCGATATGGATAAATTTGATGATCCCAGAGCATCATGACAAGCTACTGTATATGTTTCTCTATTTTTAACAATGTTATTCAGTTCATATGTAATCTTACCTCATGCAGATTGGAGGCCAAGCGGTTAATGCACTTGCTTTCAAATCAGGATGTTCCCAGTTCAAGACCACCTGTGCCCGTTCTAATGAGTTTTTGCAACAGGAGAAGCACCTGCCAAATCAACGGGGAGATCCATTATCAAATCTGCTGTACTTATCTCCCCTTACAAAAGAGGGAGAACCTGTGTGTGTGTGTGTGTGTGTGTGTGTGTGTGTGTGTGTGTGTGTGTGTGTGTGTGTGTGTGTGTGTGTGTGTGTGTGTGTGTGTGTGTGTGTGTGTGTGTGTACAGTAGTGTTCAGAATAATAGTAGTGCTATGTGACTAAAAAGATTAATCCAGGTTTTGAGTATATGTCTTATTGTTACATGGGAAACAAGGTACCAGTAGATTCAGTAGATTCTCACAAATCCAACAAGACCAAGCATTCATGATATGCACACTCTTAAGGCTATGAAATTGGGCTATTAGTAAAAAAGGAGAAAAGGGGTATTCAGTCAGTAAGTTCATCAATTTTGTGGAACAAACAGGTGTGAATCAGGTGTCCCCTATTTAAGGATTAAGCCAGCACCTGTTGAACATGCTTTTCTCTTTGAAAGCCTGAGGAAAATGGGACGTTCAAGACACTGTTCAGAAGAACAGCGTAGTTTGATTAAAAAGTTGATTGAAGAGGGGAAAACGTATACGCAGGTGCAAAAAATTATAGACTGTTCATCTACAATGATCTCCAATGCTTTAAAATGGACAAAAAACCAGAGATGTGTGGAAGAAAATGGAAAACAACCATCAAAATGGATAGAAGAATAATCAGAATGGCAAAGGCTCACCCATTGATCAGCTCCAGGATGATCAAAGACAGTCTGGAGTTACCTGTAAGTGCTGTGACAGTTAGAAGACGCCTGTGTGAAGCTAATTTATTTGCAAGAATCCCCCGCAAAGTCCCTCTGTTAAATTAAAGACGTGCAGAAGAGGTTACAATTTGCCAAAGAACACATCAACTGGCCTAAAGAGAAATGGATGAATATTTTGTGGACTGATGAGAGTAAAATTGTTCTTTTTGGGTCCAAGGGCCGCAGACAGTTTGTGAGATGACCCCCAAACTCTGAATTCAAGCCACAGTTCACAGTGAAGCATGGTGGTGCAAGCATCATGATATGGGCATGTTTCTCCTACTATGGTGTTGGGCCTATATATCGCATACCAGGTATCATGGATCAGTTTGGATATGTCAAAATACTTGAAGAGGTCATGTTGCCTTATGCTGAAGAGGACATGCCCTTGAAATGGGTGTTTCAACAAGACAATGACCCCAAGCACACTAGTAAACCGGCAAAATCTTGGTTCCAAACCAACAAAATTAATGCCTCGCAGATGTGAAGAAATCATGAAAAGCTGTGGTAATACAACTAAATACTAGTTTAGTGATTCACAGGACTGATAAAAAAGCAGTTTGAACATAATAGTTTTGAGTTTGTAGTGTCAACAGCAGATGCTCCTATTATTGTGAACACCCCCCTTTTCTACTTTTTTTTTTTCTAATAGCCCAATTTCATAGCCTTAAGAGTGTGCATATCATGAATGCTTGGTCTTGTTGGATTTGTGAGAATCTACTGAATCTACTGGTACCTTGTTTCCCATGTAACAATAAGAAATATACTCAAAACCTGGATTAATATTTTTTGTCACATAGCACTAGTATTATTCTGAACACTACTGTATGGAGGGCCGATTGACAAATTGTAACCCTGACCCAGAAAAAGTAGGGCATGGTTCTCCATCTGATGCATTCCGAGAAGTCAACATTGCACCCAGTGAGTCAAAACCTGACACACTGTCAAGAAAGATTTGTCTTGGCACAGATTTTATGCTGGATGCCCTTCCTGACGCAACTCCACACTACATGGAGAAAAGTATGCAGGGGTGAGGTTTGAACCGGGAACCTTCCACAGGTTTTCATCCAGGGTGTCTCTGTACATTGCTGCATTCTTCTTTTTCTCAATCCTGACTAGTCTCCCAGTTCCTGCCGCTGAAAACCATCCCCACAGCATGATGCTGCCACCACCATGCTTCACTGTAGGGATGGTGCTTGGTTTCCTCCAAATATGGCGCCTGGCATTCACACCAAAGAGTTCAATCTTTGTCTCATCATACCAGAGAATTTTGCTTCTCATGCTCTGAGAGTCCTTCAGGTGCATTTTGGCAAACTCCAGGTGGGCTGCCATGTGTCTTTTCCTAGAGAGTGGCTTCCGTCTGGCCGCTCTACCATACAGGCCTGATTAGTGGATTGCTACAGAGATGGTTGTGCTTCTGGAAGCTTCTCTTCTCTCCATAGAGGAATGCTGGAGCTTTGGCAGAGTGACCACTGGGTTCTTGGTCACCTCCCTGATTCACTTTAGAAGGGTGGCCAGCTCTAGGAAGAGTCCTGGTGGATCTGAACCATTTACATATGACCGAGGCCACTGTGCTCATTGGGAACTTCAAAGCAGCAGAAACGTTTCTGTACTCTTCCCCAGATATGTGCCTCAAGACAATCTTGCCCCGAGGGTCTACAGACAATTCCTTTGACTTCATGCTTGCTTTGTGCTTTGACATGCACTGTCAACAGTGGGACCTTATATGTAGACAGGTGTGTGCCTTTCCAATCAACTGAATTCATTGCAGGTGGACTCAAATTACCCTGTAGAAACATCTCAAGTATGATCAGTGAAAACAAGATGCACATTCATGGCAAAGGCTGAAATACGTATGTACATGTGATTTATGAGGGGTTTTTTTATCTTTAATAAATTTGCAAAAATCTCAAAACACATTTTCACATAGTCTTTACAGGGTATTGCATATAGAATATTGAGAAAGAATAATTTAATTCATTTTGGAACAGAAAAAATGTGGAAAAAGTGGAGCACTGTGAATTCTTTCCAGATACACATAATGGTGTGTGTGTATATATATATATATATATATATATATATATATATATATATACACACACACACAGAGGTGGGCACAGCTCACCAAAAAGTTAGCTTCGATAACCATTAATCAGATAACTGAAACCTTATCTTTTATGATGCTAAACCAATAAACTGCTAAAAAAATTATCTTTATTAGGCTACAGATAACTTTTAGTATTGATTCGGAAGCGACCGCATCAGATTATACTGTCGGCTTCTGATAAATTAGTTTCACCTTCTCTTTTTGCTGCTGGGTAAATTCAAGGATCACAAACACATAAGAACGCACAAAAAATGAATGAATAAATAAATACAACCCCAAAACTGTCATCATCATCATCTTCCAAAGGCAGTAAAACACAGTATTAGAAGTGACAGTTTATCTCGGTATTAGATACACCGTCATTTATGGACTAAAAAGCTGCTTCTTTTTTCACACGTTTTCAATCCTGCAGCTTAAACAACTGAAATACGTCCATTAATGCATTGATTGGCAGAGTAAAATACACATAGTAAATATAAATTCTTACCTGTTAGTTTCAGTGGGATTCATATGAATAAATAATCCACATAAAGTGTCCTTTTTTAAAAAATCCAAAACAGTGTCTAAAGAAAAGTCCCTCTATACACACAGCTGTGGCGTGAGAGCGTCTCTCCACCACCAAGTCTTGGTGATTAAATTGCAGCAAAAAAAAAAAAGTTAAAATTAGTCAGTTTTTTTGTGTCGAGTGGACTCACTCATGTAACTTCCAAAGTGAACCTGAACTACACTACCTGTGTCACTGGCCAATCACGTTTTGCGCTTAATGATGACGTGATCAGCAAGCGACAGGCAGCCAGTCTGCTACAAACACACAAGAGATGGACTAAAATGTTTGATTTTAGGATTTACAAACATTTTTGACTGTTAAACTTGCTCACTATACCAGCAAAAAAAATGCTATCGGAACTAAATTTATTGGAAGATAATTGGTCTGATGATGGTTTTAAAACTTATCTGAAAAGGTAATCCGCTAGCAAAAACATTAGCTTTGATAATTATCTGTTATCGGATTAGCTGAACTGTGCCCACCACTGTGTGTGTGTGTGTGTGTGTGTGTGTGTGTGTGTGTGTGTGTGTGTGTGTGTGTGTGTGTGTGTGTGTGTGTGTGTGTGTGTGTGTGTGTGTGTGTGTGTGTGTGTTTCCTTGCAGATCTGCAGCTGCCACCAGCTCCACTGGCCCACCTGGTTTCACTCTCCACCTTTCAGTCATCCAGTCTCCTCCGCAGCCTGAATCACCTACTCCATATGTTCATGTTTTCAGTGGACAATAAACCTGTTATTTGTTTTGCCAAGCTAACTGCCTCATTGCATTTTGGGTCCTAAACAGTTCTCCCTGTCCGCACTATATATATATATATATATATAACATACTATCGATAGATGGATAGACTGTACATTTTATTTGGCCTTGTCATTTCCATATTTTTGAGGGGTCTACAGTTGCACAATGACAGAATGGCCCAAATTGTCCAAAAATAAATACAATCCTGCAGGCATATAGCAAGATAAGTCAATACCATGCAAGGCTGTTCTGCAAAAAGTGGTTTGTGGAACTCTGCTGTCTGTTTTGACAAGCTTTAACACCACTATGGTATGGACCTGAGAACAGGAGGATGGAGACAAGCTGAGGCACAAAGACAGACAGAGGCCAGGAGACAGAGATTAGAAACAGGGCAGCAAAGACAGATGTTGTTGGGGGAGTTAATCCTGTCTTTGAGTGAGTGATCATGTCCATCCACCCAGCTGTGGCGCCATCAGGGGCCACAGGGCTTTCTGGAAGTCTGATGACTGCCGTCTGCTGCAGGGGAGATCTCTCACTCGACAGTCCCCTGTCAGCAGGAACGACAGCCAAACAGGTAGGAGGGCGAAGTGAGAGCAAGAGAGACAGGCAGAGAAATAGAGAGAAGGCTTTATTTGAAGTCATATATTTTGGGATTTTTCCACAGTGTTCTTCACCTTTAACATATTTTGATTTGTGGATCTGGATTTTTCTCCTATGTGAAAGTGATGATTGCAGGGTGGATTACTTGCATAATAAGATCATGAATGTGGGTGTTATTAATTGCAATGTGAGGTTATCTGCTAGGTCTCAACAGACGTCAGTGAGAGACTCCGAGCAGGATATCAAACAGGTGTCACCGTGCACCTGCCCGGCACAATGAACAGAAGCTCCTCAGCAGTGCTGCTTTAATCCTGTCATCTTCCAAGTCCTTAATGAACCTTTCATACCCCGTAGAACATTTTCACCCTGTTAAACATCCAATCAATGGTTACAGTTAAGAAATATTTCCACATTCAATTTAAGTTACGTAAGTTGCAAAACAATATATGAAGCTTGATCACACAAAAATGCATGGTAACCTAGTGGCAGCAATCGTCATTGAGCAACTGCACAATGGTTAAAATTTAAAAATTCTTCAATTATGTTGAAAACTATACCACACTGGCTGTCTGATCTCAAGGTTTACAGAAAGCTATACATTGGCCCATCTATGACTGACAGTTCTGGAAGAATGAGGTGACAGAGGCAGATTTCATTTTGGATGGTCAAAGGGGTTGGAATTTATTAGCTGTGCTTATACGAATAAAAAACAGAAGTTTTGTTTGTTTGGAAAACTTGGTTTCCAAAGTAAAAGGCAAAGAAGGCCAACATCCATTACATTCTATACTACAGCACCGCGCTGCTAAATTTTCAAGGTCCTGTTAGAAGTGGTTTTTCATAAGCTAAATTAGATACGATCAAATGTCAGGAGTATGTATTTAGTTCATTCAGTTGAATAGACATTTTTGTGATGTCAGGGTCTTTTTTTGCAACTTTTTCAGTTTCTGAATTCTTTTTCAGATCATTTTCACAGAACATTGGTTATCTCTGCTATGCACAATTTGTCATTGCTTTTTGGCATTTCGTTTCTGACTGATAACTGGAAGATAGACAAACAGGTATAAAATAGGAACCTCCATCCAATGTTGGCGGTGTAGGTAAATCCATAACAGAAAAATGAGAGTGACTGAGACATTTATGATTGAGATCTACAGTGGTCCCTCGTTTATCGCAGGACGTTCTAAAAATAGCCCGCAATAAGCGAAATCCGCGAAGTAGTCAGCATTATTTTTTACAATTATTATAGACATTTTAAGGCTGTAAAACCCCTCACTACACACTTTATACACTTTTCTCAAACAGGCATTAACATTTTCTCACTTTTCTCTCCTGTGTAAACACTCAAAGTTCAAACCTTAGTAGCAAAATAAGACCAACTTATTTTCAGGCCC
Organism: Thalassophryne amazonica; assembly: GCF_902500255.1. Lineage (NCBI taxonomy): Eukaryota > Metazoa > Chordata > Actinopteri > Batrachoidiformes > Batrachoididae > Thalassophryne > Thalassophryne amazonica. The sequence continues at coordinate 122,947,186 of NC_047104.1, forward strand.
AAATATTTTTTGAGAAATAAAAATAGAACATTTTCCTACAAATAATTATGATGGCTTTTAGAACTAACAAATTTAATTTTAACGATCAACCTATGAGGTTGGACACATAACAAATTATTAATAGTAAATGACTAGTATTTCACAGTTCATCTGATCGCGCCTCTTCGTTGTGGTGCCGTGCCGCTGTCACGCCTTTTTTCCACCGAGTCATACCTCTGTGCAGGTGTCTTTTTCCAAGTGAAGAACACAGTTATGGGTAGTTGTTGACGCTCTTTTTTCTTCTGGGTGAGAAGATTCTTATAAACAGAACACAATGCGCGTACTCTCCCTTCGCGGTGCCGCGACCGGCCTGCTTGATGAGGACGCAGAACACAATGCGCTGTAAAAAAAAAAAAAAAAAGCATGCAAAATTGGACTAAAAAAAATCTGCAAAACTGCAAGGCCGCGAAAGGTGAACCGCGTTATAGCGAGGGACCACTGTTATGCAAAATGTACACCAAATGGGCTTTTCAACATTAAATTCAAATGTCCACAAAATCCACAATCTGGATGAAACTTTGTCAGGTGATTAGTGAGTGCAGTCAGATGAGAGTCATTGGGGCACATTTGATTCAGATATTAATGTAAAATGTACATTAAGTGGTGTTTTCAATGTTAATGGACTGCTTTTTTTTACATAGCACTTTTCCATCTGCATCAGACGCTCAAAGCTCTTTACAAATTATGCTTCACATTCACCCTGATGTGAGGTTGCTGCCATACGAGGTGCTCACTACATACCTGGAGCAATTCAGGGATTAAGGACCTTGCCCAAGGGCCCTTGTTGATTTTACGGTCAGGCTGGGATTTGAACCGAGGATCCTCTGCTCTCAAGCCCAACGCTTTAACCGCTAGTAGACCATTACCTCCCCAGTGTTAAATTTAAATGGCCACAAAATCTGTAATCTGGATCGGATCCAGATCAAACTTTGTCAGTCGATAAAGGAGACCATCCTACACAACACTCTCAAATATGAAAGAAAATTTATATTTTTTGACAGCGTTATACATTTTTGAATATTGGTTCAATGTTAAAGATAGATAATTGTTCAATTTTCCAAGATTTTTTCTGACGATCTTGAAAATTTGAATCACTTCTTGCCTATCAGGATATGAATCTTCAGTTAAAAAAAAAAAAAATATATATATATATATATATATATATATATATATATATATATATATATATATATATATATATATATATATATATATATATATATATATATCAGAATGTTATATACATTTTGGGCCCTTGGTTGTTCACAACAAACAAAGGGGCAAAAACATAAACCTCCGCCTGACTTTGTTGGTGGAGGTAAATATACTGTAGCATCCCACTTATCTCACTTCCCCAGTGATTCCTAGTCCAAAGAAATGGAATAGTTCTAGCATAGGACTAAATACAATTCCTTGTACAACAAATGAATGAACCATTATTGTATTGCCTCATTAGGTAATCGTCTCTGCACTGCAAAGGCACCTTCTGTTCAGATCAGAGCACTGAGATTTTTTTTGTCATATGATAAAGCAAACTTGTATTCCACAGCAACATCCTTCTCTCCAGGGATATGCCACCTGTCTGCTTCTCTCCAGCACAACCCACTTGTCAGATGTTCCACCTATGATACAGGAGCTAATTGGGCATAAAGGTGACAAATAAAAAAGTGTCCTGTACAAGTCCTCTGCAACACACAGACACACACACATCATATCAGAGTTCAGCTCTACAACACAGCTGCTGAAGTACCCAATGCTGTGTGCAAGAAAGCAGACTGATTCAATTAGAGCCCTGATCTGAATCCTATTGAACATCTCTGGAGAGATCTGAAAATGGCTGTGCACTGACGCTCCCCATCCAACCTAATGGAACTTGAAAGGTGTTGCAAAGAGGACTGGACAAAACTGTCCAAAGACAGGTGTGCCAAGCTTGTGGCATCATATTCAAGAAGACCCGATGCTGTAATTTCTGCCAAAGGTGCATCATCAAAGTATTGAGCAATGGCTGTGAATGCTGATGTACATGTGATTTCTTATTTTTTATTTTTAATAAATTTGCAAAATTAAAAAAAAAAAGTTTTTCGTGTTGTCATTATGGGGTGTTGTAGCTAGAATTTTGATGGGGAAAAAAAATGTATTTACTCGTTTTTGGAATAAGGCTGTAACATGAAAAATGAGGAATACTGTGAATACTTTCCGGACCCACTGTATATTGCTAAAATTAATTAAATGTACTGCATTTATGTAGTGCTTTTCCATCTGAATCAGACCCTCAAAGCGCTTTACAATAATGCCTCACATTCACCCCAATGTCAGGGTGCTGCCACACAAGGCGCCCACTACACACCGGGAGCAACTAGGGGATTAAGGACCTTGAGCCTTTAGTGATTTTCCGGCCAGGCTGGGATTTGAACCGAGGACCCTTTGGTCTCAAGCCCAACGCTTAACCACTAGACCATCACTTCCCCTAGTTCAGTGGAGATGAAGGCAGTGATAATAAAATAAAGTGTTTACTATCTACATTTCATATGTGTTATTTGTAGTAAGACTCAAAGTGAATCCAATCGAACTGGCATAGCCTTGGAAAAACCTCATCTGAGCGGCCGGCAGATGTCCATTATATAAAGATACCATCAGCAGTTGATAATCAAACTGAAAGAGTCACAAGGTAACTATGTCAACACATGTGCTTGATGCTGCTACTGCTGCCTTATAATCTCCCTGAAATGGACGAGCCATAAGTTTAAGCAATAACAAACAATCCTTGAAAAATACATTAAGCTATAAACACAGCCTGCCTTGTTTTCCAGTGGTGAGTGGGTTTGACATGAACACGATAAAACACTCTCAAGTGTCCTGATATACAATAATAAATGACTCAAAGGAGGTTTTTACACCTCTGTTCATCCATTATTTTCATATATCAGGACACCTTGTTGAATTATTATCACATTACAAAGAAAAAGCAAACAGAATGCAGACAGAATGCTGATATGACCCAATCGTGAAAATCCTAGAGTTCATTGAGCAGCAGTACAGCAAAGTTATTTTTTTCAGTTCCAATATTTGTTTTTAGTAATAATTAAAGCGCAAATAAACTCATGTATGTTAAGCAGTAAATCATTATTTTGATTAAGCCTGTAACAATTTGCCTGAAATTTGCATGAAGGTTGTTTTAATAATCAAAGAGTGCACTGCGTGATTCAAATCCATCAGGTTTTTGAAAAAAATAAAAAGGTTGGATACTTTTCTAACAGACCTTGTACTGCACTGTATATCGCCATGGGCAAAAAAAATCTCAATGCCAATCTTTTTTTTTTTTCTAACATTGTGCATCCCTAGTAGAGATCCAATTTTCTTGGCATTGCAAAGTGTCAGGGCTTGAGTTTTGTTCTTTTGTGTTATCAGGTTTTTGGTTTATTTATTCTTTTGTTGGGGTTTTTCTGCTTGGGTCTGTCTGTCTCTGTTTCTCTTATTGGTTCTTGGTAATGAATGGGTGTTTCTCTTTCTCTCTCTCTGGCCACGCCCTGCTTCTGGTGCTTTCCATGTGCACCTGTTCCTGATTTGCTGATTGCCACCTAGGGTTTTATAAGCTCAGTGGGTGGTATTGTTCTCCGCCAGTTTGTCGTGCCTTGTGCCTGCATTCCAGCTCTGTACCTTTGTTCTTGTTCCTGCCTGCCTCATAGTGTGTACCTGACCTCCTGCCTGTTGTTTTCACCATGCCATTTTGCCTGATGATTTCTGTACTACTGCTTTTGTTGGACTGCCTGCTCATGTACCGACCTCTGCATTTTCCTTTAGTAAAGACCACTAACAAACAGAGCTGTCTGCCGGAGCTGTGCATTTGTGTCCTACCATCCCCGTGCATCCCGCCTGTCAGTACAAACTGGCCAACGATGGACACAGCCGGCTCCGACCCATTTCGGTCAGCGGTACGCTGTCACAGTAAGCAGCTCACACAGCAGCAAGACCATCTCACTGCTCTGACTTCCGGGTTTAGCGATCTCGCTAAATGTCAAGACTCGTTTATGGAGTCGGTGAGCACTCAGGGGAATCAGTTGTTAACCAGACTTGATCATCAGGCTTCCCTCATGACGACCACCGACAGTACCAGTTCGTCACCACTGGGGCTGTCAGCACCCGCACCTGCTTCTACACCTGCACCAGAGTACTGCAACCTGCTGTCTCCACCAGAACGCTTCTCAGGCAAATCAGGTGACGTCAGACCGTTTATAACGCAGTGTGAGTTGAACTTTGAGCTCATGGCCTGTAAGTTCCCGTCCGACAGGACAAAGATAGCTTACATCATCACTCACCTGACTGGTCGTGTGTTGGCGTGGGCAACAGCTGAGTGGGGTCGTAAATCCGCCATCTGCTTCTCTCTTCCAGCTTTCACCACCGCTTTGCAGTTGGTTTTCCAGCACGTCTCCGGGCCGTGAAGTGGCTCGATCCCTCATGAGGCTGAGGCAGGGAAGACATCGAGTGTCTGATTACGCAATAGACTTCCGCATCCTGGCTGCTAAAAGTGACTGGAATCTCGCAGCTCTTCAGGACGTCTTTCTCCAGGGCTTGGCTGAAGAGATTCAGGATCGGCTGGTGTCTGTGAATCTGCCCGACAACCTGGATCAGCTCATCGCTCTCGCCATCCGGATCGTCCGGCGCCTGCAAGACCTTCCACGGCGCACCATCCGGCTCCCAGCCAGCTGCTTCGCATCTCCCCCTCTCTGCACCTCCTCCAGTAAGGTCGACGCTGATTCTCCACATCGCAGCACGAAGGAGCCCGTGCAGCTGGGCCGCATTCACCTCTCCTCCGCTGAGAAGCAGCGTTGTCGTGACAGCGGACTTTGTTTTTACTGTGGCGATTCAGGACACATGATTAGTCATTGCCTAGCCAGGGGTGCCACCTTGCGGCCAAAGTTGGACATATGGGTGAGTCTAAATTCTATTTCTCCATCCACAGCACAAAATGTTATTCCTGTGAAGCTCTCCTCTGAGCATTCCTCTGTTTCCTTGTCAGCCTTCACTGATTCCGGTTCTGACGCAAATTTAATTCAGTCCTCTCTTGCCAGGTCCCTGCATCTGAATTTAGTAGAGCTCTCGCGCCCTCTGGTGGTGCGTGCTGTGGATGGCCATGAATTGGGACGTGTCACTCACTGCACTCAGTCTGTTTCTTTGATTGTTACAGAGAATCACTTCAAAATGATCAGTTTTCATGTGTTTGACAAGATGACACATCCACTTATTCTGGGGCACCCCTGGTTACAGCAGCACTGTCCTCATTTTAATTGGGCTAAGGGGAAAATTGTGTCATGGGGCCCAGCTTGTGATAACTCCTGCCTTTCAAGATCAGTTCTCTCTCAGCCCTTTGCTAACCCGGATCTCAATGGGGTTCCTGCTTGCTATCATGATTTAGCTACAGTTTTTAGCAAAAGCAGGGCCAAATCACTACCTCCTCATCGTGTGTATGATTGCACCATTGAGCTCCTTCCTGGGGCACGCCCACCCCGGGGAAAACTATTTTCTCTGTCGGCACCTGAACGCCACGCGATGAACGAGTACATACAGGAGCCCTTAGCAGCTGGGCTAATTCATTACTCTTCGTCACCTGCTGGTGCGGGATTTTTCTTCATGGCGATGAAAGATAAATCACTCCGCCCATGCATTGATTACCGGGGGCTTAATGAAGTTACCATTAAGAACCGTTATCCTCTGCCGCTCATCCCATCGGCTTTTGAGTTATTGGAAGGAGCTACGGTATTTACGAAATTAGATCTCCATAATGCTTATCATCTTGTTCAGATCAGAGAAGGGGACTAGTGGAAAACGTCGTTCAATACACCCTCGGGGCACTATGAATATTTAGTGATGCCATTTGGTTTCACAAATGCCCCAGCTGTGTTTCAAAACCTGGTAAATGATGTGGTGCAGAACTATTTGAATAAGTTTGTATTTGTTTATCTGGACGATATTTAGATTTTCTCACCTGATCTAGATTTGCATATTGAACATGTTCGCACCGTACTTCAGACCCTGTTAAGCCACAGCCTGTTTGTCAAAGCTGAAAAATGTGAATTTCACCAATCTTCTGTTTCTTTCTTGGGGTTTGTGATTTCAGAAGGTGAAATTAAAATGGATCCTGCCAAGGTGGCTGCGGTACGAGATTGGCCTGTTCCATCTTCTCGTAAGGAGGTCCAGAAGTTCCTGGGCTTCGCTAATTTCTACCGCAAGTTCATTCGTAATTTCAGTTCCATTGCAGCTCCTCTTCATGACGCCACATCATCCCCCCAGTCATTTTCCTGGATGCTGGAGTGCAAGAACGCTTTCAGGGTCTTAAAGAATCGCTTTACTGAGGCTCCCGTGCTGCTCCTCCCTGACACCGTCTGACAGTTCATGGTAGAGGTAGACGCTTCCGATTTTGGAGTGGGTGCGGTACTGTCTCAACGATGTGCTTAAGACAGTAGGCTGCATCCGTGCGCCTATTTGTCCAAGAAGTTGACACCTGCTGAGTGAAATTACAGCATTGGGGACCACGAGCTGTTGGCGTTAAAGGTGGCCTTGGAGGAGTGGCGCCACTGGCTGGAGGGGGCACAAACACCTTTTCTGGTTTATACCGATCATAAAAATCTGGAGTATTTGCGATCGGCCAAACGCCTTAATGCTCGTCAAGCTAGGTGGGCAATATTCTTTAGCAGATTCAATTTCATGTTGTCATACCGGCCTGGGACTAAAAACGGGAAACCCGATGCCTTGTCTCATCAGGGGGAACCTGTCAATGCCCCAGCAGATCCTGAACCCATCCTACCTGCTTCCTGTTTTGTTTCCGCTCTCACATGGGAGATCGAGTCGAGAGTCCAGTCGGCAGCTGATGGGGTTCCGGTGCCTTCTGCCTGTCCTGCTGATAGGCTTTTTGTTCCTGCCGAACTCAGGGGGGAGGTAATCAAGTGGGGACACGACAGCCACTTTGCTTGCCATCCGGGTATAAAAAAACTCAGTCGATACTTCAGCAGAGAGTTTGGTGGCCGGGAATGGCGAATGATGTAACCGAATATGTTAATGCTTGTCAAACCTGTGCTATGCATAAGACGCCCAATCGCCCTCCTGCAGGACTGTTAATGCCGTTGCCTGTTCCTACTCATCCATGGTCGCACATTACTATGGATTTTGTAACTGGTCTTCCGCCCTCTAGAGGAAACACTGTGATTTTGTCCGTAGTTGATAGATTATCCAAAATGGCTCATTTTGTTCCCCTGCCCAAGTTACCTTCAGCCAAGGAAACCGCAGAGGTGATGCTTACGAGCATCTTTAGAATCCATGGTTTTCCCCAGGATATTATGTCGGATCGGGGTCCTCAATTTGTATCACACTTCTGGAGGGAATTCTGCCGTCTCCTTTGGGTTTCAGCTAGTCTAACCTCGGGTTACCATCCACAAGCCAATGGTCAAACCGAGCAGGTCAACCAAGATTTGGAAAAGGGACTCCGAATTTTAGCCTCCCAGCAGCCTGCCACCTGGTCCATCCAACTGCCCTGGGTTGAACTAGCCCATAATCATTTGCCTTCAGCATCTACTACTCACCTTTTCATGTCATTTTTGGTTATCAACCCTCTCTGTTTCCTCCTCTAGATCTCGACTCTTCGGTTCCTTCTGCTCTTCGCCTCATCCTCCGCTGCCGATGGACCTGGGAGTGGGCCAAGAGGGTTTTAGTTCACACCTCTCAGGCCTATAAGTCTGCCGCTGACCGTAGAAGGTCCCCTGCTCCTGCCTATGTTCCCGGCCAAAAAGTGTGGCTTTCTACCCGCCATCTGAAATTGAGAGGACTGTCTCGTAAACTGGCTCCCAGGTTCGTCGGTCCATTTCTTGTGTCCAGAAGGGGCGGGTGCTGTCAGGGCTTGAGTTTTGTTCTTTTGTGTTATCAGGTTTTTGGTTTATTTAGTCTTTTGTTGGGGTTTTTCTGCTTGGGTCTGTCTGTCTCTGTTTCTCTTATTGGTTCTTGGTAATGGGTGTTTCGCTTTCTCTCTCTGGCCACGCCCTGCTTCTGGTGCTTTCCATGTGCACCTGTTCCTGATTTGTTGATTGCCACCTGGGGTTTTATAAGCTCACTGGGTGGTATTGTTCTCCACCAGTTTGTCGTGCCTTGTGCCTGCATTACAGCTCTGTACCTGTGTTCTTGTTCCTGCCTACGTCATAGTGTGTACCTGACCTCCTGCCTGTTGTTTTGACCACGCCATTTTGCCTGATGATTTCTGTACTACTGCTTTTGTTGGACTGCCTGCTCGTGTACCGACCTCTGCATTTTCCTTCAGTAAAGACCACTAACAAACAGAGCTGTCTGCCGGAGCTGTGCATTTGTGTCCTACCATCCCCATGCATCCTGCCTGTCACAAAGTTTTTGTTTTAATTCTGGGAACAGGCATCATCCCAGACTGAAAGGAAAGAGTGATCATGGTAAATGGATTGCATTTAGTATATAGTGCTTTTCCATCTATATCAGAAGAACAAAGCACTTTACATTGATGCCTCACATTAATCCATTCACACATTGATGTCAGAGTGCCATAGAAGGCGATCACTACACACCAGGAGCAACATGGGGATTAAGGACCTTGCCCAAGGGTCCTTAGTGGTTTTCTGGCCAGACGGGAGTTTGAACTGGTCTCAAGGCCACTGCTTAACCACTAGACCATCACCTCCCCATAATCTGGATTGCAATAAATACAGGGTGATTTCACAGCTATCTGTACCACAGCAGGCAGCATAGTGGATATGGAGCTGTCCTGCCAATCTGATAACTAGGTTTGAATCCTGCTCATGCTACCGGTCTGTGTCCTTGGATCTGCACTGTCACAGTCCACCCACCTGTAAATGAGTACTGGTCTTGGATGTGAAAGTAACCTGTGTCAGACTGGAGTCCTGTCTGGCATCCAGCCCAGGGGAAGAGATAGACTGTCATCCACTTCATTATATGGAATCCGGAGATAATAACCAATGGGCTTCAACGTATATACAACTTACTTCCTCTGAAAATGAAGGGACTCTGTACAAAAATGGCTGCAGTTCATCAATGGTTAATGTGGCATTCTTAAGCCTTTCATTTAAAATTGACAGTCTACAAAACACATTTCAATTATTTGTAATTGTCTTTTGTGGCAAAATTACAATAAACTGTTGCTTCATCCCACTACGTATATTACAGGTGTGTGTCTAATATAGAAGATGGAAATACAGAGAAAATCGCATGTTAAAGATGAAACGGGAGTTTAATATGCAAAATCTCATGTCTTTTTTCAAAGTCATAAATTAAATAGTCCTTGTTTCGTCTTCTGCATGTTAGTGGAAAAAAAATCAAGATTGAGTTATTAGCCTAAATCTTGTATAATAGGACTTGGTTCTATATAAGGGACAAATAGACAGATGGATTATATTCTCTCTGCCATTCCTTCACTCTCACTCTCTGCAACTGTCTAATCATTTATCCATCTTGCGTGAAGCCTTAAGAAGGTTCCATTTGTGTCTCTACCAGAATGTCTTTCTGCTAGATTTCCCTAACACATCCTGAAAATGTACACATAAATGCCATCAGTGCCCACACACAGCCAGATTGCCCCTGTCAGGTGAACATACCCTGCCTAGACGTTCTCACTTACTGGATGTGAAGCAGACTTGAAAAGTGAAACGATTCAAAGCTATTGCAACCCATAAGAGACACCACTTCATGAAATCTTAAATGAAAAAGTGCAGATGACTGTGTTTCAGTTAACTCAGCCACTGACTGAAACCTCATATTTTTTAGTATGCACACACAGGAATACAGTAGATCAGGATCAAGGTTTTCATTTAACACTGCTGCAATTTTCATTTGCAGCATTTATCAGTGAAAGAAGAAAGACATGAATTCGTTGCTGGAGTATAAATGGAGCATAACATAGTGACTGAGGTTCAAATCTGACTGTGGTCATTTCTATGGCGATTTCCTCTATGTCAGCTGTTCTCAAACTGTATATCCGCTTGTAAAAAAGGCGGGGCAAATGTGTCCTGTTCTCCTCCCCACAGTTAAAGTTTTGCACATTTGTATTCCCACGTACTCAAACCAGTTGGTAACAGGATAAAACCCTGGATGTGTGAATATTTGCTGAAGCCATAAACAGCTCAGCCTGATTCAATATACAGGACATTATGTCAATACTCATCAAATTCTCATAGCACATTTCATACAAGCTCATGATACAGTCCCAAACAGGAAGTGCCAAATTTTGAACCCACAGTGAAACAGGAAATGTCAATGCATTTAACTTTGGAAAGTTTTTTTTTTTTAATTCCCCCCGGTTTTTGATTTGTTTTTTAAATTAATCTGTTCTTTGGTATGTTGTTTTTGCTGTTGTATTTAATCCTCTGTAAGATTTCTGTGTAACTTTGTGTTTGTCTCATTAAATAAATAAAAAATACCTTTATTCTGCTGCGGCCAATGACAGGGCAACTTGTGTTTTGGTTCGTTGTCATGTGGGAACATTCAACTACATCACATGTACAGCTTCCAGGCTGATGAGTGCTGTTTCCTCAAGTATTTTCTGACAACATGCTGCATTCATCCTGCCATCACTTTTGACTAAGTTTCCTGTGTAGCTCACACATCCCCAAAACATCAGCGATCCACCTCTGTGCTTCACAGTAGGAAGGGTATACCTTTCATCATAGGCTTTGGTGACTCCTCTCCAAATGTAAAGTTTATGGTTCAGTTCAAGTTCAATTTTGGTCTCCCCACTCCAAATGATTTTGTTCTCTGTGCTGTTTGGCAAATTGTAAGCAGGATACTTTGAGGCATTTGTGTAGCATTGTGTTTCTTCTGGCGACTCGACCACGCAGCCCATTTTTCTTCAATTGTGGTACACCACTTTTTTCCGACAGTCCTGTATTTCAGCTGAAGTTATTTGTGGGGTTTTCTTTGCATCCCAAACAATTTTCCTGGTAGTTGTTGCTGAAATTTTTGTTGGTCGACCTGACCGTGGCTTGATTCCAAGAGAACCCCTCATTTTTCACTTCTAAAATAAAGTTTGAAAACTGCTGATTGGCATCCTCAGTCCCTTGGATATCTTTTTATATCCTTTTCGTGTTTTATACAGTTCAGTTACCTTTTCTATGACAATTCTTTTGCTTTTCCTGTGACTCAGAAACCAGAAACATCAGTGCAGCACTGGATGAAAGATGCAAGGGACACAACAGACTCGGACACGAAACAGGAAGGTGGACACATAAACACCCATACACAAACACAACAGGCAGATGACAGATGCACACAAAAGACACATGCCCAGAAACCACGCCCCGTGGGAGACCGGCATGACAGATGAAACGGACACAGACATGACAGCTGACGCGGACTTGACACTGAGACAACACAATAACCCGTGCCCAGACTGAACCCAAACAAATAATAAAAAAGTAATTCTTATAAAATGCTTTACACACAAAATACAGATTTGATCTCAGAGTAATTTTACAGATTGTTACCTTAAGATTTTGGAATTAAACCTTATTTCTGCATTTATGATGTACACTATTGAAACAATGAAATGAACAATGAAACATCCATGAAGTCTTAAGCGTCTTAATGGGATGAACAAATAAAATTCCAAATTTAACATGAACAAATGATAAATTCTCCTAGTACATAAGCTGGGATTAACTTGGGATACTGTGACTGCAAGTATATAGTCACAGTTTATAACCATCTCACTTGTTAATGATCTATTGTGGCACTTTTCTCCATAGACCAATCAGTATATCTGGTACAGTCATTGCCATCGCAATACCTCCCCACCCCCCCCAAAGTCAACCAACCCTCTTCACCTGGGAGCTCGTCAAACTTTCATGAACAGAGCTCCAGTCTTTCCACTGGGAGATGACATCATTGTGCCATGAGCAGCAGCAGGCGTACCCTTTTGTTTCCAGTGATACTAATGTGGCTCAGGTTCTCAGCTCTCCCTGTCTTTCTGGTTTTACAAGGCATTGCTGCATGATTGTAAACACTTTAAATGCCTTAATCTTAGTAAAAAAAATTATTTGTTCATCACTGAAAAGAGCATTTCATCTTTGACAAAGAATGATGAAGGTCTGCTACTACACTGGATTTTATTTTGGTGGTTCTACATTGGCAACGCAGACCCTCTGTGGGCTGTACCTATTTCAGCTTGTGTCCAATCTGTATAGGTCCAAGATTTATTTTAAGATAACATTACCATCCTCAAGAATGAATGTTGTTTATTCTCCTTGCTTTCTCTGTTTGTTTGTCCCTCCACGAAGATCTTTCAAAAAGTAGAAAAGATATCAAGCTGGAAACAAAAGCATATGGTAGCTTGGGTCCATTGCAGAAAATGTGCTTATTGTAAAATACAGCATTACCCAAATCGAAGCATCCAGAAATATGCCATCTACAGTTTTATTGTAGTGAGCTCCTGTGGAATGAATGGATACCCTGATTGCACCACTCAAGAAGTTGAATGTGTGGGTTCATGATTGTCTGGAATAAAGACTTGAGATCCAGATTTTCAGTGACTTCCTTTACTCTACCATCAGAATCTGGGTGTAGCCAAAGTGTTGAACTTTGGGAGACATTCACATATCACTGCAGTGACATTTACGTGTCTGGGTCCTTGGCCTCTGAGATCGGAAGATGCCTTGAAACAGCTTATGAAGTCATAAGGTCAATAGAAAGAAGTGTGTGGCGATGCTGATATATTTGTAAGAGAAAGGAGATCCAAGTCCTTAGGCTGTGTTTTGTGGTTGTGAAACTCAGACATGAATCAATGACATAAAGCAGTAACTAGATGTGTCTTTGGAGGATCCTTGGGTACTACTTGAATGACCTTGTGTCAAATGAACAACAGGTGTCACATGATGGCCATGTGGTGTGTTTCTCTGGCCATGATCCAGCAAGAAGGTGTCCTCTGTAGAAATCATGGTCTCACTTTGCTGTAATTAAATAAGTGCATTAATTTGCTTTTCTAAAGAACTGAGAGAAGACCTGCCTCACCTTTTGACCTGAAATTCCTGGTTCCACACAAAGACATCTCACCAAAAACTAACTCAAGCTGCACTGTCCAGGGTCTCTAATTTAGAGCTTTTCAGAGGGGTCCTTGAAACCTGTTTATTGGTGAGATTGTGGTCAGTGCAAATTATAGGACATTATAATTGCCACACGTCAAGTGCAAAGATATTCCAGGCCCAGGAAGATCACATTTATTGCCTCACGTCAAGGCCAAAGACTTTACAGACCAAGCCGAGATATCTCTTCCTTTCACTCAACATATCCAAAAAGACATCTTTGTTGAAATGCAAAGAACATGATTTTGTCTACATATGAAAGTATAATGTTTTCGTGTGTGTGTGTGTGTGTGTGTGTGTGTGTGTGTGATCAAACAAAATGCTTTGCATAGAGTAGTGTTCAGAATAATAGTAGTGCTATGTGACTAAAAATCCAGGTTTTTAGATTCTCACAAATCCAACAAGACCAAGCATTCATGATATGCACACTCTTAAGGCTATGAAATTGGGCTATTAGTAGAAAAAAGTAGAAAAGGGGGTGTTCACAATAATAGTAGCATCTGCTGTTGACGCTACAAACTCAAAACTATTATGTTCAAACTGCTTTTTTAGCAATCCTGTGAATCACTAAACTAGTATTTAGTTGTATAACCACAGTTTTTCATGATTTTTCACATCTGCGAGGTACTAATTTTGTTGGTTTGGAACCAAGATTTTGCTGGTTTACTAGTGTGCTTGGGGTCATTGTCTTGTTGAAACACCCATTTCAAGGGCATGTCCTCTTCAGCATAAGGCAACATGACCTCCTCAAGTATTTTGACATATCCAAACTGATCCATGATACCTGGTATGCGATTTATAGGCCCAACACCATAGTAGGAGAAACATGCCCATATCATGATGCTTGCACCACCATGCTTCACTGTCTTCACTGTGAACTATGACTTGAATTCAGAGTCTGGGGGTCGTCTCACAAACTGTCTGCAGCCCTTGGACCCAAAAAGAACAATTTTACTCTCATCAGTCCACAAAATATTCCTCCATTTCTCTTTAGGCCAGTTGATGTGTTCTTTGGCAAATTGTAACCTCTTCTGCACATGTCTTTTATTTAACAGAGGGACTTTGCGGGGGATTCTTGCAAATAAATTAGCTTCACACAGGTGTCTCCTAGCACTTACAGATAACTCCAGACTGTCTTTGATCATCCTGGAGCTGATCAATGGGTGAGCCTTTGCCTTTCTGGTTATTCATCTATCCATTTTGATGGTTGTTTTCTGTTTTCTTCCACGCGTCTGTTTTTTTTTTTTTTTTTTTTGGTCCATTTTAAAGCATTGGAGATCATTGTAGATGAACAGCCTATAATTTTTTGCACCTGCGTATAAGTTTTCCCCTCTCCAATTAACTTTTTAATCAAACTACGCTGTTCTTCTGAACGATGTCTTGAATGTCCCATTTTCCTCAGGCTTTCAAAGAGAAAAGCATGTTCAACAGGTGCTGGCTTCATCCATAAATAGGGGACACCTGATTCACACCTGTTTGTTCCACAAAATTAACGAACTCACTGGCTGAATGCCACACTACTATTATTGTGAATACCCCCTTTTCTACTTTTTTTTTTTTTTTTAACTAATAGCCGAATTTCATAGCCTTAAGAGTGTGCATATCATGAATGCTTGGTCTTGTTGGATTTGTGAGAATCTACTGAATCTACTGGTACCTTGTTTCCCATGTAACAATAAGAAATATACTCAAAACCTGGATTAATCTTTTTAGTGACATAGCACCAGTGTTGCCACAGTTACTTTGAAAAAGTAATCCAATTACTGATTACTCCTTGAAAAAGTAACTTAGTTACTTTACTGATTACTCAACTGTAAAAGTAACTAAGTTAGATTACTAGTTACTTTTTTAGTTACTTTCCCCAGCTGCTTACAACCCTCTGCCACCTCAACATGACAATGATACCTGTTTTGCCAAAACTCACTTTATAGTCACCCTTTCTTGACTTCAATGAAAATAAATACTTGTTTTATAAAAAGTAAAATAAAGACCTCTTTCTTGACCTCATATTTAACTGTTGACAGCACTGTAACAGCAAACCTTGCAATTTCTAACCTATATTGTTTATAAATGTAACTATTAAATTCTTTCTAACATTTTTCTAACATTTAAATTCTCTCTAAACATTTTAGTTGTCAAAATTATTATTATTATAAGTAGTATTAGTAGTTGTAGTAAAAAAAAAAGAAAAAAGGCTTCAAAACTGGACCATTAATCTAGGGGTGTTGTGGGGGACAGGGAGAACATCCTTGCCCCACGCCCCCATTCCATCTGGATTCGCCCCTGCTTTGGCGTTTGAGCACAAAGAATAAATAACATTTATTTATGCAGAAAACATGACCAGATTTACAAGTAAGAAATTTTTTTTTTGCGTTTTCACATCATGTGGTCCTCAGAAAGAGAGGTTAGGTGCATTTGAGTGGAAAAATAGTGTTAATTGTTGACGCATTGTGGAGGATCAGCTGTTTTTAACGAGCAGATACGGAGCGGCTCAGCTCAGAATTCTAAATAAAGGAGAAAAAAAGCATAAAAATGTTTTTTGTAAAGCTCAGTGCAGGTGTGCTGTTGTCACCGTGCTTTAAGAGGTGAGGACGAGTCGTAGCTACTGCAAAAAAACGTGGATGAAAAGCTCACAGCTCGCTTAAAGTGGGCAGTTCAGTCGAACCCCAACCCCCGGCCCCCAGACCAAGGTTAATGCTGCTATCGACCCACAATGCAAAAATAATAGTAACGCACAGTGACTTGGAGAAGTAACTTTCTGATTATTGATTTGGAAAGATTAATGCGTTAGATTACTCGTTACTCAAAAAAGTGGTCAGATTAGAGTAACGCGTTACTAAGTAGCGCGTTACCGACATCACTGCATAGCACTACTATTATTCTGAACACTACTGTATATCCCATTTAATCTGGCATATCTTCCTTTTATAACACGGTTTATGTAAATGTGGTTCTTGACTTAATACTTTAATGGTGAAATATTTGTTGTTTGTCTGTTTTAACCAATGGTTTGTTACTGTTAGGGTTAGGGTTAGGCCGGGTAACTAATAATCTTATATTCAGTTAAAAAGTGCTCAGAACAAAGTGAGACAGAGTTCACTCACACTCATCTTCAACCGCTTCATCCAATCAAGGGTCGCGGGGGGCTGGAGCCTATCCCACCAGTCATAGAGCGCGAGGCGGGGTACACCCAGGAGATGATGCCAGTCTGCCACACAACAGAGTTAATGTTTTTAAATATTTGATTCCTCATCTGCCTCTCTACACATGAAGTCTTCTCTGAGTGAAATTATCCACCCAAGTGGGTGGAGTTGTAATGATGTAAGTCCCCTTTAAAAGTTTCAGAATGGAGCTCCTCAGCCCTTCTCCCTGCCTTCTGGCTTCTGCTCTTGCTTGGGCACCCTTCTGCCCGCTTCTTCTCTCCTGCTCTTATCACAAGAGCTTAATTTTTGTTTTGTGGCTCTACCCATGTCGCTAAGCTACCACATGGCTCTTCATTCTTTGTTTCATCCATCCATCCATTTTCTTCCACTTATCCGAGGTCGGGTTGCAGGGGCAGCAGATCAAGCAAAGCCCCCCAGACCTCCCGATCCGCACACACCTCCCCTAGCTCCTCCGGGGGAACCCCAAGGTGATCCCAAGCCAGCCGAGAGATGTAGTCCCTCCAGCACGTCCTGGGTGTTCCCCGGGGCCTCCTCCTGATGGGACATGCCATCGGGAGGAGGTGACGATCGGTAAATCAAGAGCTTTGCCCCCCTGCTCAGCTCTCTCTTCACCATCTTTGTTTCATAAATTTTGATAATTTACCAGCCTAACTATTTTTTAAGGCTTGTCAAGTCTTCATTTTTATAAGATAACATCCTAGCTGAGCTTTTCAGAATAAGAGCGAATTTACAGATGAGCATCTTTTGCGCCTTTTCTGTAACTTCAGAACGTCGTTTTCAAAACTTTAATTTTTCTAAATTCACAAAGATTTTTAATCCGGTTCCACAATTTTTTGGAAGCCACCAGAAACCATATTCAACAAATACCTTCACCTCTTGGGTCAAACAAGTTTATGACAGACCTGCCGATGTCCCCAGCCCGCCCTGCCAGCAAAACCAGCTGAATCACTGGGATCACTGGGGAAACCAGCGGTTTAACCCTCGACCCAGGCCAGCTCAGGCCTCAAAGGAGCACCACAAAGGACCCAGCCGGCCACCAGCAACAGATGAAATCTGCTCGTCCCACATCTTCAACCGGCAGCTATGTACCGGTTAACAGGTTTCAGGAAGGGTTTTGTTGTCAATGGATGCAAAGTTGCTTTAACCATATTCATTTAATAATAATAATTGGCTCACTAAATTCAAATCAGATTTATTTACTTAATTCCGTAAGCTTTATTTAACTGCTTTCTTTCAACGTCTCATGAGTAACAAATATGTCCATAATAAACTTATTTAATCACTGTTTATATACTCAAAATGCCAGTAAAATGTTAAATTTTCTTGTATATGTGTAAATAAAATGTAGATATTCCTGCTGTGGTTTGTGTTCAGGTGGAAACAGTGTTGGTCAATTGTATTGTAGAAGTTACGACTTTCATATTTGAGACTGATTAATGATTTAAGACTGATTAATTTACTGTTTTAAATTACAGTTCCTGGTTTTTGAAACTGGGTGCTGCCCTGATAACTCGAGGTAATTAAATTTATTCCAAATAATTATTAAATCTTAAAATTGTTAATTATTTTTGTGACCCACTGATGAGGTCCAGTCCAATTTAATCCAGTTTAGGATCGTAATCATTATACTTGCTACAGCTTGTTGCATCCGGGTTTAACTACTACTGGACTGCAAAGCACTGGTAATTATTAAAAACCAATAATCATTAAGTGATTTAATTTCATGACTTTCATCTCAGTGTCAAGGACGCCAGCGGCTGGAGGAGTGCAACATTCACATTTCACCTGCCTGAGGCAGATTGATGGTTACTTTGAAGATGTGGGTATGGACCGGTCTGCTGCCATCCAGGGCCTAAAGGCTTAGTCATACTGAGGGACCCTGTCACAGGTTCACGACAACAATGCCACAGGTGTGTGCACCACATTCACAACAGAAAAAAAAAAGGGTTGCGGGCTGAAAGATCAGTAACAGAGTGTATCCTGAAAATCTTAAAAATAAAAGCAACAACTCCTGTGATTCCAGATTGCAGCGACTGGTTTATTTTGGTGTCCCACACTGGTGCCATCGCTGTTCCACAGAGGTGCATATGTCAGTAGTGTAGCAGCTGGCACAATGAGGATGGAGAGAAAAAAAAACAAATTTGGTTAGTGATCCTTGTCAATGGAGTAGTGTTCAGAATAATAGTAGTGCTATGTGTCTAAAAAGATTAATCCAGGTTTTGAGTATATTTCTTAGTGTTACATGGGAAACAAGGTACCAGTAGATTCAGTAGATTCTCACAAATCCAACAAGACCAAGCATTCCGGCGTTGCTTTGCGCCATGCGGCACCGCCATGATGCGCGAAGCCTCCGCTCCTCTTTCCATGACAAAAACTCCTGTAACAGTGGAATGTGCCGTTCATTTCCAAACTGGACGCTGTGTTTTATCCGGGATGTCATCTGGCTAGCACAGGAATTGTGAAAAGACGTTGACATCAGCACTTTTTCGGCACATTGAGACAGACGTGCGGAGGAATTCTGCACGTCGCGGCGGTGCCGCATGGCGCAAAGCAACGCCGTGATGTCCAGGCACATCCACAATTTCTCGGATAATCACTCAATGGAAAAACCACCGACAGCTGTCTGAACGCCATCTCAAAGGCGTCCTGTGAGACCAAAATGGAGGTGGTTTTGTCTCGCTCCAGTAGCGAATCCATCGTGACGCGCGAAGCCTCTGCTCGGCTTTCCATGACAAAATCTCTTGTTAAAAGTGAAATCTGCCGGAAAATGGTTGATGTCCAGCTCTTGTGATAACCAGAGAAATTGCACACGATGGTCACGGATCCATACAGCCATCCGTTTAGAAATGAAATGGTCGCTCAGCCTGTTGATGGCAGCTTCGGAGGGCGGCGCACCACCAGTCACTCTGGGCCATCCTTAAAGCGACAGTAACACTCCGTAATCTCTTTGAAGCCCATAAATTTTCACCAAAAACCATCTGAATTTCTCGAATGGTGTCCACTTTGATGTCCCTCACAGTTTCTGAAAAAATTTTGATCAAGCAAAGCGGCAGTCTCTGAGCCATTCCTAAACAATGAAAAAAACGACGAGAGGGGTGGACCACTCCTGACTCAAAGCCTGCTCACAGGCGAATGACACAACCGACAGGCGTGAAAAAACTCACGCATGCGCACGAAGGTTCAAGCGTGGCTGACACAATCACACGTGATTCAAATCCATATGGTTTTTGAAAAAATAATAAGGTCGGATACTTTTCTAATAGACCTCGTAAACCTTAAAATCAAACATTTTAGTCCCTGTTGTGTGTAGATCAGTGGTTTGTGGCAGACTGGCTGTCGCTTGCTGATGACGTCATTGGCGCAAGACGTGATTGGCCAGTCGACATACGGAGCATTGTGGGTAGTGTAGCTCAGGTTCACTTTGGATGTGACACTGTTACCGTCTGCTGGACACAAACAGAACTGACTAATTTTAACATTATTTTATTTGTTTGTGGCTGACTGGATAGGTTAATCGCCAAGACTCTTCAACGTTTTAGACACAGATGTGGATCATCAGGACGCTTTATGTGGATTATTTTCTTCATATATCCCACTGAAACTAACAGGTAAGAATTGATATTTACTATGTGTCTTTTACTCTGCCAATCAATGCATTAATGGATGTATTTCAGTTGTTTAAGCCGCATGGTTGGACGCATGTAAAAAAAGCAGCAGCTTTCAGTTTGTAAATGAGGGTGTATATAATACCAAAATAAGCTGTGACTTCTAATACTGTGTTTTACTGCTTTTGAAAGATGATGACAGTGTTTGGGGTTTTATTTGTTTTTTTATTCATTCATTTTTCGTGTGTTCCTTTTGTGTTTGTGATCCTTGAATTCACCCAACAGCTCCTGCGGCGCTTAAAGTGAAACTGGTGTATCAGAAGTTCTCAGTGTAATCTGATGTGCCCACGTCCGAATCAACAATTAAAAGTTATCGGTTATCGTTATCATGTCAAAAGTCTGGCTGCAGCATTTTGAACCAGTTGGAGAGCCCTAATGCTGGACTGCGGTAAACCAGAAAAGAGAACATTGCAGTAGTCCAATCTAGAAGAGATAAACGCATGGATCAGGGTCTCAGCATCAGCCCTAGACAGGATGGGACAAATCTTCGCTATATTTCACAGGTGGAAGAGAGCAGTCCTAGTAATATTTCTAATGTGGAGGTCAAAGGACAATGTAGGATCAAAAATTACCCCAAGGTTCATCACTTTGTCAGTTTGATGTATGACACATGAGCCTAGGCTAAGCGCTAACTGGTCAAATTGACGTTGATGTCTCACTGGACCAAAAACCATCATTTTGGGGGTGGAATTATCTTAGCTAACTTTTTGGTTAGCTGTGCCCACCACTGGTTACTGGTACCAAAGTTAAACAATATACAAATAATGAATGAGTTTAGTGGTATGAATATTTCATGAGGCCTCATTGAATGGTATGTTCCAGCTTTCACCTCATGAAATATTCAATTCATTATTTGTTTTATATAATGGCTGAAATAGATCCTTGTCATTTGATATTTTATTAATTTATAAACAACAGAAAAGGGACTTACATTTTGGTGCAGCTCTATTGAGCCGAGTATTCCTTTAACTTTAACTAGTAATGACTTCATGACTTTCTTTGCTAATAAAATTTTAACTATTAGAGAAAAAATTACTCATAACCATCCCACAGACGTATCATTATCTTTGGCTGCTTTCAGTGATGCTGGTATTTGGTTAGACTCTTTCTCTCAGATTGTTCTGTCTGAGTTATTTTCATTAGTTACTTCATCCAAACCATCAACATGTCTATTAGACCCCATTCCTACCAGGTTGCTCAAGGAAGCCCTACCATTATTTAATGCTTCGATCTTAAATATGATCAATCTATCTTTATTAGTTGGCTATGTACCACAGGCTTTTAAGGTGGCAGTAATTAAACCATTACTTCAAAAGCCATCACTTGACCCAGCTATCATAGCTAATTATAGACCAATCTCCAACCTTCCTTTTCTCTCAAAAATTCTTGAAAGGGTAGTTATAAAACAGCTATCTGATCATCTGCAGAGGAATGGTCTATTTGAAGAGTTTCAGTCAGGTTTTAGAATTCATCATAGTACAGAAACAGCATTAGTGAAGGTTACAAATGATGTTCTTATGGCCTCAGACAGTGGACTCATCTCTGTGCTTGTTCTGTTAGACCTCAGTGCTGCTTTTGATACTGTTGACCATAAAATTTTATTACAGAGATTAGAGCATGCCATAGGTATTAAAGGCACTGCGCTGCGGTGGTTTGAATCATATTTATCTAATAGATTACAATTTGTTCATGTAAATGGGGAATCTTCTTCACAGACTAAGGTTAATTATGGAGTTCCACAAGGTTCTGTGCTAGGACCAATTTTATTCACTTTATACATGCTTCCCTTAGGCAGTATTATTAGACGGCATTGCCTAAATTTTCATTGTTACGCAGATGATACCCAGCTTTATCTATCCATGAAGCCAGAGGACACACACCAATTAGCTAAACTGCAGGATTGTCTTACAGACATAAAGACATGGATGACCTCTAATTTCCTGCTTTTAAACTCAGATAAAACTGAAGTTATTGTACTTGGCCCCACAAATCTTAAAAACATGGTGTCTAACCAGATACTTACTCTGGATGGCATTACCCTGACCTCTAGTAATACTGTGAGAAATCTTGAAGTCATTTTTGATCAGGATATGTCATTCAAAGCGCATATTAAACAAAAATGTAGGACTGCTTTTTTGCATTTACGCAATATCTCTAAAATTAGAAAGGTCTTGTCTCAGAGTGATGCTGAAAAACTAATTCATGCATTTATTTCCTCTAGGCTGGACTATTGTAATTCATTGTTATCAGGTTGTCCTAAAAGTTCCCTGAAAAGCCTTCAGTTAATTCAAAATGCTGCAGCTAGAGTACTAACGGGGACTAGAAGGAGAGAGCATATCTCACCCATATTGGCCTCTCTTCATTGGCTTCCTGTTAATTCTAGAATAGAATTTAAAATTCTTCTTCTTACTTATAAGGTTTTGAATAATCAGGTCCCATCTTATCTTAGGGACCTCATAGTACCATATCACCCCAATAGAGCGCTTCGCTCTCAGACTGCAGGCTTACTTGTAGTTCCTAGGGTTTGTAAGAGTAGAATGGGAGGCAGAGCCTTCAGCTTTCAGCCTCCTCTCCTGTGGAACCAGCTCCCAATTCGGATCAGGGAGACAGACACCCTCTCTACTTTTAAGATTAGGCTTAAAACTTTCCTTTTTACTAAAGCTTATAGTTAGGGCTGGATCAGGTGACCCTGAACCATCCCTTAGTTATGCTGCTATAGACTTAGACTGCTGGGGGGTTCCCATGATGCACTGAGTGTTTCTTTCTCTTTTTGCTCTGTATGCACCACTCTGCATTTAATCATTAGTGATTGATCTCTGCTCCCCTCCACAGCATGTCTTTTTCCTGGTTCTCTCCCTCAGCCCCAACCAGTCCCAGCAGAAGACTGCCCCTCCCTGAGCCTGGTTCTGCTGGAGGTTTCTTCCTGTTAAAAGGGAGTTTTTCCTTCCCACTGTCGCCAAGTGCTTGCTCACAGGGGGTCGTTTTGACCGTTGGGGTTTTTACATAATTATTGTATGGCTTTGCCTTACAATTTAAGGCGCCTCGGGGCAACTGTTTGTTGTGATTTGGCGCTATATAAATAAAATTGATTGAATTGATTGATTGGTGTTCCACTGTAATGTGTAGTCCAGTGATGCTGTGCACTGACTTTGGACTTCCATAAAAAAAAAAGACTAGTTCCTCAGTCCAGCCAAAAATCATGTCAGCGTTTCATGTGAACAGGTCTTCATGCATCCAGATGGCTTACAGCGGAGTGGATTTTGTGTGTGTGTGTTACAAGAATTAGCAGTGTCAGTTAGCTCAATCAAATCATTGTGTCGTTGACCCCCCCCGCACACACACACAGCTGGGTTGGTCGACTGTAAAAGTCGTCAGTACAGCGAAAAAAAAAAATCACGTCAGAAATGAGTCCAGATTTTGTTCTTTCTTCCTGCTAACAGCCTCCAGACAGCACAGTGGATTTTGTTTGTGTGTGTGTGTGTGAATAAGCAGTGTCAGTTAGCTCAATCATTTTATATCTCGGGAGAGTCGTTGTCCCCATGTGTGCGCACAGACATGCAACCTGGTTGGCGCTTGTGCGTGCATGTACTACCAAAAAAGACTGTGTATGTCCTCAGTGCAGCTAAAAAAAAAAAACACGTCAGAAATGAGTCCAGCTTTTCTTTCCAACTTCCCACCAACAGCCTCCAGACAGCACAGTGGATTTGTTTTGTGTGTGCGTGCATGCTGTGTGAGTGCGTGCGTGCTGTGTGCGTGTGTGTGCAGAGTGTAATGGTATCAAATGTATGGAACCAAATTTGCACTCTAAATGGAACCAAGCCACACTCTAAATGCAATGCAACACAAAGGGGATGAATTAGTCCATGTCATATGACATACAAAGCAGCAATCAAATGACAAAAGATCCACTCAGCCATTATATAACATCAGATAGTTCATGTTGCTGGCACCATTTCACAATAAAATGTTTAATACCAGCATCTCAGCAAATATTTTTACTGTGAAACACATGCTGTTCCTTGCGACTGCGTGTAACCTGACAACACTGAGTCGATGTTAGTTAAAATCCACTTTTTGCTAAAAGCGATGAATTTCCCACAATTTCTACAAAGTTTCAGTAAGTACATAAGCTAAATAAAATCTTATATTGGCTGTGAGTTCAAGTTTAAATAAACAGTGTTCAGGAGGTGGTGGTACTGAGGGTTTGCTGTTTTAAATAATCTAAATGTTCTGTTGGCAGCATGGTGGATTTAGTGGTTAGCACTGTTGCCTCACAGTGAGAAGGTCATGGGTTTGATTCCTGCCTGTGGCCTTTCTGTGTGGAGTTTGAGTTTGTTCTCCCTGTGTTTGTGTGGGTTCTCTGTGGGTGCTCTGGATTCCTCCCACATCCAAAGACACGCAGGTTATGTGGACTGGATACTTTAAATTGGCTGTAGGTGTGCGTAGGGGTGTGAATGTGTTTGTTTGTCTATGTGGCCCTGCATCAGGCTGGCGTCCTGTCCAGGGTGTGCCCTGCCTCACGCTCTATGGCTGCTGGGATAGGCTCCAGCCCCTGCAACCCTTAATTGGAGTAAGCGGTTGAAGATGAAGATGAGGGCTCTACTCTGGGGCTTATGGGGCCCCAGGTCCCTCGGGCCATTGGGGGGTGTGGTTGGTTGTGGTGGGGCATGGGTGTTGGCACTGGGGGGTGGACGGCTGCTGGGAGGTTGAAGGCCGTGGTCTCCGTGGGGTAGGGTGTTGCCCCGCCTCACTTGGGTGGTCTCCCAAGCTTGGGTTTTGGTGTTTGGGGTGGGGTCCGACTTGGGGGGAGTTTGGAAAGGTCCTCCTGGTTGCACTGGGGGAGTCTTGGGTGTTGGGGGAGCCTCGTGTGCTTCCTGGCCCAGGGGATTGGATCTCGCCTCCTGTCTAGGGGCCGGATCTCACCCTCGTATGGCTCGGTGGTCCCTGCCCGCGCTTTGGGTTCGATTGCAATGGCTCCTTTGCTCCACATTCCTTGCCACCGCTCACTCCTCCCTTTGGGGGCCATGGTCCGGGTGGTGTGGTTCTGGGGTCTCCTCATTTTGTGGGCCCATTCCAGTGTCCAGTGTGCTTCCCTTGGGTATGGGGTTCCTTCCTGTGCCTCTGTGGGGGGAGGTGCATTCCGGGGCCACCGACCCGTTCCCTTGTTGGTTTGTCGGGCTGCCTGGTGGCTCTGGTGGCTGCCCTTCCTGGCCCCTGTGCCCTTCCACTGCCCTTTTTCTCCTGGTTTCTCTTGGGGCCCTGCGTCCTGGACCCATTTCTGTCTGTTGCATGCAGTCGGCTGTATGGCTTCTGACGTGCCAGAGTGGTCCACGTCATATGCATATTTCACCTATATTGGCCTCTCTTCATTGTCTCCCTGTTAATTCCAGAATAGAATTTAAAATTCTTCTTCTTACTTATAAGGTTTTGAATAATCAGGTCCCATCTTATCTTAGGGACCTCTTAGTACCATATCACCCCAATAGAGCACTTCGCTCTCAGACTGCAGGCTTACTTGTAGTTCCTAGGGTTTGTAAGAGTAGAATCGGAGGCAGAGCCTTCAGCTTTCTGGCTCCTCTCCTGTGGAACCAGCTCCCAATTCGGATTAGGGAGACAGACACCCTCTTTTAAGATTAAGCTTAAAACTTTCCTTTTTGAAAAAGCTTATAGTTAGGGCTGGATCAGGTGACCCTGAACCATCCCTTAGTTACGCTGCTATAGATTTAGACTGCTGGGGGGTTTCCCATGATGCACCCAATGTTTTTATTCACCTCTTTTTGCTCTGTATGCACCACTCTGCTTTTAATCATTGGTGATTGATCTCTGCTCTCTTCCACAGCATGTCTTTTTCCTGATTCTCTCCCTCAGCCCCAACCAGTCCCAGCAGAAGACTGCCCCTCCCTGAGCCTGGTTCTGCTGGAGGTTTCATCCTGTTAAAAGGGAGTTTTTCCTTCCCACTGTCGCCAAGTGCTTGCTCATAGGGGGTCGTTTTGACCATTGGGGTTTTTCTGTAATTATTGTATGGCTTTTGCCTTACAATATAAAGCGCCTTGGGGCAGCTGTTTGTTGTGATTTGGCACTATATAAATAAAATTGATTTGATTTGATTTGATATGGTAAGGTTCTGTACTTTTGTCTTGACCCACCACACCAGCCACAGTAGTGATCAGCTATTTAGCTGTGATCTGGGTATCTGTGTGTGGAGGATTGTGTGTTTGTGGCCATCACCACAATTTGGTTTTGGGTGCTCTCAATGGGATCAAGACTCTGGTGCCCTAGATTAAGGTATGGATGTTCACTAATTAGACAACAGACTGGTGCTGTCACTATTTGTTCATCGGTGGTGGTTTGTCCTGGTAAGTTGTACTGTTGGGGCCCCGTCTCCTTGTGCCTCACTTCTCATCACTTCACAGCTATTGCTTTCATTGTTGTCTATCTTCATGTTGTTTTGGTGGTCAGCCCTTCCTGATAGAAGTTGTCGGTTGGCTTTGAGTAGGATGGTGTAGGCTGATCGGGAAGGGTGGAAGGGGGTCACGCACGCACACCATGTTCACTCACACACTACATACCTTCTGTCTTTCAAGAATAAATTGCATATATGTGTATTAATGTGTTATGTTCTGTCAGTGTGGCATTTACCATTACTATATATGCAGACAGGGAAAAAAAAAGAATACAAGTTGTCGGCTCCCATATCAATCCACACATTTCACAACAAGCCTAAATGTCCCTGACTCACATTATCAATAACTACTGTTTTCACATCCATATGTTTTTCATGTACACACTACTTTCATGTACTGTTTATTCCTTCCTATATCTCTATGTGTGTATATGTCTGACCATGTTGACCATGAATGTCAGTCTTTTTCTTAAAATAACTGTATTTGCATGTCTCTTTCTATGGCAATGTCAACCATGTATTAGGGCCCCTTCACACATAGTGCGAATATGTACAACTCAGGGCGATTCATGGTGGTACAGCTCGTATGAGTGCACCACGAAACAGTACGCCAACGGGCAGGCATGCACGATGCCAGTGCGATGGTTCGTGCACGCAACAGTGCCTTTCGAGCAGGAATAAATAATACATAAAAGGGGATGCCTTACAGAAACCCACGGTTAAATAACCCTGGTTAAATAAAAAGAAAAAAATGCCACTGGATTCAAACACGCATGCGCTGATTACCAGACGGAAACTTTAACACTGCGCTACAATCACTATCTTGTAAGAGACTGAAATCAACAAACAGATAAACGTATTTTCTAAAAAAAGAAAAAAAGCGCTGTGATAACTGACCAAATGGCATTTGGTACGACATATTTCTGCGGATACATGACTGAAAGTGGAGTATTTGTCATACTGTTGGGTTGTCCTGGTCCTGTGACACGCCACTCACAGCCCTCATGGCCCGACACACGTGTCCTGTCACCTGCTGCATGTCCAAATAGACTGACGGTCCATTTCTCCTCCCATTGCAAAAGCGATAGATGTTTTTATGTATTTCCACACAAGCGCACACACACACACACACGTGTGTTTGTCAAAACATTGGATGTGTGCTGCAGCTGTGATGTCCAGGACCGGAGATGTCTCAATAGCTGTGGGCATCCAGCCACGCCCCCTGTCCTGTCAGCGCACAGACCAAGAGGTCAGTGTGTGATCAGATGAGCGATGCCCGCCTGCGGGGGGCGGGGGGCAAACCACACACACAGATGTGTTGGGGGGAAGCGGGGCGGAGGGGGTGGGGAGCGCGTGAAACACACACACGTGTTGTGAGAGGAGCCAACACTCTGGCACGCCACATGTGCACTTGGCAACTTCACAGTCGTAGTGCACTTAGACAAATTTCACATTCACCTCGACAGTGATTGTCTGCAGACTGTTTTCGTGATGACAGTATGAATGGCCACACATTTTCTAATTGCCACGCAAGTGGTGTTAGATGTTCGTGCGTGTCACCTGGAATTTGGCCAACACCTGCCGCTAGAGGGTTCAATGGGCTCTCACAGCGCACACTGTGTCTTTCAGCTGCTGGTGTGCGCAAATACTTGTAGCAACAGGTGTACGAGGCGTTAGAAGCAGCTACGATTCTACACGTTTTGCATACAATTCCTGCTTCATGTGCACTTTATGCGAAAATCGACCAAATTTGCATTATGTGTGAAGGGGCCCTTAACAAACATACATGTCCGTTAAAACTATGTAAGAGTAATTACACCTCTTTGTTCATCCACCCTTCAAACACAGCCTCATACGACCATCCATGAAAAATTTACTTAAGCTCCCAATTTTTTATAGGAATACAAACATCCTACAGGCACTTCACTAGTCATGGAAAAACTGAACATAGTGTACGTCTTGGTGTGTTGCATTGCATGTCATCCTATATGCATGGTTGTAACACCGCACTGGAATGACTGCAAAAAGGATGACAATCCTTTAAATTTAGGCCAAATACAGTACATACAACATTCACACACCAATGATACCACCATTGTGCATATACGTGTGTGTCAATGCCTTTCTCATAAGTGTCATATAGGTGACTGCAACTTTTTGCAACTATATTCTTGGGGTACACTGCAACAGACATTGTCGGTGACTCTCCTAAATGGCCAACAGTCTTATCCCTGGGGCTTTAAGACTGTTCCATGGTGTGGTGTATGCAGCAGTGTGGCAGAGCACACACTCTCTACTTTCACAGAGATGAAAATCAAGGTCAGATTTGAGGTACACTCCCTGCAATAGGGTTGTAACAGGTATGCTGTCTCATGAGTGCTCTTCTTGAGTTTCATATAATTGAGTTGTGCACATTACTCTTTGAAACAAGAAAGGTAGGTTTTATATTTGCAATTTTTCTTCAGATCAACATGAAATCTTACATACAGCCATTCTCCCCTGTACTGAGTCAACCCAATGACTTTCACTTTGATCCCATATCACACCATCAGCTGCAAAGTTTTACTTTGCAGCTATTTTCTTTCTCTTTGTCTTCCTTTTTTCTCTTCCTCTCTCACACACTCTTTCCTTGCAGAGCTGACATAGCCAAGCCGACATGTTGAGTTATTGTGCTGGAGGCGATGCTACTCTTCTGTACTTCACAGATGATCATTTCCCAATTCCACAGTTGAAGAGTGCAGCCCTGCAGTAATTGCTGCAATGCATCCAGCAGCCGGTCCTTATCTGATGCTGTGACAAGAATAGGCCCAGTTTTATTGGTCTAACACCCTATGTAATCAAGTAGAGCTTGCATCATTTCCTGCAGAAGAGATGGCCATGATGGTGTCAACCTGGGGTGCTTGATGCTGATTGGATGCACAGTGTGGCCCTGAGCAAATAAATCACTTGTCCTCTGCTCACAGAAGAAACATAAGCCCTATGGGTGAGCCACCACTCTCATCACTGACACACACACACACACACACACACATGCACACTGTTCCTGTAGCACAAACAATTACAGCTTTGATTCCCTAAGCACTAATCGGAGCCAACACAAGGCACAAGCAGCATACTGGTGAGATCATAATTAAAAACTCCCTTGGCATATTACATGTCTTATCCCAGAAGGCAGGCGTTGTTTCTGCAAATATATAGTGCATCTGGAAAGTATTCACAGCGCTTCACTTTTATTATTATTATTATTATTATTATTATTATTATTATTATTATTATTATTATTGTTATTATTATCTTACAGCCTTTTTTCAAAATGAAGTAAATTTATTATTTCCCTCAAAAAACTCTACTCACAACACCCCAAAATGACATGAAATAACTTTTTTGGAAGTTGTTGCAAATTTATTAAAGACAAGAAATTGCATGTACGTAACTACTCACACCCTTTGCTCAATACTTATTTACAGCCTCAGGATCGTGCACTCTCACTTCCTCCTCTTTATTACAGCCTCACCTCTTCTTGAATATGATGTCACAAGCTTGTTGCACCTATCTTTGGGCAGTTTTGTCCACTCATTGTTGCAGAACCTCTCAAGATCCATCAGGTTGGATGGGGAGCATCAGTGCACAGCGATTTTCAGATCTCTCCAGAGATGTTCAATCGGTTTCAGGTCTGGACTCTGGCTGGACCACCAAGGACATTCACAGAGTTGTCCTGAAGCCACTCTTTGGATAGCTTGGCTGTGTGTTTTGGGTCATCGTCTTGCTGAAAGATGAACCATTGCCGCAGTCGGAGTGCAAGAGCCCTCTGGAGCAGGTTTTCATCCAGGATGTCTCTGTACACTGCTGCATTCATCTTTCCCTCAATCCTGACTTGTCTCCCAGTTCCTGCGGCTGAAAAACATCCCCACAGCATGATGCTGCCACCACCATGCTTCACTGTAGGGATGGTGCCTGGTTTCCTCCAAGCATGACACCTGGCATCCACGCCAAAGAGTCCAATCTTTGTCTCACCAGACCAGAGAATTTTGTTTCTCATGGTCCGAGAGTCCTTCAGGTGACTTTTAGCAAGCTCCATCTGCCATGTGCCTTTTACTAAGTAGTGGCTGCAGAGTAGTCCACGGCAGGAGTAGCTCCTCAGACTCTGGACACACTGAAGCAGGAGAAACACAATTTTGTTTTGCTGTGAATACTCTGATACATTGTTTGAATGAGAAGAAAGTAACCTTTGTCTTTTGATTTGTTTTTGTCTTTTGAAATGAGCATTTGCATTCCATGCATCACAAGAAAATGTCTCCTGTAACTCCTTGGAGACGTGTCATGTTTTCTCCAAGTATGATCAAGTATGTCAATGCCTCAGTAGAGAAGGACAAGGGGACATCCAACTAGCACTTGCACGAATCAGATGGGTGGTACCTTTGGGAGATATGATGGGACACAGCACTGGAAAAGTCCTGTAGTCGATACACAGTTTCCAAAATATGACTTGATTACAATGTTTAAAAAGTCCTTTTTAGTGGTGAGTTTGTATTATTGATGTCAGTAAAACCCAAGATGCTTTGGCCATTCATAATCAGTTATTTAAATCAATTTCAATATCTAACTTTTCCAAAACAATGTTCTACTCCAATGGCAGAATGAATTTTAAATGCTTTCCATTGATTCTGTGTACTTCCATTCTGGAAAATCCTTTTAACTTGCCAGCAAAAAATAAAATAAAATAAAATAAAAAAAACTAAAATCCATTTTGGTCTGTTTAAATTGATTTTTTCTTTGTTCAGCAAAGATTCAGTATGAGTGGAGTTTAAAATCCATGTTATCATACGGAGATCACACTGTAAAAAAAGAAAGAAAGAAAGAAAGGAAGAACGAAAATTGTGATAACACTTATGTAAGTTCAGCAGTCATGATAAAATGCCAGAAAATGTATCAAAAAATGAATGATAAAGCTGAAATAGCAGGATCAAAGATGATTCCTGTCAGCACCTTTTGATCCTGATCACTAAACAGGATGAAAGATCAGGATCAAAACTCATCAGTTATGATCAAATCTTTGTGATCAGCTTCAAAATTCAGCTGTCAAGATGAAATTCCAACTATGAGGATACAGCAATCATTATCAATGATTAATGGGAATATGATTTCAGTCTCAGATTAAAGGGGAATGTTTCATAATGTACCATATTTTCTGGAGTATAAGTCATGTTTTTGTTGTTTTTCGAGAGGGTTGTGTTGTGTGGGCCGCTGAAGAGGAGGTACTGCTGGCCCACCATCACCAGAGGGCGCCCTGCCTGGAGTGCGGGCTCCAGGCACCAGAGGGCGCCGCCGCCTCACGGGAGAAGCCTCGGTGACAGCTGTCACCCATCACCTGAGACAGCTGACGGCAATCATCAGTGGGGTATATCAGCAGGACGGCATCTCCACCTCATTGCCGAGATATCGTTTCTACCAGAGAGGTAACATATCAAAGCCTACTGAGTACACAGTTTTGACTGAGCTAGTTATTGGTTTACTGTTCCAACGAGAGGTGGAGGTACCTTTCCTGCCGTTCGGAGTTCTGGGTGCAGACGCGCCCCCATCTAACTGTTCTTTTTCCCTCGCCAGCAGTACCAGGTCCGACACGCGGAGGCAGTGGCCACCTGGGAGTTCGGGACTTGGCGGCTCCAGTATTCCCGGGGTCCTGTGGCGGAGGAAGCCGTGTGGTTCCGGTCTTACCTTGGAGAGGCGTCTCCTATCTTCGAGCCTGCCCACACGACACCTTTGTGTATTGACTTTTGTCCATTTCTGTAATTGGTTGTATTCGTTGTGCACATTCACAACAGTAAAGCGTTGTTATTTTGACTTACTCCATTGTCCGTTCATTTGCGCCCCCTGTTGTGGGTCCGTGTTCTTACACTTTCCCAACAGGATATCTCGGCCAGCGTCATGGATCCCGAGGGGCGTCAACCGGCTGTTGAACGGCCAATGGAAGAACAAGGCGCACAGGCGTCCACAGGAGGGGTAATCGGTGAGTTGCAGCGGATCCTCACCGCTTTCACGACTCGGTTAGACTTGATGGCCGAGCAGAACGCCCTCCTGAACCGCAGGGTGGAGGCTCTCGCCGCGCAGGTGGAAGCGCGCCCTCCGGGCGCCGCTGCGGCTCTCCCTCCCGTAGACCCTGTGCGTGACAGCGACGTTCCACTGGTTGTCCAACGACCCCCCCCACCATCCCCTGAAGCATACATAAGCCCCCCGGAGCCGTACGGAGGCTGTGTGGAGACGTGCGCGGATTTCCTTATGCAGTGTTCGCTCGTCTTGGCACAGCGTCCCGTCATGTACGCGACCGACACTAGCAAAGTAGCTTATGTGATAAATCTGCTTCGTGGTGAGGCACGCGCTTGGGCTACAGCGCTCTGGGAGCAAAGTTCACGGCTCCTTCTGACATATGATGGGTTTGTGAGGGAGCTCAGAACAGTGTTCGATCACCCTAATAGAGGAGAGACCGCTTCAGCCGTGCTGCCGTCAATGAGACAGGGGCGCCGGAGCGCAGCTGCCTATGCAGTCGACTTCCGCATCGCGGCTGCGAGGTCCGGCTGGAATAACACTGCCCTCCGCGCCGCCTTCGTAAACGGACTGTCATTGGTCCTCAAGGAGCACCTGGTGGCTAAGGACGAACCGCGGGATTTGGATGGGCTTATCGATCTTGTCATACGATTAGACAATCGGTTAAATGAGCGCCGTTGGGAACGAGACGAAGGGCGTGGCCAGGCACACGTCGTCCCTCTCCCTTCCGGTTCCAACCGCGTTCCGCCCTCCCCACGCTCCACGGCCCCTGCGCTCCGTGCGATCACAGCTCCCCCTGCTGACGAAGCTATGGACACGAGTAGGGCAACATTTAGGGCACCGGCCACACAGAGGAGGCTGGCCCGCGGAGCGTGTTTTGTTTGTGGCTCGATTGAGCATCAGGTACGAGACTGCCCCGAGCGGTTAAACACCAACGCCCGCCCCTAGACACTGGGCTAGGGGGGGGCCGAGACGTGCACGTGGGACACACCCACATCGCCACACGACTCCCAGTTACAATCCTTTATGAGGATTTAACCCTGAAGGCCCCAGCACTGGTGGACACGGGCTCAGAAGGGAATTTGCTTGATAGCAAATGGGCCAGGGAGATAGGGTTCCCTCTGGTGGCACTTACCTCGCCTGTGCAGGTACGGGCACTAGATGGCTCCCTACTCCCTCCAATCACTCACAAGACACCACCAGTAACTCTGGTGGTGTCGGGGAATCACCGGGAGGAGATCGAGTTTTTTGTGACTCCGGCCACCTCCCGTGTGATTTTAGGTTTTCCCTGGATGTTGAAACACAATCCCCGGATCGATTGGCCGTCCGGGGTAGTGGTCCAGTGGAGCGAGACCTGCCATCGGGTATGTTTAGGTTCCTCGGTTCCTCCCGGTTCCCAGGCCAGGGAGGAGGTCAG
The DNA here is from genome assembly GCF_902500255.1 of Thalassophryne amazonica. Classification (NCBI taxonomy): domain Eukaryota; kingdom Metazoa; phylum Chordata; class Actinopteri; order Batrachoidiformes; family Batrachoididae; genus Thalassophryne; species Thalassophryne amazonica. Next base: position 122,981,013 of record NC_047104.1, read on the forward strand.
AGCCCCGCCCAATCTAGGGACGGTGCTGGTGCAGTACCATGACCTTGCGGAGGTGTTCAGCAAGGATCTGGCACTCACCCTTCCCCCGCACCGCCCGTATGATTGTGCCATTGATTTGGTTCCAGGCGTTGAGTTCCCGTCCAGCAGGCTGTACAACCTCTCACGACCTGAACGCGAATCAATGGAGACCTACATCCGGGACTCTTTGGCTGCCGGGTTGATCCGGAATTCCACCTCCCCGATGGGTGCGGGTTTCTTTTTTGTGGGGAAAAAGGATGGCGGATTACGTCCATGCATTGATTACAGGTGGCTGAACAAAGTCACGGTTCGTAACCGATACCCCTTACCCTTGTTGGATTCGGTGTTCACGCCCCTGTATGGAGCCAAGATATTCACCAAGCTTGATCTTAGGAATGCGTATCACCTGGTTCGGATCCGGAAGGGAGACGAGTGGAAGACGGCATTTAACACCCCGTTGGGTCATTTTGAGTACCTGGTCATGCCGTTCGGTCTTACAAATGCTCCCGCGACGTTCCAAGCATTGGTTAATGATGTCTTGCGGGACTTCCTGCACCGATTCGTCTTCGTATATCTAGACGACATACTCATCTTTTCTCCGGATCCTGAGACTCATGTCCGACATGTACGTCAGGTCCTGCAGCGGGTATTGGAGAACCGGCTGTTTGTTAAGGGCGAGAAGTGTGGGTTTCACCGCACCTCTTTGTCCTTCCTGGGGTTCATCATCTCCCCCAACTCCGTCGCTCCTGATCCGGCCAAGGTTGCAGCGGTGAGAGACTGGCCCCAACCCACAAGCCGTAGGAAGCTGCAACAGTTCCTCGGCTTTGCAAATTTCTACAGGAGGTTCATTAAGGGCTACAGCCAGGTTGTTAGCCCCCTGACAGCCCTGACCTCACCAAAAGTCCCCTTCACCTGGTCGGATCGTTGCGATGCCGCGTTCAAGGAGTTGAAACGGCGCTTCTCGTCTGCACCCGTTCTGGTGCAGCCCGATCCTAGTCGCCAGTTAGTGGTTGAGGTGGACGCCTCGGACTCAGGGATAGGAGCTGTGCTGTCCCAGAGTGGGAAGACCGATAAGGTCCTTCATCCGTGTGCCTATTTTTCCCGCAGGTTGACCCCGGCTGAACGGAACTATGACGTCGGCAACCGAGAACTCCTTGCGGTGAAAGAGGCTCTTGAAGAGTGGAGACACCTGTTGGAGGGAATGTCCGTGCCATTCACGGTTTTCACTGACCACCGGAACCTGGAATATATCAGGACCGCCAAGCGGCTGAATCCCAGGCAAGCCCGCTGGTCACTGTTCTTCGGCCGTTTTGACTTCCGCATCACCTACCGGCCCGGGACCAAGAACCAGAAGTCGGATGCCTTGTCCCGGGTACACGAAGACGAGGTCAAGGCGGAGTTGTCGGATCCACCGGAACCCATCATCCCGGAGTCCACTATCGTGGCCACCCTCACCTGGGACGTAGAGAGAACCGTCCGGGAGGCCCTGGCACGAAGCCCGGACCCCGGGGCTGGACAAAAGAACAGACTTTACGTCCCACCAGAGGCAAGGGCTGCAGTCCTGGACTTCTGTCACGGCTCTAAGCTCTCCTGTCATCCAGGGGTGCGAAGAACCGTGGCAGTTGTCCGGCAGCGCTTCTGGTGGGCGTCCCTGGAGGCCGACGTCCGGGATTATATCCAGGCCTGCACCACCTGTGCCAGGGGCAAGGCCGACCATCGCAAGGCTCCGGGACTGCTACAGCCGCTGCCCGTGCCTCATCGCCCCTGGTCCCACATCGGCCTGGATTTTGTCACGGGCCTCCCGCCGTCCCAGGGAAACACCGTGATCCTCACGATAGTGGACCGATTCTCCAAGGCGGCCCACTTCGTGGCCCTCCCGAAGCTCCCAACGGCCCAGGAGACAGCGGACCTCCTGGTCCACCACGTCGTCCGCCTGCATGGGATACCATCAGACATCGTCTCCGATCGCGGCCCCCAGTTCTCCTCGCATGTCTGGAGGAGCTTTTGCCGGGAACTGGGGGCCACGGTCAGTCTCTCGTCCGGGTATCACCCCCAGACCAACGGGCAAGCAGAGCGGGCCAATCAAGAAATGGAGCAAACACTGCGTTGTGTGACAGCCGCGCACCCGGCGGCCTGGAGTACTCATCTGGCCTGGATCGAGTACGCCCACAACAGTCAAGTGTCATCAGCCACCGGCCTCTCCCCCTTTGAGGTGTGTTTGGGGTATCAGCCCCCGTTGTTCCCGGTGGTTGAGGGAGAGGTCGGTGTGCCCTCGGTCCAGGCCCACCTGCGGAAGTGCCGTCGGGTGTGGCGTGCCGCCCGTTCTGCTTTGCTGAAGGCCCGGATGAGGGCGAAGACCCATGCAGACCGGCGGCGGACCCCGGCCCCTACGTATCGCCCCGGGCAGGAAGTGTGGTTGTCCACCAAGGACATTCCACTGCAAGTGGCCTCCCCAAAACTCCACGACAGGTACATAGGTCCGTTTAAAATTCTCAAGGTCATCAATCCCGCCGCAGTGAGGCTTCGGCTTCCAGCCTCACTGCGGGTCCATCCAGTATTTCATGTGTCAAAAATCAAGCCCCATCACACCTCGCCCCTCTGTACACCCGGTCCGGCACCACCTCCTGCCCGGATCATCGATGGCGAGCCGGCTTGGACAGTGCGCCGGTTGTTGGACGTCCGACGGATGGGCCGGGGCTTTCAATATCTGGTGGACTGGGAGGGGTACGGTCCCGAAGAACGCTCCTGGGTGAAGAAGAGCTTCATCCTGGACCCGGCCCTCCTGGCCGACTTCTACTGTCGCCACCCGGACAAGCCCGGTCGGGCGCCAGGAGGCGCCCGTTGAGGGGGGGGTCTTGTTGTGTGGGCCGCTGAAGAGGAGGTACTGCTGGCCCACCATCACCAGAGGGCGCCCTGCCTGGAGTGCGGGCTCCAGGCACCAGAGGGCGCCGCCGCCTCACGGGAGCAGCCTCGGTGACAGCTGTCACCCATCACCTGAGACAGCTGACGGCAATCATCAGTGGGGTATATCAGCAGGACGGCATCTCCACCTCATTGCCGAGATATCGTTTCTACCAGAGAGGTAACATATCAAAGCCTACTGAGTACACAGTTTTGACTGAGCTAGTTATTGGTTTACTGTTCCAACGAGAGGTGGAGGTACCTTTCCTGCCGTTCGGAGTTCTGGGTGCAGACGCGCCCCCATCTAACTGTTCTTTTTCCCTCGCCAGCAGTACCAGGTCCGACACGCGGAGGCAGTGGCCACCTGGGAGTTCGGGACTTGGCGGCTCCAGTATTCCCGGGGTCCTGTGGCGGAGGAAGCCGTGTGGTTCCGGTCTTACCTTGGAGAGGCGTCTCCTATCTTCGAGCCTGCCCACACGACACCTTTGTGTATTGACTTTTGTCCATTTCTGTAATTGGTTGTATTCGTTGTGCACATTCACAACAGTAAAGCGTTGTTATTTTGACTTACTCCATTGTCCGTTCATTTGCGCCCCCTGTTGTGGGTCCGTGTTCCTACACTTTCCCAACAGGTTGCTTTTGTTGTTGTTTGTTATGTTATTTTTACTAGAGATTGGGAGATCCCGCGATTTATATTCCAGTGCAGTATATATAATGGAAAAAATGACTTAGTCAATAAAAATAATAATAGCTATTTATATAGGACTATCCCAGGAATCAAGGCACTACACAAAATAAAATAATAAAATGAAAACACAAAAACAATGCACAAAAATCCCAAATTAAATAACTTAAAAATATGAACATCCAGATACAGTGCATCCAGAAAGTATTCACAGTGCTTCACTTATCCCATATTCTGTTATGTTACAGCCTTATTCAAAATGGAATAATTTTTTTTCTTCAAAATTCTACTCACAACACCCCATAATGACTACATGAAAACTTTTTTTTTTTAGAATTTTTTGGCAAATTCATTAAAACTAATTAAAAAACCTTAAGAAATCACATGTACATAAGTATCGGGTTCTTGGTCACCTCCCTGACTAAGGCCATTCTTCCACGATCACTCAGTTTAGACTGGCAGCAAACTCTAGGAAGAGTCCTGGTGGATCTGAACTTCATCCATTTACACATTATGGAGACCACTGTGCTCAATGTTCAAAGCAGCAGAAACGTTTCTGTACCCTTCCCCAGTTTTGTGCCTCAAGATAATCCAGATAATCCTGTCTTGGAGGTCTACAGGCAATTCCTTTGACTTCATGCTTGGTTTGTGCCCTGACATGCACTGTCAACTGTGGGCCCGTATATGTAGACAGGTATGTGCCTTTCCAAATCATCTCCAGTCAATTGAATTTACCGCAGGTGGACTTCAATTAAGCTGTAGAAACATCTCAAGGATGATCAGTGGAAACAGAATGCACCTGAGCTCAATTTTGGCAAAGGTTGTGAATACTTATGTACATATGATTTCTTAGGTTTTTACAAAATTTACAAAAATCAAAAAAAAATTCATACTGTCATTATGGGGTAGTGCAGGGGTGGTGGCCAAGTGGTTAATGCACTTGGTTTCAGTTCAGAAGGCTCCGGGTTCAAATCCCACCCCTGCCACATTTCTCCATGTAATGTGGAGTTGCGTCAGGAAGGGCATCCGGCATAAAACCTGTGCCTGTTGTGGGCTGCCTGCTCTGTTCCTCCTGCTGCTGCTTCTTTTTCCCTCTGCACAGGTGGTACGCCTCAAGCTGATCGACACACCTGATCTCCATCCAATCAGCACCTGCATATGAACCCCGGCTCCTCATTCCATCGTTGCCAGAAACTCAGCTAATCTTCCACAGTAAGCTTGGCCTCTCTATTTTTCCAGAAATAGAATATTCTCTGACTTTTTGGGTGTTTTCACACACCTTCTGTCTGAGCCTCAGCTCAGAGCTGACACCTTCTTCGTTGCTGCTGCACCAAGACCAGCTTTACTTGCAGTCTGTGCGCGGAGCTCTCATACTCTGCATCAACCAGCTAAGTGTTTGTCGCCTTTGCTCACACGAGCTGCTTCACTCTGAACTCTGATTGGAATATTGTACAAACTGAACTGTGAACTTTTCCTGATAACAAACACCAAGAAGAAACTGAGCTGAATCATTCTGTCTAACTACTGCATATCTGTACCAGCAGTGATAGTTTGTCACTGATTGACTGTGAGAATCACTTCTGGAAGTGACTGGCTCAGCACTTACTCATCTGTCTCTCCTCCCCAGCCATGTCGACAGCTTGCAGGCGGCCACATGGCTCCAGGTCCATTCCACCTGAACTGAAGACATCTGGGCTGCGGTTCCCCTGGTTCCACCACTGAGCGGGCCGGTGTCCACACGGCTAGATAGCCGCACACTTGAATCATTTATCCTCAGTATTTGAACTCATTGTAAATAAATCTCTTTTCTAACATACCTTTCTCCGCTCCCTGCTCTTGGGTTCGTTCTCCAACCACACCGAACCATAACAGGGGTTTCTGGCCACGTCATGGAGCCAGCGAGGGCAGACCATTTTCAGCCTGCGCTTAACATCCAGGGAGAGTACCTCGGAAAGCTCCAGCAAGCCATAGATTCCATCGCAGATCATGTGAGCACACTCACAGACCATGTCAAACATTCCGACACCCGCCTCTCAGATCTCTCATCACAGCTTTCTCAGCTTTCAGTCAGAGACACTCCGACACGTCTCCTACTGCTCCAGCTCAAATTATCACCCCCTCGTTCTCCGGCGCTGTCTCCGTGGTTCCGCCCGAACCATTCATATGCCACTCAGAACCATTCACGGGTTGTGTAGATACATGTGCTGCTTTTCTGATGCAATGCTCTCTTGTTTTTGATCAACGTCCATCTCAGTATAGCTCCGACAAAAGCAAGGTGGCTTACATCATTAATCTGCTCAGAGGAGACGCGCGCTCCTGGGCGGCCGCGCTCTGGAGCAACGACTCCCCGCTCCTCCATTCTTTCGCTGCTTTCACTAAGGAATTCCGTTTATTTTTTGACCATCCAACTCGGAGAGATTCCGTTTCTCAACAGTTGCTCACTCTCAAGCAGGGCTCGCGTAGTGCTGCAGAATTCACAGTGGACATCCTCGTATTGGCAGTGGAGGCCGACTGGAATGACGCAGCACTGCGGAGCATATTCATAAACGGCCTCAATGACGCTTTAAAAGATGAGTTGGCGGTCTGGGACGAACCGAGTAATCTGGAATCACTTATTGCATTAATAATTAGGCTGGATAACCGCATGAGGGAGCGTCGCCGAGATAAGGGCCGTCGGGCTGACCGGGATTCTTCCACTCACCCCTCCCCTCGGCATACACCAGGACCGCCTCTACCACGCTCTGAGTCCTCCCCTGACATGACAGCTCCCCCTGCTGGCGAGCCTATGCAGCTCGGCAGGGCTAAATTGCCCCCTGAAGAACGACAACAGAGACTGGCTGCTGGGGAGTGTCTCTATTGTAGTGCTAAGGGGCACAGCCTTAGCACATGCCCTGTTCAGCCAAAAGCCAACGCTCACCCGTAGGATCCGGGCTGCGAGTGAACCAAGCTAAATTCACGGGTGTGGGTTCCTGTTTCATTCAAATCCCAGCCACTCTTTGTTTTGGCAGTGAAACACTTTCAGTCCTGGCGCTCATTGACACAGGAACTGAAGGTGACTTCATCAACGCTGTTTTTGCTTCCAAGGCCAGGTTGCCACTTGAGGCGCTTCCTTCCTCACTGTCAGTGCATGCTTTAGATGGCACACCCCTACCTACCATCACTCACCGCACCGCTCCAGTCACTTTAGTGGTGTCAGGTAATCACAGATTATACAATTTTATGTTATCCCATCTTCATCCCCCCTTGGTTCTAGGCCACCCTTGGATTTTCAAACACAATCCCGGAATTGAGTGGCAGTCCGGGGTTATCACTCGATGGAGCGAAGCCTGTCACAGGGGGTGTCTTAGTTCCTTGGTCCCCCCCAGCGTGGAGGTCAAGGACCAGGTCCATTCACCTCCCGATTTGTCGTTAGTTCCCCCTGAGTACCACGACCTTGGTGAAGTGTTCAGTAAGGATCGTGCACTCTCACTTCCTCCTCACTGTCCATATGCCATTGACTTGCTTCCTGGCGCCCCGCTACCTTCAGGTAGGCTGTATAACCTCTCCCACTCGGAACGCGAGTCAATGGAGACCTACATCAGGGACTCCTTGGCCGCTGGGCTGATCCGACCCTCTTCGTCCCCCCTAGGGGCAGGCTTTTTTTTGTTGGTAAGAAGGACGTTTCCCTTCGCCCCTGCATTGATTTCCGGGGGCTAAACACCATCACGGTCCACAACCGGTACCCACTACCACTTCTTGATTCGGCGTTTAGCTTCTTGCATGGGGCGACCATATTTACCAAATTGGACCTCCGCAATGTTTAACACCTGGTGCGTGTCAAGGAGGGGGACGAGTGGAAAACAGCCTTTAATACACCATTAGGACATTCTGAGTACCTGGTCATGCCCTTTGGTCTCACCAATGCACCTGCCACTTTCCAAGCACTAGTCAATGATGTGCTGCGTGACTTTCTAAACCGTTTTGTTTTCATTTACCTGGATGACATCCTGATCTTCTCACCGAACCTTCAAGCCCACACCAAACATGTTCGCCTGGTACTCCAGCGACTGTTAGAGAACAGGTTATTCGTCAAGGCAGAAAAATACGAGTTTAACCTCGACACTGTGTCTTTTTTGGGCTTCATCATTTCTCACAATCAGGTCAAACCTGACCCGGCCAAGGTCAAAGCAGTCGTGGACTGGCCAGTTCCGTCCTGTGTTAAGCAATTCCAGCAATTCCTGGGATTCGCAAATTTCTACCGATGCTTCATTTGCGGTTTTAGTCAGCTTGCAGTCCCCCTCTCTGCTCTCACATCTTCTAAAACCGTTTTTCAGTGGACACCTCAGGCTGGCACTGCTTTTTCTTTGTTAAAAGAACGATTTGCCATTGCACCGATCCTCACACAGGCGGACCCGGATCGCCAGCTCATCGTAGAGGTTGACGCCTCGGACACAGGGTTAGGAGCTGTGTTATCCCAGAGGTCGGAGAAAGACAATCGGGTACCTTCGTGCGCTTATTTCTCGTGACGTCTGACCCCCGCTGAGAGAAACTATGATGTGGGTAACCGGGAACTTTTGGCCATTAAGGAGGTGCTAGCCGAGTGGAGACATTGGCTGGAGGGGGCCGCAGTTCATCGTTTGGACAGACCACCGCAATCTTGAGTACATCCAGTCTGCCAAACGCTTGAACTCCCGGCAAGCCAGGTGGTCATTATTCTTTGGGAGGTTTAACTTTTCCATTTCCTACCGTCCCGGCAGTAAAAACACCAAGCCAGATGCACTCTCTCTACATTTTTCTCCCACCAAAGATCCACTCCAGACTCCAGAGTCCATCCTTCCTCGATCCATGATTGTGGGGGCACTGACCTGGGATGTTGAGTGAGCCATCCAGGAAGCCCTCACCCGCCATCCAGACCCTGGGGGGGGTCGGCTTTTTGTTCCACCTGAGGTCCAGTCTCAAGTCCTCCAATTCTGTCATTCCTCAAAGCTGTCTTGCCATCCCGGGGTCCACCGTACCCTGGACCTCCTCCGCCACTGCTTCTGGTGGCCCTCGGCACAGAAGCATATGAGAGAATTTGTCCAAGCCTGCTCGGTCTGTGCTCGTGGAAAAACTTCACACCAACCTCCCGCTGGTCTCCTGCAACCTCTCCCGATTCCTGGATGCCCGTGGTTACACATCGGGATGGACTTCGTCACCGGACTACCTGCATCCCAGGGTAACACAGTTGTCCTCACAATCGTGGATCGGTTCTCCAAGGCTGCCCATTTCGTGCCCCTGCCAAAGCTACCAACCGCCCAGGAGACTGCTGACCTTCTAGTCCTCCACGTCGTCCGGCTGCATGACATACCTGTGGACATTGTATCTGACCATGGGCCTCAGTTCACCTCGCAAGTCTGGCAAAGTTTCTGTGCTGCTCTTGGGGCCTCGGTCAGCCTGTCATTCGGGTTTCATCCTCAGACCAATGGGCAGGCAGAGCGGGCCAACCAAGACCTGGAGACCACCCTACGGTGCGTCTCCGCCACCCACCCGACATACTGGAGTCTACACTTGCCCTGGGTGGAGTATGCACACAACTCCCAGGTCTCTTCAGCCACTGGGCTCTCTCCTTTTGAGGCCTCCCTGGGCTATTAGCCTCCGCTGTTTCCTTCCCAGGAATCCGAGATCTCCGTTCCCTCAGTGCAGCTCCACCTCAGGAGATGCCGTTGGGTGTGGAAGACCGCCCGCTCTGCTCTGCTGAAGACCCGGATGCAGGGCCATGCGGACCGGCATTGGCGACGGACTCCCCAAAGCTGGCTCCACGCTTCATTGGACCTTTTGTTGTAGACCGGGTGGTCAATCCGGTAGCCGCCCCGCTCTGTCTTCCTCACTCTCACACTTCCTCACTCCGGTCTTCCATGTTTCCAGATTGAAGCCTGTCCACTCTAGTCCTCTGTGTCCTCCTGCTCCTCTGCCACCCCCTGCCCGGATGGTGGACGGTCATCCAGCCTGGACCATCCGGAAGATCTTGGACATGCACCATCGGGGGCAGGGCTTCAAGTACCTGATAGACTGGGAGGGTTATGGCCCTGAAGAACGCTCCTGGGTCAGGCGGGGGCTCATCCTGGACCCTCCATCCGAGACTTCTACCGGGACCATCCTGATTGCCCTGGTCATCCTGGTAGGTCACCTGTGGGCTCCCATTGAGGGGAGGGGGGTACTGATCTCCATCCAATCAGCACCTGCATATGAACCCCGGCTCCTCATTCCTTCCTTGCCTCTACTGGTGGTTGGCTGTCACTGCGGTATTGTATCACTTCCTGTTCCGGAGCACAGCGGTGTTTTGCTGTATCTGTTAGCTGTTTAATCTGTGCAGTTAGATTGATCTAGTTACCTAGATAATGATTTGTTTCACAGTGTAATCTTCACGTACCTTAACTCAAGCACTCCCTCTGCTGAATCACCTCTAAATTATTTACACATTATTCACTTTGTGTGTTTTTAGGAATCCGCTAGCTTAGCGCAGCTACTAGCTCTTAGCCGGTTTAGCATGGCGGCTTCTCCTGTCTCTCCTGCACTTTTCTGATCTGGGTGTGAAATGTTTAGTTATTCCTCAGCCTCCTTTAGCAGTAATGGTACTTGTAATAAGTGTAGCTTATTCGTAGCTTTGGAGGCCAGGCTGGGCGAATTGGAGACTCGGCTCCGCACCGTGGAAAATTCTACAGCTAGCCAGGCCCCTGTAGTCGGTGCGGACCAAGGTAGCCTAGCCGCCGTTAGTTTCCCTCTGGCAGATCCCGAGCAGCCGGGAAAGCAGGCCGACTGGGTGACTGTGAGGAGGAAGCGTAGTTCTAAACAGAAGCCCCGTGTACACTGCCAACCCGTTCACATTTCTAACCGTTTTTCCCCACTCAACGACACACCCGCCGAGGATCAAACTCTGGTTATTGGCGACTCTGTTTTGAGAAATGTGAAGTTAGCGACACCAGCAACCATAGTCAATTGTCTTCCGGGGGCCAGAGCAGGCCACATTGAAGGAAATTTGAAACTGCTGGCTAAGGCTAAGCGTAAATTTGGTAAGATTGTAATTCACGTCGGCAGTAATGACACCCGGTTACGCCAATCGGAGGTCACTAAAATTAACATTGAATCGGTGTGTAACTTTGCAAAAACAATGTCGGACTCTGTAGTTTTCTCTGGGCCCCTCCCCAATCGGACCAGGAGTGACATGTTTAGCCGCATGTTCTCCTTGAATTGCTGGCTGTCTGAGTGGTGTCCAAAAAATGAGGTGGGCTTCATAGATAATTGGCAAAGCTTCTGGGGAAAACCTGGTCTTGTTAGGAGAGACAGCAACCAGCCCACTTTGGATGGAGCAGATCTCATTTCTAGAAATCTGGCCAATTTTCTTAAATCCTCCAAACCGTGACTATCCAGGGTTGGGACCAGGAAGCAGAGTTGTAGTCTCACACACCTCTCTGCAGCTTCTCTCCCCCTGCCATCCCCTCATTACCCCATCCCAGTAGAGACGGTGCCTGCTCCCAGACCACCAATAACCAGCAAAAATCTATTTAAGCATAAAAATTCAAAAAGAAAAAATAATATAGCACCTTCAACTGCACCACAGACTAAAACAGTTAAATGTGGTCTATTAAACATTAGGTCTCTCTCTTCTAAGTCTTTTGTCTGACTTAGTGCTTAGCTCAGATAAGATAATTATAGTGGGCGATTTTAACATCCACACAGATGCTGAGAATGACAGCCTCAACACTGCATTTAATCTATTATTAGACTCAATTGGCTTTGCTCAAAATGTAAATGAGTCCACCCACCACTTTAATCATATCTTAGATCTTGTTCTGACTTATGGTATGGAAATTGAAGACTTAACAGTATTCCCTGAAAACTCCCTTCTGTCTGATAATTTCTTAATAACATTTGCATTTACTCTGATGGACTACCCAGCAGTGGGGAATAAGTTTCATTACACTAGAAGTCTTTCAGAAAGCGCTGTAACTAGGTTTAAGGATATGATTCCTTCTTTATGTTCTCTAATGCCATATACCAACACAGTGCAGAGTAGCTACCTAAACTCTGTAAGTGAGATAGAGTATCTCGTCAATAGTTTTACATCCTCATTGAAGACAACTTTGGATGCTGTAGCTCCTCTGAAAAAGAGAGCTTTAAATTAGAAGTGCCTGACTCCGTGGTATAACTCACAAACTCGCAGCTTAAAGCAGATAACCCGTAAGTTGGAGAGGAAATGGCGTCTCACTAATTTAGAAGATCTTCACTTAGCCTGGAAAAAGAGTCTGTTGCTCTATAAAAAAGCCCTCCGTAAAGCTAGGACATCTTACTACTCATCACTAATTGAAGAAAATAAGAACAACCCCAGGTTTCTTTTCAGCACTGTAGCCAGGCTGACAAAGAGTCAGAGCTCTATTGAGCCGAGTATTCCTTTAACTTTAACTAGTAATGACTTCATGACTTTCTTTGCTAATAAAATTTTAACTATTAGAGAAAACATTACTCATAACCATCCCAAAGACGTATCGTTATCTTTGGCTGCTTTCAGTGATGCTGGTATTTGGTTAGACTCTTTCTCTCAGATTGTTCTATCTGAGTTATTTTCATTAGTTACTTCATCCAAACCATCAACATGTCTATTAGACCCCATTCCTACCAGGCTGCTCAAGGAAGCCCTACCATTATTTAATGCTTCGATCTTAAATATGATCAATCTATCTTTATTAGTTGGCTATGTACCACAGGCTTTTATGGTGGCAGTAATTAAACCATTACTTAAAAAGGCATCACTTGACCCAGCTATCTTAGCTAATTATAGGCCAATCTCCAACCTTCCTTTTCTCAAAAATTCTTGAAAGGGTAGTTGTAAAACAGCTAACTGATCATCTGCAGAGGAATGGTCTATTTGAAGAGTTTCAGTCAGGTTTTAGAATTCATCATAGTACAGAAACAGCATTAGTGAAGGTTACAAATGATCTTCTTATGGCCTCAGACAGTGGACTCATCTCTGTGCTTGTTCTGTTAGACCTCAGTGCTGCTTTTGATACTGTTGACCATAAAATTTTATTACAGATTAGAGCATGCCATAGGTATTAAAGGCACTGTGCTGTGGTGGTTTGAATCATATTTATCTAATAGATTACAATTTGTTAATGTAAATGGGGAATCTTCTTCACAGACTAAGGTTAATTATGGAGTTCCACAAGGTTCTGTGCTAGGACCAATTTTATTCACTTTATACATGCTTCCCTTAGGCAGTATTATTAGACGACATTGCTTAAATTTTCATTGTTACGCAGATGATACCCAGCTTTATCTATCCATGAAGCCAGAGGACACACACCAATTAGCTACACTGCAGGATTGTCTTACAGACATAAAGACATGGATGACCTCTAATTTCCTGCTTTTAAACTCAGATAAAACTGAAGTTATTGTACTTGGCCCCACAAATCTTAGAAACATGGTGTCTAACCAGATCCTTACTCTGGATGGCATTACCCTGACCTCTAGTAATACTGTGAGAAATCTTGGAGTCATTTTTGATCAGGATATGTCATTCAATGTGCATATTAAACAAATATGTAGGACTGCTTTTTTGCATTTATGCAATATCTCTAAAATTAGAAAGGTCTTGTCTCAGAGTGATGCTGAAAAACTAATTCATGCATTTATTTCCTCTAGGCTGGACTATTGTAATTCATTATTATCAGGTTGTCCTAAAAGTTCACTGAAAAGCCTTCAGTTAATTCAAAATGCTGCAGCTAGAGTAATAAACGGGGAGTAGAAGGAGAGACCATATCTCACCCATATTGGCCTCTCTTCATTGGCTTCCTGTTAATTCTAGAATAGAATTTAAAATTCTTCTTCTTACTTATAAGGTTTTGAATAATCAGGTCCCATCTTATCTTAGGGACCTCATAGTACCATATCACCCCAATAGAGCACTTCGCTCTCAGACTGCAGGCTTACTTGTAGTTCCTAGGGTTTGTAAGAGTAGAATGGGAGGCAGAGCCTTCAGCTTTCAGGCTCCTCTCCTGTGGAACCAGCTCCCAATTCAGACAGACACCCTCTCTACTTTTAAGATTAGGCTTAAAACTTTCCTTTTTGCTAAAGCTTATAGTTAGGGCTGGATCAGGTGACCCTGAACCATCCCTTAGTTATGCTGCTATAGACGTAGACTGCTGGGGGGTTCCTATGATGCACTGTTTCTTTCTCTTTTTGCTCTGTATGCACCACTCTGCATTTAATCATTAGTGATTGATCTCTGCTCCCCTCCACAGCATGTCTTTTTCCTGGTTCTCTCCCTCAGCCCCAACCAGTCCCAGGAGAAGACTGCCCCTCCCTGAGCCTGGTTCTGCTGGAGGTTTCTTCCTGTTAAAAGGGAGTTTTTCCTTCCCACTGTCGCCAAGTGCTTGCTCACAGGGGGTCGTTTTGACCGTTGGGGTTTTTACGTAATTATTGTATGGCCTTGCCTTACAATATAAAGCGCCTTGGGGCAACTGTTTGTTGTGATTTGGCGCTATATAAATAAAATTGATTGATTGATTGATTGATTCCATTGTCGCCAGAAACTCAGCTAATCTTCCACGGTAAGCTTGGCCTCTCTATTTTTCCAGAAATAGAATATTCTCTGACTTTTTGGGTGTTTCTACACACCTTCTGTCTGAGCCTCAGCTCAGAGCATCAACCAGCTAAGTGTTTGTCACCTTTGCTCACAGGAGCTGCTTCACTCTGAACTCTGATTGGAATATTGTACAAACTGAACTGTGAACTTTTCCTGATAACAAACACCAAGAAGAAACTGAGCTGAATCATTCTGTCTAACTACTGCATATCTGGACCAGCTGTGATAGTTTGTCACTGATTGACTGTGAGAATCACTTCTGGAAGCGACTGGCTCAGCACTCACTCATCTGTCTCTCCTCCCCAGCCACGTCGACAGCTTGCAGGCGGCCACCTGGCTCCGGGTCCATTCCACCTGAACTGAAGACATCTGGGCTGTGGTTCCCCTGGTTCCGCCGCTAAGCGGGCCAGTCTCTACGCGGCTAGATAGCCGTGCACTTGACTCATTTATCCTCAGTATTTGACCTCATTGTAAATAAATCTCTTTTCTAACATACCTTTCTCTGCTCCCTGCTCTTGGGTTTGTCCTCTAACCACGCAGAACCATAACAGTGCCAATTCAACATGCAGATCCATCCACCTTGGATTTGCTGTGTCGACCACGAGTGCAAACAAGGGAGCAGCTGAAGGGACTTACAGTGTGTACAGTTTTGAGGGGAAAATGAATTACATCCATATTGGAATATGGCTGTAACATAACAAAATGTGTAATAAAGTGTAGCGCTGTAAATACTTTCCAGATGTACTTTATTAATGTTTCAAAAAGAATGGTCATCAATCTAATGAAATAGTGTATATAATATAAAGCACAGATACCCTAGCAGTAAAATTCCTGACATTTCATGAGGATATTTTTCTCCTTTGTAGTCCATTAAAAGGAGTAGATAAAAGGGGGTTGGAAAGAAAACATGCAATTAGTGTAGGACTGAGCATTGCTGGAAGTTCATCTAAAAATCACGTTATGAATGTTTAACACCGACAGAAGGTAAAATCTGTTAATCATTTCTGTTTACAGTTTTGTATTATTGGACAACACAACATCAACACAATTGGAGAAGAAAACTCAAATTTCATATATTAAATATTATTTCTGTGTTACACACAAATGGAGTGAAAAAAGAACATATGAATAGAAAGAGACAGTTGAACAGCTACCCAAAACACCTAAAGGATTAGATTGTTCTCTCTGGATCATTTTCACTCAACATGTACCAAAGGTAAAATATCATTATGTAGGTTTGATCTGGGTTTATCTGGAAAGTGGTTCTCTTAGCAATTGTTATTTCATCTGAAATATATATATGAGGTCTGTGAGAAAAGTATCCAACCTTTTTATTTTTTTCAAAAACTATATGGATTTGAATCATGTGTGCTTGCATCAGACAAGCTTGAACCTTCGTGCGCATGCGTGAGGTTTTTCACGCCTGTCGGTTGCGTCATCTGCCTGTGGGCAGGCTTTGAGTGAGCATTGGTCCACCCCCCTCGGCAGATTTTTATTGTTTAGGAATGGCGGAGCGACTGCCGCTTTGTTCCATGAAAATTTTTTCAGAAACTCTGCCAGACAGCCAGCTGGAAACCATTTGGAAGATTCAGGTGGCTTTCGGTGAATATTGTATCGGTATCACACGGATTAAGGACCATTAAAACTGGATTAAAAACGGCCCACAGCGCCAGAGGGCGCAGCGCGCCCCGAGCGGCCATCGACAGGCTGAAACAAGCAGATCAGTAACAAATTTAAGGCTCTGTTGATGCAGGACGTCGTGTGACTAGCAGAGAAGTTTCATAAGAGGTCGTGATCAGCACTTTATCGGCACATTCCACTGTTAAAGGAGATTTTGTAATGAAAGACGTGCGGACAGATTCGCGCGTCGGGACGCTGCCGCTCATGGCGTTGGACAAACAACACCTCCGTGTTGGAAGTCTCACAGGACAAGTTGGAACATGCCCAACTGTTAAACAATTTCTCGGATACTCACTCGACTGAAAAACCATGGAAAGCCATCTGAATCTTACAAATGGTTTCCAACACTGAGGTGGTTTTTGTCCCGCCGCGCCACGAGCGTCACACGACGTCCTGCATCAACAGAGCCTTAAATTTGTTAGTGATCTGCTCGTTTCAGCCTGTCAATGGCCGCTCGGGGCATGGTGCGCCCTCCGCCACTGTGGGCCGTTTTTAATCCAGTTTTAATGGTCCTTAATCCATGTGATACCGATACAATCTTCACCGAAAGCCACCTGAATCTTCCAAATGGTTTCCAGCTGGTTGTCTGGCAGAGATTCTGAAAAAAATTTCATGGAACAAAGCGGCAGTAGCTCAGCTGTTTGCTGAGAATGAAAATCCGCCGAGGGGGGTGGACCACTCCTCCCACAAAGCCTGCCCACAGGCGAATGATGCAACCGACAGGTGTGGAAAAACTCACGCATGCGCATGAAGGTTCAAGCTTGTCTGACGCAAGCGCACATGATTCAAATCCATATAGTTTTTAAAAAAAATAAAAAGGTCTGATAGTTTTCTCACAGACCTCGTATATATACGAGATCTATTAGAAAAGTACCACCTCAGCTGGCTCCTTTCGACATGGAGGAGCAGCGGCTCGACTCCGAGCTCCTCCAGAGTGACCGAGCTCTTCACTCTTCTGGGAGCGCCCAGCCACCCTGCGGAGGAAACTCATCTCAGCCGCTTGTACTCGTGATCTTGTTCTTTCGGTCATGAGCCAAATCTCATGACCATAGGTGAGGGTCGGAACGTAGATCAATTGGCAAATTGAGAGCTTTGCCCCCCTGCTCAGCTCTCTCTTCACCACAATGGTCTGATACAGTGACCGCATCACTGCAGATGCTGCACCAATCCGTCTGTCAATCTCATGCTCCATCCGTCCCTCACTCGTGAACAAGACTCCGAGATACTTAAACTCCTCCACTTGAGGCAAGGACACTGCACCGACCTGAAGAGGGCAAGGCACCTTTTTCCGGTTGAGAACCATCCCCTCAGACTTGGAGGTGCTGATTTTCATCACGGACGCTTCACACTTGGCTGCAAACCGCCCCAGTGCATGCTGAAGGTCTTGATTTGACGAAGCCAACAGAACCACATTGTCCGCAAACAGCAGAGATGAGATTCTGTGGTTCCCAAACCAGACCCCCTCTAAACCCTGGCTGTGCCTAGAAATTCTGTCAAATCAAATCAATTTTATTTATATAGCACCAAATCACAACAAACAGTTTCCCCAAGGCGCTTCATATTGTAAGGCAAAGCCATACAATAATTACGGAAAACGACCCCCTGTGAGCAAGCACTTGGCGACAGTGGGAAGGAAAAACTCCCTTTTAACAGGAAGAAACCTCCAGCAAAACCAGGCTCAGGGAGGGGCAGTCTTTTGCTCTGGACTGGTTGGGGCTGAGGGAGAGAACCAGGAAAAAATACATGCTGTGGAGGGGAGCAGAGATCAATCACTAATGATTAAATGCAGAGTGGTGCATACAGAGCAAAAAGAGAAAGAAACACTCAGTGCATCATGGGAACCCCCCAGCAGTCTAAGTCTATAGCAGCATAACTAAGGGATGGTTCAGGGTCACCTGATCCAGCCCTAACTATAAGCTTTAGCAAAAAGGAAAGTTTTAAGCCTAATCTTAAAAGTAGAGAGGGTGTCTGTCTCCCTGATCCGAATTGGGAACTGGTTCCAGAGGAGAGGAGCCTGAAAGCGGAAGGCTCTGCCTCTCATTCTACTCTTACAAACCCTAGGAACTACAAGTAAGCCTGCAGTGTGAGAGTGAAGCACTCTATTGGGGTGATATGGTACTATGAGGTCCCTAAGATAAGATGGGACCTGATTATTCAAAACCTTATAAGTAAGAAGAAGAATTTTAAATTCTATTCTAGAATTAACAGGAAGCCAATGAAGAGAGGCCAATATGGGTGAGATATGCTCTTTCCTTCTAGTCCCTGTCAGTACTCTAGCTGCAGCATTTTGAATTAACTGAAGGCTTTTCAGGGAACTTTTAGGACAACCTGATAATAATGAATTACAATAATCCAGCCTAGAGGAAATAAATGCATGAATTAGTTTTTCAGCATCACTCTGAGACAAGACCTTTCTAATTTTAGAGATATTGTGCAAATGCAAAAAAGCAGTCCTACATATTTGTTTAATATGCGCATTGAGTGACATATCCTGATCAAAATTGACTCCAAGATTTCTCACAGTATTACTAGAGGTCAGGGTATTGCCATCCAGAGTAAGGATCTGGTTAGACACCATGTTTCTAAGATTTGTGGGGCCAAGTACAATAACTTCAATTTTATCTGAGTTTAAAAGCAGGAAATTAGAGGTCATGCATGTCTTTATGTCTGTAAGACAATCCTGCAGTTTAGCTAATTGGTGTGTGTCCTCTGGCTTCAAGGATAGATAAAGCTGGGTATCATCTGCGTAACAATGAAAATTTAAGCAAAGCTCTCTAATAATACTGCCTAAGGGAAGCATGTATAAAGTGAATAAAATTGGTCCTAGCATAGAACCTTGTGGAACTCCATAATTAACCTTAGTCTGTGAAGAAGATTCCCCATTTACATGAACAAAGTATAATCTATTAGATAAATATGATTCAAACCACCGCAGCGCAGTGCCTTTAATACCTATGGCATGCTCTAATCTCTGTAATAAAATTTTATGGTCAACAGTATCAAAAGCAGCACTGAGGTCTAACAGAACAAGCACAGAGATGAGTCCACTGTCTGAGGCCATAAGAAGATCATTTGTAACCTTCACTAATGCTGTTTCTGTACTATGATGAATTCTAAAACCTGACTGAAACTCTTCAAATAGACCATTCCTCTGCAGATGATCTGTTAGCTGTTTTACAACTACCCTTTCAAGAAAATTCTGTCCATAAAAGTAATGAACAGAACTGGTGACAAAGGGCAGCCCTGGTGGAGGCCAATGTGCACTGGAAACAGGTTTGACTTACTACCAGCCAAGCTCCTGCTGCGGTGGTACAGGGACTGGATAGCCCTTAGTAAAGGACCCTGGACCCCGTACTCCCGGAGCACCCCCCACAGGATGCCTCGAGGGACACGGTGGAATGCCTTCTCCAGATCCACAAAGCACATGTGGACTGGTTGGGCGAACTCCCATGAACCCTCGAGCACCCGATGGAGCGTGTAGAGCTGGTCCAGTGTGCCGTGACCAGGACGAAAACCACACTGCTCCTCCTGAATCCGAGGTTCAACTATCGGTCGAATTCTCCTCTCCAGTACTCTGGAATAGACCTTACCGGGGAGGCTGAGGAGTGTGATCCCCCTGTAGTTGGAACACACTCTCCGGTCCCCCTTCTTAAACAGAGGGACCACCACCCCAGTCTGCCAATGCAGAGGCACTGTCCCCGACCACCACGCTATGTTGCAGAGGCGTGTCAATCAAGACAGTCAGACTTCTACACACTACATTTGCTCCATCTGTGGTCCGTTGCATGTACGATACATGTACGGAGCTGATAGACTCCACTCAATTCAATGCTTCCTTTTCCACTAGTTCCACAGCAGAAAATACCACTGTGCACAAATCGGTAACAGGTTTATTTTGGAAGCATATCAGAACTGAAACTCAACTGAATGGCCAATCCCATCATGAGTCATCACATTGTCATTTCCTGTCATCATGAATGTTAACAGCACAATGCACTTACCCAGTGTAGACATTAAAAAAAAATTGCAGAAAAAAAAAAAAAAACAGCTGAAACACAACACAGGCTCAAACTGGAGGTTGAACAGTTCCTTCTTTATTTGACTGACAACTGTACCTTATTCAGCTGATTTTTATGTTTTGTTTTGTTGTGTTTTGAGCTTCTAATCCTGGCAGCATTCTTTTTCTTGCAAAAATCATCCGTGCCTCTCGCTCTCCACACACGCTCTCTGATGCATTCAGTGTCCATTGTAAAATTCTCTCTTCCCCCACCAATTCCCCACATGGACTGAAACAAACATCAAATCAAATCAAAATCAATTTTATTTATATAGCACCAAATCACAACAAACAGTTGCCCAAAGGTGCTTTATATTGTAAGGCAAAAGCCATACAATAATTACAGAAAAACCCCAATGTCAAACGACCCCCTATGAGCAAGCACTTGGCGACAGTGGGAAGGAAAAACTCCCTTTTAACAGGAAGGAACCTCCAGCAGAACCAGGCTCAGGGAGGAGCAGTCTTCTGCTGGGACTGGTTGGGGCTGAGGGGAGAGAATCAGGAAAAAGACATGCAGTGGAACAGAGCAGAGATCAATCACCAATGATTAACATGTAACATGTAGGATGAACAAAAAATGTGACATGGCCAATATATGAAGCAACATAAATATGATATGTGAAAATCCATCCTAAAACTAAATACCCACATCAGTGCAGATATTAATTCTGTGCACTGTATTGTGCATCCTACTTCTGACATCTTTGTCTTCATTACTGGTCTTGGGTGTCCTTCTTTTTGGGAGACACAAGTGTGTACATGCAAATAAAGGTGAGGGTTGTATTCACCCCCCTGCAATACTGGATAATGTTCGTGTTTATGTGGTGATGTACATTCAGTGGTCATAAGGGACATCTTTGTTGGACAACAGATACAGCATGTCCCATTTCCTGTTTCCGATAGTCACGGAGAGGATATGGATTTGCAGCTGAATAAGGTAGTGATGACAAAGCTGCTCCCTTGTTTTGAGGTGGCTCTGCATTTTGAATTGGCACAGGTTTTACACCGGATGCCCTTCCTGACGCAACTCCACATTACTTGGAGAAATATGGCAGAGGTGGGATTTGAACCGGGAGTCTTCAGTGCTGAAACCAAGCGCACAAACCACTTGGCCACCACAGACAGCAATTAGGTGTGGAATGGAAAATGAACAAGAGTCACAAACCGATGGATTGCCTACTCCAGGAAGGGAATGCAGTCTTGCCCCAAGTGAAGGAGTTCAAGTACCTCGGAGTCTTGTTCATGAGTGAGGGGATGATGGGGCGTGAGATTGGCCGAGCAGGGGGCAGTATTACATTGACTCTACTGTACTGTTGTGATGAAAAGGGAGCTGAGCCAAACAGCGAAGCTCTCAATCTACTGGTCAATTTTCATTCATGCTCTCAGCTTTGGTCATGAGGGTTGGGTCATGACCAAAAGATCGCAGGTGCAAGCGTCCGAAATGGGCTTCCTTAGGAGGGTGCCTGGTGTCTCCCTTAGAGATATGGTGAGAAGCTCGGTCATCTGTGAGGAGCTCGGAGTAGAGCCGCTGCTCTTTCATGTTGAAAGGAGTCAGCTGAGGTGGTTCGGGCATCTGGTAAGGATGCCCCCGGGGTAGACCCAGGACTAGGTAGAGAGATTATATCTCCATACTGGCCTGGGAATGCCGCGGGATCCCACAGTCAGAGGTGGTTAATGTGGCCCAGGAAAGGGAAGTCTGGGGTCCCCTGCTGGAGCTGTTGTCCCCACGACCTGATCCTGGATAAGCGGTTGAAGATGAGTGAGTCACAAAGCAAGAAAGATGTTGGTGGAAATGAAGACAGTGATACATGATACAGAGAAGATTGAACATTAGGTTTTACAATGTTCTCAGTCATCAGCAGCAGAGAAAAATCACTCTGACATCATGGCTAATGTCCTGCAGTCTTTTCCATCAGGTGTTGTGGAGACGTGCTACTCGATAAACCATTCATGGAAGGGGGGGGGGGGGGGGGCAGACAATGTGCCAAAGAGAATGGATAGAGGGGAACCGGCAAAAATAGATAAATCAAATGTTGTGCAGAACTATGAGAGAGATAAAAGAGAATTTGAAAACAAAGACAAAGGAAGTAAAAGAAAGTAGAAATAGGACCCCTAAAAGAATAAAAGCATAAACAATAGCATGGAGCAGGGATGGGTGCAAAGGAAGTAATGAAAATAATGAGAACAAATTAAAGAATGGTGTGAAGAGGAGGCAGGTGGGTTATTGTCTTCTATATAAGGCTGAAATTACTTGACATTTCCAGCTTTTACGCCAAACAGATAACTGCTTTAATTTCACTTACAATTTTCTTAATTGCTAGAACATTGCTATTCTGCTTCTTTTGACTCCAGTTCTTCAAAAGTCAAGCATACAGTCCTTTTCCCTCCAAAATCATGCCAGTTTTTTTATGGATGTACATGCACACAAGACACATTAAACAAAATTTAGCTTGGCGGTGTGCACACATTAAGAGGAATATTGAGTGTGAAGTACAAAGTCATTCGTATCAAACAAATGCCACCCTTCTCAAACACTCATCTCATCACTCATCTTCAACTGCTTATCTGGCGTCACCGTCCAAATGGTCCCCCCTAAAAATCGGTCCTCCCTGCCCTCACTACGCATACGTCATTAGCTGCGGTTCATGGATTATCACCTCCTCTCTGCTTCAAACTGCACTCCAGTCATCATCTATCTCAGCAACAGATATCTGAAGCTTTTGTAAAACAGTCATTTCCACATAAATTCAACATTATTTCATCATAAAAGGTGGAGGATGCGATCAGAGTGCCACGGCTACACAAGCTGCTAGCTGATGTGTTCACTGCACATTGGTTATTTCAATGCATCATGGAGTTTCTGCTTAAAACGGCCTTGTTTCTGCTTCAAACTGATTTTAGAATGATTTAAGAGGCTTTGCCTTGTCATCTGATGGTTAAAATGGTTAATAATCCCATTAATCCTTTTGATTGCTTTGGGTGAAAAGAGTCCGTCTCACAAGTGTTGCTGTGGTCTGAAGTGACGCATCCACAGTGAAGGCAGGTGGACCAGTTTTTAGGGGGGGGAGCCGTTCGGTCTGCGACACCGGGATCGTTTCTGCAATGGATGCTATTTTTCCCCTGTTTGTTGTTGTTTTTGGTTTGTTAGTAAAATGAATTAAAACAAGTCAACTTTTATGACAAACATTTGTCAAAACGTTGGCTGTGAGCTCTCATTGAAACCATTCATTTCTGGGGTTGCAATTGTATGATGGGACATTTTGTAGCTTAGGTATACACTTAATTGTGTGGTATTATTATATCACCCACTGACATAAAGACAGTAACGTCTACGACAATCTGAGATGTGATCCCAATGACCTTGACTTTCACCCAAATAAATGACCTCTGGCTGACCTTGTCTGGGCAATTTTATAACCCAACTAAGTGTGTGCAAATCACATTTGGTTTAAATTGAGTTGGAAACCAAATTCCTTGATCTAGACCTTTGTCAAAATGATATTTTACGGCTATTTCAGGGCCAACCTTCACTGACTTTCCCAGTTTGGTGGAAATCAGCAAAAGGGCCTGGAAGGAGTTGACCCACAAACAGAGAGGTACACGTGACATTGAATGCAAACTTGCTGGGAAATTCTAGAACCTGCACCCATATGTGCACCAATGTCGATGTAAATCAGAGGGAAAAACTTAAATTTTTACCTTTTTCCACAATAATGTTGAGGCCAATTATTGATCTTTGCTCAATTTGACCTTCTCTGAGCAATTCCAGAACCATGTATACCAGGTTTGATGCTACCTACATGTGTGTACCAGGTATGGTGGACATCCGAGTGAAAAATCTAAATTTGATCCCAGTGATCTTGGCCTTTGCCAAAACAAACCCCCTAAGACAGAGATCTTCAAATCATTCCAGAAAGGGCCGAGAGGGTGCAGGATTTCTTTGCAACCACCCACTCCACCAAGTGATTTCACTGATGAACATCACTTTGAGCAGATGGGATCAGTTAATCATTGAAATCCCCTGGTGGAGTGGGTGGTTGCAAAGAAAACCTGCATTCTCTCTGCCCTTTCTGGAATCAGTTTGAGACCTCTGCCCTCAGGGTAATTCTGGGGTCAACCTACACCTTCTGGGGCCAACCTTCACCTTATTCTGAAGTGCTGCCATTAGGGTGTCCATTCATTATGCAAAAATAACAGCATTATTTGCAAAGTTAAGGTCAATAAACCTTTCCTTGCAAACAACAGTACCAAAGCCGCTGCACTCCACAACCCTACCCAACACCCACTCTATGTCAGAGACTCCACTCTGCACAACTCATTCTATATTCCACAGAGCAGCCCAATCAACCCAAACAAAAATCTACATAGGCTGAATTCACTGTATCTATGTGTCATGATGGGAGCAGTTCTTGTTGACTATCCCTTTTCTTTTTATCTGTTGTTTTGTTGTATGCTGTTTTGTGTTATTAAATTATTATGTTCTGTTTGCAGTGGTCAAGATGATAAGCAACTGTCTTCAGCTGTCCTGGATCAAGACTAAGACCCCAGCTTGAATAGCATCCTGGACTGGGTCATCAGCAGTGTGTCTGTATGCGGTCAGAGTATCAAATTTGTTATGAGATCTGGATCTCGCAGTCGTGACATTGATGTCTCTGTGAGATGATGCGGTCACCTGACAGAGGTTTTTGGTGATGCTGATATCGCTTCATGTTGACAAAGGTCAAAGTCTTTAAACTCCTGGTGCTTCAAGTCTTACTGTATAGTTGTGAGACCTAGACTAGATGTCCTGGTGTACCTTTGTGTGAAATGAGCAGTAATGGAGGAAAGATCCAGATAAGGTGCACTTCTTGTATTGTGATTAAACATTCACTAAATCACAGTGGCTGTATGTCACATTTCCCAGACACTGCCCAAGCTCATGTCATGATATCTCCCTGCTGAGGATCCCAACAACAAGACAAGGTCAATGGGATATGAACATATCACTGAGTCAGAGCAGATAAATGGCTACTTTTAAGCGATAAGATGGACCCATTATGACTTTCTTTGGTGGTGGATGAAGCTGGTTTCCTGTATGAAAATACTTCTCTGTCTCACTCAAATATGAAGCTGTGAGGCAGCATGGTTTCTTACTGGTTAGCATTGTTGCCTCACAACAACAAGGTCATGGGATCACTTCCCGCCTGGGTCTTTTTGTGTGCAGCTTGCATGTACTACCAGTGTTTGCATGGGTTCCCTTCGGGTGCTCCGGCTTCCTCCCACTTCCAAAGACAAGCAGGTGAATTGGTGGCTCTGAATTGATGATAGGTGTGCGTGTGTATGTGAATGTGCTTGTTTGTCTATATATGGCCCTGTGACAGACTGGCATCCTGTCCAGGATGTATCTCACCTCACACCCTCTGACTGCTGGTTTAGGCTCGAGCCCCCCTCAATGAATGAAGCTGTGATCGGTGATGCAACAGACAAAAGTTGCACTATGCAGTTTCTCCAATCACAGGCAGAGAAGCCAATATCTGTTTCAGAGTTGTCATGGGTGTCTTTGTGGTTTCAGTTTCTAGTCTCTTTGCTCTGTATTTGAAACTGCCTACTTCAGATAGAAGTACCATAAAGTAGCACATTCTTTCTTTCATAACTGATGTAAATGAAGTCCAAAACATATACAATGACTTGAAAATGTTCACCCATGATCCAAGAAGTGGCAAAACAGGATGAAACGGCTTACTCCGACTTGCCTCCTACACACTGGCTTATAAAGTACAGACCTGGCAACTGGCTTTTTAATGAAGTGCAGACCTGGCAACCCCCTGAAAACTAAAGTAGGGAGCTGCGCCTTTAACCAGAACTGCAACAAATGTTGCTTCGGCTTTAAATTTTGACCCAGATGGAGCACAGTCAAAGACGTTTCAAACTGTACTCACTGGGAATTGTCGTGCTGCTTTGGTGTTGTGCTCTCCCACGCTTTGTCTTCCCCAGGGCCTGAGTAACAGAGCTGATTATCCACACCTGTGGCTGTCAGAACACCTGTTACCAATCATCCCAGTCAGCCTTTACACCCCGGTCTTTCCACTCCACACTTGCTCTGCTCTGTGATAACCTGGTTCCAGCATCTCTCCGTGTTCTGTTGTATCTGTTCTTCCATCATGTGTATTGTGACTCCCTTGCTCGATATTTTCCCACAGTTTCATTCATCCGTCAGCTCTGTCATGTCCACCTGGCCGTGGCTCCGTGTTCATCATATCCCACTCCAACCTGTGTCTCCTGCTCAGGTGCTTTCACGTCTAGCAATTCAGTTATCATCATCCCTCAGTTAATAAATCTTTCTAATTTTTTCACCTCAGTCTCACTGCGTTCCAGTCCATTTCTGTTACCTGCAAAACCTGACAAGGAATATATGGCAGTAAATCTGTGCCATCAGAGTTTGAAGTTGAATTTCTAAGGTTGAATTTGTTTAGCATCAAAATATTCAGCCTCAAAAACGTCAACCTAAAAAAAAAAAAATCAACCTAAAAAAAATTAAACCTCAAAAAAATTCAACCTCAAAAAATAGAAAAGCAAGGAGAAGCAATCGATCCCTGTCTCAATCATCCGTCACAAATTTACTTCCATAAACACTGGATGACTGAGACAGGGATCAACTGCTTCTCCCTGCTTTTCTATTTTTTGAGGGTGAATTTTTTTTAGGTTGAAGTTTTTCAGGCTGAATATTTTGATGCTAAACAAATTCAACCTTAGAAATTCAACTTCAAACTCTGATTTTGATGCTAAAAACATTCAAACTTAAAAATTCAACTTCAAACTCTGCTGGCACAGATTTACTTCCATAGAAATACCCCTTTAAAGATGGTTGAACATGATTGAAGCTGTTAAGACTATGAACACCCACAAGTTACCACACGCTATTGATGATTTTGCAAATTGGGATGAAGTTTTTGAACAGTTTGAAAATTTGACCCCGATTTCACAACTGGTGCTGATAATGGCTGTAACGACTAAGTACACCAGTTTTGTTCAAGACTTACAAAGATGGATCAAGAAGTTACTACAACCTCTGGCAAAATTAATGGAATCACCGGCCTCGGAGGATGTTCATTCAGTTGTTTAATTTTGTAGAAAAAAAGCAGATCACAGACATGACACAAAACTAAAGTCATTTCAAATGGCAACTTGCTGGCTTTAAGAAACACTATAAGAAATCAGGAAAAAAATTGTGGCAGTCAGTAACGGTTACTTTTTTAGACCAAGCAGAGGGAAAAAAATATGGAATCACTCAATTCTGAGGAAAAAATTATGGAATCATGAAAAACAAAAGAACGCTCCAACACATCACTAGTATTTTGTTGCACCACCTCTGGCTTTTATAACAGCTTGCAGTCTCTGAGGCATGGACTTAATGAGTGACAAACAGTACTCTTCATCAATCTGGCTCCAACTTTCTCTGATTGCTGTTGCCAGATCAGCTTTGCAGGTTGGAGCCTTGTCATGGACCATTTTCTTCAACTTCCACCAAAGATTTTCAGTTGGATTAAGATACAGACTATTTGCAGGCCATGACATTGACCCTATGTGTCTTTTTGCAAGGAATGTTTTCACAGTTTTTGCTCTATAGCAAGATGCATTATCATCTTGAAAAATGATTTCATCATCCCCAAACATCCTTTCAATTGATCGGATAAGAAAAGTGTCCAAAATATCAACGTAAACGTGTGCATTTATTGATGATG
The DNA here is from genome assembly GCF_902500255.1 of Thalassophryne amazonica. Lineage (NCBI taxonomy): Eukaryota > Metazoa > Chordata > Actinopteri > Batrachoidiformes > Batrachoididae > Thalassophryne > Thalassophryne amazonica. The sequence continues at coordinate 123,008,678 of NC_047104.1, forward strand.
TAATGACAGCCATCTCCCCAGTGCCTTTGCCTGACATGCAGCCCCATATCATCACCCTGTTCTCTTCAGGCAGTCATCTTTATAAATCTCATTGGAATGGCACCAAACAAAACTTCCAGCATCATCACCTTGCCCAATGCAGATTCGAGATTCATCACTGAATATGACTTTCATCCAGTCATCCACAGTCCATGATTGCTTTTCCTTAGCCCATTGTAACCTTGTTTTTTTCTGTTTAGGTGTTGATGGCTTTCGTTTAGCTTTTCTGTATGTAAATCCCATTTCCTTTATGTGGTTTCTTACAGTTCAGTCACAGATGTTGACTCCAGTTTCCTCCCATTCGTTCCTCATTTGTTTTGTTGTGCATTTTCGATTTTTGAGACATATTGCTTTAAGTTTTCTGTCTTGATGCTTTGATGTCTTCCTTGGTCTACCAGTATGTTTGCCTTTAACAACCTTCCCATGTTGTTTCTATGTGGTCCAGAGTTTAGACACAGCTGACTGTGATGATTTACCCTCTTTTAAGAGTTTGATAATCCTCTCCTTTGTTTCAACTGACATCTCTCATGTTGAAGCCATGATTCATGTCAGTCCACTTGGCGCAACAGCTCTCCAAGGTGTGATCACTCCTTTTTAGATGCAGACTAACGAGCAGATCTGATTTGATGCAGGTGTTAGTTTTGGGGATGAAAATTTACAGGGTGATTCCATCATTTATTCCTCAGAATTGAGTGAGTCCATATTTTTTTTCCCTCTGCTTGGTCTAAAAAAGTAACCGTTACTGACTGCCACAATTATTTTTCCTGATTTCGTATAGTGTTTCTTAAAGCCAGAAAGTTGCCATTTGAAATGACTTTAGTTTTGGGTCATGTCTGTGATCTGCTTTTTTTTCTACAAAATTAAACAACTGAATGAACATCCTCCGAGGCCGGTGATTCCATAATTATTGCCAGGGGTTGTATGATGCTTCAAAACATGCCCCGATTTGATTTTCGGGATTAGAGGGGAAGAAACGGCACCCTTTGGAATAGCCCCATAAATGGTTAATACAATATTTTTGTAAAACCCCTTGAAATAAAGCTAAAAGTCTTCACTCTAAGCACATTTTGATTATTTCATTTTAACCATTGTGGTGGTATACAGAGTGAAATTTAAAAAAAAAAGTGTTTGTCCAAATACATCTATCTATCTTGGATTTAGACTCGCTTTTATTGTCATTCAGTAAAAAAACATCACTGATGCCATCACAGTACGACATATCAATGCACGGCATGAATAGATAACAACACAGAATAAAAGCACAGAATAAAAATCCAAGGTGTGTGACAGTGATAAATAGGGTTTACTGGGGTTGGAATCTGTTCATGTGAGGTGTTTGGGATGACATTGTAATGAGTTGGTGCTGTATAAACATAATAAAATTGAATTGAATCACAACAAAGCAAAGTAAGTATCTATCTATCTATCTATCTATCTATAATTATAATAACCTTTAATTAACCAAGCAGAATTCCAGTGAGATCGAAACCTCTTTTGCAAGGATGACCTGACCAAGGAAGGCAGCAGCATGTCATAATGGACAGGTTAACATCAACACTAGAACATTGGTGATAAATAAAATACAATCAACTTGGTCATAATAACATTGCACATGGTGTGAAGTCTCAAGCAGATTTAGATTTAGAAACATGAGCATTGTGCAAAACAATCCCATTTGCAATCTCGTAAAAAATAGACCGGAGGGTGTTCAAGGAAGTCAGTCTGGGCAGTTTCAGTTTGAATTGGGGAATGTTCCAATCAGAGGGAGGTGATTGGAACATGAAGCTGAAAACTAAAGGCATTCTTTCTTGCTTCAGTGCGGACATAGCAACTGGGAAACAAAACAAGGTTAGCTCAAGAGATACTGCCCCAGACACTGCCCAACTTCATGATTGGCCTGTTGGTCTTACATGACCCCAAAAGGATCCCGACTTGCTGTCATTCCCAGCTGTTTGCAGTATTTCCCCCACAGTCAACATATCTTTCCCTGCAGTCACTGGAACTTTCCCCAGAGTCAGCCCAAAGACTGGGTTTTACAATCTTTGAATACACACCTTGCAGTGAAAAATTCCAACGATCCATGTGACCAAAATGCAATCTCAACATTGCTGCCAGATAGTTTGAAAATGAGAAGCTATAGGGGGATTTTATACAGTCAATTATCTTGTACCTTATTTGTTTAAATATACATAATAAACTAGCAAAGAGGCATTTTATCAAATGTGTTTTTTCAACGGTCATTCGAATAAAAATGAAACATCACTATTAACTGGAATCAATGCATTGCCAAAGCATGGTTGAAATTAATACTATTTTTCCATATTAGGCAACATGATTTGTTCTGTGTTTGACTTGTGGAAAACTGAGACGAATACTGTGTGTTTGGAATACAGAGAGGATGCAACATGCTCATATTACACAGTGTATAAATAAGAAGCATATGCCATCTGTTTCAATAGGTTACCACACTCCCAGGTTCATAACACATTCTCTAGTACAGGGGTATTCAGCTCATTCCAGAAAGGGCAGAGAGGGTGCAGGTTTTTCTTTGCAACCACCCACTCCACTAGGTGATTTCACTGATTAACATCACTTTGAGCAGATGGAATCAGTGAAATCACCTGCCCTTTCTGGAATGAGTTGAATACCCCTGCTCTAGTACGTAGCTTCCAGAGCAGAAAATAGATAAATACAATACAATGCTAAAATACCCTCAGCCATATGAGCATCGTCTTCTTTAGAATTTTCATTTTTTTAAATTAGTGCAGCAAATAACCAGATTACTTGTCTGATCATAGAGATTCCAAAAAGGTATGGTTTGGACTATCTATGACTGAATGTTATGGAATTATGGGGTAAAAGCCTTAAGAATGGTGAAAAAGGTCAATTTCACTTTGTACAGGGGTCAAACTCCAATTTTAGTAAAAAAAAAAATGGTGCAAATTGTTGATTGAGCTACTTGGATTAATAAATGGAATAGTTTTTACTGTGTTAAATACTTGGTCTCTAAAGTCTTCTTCTTCTTTGTCTTTGGGCTGTTCCCATTAGGGGTCGCCACAGCAGATCAATCGTTTCCATCTCACCCTGTCCTCTGTATCTTCCTCTGTCACACCAACCACCTGCATGTCCTCTCTCAGCACATCCATGAACCTCCTCTTTGGTCTCCCTCTTCTCCTCCTGCCTGGTGGCTCCATCCTCAGCATCCTTCTCCCTATATACCCTGGGTCCCTCCTCTGCACATGTCCAAACCATCTCAATCTCGCCTCTCTGACTTTGTCTCCAAATCGTCCCACCTGAGCTGTCCCTCTGATATGTTCATTCCTAATCTTGTCCATTCTTGTCACTCCCAAAGAGAATCTCAACATCTTCAGCTCTGCCACCTCCAGCTCTGCCTCCTGTCTTTTTGTTAGTGCCACTGTCTCTAAACCATACAACATAGCTGGTCTCACTACTGTTTTGTAAACTTTCCCCTTCACTCTTGCTGATATTCTTCGGTCACAAATCACTCCTGCCACCTTTCTCCACCCACTCCACCCTGCCTGCACTCTCTTCTTCACCTCTCTACCACACTCTCCATTACTTTGAACAGTTGACCCCAAATATTTAAACTCATCTACTTTCACCACTTCTACTCCTTGTAACTGGACTATTCCACTGGGCTCCCTCTCATTCACACACATGTACTCAGTCTTGCTTCTACTGACTTTCATTCCCCTTCTCTCCAAAGCATATCTCCACTTCTCCAGACTAGACTCAACTTGCTCTCTACTCTCACTACAGATCACAATGGCATCTGCAAACATCATAGTCCATGGGGACTCCTGTCTGATCTCATCTGTCAACCTGTCCATCACCACTGCAAACAAGAAAGGACTCAGAGCTGATCCTTGGTGTAATCCCACCTCCACCTTGAATGAGTCTGTCATTCCGACTGCGCATCTCACCGCTGTCACACTATTCTTGTACATGTCCTGCACTACCCTAACATACTTCTCTGCCACTCCAGACTTCCTCATACAATGCCACAACTCTTCTCTTGGCACCCTATCATAAGCTTTTTCTAAGTCCACAAACACACAATGTAACACTTTCTGTCCTTCTCTGTACTTTTCCAACAGTATTCTCAGAGCAAACATTGCATCTGTAGTGCTCTTTCTCGGCATGAAACCATATTGCTGCTCACAGATCTTCACCTGTTTTCTAAGCCTAGCTTCTACTACTCTTTCCCATAACTCTGAGCGGTTAAAACACCAACGCCCGCCCCTAGAAACTGGGTTAGGGGTGGGTCAAAACATTCACGTGGGACATACCCATATTGCCACACGACTCCCAGTTACAATCCTTTATGAGGATTTAATCCTGAAGGCCCCAGCACTGGTGGACACGGGCTCTGAAGGGAATCTGTTAGACAGCAGATGGGCCAGGGAGATAGGGCTCCCTCTGGTGGCGCTTATCTCGCCTGTGCAGGTGCGGGTACTAGATGGCTCCCTACTCCCTCCGATCACACATAAGACACGACCAGTAACTCTGGTGGTGTCAGGAAATCACCGGGAGGAGATCCGAGTTTTTTGTGACTCCTACCACCTCCCATGTGATTCTAGGGTTCCCCTGGATGTTAAAACACAATCCCCGGATCGATTGGCCGTCCGGGGTAGTGGTTCAGTGGAGCGAGACCTGCCATCGGGTATGTTTAGGTTCCTCGGTTCCTCCCGGTTCCCAGGCTAAGGAGGAGGTCAGAGTCCCGCCCAATCTAGGGACGGTGCCGGTGGAGTACCATGACCTTGTGGATGTGTTCAGTAAGGATCTGGCGCTCACCCTTCCCCCCCACCGTCCGTACGATTGTGCCATTGATTTGGTTCCAGGTGTTGAGTTCCCGTCCAGCAGGCTGTACAACCTCTCACGACCTGAGCACGAATCAATGGAGACCTACATCCGGGACTCTTTAGCCGCCGGGTTGATCCGGAATTCCACCTCCCCGATGGGTGCAGGTTTCTTTTTTGTGGGTAAAAAAGACGGCGGACTTCGTCCATGCATTGATTATAGGGGGCTGAACGAAATCACGGTTCGTAATCGATACCCGTTGCCCCTGTTGGATTCAGTGTTCACGCCCCTGCATGGAGCCCAAATATTCACTAAGCTAGATCTTAGAAATGCGTATCACCTGGTTCGGATCCGGAAGGGAGACGAGTGGAAGACGGCATTTAACACCCCCTTAGGTCACTTTGAGTACCTGGTCATGCCGTTCGGCCTCACAAACGCCCCCGCGACGTTCCAAGCATTAGTTAATGATGTCTTGCGGGATTTCCTGCACCGATTCGTCTTCGTATATCTAGACGACATACTCATCTTTTCTCCGGATCCTGAGACTCATGTCCGGCATGTACGTCAGGTCCTGCAGCGGTTGTTGGAAAACCGGCTGTTTGTGAAGGGGGAGAAGTGTGAGTTTCACCGCACATCTTTGTCCTTCCTGGGGTTTATCATCTCCCCCAACTCCATCGCTCCTGATCCGGCCAAGGTTGCGGCGGTGAGAGACTGGCCCCAACCCACTAGCCGTAGGAAGCTGCAACAGTTCCTCGGCTTTGCAAATTTCTACAGGAGGTTCATTAAGGGCTACAGTCAGGTAGTTAGCCCCCTGACAGCCCTGACCTCACCAAAAGTCCCCTTCACCTGGTCGGATCGTTGCGATGCCGCGTTCAAGGCGTTGGAACGGCGCTTCTCGTCTGCACCCGTTCTGGTGCAGCCCGATCCTAGTCGCCAGTTAGTGGTTGAAGTGGACGCCTCGGACTCAGGGATAGGAGCTGTGCTTTCCCAGAGCGGGAAGACCGATAAGGTCCTTCACCCATGTGCCTATTTTTCCCGCAGGTTGACCCCGGCCGAACGGAACTATGACGTCGGCAATCAAGAACTCCTTGCGGTGAAAGAGGCTCTTGAAGAGTGGAGACATCTGTTGGAGGGAACATCCGTGCCATTCACGGTTTTCACTGACCACCGGAATCTGGAGTATATCAGGACCGCCAAGCGGCTGAACCCCAGGCAAGCCCGCTGGTCACTGTTCTTCGGCCGTTTTGACTTCCGGATCACCTACCGTCCCGGGACCAAAAACCAGAGATCGGATGCCTTGTCCCGGGTACATGAAGATGAAGTCAAAGCGGAATTGTCGGATCTACCGGAACCCATCATCCCGGAGTCCACTATCGTGGCCACCCTCACCTGGGACGTAGAGAGAACCGTCCGGGAGGCCCTGGCACGAAGCCCGGACCCCGGAACTGGGCCGAAGAACAAACTATACATCCCACCAGAAGCTAGGGCTGCAGTCCTGGACTTCTGTCATGGCTCCAAGCTCTCCTGTCATCCAAGGGTGCGAAGAACCGTGGCAGTTGTCCAGCAGCGCTTCTGGTGGGCGTCCCTAGAGGCCGACGTCCGGGATTATATCCAGGCCTGCACCACCTGCGCCAGGGGCAAGGCTGACCATCGCAGGGCATCAGGACTACTGCAGCCGCTGCCTGTGCCTCATCGCCCCTGGTCCCACATCAGCCTGGATTTTGTCATGGGCCTCCCGCCGTCCCAGGGTAACACCACCATCCTCACGATAGTGGACCGATTCTCCAAGGCGGCCCACTTCGTGGCCCTCCCGAAGCTCCCAACAGCCCAGGAGACAGCGGACCTCCTGGTCCACCACGTCGTCCGGCTGCATGGGATTCCAACAGACATCGTCTCCGATCGCGGTCCCCAGTTCTCCTCGCAAGTCTGGAGGAGCGTCTGCCGGGAACTGGGGGCCACAGTGAATCTCTCGTCCGGGTACCACCCTCAGACCAACGGGCAAGCAGAACGGGTAAACCAGGAGGTGGAACAGGCCTTGTGCTGCGTGACTGCCGCACACCCGGCGGCCTGGAGTACCCACTTGGCCTGGATCGAGTATGCCCATAACAGCCAGGTGTCTTCAGCCACCGGCCTCTCCCCTTTTGAGGTGTGTCTGGGTTATCAGCCCCCGTTGTTTCCGGTGGTTGAGGGAGAGGTCGGTGTGCCCTCGGTCCAGGCCCACCTACGGAAGTGCCGTCGGGTGTGGCGTGCCGCCCGTTCTGCTTTGCTAAAGGCCTGGATGAGGGCAAAAGCCCATGCAGACCGTCGGCGGACCCCGGCCCCTGCGTATCGGCCAGGGCAGGAGGTGTGGTTATCCACAAAGGACATTCCCCTCAAAGTGGACTCCCCCAAGCTACAGGACCATTACATCGGCCCTTTCAAAATCCTTAAGGTCATCAGTCCAGCCGCAGTGAGGCTTCAGCTTCCGGCCTCACTGCGGATCCATCCTGTGTTTCACGTGTCCCGAATTAAACCGCATCACACCTCACCCCTCTGTACTCCGGGTCTGGCGCCGCCTCCTGCCCGGATCATCGATGGCGAGCCGGCTTGGACTGTACGCCGGCTCTTGGATGTCCGTAGGATGGGCCGGGGCTTCCAGTATTTGGTGGACTGGGAGGGGTACGGACCCGAAGAACGCTCCTGGGTGAAGAGGAGCTTCATCCTGGACCCGGCCCTCCTGGCCGATTTCTACCGCCGCCACCCGGACAAGCCTGGTCGGGTGCCAGGAGGCGCCCGTTGAGGGGGGGGTCCTGTTGTGTGGGCCGCCAGAAGAGGAGGTACTGCTGGCCCACCACCAGAGGGCGCCCTGTCTGGAGTGCGGGCTCCAGGCACCAGAGGGCGCAGCCGCCTCACAGGAGCAGCCAGGGTGACAGCTGTCACACATCACCTGCAACAGCTGTTACCAATCACCTGATCAGCAGGGGTACATCAGCAGGACGACGTCTCCACCTCTTTGCCGAGATATCGTTCTACCTGGAAGGTAACGTAATCAGCTGACTGTTTGACAGTGATCTTTGTGACTTTTGTGCGTTGTTTTGCTGACTCCTTTTCCAACGAGTGGTGGAGATAGCTTTCCTGCCGTACGGATTCCTGGGTGCAGACGCGCCCACATTTAATTGTTTTGTTGTTCCTCGCCAGCAGTACCAGGTCCGACACGCGGAGGCAGTGGCCACCTGGGAGTTCGGGACTTGGCGGCTCCAGTATTCCCGGGGTCTGGTGGCGGAGGAAATCGTGTGGTTCCGGTTCTGCTTTGGACAGACGTCTCCTATCTTCGAGCCTGCCCACACGACACCTTTTGTGATTTGGCTTTTTGTCCATTGTTGTAATCTGTTGTATTTGTTGTGCACATTCACAACAGTAAAGTGTTGTTATTTGACCTACTCCATTGTCCGTTCATTTGCGCCCCCTGTTGTGGGTCCGTGTACCTACACTTTCCCAACAATGCTGTCTAGTGACACTCTCTCCTGCTACCACCTTACAGTCTGTGATTTCTTTTAGCTTGCATCTCCTATAAAGAATGTAGTCCACCTGTGTGCACCTTCCTCCACTCTTATATGTTACCCTGTGCTCCTCCCTTTTCTTAAAGTAGGTATTCACCACAGCCATTTCCATCCTTTTTGCAAAATCAACTACCATCTGTCCTTCCCCATTCCTATCCTTGATACCATATCTACCCATTACTTCCTCATCACCTCTGTTCCCTTCACCAACATGCCCATTGAAGTCTGCTCCTATCACGCTTGGGCACACTCTCCACCACCTCATCTAACACACTCCAGAAATCTTCTTTCTCCTTCATCTCACAACCTACCTGTGGGGCATATGCACTGATGATATTCATCATCACCCCTTCAATTTCCAACTTCACACTCATCACCCTGTCAGACACTCACTTAACCTCCAACACACTTTTAACATACTCTTCCTTTAAAATGACCCCAACACCATTTCTCTTCCTGTCCTCACCATGGTACAACAACTTGTACCCACCGCCGATGCTCCTGCTCTTACTTCCCTTCCACTTGGTCTCTTGCACACACAATCTGTCTACCTTTCTCCTCTCCATCATATCAGCCAGCTCTCTCCCTTTACTAGTCATACTACCAACATTCAAAGTCCCCACTCTCATTTCCACCCTTCTAGTTTTCTTCTTCTCCCGCTGTTCGTGGCAACGTTTTCCTCCTCTTCTTCGTCGTCTTCGCCCAGCAGTAGCCCAATTTCCACCGGCACCCTGTTGGGCAATAGCACCGGTGGCAGACGTTGTTAACCCGGGCCGCGACCGATCCGGTATGGGAATTCGATTCTGAGTCTGCATAGTTGGGTTGGCTTGTTTTACGCCGGATGCCCTTCCTGACGCAACCCTTCTCATTTATCCGGGCTTGGGACCGGCACTCAGAATGTACTGGCTGCACACCCCATGTGTTAAGTAAAGGTCAAATAATGTTGATGTCCATTGAATTCTACGACATGTGACATATGTTGCCCCATAATGTGATAACTAAGCATGATACATGGTGCAAACTATTCCTTTTTGAAACCCTATTAACTCAACCAATAATTTGCATCACCTTTGAACAAAATTGAAGCAACTCTATCTTTTGAACTCTGTACAAATGAAAACTGAACTTTGTCACCCTTCTTGTTGTTTTTACCCTATAACTATAGAATTCAGTCATAGATGGTCAAAACTATACCTTTTTGGAATCTTTACAATCAGACAAATGTGGTATCATTTTCAATATGACTGGAGCATTTTTATATTTTGATCCCTATGTAATTCTTCAATTGACCCCTATGTGGCTCACTGTTGAAAATTCAAGTGGCCCATCATTTTTTTCAAAAGAGTATCTAATCTATCGATCAAATTTGGTGCTTGTATCACCATTTGAAGGATTCCTCTGTAAATATTCTGTTATCTGCTGCACTGAATTGGTATCCCACTGCAAACTGTGTGTGTGTGTGTGTGTGTGTGTGTGTGTGTGTGTGTGTGTGTGTGTGTGTGTGTGTGTGTGTGTGTGTGTGTGTGTGTGTGTGTGTGTGTGTGTGTGTGTATATATCTATCTATCTATCTATCTATCTATCTATCTATCTATCTATCTATCTATCTATCTATCTATCTATCTATCTCTATATATATATATATATATATATATATATATATATATATATATATATATATACATATATATATATATATATATATATATATATATATATATATATATATATATATATATATATATATATATATATATATATATATATATACAGTAGTGTTCAGAATAATAGTAGTGTTATCAGGTTACAAACGGCATTTTCAGTTTTCGAAGTGTTTGTCACTAGCTTGTACATAATATGTAAGAAAGATGATAGATTTACCCAGAAATGCAGCAGAATTAGCAGGCAGAGTTATAGCCAGTGACATCACCATGCTAATGTCTGCAAGATGACACAAAAAATGCAAAAAATTATAGTCTGTTCATCTACAATGATCTCCAATGCTTTAAAATGGACAAAAAAAAAAAAAAACAGAGATGTGTGGAAGAAAATGGAAAACAACCAACAAAATGGATAGAAGAATAACCAGAATGGCAAAAGCTCACCCATTGATCAGCTCCAGGATGATCAAAGACAGTCTGGAGTTACCTGTAAGTGCTGTGACAGTTAGAAGACGCCTGTGTGAAGCTAATTTATTTGCAAGAATCCCCCGCAAAGTCCCTCTATTAAACAAAAGACGTGCAGAAGAGGTTACAATTTGCCAAAGAACACATCAACTGGCCTAAAGAGAAATGGAGGAATATTTTGTGGACTGATGAGAGTAAAATTGTTCTTTTTGGGTCCAAGGGCCGCAGACAGTTTGTGAGACCCCAACCTCTGAATTCAAGCCACAGTTTACAGTGAAGACAGTGAAGCATGGTGGTGCAAGCATCATGATATGGGCATGTTTCCCCTACTATGGTGCTGGGCCTATATATCGCATACCAGGTATCATGGATCAGTTTGGATATGTCAAAATACTTGAAGAGGTCATGTTGCCTTATGCTGAAGAGGACATGCCCTTGAAATGGGTGTTTCAACAAGACAATGACCCCAAGCACAATAGTAAACCAGCAAAATCTTTGTTCCAAACCAACAAAATTAATGCCTTGCAGATGTGAAGAAATCATGAAAAACTGTACTTATACAACTAAATACTAGTTTAGTGATTCGCAGGATTGCTAAAAAAGCAGTTTGAACATAACAGTTTTGAGTTTGTAGCATCAACAGCAGATGCTAGTGTTATTGTGAACACCCCCTTTTCTACTTTTTTTTTTTTACTAATAGCCCAATTTCATAGCCTTAAGAGTGTGCATATCATGAATGCTTGGTCTTGTTGGATTTGTGAGAATCTACTGAATCTACTGGTACCTTGTTTCCCATGTAACAATAAGAAATGTACTCAAAACCTGGATTAATCTTTTTAGTCACATAGCACTACTATTATTCTGAACACTACTGTGTGTGTGTGTGTGTGTGTGTGTGTGTGTGTGTGTGTGTGTGTGTGTGTGTGTGTGTGTGTGTGTGTGTGTGTGTGTGTGTGTGTGTGTGTGTGTGTGTGTGTGTGTGTGTGTGTCATCTTGCAGACATTAGCATGGTGATGTCACTGGCTATAACTCTGCCTGCTAATTCTGCTGCGTTTCTGGGTAAATCTATCATCTTTCTTACATATTATGTACAAGCTAGTGACAAAAACTTTGAAAACAGAAAATGCCATGTTTGTAACCTGATAACACCTCTGGAGTGATTTACAAGACATCTCATGGACGTCAGCGTGCACATGCATCACATTTTAACGGCATCTACAGGTGGGCATGCTGTGCGCATACATGAGCTTTTGCAAAGTGCAGATGTTACCTTTGATCACATGTAATGGATGATCAGGCAGAGAGACCATCAGAAGTTTCAGAAGTGTTTATTTCTCACTAGCTTTACATAATATACGAGATACATTATATTTACACAGAAATGAAGTGGTTTGAGAGCACCAGAGAGACACCTGCCAGATGTCACAGTGCTGCTCTACTCTGATTGGCTGTCACCACCCCCCCCCCCCCAAAAAAAAAACAGCGTTGCATGATTCATCGCATAAAAACAGTCAATCAATCAATCAATCAATCAACTTTATTTATATAGCGCCAAATCACAACAAACAGTTGCCCCAAGGCGCTTTATATTGTAAGGCAAGGCCATACAATAATTACGTAAAAACCCCAACGGTCAAAACGACCCCCTGTGAGCAAAAACAGGAAACAGAATGTGACTTTTGACCCCTTAGAAGAGGTCAAGGTTAGCCATCTTTAAACTTTTCCAAGGTCTGTGTCCCAAGAATGTTCACTGTGAATTAGAAGACCCTGGCAGTAATTGAACTGGACCTATGCTGAGCACAAACACGTGGACGGATGGACAGATGGACGGACATAAAGCCTTCACAATACACCGATGGCCATATTTTGATGGCATCTGGTAAAAATGACATATCTTTTAAGTTTGTTTTGGATAAATGTTTGGTTAAATGTTCTCTCAACCACCACATTATTCACTGGTGAGGTCCATGTGTTTCATATAGAAAACAATTATGTGTTTAATCATGTAGTCACACTATTATCCATTTATTTTGATCAAGTTACAGCTCTAGTATGTTTAGGAGAATAGGGAGGAAACACAGTTTCTCATGTTGGCTGGTGCTGAGCTCTGCCTGCAGCATTTCTGTCACTTCTGGTAACATGATTTAGAAGATGCAGTTGCCAAAATGTCAACATACCTATAATTTGACTTGTCTTCTACTTATTACACTGGCCATGGTCCCACGATGTAGGACCTTGTGATTTTGCTCACACAGTAAACAAAATATTATGACCAGATAAATCCCCTATCCCACTGAATAAAATATCAAAAAGTGCATACAAAAAATTCAAGTAGCTCAAAAACATCTGATCAACATCAGAGACTCAATAATTATCCTAGGAACTTGCAAACCTAATGTAGAAAGTTCCTGTGTTGGTAAAAGCATATAGGTGTTGGACTAAAGGAACATATTAAATAACTAATTGAAAGGACAAACCTAATTTAATCAGGGGAACTTTACGTGACTATTGATCTTGTAGCCCAATATAACCTGCCACATGGACAATTGGACAGCATCTAAACCAACTCCCCCACTAGTGATCACACTGGTAAAGAGGGTGGCATGACACGCAGCATGACCAAAAAACAAGACTTATTACAGGGTGGAAGAAAACACCATCATGCTTTATGATTTTACTTTGATTTTGTAATTTTTGCTATGTCTCATTGTGTGTGTGTGTGTGTGTGTGTGTGTGTGTGTGTGTGTGTGTGTGTGTGTGTGTGTGTGTGTGTGTGTGTGTGTGTGTGTGTACCCTGACCACAGCATCAAGGATCCCCCGGCCCACAGGTAACCATCTTTGGGCGGTTGGCAGTAGGATTAACACTTGAGCCATCATAAAAACACCTTGCACAAGCTAAACATAAAAAAAACTAAGATTCTTTCATCAGCTCTCTGTGGGAGTAACTCTGCAGCTGCATCCACTGTAGCACATTATGAAATGGACAAGAAAAATCTGTTTGGAGCCACATCTCTGGTCAAGAAGAAAGCACAAGAGAGCACCAAGGGACTTTTCTTTGGAGGATGGCATCTGGTGCAGTGCTGAGGGGTTGTCCGCTGCACAGTGGCACCCAGGTCCAAACCCGAGGCAGCTCATGCAAGTTGGCTGCAGGAGCATCCTTTCTCTCATGAAGTATGACTGTCTTCCACTGCTGTTGAGGGAGCCTGGAAAACCCCACATTGATATGGTTATACTGTCTGAGTTGCAAAATGGTAAATGGACTGCATTTATATAACACATTTCCATCTGTATCAGACACTCAAATCACTTTCCAAATCATGCCTCACATTCACCCAGATGTGAGGGTGTTGCCATACAAGGTACTCACTACATACCAGGAGAAACTAGGGGATTAAGGACCTTGCCCAAGGGCCCTTAGTGATTTTGTGGTCAGGCTGGGATTTGAACCGAGGATCCTCTGGTCCCAAGCCCAATGCTTCAACCACTAATCCATCACCTCCTTGGTGCAAAGACCTGGAAGTGGCCAGATCTCTTGTGGGTGGATAAACCTACTTTTGTTCTGGTCTCCCTAAAGCTTAGCATACAGTGGGAGTAGCAGTTGCTGTGGCAGTTCAACTACTTCAAATGTCATCAGATGTCACCCCTATCAATGTGGAGGTTAATTCAGTCTGTTCTTCAACTGCAGTGAGCAATGCCTCTGTGAGGGAGACCTTTTATTCATAGTTTCACTTTGTGATTGACAACTACCTCAGAGGCAACATTTTGTTAGGGCCCCTTCACACATAGAGAGAGGTGAGTAGGGGGGCAAAGCTCTCGATTTACCGATCGATCTACGTTCCGATCCTCACCTATGGTCATGAGATTTGGCTCATGACCGAAAGACAGAGATCGTGGGTACAAGCGGCCGAGATGAGTTTCCTCCGCAGGGTGGCTGGGCGCTCCCTTAGAGATAGGGTGAGGAGCTCGGTCACTTGGGAGGAGCTCGGAGTTGAGCCGCTGCTCTTCCACGTCAAAAGGAGTCAGTTGAGGTGGCTTGGGCATCTCACATGAGCGAACCATGAAAACATCGAGCCGACGGGCAGGCATGAATGATGTGTGAGCAGCTGCGTGATGTGTAACCACACATCCATATCCTCCACAGAAATGTCCAAAGGTGCATTGGGCATTTTTGTAAGTTGTAGGATTTGGTCCTGGGGCAGATGCTGATCGAGTTTTCTGTACTATGTCCCAAAGTTCGGCCCATGTTGGTGCCCTGGTGTCAAGCTCTTCATCAGGAGCTTTTGATCTGCTGATCTTTGGGTGTGCACTGCAGGCTTGGTTCTTACAAGTGTCACTCTGGTTCTTTTTTGTTGTTGTTGTTGTTTGTTTGTTTTCCCCTGCCTGCATATATATAGTAGGTTTGACTAAGTCAAACCTGTTTCCAGTACACGTTGGCCTCCGCCAGGGCTGCCCTTTGTCACCGGTTCTTGTTCATTATTTTTATGGACAGAATTTCTAGGTGCAGCCAGGGTGTAGAGGGGGTCTGGTTTGGGAACCACAGAATCTCGTCTGTGCTGTTTGCGGACGATGTGGTTCTGTTGGCTTCATCAAATCAGGACCTTCAGCGTGCACTGGGGTGGTTTGCAGCCGAGTGTGAGGTGTCCGGGATGAAGATCAGCACCTCCAAATCCGAGGCCATGGTTCTCGACCGGAAAAAGGTGCTTTGCCCTCTTCAGGTCGGTGGACTGTCCTTGCCTCAAGTGGAGGAGTTTAAGTGTCTTGGGGTCTTGTTCACGAGTGAGGGACGGATGGAGCGTGAGATCGATAGACGGATCGGTGCAGCGTCTGCAGTGATGCGGTCGCTGTATCGGACCGTCATGGTGAAGAGAGAGCTGAGTAGGGGGGTAAAGCTCTCGATTTACCGATCGATCTACGTTCCGATCCTCACCTATGGTCATGAGATTTGGCTCATGACCGAAAGACAGAGATCTCGGGTACAAGCGGCCGAGATGAGTTTCCTCCGCAGGGTAGCTGGGTGCTCCCTTAGAGATACGTGAGGAGCTCTGTCACTCGGGAGGAGCTCGGAGTCGAGCCGCTGCTCCTCCACGTCGAAAGGAGTCAGTTGAGGTGGCTCAGGCATCTCACATGAGCGAACCATGAAAACATCGAGCTGACGGACAGGCATGAATGATGTGCACGCGGGAACACAGTGCGAGCAGCTGCGTGATGTGTAACCACACATCCATATCCTCCACAGAAATGTCCAAAGGTGCATTGGGCATTTTTGTAAGTTGTAGGATTTGGTCCTGGGGCAGATGCTGATCGAGTTTTCTGTACTATGTCCCAAAGTTCGGTCCATGTTGGTGCCCTGGTGTCAAGCTCTTCATCAGGAGCTTTTGATCTGCTGATCTTTGGGTGTGCACTGCAGGCTTGGTTCTTACAAGTGTCACTCTGGTTCTTTTTTGTTGTTGTTGTTTGTTTGTTTTCCCCTGCCTGCATATATAGTAGGTTTGACTAAGTCAAACCTGTTTCCAGTACATGTTGGCCTCCGCCAGGGCTGCCCTTTGTCACCGGTTCTGTTCATTATTTTTATGGACAGAATTTGTAGGCACAGCCAGGGTGTAGAGGGGGTCTGGTTTGGGAAGCACAGAATCTTGTCTCTGCTGTTTGCGGACAATGTGGTTCTGTTGGCTTCGTCAAATCAGGACCTTCAGCGTGCACTGGGGCGGTTTGCAGCCGAGTGTGAGGCGTCCGGGATGAAGATCAGCACCTCCAAATCCGAGGCCATGGTTCTCAACCGGAAAAAGGTGCTTTGCCCTCTTCAGGTCGGTGGACTGTCCTTGCCTCAAGTGGAGGAGTTTAAGTATCTCGGGGTATTGTTCACGAGTGAGGGACGGATGGAGCGTGAGATCGATAGACGGATCGGTGCAGCATCTGCAGTGATGCGGTCGCTGTATCGGACTGTCGTGGTGAAGAGAGAGCTGAGTAGGGGGGCAAAGCTCTCGATTTACCAATCGAATACGTTCCGATCCTCACCTATGGTGATGAGATTTGGCTCATGACAGAAAGAACGAGATCGCGGGTACAAGCGGGTGAGGAGCTCGGTCACTCGGGAGGAGCTCGGAGTCGAGCCACTGCTCCTCCACATCGAAAGGAGTCAGTTGAGGTAGCTCGGGCATCTTTTCCGGATGCCCCCTGGACGCCTCGCTGGAGAGGTGTTCCGGGCACGTCCCATTGGGAGGAGGCCCCGGGGAAGACCCAGGACACGCTGGAAGGATTACATCTCTCGGCTGGCTTGGGAACGCCTTGGGGTTCCCCCGGAGGAGCTGGGGGAGGTGTGTGTGGATCAGGAGGTCTGGGCGGCTTTGCTTGAGCTGCTGCCCCCGCGAACCGACTCCGGATAAAGTGGAAGAAAATGGATGGATGCATATATAGAGTAATGGTAAATGCTACACTGGCAGAACCATTTATGAACAACACGAAGGACCAACAAAGGAGCGGCCTGACGGTGCCGGAACGCACCCCCGACAGGGGGGGCAGATCAGCACCACCCCGCCCACGGCCCCAAGAGGGAGGAGCATGTGGTGGCGGGGATGGGGGCAAAGGAGCCACCGCAACTGCGGTGGGCGGGGCCCGGTCCCCAGAAAAGAGGCGAAACCCACCCCCCAGGCCAGGAAGCACACGAGACCCCCTAAACCCCCCCAGCCCCCAACCCACCTCCATCCCAGATCCCACCATGGGCACCAAGCCCGAGATCGGGAAACCACCTAAGCGAAAACAGGGCAACACCCCACGGAAACCGTGTCCCCAAAATCCTCGTCAGCCGTCCGCCCCCCGTGCCAATCTCCCACGAATCCCAGAGCAGGGCCCCCAAGACCACAGCAGAAATGGCGAGACTCTGGTTCTTTTTTAAGAACTCTTCCACAACTTCCTTAGGGCTGGTCAATTAGATCTTGCATCGCCCAACAGTGTTTGGTGAAGCTGTATGGGTACTGAGCACGCTTGGCCTCCTTTCCTTTCCTCAGTTTCCAAGAGCTTTCTGCCCTTCTCAGCCTGCAACGTTGCCCTCGGACTCCACTGGTCAGATCTTTTATGCCCTCCTTTTCCTCAGTACTTGCTCTTTTAAACTGCTTATTGAGAAACTTGATCTCCTTTCTCAAACGCCTTTTCCTTTGACCTCTTGTTTGGCCGGTTTCCAGGAGTTCCACTGCTGCCCTTCTTCTCCTCTATGCCAAAGCGTTCAAAGTAAAACATTCTAACTTATTAATATTAATCTTATAAAAAATGTTCCACTTGATTTTCATTTGAAATATTAAAACACAAGTGAATTGGAAGTCAGTATTGCATATCCTAATTTATTAAAAAAAAAAAAAAAAATGCCAGTTAATTTTCATTTGAAATGTTAAAAGCCAAGTGAAACAACTGTAATCACAATTTTAAATTTCTTATTTAAAAGCTATAGTCAGCACAGTGTCTGTATGAGTACAGCATGTTTCTGTACCTTTCCCAGATTTGTGCCTCCAGACAATCCTGTCTTGGAGGTCTACAGGCAATTCCTTTGACTTCATGCTTGGTTTGTGCTCTGACATGCACTGTCAACTGTAGGAGTTTATATGTAGACGGGTGTGTTCTTTCCAAATCATGTCCAATCAACTGAATTTACCCCAGGTAGACTTCAATTAAGCTGTAGCAACATCTCAAGGATGATCAGTGGAAACAGGAGGCACCTGAGCTCAGTTTAAGGTGAAGGTAAACTTTATTATCCACAAGTAGGAAATTCATGTGGTCACCATTACACACCATTACACAGCCTAGGCCAGGGGTGGCCAAGTTCGGTCCTCGAGAGCCACATTCCTGACACTCTTAGTTGTCTCCCTGCTCCAACACACCTGAATCTACTAATGAGTCTTTCATTGGATTCAGGTGTGTTCGAGCAGGGAGACAACTAAGAGTGTCAGGAATGTGGCTCTCGAGGACCGAACTTGGCCACCCCTGATCTAGTGCATAATATTACAAACATAAATACAAGACATTTAAATAAAAAGAAAGACAAGACATACAAAGCAATAAGAACATTAAAGAAACATAACGCACATGTATAAATAAATAAATTGTTAAGTGCTAATATACAGTGCTCAAACGTTTACATACCCTGACAGAATGTTTAGGTTTTTTTTTTGTTTTTTTGTTTTTTTTAAGGGGGGGGGGGGGGGGGGGGGGGGGGGGGGGGGGGGGGGGGGCATTTTTCTGAGAATATAAATGATAACACAAAAACATTTTTTCCACTCATGGCTAGTGGTTGGGTGAAGCCATTTATTGTCAAACAACTGTGTTTACTCTTTAAAAACATAATGGCAACATAACCTACCAAAATGAGCCTGATCAAAAGTTTACATACCCATGTTCTTAATACCATATATTGCCCCCTTTAACATCAATGACAGCTTGGAGTCTTTTGTGGTAGTTGTGGACGAGGCTCTCTGATGGTAAAACTGCCACTAAATATGTTTTGGACTTTATTTACATCAGTTATGAAGAAATACAAACTGTATTTATGTATCTAGGGTAAATCTGCATGGAGTAGACAGTTATCAAAAACTGACTGTGCAAGAAGGAGAAGAGTGAAGAAAACCACCAAGACACCCAGACAACCCAGAAGAAGTTATAGGCTTATGTGGCAGTGATTGGAGAAAAAACAAAAATTCTGCCAGGGTATGTACACTTTTGAGCACAATTGTATGCCTAAGAGTTTTGAAGTCTGGTGTTGTGCAATCTAATTGCTGTAAGCACAAAAGACTTGCTGAACTTTTTTGTTGTAATTTTCATTTGCAGGAGTCTCTGCCACTTGATCTTTTGCTTCTTAAGAAATTCTGATGAAGAGGATCGCTTGAATCATTTAGAATTTGTTCTGTCGTTTTTAGACTGAGGTCATTGTGCAATTGAGCTACAGATACCTGATCAACTCCAATGATCTCACTGAGTATTTGAACTGTTTGTTGCAGTTTCTTGTAGCAAATATTCAGGCCTCGCAACGGGGGACCAATATAATGTAACGAATTTACATTAATTTAATTATTTGGAATGAATGGTACCTCACATGGGAACCATAAAGATGTAACCAAATTGGTCAATTCTAGATCGGCTCACACCGGAGCACCATAATGTCGTGAATAAGCAGTTAAACTCCCAAACTGAATTAGATTGGACTAGGCCCCATCTGATGAGTCACCAAAATAATGAACAATTTAGGGTTTAATACTTATTATTTAATTATTACTCAGGGCACCACCTATTTATAGCATAGGTACTTTCATTTAAACATTCATTAATTTATCAGTCTCAATTGAATTAATCAGTCTGTGATCTGAAAGTCTGAATTCACAATACGATTGACCAAAGGTTTCCTTCTGAACACTAAATGAACCACAGCTGAAAATTTACAGTTTATTTACAAGTATACCAGAAATGAACAGTTTACTGGCATTTTTGTGGACAGTGATTAAATAAATTCATTCATGGAAACAATTTTCTTACTAACTCATGAGACGTGAAAGAAAGAGAGATGAAGCTTAAAGACTTTAAGTAAATAAATCTGATTAGAATGTAGAGATGAAATTTGAAGCCAATTATTAAGAAAAATATTAAACAGACATTTGAATATGTTTAAAAGGAAGCCACTTTGCATCCATTGACAGCAAACCCTTTTTCTGGAACGTTTAACTGGGTCACTTAGCTGGTCTATTGAGATGGTGGTTCGGTGGGATCCATCCGTCTGTCCATCGTGCTCAGTTGAGTCAAGGGGTTAACTCAGCGGCCTCCCCAGGTGATCTCAAAGGCTTGTCTTGGCTGGCTCAACTGACAGGTTGGCTGATGGTTTGATCAGCACCGTTGTCAGCTTGCAGAAACCCAGAGGTGGAAGGTGTTTGTTGAAAATGGTTTCTGGTAGCTTTTAAAAAGTTTGTTGGAGCCAGATTAAAAGTCTTTGTGAATTTAGAAAAACTTTAAGCGTGGTGGAAAAATACATGAAAGGAAAAGTCACTTTTCTGTACATTAACTATTATTTTGAAAAGTTCAGCTCAGAAGTTCTCTTAAAAATTCAAAAGACCTGACGCACCTTAAAGCATCAGGTTAAAACATTGTTAAAAGTTTGTCAAAGAATAACGGAGGATTAAATGAAGCCACGTGGTAGTTTTAGCTAGCTTAGCTTATCTTAGCATCCCTTGTTGACCCAAGAATAAAAATTAAGCGTTAAGAAAGGAAGAGAGAAGAGGAAGCTGGAAGAGCCAAAAAAGAAGAGAGCGGCCAGAGCAAGAGAGTGGACAGCACTCTGTTCTAACTTTAAAAAGGTGGACTGACGTCACCAAACTCCACCCATTTAGGGTGTGTAATCTCACAGAAAACTTCATGTCTTCACAGGGCAGACCCAAATGATTCAACTATTTAAACACAGTAACTATTTTGTTATACTATTGTTCACTTGAATAGATATTATTGACACTTGAATGGATACACATTATTAATCATCACTTAAACACATCCATTGGATAAACAGAATACTTCACCATCAACATAGTGCAGAAAGATCACACTTAAACACACATCAGTTAAGGAACACATATCAATTAAATGGAATGATTATATGCAAAGCATTTTGTTTCATTAATCAATACAAACAACATTAGGAGTTTTTAGATATGAATAAAAGAAATACTGATGCAATTTTGTATTTTAAAAGAATGTCTTGTTCTTTGCTTAGACCTAAAAATAATAGCTGTCAAGACAAAGTTTTATGATCACGTGTAATCATGGGGGGGGGGGGGGGGGGGGATGTTCTCTGGCAGTGAGGCAATAAATGTGGGTTCTTCAGGTCTGGACAATTTCAGATTCTGACGTGAAGCAATTATAATGTCATGTAATTCATAATGACCGGAATTTAACCAATAAACCAGGCAAGGGCTCCTTTTGAAGAACTTTGAGTTACAATTCTGTTTTTTCTCTGGGCCACAGTGTGGAGGCCCGAAGAGGATGTCTCCAAGCTTATCTTCAGATCAACAGATGACTTAGGAATTTCTCAACTGAGAGGGAAAACACAGCCTTTGTCTGCAGTTCAAAACCCAGGTTTTTGTTGAGACAGCCTTAATGTATTTATTTAATTAGGGCGAATCGAGGCCATGCACTACATTCTTCTGGTCCTTAACCCTCTGGGGCCAACACCATCATATACGATGGCTGAGACCAAGCTTTACAAAATTATAAATAACTTTTTAATGATATGAGATAGAAACGTACTTTTTTTGCTGAAAAGTTAACTCCGCGGACTTTCGAGCCAGCCGTCGGCCATCTTTGTACTCCTCATAGAAGCTGTGTGATGATGTGCACAATGTGAGTGTCCAATCAGATTTGGTTCACCGTCACATGGTTTTCCAAAATCACGTGATAAACCAAAGATCGCTTGTAGGAGTGATGTGTTACTAGTTGGCCCGTCTGAATAGCCATCTGGCTGCTTGCTCCAATGCGCCCTGTGCCATTACGCACAGCGATCAGTGAAAGTGAGCAGACAGAGGGCCTCTGATGACAATTTCACATGCTCAAACAGAGTGTGTGAGTTTTAGAGATGCTCCACTCCTCATTACCTGTGAATGTTATTGAATAAGTCTGTGGCAAGCTCTCTCACTCCAGCATAAACCTTTTGAACCTTTTTGTTGTACAGTCTTTCACACAGAAGCCCAAATTACCTTTTATAACGTGTCAAAACAGTTGTTTTATTATAGTTTACTGTGTGTTTTGAATAAATGTGTGTGGAAAATTATTTTCCACTTCACTTTTTCCTTTCTTAGTTCTGATTGTATACCTTCATTACATTTAAAGTGAGGAAAATAAGTATTTGAACACTCTGTGATTTTGCAAGTTCTCCCACTTAGAAATCATGGAGGGGTCTGAAATTTTCATCTTAGGTGCATGTCCACTGTGAGAGACATAATCTAAAAAAAAAAAAAATCCGGAAATCACAATGTATGATTTTTTTAATAATTTATTTGTATGCAAATACTGCTGCAATAAGTATTTGAATACCTGTGAAAATCAATGTTAATATTTGGTACAGTAGCCTTTTTTTGCAATTACAGAGGTCAAACGTTTCCTGTAGTTTTCTACCAGGCTTGCACATACTCCAGCAGGGATTTTGGTCCACTTCTCCATACAGATCTTCTCCAGATCTTTCAGGTTTGGAGTTTCAGCTCCCTCCAAAGATTTTCTATTGAGTTCAGGTCTGGAGACTGGGTCATCACCAGAGGAACAGGCTGATCATATTTGTATTTCAGAGCAGCTTTCAAAGAACAGCGCCGTAGCTCAAGTTGCTGACTGGTAATCAGAGCTTTTGGAAGGTGCAGGTTCATGTCCAATGGCTGGTATGCGTTTTTCTTTTTTTTTCTTTTTTATTTATTCCACATAAGTGGCGCGATGTGGTCCCACAGGTACCGGCTGGTTTTATTTTTTATTTATTCCACATTAGCGGTGCAATGTGGTGCACCTCGCACTGTGCCTGCTCAAAAGACACCGTCGCATGCACAAGCTTGCGCACTGGGATTGTACATGCCTGTCTGTTGGCGCAGTGTTTCGTGGTGTGCAAATTCGAACTGTTTTGTGCTGTTTCAAACAGGCATTAACATTTTCACACTTTTCTCTCATGTGTAAACACTCTCAAAGTTCAAACCTTAGGAGAAAATAAGACCAACTTGTTTTCAGGCCCAAACATTTGCTTGAGAAATAAAAATAGAATGTTTTCCTATGAATAATTATGATTATAATGAATTTAATTTTAATGATCAACCTATTAGGTTGGACACATAAGCAATTATTAATAGTAAGTGACCAGTATTTCACAGTTCATCTGATCACGCCTCTTCGTCGTGGCGCCGCGCCGCTGTTGTGCCTTTTTGCCACTGAGTCACACCTCGGTGCAGGTGTTTTTTTCCGAGTGAAGAACAGAGTTATGGGTAGTTGTTGGTGCTCTTTTTTCTTCTGGGCGAGAAGATTCTTATAAACAGACATGCAGAACACAATGCGTGTACTCTCCCTTCGCGGTGCCGCAACCGGCCTGCTTGATGAGGACGCAGAACACAATGCGCTGTAAAAAAAAAAAAAAAAAAAAAAAAAAAAGCATGCAAAATTGGAATAAAAAAATCCGCAAAACTGCGAGGCCGCGACAGGTGAACCGGGTTATAGCGAGGGACCACTGTACTGCAAATTTCCACCCAACACTTGAGTTCAAATTTCCTCTCCCGCCCGGCACATATTTTCCAAAAAATGAACTGAAATGTTGCTGAATTTGAGCGTATTTCAAACTTATAGTGTCATACTTTTGTTTTATTTTGCAATTTCAACCAAACAATTAAAGAAATAACAAATATATTTCTCATTTTCAGCAAAGGTTGACAGACAAATCAGCTGAATGGCAGTTTGCTGAAAATGAGAAATATATTTGTTATTTCTTTAATTATTTGGTTGTTGTTCAGGTGTTGCTCTGGATTTGAGCTCAATGTCGTTTTTCAGTGTGAGGATCTCATTCTCCATAGCACAGCTCTCCAGCCTGAAGAGTGATGCCACTTTGGACGTCACAATCCACATCTATCTTTTCCCCAAATGAAAAACAGAGAAAACTGCAACAGGTCCAATGGATGAACGTCATACAATCCACATCTATCTTTTCCCCAAATGAAAAACAGAGAAAACTGCAACAGGTCCAATGGATGAAGAATCAGTAAAGCACCTATTAAATTCTGACAAGATGATCTCCACTTGATCATCGGAACATGCACTCTCAAGTTCTGCCCAGTTTTTGTCCTGGTGCTAAGCTCTGTGTCTGTTTGAAAAGTTCAGCAGTCATTCTGTTGCAACCTGCTTAGGCGTAATTTGCTTTTAAACTTGCTTTCAAATCCAAAAGCTGTGCATATTCCACATGGTTTGAATGTTTCAGAAATTCTTTAATTTCGTGCACCAATGCAGAAAACTGTTCTAGAAATTTACCTCTGCTGAACCATCTAACGTCGCTGTGCAGCAGATGTGTGTGTTCTGCACGTCTTCTCGAGCTGCACACAGAATAAATGCCTCCTCAGACTCCTGGCCCCAACAGAACACGAAATCTTGTTAGCCCCATTCATCACTGTTCCATATTTATGGACAGTTGTGCTGCTAGCCGACTTTTCAATTCCTGGATTTTTCAGGCCTGCATTTAGCCAGGAAGTTGTCATTGTAGCTCTTGTGAATAGTGTTGAAATGCTGCTCCGCTCATGATCAACCAGTTGAGCACGCCAGCGCTACAGGCACGGCACAAACATCCCAGCATTAATGACTTATTCTCACACTCACTCATCTTCAACCGCTTAGTCCAATTAAGGGTCATGTAGGGCTGGAGCGTATTGCAGCAGACATAGAGCGCGAGTTGGGGTACACCCTGGACAGGATGCCAGTCTGTCGCAGGGCCACATATAGACAAACAAACACACACACACCTGCACGCACACCTACGGACAATTTTAAAGATTCCCATCCACCTAACCTGCATGTCTTTGGATGTGGGAGGAAACCAGAGCACCCGGAGGAAACCCACGCAAACACGGGGATAACACACAAACTCCACACAGAAAGGCCACAGGCGGTAATTGAACCCATGACCCTCTCGCTGTGAGGCAACAGTGCTAACCACTAAGCCACCGTGCTGCCCCATGACTTATTCTATTTTATTTTTATTTTTTGAGGTTAGCACTTTACCTGCATAGCTTTGAATGTCCTCCGCTTTTAGCTCTGGGTTTTGTTTCCTTTCCCTACACACACATAAGAAAGAACATCACTCCCTGGCTCCCAAAAATACCAACGCTAAAGGGGCAAGCCTACCTACTGTCAGCTGATTGCTGTTTGGCTGAGCTAAAACATCAGTCTGTTGAGTTCATTATTTCTTTTTTCTTTTATTTCATATAATTCATGCTAAACAAAGAACAATTTAAAAGTTAATTAGATTTATACTCAACAAAAATATAAACGCAACACTTTTGGTTTTGCTCCCATTTTGTATGAGATGAACTCAAAGATCTAAATCTTTTTCCACATACACAATATCACCATTTCCCTCAAATATTGTTCACAAACCAGTCGAAATCTGTGATAGTGAGCACTTCTCCTTTGCTGAGATAATCCATCCCACCTCACCGGTGTGCCATATCAAGATGCTGATTAGACACCATGATTAGTGCACAGGTGTGCCTTAGACTGCCCACAATAAAAGGCCACTCTGAAAGGTGCAGTTTTGTTTTATTGGGGGGGGATACCAGTCAGTATCAGGTGTGACCACCATTTGCCTCATGCAGTGCAACACATCTCCTTCGCATCATCCGTGAAGAGAACACCTCTCCAACGTGCCAAACGCCAGCGAATGTGAGCATTTGCCCACTCAAGTCGGTTACGACGACGAACTGGAGTCAGGTCGAGACCCCGATGAGGACGACGAGCATGCAGATGAGCTTCCCTGAGACAGTTTCTGACAGTTTGTGCAGAAATTCTTTGGTTATGCAAACCGATTGTTTCAGCAGCTGTCCGAGTGGCTGGTCTCAGACGATCTTGGAGGTGAACATGCTGGATGTGGAGGTCCTGGGCTGGTGTGGTTACACGTGGTCTGCGGTTGTGAGGCTGGTTGGATGTACTGCCAAATTCTCTGAAACGCCTTTGGAGACAGCTTATGGTAGAGACATGAACATTCAATACACGAGCAACAGCTCTGGTTGACATTCCTGCTGTCAGCATGCCAACTGCACACTCCCTCAAATCTTGCGACATCTGTGGCATTGTGCTGTGTGATAAAACTGCACCTTTCAGAGTGGCCTTTTATTGTGGGCAGTCTAAGGCACACCTGTGCACTAATCATGGTGTCTAATCAGCATCTTGGTATGGCACACCTGTGAGGTGGGATGGATTATCTCAGCAAAGGAGAAGTGCTCACTATCACAGATTTAGACTGGTCTGTGAACAATATTTGAGAGAAATGGTGATATTGTGTATGTGGAAAAAGATTTAGATCTTTGAGTTCATCTCATACAAAATGGGAGCAAAACCAAAAGTGTTGCGTTTATATTTTTGTTGAGTATCTTTTGGGGATAAAAATCACTCATTCATACTCACTTTGTAGGGTTTCTATTTTCTTAAAGGTAATCCACTGGGTCATCTGTATTTAAATAGGATTTAGGGGTGCTTATCATCAGAAATGGAATGGAAATCAAGCATTCAAAATCAACTGTTCATTCATATAAAATTATCTGCAACAATGAATCAGTATGTTTTTGAACTTAGTGAGTCCTTCATATCTACACAGGAGCAGGCCCCCACATGGAGACTGCTTTGTTGCACCAACATTTTGATACAGCAGCCCAAAAGCGGCATATTTATGACCTCTTTTGCATTTTGTAGTGTAGCTAGAAGACAAGAAAAAAGAGAAATCAGTGGTTTCTCTCCTGTATACTGTCTACTGGTTACTCATGCAGTCTTACGAGGTTGAGAACTCTCATTTATGTGAAATGGAGGATCATCTTGCTTATCACAAGAGAAGGCAAGGGAGCATGAATCCCCATTGCAGAAGAAGGAAAAAGATGAAAGGAAAACAAAATCGTGACTGGCAATCGCACAATGCAATCAGTAACATCAAAATGACTGGGCTTCGTGCAGGTTCATTTTGGTTTTACTCTTGGGATTGGTTATTTCTTCACTTTTGTGTAATCCTACCTGAAGTTCTTCACATTCCATGTCATGTTCCCTGGGTGATCTGTGGTCCTCCCATTTCCCTTGGTCTCTTGCCCGTGTTCTCCACGGCTCTGGGTGTTATTATGGCTGTAATGGTTCTCTCGTCACTTCACTCTCATGGTCCCACGTGTGCACATGCTGTTGTGTGTTGGGTGCGTATTGGTTCATTCCCAATGAAGTGTCACCCCATATCTGATTTGTCTGTCTCCCTTTTCTGAGTTTGTGTGTTTGTGTGTGCACGCGTGTATGCGTGGGAGAGAGATTTACTCTCTGAGATCGTTGTGATGGTTTCTCTGTGAGGGTGCGCTGATTGTCGAGCAGGGGTTTATGTCACTCGATGCGTGTATTTAGCCTCCATCCTTATTTCTCTCAGCACCGTTAGTGTTTGACCTTTTGTAATCATTAGATGTTGTTAATGTTTCCGTCCATGTTTTTCTGCATTGTCAAGCTGCCTCATGTCCTGGCATCTCTGGTTGTAATCAGTCTCACCTGGTGCTGCTTTAGGTGCCTCTTCAGAAGACACTGACCTACCAGTGTTCTTTGCCAGACTCTTGCATCTCATGCCAACCTCTGTCTGTTTCCAGTGAGTATTGATTCATCCGAATTAGTTCAGAGTTTTTGCTGTGAGTCTTTTCATCTAGTACATTTTTTTCTCAATTTTTTCTTAAGTTGTGTTTGACCTCTGATAATCATTCTGACCTTGATTTAGCCTCCTGTCATGGATACTGTTGCACTGTGTTTAGTACTGCTTACATTACTGCACTCTGTTCATGGACTTTGAACATTCCCCTGCCTAGCCCCTTGGCCGACTGCCCTTTGAGATAATTGCAGCTGTTGATTGTTTCAATTTTTTTCATTCTTACTTCAAAATTTATCTTTTGCTTACAGTCTGTCACAGTCAACTTCTGAATTTTATAGAAGCAGGATTTTTTTGGGGTTGATCTCAATGTTATAAACCCATGTAAATTATTCAGAATTCTTTGAACAATAAGATGCAGTTTGAGAGTTTGTATGAAAACCCCGTTATACAGGGGCAGAGTCTGATCTGTGGTCCTTGTGCAGTCATGAAACCCCAGAGAACACAGCAGCATGCCAAGGGGCTGCACAGCTGATGCCAGGATGTTACAAGGCCCACTCAGTATCCGCTCACAACCTGCCATGACTGCCATGGTCGCCATGAAGTAAGAAGCTGCACCTGACTACCGCAGAAGAGTCGCCAAGATTGGAGCAGTCTCAAATACTGCACATACAAACAACACACCGAGACCCCCATGACCACCCAGCCACCTGTGCAATGATCGGGCTGTGTGTCATGATTTTTATGAATAAAACTCTTTATTAAACACTGTTATGAAGTGCAAAGTGAATTTCTTGTTAGCTGATATCCACCAAATTTGTCAGAAATTTTTGTGCGTGTTCAAAACTTTGAGCAGTGATCAGGTGGGTTTGTGTTATACTTTTCCTGTGGCTGATGCTTCATTCTGGGCTTCTGAAAGCTCCGGTGTCAATTCAGCAAAAGCGGACATGCAACATTTTAATATATAAGTAGATACATTAAGTTTATGGTTTACTCACCACACTTTTGTCCTTTTTTCCATGAACTGTAAAATCCAGAGTTTGATTCACAGAGCTTTATGTGGAGCTACGGTCAAAAGAAGAAAAGTGAGTTTTCTGAACTGAACAAGTCACGTAATTTTTCAGTACCTGCAATGGTTTTAAAAAAATCATTTTATATTTTTCTTGCCTCAGTTGTTTTCCAGCCGTAACAAGTCCAGTGAAAGGTGATAATTATGACTGATGTAATTTTTATGCCCATTTAGCTGACGTAACCCGCGTGAATGACGGAGAAATGCATGTGCACACATGCAAGATAAATCCAAACTGAAGCGTGTAGAAATTAAATTTTAGACCATGACAAGCTGCGTAAAATCCAACACATATGTCAAATAAGCAGTAGATCTCCATGGTAATACGATGTCATCTGTAGCACACCAATTTCAAAGGGGAGACAATGCCACAAAAAAAGGTGAAACACAGAAAGGTGTTTTCATGTCCCCTCTGCAGATTTAGTGCATTTTAAGCTGCACAAAGGACATACAACTGCCATCATCCTGTGTAACGGCCCCCTAATTGTTTGTTGCTTCTTATGTTTACTGGGTTTTGATTTTGGAAAACAGGGCCTTATGGATTGTGCATTATTGACTGTTGAATAATTACTTTCTCTGTCTTCTTGTGTTGTTAAGATGTGTTGTGTGTGTGTGTTTATTTGCTGCTCTACATCTCACTCATTCACACTCAGGCCCACAATCAAAGCCCACTGAGCGCCCTAGCTGTAACACTAAATCCTACGAACTGTAGTTTTAAATGTTGCTAATTTTAGAATATTGTACATGAAATATGTTTTGAAAGTAGAAAATCATCATGACATACAAACGTCTTAAACAAAAGTCAAAATAAATTAGATAAATAAAATGAACCCCTGAATGACTGCTGCAACAGCTTTTAATATTGTACACTACTAAGTAATATTCAAAAGAATTCCATTATTTTTCTTACAGAGTGGAGCAAAGGGTATAAAAACTAACTAAATTTAATGAAGTGGGTGTGAAACCTGTGATTTATTTTTGAAAGTGTAGTAACTTTAACCATTCAAAACCAAACATGTATTTTGATCATGAATAAATAGGCTACAGTGGGTGGGGGACTCAGTTCCTATATGTATGAGAATAAAAACAAAGCAATGCTATTCAGAGGGTTAATGCACTAAGATCTTAGTATTTTACTGGTCCATGCATTACCGGTACTTAATTTTTTCTAAACTGCAATTGCATGTAGGACTGTTTTTCGTCTTGCAGCAAACCCCATCTCTTTGGATAAGACTTCATCTCACAATGTCCCACGTTGCGTTAATCTAAATGCAAATGCATATACTTCAGTTTCATATTCCGTGCAAATTTTATTTCAAAGCTGCTATATTGGATTACAGCAACCACACTGGATTCAGTTGTATGCACTAAAGTGAGTATTATGTTCTTGAAAGGACATTTAGACCAAATTTAAAGTACAGTTTTGTTGGTCGACATCAATTTCTCACCTTTGTGTGGGGCCACTGTGTTATAAGGAGTTCAGTGTTTTGCTCAAGGGTACAAATCTACTAAGAAGAAATTGAGGATCAAACCAACTCACCCTCCATTCACCGGTCCATGTGCTCTACAGAAGCTACAGAAGTTTAGATCTTGAATATTTTAAAACTTTTTAAGTCTTTATATATGCATAAACTGTTAAGAGTAGGAGCTGGAGTCTGTCCCATCCATGATAGGGTGAGAGGCAGGGTACACCCTGGACAGGATGCCACATATACACAGGCAAACACATTCTCACTCGCATGCACACCTCGGGTCAATTTAAAGTTTCCAATTCACGTAATCCATATGTCTTTGGAAGTGGGAGAAAACCAAAGCACCCGGAGGGAACCCATGTGAAAATGGGGAGAACATGCAAATTCCATACACAAAGGACCAGGTTGGAATTGGTACCCAGACCGGCTTGCTGTGAGGCAACAGTACTAAACACTAAGCCACCGTGCTGGCCTTACATTACCACACTGTTTATTTCTTGATGATTGCTGTCAATAAATTCCAAGACAGTCATTCAATTTCAATTCAATTTATTTTTCATTTATATAGCGCCAAATCACAACAGAGTTGCCTCAAAGCGCCTCACACAGGTAAGGTCTAACCTTACCAACCCCCAGAGCAACAGTGGTAAGGAAAAACTCCCTCTGAGGAAGAAACCTCAAGCAGACCAGACTCAAAGGGGTGACCCTCTGCTTGGGCCATGCTACAAACATAAATTACAGAACAATTCACAGAATAATTCACGGACGAATATACAAGAAATGCTATTGGCGCACAGGACAGGAGGATCGCCAACAGAAATACATCTCCCATCTCTGGATGGAGCTGCACCTTAAACAGAGAGAAAAACAGAATCAGGCATCAAAAAGACAAAAAATATAATTTGCCAGCATTAAACAACAAGAAAAACAGAGAAATACTAAGGTGATCGCCGGCCACTAGCCCTAAACTTCACTAAAAGACCCAGAATTTAGGTAAAGTTGAGGCCGCAGCCCGCTCCAATTACTAATAAATTAATTAAAAGAGTAAAAAGCATAAAACAAAACTGTACCAGTATGCTAGCCATATGAAAGGGAAAATAAGTGTGTCTTAAGTCTGGACTTGAAAGTCTCCACAGAATCTGACTGTTTTATTGATGCAGGGAGATCATTCCACATAACAGGGGCATGATAAGAGAAAGCTCTGTGACCCTCAGACTTCTTATTCACCTTAGGGACACAAAGTAGTCCTGCACCCTGAGAACGTAAAGCTTGGGCCGGTACGTAAGGTTTAATTAGGTCAGCTAGATAGGGAGGTGCCAGTCCATGAATAATTTTATAGGTTAGTAGCAGAACCTTAAAATCTGATCTCACTGGGACAGGAAGCCAGTGAAGGGATGCCAAAATGGGTGTAATGTGGTTGTACTTTCTGCTTTGTGTCAAAAGTCTGGCTGCAGCATTGACTTGGAAATGCTCATATATCTGTATAATGAGACATTTACTTTCATTTTGACTTTTTTTTTTTTTGGTGGGCAGATTGATTGTATAGTAAGTAAAAAAACAAAATAGTGCAAAACTCTTAATTTATTGTGTGTTTTCTGACATCAACACAATATCCTTCCATCCACAGCTGTAAATGTGGTGCATTTATCTCCAAACACTATTCGCATGTTCATACAAGTTGCTATGTGTGAAATCCTTTTTGCTAAATTAAATGCAAAAGGGGCTAAATGAATCTGCAACTCTATTTCCATTTAGCAAACACATGCGACCAGTACAAAACACTCAAGTCATTATCATCTGTACTCAAAGAGCTTTTACCAGGTGTAATCTCAAAGCTAGTGAATTAGTGACACAACAATCACAATTACAGCATGATCACAAATAGAGGCATTTGTTTACATGGTTCCTGCAACAACAGATCATACCATGCAGAAGTCGAGCAATATCATAAAGATGGTGAAGGACAAACATGCATGAGTAAGGAGGATGAGTAAGACCAAGATGATATCTGGGACAATTTGTTGCCTGTGCAGTTTGTCCTGTTGTTTATAATGTTGCTGTTCTTGGGGTGACCATGAGAGAAGCTGGACAGAGGGCACGTCCAGTTTTCAGTCACTTCACCATTATAGGTATTGTCCACAATTTGACGTTTTCATCATCATGGATGTACAGAGTTTTTACACCTCCACCTTCACTTATTTTGGCATTCACATCCATGTCTCTTGGCCCTTGTGCTTTGAGATTTCGATGCACCTGGGAAAGGCTTATGGAGTCATGAGGTTGCTGGACAGGTGTTTGGTGATACCATTATTTTTGCAGGAGAATGAAGGTCCAAGACTTTATGATCCTGATGTCAAGAGTTGTCTGGCTGGGTCGTTGTCATCCAAGACCCAAGGCGGTTCAATGGTGTTGCGTATGCGGCAAAGTACAGTACCTGTGCATGCTCCCAGACTTGACATGGGACAGATGACCATTAGTTGTCACTTGTAACTGGTTCTGTTTTAACAGAACTCAGAAGACCTGCTCAGCACCACAAACTGACAGGTGTAAGAAACTGCAGCTGTTGTCTCCACTTCTTTGGCCTCCTCCTTGGCCTGGTGGAGCTGCTTCAGTTTCCCAGTAAACCAAGGTTTGTTGTTGCTGTATATGCAGAAGGTTTTGGTCTGCACACACAGGTCCTCATAAAAACTGAAATAAGATGTTATGTTCTCTCTAACCCTATTGATTAGTGAGATATAGCAGAAAATATGTTTGCACCATGTTTTTGTTGACTTACTGACTACTTACAGTAATCATCTTGAGACATCTACCCAGGTAATATTACCACAAAGGTTGGTGAAAATTCATCCAGTTGTGTTTTGTAGACACACACACACACACACACACACACACACACACACACACACACACACACACACACACACACACACACACACACACACACACACACACACACACACACACACACACACACAGGACTGATTATAACTGATTATAATATGATTATAATATATTGCTTTGCCAACACACATATATATCTATATATAATTTGACTATGTATGGTCCCTTGAAGCTTATTACATGCAGTGCTGATGATCAGTATTGGTATATTCATAATATAAACTTGCATCATCCGCTCTCTGATGATTTTCATGTTTTAAACTCTTTGGTTTACTGCTATTTCTCATTTCTTTTTCTAACTGGTCTCAGGGGGAGAGTGACTTGCGTGGTGTTTGACCTTTTAAACTTTGGTATTTTCTGACTGTTTTCCTTTTCCATGTAATAGTAGGAGGGAGATAATCCTCTAATCCTCAACATCTGTCAACACACTCATACCCAAAGCCACCCACACCCACTCTCAACATCCTCTGTGGCTTGATATGTAATGAAATATTG
This sequence comes from Thalassophryne amazonica, assembly GCF_902500255.1. Classification (NCBI taxonomy): domain Eukaryota; kingdom Metazoa; phylum Chordata; class Actinopteri; order Batrachoidiformes; family Batrachoididae; genus Thalassophryne; species Thalassophryne amazonica. The sequence goes on from NC_047104.1 coordinate 123,042,479, forward strand.
ACAATGACTAATGGTTCAGTTTTACATTTACTTACGTGACTTATGGGTGTAGTAACACGGAAGACATACACCAGATGGCATATGTGGTGAATGATTAATATTCACCATGAATACTGGATGAAATCTTCATCTTGAGATGTGCTGCAGCTCTTTTAGACAGGCCTGTGGTGCTTTGACAACTATATTTTTGTATCCCCAGAAGCCGTAAAATCACACATATGCAGCTACATCACTCAAACATATTACACTGGTCGATTAATAATGCATTAATGCCTTCAAATGTTTCAAAGGGTGGTCAGTTTTGATCCTTATGGTCCTTAAAATGGAAATTCTTATAATAACTTAAACCTTTTTCCATCGTACATTTTGCTATTTGAGGAGATTTTCATTGACTAAACCTCTTTAAACAACTTTAACAGTGGTTTAGCTTTTGCTTGTTGCTGAAACTGGCCATTTAATATTTTGTCCTTAGCCTCTATGACACCATATCCATTTCATTCAGAGCAGTGTGAATACAAAAACCAACAAGTTAATGAGCTCGGGGGGACATGGGAGCTCTTGGATATTGCAAAGGTTTTTGCTGTACATTTTGGCTGGACAACAAAATCCCCATGGCAACACACGAGAGAAAGGCGTGATAGAGCAGATGGCTACACCCTTGCGTTCCTCATCCGTGCTTGCAAGACAGACAGTGCTACAGGTGTGACAAGATGTCCAAGCTGGATGCTGGCCCAGTCCCAGGTGTTCTGCCTGTCTCTTGTTCCTCAGTCTTTCACTGCAAATCTTTTCAAATTTGAGCTTTCTCTTCTCCATCCTCCCTCCCTTTTATTCCACTCTCTTGTATGCTTTCAGCTCCATCTCCCTGTACTCTACCCCGAGCCAAAGATCAGTTGCCAATATTTACAGTGCAAGTGAGGGGAAGTCAACTGCAGCCAAACAAAAAGCTGACATAGCTGTTAGCCTGGAGGGTCTGTGCAGGTGGCTGCTCAAAGTCAGTAACAGCCAGTTGCTGACAGGAAGCATTGTGAAAAAAAAATAAAATAAAGGATGACGTGAGCTGTGATGTTGTCTCAAGCCAGCAGGAGGGGGAAAAAAGCCATGCCAAGTCACAGGTACACTCATAAAAACTTTGGAAAATAGCTTAATAATAAATAAATATTCTTTTTTATTGGTCATTTCTTTTCCACAAATTTATTACGTCTGCCAAGGACATACTAAAATCATTGGCGTTTATTTAGTCATTTATTTGTTTATTTGTCTGTGTGTCTGTCTCTTAGCAGGATTACATCAAAACTACTGCACAGATTTTGATGAAATTTTCACAACTGATAGATGAGGCCATGGAAGAATGCATTAAATTTTGGAGGTGATCCAGATTTGGATCCACATCTGGATTCTGGATCAATTTTCACTTTATATAGGCTTTGAAGGAATACTTTTAGCAGGATTACGTCCAAACTACAACAGGGATTTTAATGAAATTTTCAACACAGATACATGTTAAGCCATGGAAGACTCCATTAAATTTTGGAGGTGATCCAGATTCTGAATGGAGATTTCCCTTTATATAGGCTTTGAAGGATTACTTCAAAACTACTTCAAAACAGATTCTCACAAATTTGCACCACAGATAAATATTAGGGCATGGAAGACACCATTGAAATTTGGAGTTGTCTGGATCTGGATTGATGGACATCAGAAATCTTATTGCTCTTGTTGTTGATATTAGGGCCCCTTCACACATAGTGTGAAGTTTTGTCGAAACAGCACAAAATAGTTTGAATTATGCGCACAGAACATCACGCCGATGGGCAGGCATGCAGGATGCTGGTGCGATGGTTCGTGCACAAGGGAACACAGTGCCACCAGTTGCACAATGTGGTTACACATCGTGCAGCTGCTGTGAAGAAAACAATATCATCATCAACATCATGTGGAACAGAGCTCACGTGGGTGATGTGACAGTCAGATTGCCTGCTGTGTGTTATGATCTGATGGTCCGTTTCAACCTGGGGGCAGTCTGTCCATGTGTGCATTGTGCATGCACATTTTTATTTCTGTCTGCTTGATGACAGCAAACAGACACACGTGTATCACAGTGGTCAGTTGTTAGTCCATGCATGTCCAAACACAATACTGTCCAGCTGGGATGTCCAGAATGACAGATCTCCAAAGCTGCTTCAGTGGTCAGTTTTTAGCACACACACCAAAGCCACACTTGTGGGGCACTGAGACAAATTTCACTGCGAGTATGAAAATGATTGTCTGCAGACTCTTGTTGTGCCAAGAGTGCGAATGGCCACACATTTTCTAAGTGCCATGCGAGCGGTGTTAGACGTTCGTGCGTGTCAGCTGGAATTTGGCCGACACCTGCCATGAGAGGGTTCGATGGACTCACACAGTGCACACTCTCTCTGTCAGCCACTGGTGTGCGCAAATAGTTGTAGGAACAGGTGTACGAGGCATTGGAAGCAGCAACGAAATTACATGGTTCGCATATGATTCCTGCTTCATGCACACTTCGTGCATGAAGCAGGAATGTGTGAAGGGGCCATTATGGTGGCAACTCTTTTCAGGTTTAACACATACAAGAGAAGGAGTTGTTGATGGATTCACAGTACTGAATTGGTGTGACTTCCGAGCTGCTGTTGTGTGCCTTGTGGAAAAACACATGGAATAATCTCAAACCTTCATGCCTCTGGGTCCTCAATCTTTGAGATTTGAGAGAAGTCTGGGAAGAGCTTGTGGAATCATGAGGTCAATGCCAATATCTTCAGAGGAGAACAAAAGTAATTTAAGGTTTTGGTCCTTCCTGTCTTACTGCATGATTATAAGACTCAGACACTAATGGTAGCATCTGACTGGGCTGCAACAGCTTGCGAATGGCATCCATAAAGGAATTAGTGCAAATTTGAGTGACGTTTGCAGCCTTTTGCCATCCACTCGCCTGAGTCACAGGGAAGCACCCACGTGTCATTTGATGTTTGAACAGACCCAAAACTTTGCACTACAAACTTCCTTGCCAGATAGTCAGACACACATCTCATACCCCTCCCCATGTAATCTTCACAAATCAGAACATGCACAATATGTGAGACAACTTGTGAGAACTTGTGAGGGATTGACAAACACTTTTCATTTTATATGATTGGAGAGGAACAGCACTTCCCATAACGGCTGATCGAGTCCAGTAGCTGAGAGAGAATTTAAATGTTAGAATGAATTTAATAGTTACATTTATAAACAATGTAGGTTAGAAATTGCAAGTTTTACTGTTACAGTGCTGTCAACAGTTAAATATGAGGTCAAGAAAGAGGTCTTTATTTTACTTTTTATAAAACAAGTATTTATTTTCATTGAAGTCAAGAAAGGGTGACTATAAAGTGAGTTTTGGCAAAACATGTATCATTGTCATGTTGAGGTGGCAAAGGGTTGTTGTCGGCAGCTGGGGAAAGTAACTAAAAAAGTAACTAGTAATCTAACTTAGTTACTTTTCCAATTGAGTAATCAGTAACGTAACTGAGTTACTTTTTCAAGGAGTAATCAGTAATCTGTAATTGGATTACTTTTTCAAAGTAACTGTGGCAACACTGGTAGTGAGCATCGTGTATGGCAGCACCCTGGCATTGGGGTGAATGTGAGGCATTATTGTAAAGCGTTTTGAGCGTCTGAAGCACACGGAAATGTGCTATATAAATGCAGTCCATTTACCATTTACCCAGCCACTGTGCACGCATATCAGTGGGCTGGACACATCCCGTCCCTCCACAGAGGAGCCACACTGTCCAATGGAACTAAGTTTTATGCGTTGGCCTGGCTGTGAGCACACAGTCCAGCTGAGAAATCTGCAGCCCGATTACTGTTAGGATGACAACGTGTAGCATTAGCTAACAAGTTGTCATCATGGCAAACAATACAAATATTAATGAATCATTTTTCCAAATTTCTGTACAGTGCATTCAATTTGGATTTACTGGGTGCGTGAGGATTTTTCTTTAACTGCCGTAAGCCTGACTGCACCAAACAAAAACACCTTGTGTGGAACGTGTTAATATATTAATAGGTATATTAAAGTTTATGTGGACTCATCATCAGTTTTCTTTTTCTTTTTCCATGTGGTGCTTCGGTTTTTCCCATATGGAAAAGATATACATAAATTTTATAAAATTTATATAAATTTTTTGTATCTGTTCTATCTGGAACGTGTAACTAATGCATGTGGCAGTCAAACCAGATATAAGATCCTTAGTAAATTTGTAATATGTAACTTATATAAATTGGGAACTTAAAAGAACAATATATGACAGTAATTCCACATACAGAATCATTAGCAGATATGTGTAATAACAAACTGAGACTTATAAGCACAACGCATGTCAAACATAAAGTTTATTACTGGAATTGTTGTAACTTCCTTTGAGTTTTTTTCTAGTTTTTCTATATGGGTTGTATAATCAAAAGGTTTTTTTCAGTGTGGTGCTGCAGGGCAAAAGTGAGTTTTCTGAACCAGACAGCAGACGCGTGTTTCCTTTCAGTTCCCACAACTCAATTTTCTAGTCATTAGTTTTGTTCTGAGTTCATCATTTATTTTCTGTTCTGTATTCTGTAGTCTCTGGTTTTGTTTTCTGTTTATTTTTGTATTTTTCTGTTTTTCATATTTTAGTCATGTTTATTCAGTCATTGTTTCTGTCCAGCTATTGTTATTTCCATTGTGTTATGCATTCTGGTTTTTCTCCTGATTCTTATAATATAGTCTTTAGTTGTTTCAGTCCTCTTTTGTTCTTCACGTAGCTTACATGGTTATCTTGTGTTTTATTTTCTGTTTTACAATTCAGCCGGTAAGCTGTAGGTTCTTTGCTGTGTTTATTATCTTTTAGACTTTAGCCATGTGTTTAGTTTGTTCCTTTATAGTCACTGATTTTGGTCACCATTTGGTCACCTGTCTGCTTCTTGTTTGTTCCCTCCGTGTGTTCACTTACACTCTTGCACGTACTTGTTTTATCTTTGTCTCTGTTTCCCCATATGTTCACTTACTCTCTTGCACTTGTCTGTTTCATCTTTGTCACAGTCTGCCTGAATCACTCTCTTGCATCTCTTCCCTCCTCTTGGATTCACCCGACCACACCTCCCTTCAAGAACTTTCATCCACACATGCACCTTGTTAACCTAATTACCTCACCTGTGTATTTAAGCCCTTCACTTTCTCCACTCCCCTACCAGTTCGTCGTGATCCATGTATCGACCTTGCTTTGTTTACCAGACCTTGTTTTTGCCTCAGCCTTTGATAGAGTATCTCACAGTGTTTTTGATCCCAGCCTGTCTCTCAACCACATTTTTGCCTAGCACTTATCTGTACCTCTGCTTCACTGCCTGCCTTCCCGTGTACCGTACCTCTGCTTGTGAAAACGATAAAGACTATTTTCTACTAATAACACCTTATCCTCGAATCTGCATTTTGTGCCCTCCCACATTCTGTGCCATGCATCCACGAGCCCTGACAGAAAGGTGCTAATTTTCCAATGGTGTTTTTTCTGCTGAGTTGGATTCTGTGCTACTTCACTCTTGTTCTAGACTCTGTACTTTGATTTCCAAATAAAATGCAAAATTAACTTTGGACCACTGAGCAGCATTCCAGTTCTTTGTTCTCCTCAACCCAGATGAGGTCCATCTGACATCATCTCAGGGTCAGAAGTGGCTTGCCACTAGCAAGGCAACACTTCCAGCCTATTTACTGGACATGTCTGTGCATGGTGTCTCTGGATGACTCCAGCCAACCATACTTTTTCCCTTCCAGTTAACTTTCCATGAATTGCTCTGATACAGTGCTTTGAGAACACCCAGCCCTTTTAGCACAGACCTTCTGTAGCTTACCCTTCTTATACTACTTAATTTCAGGAAAGTACACATGCTAAACAAGTTATTTAAACTTCATCTAACTTAACAGCCATGCTTTGTGGAAAACAAAATCACATCACGTTTAGCTCTCCTAAAAAGACGTGGAAATGTTTATATAAGACACATTTTCTGAGACAGTAGGTCTTATTTTTAGCAATGCTGATGGATAGTAAATGTGTTTATCAGTCTGGCCATCATGTCATGAACTCACTTCTTCGAAGTTCATCTTTTTGTTTCACTAGAAGGGCTACATTCAAGTAAAGGTTGTCTCCCATTGATTATTTCTGATGTGTAACTGTCTATGTTTTGATGCAGTATTGATCGGGCACCAAATCACTGCATAATATCATATGTAAGCAATATGAGTGATCAGGAAAATTTAAAAAAAATATGATGTTGGGATACATCAAGATTAAAAACTGTGAACCATCAAATGTATTTGTGCACAGCAGGGGTAATATTTTGTGTAGGTGATGATGGCTATCCAGGTACAATATGCAGTAATCAGGACCCACTGTTCTCTGAGCAGAAGTCTCCTTTGATTTTCCTTTGCACCGTAAATCCCAAGAAAAGCACTTTGTGCTTTTGATCAGAGTTTTGAAATGTAAAAATACATTTTATTCTAATCCAGTTACATTTTTTCTGCACATCTGATTGATTAATTGTGTGAGATTTGAGACCGTAAACGACTTGCAAACGATGGAATTGGATTAAAATGGGAATAACCCCCTTGTGTCAGTTGATTTGCAGACATTCTTGCTGTTATATGGTCACAAATATCTGTTTTAAAACACATCGCTGGTAAAGCTCAATTTGCGACCGTATAACCAGCATGAACGTCTGCAAATCATCAGCCACAACAGGGTTATTCTAATTAGCACTATGGAAAAGTGAGGGAATGCTAACATAGGAGTAGTGTTGTGTGCATATCTACAAAAACTCATGTAATAGGACTCATCCCTACTAGGGTGTATTTGGCAATACTCAGCAGTTATCAGTTGCTATCATTTTTAAGTGGTCATATAATAGTAGTTAATACAAATTTTGTCTGGCATTTTAATGAACAGGGCCTGAGTTTCCCAAATTAGGATGCAAATTGAGGCAAAAAGTCAACATTGGGAGACCACTCAAAGTTGTTCTAGTTTGCCTTTAATTAAGGTTTTCAATCCTCAAGTGTTTCTATACATTACAAATAAACCAGTTCACTCCTCCCATGTCAAGGTTGGGACCCAATGACATGGACTTAATTGCAAGAGGCAGTAGATTAAAATGCAGAAAGGTTTATTAACGAAGAAGAGTTGATGGTGTTCATAGGAGTCGATACTGAGGCACGGAAGGAGGAGGCACGCATGGTTTGGAGAGATGCCAGGAGCAGAGTAACCATGGTCAGGAGGAGCCAGGGCAGCTGGTGGTGTCAGAAGAATAAAAATCAGCCATATTACTTCACTGTATATAAGCCCCCTGGCCTGTACTCTGAATTCTTAGGTGAATTTGGTAAGTTCATCTCTAACTTGTCAACTAGTACAGATAACATTCTGATTATTGGTGACTTAAACATTCATATAAATAAGCCTTCTGATCCCCTCTGCAAATCATTTATGGAAATTGTGGATGTATTAGGGTTCCAGCAATGCATTCAGAATTCAACGCACATGAGTGGAAATACCCTGGATTTGGTTTTTGCACGTGGTATTGCTGTCACAAATATTGACATCATGCTTCTTGCATCAGTGGTCTCTGATCACTCATTTATTAGGTTTACAGTTTCACTGCTGTGTTTAGTGGAACAACAACCTTATTTATCCCTGCGGTGACGCATCAACTCCGAATGAACTCGAAGCTAGACTGCCTGATATCATAGCTTCACGTTTGGAAAATGCCAAATCAGTAGACAGTCTTGTGCCTAGTTTAAACTTAGTGCTCAAAGCTACACTTGACATGATTGCACCACCTACATTAAAACCACGCCCCCCCAAAACACAGTCATCTTGGTTCAATGATTACTTGTATGTTCCAAGCATAAGACTAGAGGTCTAAAACGGAAAATGTGTTGTTCAAAATTAGAAGTATCCCACCTCGCGTGGCGTGATGCTATCTTAGACTATAAGCATGTACTACTGGCTACAAAGCTGACCTATTACTCTGATTTGATAAGAAAAAAAAAAAACAAGCATAACTCAAAGGTCTTGTTTGACACAGTGGCAACACTTATTCATGGACAACCACCTGTAAGTCACTCTCCTTTTACAGCAAAAGATTTCTTGGATTACTTTGAGAAGAAAATAGGCGACATTAGGTTAAACAGATCCCAGCATGCCTTAATCCAGCCACAGCACCCAGCTATTGAGGTGGGTGCCATTACTGAGGTATTATCTAGATTTACAGAATTTGATAGTATCTCACTAGGCATGCTGATGGAACTTGTAATGTCTACAAAAAGCACAACCTGCTTATTTCATCCCATACCAACAAAACTGGCTAATGACCTGTGGCCCACTCTTGCGCCGACTGTGCTGGAAATTATTAATCTCTCATTAACCTCTGGATCTTTTCCTAAATGTTTCAAATCTGCAGTGATTAAACCATTACTGAAGAAATCTAATCTTGACCCTAGTATATGGAAAAAATAATAGGCCGATATCAAATCTATAATTTTCGTCTGAAATTCTGGAAAAGGTGGTTTCACAGCAGCTTGTGGACCACCTTTAGTGAGAATAATCTTTTTAAGCCACTGCAGTCTGCTTTTAGAAAATATCATTCCACAGAGACAGCTCTCACAAAAGTAGTGAATGATTTTCTACTTGCAATGGATTCGGACACCACTACGGTTCTGGTGCTGTTAGGTCTTAACGCTGCGTTTGATGCCATGGATCATCATATTCTCCTCGATAGGCTGGGAAATCATTTTAGGATTACTGGGAATTCCCTTGCATGGCTGACATCATACCTGACCAGTCGTTCTCACTGTGTTTTGTATAATAACACTAACTCTAACTTTACTGACATGAAATTTGGGTTTCCACAGGGATCCATCTTAACCCCCCTGCTTTTCTACCTTTATATAGCACCCCTTGGGCACATATTGCAGCGTTTTGGGATTACCCTTCATTGCTATGCTGATGATAGTTATGCATGCTGATAACTGCTGGTAATCTCATTCACATAAAATTCTTCGAACATTGCCTTGCATCAGTGAAAGCTGGATGTCAAGTAATTTCCTACTTTTAAACTCTGATAAGACTAAAATCATGGTTCTTGGACCAGTGAGGCATCAGCATCATTTTGACCAGCTAACGCTTAGCCTAGGCTCGTGTGTCATATATCACACTGACAAAGTGAGGAAACTTGCTGTAATTTTTGATCGTACATTATCATTAGAGATATGATAAGGACTGCTTTCTTCCACCTGTGAAATATAGTGAAGATTTGTCCCATCCTGTCTATGGCTGATGCTGAGACCCTGATTCATGTGTTTGTCTCTTCTCGACTGGACTAATGCAATGTTCTATTAGGGGTCTCCAATTGGTTCAAAATGCTGCTACCAGACTTTTGACTGGAAGCAGAAGGTTTGACCACATTACACCCATTTTGACATCTCTTCACTGGCTTCCAGTCCCTGTGAGATCAGATTTTAAGGTTCTGCTACTAATCTATAAAATTGTTCACAGATTGGCACCTCCTTACTTACCTGACCTAATTAAACCCTACGTACCGGCTCAAGCTTTGCGTTCTCAGAGTGCAGGACTACTTTGTGTCCCTTGGGTGAATAAAAAGTCTGCGGGTCACAGAGCTTTCTCTTATCGTGCCCCCCATCTGTGGAATGATCTCCCTGCATCAATAAAGCAGTCAGATTCTGTGGAGACTTTCAAGTCCAGACTTAAGAACCACTTATTTTCCCTTTCGTATGGCTAGCATACTGGCACAGTATGTTGCTATGCTTTTTACCCAAAGAGGTATGCAAGAATCTGTAAAGGATGGAGCCAGGGTTGAAACACTGCAACGGTGACTGGTTACAGGTGACACAGCAGCCACAAGTGTGTCCAATAATCAGCTCCACTGTTTATATCTAAAAGCCTTCTGCATTTTACTTCATTTTGAGAAAAATAAAAAATATACAATTTTGCTTCATGTTTACAACAATTATTTTACAATTCCAACATCATCTGTCTCTTTTACATTAATTTTACTTCCTCACCCAGTAGTAGCAAACAACAATATATTTGAATATTTAGTAAATGACCACAAATGGGCTTTTTATGTCTCCACTCAGCTAAGTCTACAATATTCCGATGTGCACTCTTAAAGTGTTTGGAAACCTACAAACTCATCTGAAGAAGAAAAATGAGCAGGCCAAGGGCCAGCACGTTCCCCTCTTCTTTTAATTTTGACCCCGGTGTAATTCTTCAGTTGACCCCACCTGACCACCTATTGAAAATTCAAATCGCCAATCTTTTTTGTTTGTTTCTTTGTTTGTTTTCAAAAGAGTAATGTCTAAGGAGTATTTGTGCCAAATTTGGTGCTTGTATCACCATTTGTAGGATTTCTCTGGCAAGATTCTGTTATGTGCTGCACAAAATATAAAAATGTCAACATATGTCTGATTTGAATATTTTTCATGAAATGAACATTGTGCTAAACATTTAAACCTTATAGTCTCATTTTTGTGCAAGTATTTATGTTTTTCACAGGGTATCATATTTCAATCGAGTATACCTTTTGACATAATACTTCCAAATGTAGTTGATATTATGTAAAGAGAGCTTTCATTTTGTGTCTGATATGTCTCATTTGCTTAAAAGATGATTATTTTGTAATGCTTAATGTTGTGTGGAAAAAAAAGAGATTTCATCATTGGACATTTTGTTTTGGCTTGGGTAGGTCAAAGAAAGTGTTTACAGGGTTGTGGGGGGAGTGGGGTGGACAGAGCGCCATGTTGGTTGATGGCCCAGAGTTGGAGGGATGTAAAACCTCAGGGCACTGAATGGCACTTCACATGGAAATTAAAGTTAACAAAGCTGAACAAAATAACTGTGAGCCTGTGATTTGTGTCCAAATTTAACCCCCTGGTTCATATTTGCTCTGCTTTTATATATCCACCAAGCACATAATAAAATCATTGTCGTTTGTTTATTTATTTATTTGTCTAACTGTTACAAGGATTACATCAAAACTACTGTACAGATTTTGACAAACGTTTCACCACAAATACAATTTAGGGCACAGAAGACTCCATTGAATTTTGGAGGTGATCCAGATCCGGATCCAGATTCTGGATCAAGATTTCATTTCATATAGGCTTTGAAGGTTTACGTCAAAACGACTTCACGGATTCTCACCAAATTTGCACCACAGATAGATATTAGGGTATGGAAGACCCCACTGAATTTTAGAGGTGACCCAGATTCATGTACGTATGTATGTATGTATGTATATATGTGTATCAGAGGCGGTTTCTCTAAGACTGCAAGGAAACCTCATGTAACAGAGACTGTGGGTTTTCATTCCACTTGCTTGTTGCATGGTTTTCACAAAGTCAAGAGCTCCCTCTCTCTGCCGACTATATAAACCTGGTAGGCAGTGGTACCGCCTCATCAGCGTATCAGGGAGATGCTCGAAGCGAGTTGCAGAGCACAACACTGTTCGCTATTTCTTTTATTTTATTTCACAATTGGTATGATATGAAGCTGTAACTGAGCTGAAATATGTATTAGCAGTGTTCATATCCTCTCCAAGTGTGTATATCTTTGTAACATATATTCAACTACCTGCTACATGAGTGAGACACTGGGTCATGATGTCTGACCCGTTTTCTGTTTTGTTCAGTGTATAAGAGAAGTGCTCGAGAATAAACAACCAAAATCTGAAGCAAGCCTCCCGATCTTCAATAAAATCAGACAACGCAGAGTCGAGGGGTTTACTGAACCAGCCCAGCTGCATGAAGTGCAATTGAGCATGGTTACACTCAGCTTTCCCTAAAATGTCAAAAAATGAAATGGTCAAATATATACAGTGTATCATTTAATTGACTAAAAATGCATTTGAACACGTTGATCTTGAAGACAAGTTCATTCAGAATCAGCTACTTATCACAAATCGATTGACTCTATTTTGTTAACTTCTCATCAGTGTTTTTTCTCATACAGTCTGTGGTCAATGCATTTTCCTGTAGAAGCCGAGCATCTGTTAACTTCAGTGGGAAGGTTTTTTTTTTTTATTGCCACAAAATGCAATAGTCATTGGATAAAGCCACAATTTTGTCCCACCCCTGGACGGCTCTGGATGCTGAGCATCTCTGGGGGTAAATGAAGCTGTGGGTGGGCCTGGACTCTGGAGTTCTGCACAATGATTGGATGATTAGTCAAAATGCCGAATCTCAATGCCGGTTCGCAACACAACATCAAAGTATTTATAATTATAAGTCTATCTGGGCATATGTGGTAATAATTAGCAGTTTCTGATGCATTTTATTCATGAAAATTAATGACGGAGAAAACGAAGCGTTTTGAAACACTGAATCAATATGAAGCAATGGTTCAGTGTTTTGAAGCTTTGATACACTTACATACGGTGACGTCTGCCTCGCCAATCTTTAAAATAACATTTGCGTGGAACAATGTCAGGAACCAGGCTCTGTTATGTATGTTTAATAATAAAGGTTCTATGTGCTTCTTGAAATTTTTGATGATATTTTTGTTTAAAAACATTAATAATATTCTTGTAATAGTAAGTCCCTTCGGCTCCTCCCTTGTTTTCACTTGGGGTCGCCACAGCAGATCCAAGGTGGACCTGCATGTTACTTCTGGCGCAAGTTTTATGCCAGATATGCCCTTCCTGACACAACTCCACATTACATGGAGAAATGTGGCAGGGGTGGGGTTTGAACCGGGAACCTTCCACACTGAAACCAAGTGCACTAACCACTTGGTAATTGTGCCATCATAAAATACTGTATGCAATAGAGATATAAATTGTGAAATGCTTGTGCAACTTGGGACTGTGTTGACCATTTTACATATTTGAATTTACCTATAAATCAATTGACAAATTTTATGATGTAAGCCGAACATGAGCTTCGACTCTTTGAGAGACCAGCAGCCGCCACTGATGTGTATCTGTATTTCATTACAAGACACAAACACTGGCATCATTTCTTTCAAATCATCAAATCAACATAGCAAAACAACATAGTATTTGCAGGAAAACATTTGATATTAAAGCATGATTTGAAAAAAAGGAAAAAAATGACAAGTTGTCACAAGTTAAGTGGAATGACTGTGACTTGAAAGGCTACAAACAAGAGATTTTTGGGTTCACTTCTTAAGGTGGTCTTGATGCAGTTACGCAGGTTCAGTGTTCCAACGTGCTCACATAAACAGAAGTAACAGCATAAGTGCACCTAAATTCAACCATTCAGCTCTACACACTTGATTTAACACACCTACGCTCAGTGAGGATTTGTGGATGCAGTCCATGTCATCGAGGGCAAAGCTGGCTAAAGAATGTGCAGCACACACAAAAGAATGCCCAAAATAACTACAGAAAATGTCTGCAACAATGGGCCTGATGTTAGAATCGGCTTCAACCAGTAACATGTTCAGTGTGACAGCAGAGCAATTTAATCTTGTACAGTTTGGCAAAGTAATAGTTTGTGTCACTGGTGTATTTTCTAACTGAAACTAATTAAAACCAAAACCTTCTCATGTTTGCTGACATACAAGAACAATAAAGGGACAAATGAGCTACTAATACCTCCATCACACATGGCCAGAATAAGGCTGAATGGAGTCAGAATGACGATTTGGTCCACATCTGAAAAGTGTCCAGTTGCAGTTTGTAAATGTTCTGACAGCCATCTGCGAGACTCCACACAGTTGGTCAAAACTGGCGGGCGGCCCCGAGTGTGATGCACATGTTCAAAACTGTCCAGGCATGTCAAGATGGGACATCTATCTGATGGCAGTCCATGTGCAATCTGAGCACCGTATGACCGCAATTTACATATTCTGATGGTGGCAAACCAGGATCCAAAATGATTTGCGTATCTACGAGTGAACCTTGAGATGCATCTGGCACTGCAAAGCCTGCTGGTATGACCTGAAAATGCCACGTATAATAATGTCCACCTCCAATGCCCCCCCCCCCGGAGGCGTGCGCTACTGTGTGCATGCTGCCGAAAATCTGAACAGGCTATTAAATCCACAATAAACCTTACAGTACAGATATCTGTCCATTCCTTCCCATGGGCGATGTAAATGATGTGAACTATTGTTTCCATCACATCTCTATATAACACAGCCGGCTGCACCTCTCCGTGGTCTCATGCGCAGTAACGTGTCATTGCATTTGTCAGGCTCGGAGCTGAACGGATCTCACTGCTGTAATATATGATCACTTTCTAACTCTGTAGGAGATATGATATGGAACTGTTGTGCCAGGCCATGACAGCATTAATAAACATGAATCTTACCTCCAACAATAGCCCATGAGTGTTTCACAGCGCAGGATGGGCATGGAGCCAGGGCAGCAGCCTGTGGTTAAATCCTCTCACTCTGCTGCTGTGTGCTGTAATCAACCAAAAATAAATCCCATGTGACAATCCAACCATCATGGTGTCCAGACTTGTGTTCTGCTGCTGAAGTTAGCCAAAACACAAAAAATTAAATTAAAGTTCAGTGGAAAGGCTGCATCTGACGCATGGGACAGCATGGCCCACTGCCAGCAGTGTCCAGTAGCTGGCAACGGTGCGCATGTGCGCCAACGCATGCACACACGTGCACACATAGCTACTCATTCAGCCGTTGTGACCCCACACACACAAGCGATCATGTCATCAGTCCAACAACTCTGTTCTACTCACACATGCACATGCACTTGAGGTTATTAGCACTGGGAGGTGGAGGACGAGCACAGATGTGACTGCATGAGTGAGTGAGTGACTGCACCGTGGTGTGAGTCCAGTTCATATGTTGGCTGTCCTCTGATGTACAGTACCAGCAGGTACTGTGCAAAGGGAGGAACACAGCACTCGCTCCCACTCCGGTCCTGTGTTTCCAATTCAGACGTTTGGACATCAGGCAGTCTTGAGTGCCTTTTATGGCCATCTGACAGCAATCTGTGTCATCTACCTGTTGTCTACATAAGCTTTGGATGCCATCGTGCAGGTGTGCACGAGGTAATCTGGCTGTGTTCTGACACGGCTGACCACGCCTCTGTTCCTCCTAATTATGGCAATATTTGCCTTGTCGGGGTGGTTCCTGTACATTCTTGCTATATGTGACAGGGGCTTAAGAGATTCAGTTGGCTGTTCCAAAAAATCCACATTTTTATTTTTTGTTTTAATATTGGTGTACACTACAAAAAAAGACAAATAATCCTAAATCTAGCCAAATTGTCTTGTAAGAAAAAAAAATCTGCTAAAGAGGTAAGAAAAACTTACTTGGTTCGAGCTCTCAAAACAGGCAGCGTGGTGGCTTAGTCATTAGTGAAGGTCATGGGATTCGTTTCCCACCTCTGGCCTTTCTGTGTGGAGTTTGCATGTTCCCCCTGTTTTTCTGTGGGTTCTTTCCAGGTGCTTAGGCTTCTTCCCATATCCAAACACATGCAGGTTAGGTGAATTGGAATGTAGGTGTGCATGCGGGTGTGAATGTGTTTGTTTGTCTGTATGTGGCCCTGCAACAGGCTGGCGTCCTGTCCAGGGTGTGCCCTGCCGCATGCCCTATGACTGCTGAGATAGGCTCCAGTTCCCCACAACTTGGTCTTGAATAAGCAGTTGAAGGTATGTGTGTGTGTGTGTGTGTGTGTGTGTGTGTGTGTGTGTGTGTGTGTGTGTGTGTGTGTGTGTGTGTGTGTGTGTGTGTGTGTGAGAGAGAGAGAGAGAGAGAGAGAGAGAGAGAGAGAGAGAGAGAGAGAGAGAGAGAGCGTATTTTAGACTTTGATTGAGCAGATAAGAATTCATATCTTAAAATTAAGGCAACTAGCAAAAAAATAAATAAATAAATAAAAAGATTTTAATTATTTTTGTTTATCCACCTGCGAGAATTAAGGATTTGATGGACGACTAAAGTGTTGTGGTTAGAGGCTCAAAGAGTCCAGATTGAACCACAGGATGCAGACAGCGAGACTCAAGGGTTACAGGCATAAACAACCAGGTGTTTAATTTTCCAAGTGACAGTGATAAGACAATGGTGACAGAAACCTCCCGGTGGCAAAATCCAAAAATGAAATAACTCACTCTGAAACATACATAAATAAAAGATGACTGTCTAAAAACATAGCGATAAGTTCCTTAAAAAATCAAAACACAGTTGCAGACAGAAGACTCTTGGGTTCAAAGCTCAGGGATAGAAGGAAAGGCAAACAACCGGCAACCGGCAAAAACAAAGGTGTGACTTAAATACAACCTACACAACAGGTGTGAGGACTGGGTGAAGGAGGGGAAGCACATGTGAATAACAAGGAACACAAGGAAATAACAAGGGCTAAATGATCAATGTGAAAATAAAACCAAATCCAAAAATGGGACAGCAGAACCCGGGTGACAAAACACAAACATAAACCCGGTGTTGCCAACCGAATGGTCTCTCCCAAAAATTGATCCGCCCTGCCTTCACTGTGCATGCATCATTTCAGAACATTAGCAGCATCATTTCTGAGCATCAGCAGCGATTCACCGATTATCACCTCGTTTCTGTTTAAAACTGCACTCCAGTCATCATCTATCTCAGTGACAGATATCTGAAGTTTTTGTACAACAATCATTTCCACATAAATTCAACATTATTTCAAAATAAAAGACAGGGGACTGATCAGAGTGCCGCAGCACATCTGAATCTGTTGTGCTGCTGTTGCACCTATGTCATTTTGGAGCATCAGTAGAGATTCACCAATTATTGCCTTGTTTTGGCTTAAACCGGCTTTGTTTCTGCTTAAAGTTGACTTTGCAATGATATAAGAGGTTTTACTTTATCATCTGATGGTTTCACATTATTCCCTTTGATCTCTTTGGGTGTAGAGAGTCAGACTCAGAGTGAGTCTCAGAAGCATGCACAGTGAAGGCACAGTCAAAGCAGAGTGGACCAATTTTTAGAGGGGACCGTTCGGCCGGCAACACTGAAACTAACAGATCAGATGAAGTGAGCAGGACTGAGACATTAACAGCAACTGACAGTGGTGGAACAGAAATATCATAAACGTGGAGAGGAAATAACAGACACAAAGCAGAAAGAAGAAATACAATAAGGGCACTAGGAGCAGGGCCCTCACAGCGACAAGCTGTCAAAATGCCGCACTCAGCTGCCAGGCATAACCCTGACAACCGAGCGCAGCCAGAAACCAGGAACTGAATGGTAAACAAACATAATAACCCCGAAACATACAACAATACAAACATAACCCAGGACCCATAAGACAACACAAATGACATCAAGAACCAGGGCGAACATAAACCCCACTTGACCCGGAGGAACAGACAGGTACCGTGCACACCTGACAGGCATTACCATTCAATTTAATTCAATTCAATGTATTTGATTTCTATAGCACCAAATGACAACAAAGCTGTCTCAAGGCCCTTCACACAAGTAAGGTCTAACCTTACAACACCAAAAGCAAGCACACAGGCAACAGTGGCAAGGAAAAACTCCCGCTGATGATTTGAGGAAGAAACCTCAAGCAGACCAGACTTAAAGGAGTGATCTTCTGCTTGGACCATGCTGCCAACACAATTGACAATACAAATATACAGGAAATTACCATGTCAGTTGTACGTGACAAGGGAAAGGACATGAGACCGGGTAAGAGACTCACCACATAGTCCAGCCACACCAAGAACCAATACCCACACACACACCAACACACACCCAGGGACTGGGGCACCCAGAAAGGGACTGCTCATTCTTACATTTACTCCCTCACACCTCCCACATGACAGACCAAACCCCTACAATCATTCACACATGTACTCTCACGCAGACCACAAGGGACAAACACACACTCACACATACACCCACAGACAACAGGAGGACAGGACAGGGCAGGTGACCAGAGACATAAAAAGGACATGGGGACTGGAAACACATAAAAAGAACACAAGAAACAACTCATCCGAACTGAACCCCAACACTAAGGGCCCCTTCACACATAACATGATTAAAGCCGACTGGTGCATGAAGGAGTAATTGCATATGATGCGTGAAAAATCAGGAGCTCCCTCAAATGCATCGTACAGCTGTCACCACAAAACCATTCGCACACACAAGCGGCCGAAAGACAGCAAGTGCCCTGCACATTTGACCCCCCCGGCAGGTGTCAACCAAATTCCAGGTGTTTTACATGAACATCCAACACTGCTCGCTGGGCACGTAGAAAAGGCTGGGCTATTTGCGCTCCCTGCACGAGAGTAGAGAGCAGGCGACCACATTCCAGCTGTCTGTAAAAATTGTCTATGTGCCACACGAGCGTAACCTAGCAACACATGCTTGTGACTGTGCCAAACTACCCCCCCCCCCCCACACACACACACACAAATGGCTTGTGGAACACTCAACCACTAGACCATTACTCCCCCATACATTATGAAAATTTTACTGAGGATTCATATCCATTCATATTCATTCATAGTCAAGAACTGATTCAATTTTCAAAGTCAAAGGTCAAAGTCAGGAATAATTTTGTAAAACTGGACAAATCTATATCTTTAACACTGAACAAATTTTCAAAAATTCAAAACCCTGTCAAAAAAGATCAAACTTTTTTCATATTTGAAAGTGTTATATAGGATGGTATCCTTTAGGGCCCCTTCACACATAGTGCGAATTTGGTTGAAGTGCGCATGAAGCAGGAATCGTATGCAAAACATGTAAATTCATAGCTGCCTCCAACAGCTCGTACACCTGTTGCTACAACTATTTGCACACACCAGCTGTCGGGTTTAGAATACCTTTTGCTTTGAGGAAGAGACAACCAGGCAATAAAACAAGTGAGAAATAGAATTCAATTTAAGCTCGCGAGGAGTGCAGTCAGGCTGTACACCAAAGCTACACTAAAGTCTGGCCTGCGCTCCCGCTCTTTTTATTTAGGACTTCCCTACATACATGGACGGTACAGCTCCTGAGGGGAAGAGTGATAGCGCGTGAGCTGTTGCCGCAGAACTGCTGATTGCATAATACATTCAGGATGTTCAGAACCTTTTTTAATCTTGGGCTCGGTTAAGATGTGTTTAAGACATCTAACGATTAATCACACTTCTTCTGACAAAAGGACTGATGTATCACAATCACACTGTGGTTGGAACATTCAATTCTCTATTGCAGAAACACGTCATGTCACATATCTTAAGTAACCTTCACCCATCACATCAGTACAATACACTTTATCAGAGCAGAGAGAACTACATTCTACCAGAGCAGGGAACACAAAACATGCATGATAAAATAAAACAGTGTATCTACAGAATAACTCCAACATTTCCCCCCTGTTTATCATGCATTCCAACGTTATTACATCTTCACCTAAAAGTAAACAATTGTTACTAAGCAACCACTTCTTATTCAGATTTTCAGCTGCAGGGTCATTAAACAATGGTAAGAATACATTTACACTCGGGAGGTCTTATCGTTGGTGTTGAGGTCATTGTCAGGTTCACCATAATCACCTGGATCAATCAATCAATCAACTTTTTTCTTATATAGCGCCAAATCACAACAAACAGTTGCCCCAAGGTGCTCTATATTGTAAGGCAAGGCCATACAATAATTATGAAAAACCCCAACGGTCAAAACGACCCCCTATGAGCAAGCACTTGGCTACAGTGGGAAGGAAAAACTCCCTTTTAACAGGAAGAAACCTCCAGCAGAACCAGGCTCAGGGAGGGGCAGTCTTCTGCTGAGACTGGTTGGGGCTGAGGGAAAGAACCAGGAAAAAGACATGCTGTGAAGGGGGGCAGAGATCGATCACTAATGATTAAATGCAGAGTGATGCATACGGAGCAAAAAGAGAAAGAAACAGTGCATCATGGGAACCCCCCCACAGTCTACGTCTAAAGCAGCATAACCAAGGGATGGTCCAGGGTCACCTGATCCAGCCCTAACTATAAGCCTTAGCGAAAAGGAAAGTTTTAAGCCTAATCTTAAAAGTAGAGAGGGTATCTGTCTCCCTGATCTGAATTGGGAGCTGGTTCCACAGGAGAGGAGCCTGAAAGCTGAAGGTTCTGCCTCCCATTCTACTCTTACAAAGCCTAGGAACTACAAGTAAGCCTGCAGTCTGAGAGCGAAGCGCTCTAATGGGGTAATATGGTACTACGAGGTCCCTAAGATGAGATGGGACCTGATTTTTCAAAACCTTATAAGTAAGAAGAAGAATTTTAAATTCTATTCTAGAATTAACAGGAAGCCAATGAAGAGAGGCCAACACGGGTGAGATATGCTCTCTCCTGCTAGTCCCCGTCAGTACTCTAGCTGCAGCATTCTGAACCAACTGAAGGCTTTTTAGGGAACTTTTAGGACAACCTGATAATAATGAATTACAATAGTCCAGCCTAGAGGAAATAAATGCATGAATTAATTTTTCAGCATTACTCTGAGACAAGACCTTTCTGATTTTAGAGATATTGCGTAAATGCAAAAAGGCAGTCCTACATATTTGTTTAATATGTGCTTTGAATGACATATCCTGATCAAAAATGACTCCAAGATTTCTCACAGTATTACTAGAGATCAGGGAAATACCATCCAGAGTAACGATCTGGTTAGACACCATGCTTCTAAGATTTGTGGGGCCAAGTACAATAACTTCAGTTTTATCTGAGTTTAAAAGCAGGAAATTAGAGGTCATCCATGTCTTTATGTCTGTAAGACAATCCTGCAGTTTAGCTAATTGGTGTGTATCCTCTGGCTTCATGGATAGATAAAGCTGGGTATCATCTGCGTAACAATGAAAATTTAAGCAATACCGTCTAATAATACTGCCTAAGGGAAGCATGTATAAAGTGAATAAAATTGGTCCTAGCACAGAACCTTGTGGAACTCCATAATTAACTTTAGTCTGTGAAGAAGATTCCCCATTTACATGAACAAACTGTAATCTATTAGACAAATATGATTCAAACCACCGCAGCGCAGTGCCTTTAATACCTATGACATGCTCTAATCTCTGTAATAAAATTTTATGGTCAACAGTATCAAAAGCAGCACTGAGGTCCAACAAAACAAGCACAGAGATAAGTCCACTGTCCGAAGCCATAAGAAGATCATTTGTAACCTTCACTAATGCTGTTTCTGTACTATGATGAATTCTAAAACCTGACTGAAACTCTTCAAATAGACCATTCCTCTGCAGGTGATCAGTTAGCTGTTTTACAACTACCCTCTCAAGAATCTTTGAGAGAAAAGGAAGGTTGGAGATTGGCCTATAATTAGCTAAGATAGCTGGGTCAAGTGATGGCTTTTTAAGTAATGGTTTAATTACTGCCACCTTAAAGGCCTGTGGTACATAACCAACTAACAAAGATAGATTGATCATATTTAAGATTGAAGCATTGAATAATGGTAGGACTTCCTTGAGCAGCCTGGCAGGAATGGGGTCTAATAAACATGTTGATGGTTTGGATGAAGTAACGAATGAAAATAACTCAGACAGAACAATCGGAGAGAAAGAGTCTAACCAAATACCGGCATCACTGAAAGCAGCCAAAGATAACGATACATCTTTGGGATGGTTATGAGTAATTTTTTCTCTAATAGTCAAAATTTTGTTAGCAAAGAAAGTCATGAAGTCATTACTAGTTAAAGTTAATGGAATACTCAGCTCAATAGAGCTCTGACTCTTTGTCAGCCTGGCTACAGTGCTGAAAAGAAACCTGGGGTTGTTCTTATTTTCTTCAATTAGTGATGAGTAGAAAGATGTCCTAGCTTTACGGAGGGCTTTTTTATAGAGCAACAAACTCTTTTTCCAGGCTAAGTGAAGATCTTCTAAATTAGTGAGATGCCATTTCCTCTCCAACTTACGGGTTATCTGCTTTAAGCTACGAGTTCGTGAGTTATACCACGGAGTCAGACACTTCTGATTTAAGGGATCAGGGAACAGATCTGGAAGATAGTGGTCGTAGTCGTCTTCTTCATCAGTCTCATTATCGTTATCGCCTGGATGGTTACCCAGAAGGGGGTATGCCTGAGCTGAATCCTGTCTGGCTGATGAGATAGCAGTGGTTATCATTCTATTGACTAGACCACGTAGACAAGGAATACAACAGCATCCACACAAGGTCAGAATTGCAGCAAAAACTGCTATAGATATAAATGCAGAGGAGACCAAAGTGCGATACTTCCCAAACACGTCCAGCCACGAGTCCCAGAATTCGGCATTAATGTCGCTGTGATCCTTCATCTTCTTGTTCAGTGTCCGCAGGCCCTCAATGGCCTGGGTCAGGCTTCCATCGGCTGCTGTGTTGTTCGGTACGAATGTGCAACACTGTTCTCCAAACATTGCACAGACTCCTCCTTTCTCAGTGAGTAGCATGTCCAGGGCTATGCGGTTCTGGAAGGCCATCAGTGAGGTGGCTGCCAGTTGGGAATGTACCGCTTTAAAACCTTCCTCTGTCCAATTTCCCAATTTCTGCACGTTGTAGTGGATGTAGTTTATTCTGTCTACATTCTTATTAATTGAGCACCACCAACAGATGGAGGATTCGAATCCAGCTGCTATCTGATCAGCCAGTTTGTACTCATCAGGCACTCCTCTGGGGACTCCTATTGCGTCAATATATGTTGGATCTCCCACTCCTTTCCAATCTCTTTTTACTCTATGCCAATTTTCAGGCACCACAGACTTTAGGTGCGTCAGCAAGTCCTTGGCTAAAATGGGAATGGCTTTTACTGGGAGGAGTAGGGACACTAAAGCACAGTAGCCTGACACATTCCTAGGCAATCTGTCAAAAATTCTATTATCTCCACACCACCACCACACGTCACTTCGGCTGACTGGTACAAATGAACCGTTTATATGTATTATTCGACTACACCACTTAGTCTCGTTCAGATTTCCCAGTGGTTTCCCTGTTCCGGGCAGTTTGATACAGGAGAAATTTCCCAAAGCTACCTTTTCTGAGAATATTGGTTTGTTTTTTACCACAGCCACAACGGAGTAAATGTGGTCCCATACTGAACAATTGTGGTTTCGGTGTATTGTTGTATTTTTCATTACCACCAATAGGCAGTCGTCCGATATCGCTGCTGGAATCACCTGTAAAATTGGTCGGGGCCCCATACATACTACGCAATCCTGTTTTGTGGATTTTACTGCTTGCTTCGCCATCAGGAGCCAATTGTTATTTTGTCCGCTAATTCCCGTAGTTACCAAAAACCAATCATCTGCTGACAGAGGCCCTTTATGCAAGCGGGCCTGCTTGGCTCTTACAGACCCCGGTCCGGGGAGAAGGTCACCCAGTATTGTTTGATTCGTGGTGTCTCTTGAGGCATTTGTATTTGGTGTCTTTGGGCATAGCACAATCTTCCAGCAAGGATCATACCCCGCTTTGTATGCACACAGTGCAAACGTGTGACATATCCGTTCGATTGGTCTGCTTATCGGGAATTTTAATGAGTTTATTGTGAATGTCACTGTTTTGGTTCGGCCGCTGACTGTTAGGTTTGATATGATATTTTTCCAACTATACGCTTCGTCTGTCCACCCATAAGAGTTTTGTGGCCAGGCAGACGGGTAGCCATTCGTTAGAAAGGTATTTCCCCACCAATGACTGGCACGGGGAAAACCTGTAGTCATGTAGAAATCATAAGCCAGCCATTGTCCAGGATCACCAATCCAGCTATCTTGTCTGAGGGCCAAAAAGGGTATCTGTACAACATAATAAATTCTGGGCGTGGTGTAACAGGCATAAAACCATTGGTAGGATGTTTCCTGGTCTTCACAAGGATTTAGTCTGCATAGTATCTGCCTCCCATGATTGTAGCAGGTTACTCCCTTTGAGGTAACCACATATCGTTTAACGCGGCGGATTGAATTTCCACTTGTAGTTTCGTCTGTTCTGGTTGTGATGTTCTCTACTTCCCCATAGTCAATTCCCTTTTTCATTAATGGTGTCCACACGTGCATTCCTCATATAGTGACTGTTATGGCTCCTAACACTAATGCCCAGCAGCACAATGCTGTTTTCATCCATAATGGTGTATGGCGCGACATAGTCAGGATCTCCCTAAAGTCAGTGTCCTAAGTTTCTGGTCAGTGGCTTGTAATTTCTTCTGCTGATTTTCGTGTCTGCCCTGGATCTTAACACCAGAGCCACACACTATTATCAGACTTGCTCACTTTCCGTACTTACACTGGGTTTACAGAGATCACTTTCTTACAATGTGTTAAATGTGTCCACGTTTGTCTTTCTTCTATTTTTAAGGCTGTGGGTGTAGTGAGCAGTACTTGGAATGGACCTTCCCACTTAGGTGAGTGCCAGTGTTTCCTCTTGATGCTTCTTATCAGTACCCAGTCTCCAGGTACCACTTTAGGGTCGTCCTGTGGAGAGATGGGATCATCAATGTTTGAGGTCCTGTCCTTTTGCTTTTCCAGCATCTTTCTCATATAATCAGCTAGGTTTGCTTCTTCTGGTATTTCCCATGGATTTCTGAACTGAGGTAATCTGTACGGTCGGCCAAAAAGGGTCTCATATGGTGTTAATCCTGCTGTACTTGTGATGTTTATATACATTTTTACTAAGTCCACGCACTGTGTCCATGGTCTGTTTGTTTCTTCCATCGCCTTCTTTAGCCTATTTTTAATTGTCCCATTCATTCTTTCCACTAGTCCTGCGCTTTGCGGGTGATATGCACAGTGGTTTTTTAGGTTTATGCAAAACAGTTGTCCAATGTTTCTCACAACTTGGTTTACAAAATGCGATCCATTGTCACTATATATTTTTTCTGGTATACCATACCTAGGTACTATGTCTTTGCACAGTGCTTTTGCCACTGTTAATGCATCTGCATGTTTTGTGGGGAAGATCTTGACCCATTTTGAAAATGCATCAATAATGACCAAACAAAATTCTTTCCCTTCACTTTTGTTCAATTGAATATAATCCATGTGTATGGTCTGAAATGGATATTGTAGTTTGGGGAACTTTCCTCGTAGAGGTCTCAAATTCCCTTGCACGTTGTGTTTTGCACATATCATGCATGCTTTACAAAATTGTTTTGAAACATTATTAAATCCAAATGTTGTATACACTGTTTCGATTTGTTTAATCATCCCCCCTGTCGAGACATGGGAAACACCATGGCTCGAAATAGCTGCCCATTTATACAAATTTTTGGGCAACACAGGTTTGTTAAGGGGTCACATGTAGAGACCGTCCTTGTTTTTGACGGCTCCATGTTTTTCCCATAATTTCCCCTCACTGTCTGGGCTTTGATTTTGCATTTCTACCAAGAGATCAGGTGTTACTTCAGTTGCTTTATCAATTGTAAGTGTGTTAGGATCAGCAACCACATGAAGATGGCCTTCAGCAGCAGCTTTTGCAGATTCATCAGCGAACGCATTACCTTGGGAAATAAGATCAATCCCTTTTGTATGCGCTGCACATTTACAAATAGCCAATTGACTAGGTAGCTGGACTGCTTCTAATAATTTGGTGAGTAGAGTGGCATGTGTGACAGGCTTCCCTGTTGAAGTGACCATTCCATGCTTTTTCCACTGTTGAGCGAACACATGCACCGTGGAAAATGCGTATTGGCTATCAGTATAGATTGTGACAGATTGATCTCTGAAAATTTGGCAGGCTACGGTGAGAGCTACCAGTTCGGCCGCTTGTGCCGACATGTTAGCAGGTAGCTTGACAGCTTGTAGGACACTATCATGTGTCACTACCGCGTACCCAGTCATCGTTTCTCCTAAATGATTTTCTTTGAGGAGCCGTCCACAAATACCACTGTGCCCTCTGAAAGAGATGTATCTTTTAAATCGGGTCTACATTTAGATACTCGTTGGGCTTCCACAGTCATGTGGTTCTCCATCCACTGGGATGGGCAAGAGTGTGGCAGGATTTAATGTTGTGCAGCATTCAATAGTCAAATGGGGTTGAGATAGGAGCATAGCCATACAAGAAAGATGACGTGCTGGAGACAGAAATGTCATATTTGTTTATAGCAGCAATGCTGACACTGCATGGGGTACTTTTAGTATTAATGAATGGAAAAGCACAACTCCAGCAGAACTCTCTATAGCCATAGAGGCTGCTATTACTGCACGTACGCATGGAGGAAGTGCACAAGCAACACTGTCTAATTTGGAAGAATAGTAGGCAACCGGGCGAAGCCTTTCTCCATATTGCTGCGTCAATACAGAAGTCATAAAATGACCTTTGCATTTGACAGTTTGAACAAATGGTTTGTCATAATTTGGTAGGGCTAGAGCCGAGCTAGACACCAGACTTTGTTTGATTTGCACAAATGCCGCTTCCGCCTCTTGGGTCCACTTTAATGCTGTTGACATGGATATACTTTCGTCATACATTAATTTCAAGAGAGGAGACGTAATTTGCGCATAATCTGGAATCCAGCTACGGCAGTAGCCAGTGATGCCTAAAAAGGACATCATCTGCTTTTTTGTCAATGGCTTGGGTGCCTGGAGAATAGCCGTCTTCCTGTCTTGAACAATAGTGCGTCCTTGTGCACTCAATTCATGTCCCAAATACTTTACTGTCGGGGACCACAACTGTAATTTGTTCTTGCTGACCTTATGTCCTTCCCTGGCTAGGTGATGTAAGGTGGCCAAAGTGTCTGTGATGCAGGTATCTTTGTCATTAGAGGCTATCAGAATGTCGTCTACGTACAAGAAAATCTGGCTACCACCTGGTGGTACAAATTTGGCCATACTAGCTGACATTACTTGGGAATAAATGGTTGGGCTTTCAGCATATCCTTGTGGCAATCGTGTGTATGTATACCTTTGTCCTGCGTATGTGAAAGCGAACCAGAACTGGCTGTCTGGATCAACCAGGACAGAAAAGAAAGCATTACTAATATCAATCAATCAATCAATCAATTTTTTTATATAGTGCCAAATCACAACAAACAGTTGCCCCAAGGCGCTTTATATTGTAAGGCAAGGCCGTACAATAATTATGTAAAACCCCAACGGTCAAAATGACCCCCTGTGAGCAAGCACTTGGCTACAGTGGGAAGGAAAAACTCCCTTTTAACAGGAAGAAACCTCCAGCAGAACCAGGCTCAGGGAGTGGCAGTCTTCTGCTGGGACTGGTTGGGGCTGAGGGAGAGAACCAGGAAAAAGACATGCTGTGGAGGGGAGCAGAGATCGATCACTAATGATTAAATGCAGAGTGGTGCATACAGAGCAAAAAGAGAAAGAAACAGTGCATCATGGGAACCCCCCAGCAGTCTACGTCTATAGCAGCATAACTAAGGGATGGTTCAGGGTCACCTGATCCAGCCCTAACTATAAGCTTTAGCAAAAAGGAAAGTTTTAAGCCTAATCTTAAAAGTAGAGAGGGTGTCTGTCTCCCTGATCTGAATTGGGAGCTGGTTCCACAGGAGAGGAGCCTGAAAGCTGAAGGCTCCAACGACAGTAAATACTTTAGCATCTGGTCGCAACGAATTTAACAACGTGTACGGATCCGGGACACAAGGAGCTCTTTGAACAACAGCATTGTTGACAGCTTGTAGGTCTTGCACCATTCTCCAGCCTACGGAGGGAGGGGCCTTTTTTACCGGAAAGATAGGTGTGTTACATGGTGAATCGGTGCAGGGGATCAAGACTCCTGCCTTCAATAGATCTTGTATTACCGGTCGGATCCCTTCCGTTGCATCGGGTCTCAAAGGGTACTGCCGGACACATGGGCGATATTCCGTTTTTGGTCTAATTTGCACTGGTAGGGCTCCTTTTACTAGCCCTACATCAGAGGGTCCTTGGGACCAGAGGGTAGGTGGAACTTCTACCAACCTCTGCTCATCCTCTGGATTCAATAAATATGATCATGCTGTCTGTTGAGGATTATCGCAATGGTCAACACTACTCCCTGCTTCCAAATCCGTTCTATGGAGAAGGAGTACACAGAATAGACAGGTGGAAGGACTGAAAAATTCTCCACTCCCTGGATGGGATTCAACCCAATCGGTTGCATTTATGCCCTCTTTGACCATAAACCCTAGGCTTTGCCAAGTCACGAGATATGGTTTGAAGAGGGACACATGGAAGGGAGTCCCAGTCCTATGTAATCTCTGAATTTCTGGAGGAACATGAGAGACCGCAATTGCAGCTCTATTTTTCCCATCATGGTAAATACAGTCTGCTACTGCAGATGTTGGGGTTACTTCCTCCAAGAGGCTCTCATAGTTACCGTCCGGTCCTGGAGTACTCTTGAACCACAATGTGACATGGAGATCTTCCGGTTCATGTGTTTGTTCAGGATGAGACAACAATGTTTTAGCAAACGACAGAACAGATGCACCAAAAGAGGTGGGGCTAGCATCTCGTAGCTTCAGAAAATAATAATAGTAGCAGTTTAGGGCGTAATTTGAGCCTAAAGTAAAGACCTGCAGCTGATGTTGTCGTTTTACTTGCAACAGTCCATTGTCCGACACTAGAGACAGTCCCAATGCAGTTAGACCATCTCGTCCGAGAAGATTAACCGGACATTGGGGCATCATCAATACATAGATGCAACATGACTTCCCTTCTGGGTCCCGAATCCACACGGGTTGGGACACAGGGACAGCACATGTCTTCCCATTGGCTGCTCTTACCCAAAATGTTTCATCACTGGGCTGTAACCCTACCGGCCATGAGCAACATGTTGTTTTACATGCGCCCGAATCGCATAGGAAAACAACATGCTTCCCATTCATTATTAAAGTCACTTCCGGTTTAGGTACATCACTCATCAGCAGATCTTGAATGTTTAGATCTGCCTCAGGGACTAAAGGTCCCGATGATGTTGCTTGTCGGGCGGTTAGTCATTGCGGATTCTGTGTTCTTTGTGGGCAGTCCTTGGCGAAGTGTCCTAATTTGCCACAAACCCAACACTCATTTGACCTTCCAGCCCAGGGCTTTGGAGGAGCTGACTGGCCTTGGCCCTGCCAATTTCCTTGCCTGTCCTGCTTCCATTGCCTCTGTGGGTTTGATTGAAGATGTCCTCGGGGTGGGCCTCTAAAACGGCCCCGCCCATGAGGTGGTCCGAATTTTCTGCCTTGAAAAAAAACTTGGCCTTCCTGCCATTCAGACTCATCAGTATAGAAGGTAGTCACCTGTTTCCTTTTTGGGGCTGCCTTTTTTGTTTTCAGATTTCTTTCTGCGTGTATGGCGTGGTCTACATACTCTTGTAATCCAGCTGTTGGGAGCGTTATCATGTGTTTGTCTACCCATGCTCGGATATCTGATCTGGAGTTGGCATGGAGTGCATTTTTCAATTGTTGTTCATACACGCTATCATTTTTCAGTGGTAGAAGACCACTGTGCACTTTAAAAACTTTTTCCATTCAATGTCGATAGTCTTCGAATGGTTCATCATCTTTCTGTTTTGTACGATTTATTTCTGTGTAATTTGACTTCTGCTGGTATTTCTGCTTAATTCTCAGCAGTAGTGCGGCCAATCGGTCTTCCAATTCCTGACTATCATGGGCTAATGGAGTGTGGTCTGCCTCTGCAGGATCCCAATCTCCTTTTACATCAGCCCAATCCTTTGTCACAGTTGCCATTATGACTTGTTGAACTTCATCCCCTCTAAGATTGTAGGATTTAACCAAAGCGGTTATGTCAATAATGTACTGGGCTACATCTTCTCGTGGGGGAGTTACACCTTCCACAGCTGCCTTAACGTCTGCTTGTGTCCAAGTTCGGTACACAAGAATAGTTTTTGGTCCTGACGTATGTGGATTTGGCACATGAATCATTGGATAGACTCCTGATCCACCTGGTTCCTGATCAGCCGGTGGGGCTGATGGTCCAGGTTGATTTTCTTCATCTTTTGCTGTTTTGGATCGTGTTCTCATGACGTGTTGTGTAGGGTCTACATATGATGGGGGTTGTCCCTGTGGTAAATCTGGATAGAGTTTATTCTCCTTTATTTCAGCTCCTGGCTGTGTTTTGTAGTATCCAATTTTACTACCATTTCTACTTTTGGAGCCGCAGGCCCTGTCTCATTATCTTCTTGTCTGTGAAACATCACGTTCCCCTGCTCCTTCTTATCATTTACTGTTTCTTTCTGTCTTTCCTTTGCTTCTCTAAGGCCCTTCTTTCATTTCTCAACTTCTCTTTCCCATGCTACAATTTCACCTTGACCTTCTTTTTCTTTCTTTTTCTCACTTGTTCCACACTTTTTCTCAATACTGTTCTTTAGTTTAGTTAATGACTC
Organism: Thalassophryne amazonica; assembly: GCF_902500255.1. NCBI lineage: Eukaryota > Metazoa > Chordata > Actinopteri > Batrachoidiformes > Batrachoididae > Thalassophryne > Thalassophryne amazonica. The sequence continues at coordinate 123,072,744 of NC_047104.1, forward strand.
TTTCTGCAGGCGTCCATCAAATCCATGATCTTTTATCCACTTATCTAAGTGTTTTGTTGAATGTGGATCAATTTTATTCATGTATATCCAATCTTTTGTTTTTAGATCGTCCCGGGACTTAGGTCTCTCATTTTTACTGTTAGATTTTCCCATTTTGTGTTTTCAGAACGTTTTAGACCAGTGATGGTTTTGCCCCTACAGGGTCCTAATCCACTGGTGTTGTTACAATCACAGGGTAGTAATCAACTATTCTGAGAAGTGCGTTCCCTTTCGCCACCCCGGAGGGCACGGGAAGGCCTTGCCTTTGCTTCTTCTCAAAACTTACTACTTACTTTCCTGTGAGATTTTCATAGACGGGAGTCGAAGTGACTCCACACTCTCACTCAGTCACTTTTATTACACTCACACACAGTTATTTTATTTACACAAATACATAGAAACACTTTTAATAACCGTACGCGTATTCTTAGGTCAGGGGAGCTCGCCCTCCCGTGGAATTTAACTAATGTCCTGCATTAGGGGACTCCACCATCCCTGCGAGGTTTAACTGCCTTTTCACTGTGCACTTATTTCCTTGTTTAACCGTGACTTTCTGTCACTATTTCACTATTTCAACATTTCTATTTTACGCAGCCTACTGCCACCATCCACAACAACAATTTTATCAGAATCAAATTCTATACTCACACTCCGTCGGTCTCTTTCCTTCTCGGTGATCCCGTCAACCTTTCAGATTCCAGCCAACGGATTGAGCCAGTCCCATCAAAGGGTCTGAGTTACCTTGGCCAAGGATTTCTCTGGTGTCGATCACGCTCGCTGGAACCGTCAGGTCTGTTGGGATCCCGGACGAGCCCCCAGTCTTTGTCGGGTTTAGAATACCTTTTGCTTTGAGGAAGAGACAACCAGGCAATAAAACAAGTGAGAAATAGAATTCAATTTAAGCTTGCGAGGAGTGCAGTCAGGCTGTACACCAAAGCTACACTAAAGTCTGGCCTGCGCTCCCGCTCTTTTTATTTAGGACTTCCCTACATACATGGGCGGTACAGCTCCTGAGGGGAAGAGTGATAGCGCGTGAGCTGTTGCCGCAGAACTGCTGATTGCATAATACATTCAGGATGTTCAGAACCTTTTTTAATCTTGGGCTCGGTTAAGATGTGTTTAAGACATCTAACGATTAATCACACTTCTTCTGACAAAAGGACTGATGTATCACAATCACACTGTGGTTGGAACATTCAATTCTCTATTGCAGAAACACGTCATGTCACATATCTTAAGTAACCTTCACCCATCACATCAGTACAATACACTTTATCAGAGCAGAGAGAACTACATTCTACCAGAGCAGGGAACACAAAACATGCATGATAAAATAAAACAGTGTATCTACAGAATAACTCCAACACCAGTGGCTGAAAGACAGAGTGTGTGCTGTGCAACCCCATCGAACCATCTCGCAGCAGGTGTTGGCCAAATTCCAGCTGACACACACGAACATCTAACACCGCTCGTGTGGTTACTTAGAAAATGTGTGGCTATTCGTACTGTCATCACAACAGTCAGCAGACAATCATTGTTGAGCTGGATGTAACATTTGTCTAAGTGCCCCACTAGTGTGGCTTTGCAAAACAGCAACACACATGTGAGGTGCCAGAGTGTCAGCTAACCCCACACACACATGTGGCGTGCGTGTGAATCATGCGTGTGTTGCACTCCCCTCATCGGTAAATGTGATGCCGGGGGGTGGGGGGGCAGCGCACTCACATGATCTGCTGATATATGGATGTACAGATGGTGTGTTGGTGTGTGCACTGAACTGACAGGGGGTGCGTCCACCCACAGCACACACATTGACAGGCTGCCCTAGGTAACAATGGATCATCAGATCATAACACACAGTGGGCGATCTGACTGTCACGTCACCCACATGAGCTGTTCCACACGGACACGCATGCAGGGCTGGCTGGACACACCGGACAAGTAGATGTGGACATGATAACAGCACATTGCTTCATTAATGTCATTTCATGACTGTACGTCTGTGATCATGGGTCATCTACAGAGGAACAGATGGTTCAGTGGCACAATGTAGTTCCACAGGTACCAGCTGTTTTTTTTATTTTTGATTTGACAGCCGCGGCATAATGTACTAGTTCCACAGGTACTAGCTGTTTTTTATTTTTTATTTATTTCACAGCAGTGGCGCAATGTGGCTCCACAGGTACCAGCTGGTGTTTATTTTTTTATTTATTCCACAGCAGCGGTGCAATGTGGCTCCACAGGTACCAGATGGTTTTTATTTTTTATTTATTCTACAGCAGCAGCACATGCCTGCCCATCTGGGCGATGTTTTCGTGGTTCGCTAATTCGAACTGTTTTGGGCTGTTTCGCCATAATTCAACCAGATTTGTACTATGTGTGAAGAGGCCCTTATCAACTGACAAAGTTTGATGTGGATCTGATCCATATGACAGATTTTGTGGCCATTTCAATTTAACATTAAAAACTAATTTAATGTATATTTTACATTATATCCAAAATGAACATGCCCCAATCACTCTCATATTTAAATGTGAGGCGCAGACTGGCACTCACTTTGTCACCTGACAAAGTTTGATCAGGATCTGATCCTGATTGTTGATTTTGTGGACATTTGAATTTAATATTGAAAACTCCATTTGGTGTTCATTTTGGATTATATCTCAGTCAAAAGTCACTCATATTTTTCTGAAATGGATTTAGCTACACCACCAAAATTGGCTGAAGGTTTTATGTCTGTTTGTCTATCTTCCAGTTATCAATTGTAAGCCAAGTGCCAAAAGGCCACTGAATAAATAACAACAACCACAATAAAACACAAACTTTAATCACTGTCATTTCTTAGAATTCTTATTTGAAGATAAGGCTGATTAGCTCCCCTGGGAGCTGTTGCCCCCTCAACCCAATCCTGGATAAGCGGTTGAAGATGAGTGATGAGATGAATGCTCTGTCTTAAACTAAGGAAAACAATTTCAATTTCAATTTATTTTCATTTATATAGCACCAAATCACAACAGAGTTGCCTCAAGGTGCTATACACAAGTAAGGTCTAACCTTACTAACCCCCAGAGCAACAGTGGTAAGGAAAAACTCCCTCTGAGGAAGAAACCTCAAGCAGACCAGACTCAAAGGGGTGACCCTCTGCTTGGGCCAAACTACAAACATAAATTACAGAACAATTCACAAAACGAATATTCAGGAAATGCTGTTGGTGCACAGGACAGGAGGGTCACCAGCACAAATACAACTCCCATCTCTGGATGGAGCTGCACCTTAAACAGAGAGAAAAAAACAGAATCAGGCATCAGAAAGACAAAAAATACAGTATAATTTGCCAGCATTAATCAACAAGAAAAACAGAAGAAATACTAAGGTGATCACCGGCCACTAACCCTAAACTTCACTCAAAGACCCAGAATTTAGGTAAAGTTGAGGCCGCGGCACGCTCCGTTTACTAATAAAATTAATTAAAAGAGTAAAAAGCGTAAAACAAAACTTTACCAGTATGCTAGCCATATGAAAGGGAAAATAAGTGCGTCTTAAGTCTGGACTTGAAAGTCTCCACAGAATCTGACTGTTTTATTGACGCAGTGAGACCATTCCACAGAACAGGGGCACGATAAGAGAAAGCTCTGTGACCCGCAGACTTCTTATTCACCCTAGGGACACAAAGTAGCCCTGCACCCTGAGAATGCAAAGTCCGGGCATGATAACAGCACACTGCTTCACATAAGGTTTAATTAGGTCAGCTAAGTAGTGAGGTACCAGTCCGTGAACAGTTTTATAGACTAGTAGCAGAACCTTAAAATCTGATCTCACTGGGCCAGGAAGCCAGTGAAGGGATGCCAAAATGGGTGTAATGTGGTCGAACTTTCTGTTTCGTGTCAAAAGTCTGGCAGCAGCATTTTGAACCAACTGGAGAGCCCTAATGCTGGACTGCAGTAAACCAGAAAATAGAACATTGCAGTAGTCCAGTCTAGAAGAGATAAACGCATGGCTCAGGGTCTCAGCATCAGCCATAGACATGATGGGACAAATCCTGGCTATATTTCACAGGTGGAAGAAAGCAGTCCTCATAATATTTCTAATGTGGAGGTCAAAGGACAATGAAAACAATATTCCTTTGCTTGTATGATTTATAATCTATTGCATTACCTTGTTACTGGTTGAATACAGCTGTTACGGCACATAGTGTTGCAGAGCATATATTGTTGCCAGGGCAATATACGCCAGTGTTCAAAGGCACCAGCACAGAAGTTCACTTGTCGTCCCAAGTGACAAAATATACCGTCAATCAAGGCACATATCATCGGTGAATTGTTTTTTTCTCTGTCTCACACACATACACACGCACACTCACTTGCTCTCATGATGTCCCCCAAGAACATAATAAAATAATCTGCATTTATTTATTTATTTATCTATATCCCCCCCCCCCCCCCCCAATAAACATTGGACCTGATTTGTTGTGATGTTTAACTATGAATTGTTTTTTTTTTTTCCTCTGTCTCTCTCTCTCTCTCACACACACACACACACACACTCGCTCACATTACGTCCACCAAGGACGTAATGAAATCATCAGCATTTATTCATTTGTCTGTCTGTCTGTTAGCAGGATTACGTCAAAACTACTGCACAGATTTTTATGAAATTTGAACCACAGATTATTATGCCAAGGAAGACGTCAATAAATTTTGGATGTGATCCGAATCCGGATTGACGGACGTCAGAAATCTCCAATTGTCAGCAACAGCACACATTTAAACAGGTGCTTTTTGCTGTGAAGTTCTACAACCCCTGGCAATAATTATGGAATCACCGGCCTCGGGGGATGTTAATTCAGTTGTTTAATTTTGTAGAAAAAAAGCAGATCACAGACATGACACAAAACTAAAGTCATTTCAAATGGCAACTTTCTGGCTTTAAGAAACACTATAAGAAATCAGGAAAAAAAATTGTGGCAGTCAGTAACGGTTACTTTTTTAGACCAATAACCAATAAATTATGGAATCACCCTGTAAATTTTCATCCCCAAAACTAACACCTGCATCAAATCAGATCTGCTCGTTAGTCTGCATATAAAAAGGAGTGATCACACCTTGGAGAATGAATCATGGCTCCAACATGAGAGATGTCAATTGAAACAAAGGAGAGGATTATCAAACTCTTAAAAGAGGGTAAATCATCACGCAATGTTGCAAAAGATGTTGGTTGTTCACAGTCAGCTGTGTCTAAACTCTGGACCAAATACAAACATCATGGGAAGGTTGTTAAAGGCAAACATACTGGTAGACCAAGAAAATGCACAACAAAACAAATGAGGAACGAATGGGAGGAAACTGGAGTCAACGTCTGTGACCGAACTGTAAGAAACTGCCTAAAGGAAATGGGATTTACATACAGAAAAGATAAACGAAAGCCATCATTAACACCTAAACAGAAAAAAACAAGGTTACAATGGGCTAAGGAAAAGCAATCGTGGACTGTGGATGACTGGATGAAAGTCATATTCAGTGATGAATCTCGAATCTGCATTGGGCAAGGTGATGATGCTGGAACTTTTGTTTGGTGCCGTTCCAATGAGATTTATAAAGATGACTGCCTGAAGAGAACATGTAAATTTCCACAGTCATTGATGATATGGGGATGCATGTCAGGTAAAGGCACTGGGGAGATGGCTGTCATTACATCATCAATAAATGCACAAGTTTACGTTGATATTTTGGACACTTTTCTTATCCCATCAATTGAAAGGATGTTTGGGGATGATGAAATCATTTTTCAAGATGATAATGCATCTTGCCGTAGAGCGAAAACTGTGAAAACATTCCTTGCAAAAAAGACACATAGGGTCAATGTCATGGCCTGCAATTAGTCCGGATCTTAATCCAATTGAAAATCTTTGTTGGAAGTTGAAGAAAATGGTCCATGACAAGGCTCCAACCTGCAAAGCTGATCTGGCAACAGCAATCAGAGAAAGTTGGAGCCAGATTGATGAAGAGTACTGTTTGTCACTCATTAAGTCCATGCCTCAGAGACTGCAAGCTGTTATAAAAGCCAGAGGTGGTGCAACAAAATACTAGTGATGTGTTGGAGCGTTCTTTTGTTTTTCATGATTCCATAATTTGTTTCCTCAGAATTGAGAGATTCCATATTTTTTTCCCTCTGCTTGGTCTAAAAAAGTAACCGTTACTGACTGCCACAATTTTTTTTTTCCTGATTTCTTATAGTGTTTCTTAATGCCAGAAAGTTGCCATTTGAAATGACTTTAGTTTTGTGTCATGTCTGTGATCTGCTTTTTTTCTACAAAATTAAACAACTGAATGAACATCCTCCGAGGCCAGTGATTCCATAATTTTTTAATTTTTAATGATATAAAATATCAATGACAATATACATATACTTGCCAAGGATGGTACAAAAAAGCACATACTTATTTCCATCGTGATCCCCATGACAACACAAAAAATAAACAACAAAGATTAAAATAAAAAATAAAAACAAAGACAAAAACAAAAAAAAAATCCTCAAAAATGGCTGCAAGGCTATCTATATACACAAATTAATAAAATACAAAATTATTATGACTTCTCTCTCTCTCTATCTCTCTCTCTCTCTCTCTCTCACAGCATATCGGTGACAATATGTACCAATATTCAAGGCACATATTGTCGCTGGTGCAGTGGATTGCATGTAGTAACACACCTGGCACATATTGTTCCTGGCAACAATATGTACTGCAATGTGGCCATGAACGTTGTCATATATCATCGTGGCAACAGTATGTGCCCTGTGACACTATGTGCTGTAACATACAGCTTTATATTAGCTGGAAAAAAAAAAAAAAACTTAAGAAACAGTGAGATACATTGTACCAAAATAAGACATTTTTTCCTATGTATAAAAAAGGTTGACAAGATTATTTTTATTTCTGAGAAAAAAACTTTTCTTTAAACAAGTATTTTTTTTTTTTTCTTAGATATCAGTTACTACAGTGTAATAAACAAGACAGGCTTTCTTGGCCACCAGCCCTATTTTTTTGAAATAAAGTAAACTGAAAAGTTCATTTAAAGCTACATGTAACTTCAACCACACCTACTCCTAATTTCTATCATGCACATGATGATAAGATTATCCTGTGCAACAAACTCACATATGTCCAGCAGACGACAGATGTTTATATGGGATATTATATCTGTCAAACTTGTTTTTTTTTTTTTTTTGTTGTTGTTGTTTTTTGTTTTTTTTTTTTGGACTGATCGGGTGCATCAAATTTTCCTCAGTTTAACAAGTGTATGCTCATTATATGCATTTTCAATTAAGAGACATAAAAGATGTTCACGTATATCTGAGTTGCTGTGTTAGCAAACTGGCATGGATGGACTAATCCCTCTACATAATTTCAATCTTAGTTTATTTTAGTTAAGCAATGCCTTGAATTTCACTGTTGAACAAGGTTATAGTACCCCTGGGCAAGAAGACAATAAGGGCGATGTCAAAATCTGACATTTGACCCCAGTGGCCTTGACCTTTACCTAAATGATTGACTTCTTGCTGACCTTGCTTGGGCAATTCTGGGTTCCACCTAAATGTGTGCCCCCCCAAAAATGCATAAATAAATTTTGACTTTGACTCCAATGACCTTGCCCCCAACTTGACTGACTTTCAGCAAATTTAACCCCTTAACGCCCATCGTCGCATATATGCTACAATCTCTGACTCAAATATGCAACTTACCAAAATGACCTGTATGCCTTTTGTCGCAAATTTGCAACATACCGTCATTATTATTATAACATTATAACATAAATTCATTACCAGACTACCCAATATTACTATCTAGTTTTTGTGCAAAAGTGAAATTAATAATCTCAACATTATTTACCATCTACTTAAAGGCAAAAACACACACAAAACATTTTTTTATATACAGCTATATAAATTTGGGCGTTAAGGGGTTAACATCACCTAGGAAATTCTTGAACCCAGCTCCATATGATGGTCAAGTGGTCAAAGTGGTGGGCTTGTAAACAGAGGATCCTACTGTTCATATCCCTGTCAGACTGGAATATCACTTAAGGCTCACTTATTGTTGTTGTGTTATGTTCTGTATTGTAAACCATTTTGGTATGATGGCCTAAGCAGTGGGTCACCCCTTTGAGTCTGGTCTGCTTGGGGTTTCATCCTCAATATCATCAGAGGGAGTTTTTCCTTACCACTGTTGCCTGTGTACTTGCTCTAGGGCTTGGTAAGGTTAGACCTTACTTGTGTGAAGCACCGTGAGGCAGCTTTCATGTGATTTGGCACTATATAAACTAAATAAATTGAAAATAAATTAAATTGAAAGCCTTAAGCCCCAGGTTGCTCCTGGTGTGTAGTGAGCCTTTTCTATGGCAGCACCCTCACACTGATGTGAATCGCCACAACCATTGATGGGAATAATGGTGTTATTTGTTTTCAGTAACAAGTAATCTAATTACTGTTTCCATCATTACAACACTGTTGTAATTACTGACAAAAATATATATATGATTAAGTTCATTGAAGCCGTTTTCATTTGCAGACTGCAGCCAGAGCTGCAAAGTTTGTTTTGTTTTGTTTTTTTCCTTTGGGGGGGGGGGGGCAGGAGAACCAAAGACAGAGGTGGGTGGGAGTTCACTCGCTCACACACGGACTCGCTCATACACAAATGACCGAGACACATGCAGCATTAATGTTTTTCAAATGGAACTACAGACATAACTCTCATTGAGATAAAAGGCAAGAGTGTGCATGTGAAGGAGCTTAATTACCTTTAGATTTATGTGCTGGCCAGTTGTGGCCTGTTGAGGTGCAATAAATATAAAAAATTTCTAAAATATCTATTATGTTTAATTTTTCTACCGTTACAAAAATAACAATGATAATATCTACAGTAATATATTAAATTTGACAGGTGTCACTCCTAAAGCAACATTAACACAGTACAAGCTTCACTGTTAATAATTTATTCTATTAAGTGTTCGTTTCATTCATTAAACATATTTATATTCAATTGTATTATAAAAAATTAAACATACAGTTGAATTTAACATTCCATTAAAATGGGGAACATAAATTCCTTGACATAGCTGAACATTTTTTTTTTTTAAATGTAGCGCAATAGTTGCTTTCCCTTGTAAGTAATTACTTCTGTAATGCTGTAAATCAGTTTGTAACTTTTTGGCAAATGTAACTAGGAATCATAACCAATTACGTTTTAAAGTAATGTGCCCAAAACTGGAGACAACATCAATCCGACTGTTTAATTAAAACAAGTAGAAGCAATGTGATTTCTGCCCAGTCCTCTGAATGTCAAAGTGAAGAAATTTAATGAAGCGCAGGTAAACGGCAGGAGTAACTATGACTCTTGTAAGGTAGCCAAATGCCTCGTCATGTAATTAGTGACGCGCGTGAATGAATGAACAAGATTCCCTATTATAGACGTGGTGTTTCTCTTTGAACGATCCAGCACGTAGGTGCCTCAGAAGGTCAGTCTATGTTTCACCTGGCTGTGGGGGATAAATGTTACTTTTGAGAGATGGAGAGAGAATGGTTGTCTGCCTGGATGGTTGCCATCCAGGACCTAGGGTAGTTCTGAGTAGGTGGCAGTCTCTTTAAAAAAATGTCAGGCAAAATTGTGATTTGAGTTATAATCTGATATGGATGGATGGATGGATGGATGGATGGATGGATGGATGGATGGATGGATGGATGGATGGATGGATGGATGGATGGATGGATGGAGGGACGTCACTACTCGTCAGATTATAGCACACATCCCAAATTCTACCATCAAGTGACTGTTTTTTCTTAACTGTGTGCGTCACCGTGTAACTTTAACCATGATCATATTTACTTCCCTGCACTATAACAAAGTGTGTGGCTCATCAAAACACACTGACGTGAGTAGTTTCTGTGATTTGGGTTGATAACTCATTTCACTGTTCAGGTATAAAATGCAATGGCCCAACGTCACAGGTCACTCAGCTGCCTAACTGTCCATCAACATGACCTCTCAGTGAAACAGAAAGCAGCAGACTGTAAGACAGCAGTGTTAATGTAGAGATCTCAGGGTCCCAACTTTAAATTAAAGGTTATGGTGCCTAATAAGAACTTGTTAAAAAATGCTGTAGTCAGTTTTCTGAACTGAGTCTGACACTGTATGCCTTAAAGGTTGAGTTAAGAATAGGTACTGTACACAGAGAGCAAAGTATCATAGCTGCAACTGACACCTTGCTTCATCTCTCTCCTATTGAGTGTCATTGCAATGGTGTCATAAAAGTGTGTCAGTTGCAGTCAAAATCTATATATGGATTTATGACCTCTAACATGGAGGTTATGGATACTTTCAATTCAATTCAAATTATTTATATAGAGCTTATATACTAAATTTTTGTGTTATTTTTGTTTACATCTTGACTGGGCTTGACATTTTCTTTCTTGGGGGGCAATCAAACTTTATTTTGCACTTAAGTCAAGACACACCGAGATTTAAATAACTGGAGGTACAACATGAGAAAAAATATAAATAACTACTGGCATTTCAAAAACATAAACAATACATTTCAAATATTTACGTCTTAACTAAAAGTAAGAATTCTGATAAATAAACTGTTAGGTCAGTATATCAATCTGGGTCAAATTTGTGTTTAAAAAATTTGGTGAAAGACTGTTCTACACCTTCATGCCAGTAAAATTTAAAAACATTATTCCAAACCCACCTGCTTTATAACAGTGGTCAGAACATGGGGTGAATGCTCAAACAGACTGAATTAAATATGAAATACAAAGAATGGATAAATAAAAATGAAAGTAAAACCAAAAAGCCGGCATTGCATTAAACTTGCATGCAGAAGTAAGTCTATAGGCCCCGAGGCTCACTGTTGACGCTGCCCATCCCTATATTCTACAGCATGTAGCAGACCAGAGTTCATGACTCCCCCTAGAGGGGACGACAGTCTGACGGAGCCAACTTCCCCAGCCAGTGTCTGTCCACATTTACAGCTGGGGTGGCTGAGATGTTGCAGATGTCATGTCTTGTCCAAGGACACAGGCCTTTAGTGCAACCAGGGATTAAACCCAGGTAGATATATTGGTAGCCCAACTCCTGAGCCCAGTTAGCTACCTATTCTACATACTTATAATGTGTAATAGGTAATATGTATACATTCTTTATTTTTTATAGAATAAGGGGTGGGTATTCATAAGATTTGCTTTTGTCTTCACCCGTTTGGCCACACAGGGACACTGTTATGTTGTTCTTTTTATGAGTTTTTCTTAAGGCCCCTTCACACATAACACGATTGAAGCCAAGTAGCGCACAAAGGAGGAATTGCATGGCAGTTGTGAAAAATCGGAGAAGCTTCGAACGCCTCATACACCTGTCACTACAACTGTTCGTGCACACAGGCAGCCGAAAGACAGAGAGTGCCCTGTGAGAGCCCATTCGATCTGTCTCGCGGCAGGTGTCGGCCAAATTCCAGGTGACACTCACGAACATCCAACACCGTTCGCTGGACACTTAGAAAATGTGTGGCTATTCACGCTGTCAGCACGAAACAACACGTGGCGTTTGGGGGGCCATACTTGTGTTGTCCGCTCGATAAGAGGGATTAAATATTGGACATTGTGGTGTTTTTTTATAATGTGTAGTTTCTATTATTTGTTTCTCCACAGCAGCCCGTGATGTGGTTCCACACGTTCCAGCTGTTTTTTTGTTGTTGTTTGTTTATTTGTTTTCTCCACAGTGGCTGCAAGATGTGGTTCCACATGTTCCAGCTGGTTTTGTTTTGTTTTTTTCCACCACATCAGCGACGCAGTGTGGTTCCAACGTTCCAGCTGTTTTTTGTTTTGTTTTTTCTCCACAATGGCTGCACGATGTGGTTCCACATGCTACAGCTGCTTGCACTGTGTTCCTGCTGCGATGGTTTCATGCACGCTCGTGCGCGTGCATGAAAACATGGCAGCGGGATCGTTTGCGCCTGCCAGATCGCATGTCCCTCGCGGCGTCAGCTCTGTGTTTTCGTGGTTTGCTCATTTGGGCTGTTTTGCCGTGATTCGTCCTGATTTCCTACTTATTTGTGCCCTTATTGTTGATCTGTGTGCTGAATGAATAATACATTCAAAATAAATAAAAGAAATTCAAATATTCTGATTTGTCCAGGCTGAATCCTTATGAGCCAAAATGTAATTAATGCTCCAGGAATAAATTATTACCTGTACCTTTATACAACCCTAATAGCTCTGATTCTAATAAAAGCAGACACTGTTATCGTGTTAATTCATTATGAGCCACAGCAGCTCCCCCATGATATAAAGAAACAATCTGCAGTTCGCCCTAAAGGGATATTTGTAGATGTGATGTAACTTTGTTACCCTTGGGCAAGCAATACTGTGCTATTAATATGGATATAATACATGTAAAAACAATGCTCCCATTTTCTCCCTCATTGCTCTCACTCACATGCAGACTTGGATGAGCAATATGTGCAGAAAATTGCATCAGCAGAAAACAAAGTAATAAATTTTGCAAACATGCTCACAATTATAAGACCATCAATGGACCATCAAGAAGTTCAACAATGATTTTTCTTGTCTCTTTTTAGAAAGCTTCACACCGTGTGATTTCAGGATTTATTTCTCACTGCTCTTCACTTTGCTTTGAGCAGATTGGATGCAGTGGTTCCACCGAGCAAACAGAAGATAGTATTTGACATTTATTCAGTGGCATTGCAGTGTGAAGGTTATCGGTGGAATTTTTTAGGCTTCTGCCATATCTGATGACTTTCTCTCTGGAGAGTCTTCCATTTGAGTTGAAAGGCATGTTCCTTCTTATTGTGGGTTATCAACATTTCCCCGTTTCACCAGCCCGGAAAATGCAAGGAAGGTTGTCACCTTTATGTATCTCTATTAGTGTTTTGTGTCTACTTGCCATTGTGGCAAAAACTGAGAATATCAACTAACACTGAAAATGTTCTAAGTGCTTAACAGTCATTGGTGTCATCATAATTCCATTTCTTTCCTGATTTTAATGGTGAAGGTTGGAATGTTGGGAGAAAATAAATTATTTTGGAGTGAAGTGTGTATTTATATCTACAGTAAGTGTGCATCATTTACCCATTTTTATTAAAATGTAATATGGTCATGTACAAATTAATACAATAATTAAGTGTTTCTGAGACATTTTATGTAATCTGTATTTTAATAAACTATTATTCCCTTCAGTAGATGACTGAAGTAAGCACTGTAAACCATCAAAAAATAAAAGATTCTTTAAAAGTAGGCAGAGAACGTAATCATGTCAAACTAACATTTTAAAGAATCAGACATGGAGGAAATGCTGCATGGGCTTTTAAATAGTCAAGTTCTCTAACAATAAAATGTCTGAATTCATTTGCACACATTAGCATCTATTAGCATGGGGCCAGAAAGTTAACCTTGATCCATTTGGCAAAATGATGTTGATTCATGTTGATGTCTGATGTTGAATCAAAGTAGAAAATATATTGCTTTTTAAAACTGGATCAATGTAGAAATCCTAATGGGCTTAAGATGCCAATCCCAGCAGTCATTGGTCAAGAGGCAGGGCTCACCTTGCACTGGATGCCAGTCTATCACAGAGCCACATATAGACAGACAAACACATTCACACTCAATATATGGTCAAATTACAGTCACCACTTCACCTAACCTGCATGTGTTTGGAACTGGGAGGAACAAGAACACCTGGACAGAACCCACACACAGAAAAAAACAGCGAGGAAGCAATCCCAGGACCTTCTTGTGATGAGGCAACATTGCTACCCACTATGTCACAGTGCTGCCAAAACTGAAAACATGTGTCCGGTAATCATTAGTATATACCACTCTCAATGAACAACACTCGATCCAAAATTTAACTAGAGCACCATGCTTATAGAGCGCAAACCTCTGCCAACACTATGTTCCAATTCCACAAAATTTTACTTTGGAAAAATTTTCAAGGTCAAACTCCCATTGGAAGTGGCTTTTCATAAACTAAATTAGATGCAATCAAGTGTCAGTAGTGTATATTTAGTTAATGCACTACAATCAATCAATTGTGGTGTTGGGTTGTTTCCCATTGTTTTTGGTTTCTGATTTTTTTGTTTGTTTTTTCAGATAATTTTCACAGAACACTGATTATCTTTGCTATGCAATTTGTCATTGTCTTTTGCCACTTGGTTTCCGACTGATACAATTTTAATTTTAAAATATACATTAAATGGAGTTTTCAATGTTAAATTAAAATTAAAATGGCCACAAAATCTCTAATCTGGATTAGATCCAGATCAAACTTTGACAGTCAACAAAAGATAATGTGTCAAATATGAATGATATTTCATCTTTTTGACCGTTATGAATTTTTGAAAATTTGTTCAATTTTAAAGACAGGGATTTTTCCAATACTCCAAGATTTTTCCTGACTTTGACCTTTGACCTATGACTTTGAAAACTGAATCAGTTCTTGCCGATCAGGATATGAATCAACAGTAAAAATTTCATAACAATATGTGAAAAATTGTGCCTCTGTCTGCCTCTCTTTTCCTTTTTTAACCTTGTATGTAGTTTGTTAGTTTTTCCCTGATGCAGAGCCGAGGAACATCTGCTGCTCATCAACACCACTCACCTGATGTGCATGAGCTGCTCATCAGCAGCAGGTTACTTAAACCCAGGCTTTCATCTTATTCACTGCCGGATTCTACGTTTTCCATGCCGTGAAGCTAGATTCTTGCATTGCATCCTGATGGTGAAGCTTCCATGACTTTGACCTCGTCGTTCCTGCCGCTTCTATACACTCTGATGTCTGAGATCTCCGCAGCTCGTTCCAAACTAGCCAACTCTAATTTCCTTATTAGAGCTCGTTTTATATTTTTGGTGTTTACAGACACTCTCCTGTGCAGCTTCCTTGTCGCACACATTCCTGGCTCCCATGCCACATTCTGCACGACCTTACTTTGGAACTCTCCGGCTCTCAGCTACAGAGTGTGTAGCTCTGCCACGCTCCAGTTAAGTTCCTTCATGTTCTGTGAGATTCCTATCTCACCCTGCTCATTTGTCACTGTGCATGACTAAGAAATGTATCCAAAAACTGGCTCCTTGAACTGTTCCAAGAAGTAGTACCAAGAACTATTTCCAAGAACTGTTTTCCCAGAACTGTATCGAACTACTAAGACATCTCCAAGTCATTTCTAAAGTCAATTCCTGCTTAACTGGAACTGTGTCACAAGAAGCGTAGCACCTGGCCTTTGACCTCTGAAGATATTCACGAACTGTGAATGATTCCTGAACAGCAAACCTTATTTCCTAGACTGTGAACATTATTTCCAGAACTGTAAACATTCGTGTTTTAAGCCTTCAGTGAACTGTCTGTTGTTAAAGGCTTCAGTGTTACGAGTGCAATCACTCACCTCCTCTCTCCTCCATTCTTCTTGTGTGTCCCACCTAGCCCCGGCTCCAGCACCATATACTCCTGGATTTCAGTTCTCTTACAAGACTGGCTCAGGAACCTGCAGCTCCCTAATTTCCACTGCTATGAGCGGGCTGACTCTCGTAAATTGTAAATAAATATTTTGTTCACAACCAGTTCTGTTCCTTGCTCCCAGCATTTGAGTTCATCGTCTGTACCGGTCCTGTCCCGTCTGAACCTCTAACCATAACATAAGACATAAAATATTGGATATATTAAATATTAATGATTTAGGACATGGGGGAGCATGATGGATTAGTGGTTAACACTGTTGCCTCACATCAAGAAGTAGAAAGTAAAGAATTGTTACTTCCATTTTGATTTTTTTTTCTCCAAAACGTACCAACAACAATACTGCTAAAGTACTGGACTGATTAGCAGTACAGTTAAGAGTAGTACTACCATTAAAACAATACCCATCCCAAGAGCTAACCCATGCAATCATATGATCCAATCATGTGAAGTTACTGTCATCCCTAAACTAATGTACAGGTATAGTTATACATGTGCATTAACTTTGGGATGACAGTAATTAGTGGATGGACGTTATGGGTCAAAACTCTGCATCTTGATGCCCCCCCCCCCCCAACACACACACACACACACACACACACACACACACACACACACTCTCTCTCTCTCTCTCTCTTTAATTGGCTTTCTGTGTGGAATGTGGCATGTTTGAGTCCAAGCTGGGATTAGCACTTGACAGCTTCATCCTGCTTATTTAGCAATAAAAGGGATCCCTCAATGTTTCATACAATTCATCCATGTTCAGAATCAAGTGTGTACATAAGCAAGCATTGGGCCTACAGTGGAATACACCATATTACGAATATACGGGCGACTGTCCACAATCTCTGCAGCTGAGCAGAAGGTACAAGTGTTGTGAGCCCGTTTATGTAAGGTGTGTCTGAGTGTTGCACTCTTGAAATAAAGAAATACACAGTGCTGAAAATTTAGACCTGGTTTTTAATGGTCTAAGGTACAAACGCATGTGCGACAGATGATATGAACATGTATGATCTGCACATAACCACAATCAATTTTCAGACCAACACACCAACATGAGGTTTTGTGATTTAGAGGGAAATGGATGGGGGTATAAAAATTGCAACTATGTTGGTTCACAAAGTTGAAATCTTGTAAATCAATTCTTTGAAGACATTTATTCTGCCATAGCTGCAACTGATGTGTTATTTTTGATATTCTATTTATTGAATGCATTCATTCATTCATTTTCTATACCTGCGTGCTCCAATCAAGGGTCATGGGGTATTGGAGCCAAAGCCTGTTCCAGCAGACATAGGGTGAGATTCAGTGTGCAATTTGGACTGGACCAGTGTATCACAGGACCACATATAGACAGACAAACACATTCACAGCCATAGTCAATTTAAAATTACCAGTTCAACTAAGTTAGATGTCTTTGGAAGTGGGTGGAAGCCAGTGTACCCAGAGTAAACTCATGTGAACAGGAGAGAACATGCAAATGCCACACAGTGCTAACCACTAAGCAACCATGCCACCCGAAATATTGAACTGACCTTGGACTGTTTTCTATTAGATTCTGAGTCTTCAAATATAATCAGGTTGAATTGTCATGTTACATTTAATTGATACACTGAATTTTTTTATCACAAAATTTTCTTAAAGTGCTCATGAATTATTAAAAATGAAGTATAGTAAAATTAAATACAGGTCCTGAACATAATAATGTTTATTTATATTTGTAATGTTATTCTCACCAAAGACATAAAACAGTCTGTTTCTCCTTTGTTTTATGTTTTCTGTGTCCCATGTTGATACTAAAATTCATTTGTCATATTTATATGCACATGCAACACCATAAATGTATGTATTCCAAGGAAACCCACATCAAGCCTTCCTGAAAATGTCTGTTGAGCCTATAAGACTCTCATCTGTAAGACGCATAGCTGCAGTGCCAAGTGTCAAATTTATCAAATTGTTAAAAGTATCAATTTAGTGGAATCAAAAACACTCCACTTTAATTCAGACTACAAACCTGAGAATTAAAGCTATTCATGAAATCATTTAGAATTTAAAGTGGATATGACACTTAAAGACAACATAGTCTTATTACATGTAACAAAGGTTATATAATTCGGTCAACCTAAGCATTTTGGGAAGATGGACGCGGTTCTCCCGTTATATACAACATTTGAATGTCCCACCACTGAAAAATGTGCACGCCAGGTGACCAGCTTCCCGCTGAGCACCAAATATGCCACTGCCTGTGGACCATATCGGCTTGCGCGCTTGGCAGCCCTTGTTTACACTTTTTTTAGTGGCAGAAACTGATTAAACACAGCTCTCAGGGACTTGTTTGTCGATATGCCTGACCAGTGTGTCGCAGCATATTGCACAAACACAAGGGCGAAAGGTTTTAGCCTTTTCAAGTCCAGGCAGATTGATCGAAAGCCGCAGTGTTGTGTGATGCACGAAATGTCAGGGTGCCGCTCACTCCACTCGCACACCCGCATTTGCTCCCGACAGCAGACACTTTCCTCTACTGCCTTCATGTTCTCGCACCGCTCACAGGAACACCTAAAATGTCAACCCCAAATAATATGTTCACAATAATCTTGAAATGGTCAAGGAACTTGTAAAAATATCAGTGCAATACGTAGTAAACACGGCGGTGGCATGTTCACTGTTGTTTTCGGTGATCTTTTTCGAAACTTTTGCCGTTTACTTCCTATTCTTTCGTGAAAATAACATAACTAAACACGGATGAATGCAATGCCAGGCACTCGAAAATGGCAAAAACCCGGAGGTAATGACGGTGGTCCACAAGTAGTAGCTACATTATCACAGCTCCAGAACAATAACAAAGGCAGTAAACAGACGCTAGATTCAAAAATGCTATAATTATAGTGTTACAAACAGCAGCAACAAAAATCAAAGCCTCCCTTACCATTCCGTATTCTGCAGCCTTTCAAAATCCTTCAGAATTGGCACGTCTCATGCCTCTGCTTCAGCTCCGCCATAAGCACCATCAGCATTATTTTCGCTGCCAGAATGCTCCTGGTTTGAATGTTCATCCGAAAGATACGGCTCCAATCTGTAGGGTCTAATCACTGCTGCAACATCCTCAGGATCCGAGTCAGTTTCGATTTCCTCACAGAAATAATCCACACTTGAAGAGTCAGAAAAGTTCTCGATCTCGTCACTGTCCATGCTGAGGTCCATCTGTTCCTGTTGTTGATCGAACAGACAAAGACGGGACTCTACACGTTGTGACATCACGGCATCATGTGACCGTTGATGGAACGCTGCCAGCGTGCTTTCCAAGAAACACACTTTTGAGAAGCAGTACAAACTTTATTTCTCAGTGATAATGATTAAAACCACTTTCAACCTACGATACTTTATGTACATTTTCAGTTTTTCCTAATTTTTTAGGTGTCATATCTACTTTAATATGCTCTTAAGCCTCAAGTGGCAAAGCTATTTTAGCAACTAATATGGTAGGATAATTATAGCATGAAATACAGTATAGAAGAACTGGTGACTAGCAAATATGCCAGTACTTTAACACAAATCTCAATGAAGCCATCAGTCATCCTTTGTGACAATCATGAGCTATTTTCATCCTCACTCCAGGCATCAAGAATCAGTCTCAATTCTTGTGCAGCTGTAAATCTTCCTATTCTAGGTCTGTTGGCCATGCTTCCCTGCAAATCAGTAAAATATAACAATTAGAGTTGGCAAATTACAATACCATCTGAAGCTATAATGTTGAAATTCTCATAGATCTTCCCAGGGGGTCATAAGTGACCCCATACAAGTTTGGCTTATACTTGCCACACGGTTCAGCCAATCCTTGCAAAATCCTATGAACAAATGCAGGACAAATAGACTGACAAATTCATTATAGGAAACTTTGCTCATTTTAAAATTAGAAAAATGGTGCACAAAAATAAATGTCCGGGGTCATAAATGATCCCACTTGGTCACTTGAGGGTTAAAGTGCTTTCTTTAAGAGCAGGCGGTTATGGTGTCAAAGAATTGTAGCTAATATGCTGTGCAAATAAAGCATGATCTTGTTCACAGAGATATAATATATGTATGATACAAACCTTAAAATGTAACTGAGCACTCTATGTTGATCTCTCTCCCTATGTAGCTTGCAATCACTGTACATTTGTTGAGTAGGTAAAATGAAGTTACCATGTATGTCTATTTATAAAAATTGCACAAACAAACATTTACTCTTCATTTCAGGTCAGGTCTGGATAAATTAAATATCTACATACTGTCAACAATGCAGGTTTCATTTCATAAAAAAACCCTGCACATTCAGTTATTGACTGCAGCTTTTTCTTCAAGATTTGGGTCAAGATGCTAAAGTGCATTGAAGAGTTAATTAAAACCCTCCTTATTCAGTCATCTGTTTTGCTTGATGTGCATGCCGCTAATATAAAGGCACTGTCCAAGCTACCCGGTGGGCCTGGACTTGAGCTGCTGTCATTTGTTTGTTTGCTGAGAAATGAACAGTTCGGAGAAAACTACGGGGCATGTCCGTTCGTAGCAGAATCTAGCCCTAATGAGTACCACAGACCCCTCAATTGAGCTTTTAAAATTGCTTTCTGTTATAAACTGCAGCTTTCTCCAGGTCTGGGGTTCATTTTCTATCAATTTCCCTCTAATGAACACTGTTGAAGATATTCAGCAATTCAAATGTAGTGTACCCAAAACCACATTTCTGCTGTCTGTTTAGTGAAATGCATACAGGTGGAGACCATAATCTAATTCCAGTCACTAAGAGGGTATTTAGATCCTTTCATTTTTCTGTATAAGTGATTAATAAAAGTAAATCCAAACAAAAGAAAGCTTCACACCAGACTTGCTGTCCAAATTACTGCAGACAAATTTCCAAATCAAATCTCCAGATGCAATTTCAAAGACAGCCTTGTGCTTGATGAAAACAACCAAATTAACCTACATGATGAATCATGAGAAAACATTTGAGATGTTTTGAAGTTTATTATTTATTGTTGTATTTTAAAGGGTCCCTGCCACACCATGACATTTTTACATATTCTCGGAATCAGTGCGAATAAGCTAATATTTGGTACCAATGGAAAGACTGATGTTTTGTCTACAAACGACCACAAGCTCGGCCGGATCCAGCCATCCTTGTGATCAGCAGAGGAATCACAACATCCAGTCTCGGTGGTGTGTGCGCGTTTTCTGACTCACTCATTCCTGCAAGTGTGAAAGTGACAATCTCTATTAAGTTTCTGTGTAGGCTCTCAGTTGTCCAGGTGGTTTCCATAGTAGAGAAGCTTGAATCTTCAACTGGACTGGGTTGCTTGATGCAAGGACGTTTCGCTTCAAATCGCAGAAGCTTCCTCACCTAAATTCTTGCTCTGGTGGTCTGACTTCTGTCTTGACTCTTGTAGAGAAGAATAATCAAGAAGTCACAAAAGCTGGAGTTTTAAACCTAACCAGACCCCTCCTACCGAGAGGCAGACTGCTATAGGCTAGTGACTAAACAATAGCTCTAATTAGCACCTATTGTGCTCTAGTTAGCACCCTCCTAATGACAGGGCAGCTGTCCCTCTCCTGATGGCTCCCTTGACGACTCTGCTGATGACGTGAATGACACATTACCATGAAGAAAAGACTGAAACTGCTTTGACCTGAGTACCCTATTGTAAACAGGGGATAAAGCATGTCTCAGACCCCTCCCCGGTTAAGGGGCCCTCTATTAAGTAGCAAAGGTGAGTTAGCCATTCAGTGTAATTGGTTCTAGAGTGGGAAAATACTTACTTACTTGGGTAGAAAATGTCAGTGTGTTATGTCGTGCTGTTTAATTGCTGCACGCATTTATCTCTGACGTGAAAATTTGCCGGTTGTGGATCAATGAAGCAGCAGCCTCGTGTCAGTACTTGTGAGCCATGTGAGCTTTGGGGGTTATCTCAACATCACAAATGGGCATGAATGTTGGGGTTTTTACTTTTTAATTTGGGAGAAATCTCACTTCCACACATTTAAAACCCTCCTTTGCTCTCCATCTCTACCAATATAAGGTGCGAAATGATAGCAAGTTGGGGCATCGTGTGCTATCCTGACCCACTTCATTGAGTTAAAATCTTAGGGGGAGATGTCAAAATCCAAGAATCTTGGATTCTTCATTTATTAAGGAATGCCACCCAATTTGACTAAACACTTCATTTTTTGCTCATAAAAACGTATAACAGTGCCTTTCAAAACTAAGTAAATTCTCATTTAATAAGTATACTTTATATCATTTTGTGTTCAGAACACATTCTCGGGCACAGTGTGTATCATTCTGCATTAGAGGGGCTCCAGCCAGATGCCAGGAATGCCCCCAAAGTGACACAGAGTGTCGTGATCCAGAACCGGGCAAAGTGATCTATTTCCGGCAAATATTTGCACCACACATAATGTGGCTTCACACTTTAAGTGGAAGGGCTACCCCATCCTAACTTCTTCAGCTAGATAACATCCAAATACCCAATACAACAATACCCAATAAAGGATATTCAGTTGCATTAGAGCTCCGTATAGCGGGACTTTCAAAAAAGTGATCCAGAACTGGGCAACTGACTGTACAGAACATCTGTAATCATAAATCACATCTAACCTACTTTGAATGAACAGAAGTCTGAACAAAAAACAGGCTGTTCAGGTTACATGCATATGTATATATGGAAAACACAAAAATGTTCTGTTTCTTTTCAGGTGCTCATGTGAACACAGTCAGCCGACGCCGCTCGTGATCGAGTCTCCTTCTCATATCAGGGCAGGGGCAGTCCTGGAGGCGGGCCGACCGGGCAGCCACCCGGGGCAGCATCGCGGGGGGGGGGGGTTCGTGGTTACGTTATGGCAGAGCGGCGCCCCCACCTTCCCCCCCCCGTCCCATGGTGGCTTTCCTCTCTCACTCATTCCCGCAGCTTCACAGTGCTTTAAACAGTGTGGACGCTGAGCATCCACAGAGTTCAATAGCGAAGGAAAGAGTGCAGCGAAACGAGACGAGTCATTGGATAAATGTTGGGCTTTGTCCCGCCAATCGGACGCTCAGCGTGTCTGGGGGTCTATGGGGCAGTGGGCTGGCCCGGACGCTCAGCTTCTGCATGATGATTGGATGATCTGTCTGAGGCTGAATCCCTTTTTGATTGACAGCAAAATGAGCGACTCAGCGATAATTTGGTGTAAACATCCGTGGGAGCATTTTTTAATTTTCATTCTGTTCTGAGTTGAACTGGAGACTTTCCTAATCCTCTTAGCAGCATTTTCTTTGTTAAAAACGACTAGTGACAAATCGAGCTTCTATTTCTGGTGTTTTTTTTGTTTTTTTTGTTTGTTTTTTTTGTAGCTGCTTGTGTTTGCAGACTGATTTCTATCACTCTTTCTGACTTCTATCGCAGTTTCTGTCCCTACCGAGCAGCGGGTGCTGCTGAGCTCCTCCACTGTCTCAAAGCACTCACAGGCGGACACACTTCACATTAGCCTTGCGCCAGTCCCAGCTAGCGAGCTAGCTAGGTAGCAAGCTGCACATAATGGCAGACAATTTGAATGTTGTGGACCGGATTTTGGCGAAGCCATTTGATAGTCTTCCTTAACGAAGAAGCCATGGTTTGCAGGGCCAACGTTAAAGCAATAGCCCCCAGTGCAATGTTTGTGCATTGCTATGCACACAGACTGAATCTGGTTCTGTCTCAGGGGGCTAAATGCTTATCTGAGTGCAGAATATTTTTTGCATCACTCTCTGGGTTTGCCACATTTTTCTCAAAATCCAAAAAGAGGATGTCTTTTCTTGAGTCTGCAGGCTGCTCAAGGTTGCCCAGAAATGCTCCTACTCGATGGAATTTCACATCACGGATAGTGAGCACTGTGGCAAGCAATTATGATGCCTCCTGCAAACCTTTGAGATGATCATTGCAGATAAGTCCATGGATGATGACACATTAGACTGTGCCAATTTCTTTGTGTTTGTTATTGCAGTAGTCATTAAAACCGGAAATTTGTGCTTGAAAATAGCTGTTATGAGTTCATTTGTGGGATTGTGGGTGTTTTGGACAAAGTTAGTGTTTTCATGGGTGGTGGGGCGGAGGTGGTGGTCATGTTAGTGTGCACGGGGGGCACGCTGGGGGTTTCGCCCGGGGAGTAAATCACTCTAGGACGGCTACTGTATCAGGGTCAGCTTTGCAGGCAAGTTGTCTATGTTATCTCAGTAGCACCCTAACTTTCAAACAGCATTTTTTTTATGTATATAAGCTATTTTTTTATTATTAATTTTTGTTTTAACTTCTGTTTTAGGATGTTGGTTCATTTTAATGAAAATGCAGGGAGACAACAAAAGCAGACAAAGCAAGAGAGACCAAGGTTCAGAATATACTTTCCTTAGTGGAAAAGAGGAGGATTCACAGTGAGAAAGTTAGCCACATATCCAACATGTGATATGTGGAAAAAAAAAAAAACAGATTGTTATTTGTATATTTTTATATAGCATGATAAAATGAATAAAAATACAATTTCACATAAGTTTCACATTGTTTCATTCAAATGAGAAGTGTTTTACAATTTGTTAAAAAACATTTTATTCAGTCTATATGAGTGACTTAGCAAAAGAGGTTTTTCAGATCTGCAAAACACCAAACTGACCAGAAATCCCCACCAGTGATCCTCCTCCACTGAGCAGCCAACGTGAACGGACAAAGCTGAGCCTGATGCTGCCAAGCGGACCAGGTACCACCAATGAGCCCAACCCCTCACTCCAGAGGAGGAAACTAGAAGCCAGTGTAGTCGGATGATGGTGATGGAAAAGTACTCCTTATTTTGGATACAACACAAGTGGTGGTAGTGCCACCCTTCTGTGCCTTCCCAAGTGTCCCCAGCACAACCAAACAAATTGCCGATATGCGACATGACGATACTTTCTGCAACAAAGAAATAGCATGGATTTATGTTCAAAACAACAGTTTATTCTTTTTTGTATTTGAATATTTTTTACTTTTTTCTATAAACCATGTAAATGAAACTTTCTAATGATTTCATGTGCTTACTCGTACTGTGTAGCATCATGTAGGCATACTGTGCCACTCAGGACATCTGCATCCAAACACACAATCGAGAAACTAGCCAGCTGTGTGACACATTGAGGATTTTCGCCGCCACATTGCATCTCCACCAAGACTGCAGAAATTTCCCTGCAACAGCGAGACTCGATCACAAGTGACATCGCAGACTGTGTTCAAATGAGCACCCGCAAAAAACAGAATATTGACATTTTTGTGTTTTCCATATATACATATGCATGTAAACTGAACAGCCTGTTTTTTGTTCAGACTTATGTTCATTCAAAGTAGATTAGATGTGATACAATTTGATTACAGATGTTCTGTATGTGAATTTTAGACAGGAAAGTCTCCATTTAGCATGAACTTTTTTCTACAATATTATGCTGATAAAATTTTACAACAAATATAGAAGTAAATTTTCTTTTATTTAGAAATCTTTTTCCCCCATCCCATGTGGGTCTACAGCTTTTCAAATAAAGATTAGCAATCATTTGTTTTGAATAAAATGTGAAGAAATAGCAATCACAAGAAACTGACTTATAAATGATTAAATATATACAGAATGTACAGAAACTTTATTTTCAGTGATTTACAACAAACTCCTGAATTTAAGCACGCTGTGCTGCTGAAATAATTTTTCATACAAACACACCGCAGTCCAGGTCCAAAGTGATCAAATGCAGGTGGAACTGTCTATTACC
The DNA here is from genome assembly GCF_902500255.1 of Thalassophryne amazonica. Lineage (NCBI taxonomy): Eukaryota > Metazoa > Chordata > Actinopteri > Batrachoidiformes > Batrachoididae > Thalassophryne > Thalassophryne amazonica. The sequence goes on from NC_047104.1 coordinate 123,098,069, forward strand.
CAGGAATAAATGATCATTTGTAAGAAAAGGGTGGTCAGTGAACAACCATCTGTGTTTTGTAAGCGGCTTATATCCTCCTCGACAGCGCCTTCGTTGTTGTTGTCATCCCGACACCTACGCTTCATCCTCGTTTTCTGTTGCGTACGGCTTGAACATATACGGCTGGAGCCCCTTATTATTTCACCGTCGCTTCGTTCATCAGAAACTTCCTAATTTTCTTCAAAAACAATTGATATGTCACTTAAATCTTCACGATAATCTCTCACTATGCCTTTGCTGTCTGTGTCTGCCATGTTGGTAAACACAGCCTCGCTTTGACACCTTTAATCGCATAACGTCACATCCGTCACAGCGATAAAGTAGGTCAAACTTGGAGGCGGGAAATACGAATTCTCATATGGGTAGCAAAACATCTAAATCCTTGTTCAGTGTAATTTTATGGTAAAAAACAAAGACAACATGTGGAAAAAGCTTTTTTTTAGTCTTCAAGAATATGTAAAAACACTATGGTGTGGCAGGGACCCTTTAAGAAGTCTCAAAGCCTGAAGAGTTTCAGTGTAAGTGGATTTTGTTGAGGGAGTATGAGTTTGGGAGTACTAGTGTATAACAGTTAAAGACTTCTGTGCATATAAATGAAAAAGCAGATATGTTAAAACCAACAAAACATGACCAAATATCAAACAATACGATACATTAATTAAACATCCAGTACAGTGTCTCTCATTGAACATGCTGGACCACAGTAATTTTCCTTAAAGCATGTTTTCATGTATTGTATACTGCTATGGTGTAAAATTTTATTGACATCAACCAAAAGGATGGATTTGAAAACTGATGGACAGGGTGAATTTTGAATCATCTATAATTATAAATGATTTAGTGCCCAAATCCTTTTCAATGGGCCGGACTCACTGACCCAATGGACAACGGTGAACTTCAGAAACAGGGGCCTCATTTATAAAACATTGCGTAGGAAAGTAAGACCCTTCAGCTGCTCCCTTTGTTCCAAGGTGGACCTGCAAGTTAATTTGGCAGAACCTTTATGCCGGATGCCCTTCCAGATTCAACTCCACATTACATGGAGAAATGTGGCTGGGGTGGGATTTGAACCAGGAAGCTGCCACACTGAAACCAAGTGTGCAAAACACTTGGCCAACGTTGCAAAGGATTCATACTGAAAATACAAATAAAAGTATGAACAAAAGGGACATTTGGTGTATGAACAACAAAAAAATAAACATAAAACTATTCATGCACCCATACAGTAATATGGTGAAATGCATGCACATTGATCTACCTTATATGCCGCCCTCTACACACCCCTACCCACACTCAACAACAAAAGGTCAGTGCAAAACAGCTCATGAACATTCAAGCATACATATGGACCTTGAAACGTGCTTATCATAGCAACCAAGAGGACCAGAGGGAGAAAAAAATCTAAACCAGAATTTTAGGGGCTTGTGTGTGCTCACAACAGTAGGATGATAAAATGGAGTAAATACTGCAAGTGGCCCACTGTGTGTTATCGGAGAGTCCACACATCGTTTGAACCCATCCATTCATTTATGGTGCAGCATATTTCTGCTTACTTTTGACATCACAGTCACTTATGGACATGACTTTAACAAGCTTTAATAAACTCACCATAAGAACAAGAAATGAAACAGCAGCTCAAAAAATAGAATAACTACATAATATTTTAGACTTACAGGTGTTTCAGGATCATGCGCACTGCTGTGATGTCGCTGTCTTTATTAAGATAAAATCTCCCATTTTTAATATAAAATTGCAGGAGGAAAACAGTGTGTTTCATTGCACTTATGAAATATTAAATATGTGATTTAGATGTGTGTGTATGGTTGTGTGTATATTTATAATATATATATATATACGAGGTCTGTTAGAAAAGTATCGGACCTTTTGATTTTTTCAAAAACCTGATGGATTTGAATCACGTGTGCTTGCATGAGCAAACCTTGACCTTCGTGCGCATGCGTGAATTTTTCACTCCTGTCGATTGCATCATTCCTGGTAACCAGCCTTTGTGTGGGACGTGTGCAGTGCGCTTGGCAGATTTTCTTTTCAAGGAAAATGTCAGAATGACTGGAGCAGCGCCGCATCAAATTTAGCCAGAAACTGGGCGACAGGGGTGTTCACAATAATAGTAAGCATCTGCTGTTGAGCTACAAACTCAAATTATGTTCAAACTGCTTTTTAGCAATCCTGTGAATCACTAAACTAGTATTTATGTTGTATAACCACAGTTTTTCATGATTTCTTCACATCTGCGAGGCATTAATTTTGTTGGTTTGGAACCAAGATTTTGCTCGTTTACTAGTGTTGGCTCTGGTGGTTGGCTCTCACTGCGGTATTGTATCACTTCCTTTCCGGAGCACAGCGGTGTTTTTCTGTATCTGTTAGCTGTTTAATCTGCGCAGTTAGATTGATCTAGTTATCTAGATATACGATTTGTTTCCCAGTGTAATCTTTACATGCCTTAACTAAAGCACTCCTTCTGCTGAATCACCTCTAAATTATTTACACATTATTCACTTTGCGTGTTTTTAGGAATCCGCTAGCTTAGCGTAGCTACTAGCTCTTAGCCGATTTAGCATGGCGGCTTCTCCTGTCTCTCCCGCACTTTTCTGCTCTGGGTGGGAAATGTTTAGTTATTCCTCAGCCTCCTTTAGCAATAACGGTACTTGTAATAAGTGTAGCTTATTCGTAGCTTTGGAGGCCAGGCTGGGCGAATTGGAGACTCGGCTCCGCACCGTGGAAATTCTACCAGCTAGCCAGGCCCCTGTAGTCGGTGCGGACCAAGGTAGCTTAGCCGCCGTTAGTTCCCCCCTGGCAGGTCCCGAGCAGCCGGGAAAGCAGGCCGACTGGGTGACTGTGAGGAGGAAGCGTAGCCCTAAACAGAGCCCCGTGTACACCGCCACCCGTTCACATTTCTAACCGTTTTTCCCCACTCGGCGACACAACCCGCTGAGGATCAAACTCTGGTATTGGCGACTCTGTTTTGCGAAATGTGAAGTTAGCGACACCAGCAACCATAGTCAATTGTCTTCCGGGGGCCAGAGCAGGCGACATTGAAGGAAATTTGAAACTGCTGGCTAAGGCTAAGCGTAAATTTGGTAAGATTGTAATTCACGTCGGCAGTAATGACACCCGGTTACGCCAATCGGAGGTCACTAAAATTAACATTAAATCGGTGTGTAACTTTGCAAAAAACAATGTCGGACTCTGTAGTTTTCTCTGGGCCCCTCCCCAATCAGACCGGGAGTGACATGTTTTAGCCGCATGTTCTCCTTGAATTGCTGGCTGTCTGAGTGGTGTCCAAAAAATGAGGTGGGCTTCATAGATAATTGGCAAAGCTTCTGGGGAAAACCTGGTCTTGTTAGGAGAGACGGCATCCATCCCACTTTGGATGGAGCAGCTCTCATTTCTAGAAAATCTGGCCAATTTTCTTAAATCCTCCAAACCGTGACTATCCAGAGTTGGGACCAGGAAGCAGAGTTGTAGTCTTACACACCTCTCTGCAGCTTCTCTCCCCCTGCCATCCCCTCATTACCCCATCCCCGTAGAGACGGTGCCTGCTCCCAGACCACCAATAACCAGCAAAAATCTATTTAAGCATAAAAATTCAAAAAGAAAAAATAATATAGCACCTTCAACTGCACCACAGACTAAAACAGTTAAATGTGGTCTATTAAACATTAGGTCTCTCTCTTCTAAGTCCCTGTTGGTAAATGATATAATAATTGATCAACATATTGATTTATTCTGCCTTACAGAAACCTGGTTACAGCAGGATGAATATGTAGTTTAAATGAGTCAACACCCCCGAGTCACACTAACTGTCAGAATGCTCGTAGCACGGGCCGGGGCGGAGGATTAGCAGCAATCTTCCATTCCAGCTTATTAATTAATCAAAAACCCAGACAGAGCTTTAATTCATTTGAAAGCTTGACTCTTAGTCTTGTCCATCCAAATTGGAAGTCCCAAAAACCAGTTTTATTTGTTATTATCTATCGTCCACCTGGTCGTTACTGTGAGTTTCTCTGTGAATTTTCAGACCTTTTGTCTGACTTAGTGCTTAGCTCAGATAAGATAATTATAGTGGGCGATTTTACATCCACACAGATGCTGAGAATGACAGCCTCAACACTGCATTTAATCTATTATTAGACTCTATTGGCTTTGCTCAAAAAGTAAATGAGTCCACCCACCACTTTAATCATATCTTAGATCTTGTTCTGACTTGTGGTATGGAAATAGAAGACTTAACAGTATTCCCTGAAACTCCCTTCTGTCTGATCATTCTTAATAACATTTACATTTACTCTGATGGACTACCCAGCAGTGGGGAATAAGTTTCATTACACTAGAAGTCTTTCAGAAAGCGCTGTATCTAGGTTTAAGGATATGATTCCTTCTTTATGTTCTCTAATGCCATATACCAACACAGTGCAGAGTAGCTACCTAAACTCTGTAAGTGAGATAGAGTATCTCGTCAGTAGTTTTACATCCTCATTGAAGACAACTTTGGATGCTGTAGCTCCTCTAAAAATGAGAGCTTTAAATCAGAAGTGCCTGACTCCGTGGTATAACTCACAAACTCGTAGCTTAAAGCAGATAACCCGTAAGTTGGAGAGGAAATGGCGTCTCACTAACTTAGAAGATCTTCACTTAGCCTGGAAAAAGAGTCTGTTGCTCTATAAAAAAAAGCCCTCCGTAAAGCTAGGACATCTTTCTACTCATCACTAATTGAAGAAAATAAGAACAACCCCAGGTTTCTTTTCAGCACTGTAGCCAGGCTGACAAAGAGTCAGAGCTCTATTGAGCTGAGTATTCCATTAACTTTAACTAGTAATGACTTCATGACTTTCTTTGCTAACAAAATTTTAACTATTAGAGAAAAAATTACTCATAACCATCCCAAAGACGTATCGTTATCTTTGGCTGCTTTCAGTGATGCCGGTATTTGGTTAGACTCTTTCTCTCCGATTGTTCTGTCTGAGTTATTTTCATTAGTTACTTCATCCAAACCATCAACATGTTTATTAGATCCCATTCCTACCAGGCTGCTCAAGGAAGCCCTACCAGTATTTAATGCTTCAATCTTAAATATGATCAATCTATCTTTGTTAGTTGGCTATGTACCACAGGCTTTTAAGTGGGCAGTAATTAAACCATTACTTAAAAAGCCGTCACTTGACCCAGCTATCTTAGCTAATTATAGGCCAATCTCCAACCTTCCTTTTCTCTCAAAATTCTTGAAAGGGTAGTTGTAAAACAGCTAACTGATCATCTGCAGAGGAATGGTCTATTTGAAGAGTTTCAGTCAGGTTTTAGAATTCATCATAGTACAGAAACAGCATTAGTGAAGGTTACAAATGATCTTCTTATGGCCTCGGACAGTGGACTCATCTCTGTGCTTGTTCTGTTAGACCTCAGTGCTGCTTTTGATACTGTTGACCATAAAATTTTATTACAGAGATTAGAGCATGCCATAGGTATTAAAGGCACTGCGCTGCGGTGGTTTGAATCATATTTGTCTAATAGATTACAATTTGTTCATGTAAATGGGGAATCTTCTTCACAGACTAAAGTTAATTATGGAGTTCCACAAGGTTCTGTGCTAGGACCAATTTTATTCACTTTATACATGCTTCCCTTAGGCAGTATTATTAGACGGTATTGCTTAAATTTTCATTGTTACGCAGATGATACCCAGCTTTATCTATCCATGAAGCCAGAGGACACACACCAATTAGCTAAACTACAGGATTGTCTTACAGACATAAAGACATGGATGACCTCTAATTTCCTGCTTTTAAACTCAGATAAAACTGAAGTTATTGTACTTGGCCCCACAAATCTTAGAAACATGGTGTCTAACCAGATCCTTACTGTGGATGGCATTACCCTGACCTCTAGTAATACTGTGAGAAATCTTGGAGTCATTTTTGATCAGGATATGTCATTCAAAGCACATATTAAACAAATATGTAGGACTGCTTTTTTGCATTTACGCAATATCTCTAAAATCAGAAAGGTCTTGTCTCAGAGTGATGCTGAAAAACTATTCATGCATTTATTTCCTCTAGGCTGGACTATTGTAATTCATTATTATCAGGTTGTCCTAAAAGTTCCCTAAAAAGCCTTCAGTTAATTCAAAATGCTGCAGCTAGAGTACTGACGGGGACTAGAAGGAGAGAGCATATCTCACCCATATTGGCCTCTCTTCATTGGCTTCCTGTTAATTCTAGAATAGAATTTCAAATTCTTCTTCTTACTTATAAGGTTTTGAATAATCAGGTCCCATCTTATCTTAGGGACCTCGTAGTACCATATCACCCCAATAGAGCGCTTCGCTCTCAGACTGCAGGCTTACTTGTAGTTCCTAGGGTTTGTAAGAGTAGAATGGGAGGCAGAGCCTTCAGCTTTCAGGCTCCTCTCCTGTGGAACCAGCTCCCAATTCAGATCAGGGAGACAGACACCCTCTCTACTTTTAAGATTAGGCTTAAAACTTTCCTTTTTGCTAAAGCTTATAGTTAGGGCTGGATCGGGTGACCCTGAACCATCCCTTAGTTATGCTGCTATAGACGTAGACTGCTGGGGGGTTCCCATGATGCACTGTTTCTTTCTCTTTTTGCTCTGTATGCACCACTCTGCATTTAATCATTAGTGATCGATCTCTGCTCCCCTCCACAGCATGTCTTTTTCCTGGTTCTCTCCCTCAGCCCCAACCAGTCCCAGCAGAGGACTCCCCCTCCCTGGGCCTGGTTCTGCTGGAGGTTTCTTCCTGTTAAAAGGGAGTTTTTCCTTCCCACTGTAGCCAAGTGCTTGCTCACAGGGGGGTCGTTTTGACCGTTGGGGTTTTACATAATTATTGTATGGCCTTGCCTTACAATATAAAGCGCCTTGGGGCAACTGTTTGTTGTGATTTGGTGCTATATAAAAAAATTGATTGATTGATTGATTGATAGTGTGCTTGGGGTCATTGTCTTGTTGAAACACCCATTTCAAGGGCATGTCCTCTTCAGCATAAGGCAACATGACCTCTTCAAGTATTTTGACATATCCAGACTGATCCATCATACCTGGTATGCGATATATAGGCCCAACACCATAGTAGGAGAAACATGCCCATATCACGATGCTTGCACCACCATGCTTCATTGTCTTCACTGTAAACTGTGGCTTGAATTCAGAGTTTGGGTGTCATCTCACAAACTGTCTGCAGCCCTTGGACCCAAAAAGAACAATTTTACTCTCATCAGTCCATAAAATATTCCTCCATTTCTCTTTAGGCCAGTTGATGTGTTCTTTGGCAAATTGTAACTTCTTCTGCACATGTCTTTTATTTAACAGAGGGACTTTGCAGGGGATTCTTGCAAATAAATTAGCTTCACAAAGGCATCTTCTAACTGTCACAGCACTTACAGGTAACTCCAGACTGTCTTTGATCATTCTGGAGCAGATCAATGGTGAGCCTTTGCCATTCTGGTTATTCTTCTATCCATTTTGATGGTTGTTTTCCATTTTCTTCCACACATCTCTGTTTTTTTTTGGTCCATTTTAAAGCATTGGAGATCATTGTAGATGAACAGCCTATAATTTTTTGCACCTGCATATAAGTTTTCCCCTCTCCAATCAACTTTTTAATCAAACTATGCTGTTCTACTGAACAATGTCTTGAACGTCCCATTTTCCTCAGGCTTTCAAAGAGAAAAGAATGTTCAATAGGTGGTGGCTTCATCCTTAAATAGGGGACACCTGATTCACACCTTTTTGTTCCACAAAATTGACAAACTCACTGACTAAATGCCACACTACTATTATTGTGAACACCCCCTTTTCTACTTTTTTTTTTTTACTAATAGCCCAATTTCATAGCCTTAAGAGTGTGCATATCATGAATGCTTGGTCTTGTTGGATTTGTGAGAATCTACTGAATCTACTGGTACCTTGTTTCCCATGTAACAATAAGAAATATGCCTGTTTATGCAGGATCTGCTGTGGTAACCCTGAACAAAAATGGCTCGAGCAGACAGACAAACAACATCACATCTAACAATGGCATTTTTTTTTCATTCATGACTGAGAACATATATATGTGCCATGTGTTAATAAATAGAATCATATGTACAAGTTATGACTCACTGGTCAGCCCAGTGGCTTAGTGTTTAGCACTGTTGCCTCACAGCAAGAAGGTCATGTGTTCGATTCCCACCTGTGGCCTTTCTGTGTCGAATTTGCATGTTCTCCTTGTGTTTGCGTGGGTTCTCTCCGGGTGCTCCGGCTTCCTCCCACATCCAAAGACATGCAGGTTAGCTGGATTGGACACTTTAAATTGTCTGTAGAGGTAGATGTGTTTGTTTGTCTATATGTGGCCCTGAAACAGACTGGCATCCTGTCCAGAGTGTACCCCACCTCATGCCCTGTGACTGCTGGGTTAGGGTCCCGTGACCCTTAACTGGAGTAAGCGGTTGAAGATGAGTGATGACTTACTAGCACACAGCATCATTTTAACCCTCCTCAAAATGTTCATGTGCATGGGTCACAGTTTGTGTACATAAGCAAACATTGTGCCATCTTTTTTTATATATATATATATATATATATATAAATCAGAACAAATGCATTAAAATTGTCACATGCATGTTTTCTGTCCTGCTTTGTGCATGTGCAAGATTTATAAATGAGGCCACAAGGAAGGAAAGCAATCAAGAGGACAGAATGGATGCCATATAATGACACCCTGAGAGCAACACGCAAAAGCAAGAACATAGACATAAAAAAATGAAACACATTTCCCAGAGAGAAACATCTGGGGATCCTTGTTTTCTCAAGGAGTGGATCAGTTCTATAAATCTTTTAACAAACCAATGGATGAAAATAGACTGAGAGGAAAGTGACACACCATTGTGCTTCCCTCTCTTTTCCCTATTGGACTGAGTTGTCCTCAATGCATCCAAGATTGAATTCATCAGCCGTATCAGAACACAACAATACAGCTACTGACGATGGAAGAAAATCATTCTTCATCTCAAGGAATAACCAAGAGAGATCTTATCTTTTGCATTCAGTAAGAAATGCAACCTGGGAGACAAACTCAAACGCAGTTGCATCTTCATTACTTACTGCACCTCTAGTTTTGTGAAATAATTGTTTTTATATAGTTGTTTGTGATGACATAAAGCAGATTTGTGAATTATTGGAAAGGCAAGAAAATGAAAGAAATAAAAGATTCTTAATGAGATCAGGGCTCCCTTAAAATGTAATCAACTCTTCCCTGATCCATGGACCATCTGTCCACAAATGTTTGTCAAATTCTGCCCTTGAGTTGTTGTGTACACAGCTGGACAATAAACAAACATCCAAGGGCAGCAGCACATCCTCCTGTGGCGATTGACAGGGGTAATAACTTTTAAGTAGTGAAGTTATGAATGTGGCAGACCGACTAAATCCCTGTGGGTGTGATTGTTTTTTTCTTCTTCTTCTTCCCTGAGATGTGATGTAATTAATCATGTGAAGTCATTTAACTTGTGGCAGCCTCAGCTGTTGTAAATAAACACCTGAGAGCCTTCCTGACTTACTCCAACACTTCAATATGAGCAGGAGTGAGCCGGTCCATACATGTCTTACTCCTTAGGGCCCCTTCACACATATTTTGGTCAAATACGGCGAAATAGTGCAAAATAATTTGAATATCACACCACGAAATATCGTGCCAACAGGCAGACATGCATGATGCCAGTGCGAGGGTTCATGCACGCGACGGTGTCTTTCGAGCAGGAACACAGTGCGAGGTGCACCACATCGCGCCGCTGATATGGAATAAATAAAACATAAAAACCAGCTGGTACCTGTGGAATCACATCGCACCGTTGATGTGGGAATATATATATTAAAACAAACATACCCCCCATGGGTTCATACTTGCACTTTACTGATTGCCAGCCTGAAACTTTACCACTGAGCTTCCGTCACTGGCCTGTAAACAGTGCGGGGAAAATGCTTGAAATCAAAAAAGAGATGGACGTATTTAAAAAAATGAAACCATAAAACACCATAAAACAGCATTTTATACTGAATCCCTCTTATCAAGCGAACAATACAAATATGATCCATCTGTTCCTCTGTAGATGACCAATGGTCACAGACATACAATTATGAAATGACATGAATGAGAAGCAGTTCGCTCTTCTCATATCCTCATCTGCTGATGCATGTCCAGCTGGCCCGCGCACGTGTCCGGCCCGAAACTGACACCACGTCATATGAAACAGAGCTCACGTGTGTGACATGAAAGAAAATCCACTACTAATCCACTGCGTGTTCTGATCTGATGGTCCGTTTCAGGCTGCGGGCAGCCTATCCGTGGGCTGCAGCGAGGGAGCGCGTGCACGCTCGCTGCAGCCCACAGCATATCCCCACAGTGATTTATGTTTTTATTTTTGTCCATGTGATGACAGCAAACAGACACACGCATGTCACAGTAGGCAGTTGTTAGTCCATGTCTGTCCAAACACAGTATGTGTTGTCCAGCTGGAATGTCCAGAATGACAGATCTCCACAGCCACTTCAGTAGGCGGACACACCTCCTTTCAGTTCAGCGCACACACCAAAGCTACATTCGTGGGGAACTTAGACAAATTTCACTGCCAGCACGACAGTGATTGTCTGCAGGCTGTTGTCGTGCCAAGAGTGAGAATGGCCACACATTTTCTAAGTGCCAAATGAGTGGTGTTAGATGTTCGTGCGTGTCAGCTGGAATTTGGGCGACACCTGCCATTAGAGGGATTGATGGGTTTGCACAGTGCACACTGTCTTTCAGCCACTGGTGTGCGCAAATAGTTGTATGAGGCGTTTGAGGCATGGACGATTTTACACGTTTTGCACACGATTGGGGCCCTTACTTTTAGCAAAGGACTTTTTCACTCCTAAACTGGATCTTTTAAGTATTTCTAAGCATAAATCTCAGAGAAATCCACAGCCTCAAATTTCCAAGTACTCCCTGCTGTTTACTTTTTATGGGATTTTTTAAAACTGAACGTGAAAACCTTTGACTCCCACATCCAAAGCTGTCTTGTATTTATGCTCAGTGAACTGACTCCACCCACATTTTTGAATTTGAACAATGAAGGCAAATGCTGTTTTTATCATCTTGGACTCTGAAAGTGTTACTCTGAGTACTACACAGCTGTCATTTTTACAGTCTTTTAAATCAGAATATCAGTTGTGTTCCTGTGAGTGTGTCAGCCTAAAAATGAGGTGTATGGTCAGTAGCAGAGTTCAGGTATGTTGATATCATCCATCATCACACCAGAAAATCTTTAAGTCTTAGACCACCAAATATCTTGTCAAATATCTAGCACTTTCTAGTGTGATAGAGGCCAGCAGGGGTCGCTGTGCATATGGTAGTCAACAGGCCTCACTCCCCCAACAGCCAAAGGATACTCGGGCCACTTAGGCCAGAGCCCGGGTTTTTAACAGACTTGTCAGAGTCTCTGCCTCCCATTCTGGAGATTGCAATTTTGCTTTCCAAGGGGAGTGAGTGGGAGGACTCGAACACAACACAACGCAGAGAAAGCTGCTACACTAGCACTGTTCAAAGACCACAACAGTCAGATGTGTCTTCCATAAGGAGATTTGTGCATTATTACAGCCGCCAAGGACATAAAAAAATCATTGGTGTTATTTATTTATTTGTCTGTCTGTTAGCAAGATTACGTCAAAACTACTGAATGGATTTTGACACAATTTTCACCACAGATAGATATTAGGGCATGGAAGAATCCATTAAATTTGGAGGTGATCCGCACCCAGATCCGGATTCTGGATCAAGACATTATATACAGGCTTTGAATGTAAAAAACAAAAAAAACAAACAAAAATGACTTCACAGATTCTCACCAAATTTACACCACGGATAGATATCAGGCCATGAAAGAATTCATTAAATTTGGAGGTGATCTGTACCTAGATCCGGATTCTGGATCGACTTCATCATATACGAGGGCTGTCAATAAAGTAACGGTCCTTTTTATTTTTTTCAAAAACTATATGGATTTCATTCATATGTTTTTACGTCAGACATGCTTGAACCCTCGTGCGCATGCGTGAGTTTTTCCACGCCTGTCGGTGACGTCATTCGCCTGTGAGCACTCCTTGTGGGAGGAATCGTCCAGCCCCTTGTCAGAATTCCTTTGTCTGAGAAGTTGCTGAGAGACTGGCGCTTTGTTTGATCAAAATTTTTTCTAAACCTGTGAGACACATCGAAGTGGACACGGTTCGAAAAATTAAGCTGGTTTTCAGTGAAAATTTTAACGGCTGATGAGAGATTTTGAGGTGATTCTGTTGCTTTAAGGACTTCCCACGGTGCGAGACGTCGCTCAGCGCTCTCAGCCGCCGTGACGCTCCGCCACAGGAAAAACACCTCTGTTGGAAGCCTTAAGGACAAGTTGGAACATGTCCTGCTGTTAAACAATTTCTCATATACTCACTCCACTGAAAGCCATCAAAAGCCGCCTGGATTTTACAAATGGTTATCAACATGGAGGTGTTTTTCCTGTGCCGCCGCACCGCGTCGGCTGCATCCCGACGCGCGGATCCGTCCGCATGTCTTTCATTAAAAAAATCTACTTTAACAGTGGAATATCCGGATAAAATGCTGAAACCGACTTCTTCTGAAACTTCTCTGTTCTCTCACGACGTCCTGGATCAATAGAGCCTGAAATGTGGAGGTTTTCAGCTTGAACAGGCTGACGACGGCGGCTGGGAGTGCTGCACGACGTCTCGCACCGTGGGAAGTCCTTAAAGCGACAGAATCACCTCAAAATCTCTCATCAGCCGTTAAAATTTTCACTGAAAACCAGCTTAATTTTTCGAACCGTGTCCACTTCGATGTGTCTCACAGGTTTAGAAAAAATTTTGATCAAACAAAGCGCCAGTCTCTCAGCAACTTCTCAGACAAAGGAATTCCGACGAGGGGCTGGACGACTCCTCCCACAAGGAGTGCTCACAGGCGAATGACGTCACCGACAGGCGTGGAAAAACTCACGCATGCGCACGAGGGTTCAAGCATGTCTGACGTAAAAACATATGAATGAAATCCATATAGTTTTTGAAAAAAATTAAAAGGACCCTTACTTTATTGACAGCCCTCGTACAGGCTTTGAATGTAAAAAAAAAAATGACTTCACAGATTCTCACCAAATTGATCCTGCAGATAGATATTAGGCCATGAAAGAATCCATTGGATTTTGGAGGTGATCTGTACCCAGATCTGGATTCTGGATCAAGACTTCATTATATACAAGCTTTGAACGTATTAAAAAAAAAAAAAAAAAAAAAGACGACTCCACAGATTCTCACCTACGGAGCCCTGGAAGTGTGATCGCAGAATGTTTTGCATGTGGAGAGAATGTGCACATGTTTTATTATATTGTGTGCACGTTTTATTATACTGTACGCTCGTTTTATTGTATTGTGCGCACATTTTAAGCATCGTTTGAGTAAAACAAGGGCATGATCTGCTTAAATGTGGCCACAATTTGTAAAACGTGCACTCAGTTGCTCAGTATTGTCTTGACACATAAATGTTGGCTATCAGCCAACAAACCAGGAGACAGTGTAATACATTTCCCCATTAGAAATGGATCTGGTAAGAGTGTATCATCATGGTTTGGGAGCACAAGGACATATAGAGAACTCTAGCTACCCAGCATAGCACCATCTGGAGTTTAAGCAAATTAAAAAGGATGCTGAGGGCGAAGCGTCTCCCCGTCATGAGGATGACAATTTAGGTCATATTATGGAGTTCATTTTGAAAATGTGTGCACATCTTATGAATTCGAGGGCTCAATTACAGGAAAACGTGCGCATGAATTATCATGGCCAGGAAAACGTGTGCATGTTTTATTAATTTGAGGGCACGTTTTATTAAGTCATGGGCTCAATTAAAGGAAAACGTGCGCACGAATTATCATGGCCAGGAAAACATGCGCATGTTTTATTAATTTGAGAGCACGTTTTATTAGTTTGTGGGCTCAATTAAAGGAAACGTGCACAAATTATTATGGCCAGAAAAAAAATCACTTTAAGTGACCACTCCTGGGTTCCGTACTCACCAAATTTACACCACAGACATATATTAGGGCATGGAAGACTCTACTGAATTTCAGAGGTGATCTAGATCCGGTGTTGCAGACCGAACGGTCCCCAGTAAAAATCTGTGCGTCCTGCCTTCATGCCGCATGTGTCATTTCTGTGCATCAGCCATGATTCACCTCATTTCTGCTTAAAACTTCACTCCAGCCATCATCTACCTCAGTGATAGATGTCTGAAGCTTCTGTACAACAATTATTTCCACATAAATTAAGCATTATTTAATAATAAAAGACGAAGGACGCGATCAGAGCGCAGCAGCCAGGTGAGCTGCTGGTGCTGCATTCACTGCGCCCAAGGTTGGGTAGGATTACTTTGACAGAATACATGTGGATTACATGTATGTTTGTACATACAATTGGATTAGTTGTAATCTGATTACTTTTGGATTACATTTCAAAGTAATCCTACCCAACCCTGACTGCGCCTCCGTCATTTCAAACCTTCAGTAGCAACTCACACATTATCGCCTCTTAAAACTGACTCTAGAATAATTTAAGAGGTTTTACCTTGTCATCTGATTGTTAATAATCACATTATTCACTTTGATCGCTTTGGGTGTAGACAGTTCATCTCAAAGGCTGCTGTGGTTGCAAATAACGCATGCGCAATGAAGGCAGGGCAGGCTAATTTTTTGGTGGGACCGCTTGGTCTGCGACTCGATTCTGGCTCAGGATTTCATTTTATAGGCTTTTAAGGAATACATTGAAACTACTTCAGAGATTGTCATTACATTTGCACCACAGACAAGATATTAGGGCATGGAAGACTCCACTGAATTTTGGAGGTGATCTGGATATGGACTGGCAGACGTCATAAATCTCTGATTGCTGTTGTTTACACTCTGCTGGCCTGCACATGCCATCACCAGTCACCTGGTATAACATTTACAGGATGGCACATTATGGCCACTGCAAGCAAAGAAAAAAACTAAGAATTAAATTTCATCAGAACGCTCTCTCTCTGTGTGTGTCACTCACATACACACACTCTCACTATCTCTCTTTCTTTCTCTCTCTCTCAGAGATAGGTGATATTATATGCATAAAATATGCAATGAAACTGAATTTTAAACAAGAATAAAATGAAATTAAAACACTCATGACAAATGAATAAATAAATAAAATTGAAGGGAATAAAAACCTTCACCGTGCTGCACACTTCACCTCTGGGAGCTTTGCTGGCTGCTGTAAACTGTGCACTCTGAGAAGTTGCCATTAATGCTTGCTCCTCTGTCTCTGTCTAGGACCGTGTCTGTTAAAATGGAAGGACGGGTTTCACTCTGATTAGCTGATATTATGTTCAGACTACATTAAGACAATGCGTAATGAACAGCATTAATTCTACCTCTTTGTGCCCATTGCCCAATTTTGCATGAGCAAATGGACTTACACCCTCTGTGCAACTCAGTTTTTGCATAAGCCATCAAAATATGAAACACCTAATCCAACAAGGCAGGAATATTTGGCCTATTGATGTGAACAAGTGATTTAATTTTGGTTAAGTTCTTTTTGATATAGAAATGAGTTTAGATATTTTACTGTTTGCGAACTTGGCTGTTTAAAAGGTAATGTAACATTTTCATGACATGCCTGATATGCAAGTATCTTTCATGCCATGCATTTCTGTTCAACACCCACTGCTGTTGCAGGGCATTTTAATCTAGTTTTTGTGGTAAACAGCTGATGTTTGCACAACTTATGTGATTAAAATGTTGAGCACAAAGGCTAGTGGGGTTCCAGTGTTTCCACTGCTATTTGAGGGGAGAAGATATTACCCTGTTTATCAATAAGAATAAATCCACAAGCTGAAGTGGCTCAATGGCCACCACACCTCTGCTGCATATATAAAAATATTACGCAATGCTGTATGAGCATTAAAAAAAGGAAACAGAATGTGGTCTTTTGACCTCTTAAAATGGGTCAAGGTTACCCATATTTGAACTTGTCCAAGGTCTGTGTCCCAAGAATGCTCCCTGTGAATTTGAAGACCCCGGCAGTATAGTACAGCAGATAACTGTAAGAATCATTCAAATCCGGTTACAAGCACCAAAATTTGACTGTGTATACCTTTTGGTGCATATTGTAGAAAAATAACTTTAGCCATTTGAATTTTCAATAGGGGGCCAAGTAGGGGTCAACTGAAGAATCGCACAGGGTCACAATAAAAAAATGTTCCAATCATATTGAAAGTGATACCACATTATGTATCTGATGACAATGATTCCAAAAACGTATAGTTTGGACTATCTATAACTGAATGTTCTGGAGTTATGGGGTAAAAACAGCAAGAATGGTGACAAAGGTCAGTTTCAGTTTGTACAGGGGTCAAAAGTTAAAGTTGCTCCAGTTTTGGTAAAAATGTGGTGCAAATTATTGGTTGAACTAATAGGATTAACAAATGGAACAGTTCTGACTGTGTTGAATGTTTGGTCTTCAAAGTAAAGGTCAAACAATGTCCATTGGATTCTATGACATGTGACATATGTTACCCCGTAACATCATAACTGAGCATGAAACATGGTGCAAACTATTCCTTTTTAAAATCCTACTAACTCAATGAATAATTTGCATCATGTTTTACCATAATTGGAGCAACTTTAACTTTTGACCCCTGTACAAACTGAAAGTGACCTTTGTCACGATGCTTACTGTTTTACCCCATAACTCCAGAACATTCAGTCACAGATAGTCCAAACGATACCTTTTGGAATCTTTGTGATCAGACACATATGTTGTTATAGCTTTCAATATGACTGGAACATTTTTTGACCCCTATGCAGTTCTTCAATTGACCCCTACTTGGCCCCCTATTGAAAATTCAAATGGCTAACGTTATTTTTCTAAAATATGTACCAAAAGGTATACACAGTCAAACTTTGGTGCTTGGAACCACATTTGAAGGATTCCTCTGCAAATATTCTGTTATCTGCTGCAGTAGTAATAGGAATGGACTTGTCTGTTGACCATATGAGCATAACAATATGAAACAGAACGTGTCCTTTTGACCTCTTAAAATAGGTCAAGGTTAGCCATCTTTGAACTTGCTGAAGAACTGTGGACCAAGAATGTTGCTGTGAATTTGAAGACCCTGGAAGCAGAAGGACTTGACTTATGCTAAACACAGATGGACGGACGGACAGACAGACAGGCGGACGCAAGGTCTTCATAATACCTGATAACCATATTTTAGCCTCGGTAATAAACTGAAAAAAAAAAGCATATTTCATTCTACATGTAATGTCAAAACGACGCAGAGGTGCTCAAATTCTTGCATTTGAAACAAATTAATCTGGATGGAGCAAAGGTTGATGTTGTTCCGAAGCTAGTTTCTTGAAGGGTCATTCTGTAACAAGTCACATGGGAGTGCACAGGTCACCCTCTCAGATTCCCACAGGTGCTTCTTGCAGAGAAATGAAAAATATTTAGTTTGTATCTGAAATACCTTTTAAACTGCAGCCCTTTGAAATTTCAGTACTTTTCTACATTTGGTCAAACGGGCCTTTCAGTCCAATTTCCAACATTCATAGCTCCTTTGATATGGATATTGGACTCTGAAAATAGCTAAAAATTCTATATATTAAAAAAATGCCCCCTTTGAGAGCTTCTCACTCAAATTGTTGTGAAAGTGTAGGTACACGGACCCACAACAGGGGGCGCAAATGAACGGACAATGGAGGAAGTCAAATCACAAAGCTTTACTGTTGTGAACACGCACAACAAACACAACAGATTACAATTATAGCAGTAAGCCGAATTCCAATGGTGTCGTGTGGGCAGGCTCGACGATAGGAGACGTCTGTCCGAGTCGAACCGGAACCACCCGATTTCCTCTGCCACCGAACCCCGGGAATACTGGAGCCGCCAAGTCCCGAACTCCCAGGTGGCCACTGCCTCCGCTCGTCGGATCCGGTACTGCTGGCAAGGAACAGAAACAGTCAGGTGTGGGTGCGGCCGCACCCAGCAACACACAGGGTGGAAACACCACCTCCACCTCTATTTAAAAATAGCACTGTAGGATTGGAATGTGAGTACTTATCCAACCACGTCCTACACGGTCTTCAGCTGACCTAAGCACAAGCAACAAAGTATTACTTCTCTGAATAACACAACTGGCTGAGTTCGTTACCTCCTTAGTAGAGCGATATCTCGGCAATGAGGCAATATACCTCCCTGGTGATTGATATCAGCTGTCTCAGGTGATGGGTGACAGCTGTCACCCTGGCTGCTCCTGTGAGGCGGCAGCGCCCTCCGATGTCTGGAGCCCGCACTCCAGGCAGGGCGCCCTCTGGTGGTGGTGGGCCAGCAGTACCTCCTCTTCAGCGGCCCACACAACAGGACCCCCCCCTCAACGGGCGCCTCCTGGCGCTCGACCAGGCTTGTCCGGGTGGCGGCGGTAGAAGTCAGCCAGGAGGGCCGGGTCCAGGATGAAGCTCCTCTTCACCCAGGAGCGTTCTTCGGGGCCGTACCCTTCCCAGTCCACCAGATATTGAAAACCCCGGCCCATCCGTCGGACGTCCAGTAGCCGGCGCACAGTCCAAGCCGACTCGCCGTCGATGATCCGGGCAGGAGGTGGTGCCGGACCCGGAGCGCAGAGGGGTGAGGTGTGATGTGGTTTGATTCTCGAGACATGGAACACTGGATGAATCCGCAGTGAGGCCGGGAGCTTAAGCCTCACTGCGGCGGGATTGATGACCTGGAGGATCTTAAACGGTCCTATGTACCGGTCCTGTAGTTTAGGGGAGGCCACTTGCAGTGGAATGTCCTTGGTGGACAACCACACTTCCTGCCCAGGACGATACGTAGGAGCCGGGGTCCACCGCCGGTCTGCATGGGTCTTCGCCCTCATCCGGGCACTCAACAAAGCAGAACGGGCGGCACGCCACACCCGACGGCACTTCCGCAGGTGGGCCTGGACCGAGGGCACACCGACCTCTCCCTCAACCACCGGAAACAATGGGGGCTGATACCCCAAACACACCTCAAAAGGGGAGAGGCTGGTGGCTGACGACACTTGACTGTTGTGGGCGTACTCGATCCAGGCCAGATGAGTACTCCAGGCCGCCGGGTGTGCGGCTGTCACACAACGTAGCGTCTGCTCCATCTCTTGATTGGCCCGTTCTGCTTGCCCGTTGGTTTGGGGGTGATACCCGGACGAGAGACTGACCGTGGCCCCCAGTTCCCGGCAGAAGCTCCTCCAGACGTGCGAGGAGAACTGGGGACCGCTATCGGAGACAATGTCTGATGGTATCCCATGCAGCCGGACGACGTGGTGGACCAGGAGGTCCGCTGTCTCCTGGGCTGTTGGGAGCTTCGGGAGGGCCACAAAGTGGGCCGCCTTGGAGAATCGGTCCACTATCGTGAGGATGACGGTGTTTCCCTGGGACGGCGGGAGGCCCGTGACAAAATCCAGGCCGATGTGGGACCAGGGGCGATGAGGTACGGGCAGCGGCTGTAGCAAACCCGAGGACTTGCGGTGGTCGGCTTTGCCCCTGGCGCAGGTGGTACAGGCCTGGATATAATCCCGGACGTCGGTCTCCAGGGACGCCCACCAGAAACGCTGCCGGATGACTGCCACAGTTCTTCGCACCCCAGGATGACAGGAGAGCTTAGAACCGTGACAGAAGTCCAGGACCGCAGCCCTTGCCTCTGGTGGGACGTAAAGTCTGTTCTTCGGCCCGGTTCCGGGGTCCGGGTTTCGTGCCAGGGCCTCCAGGACGGTCTTCTCCACGTCCCAGGTGAGGGTGGCCACGATAGTGGACTCCGGGATGATGGAATCTGGGGGATCCGACGACTCCGTTCTGACTTCGTCTTCATGTACCCGGGACAAAGCATCCGATCTTTGATTTTGGTCCCGGGACGGTAGGTGATCCGGAAGTCAAAACGGCCAAAGAACAGTGACCAGCGGGCTTGCCTGGGATTCAGCCGCTTGGCGGTCCTGATATACTCCAGGTTCCGGTGGTCAGTGAAAACCGTGAATGGCACGGACGTTCCCTCCAACAGATGTCTCCACTCCTCAAGAGCCTCTTTCACCGCAAGGAGTTCTCGATTGCCGACGTCATAGTTCCGTTCGGCCGGGGTCAACCTGCGGGAAAAATAGGCACACGGGTGAAGGACCTTATCGGTCTTCCCGCTCTGGGATAGCACGGCTCCTATCCCTGAGTCTGAGGCGTCCACTTCAACCACTAACTGGCAACTAGGATTGGGCTGCACCAGAACGGGTGCAGACGAGAAGCGCCGTTCCAACTCCTTGAACGCGGCATCGCAACGATCCGACCAGGTGAAGGGAACTTTTGGCGAGGTTAGGGCTGTCAGGGGGCTAACTACCTGACTGTAGCCCTTAATGAACCTCCTGTAGAAATTAACAAAGCCAAGGAACTGTTGCAGCTTCCTACGGCTTGTGGGTTGGGGCCAGTCTCTCACCGCCGCAACCTTGGCCGGATCAGGAGCGACGGAGTTGGAGGAGATGATGAACCCCAGGAAGGACAAAGAAGTGCGGTGGAACTCACACTTCTCGCCCTTCACAAACAGTCGGTTCTCCAACAACCGCTGCAGGACCTGACGGACATGCTTCACATGGGTCTCAGGGTCCGGAGAAAAGATGAGTATATCGTCCAGGTATACGAAGACGAACCAGTGCAGGAAATCCCGCAAGACATCATTAACCAACGCTTGGAAAGTCGCGGGAGCGTTTGTGAGACCGAACGGCATGACCAGGTACTCAAAGTGACCCAAGGGGGTGTTAAATGCCGTCTTCCACTCGTCTCCCTTCCGGATCCGAACCAGGTGATACGCATTCCTAAGATCAAGCTGGGTGAACATCTTAGCTCCATGCAGGGGCGTGAACACCGAATCCAATAGGGGCAACGGGTATCGGTTGCGAACCGTGATTTCGTTCAGTCCCCTATAATCAATGCATGGACGAAGTCCGCCGTCTTTTCTACCCACAAAAAAGAAACCTGCACCCATCGGGGAGGTGGAATTCCGGATCAACCCGGCGGCTAACGAGTCCCGGATGTAGGTCTCCATTGATTCGCGCTCAGGCCGTGAGAGGTTGTACAGCCTGCTGGACGGGAACTCACTGCCCGGAACCAAATCAATGGCACAATCATAAGGACGGTGGGGGGGAAGGGTGAGCGCCAGATCCTTGCTGAACACGTCGACAAGGTCATGGTACTCCACCGGCACCATCCCCAGATTGGGCGGGACTCTGACCTCCTCCTTAGCCTGGGAGCCGGGAGGAACCGAGGAACCTAAAAACACCCGATGGCAGGTCTCGCTCCACTGAACCACTACCCCGGACGGCCAATCGATCCGGGGATTGTGTTTCAACATCCAGGGAAACCCCAAAATCACTCGGGAGGTAGCAGTAGTCACAAAAAACTCGATCTCCTCCCGGTGATTTCCGGACACCACCAGAGTTACAGGTGGTGTCTTATGCGTGATTGGAGGGAGTAGGGAGCCATCTAGTGCTCGCACCTGCACAGGCGAGGTAAGCGCCACCAGAGGGAGCCCTATCTCCCTGGCCCATCTGCTGTCTAACAGATTCCCTTCAGAGCCCGTGTCCACCAGTGCTGGGGCTTTCAGGGTTGATTCCTCATAAAGGATCGTAACTGGGAGTCGTGTGGCAATGTGGGTGTGTCCCACGTGAATGTCTCGGCCCACCCTTAGCCCAGTCTCTAGGGGCGGGCGTTGGTGTTTAACCGCTCGGGGCAGTCTCTCACTTGGTGCTCTGTCGAGCCACAATCAAAACATACTCCGCGGGCCTGCCTCCTCTGTGTGTCTGGTGCCCTAAATGTTGCCCTGCTCATGTCCATAGCTTCGTCAGCAGGGGGAGCTGTAGCCACACGGAGCGCCGGAACCGTGGAGCGTGGGGAAGGCGGGGCGCGGTCGGAACCGGCCACACCCTTCGTCTCGTTCCCGACGACGTTCTTCTAACCGATTGTCTAATCGTATGACAAGATCGATGAGCCCATCTAAATCCCGCGGTTCGTCCTTAGCCACCAGGTGCTCCTTAAGAACCAAAGACAGTCCGTTTACAAAGGCGGCGCGGAGGGCAGTGCTATTCCAGCCGGACCTCGCAGCCGCGATGCGGAAGTCGACTGCATAGGCAGCTGCGCTCCGACGCCCCTGTCTCATTGACAGTAGCACTGTTGAAGCGGTTTCTCCTCTATTAGGGTGATCGAACACAGTTCTGAACTCCCTCACAAACCCATCATATGTCTGAAGGAGCCGTGAGTTCTGCTCCCAGAGCGCTGTAGCCCAAGCGCGTGCCTCACCGCGAAGAAGGTTTATTACATAAGCTACCTTGCTAGCATCGGTCGCGTACATAACAGGACGCTGTGCGAAGATGAGCGAACACTGCATAAGGAAATCCACGCACGTCTCCACACAGCCTCCGTACGGCTCAGGGGGGCTTATGTATGCTTCCGGGGAAGGTGGGAGGGGTCGTTGAACGACCAGTGGAACGTCAATGTTACGCACAGGGTCTACGGGAGGGAGAGCCGCGCTTCCATTGGCCGTTCAACAGCCGGTTGACACCCCTCGGGATCCATGACGATGGCCGAGATATCCTGTTGTGAAAGTGTAGGTACACGGACCCACAACAGGGGGCGCAAATGAACGGACAATGGAGGAAGTCAAATCACAAAGCTTTACTGTTGTGAACACGCACAACAAACACAACAGATTACAATTATAGCAGTAAGCCGAATTCCAATGGTGTCGTGTGGGCAGGCTCGACGATAGGAGACGTCTGTCCGAGTCGAACCGGAACCACCCGATTTCCTCTGCCACCGAACCCCGGGAATACTGGAGCCGCCAAGTCCCGAACTCCCAGGTGGCCACTGCCTCCGCTCGTTGGATCCGGTACTGCTGGCAAGGAACAGAAACAGTCAGGTGTGGGTGCGGCCGCACCCAGCAACACACAGGGTGGAAACACCACCTCCACCTCTATTTGAAAATAGTACTGTAGGATTGGAATGTGAGTACTTATCCAACCACGTCCAATACGGTCTTCAGCTGACCTAAGCACAAGCAACAAAGTATTACTTCTCTGAATAACACAACTGGCTGAGTTCGTTACCTCCTTAGTAGAGCGATATCTCGGCAATGAGGTGGAGATGCCGTCCTGCTGATATACCTCCCTGGTGATTGATATCAGCTGTCTCAGGTGATGGGTGACAGCTGTCACCCTGGCTGCTCCTGTGAGGCGGCAGCGCCCTCTGATGTCTGGAGCCCGCACTCCAGGCAGGGCGTCCTCTGGTGGTGGTGGGCCAGCAGTACCTCCTCTTCAGCGGCCCACACAACACAAATAGTAAATTATAGTAGATAAAGCAGTCAGGATTGTTTTTCCTGTGCATTTATCAAATATTTAGGTCATGTGTATGCTGTATGTAACCATGATTGATTTCTGATATGAAAGTCACCCAGAGTAGGCAATCTGTCAGCTTCCTGAGAACAATGGCCTCAGATTTAGAACCATGGCCTCAGATTTATAGGTGCTGATCCTTATCCCAGCCGCTTCACACTCGGTTGCAAATTGTTCCAGTGAGTGTTGGAGGTCACAGGCTGATGAAGCCAACAGGACCACATCATCTGCAAAAAGCAGTGATGAGACCCTGAGCCCACCAAACTGGAACCCCTCCTCCCCCCAACTACGCCTCAATATCCTGTCCATGAATCAAATCAAATCAATTTTATTTATATAGCGCCAAATCACAACAAACAGTTGCCCCAAGGCGCTTTATATTGTAAGGCAAAAGCCATACAATAACTACAGAAAAACCTCAACGGTCGAAACGACCCCCTGTGAGCAAGCACTTGGCGACAGTGGGAAGGAAAAATTCCCTTTTAACAGGAAGAAACCTCCAGCAGAACCAGGCTCAGGGAGGGGCAGTCTTCTGCTGGGACTGGTTGGGGCTGAGGGGAGAGAATCAGGAAAAAGACATGCTGTGGAAGAGAGCAGAGATCAATCACTAATGATTAAATGTGTGCATACAGAGCAAAAAGAGAAAGAAACACTCAGTGCATCATGGGAAACCCCCAGCAGTCTAAGTCTATAGCAGCATAACTAAGGGATGGTTCAGGGTCACCTGATCCAGCCCTAACTATAAGCTTTAGCAAAAAGGAAAGTTTTAAGCCTAATCTTAAAAGTAGAGAGGGTGTCTGTCTCCCTGATCTGAATTGGGAGCTGGTTCCACAGGAGAGGAGCCTGAAAGCTGAAGGCTCTGCCTCCCATTCTACTCTTAAAAACCCTAGGAACTACAAGTAAGCCTGCAGTCTGAGAGCGAAGCGCTCTATTGGGGTGATATGTTACTATGAGGTCCCTAAGATAAGATGGGACCTGATTATTCAAAACCTTATAAGTAAGAAGAAGAATTTTAAATTCTATTCTAGAATTAACAGGAAGCCAACGAAGAGAGGCCAGTATGGGTGAAATATGCTCTCTCCTTCTAGTCCCCATCAGTACTCTAGCTGCAGCATTTTGAATTAACTGAAGGCTTTTCAGGGAACTTTTAGGACAACCTGATAATAATGAATTACAATAGTCCAGCCTAGAGGAAATAAATGCATGAATTAGTTTTTCAGCATCACTCTGAGACAAGACCTTTCTAATTTTAGAGATATGGCGCAAATGCAAAAAAGCAGTCCTACATATTTGCTTAATATGCGCATTGAAGGACATATCCTGATCAAAAATGACTCCAAGATTTCTCACAGTATAACTAGAGGTCAGGGTAATGCCATCCAGAGTAAGGATCTGGTTAGACACCATGTTTCTAAGATTTGTGGGGCCAAGTACAATAACTTCAGTTTTATCTGAATTTAAAAGCAGGAAATTAGAGGTCATCCATGTCTTTATGTCTGTAAGACATTCCTGCAGTTTAACTAATCGGTGTGTGTCCTCTGGCTTCATGGATAGATAAAGCTGGGTATCATCTGCGTAACAATGAAAATTTAACCAATGCTTTCTAATAATACTGCCTAAGGGAAGCATGTATAAAGTGAATAAAATTGGTCCTAGCACAGAACCCTGTGGAACTCCATAATTAACCTTAGTTTGTGAAGAAGACTCCCCATTTACATGAACAAATTCTAATCTATTAGATAAATATGATTCAAACCACCGCAGCGCAGTGCCTTTAACATCTATGGCATGCTCTAATCTCTGTAATAAAATTTTATGGTCAACAGTATCAAAAGCAGCACTGAGGTCTAACAGAACAAGCACAGAGATGAATCCATGAGGCCATAAGAAGATCATTTGTAACTTTCACTAATGCTGTTTCTGTACTATGATGAATTCTAAAACCTGACTGAAACTCTTCAAATAGACCATTCCTCTGCAGATGATCAGTTAGCTGTTTTACAACTACCCTTTCAAGAATTTTTGAGAGAAAAGGAAGGTTGGAGATTGGCCTATAATTAGCTAAGATAGTTGGGTCAAGTGATGGCTTTTTAAGTAATGGTTTAATTACTGCCACCTTAAATGCCTGTGCTACATAGCCAACTAATAAAGATAGATTGATCATATTTAAGATAGAAGCATTAATTAATGGTAGGGCTTCCTTGAGCAGCCTGGTAGGAATGGGGTCTATTAGACATGTTGATGGTTTGGAGGAAGTAACTAATGAAAATAACTCAGACAGAACAATCAGAGAGAAAGAGTCTAACCAAATACCAGCATTACTGAAAGCAGCCAAAGATAACAATATGTCTTTGGGATGGTTATGAGTAATTTTTTCTCTAATAGTTAAAATTTTATTAGCAAATAAAGTCATGACATCATTACTAGTTAAAGTTAAAGGAATACTCGGCTCAATAGAGCTCTGACTCTTTGTCAGCCTGGCTACAGTGCTGAGAAGAAACCTGGGGTTGTCCTTATTTTCTTCAATTAGTGATGGGTAGTAAGATGTCCTAGCTTTACGGAGGGCTTTTTTATAGAGCAACAGACTCTCTGTCATGAATATCACAAACAAGATTGGTGACAAGGTGCAGCCCTAGCAGAGGCCAACCCCCACCAGAAATTAGTCCGATTTACTGCCAAGCACCCAAACACAGCTCTTGCTTTGTGAGTACAGAGATTGGATGGCCCTGAGAAGGGACCCCCTCACTTCATACTCCAGCAGCACCTCCCACAGTATCTCCCAGGTACCCGATCATACACCTTCTCGAAGTCCACAAAACACATGTGGACTGGATGGGCATACTCCCAGGCACCCTCCAGGATCCATGTGAGAGTGAAGAGCTGGTTGGTTGTTCCACAACCAGGACAGAACCCACATTGCTCCTCTTCAGTCACTCTTCAATGACTATCGGTGGAACCCTTCTTTCCAGCACCCTGGAGTAGACTTTGACTGGAGGCTGAGTAGTGTGATGCCCCTGTAATTGGCACACATTCTCTGGTCCCCCTTTTTAAATAAGTGGACCAACACCCCAGTTTGCCACTCCTTAGGCACTGTCCCAGACCTCAACACAATGTTGAAGAGATGTCTCATCCAAAACAAACCCTACACACCCAGAGCCTTCAGCATTTCTGGACGGGTCTTATCAACCTCTGGGGCTTTGCCACTGTGGAGTTGTTTGACTCCCTCAGTGACTTCCACCAGTAAATCTGATGAAAATTCTCCATCAGCTTCCAGCTTTGCCCCTACTATAGAGGGTGTTCCTGGAGGAGTTGCAGGAGTTCCTCAAAGTGTTCCTTCCAGCGCCGGATTACATCCTCAATTGAGGTCAACAGAGTCCCATCCTTACTGTAGACAGCTTTGGATGGTTCCCTGTTTTCTTCTCCTGAGGTGCCTCACTGTCCGCCAGAAGCACCTTGGTGCCGAAAATAACATAACATGTGGAAAAAGTGAAGTGCTGTGAATACTTTCCAGATGCACCGTACAGTAATTGCATATCAAAGACAATTTCAGTGATTTCAGTATAAGCAAATAGTTTCTGCTAACTGTACAAGTCATTATGTGATGCTAATACACTCAACAAAAATATAAACGCAACACTTTTGGTTTTGCTCCCATTTTGTATGAGATGAACTCAAAGATCTAAAACTTTTTCCACATACACAATATCACCATTTCCTTCAAATATTGTTCACAAACCAGTCTAAATCTGTGATAGTGAGCACTTCTCCTTTGCTGAGATAATCCATCCCACCTCACAGGTGTGCCATATCAAGATGCTGATTAGACACCATGATTAGTGCACAGGTGTGCCTTAGACTGCCCACAATAAAAGGCCACTCTGAAAGGTGCAGTTTTATCACACAGCACAATGCCACAGATGTCGCAAGATTTGAGGGAGCATGCAATTGGCATGCTGACAGCAGGAATGTCAACCAGAGCTGTTGCTTGTGTATTGAATGTTCATTTCTCTACCATAAGCCGTCTCCAAAGGCGTTTCAGAGAATTTGGCAGTACATCCAACCAGCATCATAACCGCAGACCACGTGTAACCACACAGAGTTGTAGTCTTACACACCTCTCTGCAGCTTCTCTCCCCCTGCTATCCCCTCATTACCCCATCCCCGTAGAGACGGTGCCTGCTCCCAGACCACCAATAACCAGTAAAATCTATTTAAGCATAAAAATTCAAAAAGAAAAAATAATATAGCACCTTCAACTGCACCATAGACTAAAACAGTTAAATGTGGTCTATTAAACATTAGGTCTCTCTCTTCTAAGTCCCTGTTGGTAAATGATATAATAATTGATCAACATATTGATTTATTCTGCCTTACAGAAACCTGGTTACAGCAGGATGAATATGTTAGCTTAAATGAGTCAACACCCCCGAGTCACACTAACTGTCAGAATGCTCGTAGCACGGGCCGAGGCGAAGGATTAGCAGCAATCTTCCATTCCAGCTTATTAATTAATCAAAAACCCAGACAGAGCTTTAATTCATTTGAAAGCTTGACTCTTAGTCTTGTCCATCCAAATTGGAAGTCCCAAAAACCAGTTTTATTTGTTATTATCTATCGTCCACCTGGTCGTTACTGTGAGTTTCTCTGTGAATTTTCAGACCTTTTGTCTGACTTAGTGCTTAGCTCAGATAAGATAATTATAGTGGGCGATTTTAACATCCACACAGATGCTGAGAATGACAGCCTCAACACTGCATTTAATCTATTATTAGACTCTATTGGCTTTGCTCAAAATGTAAATGAGTCCACCCACCACTTTAATCATATCTTAGATCTTGGTCTGACTTATGGTATGGAAATAGAAGACTTAACAGTATTCCCTGAAAACTCCCTTCTGTCTGATCATTTCTTAATAACATTTACATTTACTCTGATGGACTTACCCAGCAGTGGGGAATAAGTTCATTACACTAGAAGTCTTTCAGAAAGCGCTGTAACTAGGTTTAAGGATATGATTCCTTCTTTATGTTCTCTAATGCCATATACCAACACAGTGCAGAGTAGCTACCTAAACTCTGTAAGTGAGATAGAGTATCTCGTCAGTAGTTTTACATCCTCATTGAAGACAACTTTGGATGCTGTAGCTCCTCTGAAAATGAGAGCTTTAAATCAGAAGTGCCTGACTCCGTGGTATAACTCACAAACTCGCAGCTTAAAGCAGATAACCCGTAAGTTGGAGAGGAAATGGCATCTCACTAATTTAGAAGATCTTCATTTAGCCTGGAAAAAGAGTCTGTTGCTCTATAAAAAAGCCCTCCATAAAGCTAGGACATCTTACTACTCATCACTAATTGAAGAAAATAAGAACAACCCCAGGTTTCTTTTCAGCACTGTAGCCAGGCTACCCCATTCCTACCAGGCTGCTCAAGGAAGCCTTACCATTATTTAATGTTTCGATCTTAAATATGATCAATCTATCTTTGTTAGTTGGCTATGTACCACAGGCTTTTAAGGTGGCAGTAATTAAACCATTACTTAAAAAGCCATCACTTGACCCAGCTATCTTAGCTAATTATAGGCCAATCTCCAACCTTCCTTTTCTCTCAAAAATTCTTGAAAGGGTAGTTGTAAAACAGCTAACTGATCATCTGCAGAGGAATGGTCTATTTGAAGAGTTTCAGTCAGGTTTTAGAATTCATCATAGTACAGAAACAGCATTAGTGAAGGTTACAAATGATCTTCTTATGGCCTCAGACAGTGGACTCATCTCTGTGCTTGTTCTGTTAGACCTCAGTGCTGCTTTTGATACTGTTGACCATAAAATTTTATTAGATTAGAGCATGCCATAGGTATTAAAGGCACTGCGCTGCGGTGGTTTGAATCATATTTATCTAATAGATTACAATTTGTTCATGTAAATGGGGAATCTTCTTCACAGACTAAGGTTAATTATGGAGTTCCACAAGGTTCTGTGCTAGGACCAATTTATTCACTTTATACATGCTTCCCTTAGGCAGTATTATTAGACGGTATTGCTTAAATTTTCATTGTTACGCAGATGATACCCAGCTTTATCTATCCATGAAGCCAGAGGACACACACCAATTAGCTAAACTGCAGGATTGTCTTACAGACATAAAGACATGGATGACCTCTAATTTCCTGCTTTTAAACTCAGATAAACTGAAGTTATTGTACTTGGCCCCACAAATCTTAGAAACATGGTGTCTAACCAGATCCTTACTCTGGATGGCATTACCCTGACCTCTAGTAATACTGTGAGAAATCATGGAGTCATTTTTGATCAGGATATGTCATTCAAGCGCATATTAAACAAATATGTAGGACTGCTTTTTGCATTTACGCAATATCTCTAAAATTAGAAAGGTCTTGTCTCAGAGTGATGCTGAAAAACTAATTCATGCATTTATTTCCTCTAGGCTGGACTATTGTAATTCATTATTATCAGGTTGTCCTAAAAGTTCCCTGAAAAGCCTTCAGTTAATTCAAAATGCTGCAGCTAGAGTACTAACGGGGACTAGAAGGAGAGAGCATATCTCACCCATATTGGCCTCTCTTCATTGGCTTCCTGTTAATTCTAGAATAGAATTTAAAATTCTTCTTCTTACTTATAAGGTTTTGAATAATCAGGTCCCATCTTATCTTAGGGACCTCGTAGTACCATATCACCCCAATAGAGCGCTTCGCTCTCAGACTGCAGGCTTACTTGTAGTTCCTAGGCTTTGTAAGAGTAGAATGGGAGGAAGAGCCTTCAGCTTTCAGGCTCCTCTCCTGTGGAACCAGCTCCCAATTCGGATCAGGGAGACAGACACCCTCTCTACTTTTAAGATTAGGCTTAAAACTTTCCTTTTGCTAAAGCTTATAGTTAGGGCTGGATCAGGTGACCCTGAACCATCCCTTAGTTATGCTGCTATAGACTTAGACTGCTGGGGGGTTCCCATGATGCACTGAGTGTTTCTTTCTCTTTTTGCTCTGTATGCACCACTCTGCATTTAATCATTAGTGATTGATCTCTGCTCCCCTCCACAGCATGTCTTTTTCCTGGTTCTCTCCCTCAGCCCCAACCAGTCCCAGCAGAAGACTGCCCCTCCCTGAGCCTGGTTCTGCTGGAGGTTTCTTCCTGTTAAAAGGGAGTTTTTCCTTCCCACTGTAGCCAAGTGCTTGCTCACAGGGGGTCGTTTTGACCGTTGGGGTTTTACGTAATTATTGTATGGCCTTGCTTTACAATATAAAGCGCCTTGGGGCAACTGTTTGTTGTGATTTGGCACTATGTAAATAAAATTGATTGATTGATTGACCAGCCCAGGACCTCCACATCCAGCATGTTCACCTCCAAGATCATCTGAGACCAGCCACTCGGACAGCTGCTGAAACAATTGGTTTGCAATTTCTGCACAAACTGTCAGAAACCGTCTCAGGGAAGCTCATCTGCATGCTCGTCGTCCTCATCGGGCTCTCGACCTGACTCCAGTTCGTCATCGTAACCGACTTGAGTGGGCAAATGCTCACATTCGCTGGCGTTTGGCACATTGGAGAGGTGTTCTCTTCACAGATGAATCCCGGTTCACACTGTTCAGGGCAGATGGCAGACAGCGTGTGTGGCGTCGTGTGGGTGAGCGGTTTTCTGATGTCAATGTTGTGGATTGAGTGGCCCATGGTGGCGGTGGGGTTATGGTATGGGCAGGCATCTGTTATGGATGAAGAACACAGGTGCATTTTATTGATGGCATTTTGAATGCACAGAGATACCGTGACGAGATCCTAAGGCCCATTGTTGTGCCATACATCCAAGAACATCACCTCATGTTGCAGCAGGATAATGCACGGCCCCATGTTGTAAGGATCTGTACACAATTCTTGGAAGCTGACAATGTCCCAGTTCTTGCATGGCCGGCATACTCACTGGACATGTCACCCATTGAGCATGTTTGGGATGCTCTGGACCGGCGTATACGACAGCGTGTACCAGTTCCTGCCAATATCCAGCAATTTCGCACAGCCATTGAAGAGGAGTGGACCAACATTCCACAGGCCACAATTGACAACCTGATCAACTCTATGCGAAGGAGATGTGTTGCACTGCATGAGGCAAATGGTGGTCACACCAGATACTGACTGGTATCCCCCCCAAATAAAACAAAACTGCACCTTTCAGAGTGGCCTTTTATTGTGGACAGTCTAAGGCACACCTGTGCACTAATCATGGTGTCTAATCAGCATCTTGGTATGGCACACCTGTGAGGTGGGCTGGATTATCTCAGCAAAAGAGAAATGCTCACTATCACAGATTTAGACTGGTTTGTGAACAATATTTGAGGGAAATGGTGATATTGTGTATGTGGAAAAAGTTTTAGATCTTTGAGTTCATCTCATACAAAATGGGAGCAAAACCAAAAGTGTTGCGTTTATATTTTTGTTGAGTGTACAATCGAGTATTTAGTATGCATTAAAAAATTTAAATTACAAAAGGAAGCTCAGCAACAACACCATATTTTTTCAGATCATATTGAGATACACAAGAATACATTGTTAAACAAACAAAAAAACAAAAACATGAAATGATGGTTCACCGCCCACATGGTGAAATCTGAACACAAATATTGAATATTTTTATGAAATTTGTTTCATTTTTAAATTTCCTGAAAATTGCTTGAGACTACCATAACAACAATAAATATGATTACTGCATGCCCAAATATGACATAAATATCTATACTATTTCAGAACGAAACTCTCAAAGGGGACATCATTTTTTAAAAATGTTTTGAATTTTCAGCTATTTTCAGATTCTTGACAGGGAAAAACTTCATAAAATGCATCTATTTTGATTCCATTTTTGAATTCTAGGGGAACAATTAGCCCAAGTCACAGATTTTCAAAGCATCACATGCCATATCAAAAGAGCTATGAATGTCGAAAGCTGGACTGAAAGGCTTGTACGGAAAAATGGTTCATGGGATTTTTTTTTTTTTTTTTTCTGGAACTAACTGATTTGAAATGGAATGACCCTGGAGTCCATCCCCTGCAGATAATTCACATAATAATGAAAAAACATTGAATGCTATAATTTTTTAACTCACCATATTCAACAGCATGTAATTTAGACAAACCCTTTCACATATGGTGAACTTTAATGCACCAGATCAATCTAATAGACAATTTTGCTTTAATAACCCATCGATGTGTCTGCCACCTGCTGGATGGTTAGTGGATGCTGGATGGATGATGGAAAATTAGGAACAGCTGTGTTTCAATTTCCATGTAGTTTGTCTGCCACTGCACAGAGCCACTGATTAAAACTGTTAAATCATCTTTGTTCACAACACTATTCTGCTGCAGCAGAACAGACCAGTTGTGATAGACTTGCAATGGGTAAGGCTTTAAAAGTATATTGTATATTGCAAATACATTTTTACTGCCACTGTTGCAGCCAGTTCCTATACTACTGACAACTAGAATGGCGTGAAGCCCTTCTCTACATAACTAATGGTCATATTTGTTCCATCTTTTGGTTAAACTATCTGTGCTTCAATTTTGTTAGTTCTCATTTATATTGTGACTGCTAATAACTCAGTAGTCCATCTCCATATGTGTATTCACAGAACAGCATTCATTGGCGTGTAAAGAATTTGCCAGGATGCACAAAGGATACAAAAACACCTTTTTGTCTGTGCAACCACCATTCAACCATGGACTCTTCTGCTTCAACTGACTTTCGTTTGTGCTTCCTCTGTGTGTCCTCTGTGCTTTCTCTGTGCCACACCGGTAATCAATGGCATTCTTTGAGCATCTATTCAGCCTCCTAGTAGATCCCTAAGTGTTTTGTGGGTGACACAGGCATCTGCTTTGTGACCATATGCATCTTGCTCTACACACACACACACACACACACATATATATATATATATATATATATATATATATATATATATGCACACACACACAGAGAGAGAGAGAGAGAGGAGACACTTTTCAGTCACTCTGCCTAGCTGTTGAAAAAGAAACATCCCTTGTCTGATTTGTTCGACTCTACTGGCTATGCTCACTGTTGACACAAGCGCCTGGCTGCACCGCTGTCCAAGGTGCTAAAAGAGTCTTGTGAAAACTCCTACTGTGGTTCTGTGCTGTGTTATTGTGCAGCGCTGCGGCACTCACCACAGAGGCCATTCACCACTGATCGCATCTCCTCTGTGTAAAAGAATAAGAAAAAACCTATGCATCAATAGGTTATCCAATGTTGACTTTTTTGCAATAGTGATTGATTGGTCGGATGAATTTCTTTTGCCATTGCATTCCCCTGTGGTAACCTAGATTGTAAATACAACTACAACAGTGGTTTATAATGAAACAGCAAACAATCCCAATCATTGTGGATTCATTCAGCATCCGTTGGCTGACCATGGCATCATGTGTGCATCCTTTGTGCATTGTCTGTGCATCCTTTGAGTGTCCTCTAGCCTCTGCGTTCCTTCTGTATTTGTTTTGAACATGCTCAAAAATTCATGGTGACCAGGGCAACCAGGGATTATTTCTTGTACAATCTAGGCATGTGCTGTGCCTTCCTCCAGCAGCCTTTGGTATCCTCCCCAATTTTGTGGTCACACAAGGGATGCAGAAGGGGCTATATCCCTGTGTAAGGAGGGTTTTAGGAGTGAGCTTAGTTTATTAACACATAGCCTGTACTGACTTCTGTGTCTTGCACTCGGTTTAGAGTTTATTTGGTGCACAAAGGTTTGTCATAGTTGGACGATGTTGACAACCAGGGTAGCCTTGAGAGTCATGGCTAGACATAGGCCGATAACCAGTTTCATGGTATACCATGGTATGAAAAAGCCATGGTATCAAAACCACTAAAATTTTCCATTATACTGTCGGTATGAGCAGTTATGAGAATTCTTGACAGGCAGAGCAGAGGCGGCCGCTGTCGCCCTTGCCCCTGGCACACACCTCTGTCTCTGTTTACAAACAGGCAGCTAATGTTAGCTAGCTCTCCATCATGGCTAAAGGAGGTGAAGCCTGCACTGAATTTTTCCCTCCATCTGAAAGTAAAAAGCTACCAGCTTTTTTGCTTGATTTTCTGCGGAATAGCCCTTCAAACCAAAAACACTGGCAACAAAGCACCGCAGCTATGGCCTGTGATGGATGCAGAGTGATTCAAGATACCCGCAAAGGATTACATGGAAGGAGTAAACTTTATCCCATCTTTGAAACCACTGAGAAGTACGAGCGGTGGACTCAAGTTGTGCTTGTGGTCGACCAAATTTCTCCCACAAACATGTCAAGAAGGACAAATACATCTATTCCAAGCACTTTGTTGGTGAAGCTGGGCCAATATTGAGCATCCGGAGTTCCGGACCTTATTCCAGCCACGTTTCTCCCTAAGCAAGTAAGTTATGTTTCGCACGGGGCAAATGCTACATGTCTAAAAGAGCGACTATCATTTTGGCATTTTCTCAAAATTTATCAGTGGTATAGTGCTTGTAGTGGTAGACATTGCGTCAATTAGTGCGCATGAAGCTGTCAAACTGTGGTATTTTTGCCCACGGTTATCATACCGTCCAAATCTCATACAGGCTCATGCCGAGTCATGGCCTTTCTGTGTGGAGTTTTCATGTTCTCCCTGTGTTTGCATGGGTTTCATCTGGGTGCTCCAGTTTCGTCCCACATTTAAAGACATGCAGCTTAGGTGAATTGGAAACTTTAGAATGGTCCAGGTCTCCCTTGCAAATGAGATCTCTATCTCAATGGGGCAAACCTAAAAAAAAGGTTAAATTAATATGTTTGAGCAGCTTTATGACTTCACTAGAGTTAGATGTTAAGGGTACACCATTAACTTAGCATCACCATAGAGAGGACTTGGGACCTCATCAGCAATATCAGTTGGTATCGACTAATGCTCAATGGTCTGCTCCAGAGGAAATGATGAGATTTATAGGAGGCTATCATCCGTAAATAGGTGTCTGGCAAAGTTCTGTCCACAGCAGGATTTTAGTTTTATTGATGACTAGCCCTGCTTCTGGGGTTGCCGTGGCTTGCTGGTGTCACCCTGCTAGGGAAGGTTCCGCTATCTTATTTGCAAACACAGATAGATACTTACAGGACTTCAGGACACCATAGTATAGTAGGGCATGGAGCAGGTGATTAGAGAGCTTGCAAGGCTTGATTTTGGAATGCATCAAAAAATTCCACTTTTATCCCCTTTGGCCCATGTGGACCTCCTTAAACATAAATCTGAATTAATGAATTTATTTGGCACACAGATGAATGAGACACAGACAATAAGAAAACAGAAAAAGAACAACGTACAATGAACCCGCGTGGCTGAAAGGGTGAAGACAGAAGCAAAGCTTGTAAATACTGTCCCCTTATACCATAAAGACAAAGAATGTATACACATATAAATATATGTACTCATAACAACAAACAAAAGAATTGTGCATGAACAATACAACTCATGCACCAAAATTTCAAAACAACCAAACGAGCAACAGTCCACAATCCCAAGCAGAACAACAAAATTGGTAACCCTAATTCTTCAAACTATAACATGTAAATATTGTATTTTTGTAGAGCCTTTTAAAGCCAACTAAGGTACCAAGTAATTTAATATTAACAGGACAATTATTCCAAATATTAACACCTTTAACGGAAACACAATGACTTTTTACAGTAGTTCAGATCTTTAATTTCTCAAATAATAATGTCCCTCTCAAATTGTAGCTGGAGTCCCTCATTTTAAACAGATCCTGGACATGTTGAGGCAAAAAGGTTATTTTTAACTTTATACATAATTTGTATTGTGATGTAGTCAACCAAGTCCCAGAATTTTTAAATTTGTAAACAAGCAAATAATAGGTTCATTGGCTCATGATATGTTTTATTCCTGATAATTCTTATAGCTTTCTTTTGCAACAGAAATATTGTATTAGTATTAGTTCTATATGTAGTTCCCCAAACCTCAACACAATATGTCATATATAGAACAAGTAATGTATGATACAGAATGGCTAAAGAATGTCGGGAAGTCTTGTGCTTTATGCAGAATTGCAATGACTTTTGACATTTAACATTTAACATAATTAATGTGTTTTCCAGCTTAATTTATCATCAATATAAACACCAAGAAATTTTGTATCTGTTACAATTTCTATTTCGATATCATGTAATGATAAATTTCTGCTTAAGTTTCTGGAGTTATTCACAAATATGATACACTTAGGTATACCGTACCGTAAAACCATATTGCTGTTTGCTCAGGATATGATATTTAGCTAAGAGATCATTTAACTTATCAATCAATCAATTCAATCAATCAATTTTTTTATATAGCGCCAAATCACAACAAACAGTTGCCCCAAGGCACTTTATATTGTAAGGCAAGGCCATACAATAATTATGTAAAACCCCAACGGTCAAAACGACCCCCTGTGAGCAAGCACTTGGCTACAGTGGGAAGGAAAAACTCCCTTTTAACAGGAAGAAACCTCCAGCAGAACCAGACTCAGGGAGGGGCAGTCTTCTGCTGGGACTGGTTGGGGCTGAGGGAGAGAACAAGGAAAAAGACATGCTGTGGAGGGGAGCAGAGATCAATCACTAATGATTAAATGCAGAGTGGTGCATACAGAGCAAAAAGAGAAAGAAACAATGCATCATGGGAACCCCCCAGCAGTCTACGTCTATAGCAGCATAACTAAGGGATGGTTCAGGGTCACCTGATCCAGCCCTAACTATAAGCTTTAGCAAAAAGGAAAGTTTTAAGCCTAATCTTAAAAGTAGAGAGGGTGTCTGTCTCCCTGATCTGAATTGGGAGCTGGTTCCACAGGAGAGGAGCCTGAAAGCTGCCTCCCATTCTACTCTTACAAACCCTAGGAACTACAAGTAAGCCTGCAGTCTGAGAGCGAAGCGCTCTATTGGGGTGATATGGTACTACGAGGTCCCTAAGATAAGATGGGACCTGATTATTCAAAACCTTATAAGTAAGAAGAAGAATTTTAAATTCTATTCTAGAATTAACAGGAAGCCAATGAAGAGAGGCCAATATGGGTGAGATATGCTCTCTCCTTCTAGTCCCCGTCAGTACTCTAGCTGCAGCATTTTGAATTAACTGAAGGCTTTTTAGGGAACTTTTAGGACAACCTGATAATAATGAATTACAATAGTCCAGCCTAGAGGAAATAAATGCATGAATTAGTTTTTCAGCATCACTCTGAGACAAGACCTTTCTGATTTTAGAGATATTGCGTAAATGCAAAAAAGCAGTCCTACATATTTGTTTAATATGCGCTTTGAATGACATATCCTGATCAAAAATGACTCCAAGATTTCTCACAGTATTACTAGAGGTCAGGGTAATGCCATCCAGAGTAAGGATCTGGTTAGACACCATGTTTCTAAGATTTGTGGGGCCAAGTACAATCTAATATCTAATCTAAACCAAGACATCTGACATATTTGGACAATATCACTACTGAGTTCAGATGGATCAGCTGCCAAACCTAGTAAACTTCTTAGTCTAGTTTTCATGAGGTCAGTGTTCTTTAAATCATTATTGATTAAGGCCTAATTTAGGAACATGGTTTACACCCCGTCACACTAGAGCACGGATGAGGGCCGAATGCCATACGAATGAGGATTTTAGCCACACTGAGCTGCATTTAAAATCCTCATACAGAATTCTTGAGTGCATGCCACACAGTTGGTCACAATCGCGTGGCCAGCTCGAATGTAGTGCCCATGCACACCATTGTTGAACTGCATTCAAGGTGGGGAAAGCTTGTACGGTGGTCGCAGTGTAGTCTAATCGCAAACTGACTGTGTTCTAAATGTTCTGATGGCATCAAGACAGCAGTTGAGACAGTCTGATCACGTACGAGGGTAAATCGCCATGGTCAGGCACAGCAAAACCTCCCGACATGTCCTGATTGTGGCGTGGATGAGCCATATGCACACCTCCACTGGATCCACTTAATGGAGCACAAACAAAATATTATGTGCAATGTCTGTGGCACGCATTCATCTTGTGAACCAGATGTGAACATTGCACAATCAAACCAAAAGCACCATGTGTCACTGTGGGTCAATGCGTCTCAGAGTCACAGCACAGTGCGCACACCTGAACATGATGTTATACTCATAATAAGTCTCATATTACAAACACATTGTCATTCCCTCCTATAACTTAGTTTCTGTATGTGAAACAATATGATAGGCATATCTGTACCGTGACGTGCAGGTGCACCGCCTGCCCACGGCAAGTCGATGCGTGTCACAGGTTCAGCGCGGTGCACCACAACGCAGTTGAACTGGATGTGACAGCTGTAACACACCTATCATGACATGAACACCATGTACCTCTGTAGGAAGGTTAACACACGATTGCAAGCTCCACACAGTCTGAAGCATTGAGTGATTGCCAGGCCACACACGTGAACCACAGTGTGGTGAGCCATGGACGTGATATCCTGGAGCTCTCTCATCTACTTGAACCGCTGCACGTGCGTGAGCTCTGATCACTTGACCACACCATGGGTCCTGCGTGAGGCTCCCTCATCTGAACAAACTGCTGCGCATACATGAGGCTGGATGAAATGTTCGTTCAGCTGCGTGTGTGTGTGATCATAAACAGCTGATCACTTTGCTGTGCATGTGTGAGCTCCGATTAGCTGTCCACACCATGGGTCCTGCGTGAGGCTCCCTTATCTGAACGAATTGCTGTGCATGCGTCAGGCTGGATGAAATGTTCACTCAGCTGTGTGTGTGTGCTCATAAACAGCTGATTGCTTTGCTGATTGCTGCTGGATTGGCGTTTGGTGTGAACAGCGACGGCTTCGCTTCACACCCAAACCAGATAAGTGGTTTAACAGGAGCTGCAACGAGTGGGTGATTAGAGGTGGAGGTGACTTCCACCTTCTGACTGTTTTTGTTACTGGGTGTGCACACACTCACATCTCACTGTTTGTGCTCCTCGCCAGCAGTACCAGATCCGACAGTCGGGGACGGTGATCACCTGGGAATTCGGGACTTGGCGGCTCCAGTATTCACCAGGTTCTGTGGCGGTGGAAATCGTGTGGTTCCGGCTCTTCTCAGGACATACGTCTTCTATCCTCGAGCCTGCCCACACGTCACCTTTGTGTATTGACTGCTATCAGATTCTATGATTGTCTGTATAATCGTTGTGCACATTCACAACATTAAATTGTTACCTTTTGGCTCATCTATTGACCGTTCATTTGCGCCCCCTGTTGTGGGTCCGTGTCACTACACTTTCCCCAACAGGATATCTCGGCCAATGTCATGGATCCCGAGGGGTGTCAACCATCTGTTGGACAGCCAATGGAAGAGCAGGGTGCACAGGCGTCGGCTGGAGGCGTGATTGGTGAGTTGCAGCACATCCTCACCGCCTTTACCGCTCGGATGGACCTGATGACCGAGCAAAACATCATCCTTAATCGCAGGATGGAGGCTCTCACTGCGCAGGTGGAAGCGCGCACTCAGGGCACTGCTGCAGCTCCTCCTCCTGCCGACCCGGTGCCAAATACAGACATTCCACTGGTCATTCAACGAACCCCCCCCCCCACCATCCCCTGAAGCATACATAAGCCCCCCTGAGCCGTACGGAGGTTGTGTGGAGACGTGCGCGGACTTTCTTATGCAGTGTTCGCTCGTCTTTGCACAGCGTCCCGTGATGTACGCGTCTGACGCCAGCAATGTGGCTTACGTGATTAATTTGCTTCGAGGTGAGGCACGCGCTTGGGGTACAGCGCTTTGGGAACAAAGTTCACGGCTCCTTGCCTCTTATACTGGTTTTGTGAGGGAGCTCAGAACTGTTTTTGATCACCCTAACAGAGGCGAAACCGCGTCTACCGTGCTGCTGTCAATGAGACAGGGGCGCCGGAGCGCAGCCGAATATGCAGTCGACTTCCGCATCACGGCTGCGAGATCCAGCTGGAATATGACTGCGCTCCGCGCTGCCTTCATAAACAGACTGTCGTCGGTAATGAAGGAGCACCTGGTGGCTAAGGAGGAACCGCGGGATTTGGCTGAGCTTATCGATTTGGTTATACGATTGGACAGTCGGATAGAAGAACGCCGACGGGAGCGAGGCGAAGGGCGTGGTCAGGCACAAGCCATCCCTCTTCCTCCTGGGTCGGAAAGGGAGCCATCTTCCCCACGCTCCACAGCCACAGCGCTCCGTGTGGCTACAGCTCCCCCTACTGACGATGCTAGGGACAGGAGCAGGGCCACATTCAGACAGAGGAGGCTGGTCCGCGGGGAGTGCTTTGTCTGTGGCTCGAGTGAGCATCAGCAGAGAGACTGCCTCAAACGGTCAAAACACAAACACCCGCCCTTAGAGACTGGGGCTGAGGGGGGGGTCAAAACATTCACGTGGTCATACACATCTTTAACACGACTCCCAGTTACAATCCTGAGCGGGGATTTAACCCTTCAAGCCCCAGCACTGGTGGACACGGGTCAGAAGGGATCTGCTGGATAGCAGATGGGCAAGGGAGGTAGGGCTCCCTTCTGGTGGCGCTTTCTTCGCCAGTGAAGGTGCGAGCACTAGAT
Source organism: Thalassophryne amazonica (assembly GCF_902500255.1). Taxonomy (NCBI): domain Eukaryota; kingdom Metazoa; phylum Chordata; class Actinopteri; order Batrachoidiformes; family Batrachoididae; genus Thalassophryne; species Thalassophryne amazonica. Next base: position 123,139,206 of record NC_047104.1, read on the forward strand.
GGCACTCTTCTCCCTTTTATCACACACAAGACACTACCTGTAACCCTGGTAGTGTCTGGGAATCATCGGGAGGAGATTCTACCTCCTTCTACCTCCCGCGTGATTTTGGGCTTCCCATGGATGATTAAACACAATCCCCGGATTGATTGGCCGTCTGGGGTTGTGACTCAGTGGAGCGAAACCTGCCACCGGAATTGTTTAGGATCCTCGGTTCCTCCCAGTGTAAATGCTAATGAGGAGGTTAAAGTCCCTCCCAATCTGACGGCGGTGCAGGTTGAGTACCACGATCTTGCTGACGTCTTCAGCAAGGATCTGGCGCTCACCCTTCCCCCGCACCGTCCGTACAATTGTGCCATTGATTTGGTCCCGGGCGTTGAGTTCCCGTCCAGCAGGCATGTACAATCTCTCACGTCCTGAGCGCAAATCAATGGAGACCTACATCCGGGACTCATTAGCTGCCGGGCTGATCCGAATTCCACCTCCCCGATGGGTGCAGGGTTTCTTTTTGTGGGCAACAAAGATGGTGGACTCCGTCCATGCGTTGATTACAGGGGGCTGAACGACATAACGGTTCGTAATCCATACCCTTTACCCCTGTTGGATTCAGTGTTCACGCCCCTGCATGGAGCCCAAATTTACACCAAACTGGACCTTAGGAATGCGTACCACCTGGTTCAGATCCAGAAGGAGACGAATGGAAGACGGCATTTTAACAACCCTATTAGGTCATTTTGAGTACCTGGTCATGCCATTCGGCCTCACTAAAGCCCCCGCGATGTTCCAAGCATTGGTAACGACGTCTTGCGGGACTTCCTGCACTGATTCATCTTCGTATATCTGGATGACATACTCATCTTTTTCCCCGGACCTGAGACTCATGTCCAGCATGTACGTCAGGTCCTGCAGCGGTTGTTGGAGAACCGGCTGTTTGTGAAGGGTGAGAAGTCTGAGTTTCACCGCACCTCTTTGTCCTTCCTGGGGTTCATCATCTCCTCCAACTCCATCGCCCCTGATCCGGCCAAGGTTGCGGCGGTGAGAGATTGGCCCCAACCAACAAACCGTAGGAAGCTGCAACAGTTCCTCGGCTTTGCAAATTTCTACAGGAGGTTCATTAAGGGCTACAGTCAGGTAGTTAGCCCCCTGACAGCCCTGACCTCTCCAAAAGTCCCCTTCACCTGGTCGGATCGGTGCGAAGCCGCGTTCAAGGAGTTGAAACGCCGGTCTCGTCTGCACCAGTTTGGTGCAGCCCGACCCTAGCCGCCAGTTTGTGGTTGAAGGGGACGCCTCTGACTCAGGGATAGGAGCCATGCTATCCCAGAGCGGAGAGACCGATAAGGTTCTTCACCCGTGTGCCTACTTTTCTCGCAGGTTGACCCCAGCTGAACGGAACTATGATGTCGGCAATCGAGAACTCCTTGCGGTGAAAGAGGCTCTTGAGGAGTGGAGACACCTGTTGGAGGGAGCGTCTGTGCCGTTCACGGTTTTCACTGTCCATCGGAACCTGGGGTATATCAGGACCGCCAAGCGGCTGAACCCCAGGCAAGCCCGCTGGTCACTGTTCTTCGGGCGTTTTGACTTCCGGATCACCTATCGCCCCGGGACCAAGAACCAGAGATCAGATGCCTTGTCCGGGTACACGAAGATGAAGTCAAGACGGAGCTGTCGGATCCACCGGAGTCCATCATTCCTGAGTCCACTATCGTGGCCACCCTCACCTGGGACGTGGAGAAGACCGTCCGGTAGGCCCTGGCACGGAGCCCGGACCCAGGAAGCGGTCCGAAGAACCGTTTATACGTCCCACCAGAGGCCAGAACTGCAGTCTTGGACTTCTGTCACGGTTCCAAGCTCTCCTGTCATCCGGGGGTGCAAAGGACCGTGGCAATTGTCCAGCAGCGCTTCTGGTGGGCATCTATGGAGGCCGACGTCCGGGTGTATGGCCTGTACCACCTGTGCCAGGGGCAAGGCAGACCACACGAAGACACAAGGACTTCTGCAGCCTCTACCGGTGCCTCGTCGCCCCTGGTCCCACATTGGCCTGGACTTTGTCACGGGTCTCCCACCGTCCCAGGGCATGATGACCATCTTCACGATAGTGGACCGATTCTCCAAGGCGGCCCACTTCGTGGCCCTCCCGAAGCTCCCAACAGCCCAGGAGACAGCAGCCCTCCTGTTCCGCCACATCGTGCGTCTGCATGGGATACCAGCGGACATCGTCTCGGACCGTGGTCCTCAGTTCTCCTCCCAGGTGTGGAGGAGTTTCTGCAGGGAACTGGGGGCCAGCGTGAGCCTCTCGTCCGGGTATCATCCTCAGACGAACAGACAGGCAGAGCGGGCCAACCAAGAACTTGAACAGGCTCTCCGCTGCGTCACGTCCGCGCACCCGTCAGCCTGGAGTGACCATCTGGCCTGGATTGAGTATGCCCATAACAGCCAGGTGTCCTCTGCCACCGGCCTCTCCCCGTTCGAAGTGTGTCTGGGGTGTCAGCCCCCGCTGTTCCCCGTGGTGGAGGGAGAGGTCGGTGTGCCCTTGGTCCAGGCCCACCTGCGAAGATGCCGACGGTTGTGGTGCACCGCCCGCTCTGCCTTGTTGAAGGCCCGGACGAGGGCTAAGACCCATGCAGACCGCCGGCATTCCCCGGCCCCTGCTTACCAGCCCGGGCAGGAGGTATGGCTATCAACGAAGGACATCCCCTTACAAGTGGACTCCCCAAAGCTGAAGGAACATTACATTGGACCATTCCAGATCCTCAAAGTCCTCAGTCCGGCCGCATTGAAGCTGAAGCTACCAGCTTCACTGCGGATCCACCCAGTCTTTCATGTCTCACATGTCAAGCCATACCACACCTCCACCCTCTGCACTCCTGGACCGGTGCCGCCTCCTGCCCGGAGGGGACGGGGAGCCTGCATGGACAGTGCGCAGGCTCTTGGACGTCCGTCGTAAGGGCCGGGGGTTTCAGTATTTGGTGGACTGGGAGGGGTACGGCCCAGAGGAATGCTCCTGGGTGAAGAGGAGCTTCATCCTGGACCCGGCCCTCCTGGCCGACTTCTACCACCGCTTGTTGAGGGGGGGGGTCCTGTTGTGTGGGCCGCCAGAAGAGGAGGTACTGCTGGCCCACCACCAGAGGGCGCCCTGCCTGAAGTGCGGGCTTCAGGCACGAGAGGGCGCTGTCGCCATGGACACAGCCGGGGTTGACAGCTGTCACTCATCAACTCATGACAGCTGTCACCCATCTCCACTTCATCAATCCACTCCATAAAAGCCGGACGTCATCTCTACCTCGCTGCCGAGATATCATCTACCTGTGAAGGTAATTTCTCTGCTGACTTAAAACTAAATAATAGTCTGAACTCTTTTGCAGCCGTTTTCCTGTGGTGTGCCTTATCTGCTGGATTGGCGTTTGGTGTGAACAGCAACGGCTTCGCTCCACACCCAAACCAGATAAGTGGTTTAACAGGAGCTGCACGAGTGGGTGATTAGAGGTGGAGGTGACTTTCCACCTTCTGACTGTTTTTGTTACTGGGTGTGCACACACCCACATCTCACTGTTTGTGCTCCTCGCCAGCAGTACCAGATCCGACAGTCGGGGACGGTGATCACCTGGGAATTCGGGACTTGGCGGCTCCAGTATTCACCAGGTTCTGTGGCGGTGGAAATCGTGTGGTTCCGGCTCTTCTCAGGACAGACGTCTTCTATCCTCGAGCCTGCCCACACGTCACCATTGTGTATCGACTGCTATCAGATTCTATGATTGTCTGTATAATCGTTGTGCACATTCACAACATTAAATTGTTACCTTTTGGCTCATCTATTGACCGTTCATTTGCGCCCCCTGTTGTGGGTCCGTGTCACTACACTTTCCCCAACAGCAGGGAGATCATTCCACAGAATAGGGGCAAGATAAGAGAAAGCTCTGTGACCGGCAGACTTCTTATTCACCTTAGGGACACAAAGTAGTTCAGCACGCTGAGATGTAAAGCCCGGGCCGGTACGTAAGGTTAATTAGGTCAGCTAGGTAGGGAGGTGCCAGTCCATGAATAATTTCATAGGTTAGTAGCAGAACCTTAAATCTGATCTCACTGGGACAGGAAGTCAGTGAAGGGATGCCAAAATGGGTGTAATGTGGTTGTACTGTCTGCTTCGTGTCAAAAGTCTGGCCGCAGTCTGGTACATTTTATTTCCTCTAGGCTGGACTATTGTAATTCATTATTATCAGGTTGTCCTAAAAGTTCCCTAAAAAGCCTTCAGTTAATTCAAAATGCTGCAGCTAGAGTACTGACGGGGACTAGAAGGAGAGAGCATATCTCACCCATATTGGCCTCTCTTCATTGGCTTCCTGTTAATTCTAGAATAGAATTTAAAATTCTTTTTCTTACTTATAAGGTTTTGAATAATCAGGTCCCATCTTATCTTAGGGACCTCGTAGTACCATATCACCCCAATAGAGCGCTTCGCTCTCAGACTGCAGGCTTACTTGTAGTTCCTAGGGTTTGTAAGAGTAGAATGGGAGGCAGAGCCTTCAGCTTTCAGGCTCCTCTCCTGTGGAACCAGCTCCCAATTCAGATCAGGGAGACAGACACCCTCTCTACTTTTAAGATTAGGCTTAAAACTTTCCTTTTTGCTAAAGCTTATAGTTAGGGCTGGATCAGGTGACCCTGAACCATCCCTTAGTTATGCTGCTATGGACGTAGACTGCTGGGGGGTTCCCATGATGCATTGTTTCTTTCTCTTTTTGCTCTGTATGCACCACTCTGCATTTAATCATTAGTGATCGATCTCTGCTCCCCTCCACAGCAAGTCTTTTTCCTGGTTCTCTCCCTCAGCCCCAACCAGTCCCAGCAGAAGACTGCCCCTCCCTGAGCCTGGTTCTGCTGGAGGTTTCTTCCTGTTAAAAGGGAGTTTTTCCTTCCCACTGTAGCCAAGTGCTTCCTCACAGGGGGTCGTTTTGACCGTTGGGGTTTTACATAATTATTGTATGGCCTTGCCTTACAATATAAGGCGCCTTGGGGCAACTGTTTGTTGTGATTTGGCGCTATATAAAAAAATTGATTGATTGATTGATTGAACCAATTGGAGACCCCTAATGCTAGACTGCGGTAAACCAGAAAATAGAACATTGCAGTAGTCCAATCTAGAAGAGATAAATGCATGGATCAAGGTCTCAGCATCAGCTATAGACAGGATGGGACGAATCTTCGCTATATTTCGCAGGTGGAAGAAAGCAGTCCTCGTAATATTTCTAATGTGAAGGCCAAAGGACAACAAAGGATCAGAAATTACCCCAAGGTTCCTCACTTTGTCAGTGTGATGTATGACACATGAGCCGAGGCTGAGCGTTAACTGGTCAAATTGATGCCGATGTCTCACTGGACCAAGAACCATCATTTCAGTCTTATCAGAGTTTAAAAGTAGGAAGTTTCTAGACATCCAACTTCTCACTGCTGCAAGCCAATCTTCTAAGGATTTTATGTGAACGAGATTACCAGCAGTTATCGGCATGTATAACTGAGTATCATCTGCATAGCAGTGAAAGGTAATCCCAAAACGCCGCAATATGTGACCAAGGGGTGCTATATAAAGGGAGAAAAGCAGGGGGCCTAAGACAGACCCCTGTGGAACCCCAAATTTCATGTCACTAAGGTTAGAGGTAGCGTTACTGTACAAAACACAGTGAGAAGTATGACGTCAGCCATGCAAGGCCACTCCCAGTAATCCCAACAGGATTTTCCAGCCTATCAAGTAGAATATGATGATCCACTGTATCAAATGCAGCACTGAGATCTAACAGCAACAGAACCGTAGTGGTGTCCGAAACCATTGTAAGCAGAAGATCATTCACCACTTTCTAAAAGCAGACTGCAGTGGCTCAAAGAGATTATTCTCAGTAAGATAGTCTATGAGCTGCCATGACACCACTTTTTCCAGAATTTTAGAGCAAAATGATACATTTGAAATCAGCCGATAGTTTCAGTACACTAGGATCAAGATTATGTTTCTTAAGTAATAGTTTAATCACTGCAGATTTGAAACATTTAGGAACAGATCCAGAAGTTAAAGAAAGATTAATAATTTCCAGCACAATCGGCCCAAGAGTGGACCACAGGTCCATAAAGATTTTTGTTGGAATAGGATCAAATAAACAGGTTGTGCTTTTTGTTGACGTTACGAGTTTCATCAGCATGCCGAGAGAGATACTATCAAATTCTGTAAATGTAGGTAATACCTTAGTAGTGGCGCCCACCTCAATAGCAGGGTGTAGTGGCTGGGTTAAGGCTTGCTGCAATATGTTTAACCTAATGTCTTCTATTTTCTTCTCAAAGTAATCCAGGAAATCTTGTGCTGTAAAAGGACAGCGAACTACAGGTGGTTGTCCATGAATAAGTGTTTCCACTGTGTTGAACAAGAACTTTGAGTTATGCTTGTTTTTATTGATCAAATCAGAGTAGTAGGTCCGCTTTGTAGCCAATAATGCATGCTTATAGTCTAAGATAGCATCACACCATGCAAGGTGGAATACTTCTAATTTTGAATGACGCCATTTCCGTTCTAGACCTCTTGCTTTATGCTTGAGGTCACGCAGGTAATCATTGAACCAAGGTGACTGTGATTTGGGGGAGCGCGGTTTCAACACAGGTGGTGCAATCATGTCGAGTGCAGTTTTGAGCACTGAGTTTAAACTATGCACAAGTCTGTCTACTGACTGGGTATTTGTCAAAAGTGTGGCTAAGACATCAGGCAGTCTAGCTTCTAGTTCAGTCTTAGTTGAGGAGTTGATGCATTGCTGCAGTGATAAATAAGGTTATTGTTCCACTCAACACGGCAGCGAAACTGTAAACTTAATAAGTGAGTGATCAGAGACCACTGATGTAAGAGGTATGATGTCAATATTTGTGACAGCAATACCACGTGCAAGAACCAGATCCAGGGTATTTCCACTAATGTGCGTCAAATCCCGAATGCATTGCCGAAATCCTAATGCAGGGGTGCTCAAGTTCGGTCCTCGAGAGCTACCTTCCTGATACTCTTAGTTGTCTCCCTGCTCCAACACACCTGAATCCAATGAAAGGCTCATTAAAAGCCTGCTAACGGGTCTTTCATTGGATTCAGGTGTGTTGGAGCAGGGAGACAAGATAAGAGTATCAGGAAGGTAGCTCTCGAGGACTGAACTTGAGCACCCCTGTCCTAATGCATCCAGAATCAGTCATTTCCATCTCACCCTATCCTTTGTATCTTCCTTTGTCACACCAACCACCTGCATGTCTTCCCTCACCACATCCATAAACCTCCTCTTTGTCCTTATCAATGTCCATTTTTCAGTGTTGTTAAATAATATTCGCATTTTGATGATTATAACATAGATTGCAAAGATAAAAACAAAACAATCTGTCTAAACAATCCAGATACGGATCACCTCCAAAATTTAATGGAGTCTTCCATGTCCTTATATGTATCTGTGATGAAAATTTTGTAAAAATCCATGCAGTAGTTTTGAAGTAACCCTGCTAACAGACAGACAAATAAAATAAATAAATAAGAGTAATCCCAGATTTCTGATTACCTCCAAAATTTAATGGAGTCTTTCATGGCCTAATATCTATCTGTGGTGCAAATTTGGTGAGAATCCGTGTAGTAATTCTAATGTAATCCTTCAAAGCCTATATAAAGTGAAATCTTGATCCAGAACCCAGATCCAGATCATCTACAAAATTTACTGGAGTCTTCCATGGCCGAATATCTATCTGTGGTGAAACGTTCGTAAAAATCTCTGCAGTATATTTGATGTAATCCTGCTAAAAGACAGATAAATAAATAAACACCAGTGATTTCATTACATCTTTTGCAGACGTATTAATAAAATAAATCAGTAACAACAATACTGATAACAAGAGCAATCAGTGATTTCTGATGTCAGCTAATCTGGATCTGGATCACCTACTGGAGTCTTCCATGGCCTAATATCTATCTGTGGTGAAAATTTCGTCAAAATCTGAGTAGTTTTGACGTAATCCTGCCAACAGATGGACAAACAGATAAATTAATAAATAAATTAACACTGATGATTTTATTACATCCTTGGTGGATGTAATAATAATAATAATAATAATAATAATAATAATAATAATAATAATAATAATAATAGTGTACATATGATAACAAGAACCTAAGCAATTTTATAAATACATTAAGACAGTAAATTAACATTTAAAAATTACATAATTAACAGGAAATAAAGGGTTGAGTTCTTCTTCTGAAAACTATTGAGGTATAAGCTCTAATGTTCTAAAAACATTCTGGACACACACCATTCCATTACCACCCTTAAAAAATGTCAGCTACCTATTTTATAAACACTATCCAATCTAGAGCCTGTGGATCCCCACAGGCAACACGCGAGTAAAAACTTTAACAAGCATAAATACCCATTGTTTATAATGCATAATACAACTGTTAAAAATAAATAAATGCAGTTATGACATTATATTAGTCAGTGAATGAACTGTTTGAAAAACAATGTAAATAGTGACCATGGGTGAAATCATTTTTGTGGGAAAATTGAAGTAAGCTGAATAAATTCACATTTTTTTAACCAAAATACACAAAAACTCAAATCAAGTGATATAATTTATACTGTATATGTATGTATTGTCTATCAGACATCATCAACATCATCATGTTCTTTATCACGTTTCGCTGAAAGGTAGGTATCCATTTGGCTTTTTCCAGTTACTGAAGTCCTCAACACTGAGGCACCTGCCTACACAGCTACAATGTGATTGGGCATATCAGGAAATGGAGTTAATGTTTAAACCACTCAAACTATGAGCAATGCAGCTCAGTGTAAAACTGAAGGGGTGCACACTGTATTCTAGGTTTAAGGCGGGCTGACAAGTTATTAAACATTTTAATTGAACTCTGCATTCCAGCTATAACCACAGTGCAGTTCTACTCTGCAACACTATTAACAGGGGAACTAAAAATTCACCCAATGTAATCTCATGCTCATTAACCTGCAATAATATGGAAAAACCACCATTCCCAGCATACACATAGCAATTAACGCACTCATTGGCTCAAACTCATTAGATGTGGTTAAACCAGGAACACTGACAGTCAGCAAAATGTAAACATGCAATTTAAAATGCAGATCCTCCAATCATAAACATATGTTTGACTGATATACAAAGAACAAGGAATTAATATTGGACTAGCGTGTTCCCTGTGGGGATCCATGGGCTCTAGATTGAGTAGGTTTTATAAAATAGGTAACTGATATTTTTCACATGTGGTGAACGTGTGTGTGGCAAGTGCGTGTATAAATTCCAGCCCAATCTGAACTGGCAGTAAGGATCTAAAAAGTCAAATGCAAAACCTTTGAATCATCAGGAATCTTTTGCACAGAATTGTCCACCCTCAATCGCTGACCTGCAGCAGTCGGTGGAGGAAGAAGAAATCATCACCCAGAATCATCCACACTGATGATCCCTCCCAAAAATGGTCAAATCAAAATTGATTCTATAAGTCGTCTAAACTTTCAGGGTCCACAACTTGACTGTGACTAAAGCCGAATCGTGACTTACGCATGCATGAGTTAACAGGGCTCACCTGTATTTCCAAATGGTGGTACCCAAGGATTCTCCGAAGAGACCTAGCATTAAAGGCATCTTACTGGTTAGTATTTGCTACCATCCAGTTCTGACAACCATAAAGTAAGGGCCCATCATACGGCACACGGTGACAGCTGAACAAAAGATAAAAAGTCAAAAAGTCACAAATCATCAAGAATGATCCTACAACTTCCCCATCACTGAAAAGCCTGCAAACCAAGAAGAAGAAATCAAAAAGGAATGAAACAAAACTGAAACTAACGAAAGAAAAACTAATCAAATGTTGACCATGATGCAGTGTTTCTTCCATTTTCTAAGAATTGCGCCAACAGTTGTGGTCTTCTCACCAAGCTGCTTGCCTGTTGTCCTGCAGTCCATCCCAGCCTTGTGCAGGTCTACAGTTTTGTCCCTGGTGTCCTTAGACAGTTCTTTGGTCTTGGCCATGGTGGACAGGTTGGAGTGTGATTGATTGGTGTCTTTTATACAGGTAACAAGTTCAAACAGGTGCAATTAATACAGGTAAAGAGTGCAGAATAAGAGGGCTTCTTAAAGAAAAAACTGGACAGGTTGGTGAAAGACAGAATTCTTGCTGGTTGGTAGGTGACCAAATACTTATTTCATGCAATAAAATGCAAATTTTATTATTTAAAAATCAGACTGTAATTTTTCAGAATTTTTTTTAGATTCTGTCTCACACAGTTGAAGTGTATACTTACAATAAAAATTACAGACCGCTCCGTTCTTTGTAGGTGGGAAAACTTGCAAAATAGACAGTGGATCAAATACTTATTTGCTCCACTGTAGGTTAGGTACCTGAAGTTACAATGTTGTATTACACTGATTAGAATCTTTTTGAGATGATGAAACATGATGGATAGCAGTGCAGCTTTCACCGAGCTTCAGTGATGTCTGCAAAACCTAGGTTATTAAATTATTGGCATGTTTTTTAAACTACACTAAATGTTATGAGTTGATTTACCACACTTCTGTTTTTCTATCCAACACCACGTTGTTAGCTGTCAGGTTAGCTTCACTGAAAATCCATAGCAAAATGTACAAAAAGTAATGAGCAAAAATGTATATATATCCCACATATTCATCATCCGACAGGACGTGATGGCATCACTGAAAACAAGATGGAGGATTTTCCCGCAACAAAAAGGAAGAAACTCATCTTATACCATTTATTGTTACTAGTGCTGTGCCCACAGGAAGTTTGAATAGAAAATTGAGACCTTAATTATATCTCTCATGGATGGTCTGTGTTTGTATGAGGCTGTGTTTAAAGGTGGGATGTACAAAGAGGTGTACTTATATTATATAATTATTTGAATATAGTATGTCATATTGTTTTAAAAATCAGTTTTATTTCTGATAATATTGAGGAAGAAACCTCAAGCACTTGAGACTCAAAGGGATGACCCACTGCTTAGATCATACCAATAAAAAACACTGTTAGCAGTACAGAGGAACATAAAATTTTGAGAATTATTATGTCCAGGCAGATGTCCAGGATCCCCCAGGCTTCGAGCATAGTCCGTTTTGAAAACTGCCGTAGATGACCTTCACTTGCACGCATGGGAGTCAGCACCACAGGCAGGGTTCGCCCACGCCGTCAGTGGCCCTCTCACCTGAAGACTGCAGCATGCTGCACCTGCCTCATGTCTTCCACCTCACAGTCCATCCGGGGTCTTCAGTTTGGATCCATTCGTCGTTCGTACCTTGGACAGACACAAAGAGCAGAATCAGTCGACCAGAAAAAAACTACACCTAAGGTATATTTCATCAGCAGTAAATCAAAAGGAAAACAGAGAAATTACTAAGGTGATCACTGGCCGCTAGCCCTAAGCTTCACTTACAGACCCAAAATTTACATAAAGTTGAGGCTGAGACCTTTTCCGTTGCTAATAAAATGACTTTAAAAAGACAGGAAGCATAATACCATACTATGCCAGTATGCTAGCCACACAAGAGGGAGAATAGATGTGTCTTAGGGCCTGGTCCCACTGGGGAGAGGATTAATTGTGCATGAATTGTGTACACAAATTACGGACATTCGTTGTCGTCCACAACAAAAATGGCCAAAAATGACAAATGTCCCAGTATGAATTACGGATATATTAATAATATATAGAGAATATATGATGAACTATCACGGTTGTATAACGCATGTAGTGAGGAAACAGATCCGACGCATTGCGATTATCACGGCAGTATTACGAGTGTATTATGAATGCATCGCGCACATGTTGCGCATGCACGGCATCTGCATTGTGGTCATACAAGAAGCGCACTCGGGCCTTTCAGCATCACATCACTATTCACACCAACAATACAGCCTCTGGAGCATTTGCTGGACTTGGACAAGTTGATTGGAGTAAACAAGCAGTGAACAGGGCGAGTGGTGACGTCAGCGGATCGCATCAGAGCGCAGCTCGTCTGAATGATTATAACAAAAAGTTAAATCTGTTATAAACATAGGAATAAATACTGTAACAGCTGCAGACAAGAATGAAAAAACACGCAACTGTTTTATCAAGCCTTGACAATGTAAACAAGTCAAATAATTACCTTTTTAGAAGACTCAAAATGCTTTCTGCAGCTGGAGCCGTACACGCGCGTGCAAGCGCGAACGGCCCAGCTGCAGCTTCTTCTGTGATTCAGGAGGTGATTAGAGCCATTTTCAACAGGCAATTTGCAGGATAAAATGATTAATCTGCCACGAAATAATTATTTTATATATGCAGCATCCAGCGCAGAGCATGTGGCAACCGGTCGAACAAAGAACGGCATCCAGCTATGAACACAGCGCATCTGATTTGCATCCGCCGCAAATGAGATGCAAAGCAGATGTAATAAATGCTTTATTCATGGCCAATCTGTATGCAGTCACTACAACTTATTTTAGTTTGTGATGTGGACATGATGGGCACGCAAAATATCCATTTTACACACTGTCCCAGTCCGCTGCCAAGCCCTCAAATCCCTGTCAGTTGCGGATATCAGCAGATGACGGTGAATATACAGCGCATAGATTGAGTATGTTTGTGTATGTATTGAGTATGTATGGAGTATGTAAGGCGCAGCCAAAATTTTGTGCAGCTCAAAAATCCTGGTAACGGAAAAACGTGCCTCTGCGGAAAATTGCGGACGTGTGTGGATGTCGGCCAACTCATACAAGCATGTTTCACAGATATTGCAGATGTTCAGCAAGTATGAGCCAATTTTGTGCACAATCCATACGCAAATCCTGCTAAACGCCAGTGGGACAGGGCCCTTAAATCTAAACTTGAGTGACAGCACAAATTTATGACTGACAGTAAAAACTGTAGGTTTCTTGTTAATAGCCATGAACTTAAAATATTATCCAAATAATTGATTAACTAAAATTGCATTTCGGCTTCTACAACCACACTCCTCTGATTGATGGAGGGATTGATTTCAGAATGTAAATATTCCTATTAAAAAAATCTGAATATACTAAGCTTTTACTAGTTTCATTTCTGATGTAATTCCTGGTAGAATTTTCTTTTTTGCTTCATGTGTTGCAGGACAGACAGATGCCTCAGGGAAGAGGTCAAATTTTATTTGATACACTGATGCCTGGATTTTCCTTGGAGCCATGTTTCTCCTGAGGTTAATTCAAAAGATAGTCAGTGTAGAAGTGACTGACAAATTAAAGATTGCCTTTGATTTGCGCGCACAGTCCTTGAACCAGCCACTCCAACTGTCATGCTTTAGTCTGTCACATTTGTGCTTCAACTTCAGAAACCTTTGCGAAAGAATTCTGACATCACTCTGATGAAACACAGATTTATAAAGAAGTTCATTCTTATTTCTACTCAGAAATAAACTAATATACTAATTGTCATTACAGCAAAGTGTGTTTAAAGAGGTTCAAAATGTAAAAAAAAAGCACAAAAATTGCACAATACCACTTCTAGCACTATACATTCTTACTAAGATGGGTTTTTTCTACTTTCTTCATCACATCATGCCTGATGCAATTTTGCTTTGAACATATTTAGTACAGGTTGACATATGGGATAACAACAAACAAAGCATTATTGCTCTGCAGATTTTATATCCAGTAATTGTCAGGGCTTGGTGTGGCATGACACAGGTGACACAGTAAAGGTAAAAAGGCTTTATCGAGATAACAGGCAGTGGTATGGTACACAGAGAGACAGTAGGGCGGCAGTACAGTTCGACGAGAGGCAGAATCGTAGGTCAGCAAATAGGCAGAGGTCAGGTGCACGGCGTGGCGGAGAACAGAGAACGCAAGCAAAGGTCGAAAACATGAGGCAAACAGGACTGATACAGGATCCGAGAATGAGTACAAATACAACAACCTGGTGAGGGATTGTGAGACTGTGAGGGCTTAAATACCAGTGGAATAATCAGGGTGAGAAATGAGGAATAGGTGCAGAAGGTGCTGGAAGGAGGCATGACAGGGGAAGACAAAGGGAAGTGCAAGAGAGTGCAGTGAGGCAAAAGCAAAGTGAACTGGGGCAAGATAACTAAGTGACAGAAAAACGAATGGTGCAAAATGTGACGTGCTTGACAAACCATGATAAACGTGAACAAAACAAAAGGGCAAAACTAGGAACTAAGGTGACGAGTCAAAAAGTGGAAACCCAGAAAACTAATGATTATAACTAAAACTAGAGCAGACATGATACAGAAAAGTGAATACAATAAAAGTGGCAAAACGAACTATTGGTTAAACAGAGAAGAAATGCTGAACAGACAATAAAACCGGTGACTACATAATGAACAAAGATCAAACAGAAACTGAGGACAGAATATAACACTACTATGAACAGGACATGAACATGAGGACTAACATCAACCATCAGAATATAAGTAAAGACAAAAGCTACATGAGAACAGAACAGAGAATAATAAGAAAATAAATACTAAAGCAAAACTAAACCAGACCTGACTAAGAAAACAAAGTGGTAAAACAAACTAGAAGAAAAACAGAGACAACATGATAACAGAAAACAAAACCCGATACGACAGGATAACTGATTAGTGGTGGGCACAGCTAACCAAAAAGTTAACTTTGATAACAGCTAATCAGCTAACTGAAAAGTTATCTTTTACGAAGCAAAACCGATACACCACCCAAAGAATTATCGGAAGGTACAGCTAACCGATAACTTCCAGTATTGTCCCATGTACACTTACAACTACTAACAAGCTGATTTTGAGTTTTAACACCACGATCGCTTCTGGTAGAGTCAAAGTTGACCACAAACCCAAACAATGAGTCACCACTTCTGTCTTTATGTGCTCTGCCCGCTGCTGGAAACTCCTGTTTACTACATATTTTACAGCAGTGAAGCAGTTGAGAGGAGCTAAACTTAACTCTACACACACAAAAAATGTCATTATTCCTTAACAGCATATAGCAGTTCCATGGTGCGGCAGAGGTCTTGGAAAATAAAGCAGTTTTTACTTATGGTTTGGAGTTTAAATCAAATTAATCCGGATAGAACAACTCCATTAATGACAATTCTGTCATTTGTACAAAGTTAAAATATAACACATATCTTTTCATTTTAAATAATGCACTAATTCTGAAGTTTTGTAACAAACACAGACAGATGCCAAAGGAATTATGGGTAAAATGAGCCTCTGCTAACAATCATTGGTTGACTCATTCATTCTATGTAAAAAACAACACCTTAACGTGAGGTGTGTGTTGGTGTTTACATATAAATGTGCTGTTGTAAAATATGCCATTTTTTTATTTGTTAAAAAAAGCCATTTGCAAAAGCCAAAAGTCAAGTTGTGATTAGACAACTGTCTGATATAACCGGGGTTGTATACTGGCGCCCAGGCGCTCAGACCATAACCCATAATCCTCTGCATGCCAGACAGTTGCTGCGGTTTAAACAGCACAGAGAGAAAACACAACGGCAATTGTAAATAAACATTATACAGCCAAAATTTACATTTTTTATTTCTTTTCATCAGCTGCAGCAAGAGGCTGCAACAACTCTCTTCCAAAGGATTATGAGATACAGTGAGGAAAATAAGTATTTGAACACCCTGCAATTTTGCAAGTTCTCCCACTTAGAAATCATGGAGGGGTCTGAAATTTTCATCTTAGGTGCATGTCCACTGTGAGAGACATAATCTAAAAAATAAAAATAAAAAATCCGGAAATCACAATGTATGATTTTTGAATAATTTATTTGTATGTTACTGCTGCAAATAAGTATTTGAACACCTACCAACCAGCAAGAATTCTGGCTCACACATACCTGTTAATTTTCTTTAAGAAGCCCTCTTGTTCTGCACTCTTTACCTGTATTAATTGCACCTGTTTGAACTTGTTGCCTGTATAAAAGACACCTGTTCACACACTCAATCACACTCCAACCTGTCCACCATAGCCAAGACCAAAGAGCTGTCTAAGGACACCAGGGACAAAACTGTAGACCTGCACAAGGCTGGGATGGACGACAGGACAACAGGCAAGCAGCTTCTTAGAAGACAACTGTGATGATTATTTATTAGAAAGTTTATAAGAAAGTGAGGATGTTTTTGTTGATGATGTTGACAGGTCATATGATGCTTTCATTTCCATTTTTTCCAGTTTGTATAATAAACACTGTCCATTTGTTGACAAAATATACAGAAATCAATATAGCAATATACCATGGATAACTAAGGGGCTTCAGAGGGCATGTAAAAAGAAAAACTTACTATATAAACAATTCATAAAACTACAAACTAAGGAAGCTGAAAGTAAGTATAAAGCATATAAGAATAAGTTAATCAATATCATGAGACTCAGTAACAAAAAGATATTATAATGAGTTACTTGTCAAAAATAGAAATAACATCAAAAACACATGAAACATATTAAATGAAATAGTAAAAAAGAATAGAGTAACTAGAGATTATCCTTCATTTTTTCAGAGTAACAACTACATCACGATTGATAACGAAGAGTCTATTGCTGAACACTTTAATGAATACTTCGTTAATGTGGGTAAAAATCTTGCCAGTAAAATTGACTCACCAACTAATAACTTCTGGGTAAATAATTCAACGTTTAACAAATTTGTTTCAATGTTCATTGGTGGTACTCATGAAAGGGAAATACTTGATCTGGTTCATGGTTCAAAAAGTAAGAAATTGACTTATTTTAATAATTTGGATATGGCTTTATTAAAAAAAAGTTATTGATTGTATAGTAAAACCGTTCAATTACATTTGCAATATGTCACTAAGTACTGGTAAATTTCCTTCTCAAATGAAAATAGCCAAAGTAATTCCTCTGTTTAAAACTGGTGACAAACACACATTTTCTAATTATAGACCTATATCACTCCTGCCACAATTTTCCAAAATTTTGGAAAAAAATGTTTGCTAAAAGATTAAATGATTATTTACTGAAGCATAACATCATCTGTGAAGAACAATATGGATTCAGAAGGTCTCGAACTACATCACAGGCTTTGATGGACTTTGTGGAAAGTATAGCAACTGCAATTGACAATAAACAATATACAGTAGTTTTGTTTTGTTTTTTTTTATTTACAGAAAGCGTTTGACACAATTAACCATGGAATACTATTAACTAAACTGCAGAAATATGGAATCAGAGGTCTGGCATATGAATGGATAACTAGTTATTTACAAGGCAGATTTCAGTATGTTCAATTCAATAATACAAATTCTGAACTCATGTCACATGTCACATGTGGGGTGCCGCAGGGCTCAGTGCTGGGTCATTTGTTGTTTATATAAATGATATAAGTTGGGTGTCGAGTTCACTGAGATGTGTCCTTTTTGCGGATGATACAACTGTGTTCTGTAGCGGTGAAAATCTTGAATAGCTTCTGGACATAGTGGAGAAAGAACTGGAAAAATTTAAGGTTTGGTTTGACGCTAATAAGTTGTCACTCAACCTTGGAAAAACCAAATGTATTATATTTGGAAATAAACAGGCACCCAAATGGAAAAATGTAACTATAAACAATAAGGAAATTGAGTTAGTAAGAGAGAATACATTTTTACGTGTTATAATTGATATTAAACGTAGCTGGAAACCAACTGTAAATTATGTGAAATCAAAATTGTCAAAAACTGTAGCCATTTTGTATAAAGCCAAAGACGTCCTGCCACAAGAAGGGTTACTTACTTTATATCATTCTCTGATGGTACCATATATGACATATTGTATTGAGTCATGGGGAAACACTTACAAATCAAACACCAATCCAATATTCCTTTTGCAAAAATGAGCCATACGAATCATCTGCAATAAACATTATTGTGAACCAACTCATTCTCTATTTGTGTCTTTAAATTTATAAAAATTTATAGATTTGGTCGATTACATTACAATTCAAAATTTGTTTCGAGCGAAAAACCAAGCCTTACCGAGACATGTCCAGAGTTTGTTCAGATTGAGGGAATCCACATATAGTTTAAGAGGTTGTGCAATTTTTATGAAACCACCAGTAAGAACAAATGTAAAGGGTTTTTGTGTGTCTGTGGTTGGGGTGAAGAAAGAACATCATGTCTAAGTGTCATAAAGAAGCAAATATAATTTGATTTATAGGGAATGTTCAATTTATAAGTGGGTTTTATTGTATATTTGAATGTGTGGGTATGTATATGCGTATGTAGATATATAGATATGGGTAGGTGTATATGTATATATGTATATAAGTGGCCGTGTATATGTATGTATATATATGTATATATTTATGTATGTAAAGTATATGTGTATGTATATAGGTATATATGGCACAGCCCAAGCAGAGGGTCACCCCCAAGAGCCTGGTCTGCTTGAGGTTTCTTCCTTATAGGGAGTTTTACCTCACCACAGTTGCCTAGTGCTTGCTCTGGGGGTTGGTTGGTAAGGTTAGTCCTTACTTGCGTAAAGTGCCTTGATTTGACTTTCTTGTGATCTGGTACTATATAAATATAATTATAAGTG
The DNA here is from genome assembly GCF_902500255.1 of Thalassophryne amazonica. Lineage (NCBI taxonomy): Eukaryota > Metazoa > Chordata > Actinopteri > Batrachoidiformes > Batrachoididae > Thalassophryne > Thalassophryne amazonica. The sequence continues at coordinate 123,157,777 of NC_047104.1, forward strand.
AATAGTATATTGATGTGTATGTCTGTGTGTCGACATGTAGTAGTGAATTTGTATTTATGTAAATATGACTGATTACAATTGATGGACTTGTACTAGCAGGGGTGGGTGCTAATAAACTTTGCTTCAGCCCACACCCTTTCGGACTCACTAGTTTTGTTTATGCTTTGTGGAATTGTTAATTTTTTTCTATTTGAATATTTTGTGTGCCGAATAAAACTTTGTCATTGTCAGAAAGTGGAAGAAACACAGGATGACTGTCAATCTCCCTCGGTCTGGGATTCCATGCAAGATCTCACTTTGTGGGGTAAGGATGATTCTGAGAAAGCTCAGAACTACACAGGAGGACCTGGTCAATGACCTGAAAAGAGCTGGGACCACAGTCACAAAGATTACATTAGTAACACATGAGGCTGTCATGGTTTAAAATCCTGCAGGGCAGCAAAGTCCCCCTGCTTAAGCCAACACATGTCCAGGCCTGTTTGAAGTTCACCAGTGATCATCTGGATGATCCAGAGGAGGCATGGGAGAAGGTCATGTGGTCAGATGAGACCAGAATAGAGCTTCCACTTACCATGTTTATAGGAAGAGAACAACCCCAAGAAAACCATCCCAACCGTGAAGCATGGGGGTGGAAACATCATACTCTGGGGGCGCTCTTCTGCAAAGGGGACAGGACGACTGCACCGTATTGAAGGGAGGTTGGATGGGGTCATGTATTGTGGGATTTTGGCAAACAACCTCCTTCCCTCAGTAAGAGCATTGAAGATGGGTCATGTCTGGGTCTTCCAGCATGACAATGACCTCAAACACACAGCCAGGGCAACTAAGGAGGGGTTCTGTAAGAAGCATTTCAAGGTCCTGGAGTAGCCTGGCCAGTCTCCAGGAAACATTTGACCTCTGTAATTGCAAACAAAGGCTACTGTACCAAATATTAACATTGATTTTCATAGGTGTTCAAATAGTTATTTGCACCAGTAACATACAAATAAATTATTAAAAAAATCATACATTGTGATTTCCGGATTTTTTTTTTTTTTTTTTTTAGATTATGTCTCTCACAATGGACATGCACCTAAGATGAAAATTTCAGACCCCTCCATGATTTCTAAGTGGGAGAACTTGCAAAATCGCAGGGTGTTCAAATACTTATTTTCCTCACTGTATCTCAATACTTAGGGCGAATACTGCCATGAACAGTACTGGCCAGGAGACGGCAGTAGAGACTGTGAAAACTTGCCAAAACAAATATTCCAAATAAATAATCCATGTGTGCTACCTTTAAACTGTGTGGAATTTATTAAACGCAAACTGAATTTCAGACATCACATATATATTACTCTGGAACAAAGACGACAGACAGTGTTTGACATAAGCAAGACGTTAAAGAGCAAACAGTAAGCGATTGTAGCTCACAATGATTCCAACTGAATATAATGGAGAAGCAACCTGAGCTTCTGGCATTTTTACATAAAACAAACATAATAACAACATCTATAAACCCTGAGAATATATTCACAAGAGTTTTAAGCACAATATACAAAGGGTTTAATGCTGTTGTCCGTGTGGAGCCTAATCAGAGCGTGTCAAATGCATTTCTCCTGTTGTGAATGTACTAAGATATATGTACTTTGTGGACACAGCATGTCCACACTAAAACCTTCAAAACTAGTGCATTACTTTAAAACTAAAACATATGTCTGATATCTTCACTTTATAAAAAATTCAGATGTGATGTTAATTTAAATAAGTTGTCTGAAATTAGTTTGGTTAAAATTTTAACTATAAGTTAAAACTGTATGCCTCTGGATAACTTGGGTGATATTGCCAGTGAGTTAGTATGGGGTTAAAAGAAATTGTCTTTTTTTCTTTTGTTGTCTTTCTTTTTGTGACCAGTTCTTTGCTTGCAGAGGATAGAGTGGTTTCTCCTGGAACTAGCTCTCCTCTATTTGCAGAGGACAGAACTGTACATCTACTACACAACATTTAACAGGTAGGTACTCACAGTCTTTGATATTAGACTTCATAAATGTTTGCAACTGTTAAGCTTTGTTCGCCATGCCTGCAAAAATATGTTAGCAGTCTAAAAATTATCGGACCAAAATTTATCGGAATTTAATTAGACCAATAATGGTTTTCAAAATTATCTGAAAAGCTAATCCGATAATGAAAACATTAACTTTGATAATTAGCGGTTAGCGGATTAGTGGAACTGTGCCCACCACTGTAACTGATTTCACAAATGAGAACAGCAAAATAAACAAGTGATGAACTAGTGATCAATAATGCAAACACAAACTGGCTGAAGAAACTAGAACAGAACTGAACTATGGCTGAAATACAACAACAGCATGTTATTTGCATTATTATAACTTACTGAGATACACAACATGTGGAATCACATTAACAATATTTAATGTCACTTCAAAACGCACGACACCCAGCAAACGCGTACATAAAAACTGCCTCACTTTAACTTTTGTCATGTTGGCTGGTACCGCACTGCTCTCCAAATTCGCCAGCGTGACCTCATCAAGCTGGGTGTTTTGGCTGCTGTTCATTGTCGGACTATCCATGATAAAATCATCTGGAATATCCATATTGGGACCGACACACACTTCTCGCCTTTTCATGTTATCATCTGCGGACAGTTCTTGAGTTGCGCATGATATGACATCATCAGTTTACGCACAACGGGCGGATATTGGGATACCTGCCTGCTACTGCGGGCAGGCATAGACAGGCAGCGTAAATGTAAATCTATGCTACCAGCTCAGCAACGCCTTAGCAAGTGATAATAATGTAGAATAACACAACAGCAACCATTATTTTGGCCAGTGGTTAAAAACACTTGCTACTTACTAAGAACATCTGAAAATCTTAGAATCCAAGAATTTGGGTGGGTGCATTTCAGTGGGATTCTTTCTACACTTACCTCCTATATTCATTTTTGTTTCAGCCTCCAATGCCTGATCCTCTTATTTTTTTATAAAAAGAAAACAGGTTGGTTATTCTCCCCTAATATCTGTATGCCTAACATGGATTAGTTGATTAGCTGAGTTGGTGGCCAAAATATGCAGTCACATAATCAGGCTCTTGTAACAATCTCCAGCAGTGACCTCATCAGTAGGAGTCTGCTATTACTGATAGTCCTTTTTCAGCTGTAATTACAGCTGTGGGGAAATTAGACAGTGTTTATTCTTTTAATATGTGAATAAATACATTCTAAGTACAGTTTTGTTAATTTAGTAGCAAGGATCATAATTACAAGGAAGGACTTGTACAGGATAAAATATGTTAGCACTCCACAAAAAAGGACTACAGCATTTCCTACTTGCTTGACACAGCCCAGTCTCATGTTTTGTTTTGTTTTTTGTTTTTTTTGCGTGCACCTGTCACAGAATGAATTACAATAAATTTGTGCTCCCATGATGAAAATTTTGCACTTTTCATGACAATATGACAAACCAATAGATAAATGTATATTTCCTGCTGCTGAATCACGACATGCCATGAGACTGGGTTGGCTTTACACAACTATGTTTACTGTAATACTACAACATGTACTCGTACTTAATGGCATTTGTCTATTTGCTATTTAACATCTTTTATCTTTGAAAATGGTATAGCTTACTAAATAAATGGGTTACAGCACATTTTCTGATTCATCAAAGAAAAGACAAATTGTAAAAAAAGGGGGCACTGACATAAGTGAAACATTTCTATTATCAGTTACCATGGTGAGCAGAGAGCATTTACAGTATGTACCTGAAAGTAGCCAGTGGTGGGCACAGATAACCAAAAAAATTTACTTTGCTAACAGATAATCAGATAACTGAAAAGTTATCTTTGATAAAGATAAACCGATAAACCACCCAAACATTTATCGGAAGTTACAGATAACTGATAACCAATAAATTCCAGTGTTGTCTCTGGTACATTTGCAACTACTAATAAACTGAATTTGAGTTTTAACACCACGATCATCTATAAACCCAGAGAATATATTCACAAGAGTTTTAGGCACTAGAGTTTAATGCTGTTGTCCGTGGAGCCTGAACAGAGTGTCTGAAATGCATTTGTCCTGTCGTGAACGTACTACCCATAATGCACTGCTGGGCACAGCATGTGCTCACTAAAACATTAAAAATTAGCACATTATTTTACAACTAAAACATATATCTGATATTTTCACTTTATAAAACTTCAGACATGACAGTAATTTAAATAAGTTGTCCAAAATTAGTTTGGTTAAAATTTGAACCATAAGTTAAAAATGTATGCTTCTGGATGACTTGGGTGATATTGCCAGCGTATCAGTATGGTGTTAAAGGAAATGATTTTTTTTTTTTTTTTTTTGTGACCAGTTCTACTTTGCCTGTAGAGGATAGAGTGGTTTCTCCTGGAACCAGCTTTCTTCTGTTTGCAGAGGGTAGAACTATACATCTGTTAGAAAACTTTTAACAGGTAGGTGCTCAACTGATTTTAAATTTTAAAAATGTTTGCCACTGTTCAACTTTATTTACTACGTTATCGGTCTAAACGTTATTGGACGAAAAATTATCGGAAGATATTAGTCCGATAATGGTTTTTAAAGTTATCTAAAAAGATAATCCGCTAATGAAAACATTATCTTCGATAATTATATGTTATCGGATTATCAGAACTGTGCCCACCACTGTTCTTACCCAGTGGTTAAAAACTAGAACACCTGGAGGAAATTGTCATTGATACACACTGAAATGCAAATTTGCAGGCAGAAAAGCCCAAGTCACCTGGTGCATTATGTCCAGGAAATATTTGCTATGCGGCATCAGTACAACTCACTGAGCTACAGACATGAACAAACATCACATTTTCAGAGATTTCTATTTTATCCCACGACTTGTTTCTTTTTATTAACGAAGGAACCTGTCAGTTTGCTGTGGTCATTGTACATTGTAGTTCAGCATTTTACAATTTCATCCTTGTGTTAAATCTGTTTAAGAGAATGATGTGGGCATAATTAGAACCCAGTTACTGGAAATGTTTTTTGTTACTCCAAATAATGTTGATGAGACCTAAAGTACCTGTACTTATCAAACATGTTCATCAGACTTCCAAGTAAACAAAACTCTTCAAAATATGCTTTTCATAAATTCAGTATTCTAACTCAGTAGATGTTAATAATAGACACAGTTTTAAATTCCATTCAACAGCTCTGCTTTAGCCTGAGGTTAACAGAAATAATCAGTTTCCCATAGTCCTCGAAAATCCTGAACAAGGGTAAAATCTTCTCCAAAACTTTGGGGGGACTGCGTGGGGAGTCTGTGTTGAGGGCTGGGGGTGGGAAAGTAACCATAGGTGTAAGGAAGCAAATCTTTGCCATACTAAATGGAAATGACTGAATAACAAAATCTGACACACAGATACGGCTGAACACGTGAAATGTAAATATTGGTTAAATTAATTTCAAAGAAATGTTTGACTTTGAAAATCATCATTCTGAGTTCTTATGGTGTGAATGTCACTTTGTGAAATATTCAATATTCAGTTTCAAGTTGTGTAATTACAAAACCCCTATTACCAGTATGTATTTATTTTAGGGTTGTGAAATTGAAGAATCCTTGGGTACCACTGGAAAGAGTTTGTGTCAAATGAACAGCGACAAGACTCAGATAAGGAGTATCACTTATACTGTTATGATTTGGATGTTAGACCCAAATGCAGGGAGTAGGAGGCAGACAAGGTAAAATAAACAAGAGTTTAATGAACAAAAGGAACTGCACAGTGAGAAGACTACACCAGGATGGACCATGAGGACCTGACCAACAGGACAGACAGGGTGGACCACGAGGACCTGACCGACGGGACAGACAGGTCAATTTTTTTTTTCAATTTCAATTCACTTTATTTTCATTTATATAGCACCAAATCACAACAAAGTTCCCTCAAGGCGCTTCACACAAGTAAGGTCTAACCTTACTAACCCCCAGAGCATGCATACAGGTGACAGTGGTAAGGAAAAACTCCCTCTGAGGAAGAAACCTCAAGCAGACCAGACTCAAAGGGGTGATGCTACTTGGGCCACGCTACCGACACAAATTACAAAACTATTCACAAAACAAATATACAGGAAATGTTGCCCTTGCACAGAACAGGAGGGTTTCCGGAACAGATACCACACCCACCTCTAGATGGAGCTGCTCCTCAAACAGAGAGAGAAACAAACAGAATCAGGCATCAGAAAGACAACAAATACAGTGTAATGTGTCAGCATTAAACAACAAGAAAAACATAAGAAATACTAAGGTGATCACTGGCCACTAGCTCTAAGTTTCACTAAAAGACCCAGAATTTAGATAATGTTGAGGCTCTGGCACACTCCATTTCCTAATAAAATTAATTAAAAGAGTAAAAAGCACAGTACTATACTATGCCAGTATGCTGGCCATATGAAAGGGAAAATAAGTGCATCTTAAGTCTGGACTTGAAAGTCTCTACAGAATCTGTTTTATTGATGCAAGGAGATCATTCCACAGAACAGGGACACGATAAGAGAAATCTCTATGACCCACAGACTTTTTATTCACCCTAGGTACACAAAGTAGTCCTGCACCCTGAGAACACAAAGCCCGGGCCGGTACATAGGGTTTTATTAGGTCAGCTAAGTAGGGAGGTGCCAGTCTGTGAACAATTTTATAGGCAAGTAGTAGAACCTTAAAATCTGATCTCACTGGGACAGGAAGCCAGTGAAGAGATGCCAAAATGGGTGTAACATGGTCAAACTTTCTGCTTCGTGTCAAATGTCTGGCAGCAGCTTTTTGAACTAATTGGAGGTCAGACAGGACAGGGACTGGAACCAGGTTCTGCGAGCCTGCAGAGCTGCTTTGGACATGATGAACTGCTGGGGAGAGCCAGAGAGAATGTGAGAATGTGCAGATGCACTTGGACAGACATCCAGACTCAAATAAGGTCATTCTGAATTTCAGTTCAGGATCAAAGTTCAGTTCATTCAGGAGTTCAGATCAGAATCAAACTCTCAGTTCATTCAGGATTTTAGTTCAGATCAAAGTTCAGGATCTCAGTTTTAAGTAACACGCCCAAAGGTGTGGTTATGTGGAAGCCAGACGAAGTCAGATGGCAGCTAAGTGCCGATGCTCAGGAAGCACGCAGAGCGCACTGCAAACTGCAACACAGCCAAAGTCAGAATTCTCTGGGTGGCTGCATCCAGAGAGAGGAAGCCGTTGCTACATTCAATGAGAGACTCAGCAGCTGCGTGCAGACCCACTCCTGACCATTAATAGATCTAATCACTGAAGATACACAATAACTTAACAGTTCAGCCAGTGGAAAAAACTTGATTACTGTGCACATCGTTCCTGAACAGCGTGGAGGAGAACAACTCTGATAACTAACAGCTGAATATTGCTGAACGGAGTGGGATGTGATGACACACCAGGCAGACCGTAGAATATGTCAGAGCTGAAGCTAAATGGCATGATAGCGTCACCGCAGAAAACCATGAAAGATCAAGTTTCAATAACAAACAATGTTAAGAGCTGGGAGCTCACATAGCAGAAAGAACACGAGTGATTAACTTTCATCTACAAACCAAATGGCCCAGTCACACGGCACACAATGATTCCTGAATGAAGGGAAAAAAGTGGACGAATGCGCTTTATCACCAAACAGCCTGCGAAGCAAGAGCTCAAAAGGGATGAAAGGAGAACAAAACAAAAACGGACCTAATGTTGATCTTGATGCTTCAAACGAAACACGCCTGGACCCACTGCTGGAGCAGTGTGTGTCTGCATCTCTATGTTCCAGGACTCTGCGCTGGGACGGAGCTCATAGCGCCTGAGTCCTGGAGAAACTGCAAACTGAAGCTGTGGAGATCTATGCACCTGTCGGTGGACCCACCTCTCTGGTTCCTCATCCAGAACAAAAGAGGGATCATCTCCTCATCATCAAAATCCTCACTGTCTGACGACACACTGGTCACTATGTCTTGCTCCCATTTAAAAAAAACAAAAACTCTGGTGTGCCGTGGTCACTACTGTATCACTGTATTACATTACTAAGCGATGTATATTGATTTATAACAGAAAACTGTCAAAAGGGGGAATAAATATAAGTGTAAAGATGATTGAATGTATCAGAGCAGTAAATTGATCAGTCTGTGTGAGCGCACATTGACTCCCCAAGTGCAGTTATTTCCACCAGTTGCCACTGATCCACAACGTGAATTCTGCCAACCAGAACAACTCTTTATATAATCATCAGAATTATCTACCTGTTGCCACATGTACATAAGGGCTGGATTGTCATTCCTACAGTCATACTGTTATATTTAATAAAAAATAATAAGCGTACGCAAGAGCTGCTGCTGCCGCTGTGTTCATGTATCATCGGAAATTACACATTTTTTTTGTTGTTTCAAATTCAGCAGTTGCTTGTGGCAAAATATTAATTGTATCCAAACAAAAGATTAATTCTGGTCTATAGAAGTTGCCTGAGCCCAAAAAAATCCAAGCAAACAGGCTGAGTTTGCCCTGTAATTTCCAACGGTACAAGAACGCAGTAGCAGCAGCACCACTCAGTAACAGCTTCTTTACTGTGTGAAAACATTCAGCCGGTCGAATGAAGTCAAACTAAATGCTAACGTTACAAAAACTAAGCAAACGATAAAAAATGTCCATAACGACAGCAAAACAAAATACGGATGAATTGAGATTTTTCGTTGCCCTTCGTTCAAATTTTTCAACAGTTTAAAAATCCTGATGAAGCACCAGCTGTAGGAACGAAGCTGGGCAAAGGTTAAACAATGCCAATGAAAGCCCAGATTTCTTGTTTTGTTTGGGTTTTGCTGCCCTTCGTTAAGTGCCGTGTGACTGGGCCATAAGACCTCACAGAGGAATACACAGCCAGTTACGTCACAGCCAGAAAACCCATAGAGGAAATAAGACACAGCTGACTGAGCCCAAGTGCTCTCAATGGGACAACATGGTTGATAAAGCCTGGAAGGTCACAGCAGGTTACATTTTGAGCCTGGAATCTCACAATGGGAAAAACATGACTAGTTGCAGTCTGAGCCTGGAAACTACACTGGGAAAAACACAAATTACGTTCTGGAGCATGGAAACTCAACTCAAAAAGTTATGTTCCTGAGTGTGGGAGCTCATTGAGGAAAAACACAGCAGGTTACACATTCTGAGCATGGAGGCTCACAATAAGAAATAACAGGAAATAACGGCTCATAACAGGAAAAAAACACAGCAGGTTACTTTAACCCTCTGGGGCCGATGCCGTCGTATACGATGGCTAAGACTAAATTATAAATAACCTTTGAATGATATGAGATAGAAACTTACTTTTTAGTTAACTCCGCGGACTTTCGAGCCAGCCATCAGCCATCTTTGTACTCCTCATAGAAGCTGTGTGATGACGTGCGCAATGTGAGTGTCCAATCGGAATTGGTTCACCTTCACATAGTTTTCCAAAATCCAGTGATAGGGCAGATTTACCTCACGTGAAAAGCCAAAGATCATTTTCAGGAATGATGTGTTACTAGTTGGCTTGTTTGAATAGCCCCCTGGGTGCTCCAATGAATACATACTATTAGAACCTACTCAGTGTGCCCTGCGCCATTACATACAGCAATCAGTGAAAGCAGGAGCGGAGCCTCTGATGACAATCTCACATGTTCAAACAAAGAGCATGTAACTATCAGGACTGCTCCACTAGATTGCATGTGAATGTTACTGGATAACTATGTTGCTTTCTCTGCGTAAAGCACTGTTTAGCATATCAATGGACCACAAAATGCATAGACCTTTTTGTATACATTGTTCAAAATGTGCATTTGTGTTTATTGTTTGAACCTTTTTGTTGTACAGTGTTTCACACAAGACATCAAATCACCTTTATAAAGTGTCAAAAAGTTGTTTATTATAGTTTGCTGTGTGTGGAAAATTATTTTTCGCTTTATTTTTTCCTTGCTTATTTTTGATTGTAAACCTTTATTACACTTATAAAACACAACAAAAACATATATTCTGAAAGCACAGGTTGTCCTGAAAAAAAGAGACAATAAAACTGTTGGGAAAGTGTAGTGACACGGACCCACAACAGGGGGCGCAAATGAACGGTCAATAGATGAGCCAAAATATAACAATTTAATGTTGTGAATGTGCACAACGAACATACAGACAATCTCAGAATATCATAACAGTCAATACACAAAGGTGACGTGTGGGCAGGCTCGAGGATAGAAGACGTCTGTCCTAAGAAGAGCCGGAACCACACGATTTCCGCCACCCCAGAACCTGGTGAATACTGGAGCCGCCAAGTCCCGAATTCCCAGGTGATCACCGTCCCCGACTGTCGGATCTGGTACTGCTGGCGAAGAACAAAGACAGTCAAGTGTGGGTGTGTGTACACCCCGTAACAACAACGGTGGGAATGCCACCTCCACCTCTCACTCAATAACTTGCAGAGTACTGTAGATTCCTCAGGGGAAAAGAGTGCCTTCAGCGCTCTCACAGCTTCCACCGACAGAGGAACTGGTACTCCTGCAAACACTCACAATATACAAATATTGCAATTACAAAACGGCTGAGGATATTACCTCCAATGAAGTATGATATCTCGGCAACGAGGTGGAGATGACGTCTGGTCTTTATGGAGTGAGATGATGTTGAGTAAGATGGGTGACAGCTGTCAAGAGGTAATGAGCAACAGCTGTCACCCCCGGCTGTGTCCATGGTGGCAGCGCCCTCTCATGCCTGAAGCCCGCACTTCAGGCAGGGCGCCCTCTGGTGGTGGGCCAGCAGTACCTCCTCTTCTGGCGGCCCACACAACAGGACCCCCCCCTCAACGGGCGCCTCCTGGCGCCCGACCAGGTTTGTCGGGGTGTCGGCGGTAGAAGTCGGCCAGGAGGGCCGGATCCAGGATGAAGCTCCTCTTCACCCAGGAGCGTTCTTCGGGTCCATACCCCTCCCAGTCCACCAGATATTGGAACCCCCGACCCATCCGACGGACGTCCAGGAGCCGGCGCACCGTCCAAGCCGGCCCCCCGTCGATGATCCGAGCAGGAGGGGGCGCCGGTCCGGGAGCACAGAGGGGTGAGGTGTGATGAGGTTTGACACGTGACACGTGGAAAACCGGATGGATCCGCAGTGAAGCCGGGAGTTGGAGCTTCACTGCGGCAGGACTGAGGACTTTGAGGATTCTGAAGGGGCCAATGTACCTGTCCTGGAGTTTCGGGGAGTCCACCTGGAGGGGGATGTCCTTCGTGGAAAGCCATACCTCCTGCCCGGGCTGGTAAGCAGGGGCCGGGGATCGCCGGCGGTCTGCATGGGTCTTCGCCCTCGTCCGATCCTTCAACAAGGCAGAGCGGGCGGAGCGCCACACCCGACGGCACTTCCGCAGGTGGGCCTGGACAGAGGGCACACCGACCTCTCCCTCCACCACGGGAAACAACGGGGGCTGATACCCCAAACACACCTCAAATGGGGAGAGGCCGGTGGCTGAAGACACCTGGCTGTTATGCGCATACTCGATCCAGGCCAGATGGTTACTCCAGGCCGTCGGGTGCGCGGATGTGATGCAGCGGAGGGTCTGTTCCAGTTCCTGGTTGACCCGCTCTGCCTGTCCGTTCGTCTGTGGATGGTACCCGGACGAGAGGCTCACGGTGGCCCCCAGTTCCCTGCAGAAGCTCCTCCAGACATGTGAGGAGAACTGGGGACCACGATCTGAGACGATGTCGGAGGGTATCCCATGCAGACGGACAACGTGGTGGACCAGGAGGTCTGCTGTCTCCTGGGCTGTTGGGAGCTTCGGGAGGGCCACGAAGTGGGCCGCCTTGGAGAAACGGTCCACTATCGTGAAGATGGTGGTGTTGCCCTGGGACAGCGGGAGGCCCGTGACGAAATCCAGGCCGATGTGGGACCAGGGGCGATGAGGCACCGGCAGCGGCTGGGGGAGTCCTTGGGCCTTTGTGTGTACTGCCTTGCCCCTGGCACAGGTGGTGCAGGCCTGGATATATTCCCGGACATCTGCTTTGACCTCCTCTTCGTGTACCCGGGACAAGGCATCTGACCTCTGGTTCTTGGTCCCGGGGCGATAGGTGATCCGGAAGTCAAAACGCCCGAAGAACAGTGACCAGCGGGCTTGCCTGGGGTTCAGCCGCTTGGCGGTCCTGATATACTCCAGGTTCCGATGGTCAGTGAAAACCGTGAATGGCACAGACGCTCCCTCCAACAGGTGTCTCCACTCCTCAAGAGCCTCTTTCACCGCAAGGAGTTCTCGATTGCCGACGTCATAGTTCCGTTCAGCCGGGGTCAACCTGCGTGAAAAGTAGGCACACGGGTGAAGAACCTTATCGGTCTCTCCGCTCTGGGACAGCACGGCCCCTATCCCTGAGTCAGAGGCATCCACTTCAACCATGAACTGGCGGCTAGGGTCAAGCTGCACCAAAACTGGCGCAGTAGAGAACCGTCGTTTCAACTCCTTGAATGCGGCTTCGCACCGATCCGACCAGGTGAAGGGGACTTTTAGAGAGGTCAGGGCTGTCAGGGGGCTAACTACCTGACTGTAGCCCTTAATGAACCTCCTATAGAAATTAGCGAAGCCGAGGAACTGTTGCAGCTTCCTACGGCTTGTTGGTTGGGGCCAATCTCTCAGCGCCGCAACCTTGGCCGGATCAGGGGCGACGGAGTTAGAGGAGATGATAAACCCCAGGAAGGACAAAGACGTGCGGTGAAACTCGCACTTCTCGCCCTTCACAAACAGTCGGTTCTCTAACAACCGCTGCAGGACCTGACGTACATGCTGGACATGGGTCTCAGGATCCGGAGAAAAGATGAGAATATCGTCCAGATATACGAAGACGAATCGGTGCAGGAAGTCCCGCAAGACGTCGTTAACCAAGGCTTGGAACGTCGCGGGGGCGTTGGTGAGGCCGAACGGCATGACCAGGTACTCAAAGTGACCTAATGGGGTGTTAAATGCCGTCTTCCATTCGTCTCCCTTCCGGATCCGAACCAGGTGATACGCATTTCTAAGATCCAGCTTAGTAAAGATTTTGGCTCCATGCAGGGGGGTGAACACGGAATCTAACAATGGCAACGGGTATCGGTTGCGAACCGTAATCTCATTCAGCCCCCTGTAATCAATACATGGACGAAGTCCGCCATCTTTCTTGCCCACAAAAAAGAAACCTGCCCCCATCGGGGAGGTGGAGTTCCGGATCAGCCCGGCAGCTAATGAGTCCCGGATGTAGGTCTCCATTGATTCGCGCTCAGGTCGTGAGAGGTTGTACAGCCTGCTGGACGGGAACTCAGCGCCTGGAACCAAATCAATGGCACAATCGTACGGACGGTGCGGGGGAAGGGTGAGTGCCAGATCCTTACTGAAGATGTCAGCAAGATCGTGGTACTAAACCGGCACTGCCGTCAGATTGGGAGGGACTTTGACCTCCTCCTTAGCCTGTGAACCGGGAGGAACCGAGGATCCTAAACACCCCCGATGGCAGGTTTCGCTCCACTGAACCACCACCCCAGACGGCCAATCAATCCGGGGATTGTGCTTCAACATCCATGGGATGACCAAAATCACGCGGGAGGTAGAAGGAGTTACAAAAAACTCAATCTCCTCCCGGTGGTTTCCAGACACCACCAGAGTTACTGGTGGTGTCTTGTGTGTGAGTAAAGGGAGGAGGGTGCCATCTAGTGACCGCACCTGCAACGGCAAAGGAAGTGCCACCAGAGGGAGCCCTACCTCCCTTGCCCATCTGCTGTCTAGCAGATTCCCTTCTGACCCCGTGTCCACCAGTGCTCGGGCTTGAAGGGTTAAATCCCCGCTCAGGATTGTGACTGGGAGTCGTGTGGCAATTTGTGTGTGTCTCACTTGAATGTTTTGACGTCTAAGGGCGAGTGTTGTCGTTTTGGCCGTTTGGGGCAGTTTCTCTGTGTGTGCTCAGTTGAGCTGCAGAGAAAACACTCTCCACGGATCAGCCTCCCCATTTTGGCCCTGTGCGTTTCCCTAACAACGTCAGCAGGGGGAGCTGTTGCCCCACAAAGCGCTGCGGCTGTGGAGCGTGGGGAGGGCGGCCCCTTTTCGAACTCTGAAGGGAGAGGGGCGGCGCGTATCCGGTCACGTCCTTCGCCTCGCTTCCGATGGCGTTCCTCCAACCGATTGTCTAACCGTATAACGAGATCGATAAGCCCATCTAAATCCCACGGTTCCTCCTTAGCTACCAGCTGCTCCTTCAGAACCAACGACAGTCCGTTTATGAAGGCGGCGCGGAGCACAACGTTATTCCAGCCGGACCTCGCAGCCGTGATGCGGAAGTTGACTGCATAAGCGGCTGCGCTCTCGCGTCCCTGTCTCATTGACAGCAGCACGGTTGAAGCGGTCTCTCCTCTGTTAGGGTGATCAAACACTGTTCTGAACTCCCCCACAAACCCAGTGTATGCTGATAACAACCGTGAGTTCTGTTCCCAGAGCGCCGCAGCCCAGGCGCGTGCTTTACCCCGAAGCAGAGCAATCACATAAGCTATTTTACTAGCATCTGACACGTACATGACGGGACGTTGTGCGAAGACGAGCGAACACTGCATAAGAAAATCCGCGCACGTCTCCACACAACCTCCGTACGGCTCAGGAGGGCTTATGTATGCTTCAGGGGATGGTGGGAGGGGTTGTTGAACCACCACTGGAACGTTTATATCCTGCACAGGGTCAGCAGGAGGACGAGCTGCAGCAGCGCCCTGAGCGCTCGCCGCCATCTGTGCGGAGAGAGCCTCCACCCTGCGGTTCAGGAGGATGTTTTGCTCAGTCATTTGATCCAACTGAGCCGTAAAGGCGGTGAGAATGTGCTGCAGCTCACCAATCACGTCTCCTGCAGACGCCTGCGCTCCCTGCTCTCCCATTGGTCGTTCAACAGCCGGGTGACGCCCCTCGGAGTCCATGACGCTGGCCGAGATATCCTGTTGGGAAAGTGTAGTGACACGGACCCACAACAGGGGGCGCAAATGAACGGTCAATAGATGAACCAAAATATAACAATTTAATGTTGTGAATGTGCACAACGAACATACAGACAGTCTCAGAATATCATAACAGTCAATACACAAAGGTGACGTGTGGGCAGGCTCGAGGATAGAAGACGTCTGTCCTAAGAAGAGCCGGAACCACACGATTTCTGCCGCCCCAGAACCTGGTGAATACTGGAGCCGCCAAGTCCCGAATTCCCAGGTGATCACCGTCCCCGACTGTCGGATCTGGTACTGCTGGCGAAGAACAAAGACAGTCAAGTGTGGGTGTGTGTACACCCCGTAACAACAACGGTGGGAATGCCACCTCCACCTCTCACTCAATAACTTGCAGAGTACTGTAGATTCCTCAGGGGAAAAGAGTGCCTTCAGCGCTCTCACAGCTTCCACCGATGGAGGAACTGGTACTCCTGCAAACACTCACAATATACAAATATTGCAATTACAAAACGGCTGAGGATATTACCTCCAATGAAGTATGATATCTCGGCAACGAGGTGGAGATGACATTTGGTCTTTATGGAGTGAGATGATGTTGAGTAGATGGTGACAGCTGTCAAGAGGTAATGAGCGACAGCTGTCACCCCTGGCTGTGTCCATGGCGGCAGCGCCCTCTCATACCTGAAGCCCGCACTTCAGGCAGGGCGCCCTCTGGTGGTGGGCCAGCAGTACCTCCTCTTCTGGCGGCCCACACAACAAAAACATTATTAAAAGATAATAAAACATTTATGCCAGGCGAGTGAACTGTCCAAAAAATGCCCTCGGACCCCAGAGGGTTAATGAGCATGGAGGCTCACAACGGGATAAAACACGGCAGGTTACATTAGCTCCATAAACAGCGAGAGACGCCAAACCAAGATCATTAAACAGACAAAACATAAGTCCAGGTTACTGGCTAGGTACGTTGTTGGAACACATTTGGAACAGACCAGACAGGAACCAGGGGCCAAGCCCAACATACATTGTCTGAGAAAAGGTCAGCTATGACATTTTGGCCTCTCTGTGCATAATCCAGCACACAGGTACCTTACTGAAGAGGATGCTGACCAGCTGGAGAAGGTCAAGCAGTCTCCCATGTTTTTCCTGGCTATAGCAAATAAATGGCTACTGTGTTGAGGATGGTGTGCTGCAAGCGCTCCCAGGAGGTCCCTTCTGGGTAGTATGGGTCACCTTCCAGGTGGTTGGAGATGATGCATGTCTGGCACCAGCAGCAGGTGGCAGTCTTCACCTCAGCTCCAGGACAGGGACCTCGACACCGGGAGAGGCAGAGGTTCATGGGGATGTTGCCAGCTCTTTGTTTGGTGGGTGATCCAAGACGGGGTATTGGCCAACTTGCTCTGTGAGGTGTTGGGCTCTGTCTGGTGTTGGGACTGGTGGTTTATGTTCTATATCACATGCGCGCAGGGCCACTTCACACCCACTGTCATGATTCAACTTCTGGTGCTAGTTTTCTGATCTCTGGGATTCTATCCCTTCCAGTATTAACAACACATAGGACATTAAAGTAGGAGTACAAATCACAGGGTAAAACCAAGTGATATCTCCTCCATGTTGCTGTTCTCATGCTTTTATTTTATCAGCCCTGCTTCTGGTGCATGTTGTTGGCTTTGCTTCATGTATACTTGGGTTTCCCAGTTTATGTGCATGCTGACTTCCCAATTGAGTTAATTATACACTACTTCCCCATCACAGTCCCTTCACCCCAGTGCCAAATTGTCTCGTTGAAGTCACCAGCTCTCTCACATTCTATTTCCCAGTGTTTTGATCTCCAGTTGTTGACTCATGTTGCCTTCCTGCCGTGTCTTACAAGTGTAGCCTGCTGTTCATTAGAATTCCTGCATGGTATGTGTGATTACCAACATACTGTTAATGAAACTAGATTCTCCCTTTGCTGCTGCCTTTACAGACACGGTTGTCTGTTAAACTGATTAGCTGTGTACCAGACCCACACCTGTGCTTCTGATTGTTTGTTTCCACATAAACACCACTAAGTAAGGACAGCTACAGCTAACTGTATGTTTGCTAATGGCCCACTTAACTGTAAATAAAGGCTGTTTGAACTTCCCATCTGTGTTGCTTTTTAAACCAATGTGAATTTGACAAAGCATATTTCAGCAAATTGAAATGGAAGAACTTGAATATAAATTTTAAATACAGAGTTGAATTGAAGTTTGAGAACCCTAAAACAAAACAAGAATATTACGTTTTTGAATTTAATTGCACAACATAAAACTAATGGCATTAAATTTTGGAATTTAAGTTTTTTCATCCAAAAAATAAATAAATAAATAAATAAATAAACTGAATGCAAATTTTGTGAAGGAATAAAAAATGTAAACTGAAAGTCCAAGCTTTGATTATGCACTTTTTAGAACAACGTTATATTATTAAAAATAAATGAATAAATAAACTTACAATGTCCAGGCAAATGAAACAGCTGCTAAGGGTAGTATCTCACTAGGCTGCAACAGCTTGCAAACAGCATTTGTGCAGGAAATCCTACATTTGTTCGCGTGACGTTCGCAGGGGTTTGCCATCCTCTTGCATGAGTTGCAGGGCATCGCTCACATGTTGCTTGATTTTTGAACTGTTTAAAAAATTTGCGTGACAAAGTTCCTTGCCAAATAGTCACACGAACATCACAAACCATTCTGAAAGTAGTCTCCACAACTCTGCACGTGCACAACCTGTGAGACAGCTTGTGAGGGGGTGATGACACACTTTTCTTTTTATCTGACTGGAGAGGAACAGCACTTCTGGAAGTGGCTGAGCAAGACCAGCAGCCTCTGCTACCAGCCTGGCTACCAGGACTATGCCAGTGCTCCAGCTTCATTCCTATGTTTTATTTTTTGGAGCACATTGGAGAAACATTTTATGCTTTATTGTATTATCCATGGCAATTTAATCTACTGTACTGTCTAAAAATGGGGAACTTCCACAGCCTCATTTCACATAATAACAGCATCATAGCAGGCCACAGCCATCCTGAGCACTTGAGCTCCTGAGTGCAGGAGGAGCTGCTCCAACCAATGGAAGTAAAACCTTGTCCATGCAGAACTAAAAGTTTCTCTCTATGATCAGCAGCTCTGTCATTTTAAAAAGTATTCCATAAACTGAGCACATTTCAAGAAATATCTCCATCCACATGAGAATGCTCAAACCACCTGAAAACGCTGTAGTACATATCCCAGGCCTGTATGTAACACTGTATGCTTCCGCAAAAAAACAGAGAAGACATGAAGCATGCACATAACCAAGTGTAAGGAACAGAAGAAGTTACATTTTATACCCCCATCACCCATACGGCAACTGCGGCAGAATAGCATCAGAATGACACATCGGGCCACAATCTGGAAATATTGAGGTGCAGTCTGCAGACCAACAGACAGCAATATCTGAGCAGTCTACGTATGTTGGTCCATCACTCGCTGTCCTGAGTGTGTTGCACATGTTCCAAAACATTCTTGGCACCATTGTGATGGGAGACACATCTGGCAATGGTCTATATGCAGTTTTGCCTCATCTGATTGCAGTCTGCATATTCTGATGGCATCAAAACAGAGTGTGAAATGATCTGATCATAGTTGATTGAGCTCTGAGATCGATTAGTCACAGACAAGCCTGCCGGCATATTGTGCCACAGATGTCCACCTCCACTGGACCCCGGCCAGGGAGGGCAAAGGAAATGTTGATATGTAATAAACGTGTATGTGGCACATATTCATCATGTACAGTGGGTGCAAACAGCAAGCTATCAGACCGAAAGCATCGTGTGCAGCTGCGCCTCTCCATGGCCTCATGCACAATAATGCATCATCTCTTGAGTCAGAGCTGAACGGATTTCCCCGCTGTAATATGCATATTATGTATTGATCACCATCTAAACTCTGTCAGAGGTGTGACGTGGAACTGTATTGCCAGGCCGTGACAGCATCATTAAACATGTGATTCACCTCCAGCATAGAACCACGATCATTTCACAGCACAGAGGGCTTGGCACACAGGATCCAGAAACCACAGCTTATGGTGAAAACCCTCTCACCTGGCTGCTGTGTGCTGCAAATAACCACGGCAAAAATTAAATCCCATGTGATAAGCCAAACGACATCACGGTGTACAGAGTGGTGTTCTGCTCCTGAAGTGAACAAAAAAAAAAAGTTTGCTGGAAAGACTGCGTCTGACGCATGTTGTGACTGCTTGGCCCCACTGCCAGGAAACTTTCAGCAAAGGTGTCCAGTGGCACGTGTGCCCAGAGTGCTCAGGGCGCATACTTAGTGGCTCATGCAGCCATTATGAACACACACACACACACAGCTGAGTGATCATTTCAGTACATGAGCGTGAGGAACACTGCACTCCCTCCCACTCTGGTCCCATGTTTCAGCACCTTTTATGGCCATCTGACAGCAGTCTGTGTCATCTACCTGTTGTCTGCATATGCTTTGGATGCCATCATGCAGGTGTGGATGAGGTAGTCTGGCTGCGTTCTGACACTGCTGACCACGCCTCTTTCCTTCCCGACTGCGTCCGATTATGGTAATATTTGCCATTTCTGACTGGTTTCTGCACATTCTTGCTATGTGTGATGGGAGCTTTACAAACAGGCACACAGTGTAAATATAAAGTCTTTTTATCTGACCTTTTGCGTGGATTCATCATCACAGCCGAAAATTGTCAACACAACTCCCTTTGTTTTGGAGGACGACATCTGGAAATACTTTAATTCCTTAACATGTAAATTGCTTGTGAATGAAGGGGTTTTTAAAGCAGACCCTCGGTTGTTGTCTACTCCAGGTGCATTTATCAGCCTGAGCCAGACGATACCGCCGTTTTGTCCCATCACCAAGAAAAGAAAAAAATACCTTATTTTAAAAGCTGAAAGTCTTTTCTGTAATTATTTTACTTGTGTCATAGCACTCCATTTATTCACAATCAGCATTCACCACAGCCATCCTTTATCGCTTCACCATTCTGCTAGTAACAAAAAAAAAAAATCCCATTAATGATCCACCAAGGCAAAAAACAAAGTGTGTTAAATTACACCTTTAACAACAACATGTTTTCCATTATGAGTGGTTGAAGTTACAGAGGTGGGACTATGATATCATTGTTTCAGAAAAGTGCATGATGTGCATGACACATTGGTGACGGTTTCGTATATGCTCGTCCCAGTGCCCAAACACAGTGCGAGCAGCTGTAATGTGTAGCACCACATCACAGTGCTGTTGTGGAAAAAACAAAACAAAAAAACACCTGGAACATGTTGCACCACATTGCGCCGCTGATGTGGAGGAAAAGAAAAAAAGGAAAAAATACATGCCACCACACCATTCGAACCTGTAATTTACAAAAGCTCTAATTAACAGACGGAAACTTTACCACTACACTACCATCGCTGCCCTAAAATGCCACGACTTCACACCGTGCCACACACGCAGACGCTGGCCGGTCCTCATGAAAGCGTGAGCGCCTGCACACACATGTACACTGCGTGTTCTCCAGCTGAGGTGCAGGACACAACGGTGAGCTGGTCCAATACCAGACTCCGGGGCCTTCAGCCACTGCTGACAATGTGGGATTCATGGTGTATATGTGTGTGTGTGTGTGTGTGGGGGGGGGGGGGGGTCGGCACAGTCACACCCATGTGTGTCGCTAGATTACGCCTGTTTCATGTGGCACTTAGACACTTTTCACAGACAGCTCCAATGTGACTGCCTGCTCTCTGCTATTGTACCAGGTGTGCGAATAGCCCCACCTTTTCTAAGTGTGCAGCGAGCGGTGTTAGATGTTTGTGTGTGACACCTGGAATTTGGCCAACACCTGCTGAGAGGGGGATCGAATGAGCATGCGCAGGGCATTCACTGTCTTCCGGCCACTTGTGTGTGCGAATGTTGTGGCGACAGCTGTACGAGGCCTTTCAGGCGGCTCTGATTTTTCACAAATGGCATGCAATTCCTCCTTCGTCCACTAGTTGATTTCAATTGTCTTATGTGTGAAGGGGCCCTAAGGTGCGTATCCAGCTTTCCGGATGTATCTGTTTTCAGACGTATCTACTCTGGAACCTGCTTTCAAAAAGTAGCACTTTCAGCCACTGAAAGCACCGGTTCTGTGTGAACGTTCACACACATCAGCAGGGCGGACGAGTGTTTTCCAGCGCTGGAGGAGCCACACCATCCAATGGCAGTAAGTTTTTATTTTTTTCCTCAGCATTCACAGAGAGGTTGCCATTCCAGTGCATTGAGGTGTACTTTCAGAGGATTCTGGAGCCTTGCCAGTGCATGATTGTGCACTCAATATTCATGGAAGGAAAGGACAGTAGATCCAGTGGCGACAGTAATACTGACGATGCACAGCTCCTGGATGCCATTCTGCAACTTAGTGAGTGTGCTCTCCACACTTTTCTTCCTGATTTTTAAAATTATTTATTTATTATTTTTTATGGTTTACATTATTTATCTATTATTATTATTATTTTAATCATTATTTTTCTTCCATGCCAAGAGTTGGAGGAATTTTCACTGGCTCTTTTCACATAATAGCAATATAATGGCAGCGCGAGCCATCCTGAGCGCTTTGTGTACAAACACGTCATCATTTCAGCTGTGAGAGTATTGCATGGTATTTGCGTGCAAATCCTTGCACCCACGCAGGTGGCCTTTGCAAGAGTGATGAGTGGCATTCATGCAGCATCCACGCTATGTATGCACAATATTCAGAATTGTTTGGCCTATTTTCATCAACAGTCCCTGCGAAATTCATCCTACATTCGGGCAACATGCACTAATGTGTCATAAGTGCCAATTCAGTGAGATTCCCAGTGAAAACCTGTCACTTTGTTGTGATTTTCTGTCTCCAACTACTCACCCAACAATCAGAGCCCAGTGATTAATTAAATTTGTATACAACATAGCAGTATAATGTTATACGCCTTAGGCTTGATTGCACCTTTGCAGCAATAAACATACGTAGCTCATGCAACAGCAAAGAAAGAGCAGTGAGTCTGACAACTTAAATCAGTGGAAATGGCTATCTCACACCAGGCCTAGATGGGGTAGTCTGAAAAAGACGGCTTCCAAATTGCCAGAGATAATGAACCACTACTATCAAGCCGAAGCTTTGGCACCCTATTGCCGCTCATTTGGACTTAAACTCAGCCACCTGGCTTTATAGTAGGCACTAATCATGGCACACAGCAGTAACAGACTTATAGCCTCAGATGGTAGAGGCTCTTACCTTCCCAATGAGCCTGAATGTGTTGCTATAAATTATGTATAAATACAGAAATACTGCTGTTATTAGGCATTACTTTTTCTGTAGCTTTTCATTCACCCCTTTAAGCCCCATACAAGTAAAAGCTCACACTGTTGAAGATGTGGGGGGCCCACAGTGAGACCTTGTATGGAGGCCTCTTACTCATGGTGCAGCACTGTTTTTTGCAGAGCTATTGTCTATACTTGAACAAGTGCTACATTTTGCCTTGCAAGCAAACGTTAGTCGGATTATCCTTGCAACACGCATGTTGTGAGTGCGCACATAGTGGTATAGTCTTTTGATTTGACAACTCATCTGCAAACACAATGCCACGTTTGTCTGTAATACTGTATTTCAGGACCCACTGGCTGTGTGATCTTACCTTTAGTGAGAAATTATTTTCAATTAAGCATTGCCAAGGTTAAAATAATGTAATTTACCCAATACTCAGAAACAATTGATGCTACATGGAAAATGTGAGGAGTGAAATTATTCAGTAAACATTTGCCCCAATTTGACATTTTCTTTAAAAAAAAATGAAGACACCAATGCAGTGGCAGGCCTCCTGCAGTATGGAGTGAGGCTAAAGAGCATATTGATTAACCCAGCTTTTGATACAATTTGATCCAAATGAACTTTTTTTTTCCCTGAAAATAACTGAAAATTCCTGTTTTAACTTTGAGCTCAATGAAGTGCTCCCTCATAGTATGTATTGCAGAAACAGGTCAGCAAGTGTGTTCCATTGAAATTAAAAACCTCACAAATTGTAAAGAATCAAAGTTGAAGGAATGTTCATACTTATGGTGATATAATGCAGGAGAGAAATTCAATATATATATATATATATATATATATATATATATATATATATATATATATATATATATATATATATATATATATATATATATATATTATTATTATTATTATTATTATTTTATGTTGGCAGCAATGTGGCTTGAAAAGTACGTCTATACATAAGTTGTGCACCATGTGAAAAATCTGCCAGGATGGATCATATATTCTTTGATAAATCTTGAACTAATCATCTGGAAATTGGTTCTGCTTTTGCTTTGTTTGAAGGCTGGTAGATAAATCTATGTATTTGTTCCATGACATTTTGAAGACAACTAAAAACAGAAATGCTGCAGACATTTTTTCCAATATGACAAGAGACAAAAGAAAAATTTCTTGTCTTACTTCAGAGCTTCTCCAAGCACAGCTGTACAGTTGGTGATGATGGCAATATGAAACCCATCTAATTACCTGATCCAGGTCACAATGGCCCTTCAGATGTGTAAGAAAACAAGTCTGCAGCTTTTCCTTTATTATTAGTTAAATTTTATTCCTTCTCAAAATCATTGAAGGCAGTGACCATAAGACAATCATTGCAAATAAAGTAGAGATACAGTAAATTACTTTAAAGTATTTTTATACCACATATTTTAATATTTAAATTTGATTTGTTTTTTCATAGGTGTCATTATTTTTTCTTCATCTTCATCAGATATGTTTTTGTTTATTGCAGTTACTGACAGATGAAACCAATTGTCTTTGTGTCGAATGGGTTATTTGTGGTTAATAGTAATAAGAAAACTGCACACTCGCTCACTGCATATCTCTCTAGAATTGTAAGAGTTTCAAGGTGAAACCTTAATGCCACACACACAATGGTCACTAAAGGAAGAAAGATCAGCTACAAACACTCCACAAAAGAAATAATTGGTCCTTTCTATAAATGGCATTTCTATAAATGGCTGCATTTATTGAGTGAAAGTGCAATTTTGAAAATAAAATTCACATTATAAATCATACTCATAGCCCATAACAGCTCAACCAATAACCGATTATGGAAATTCCTTCAATTCATACAACCCCTGGGACACAGATCCATTTCATTCCTCCAGGAAAGCTAATTAGACTTAAATAGCACATTGGTTGAGGGGGTATAAATGCTCTAATCTGGAATAAACATAAAAAATTACATTAGTTCTAAACAGCTATAATCTGTCAGACTGTAGAGTCAGCAAAGTTCACATTATGTATTTGTAGTGAGCTTTGAGTTGCCTAAGCTTAACAAGGAGACATTTCAACTACAGTTTGCCAGAAAGCCAATAGGACACTCAAACCTCTATTTGATCTGATTTCTTGTATTAAAATCTTTCTCTCCTTCGCACCATAATAAAGCTGTATAACTGGTGATGCAGCAGGCAAAAGTTGCATGTTTCCCAGTTTCTCTCATCACATCAACAAAAGTCTATAAATCCTTCTGGTTTGTCATGAGTGTTTTGGTGGCTTCCCTCAATCATCACTCCTTTTTAAGAACCTTACTCCAAACAGGATTTCCATACACTACCATGCTGTTTGTTTTGCCCAGTGGTTGATGAAAATGAACTCCAAGAGATATTCAGTAACAAAAAGAAAGATTAATTTTATTTATTTATTTTTTGGATGAACATTGATTACACATAACATGAAACATGCAAATCCATGATCCAAAAACAAATGGGGTAACCGTGAAACATTTCACCTACTGTTGGGAAGGGTGCGCAGTTGGACAGCTGTGCACAATACCGCGGTGACGGTTTCGTGCACGCTCGTGTTTGTGCACATGAACACAGTGCGAGCACGTGGAAAGTCTCACACACAGCAGCACAGCAAAAAAATTCATACAAGAGCACAATTTATAATACTTAATTCCTGTTATAAAGATCGGAGTTAGCATCGACCTAGACGTACACCAGGAAGTAATGAAAAGACGTGGATTACTGTTGTGGATGCCTGCAACACATTTCAAAAAAGCTGGGACAGTGGTATATTTACCACTGTGTTACATCACCCTTCCATCCATTTCAAAATGAGCAAATATTTACACAAAAACAATAAAGTTTATCTGTTGTGTGGGCCGCCTGAAGAGGAGGTACTGCTGGCCCGCCACCAGAGGGCGCCCTACCTGAAGTGCGGGCTTCAGGCAAGAGAGGGCGCCGCCGCCACGGACACAGCCGGGGTGACAGCTGTCACTCATTATCTCTTGACAGCTGTCACCCATCTACTCTAGATCATCTCACTCCATAAAGACCGGACATCATCTCCACCTCGTTGCCGAGATATCATCTACCTGTGAAGGTAATATCCTTAGCCAGAAACTAACTGTGTCCTAGTCTGAATTCATTTTGCAGCTGCTTTCCTGTGGAGTGCCTTATCAGTGAGGTTGGCGTAATCTGCGACGGCTTCGCTTCACCCCCCAACCAGATAAGTGTTTGACAGGAGCTGCACGAGTGTGTGTTAGAGGTGGAGGTGACCTTCCACCTTCTGACTGTTTTTGTTACTGGGTGTGCACACACCCACGTCTCATTGTTTGTGCTCCTCGCCAGCAGTACCAGATCCGACAGTCGGGGACGGTGATCACCTGGGAATTCGGGACTTGGCGGCTCCAGTATTCACCGGGTTCTGTGGCGGTGGAAATCGTGTGGTTCTGGCTCTTCTCAGGACAGACGTCTTCTATCCTCGAGCCTGCTCCCACGTCACTTTTGTGGATTGACTGCTATTAGATTCTGTGATTGTCTGTATATTCGTTGTGCACATTCACAACATTAAATTGTTACCTTTTGGCTCATCTATTGACCGTTCATTTGCGCCCCATGTTGTGGGTCCGTGTCACTACACTTTCCCCAACATTATCAGTTTGAACATTAAATATCTTGTTTTGTGGTGTAGTCAACTGAATATAGGTTCAAGTGGATTTGCAAATCATTGTATTGTACATTTTACACCACGTCCCAACTTCATTGGAATTGGGGTTGTATGTTTTACATGAATTACCTGATGTGCCCCTCTCATGAAGACATCAGCCGTGCTCTCGTCTCATGAAGAGCCGGCTCTCATGTCATGAATGAATCAGCCAGCATGGTGTGTCCAGCACCAGCACTGTGTTTACTCTTTTTAAATCGTAATGACAACAGAAACTACCAAAATGACCCTGATCAAAAGTTTACATACCCCTGTTCACTGTGGACTCAACATTTGGCACTTCCTGTCTGGGACTCCCTGTACCATGAGCGAACTTTGTGCCACTGCGCAGCGCTTCACTCATAATATACTATATTTTAGAATAATTACTATTTAGTGTTTATAAACATTTTACGTTTTCAGTGACTTGGAAATGTTCATGTGTCCTTGTAGCCATGTATTCTTTCATGTATCATGCAACCCTCTTCTAAAACTTTGTGTTCTAAACGTTTGTGAATAATAATGGTCCTTACGTTTGATAAAAGCTATGTACACATACAGTCTCAAAAAAATAGTAGTTCATGGAAAAAGTTAAATTATTTTTTGTCAGGTATTTCAGAAAGTGAAAAATTTATTCAGTGTATCCGGAAAGCATTCACAGCACTACACTTTTTCTACATTGTGTTATTTTATAGCTTTATTCGAAAATGGATGAAATTAACTTTTTCCCTTAACATTCTACACAGAATACCCCATAATGACAATGTGAAAAAAGTTTTGTTTTTGTTTTTTTATTATTATTATTATTATTTAAAATAAATAACTAAGGAATCACATGTACATAAGTATTTGCAGCCTTTGCCATGAAGCTCAAAATTGAACCCAGCTGGATCCTGTTTCCACTGACCATCCTTGAGACATTTCTACAGGTTAATTGGAGTCCACCTGGGGTAAATGCAGTTGATATGATGTGGTGTTGTGAGTAGAATTTTGAGGGAAAAAAATACTCCATTTTGGAATCTGGCTGTAACATAACAAAATGTGGAAAAAGTGAAGCTCTGTAAATACTTTCTGGATGCACTGTATTTGCTCAGGGGCTGGGTACGGTTAGAACCTTACTCATGTGTAGTTCCTTGTGACAACTTACATTGTGACTTGGGGATGTATAAGGGTGATTCTTTAACTACGGGCACTATTGGCCTTGTAAATGTAATTTCCACCACACCATTGCCTTACAATATAAAGTGCCTTGGGGCAACTGTTTGTTGTGATTTGGTGCTATATACATATGCTCAGATGTCACTGTTTATCTCCATAGAAACTACCCAAACAATCTTTCATACAAACTGTTTAAAGGGACGTTACAGTGTTGTGGTGGAAATTACGGCAATAGTGTGGGACAACTACATTTTGTTTAAAAAATCACAACAGTTGTATGACATTGAATACCTCAATTATGTTTTGATAATTTTACTGATATTTTATTCAGAGATATTTTAAAACATTAGAAAAAAAAAACGTTTTTTTTACCATTCATTTTTATCATTGAAGATCAAAAGTCTGGGTGTGGGACAAGCACAAAACGGCAATATTTGCATATAATGATGCTGAAAAAAGGTGAAAAAGTCATCATAGACTACTAGAACAAATTTCTTAAAACACTTTCATTGTAAAGATAACTATAAAAGTGTGAAATTTCCCCTTTTTTCTGTTTTTCATACAATATGATCAAAGGACATAATAAGTGCCCATAGTCTAAGAATCACCCATAAATAAATTGAAATTGAAGTGCCATTCTGCGTTATTTCATGGTCAATGATTGCTGTCATTTTAAAAGATGAACAGAGTGATCACCACTCTTCATAATAATCCTTGTAGTCACATGGCAATTTATCACTTGTTTCAAGGTGAGTGTAAATGACCAACAGCTGCTGAACAGAGTGCACAGGCTGCAACCTCAAGTCTGCTTTCTGTTAAGGTATCCAAGTTTTATAATCATTATTTAAAATTTGTACAATAATCTGTGATACAAATTTTACATACATACAGCAGAGACCAGAGTTGAATTTGTCATTTCAATGTTGTCTCAAAGTTAATTTAATTTAATTTAATTTTTATTGCAAGTTAAATCACAATGTCATTGGGGAACAAAACTACATTTTCAGAACTATAAATGAAACCGAGACTTCTGGTTACTGAGCCTCTCGCTTACGTGTTTGGTGTCATTAGAAACAACAGCTTGTTATGACGCCTCACAGAGCAACTAACCAATCGGATGTTATGACTCCTCACAGAGTTGCTGACCGATCGGATGTTATGACGCCTCACAGAGCAGCTGACCGATCGGATGTTATGACGCCTCACGGAGCGACTGACATCGGATGTTATGACGCCTCACGGAGCGGCTGACCAATCGGATGTTATGAGGCCTCACAGAGCGACGGACTGATCGGATGTTGTAATGCCTCACAGAGCAGCTGACCGATCGGATGTTATGACGCCTCACGGAGGGGCTGACATCGGATGTTATGACGCCTCACGGAGCGGCTGACCAATCGGATGTTATGAGGCCTCATGGAGCGACGGACTGATCGGATGTTGTAACGCCTCACAGAGCAGCTGACCGATCGGATGTTATGACGCCTCACGGAGCGGCTGACCGATCGGTTGTTTTGTATTCTCACGGAGCGGCTGACCGATGGGATGTTATGAGGCCTCACAGGCGGCTGACTGATCAGATGTTATGACCCCTCACGGAGCAACTTACCGATCGGATGTTATGACTCCTCACGGAGCGGCTGACCGATCAGTTGTTGTGACACCTCACGGAGCAGCTGACCGATCGGATGCTATGACTCCTCATGGAGCGACTGACAGATCTGATGTTGTGACTCCTCACAGAGTGGCTGACCGATCGGATGTTATGACACTTCACTGAGCGACTGACAGATCGGATGTTATGACTCCTCAGGGAGCGACTGACAGATCGGATGTTATGACTCCTCACGGAGCAGCTGACCGATCGGATGTTATGACTCCTCACAGAGCGACTGACAGATCGGGTGTTATGACTCCTCACGGAGTGGCTGACCGATCGGGTGTTATGACTCCTCACAGAGTGACTGACATCGGATGTTATAAGGCCTCATGGAGCAACAGACCGATCGGATGTTATGACGCCTCATGGAGCGGCTAACCAATCGGATGTTATGACGCCTCACGGATCGGCTAATTGTTCAGTTGTTATGATGCCTCACAGAGCGGCTGACCGATCAAAGCTGGGCGCCACTTAAACAATGTCTTCAGAAGTCAACTTAAGTTCAGATTTCTTGTTTCTTTTTGGCTTCGGTGTCCTTCGTTAGTACCATGTGACTGGGGCTTTACATCCATTGCTAGGAAAGTTCAACAACCAAAATACCAACATTCTGGGCGCAATGAACATGTTTTCAATATTAATTGATTTCTTTGTGCAACTGGCATCGTTATTCAAGAATTCAAAAGGCTATTCCTACCTCGGCACAACTCCAGCCACACACAAGAAAGTTTCTTGACAGTTCTTGTTGTTGAACGAAACCACATCTCTCTAGAGCTGTGACATCATCACGCTTGCGTGTAGGCGATGCTTTATCGCAACTTGAAAATCCCCAATTGCACCATGGTATAAGTCATATTTATTGTTTTAAGCATATATTTGACAGCAATTTAAGAAAAAAACATTTTGTAACAATCTAGAAAGACTATTCAGTTACACACTAGCCTAGTGAACAGAGGCTAAATATCTGTAATGCTGTGCTTCTATTTCCATTGTACAACCCCATTTCCAATGAAGTTGGAATGCCGTGTAAAATGTAAATAAAAACAGAAAACATCATTCATTCATTCATTCATCTTCAACCACTTTTCCGGGTTCGGGTCGCGGGGACAACAGCTCCAGCAGGGGACCCCAGACTTCCCTTTCTCATGCTACACTGACCACCTCTGACTGGTGGATCCTGAGGTGTTCCCAGGCCAGTGTGGAGATATAATCTCTCCACCTAGTCCTGGGTCTTCCCCAGGGTCTCCTCCCAGATGAACGTGCCTGGAACACCTCCCTAGGGAGGCGCCCAGGAGGCATTCTTACCAAAAGCCCGAACCACCTCAACTGGCTCCTTTCAATGTGGAGGAGCAGTGACTCTACTCCGAGCTCCCCACGGATGACCGAACTTGTCACCCTATCTCTAAGGGAGACACCAGCCATCCTCCCGAGGAAGCCCATTTCGGGCGCTTGTACCCGCAATCTTGTTCTTTCGGTCATGACACAACCCTATTGACCATAGGTGAGAGTAGGAACGAAGACTGACCAGTAGATCAAGAGCTTCATCTTTTGGGTCAGCTCCCTTTTTGTCACAACAGTGCGGTAGCGCAAATGCAATACCACCCCTGCTGCGCCGATTCTCATGCCAATGTCACACTCCATCATCCCCTCACTCGTGAACAAGACTCCGAGGTACTTGAACTCTTTACTTGGGGCAAGGCCGTATTCCCTACTCAGAGAAGGCAATGCATTGATTTCCTGCTGAGAACCATGGCCTCAGATTTAGAGGTCCTGAGCCTCATCCCAGCTGCTTCACACTCAGCTGCGAACCGATACAGTGAGTGTTGGAGGTCACCGGCCAATGAAGCCAACAGGACCACATCATCTGCAAAAAGCAGTGATGAGACCCTGAGCCCACTAAACCAGAAACCCTCCTCCCCCCGACTATGCCTTGATATCCTGTCCATGAATATCACAAACAAGATTGATGACAAGGCGTAGGCCAACCCCCACCGGAAACAAGTCCAACTTACTGCTGAGCACCGGAACACAACTCTTGCTTTGTGAGTACAGAGATTGGATGGCCCTGAGATGGGACCCCCTCACTCCATACTCCCGCAGCACCTCCCACAGTATATCCTGGGGTACCCGATCATACGCCTTCTCCAAGTCCACAAAACACGTGGACTGGGTGGGCATACTCCCAGGCACCCTCCAGGATCCTTGTGAGAGTAAAGAGCTGGTCGGTTGTTCCACAACCAGGACAAAACCCACATTGTTCCTCTTCAATTAGAGGTTCGACTATCAGCCAAACCCTCCTTTCCAGCATGCTGGAGTAGACTTTACCAGGGAGGCTGAGTAGTGTGATGCCCCTGAAGTTGGCACACACTCTCTGGTCCCCCTTTGTAAATATGGGGACCACCACCTCAGTTTGCCACTCCTTAGGCACTGTCCCAGAGCTCAACGCAATGTTGAAGAGGCATCTCATCCAAGACAATCCCTCCACACCCAGACCCTTCAGCATTTCTGGACGGATCTCATCAACCCCCGAGACCTTGCCACTGCAGAGTTGTTTGACTATCTCAGTGACTTCCACCAGGGAAATTGATGAAAATCCTCCATCAGCTTCCAGCTCTGCCTCTACTATAGAGGGGCTCCGGTCTGATGCAGGAGTTCCTCAAAGTCAAAGTGTTCCTTCCAGCACCAGATTACATCCTCATTTGAGGTCAACAGAATCCCAGAATCCCATCCTTACTCTAGACAGCTTGGATGGTTCTCCGTTTTCCCCTCCTGAGATGCCTCATGGTCCACCAGAAGCACCTTGGTGCCGACCAAAAATCCTTCTCCATGGATGCTCCGAACTCCTCCCACACCCACTACCTTGCCTGCGCCACAGCAGCAGAGACTGCTGCCCTTCGGGCCTGTTGGTACCTTGCAATTGTCTCTGGAGTCCTACAAGATAACATATCCCAGAAGGACTCCTTCTTTAGTCAGACGGCTTCGCTGACCACCGGTGTCCACCACGGTGTTCAAGGTTTGCTGCCCCTTGAGGCACCTAAGACCTTCAGGCTTCTGGTTCAATGCCCCCAACCACCACAGGGATGCTGGAGAAGCTCTGCCCCTTGTGCAACATGCTTTTTTGAAACGTGTTGTAGGCATCCATTTCAAAATGAGCAAATATTTGCAAAAAACAAAAACTCTATCAGTTTGAACATTAAATATCTTGTCTTTGTCATGTATTCAGTTGAATATAGGGGTGCAGCCAGTACATTCTGAGTGCCGGTCCCAAGCCCGGATAAATGAGGAGGGTTGCATCAGGAAGGGCATCCGGCGTAAAACAAGCCAACCCAACTATGCAGACTCAGAATCGAATTCCCATACCGGATCGGTCGCGTCCCGGGTTAACAACGTCCGCCACCGGTGCTATTGCCCAACAGGGTGCCGGTGGAAATTGGGCTACTGCTGGGCGAAGACGATGAAGAAGAGGAGGAAAACGTTGCCACGAACAGCGGGAGAAGAAGAAAACTAGAAGGGTGGAAATGAGAGTGGGGACTTTGAATGTTGGTAGTATGACTGGTAAAGGGAGAGAGATGGCTGATATGATGGAGAGGAGAAAGGTAGACATATTGTGTGTGCAAGAGACCAAGTGGAAGGGAAGTAAGAGCAGGAACATCAGCGGTGGGTACAAGTTGTACCATGGTGAGGACAATAAGAGAAATGTTGTTGGGGTCATTTTAAAGGAAGAGTATGTTAAAAGTGTGTTGGAGGTTAAGCGAGTGTCTGACAGCTGATGAGTGTGAAGCTGGAAATTGAAGGGGTGATGATGAATATCATCAGTGCATATACCCCACAGGTAGGTTGTGAGATGAAGGGGAAAGAAGATTTCTGGAGTGTGTTAGATGAGGTGGTGGAGAGTGTGCCCAAGCATGAAAGAGTGGTGATAGGAGCAGACTTCAATGGGCATGTTGGTGAAGGGAACAGAGGTGATGAGGAAGTAATGGGTAGATATGGTATCAAGGATAGGAATGGGGAAGGACAGATGGTAGTTGATTTTGCAAAAAGGATGGAAATGGCTGTGGTGAATACCTACTTTAAGAAAAGGGAGGAGCACAGGGTAACATATAAGAGTGGAGGAAGGTGCACACAGGTGGACTACATTCTTTATAGGAGATGCAAGCTAAAAGAAATCACAGACTGTAAGGTGGTAGCAGGAGAGAGTGTCACTAGACAGCATAGGATGGTTGTTTGTAGGATGACTTTAGAGGTAAAGAAGAAGAAGAGAGTGAGAGCTCAACAAAGGATCAGATGGTGCAAGCTGAAGGAGGAAGACTGTTGTGTGAAATTTAGCGAGCAGGTGAGAGAAGCACTAGTTGGAGGGGAAGCAATTTTGGACAACTGGAAAAGTACTGCAGATGTGGTGAGGGAGACAGCTAGGGCAGTACTGGGTATGACATCTGTACAGTGGAAGGAAGACAATCAATCAATCAATCAATTTTATTTATATAGCGCCAAATCACAACAAACAGTTGCCCCAAGGTGCTTTATATTGTAAGGCAAGGCCATACAATAATTACGTAAAAACCCCAACGGTCAAAACGACCCCCTGTGAGCAAGCACTTGGCGACAGTGGGAAGGAAAAACTCCCTTTTAACAGGAAGAAACCTCCAACAGAACCAGGCTCAGGGAGGGGCAGTCTTCTGCTGGGACTGGTTGGGGCTGAGGGAGAGAACCAGGAAAAAGACATGCTGTGGAGGGGAGCAGAGATCAATCACTAATGATTAAATGCAGAGTGGTGCATACAGAGCAAAAAGAGAAAGAAACACTCAGTGCATCATGGGAACCCCCCAGCAGTCTAAGTCTATAGCAGCATAACTAAGGGATGGTTCAGGGTCACCTGATCCAGCCCTAACTATAAGCTTTAGCAAAAAGGAAAGTTTTAAGCCTAATCTTAAAAGTAGAGAGGGTGTCTGTCTCCCTGATCCAAATTGGGAGCTGGTTCCACAGGAGAGGAGCCTGAAAGCTGAAGGCTCTGCCTCCCATTCTACTCTTACAAACCCTAGGAACTACAAGTAAGCCTGCAGTCTGACAAGGAGACTTGGTGGTGGAATGAAGAGGTCCAGGAAAGCATAAGGAGAAAGAGGTTGGCGAAAACGTTTTGGGATAGTCGGAGAGATGAAGAAAGTAGACAGGAGTACAAGGAGATGCGGCGTAAGGTGAGAAGTGGCAAAAGCAAAGGAAAAGGCATATTGCGAGCTGTACAAGAAGTTGAATAGTAAGGAAGGAGAAAAGGACTTGTACCGATTGGCCAGACAAAGGGACAGAGCTGGAAAGGATGTGCAGCAGGTTAGGGTGGTAAAAGATGCAAATGGTAATGTGCTGACAAGTGAGGAGTGTGTGCTGAGAAGGTGGAGGG
This sequence comes from Thalassophryne amazonica, assembly GCF_902500255.1. NCBI lineage: Eukaryota > Metazoa > Chordata > Actinopteri > Batrachoidiformes > Batrachoididae > Thalassophryne > Thalassophryne amazonica. The sequence goes on from NC_047104.1 coordinate 123,191,999, forward strand.
AATATTTTGAAGAGTTGATGAATAAAGAAAATGAGCAAGAGAAAAGGCTGGATTATGTGGTGAGAGTAAATCAGGAAGTAAAAGAGATTAGGAAGGACGAAGTGAGGGCTGCTATGAAGAGGATGAAGAGTGGAAAGGCAGTTGGTCCAGATGACATTCCAATGGAGGCATGGAAATGTCTAGGAGAGATGGCAGTAGAGTTTCTAACCAGATTGTTTAATAAAATATTGGAAAGTGAGAGGATGCCTGAGGAGTGGAGACGAAGTGTGCTGGTTCCTATTTTCAAGAACAAGGGTGATGTGCAGAGCTGCAGTAACTACAGAGGCATAAAGCTGATCAGCCACAGCATGAAGTTATGGGAAAGAGTAGTAGAAGCTAGGCTTAGAAAACAGGTGAAGATCTGTGAGCAGCAATATGGTTTCATGCCGAGAAAGAGCACTACAGATGCAATGTCTGCTCTGAGAATACTGTTGGAAAAGTACAGAGAAGGACAGAAAGAGTTACATTGTGTTTGTGGACTTAGAAAAAGCTTATGATAGGGTGCCAAGAGAAGAGTTGTGGCATTGTATGAGGAAGTCTGGAGTGGCAGAGAAGTATGTTAGGGTAGTGCAGGACATGTACAAGAATAGTGTGACAGCGGTGAGATGCGCAGTCGGAATGACAGACTCATTCAAGGTGGAGGTGGGATTACACCAAGGATCAGCTCTGAGTCCTTTCTTGTTTGCAGTGGTGATGGACAGGTTGACAGATGAGATCAGACAGGAGTCCCCATGGACTATAATGTTTGCAGATGACATTGTGATCTGTAGTGAGAGTAGAGAGCAAGTTGAGTCTAGTCTGGAGAAGTGGAGATATGCTTTGGAGAGAAGGGGAATGAAAGTCAGTAGAAGCAAGACTGAGTACATGTGTGTGAATGAGAGGGAGCCCAGTGGAATAGTGCAGTTACAAGAAGTAGAAGTGGTGAAAGTAGATGAATTTAAATATTTGGGGTCAACTGTTCAAAGTAATGGAGAGTGTGGTAAAGAGGTGAAGAAGAGAGTGTAGGCAGGGTGGAGTGGGTGGAGAAAGGTGGCAGGAGTGATTTGTGACCGAAGAATATCAGCAAGAGTGAAGGGGAAAGTTTACAAAACAGTAGTGAGACCAGTTATGTTGTATGGTTTAGAGACAGTGGCACTAACAAAAAGACAGGAGGCAGAGCTGGAGGTGGCAGAGCTGAAGATGTTGAGATTCTCTTTGGGAGTGCAAGAATGGACAAGATTAGGAATGAACATATCAGAGGGACAGCTCAGGTGGGACGGTTTGGAGACAAAGTCAGAGAGGCAAGATTGAGATGGTTTGGACATGTGCAGAGGAGGGACCCAGGGTATATAGGGAGAAGGATGCTGAGGATGGAGCCACCAGGCAGGAGGAGAAGAGGGAGACCAAAGAGGAGGTTCATGGATGTGCTGAGAGAGGACATGCAGGTGGTTGGTGTGACAGAGGAAGATGCAGAGGACAGGGTGAGATGGAAACGATTGATCTGCTGTGGCGACCCCTAACGGGAACAGCTGAAAGACAAAGAAGAAGAAGAAGAAGGATTTTCAAATCATTGTATTCTGTTTTTATTTACATTTTACACAACGTCCCAACTTCAATGGAATTGGGGTTGTACTGAAAATGTACTGAACTGTGAGTTTTATGTCCCATTACACCCCTATTTTCTAACAGATAAGTCACTTTGGAATATGAGTTACAGGACCTCCCAAGCTAATTAAAAAAATTCTTATAACTGGTCAAATGTACCTCATGGTGATGTCACTAATGCAGCTTATTTCATGATGCTATCTCAAAAATACTGAATGAGAAGAAATTTGGCAACCCACAATGCATGTTCACAACATATAATGCCTGTGTGTGTGTGTGTGTGTGTGTGTGTGTGTGTGTGTGTGTGTGTGTGTGTGTGTGTGTGTGTGTGTGTGTGTGTGTGTGTGTGTGTTTTCCTTTCACAAACAAACAGCAGTGCTCTTAATACCCACCATTATCCTGTGATCAGCAACAAGGCTTTACTAATAACTTGATAGGCCTGTCCTATTTTATGTCATGTTATTGTGCACGTCAAAGGAAAAAAACATGTCCCAGGAACAGAAGGTACACTGGTGCTCAGTGGTATCTATCCAAATTTGTATTTTCTGAATAATGAGTAGTTTTAATGCTGTTGCTTACTGAAATTTTGCAGACCTACTCAATGAGTGACTGTCTCCATTAATCCTACATATGAGGCACATCCAAAAAGTATTCCATCTCATCTTATCCCACAGACACAAATGCAGCATAAGAGGTGTCATTTGGCGTAGAGTTGAAGGGAACCTTCCTGCTCGTGTGAATTTTTTCTAGTCTGCAGTGCACGGCAGCCACGTGCACCAAGCCAAAGAGTAGACATGTACTGTGCCTCCATCAGATTTTCATGATGGAACAACTTGAAGCCATCCACAAGCCAAAATGACAAATGACAATGACATGCTGCATTTGTGTCCCTGGAATAAAATAATGTTGGAATGTCTTTGGATGCACCTGGTATGTTTGCCCTGCAAATCACAAGGAATAAAACTGTTGCAAACCTGTTTTAAACCTCTGTCTAAACTAGTCTCACAATATTTTTAGATCCTTTAGTTACCACTATCCTATAATAAGCAATGTGCAGACACATCAAAAAGCAAAATTTAAAACAGTAAGTGTAAAGTAGTGTACTTTGTGCACCAGAAAATCCAAGCGTGTAGCCAAGCTACCGTGAGATAACTGCTAACAAAAATGCTAACCACTCCTAAGATTCACACAGGAGTAAAATAATGAGCTACAATCCACAGCAGTTACACTGAAAAACTAACAGAAGTATGGTCGTAATAGTAATAGAAGAAACCATTACTAGGGATGAGACAAAAAAAATGGAAGTCCATAAATTGTTCTTTTTACATGTGCAATTGATAGAGCATGAAAAAACAAAGAAATTGACACCAAGATTGTCAAGATTAAGAAATAAGGAAGTTATGGTAATTTTAGTCTAAAAAATTCTGTATATTTTTTCCTATCGATCAATTACGCACGGTCATTTTCGCGTACTCAAAAACCACATTCTCAAGTTGTGCTAAAATTTTCAGCATGAACGAAGTACATGGAATGCGTATGCAGGCCTCGAGTGGGACATTGTCTTGTCCCTACCATTACAAAAAATGACCTAGCTAGCATGAGCTAACCGCTAATGAAACACTAACCAATCCTAAGATTCACAACAGGAGAAATTTAGTTAAATAAGATTCACAATAGTTACACTTAAAAATTAAGAAACGTGTTAACAGAAACTGAAGAAACAAATACAACCTTGTCATGATTAGAAGCACACAGTCCATCGTAAGCAAGTTGCCAGATCTGTTGCCAGGTTATACCCCGTTTAGACCAAGTCCATGACCAATGTGGGATTGAAAAATCGCCTCTGCATGCCCTCACTTTCACTGGCTCTCACCAGGGTTGCAGGCTGGTCACAGTGGGGTCTCTGTGGTCAGAACAAAGATCCCCCCCTGGTTGCAATTACTCTCCGTTGGCCCCCAACAAGTGTGTGAGTGTATTGAACTGTTCAAAACACTCGCAACAGTTGTGGGACCAGTTAAAAGATACATGGGTCTCCTAGTCATTCTCGTTAACTCTCACAGGTCCCAACCCACTCCCAACCTGATCGAATTGGTTGTAATGGACAATCAATTGACTGCATGGAGTTGCTTCAATGATCACGGATATTAACATATATTTCACTCGCACAATTTAGTCGCGATGGATGCCCATGGTAAACGCAGATAATAGCTCAAACTGGAGACTAGCCAAGAATTGTGAGAGTTGACAACATGTCATGGTCTTGTAGGTCTTATATGGGTCTAAGTCCAGTGTAAATGGGGTGTTAGGTGGTACTTGAGGATCAGGTTGAGAACCACTGGTCTATTTCATGTCATACCTGTTGCACCTTTATTTATGTTACTGGATTTTGTTGTCCTTCTTTTGCTCTCTATGTTCAATATGGTATTGATAAAGTTTTTTGAAGGACTCATAGTGAAACATCAGCTTCAAATAATCAGAGCTGACCTCAAAGACAAACACCAGGTTGATATAAAATGGTATATTTGGGGGGGATACAAATTCCTTTTTATGTTGTTGAACCACGAATGAATGAATGAATGAAAATGAATGAATGAATGAATGAATGAATGAATGAATGAATGAATGAATGAATGAATGAATGAATGAATGAATGAAAACTGTTTATTTCGAACATTTGATACAACAACAATTACAAGATAGATCAGTAAAGACAACAACAAAAAAGTTCCTACTGTGTACCCAACATGTCCGAAAAGGGGTAGGGTGAAGCATCAGCTTATTTATCCCTACCCCTTCTTCCCCACAACCAGTAATACCCTTTGCCACATATACACATAGATTCCTACACACCTAAACTGATATATATATCAACATATATACACATATATACACAAACATAAATATACACCTACACATACCTACTTACATACAAATTACTATATATTTACAAGCCGAAGCAAAAAACAAAAACACCCTAACTCTCATTACCCTTCCTCCTCCCTATACCTAGAAAAAAACATATTTTTGTACCGCTGTTTGAACTGGTTCATGCTTGGACATTGCTTGAGCCCCACTCCCAATCTGTTCCACATCCTCACCCCACAGACAGAAATACAGAAACCTTTTAATGTTGTTCGTGCCCACTGATGCTTTAAATTAAATTTCCCCCTCAGACTGCAATCCCCTGATCTGTTAAAAAACATATTTTTAATATTTGCTGGAAGTAAATTGTTTATTGCTTTATACACGATTTGTACTGTTTGAAAATAAACCAAGTCTGTGAATTTTAAGAATTTGGATTGTAAAAATAGTGAATTTGTATGATCTCTATAGCCAGTATTATGAATTTTCTGCATTACTGATAGTGATTGTGTTGTACCTTTATAAGTATTACCCCATACCTCTGCACAGTACTGTAAATATGGTAAAACCAGTGAGCAGTAAAGAATGAGGAGTGAGTTGTGGTCCAGAATATGTTTCGCTTTGTTTAGAACTGAAATGCTTCTTGACAGTTTACTTTGTATATGTTTTATATGAGTCTTTCAGTTTTCTTATCATCTATTATCACCCCCAGAAACTTATTTTCATGTACCCTTTCAATATCTACCCCCTCGACTTGTAACTGAACCTGTATGTCTGTATTACAATAGCCAAATAACATGTATTTTGTTTTACTTAAGTTTAATGATAATTTGTTTCTGTCAAACCATATTTTCAATTTTCCCATTTCTATACTGATCCTCCTCAGTAACTCCTGCAAATCCCTGCCTGAACAAAAAATGCTTGTGTCATCTGCAAATAATACTAATTTTAATATTTTGGAAACATTGACAATATCATTTATATAAATTAGAAACAGTTTTGGACCCAATACTGACCCCTGTGGGACGCCACAAGCATTGTCCAAGCATGATGATGTATATTCCCCCAACTTCACAAACTGTTTTCTGTTACTTACGTAGCTTCTCACCCAGTGCAACACCAACCCCCTAATCCCATACTGTTCAAGCTTACTGATTAATATGTCATGATTGATTGTATCAAAAGCCTTTTAAGGTCTATAAATATTCCAACTGAATGTAATTTGTGGTCTATGGCGTTTGTAATCTCCTCAACTGATTCTATTAATGCAAGTGATGTTGAACTATGTGCTCTGAATCCATATTGACTATCAGTAAGTAATTTATGTTTATTTATGAATTTGTCTAATCTATTATTGAATAACCTTTCTAATAATTTGGAAAATTGTGGAAGCAAAGAAACAGGTCTATAATTTGTGAAGTGGTGTCTATCCCCAGTCTTATACAGCGGCACAACCTTAGCTATTTTCATTTGATTGGGAAATTTACCGGTTTGAAATGATAAGTTACAGATGTATGTTAAAGGGTCTACAATCCATTCAATGACCTGTTTTACCACCACCATATCAATTTCATTTAAATTGGTAGATGTTTTATATTTACAATTATTCACAATGTCTATCATTTCTTTTCCATCCACTGCTGTGAGGAACATTGAACAGGGATTTCTTTCTATGAGATTATTATCCCAATCCTCAGGTTGGGAATTGGGAATTTTTTCTGCCAAGCTTGGTCCAATATTTACAAAAAAAATATTAAAACTGTTGACTACCTCATCCATATTTTCCTTCTTGACATTATTATCAATGAAATACTGAGGGTAACTCTGTTTTTTATTACCATTTTTGATAATGCTATTTAATATATCCCATATTCCTTTAATATTGTTTTTGTTATTATATAATATGTTACTATAATATTCCTTCCTACATACCCGTATAATATTAGTTAATCTATTTTTGTATTTCTTATATCTATTTTCTGCCTCTTTAGTCTTTAGTTTTATGAATTCTCTATACAGTGTATTTTTCTTATTACATGCATTTTGTAACCCTTTCGTCATCCATGGTCAATCTTGGATTTTTTGTTTTCTGTAGTCTTGCTTAATTGGACAATTTTTATCATATAATGATGTAAATATTTGTAAAAAAGTTTCATATGCACTATCAACATCACTTTCACTGTATACCTTTTCCCAGTTTTGCTCCTGTAAATCCTTCTTTAGTGTGTTCATGTTTTCCTCTGTCCGCACTCACCTGTATTTTATTTTCTCCTCTGGCTGATTCCGCCGATGGTTTCTATTATAAACGATGAAAACTGGTAGATGATCACTAATGTCATTGATTAATAATCCACTCACAGTGTTATTCTCAATATCATTGCTGAATATATTATCAATTAAGGTGGCACTATGGGATGTAATTCTGCTTGGCCTGGTGATTTTTGGATATAAACTCATACTGTACATTATACTGATAAATTCATGTTATTTTATGCTTATTTGGATTGAGCAGATCAATATTTAAGTCACCACAAATGAACACAGTTTTTTGATTAGTTTTTGAGAACATTTTTCCCATACAGTCAGTGAATGTTTCAATACTAGATCCTGGTGCTCTATATATACAGCTGACTAATACATTTTTGCTTTTTTCTTCACATATTTCAATAGTTATACATTCTAATAAGTTATCAATCACAGTTGTCATATTGTCTACTATTTTACAATCCATGTTCTTATCCACATACACAGCCACTCCTCCTCCACTCTTATTCTTTCTGTTTACACAATTAAATTCATATCCATCCAGTTCAAAATCCATTCCTTTATCTTATCTTCATTGATCCATGTTTCTGATATAGCAATTATGTTAAATATTTTTTTTAATTGACTTAAATATTCTTTAATGTTGTTAAAGTTTGCCTATAGACTTCTGCTGTTGAAATGGATTATTGATAATTTGTTATCCGTTTTAATGATCCGATTAAACTGTTCATCTGTATAATAGCAACAACTGTCATTGATATTTGAGAAGAAATTATTGTCCGGGTCTATATCGTGCTCCAAGTCCAGTACATTGTGGTGTGTCCTCTGGTCCTCTGGTCTGTGTCATGGTGTTGTCTGGCGATGTCTGCGTTTCTTTTGGTCAGATGTTCATTGATGAATATGTTTGTTCCTTTAAGTTTCCGTCCCTGTTTTAACAATGCCATTTTATGTTTTCTGTTGACAAACCTCATTATAACTGCTCGCTTGTCTCCATCCTCTCTCCTGGGCAGGGGGTGGCACGCTTCAATGTTATTACAGTCCATTTGAATACCTTTAGATTGCAGGAAGTCAGCCACCTGTTGTTCCACTGAGCTGGCCTCCTGCTCACTGGCCTGAATGATGATTACAAGGTTATATTGTCAGTATTTTTTGATTGCTGTTTTGAGTGTAAGGTTACTTTTTGTAACCCTCCAGGATGCCTGCTTTGTTAACTTTCATTCTTTCCTTGCTGTAGCAATTGTTTTCCATAATAAAATCATTAAAAGTGACAACAGCAATCTGAGTTTGATGATAGCAAGTTTAACCATGATTAGGTTAGTTTAAAAAAATTAATCTCACAAATCTCTTTCGACCCAATTTCAGCATGCTATCCTGGGGAATTTGGAATCACAAAAAATTTGGCCAGCTTCAAAAAACCTTTGTGTATTCTACAAAGAAATGTACTCAGATACAGCAATGGTCTGTGCTTCATATCCTACGAATTCTTAATTCCAAATGGCATCTATCGATGTGCTACAGTACTGTACATTCTCCTGCTTTTTGGGGCTAAGACTGGCTGGAGTCACGCCTGACACTGAAGAGGACCTCTGACATACATTTGGTGCTGTGATCTCTGGAAAGGCTGATGTTTTTGTACAGTGTCTATGCAGGATCATTTTAACCATCCTCAGTCATCAGATTTATTCGGGTAGACACGTCTGACTGAGTTGTTCTTATTGTCTTAACAACTATGGCCAGTAATTGTACGTTTTACTTCTTTTTTCCACCAATGTGACATCGTTGAAGGCTGGAGAGTCATGATTAAGAATGTAAGGATAAACCGGAATGACAGTCGGCAACAGACTGGAGAGAAGCCCTGCAGAAAATGTTGTGAACAATTTAACAAATGCACTATTTGGAGCTTGAAAGAAGCAGAGATGCGCTGTAAACCATTTAGTGTGTGGCCATTTTCATCCCATGTAGGACGACCTTGAAACAGCCATTTGTTTTTAAAGATGTACAGTAAAATAATGAGATGTCCACTTCAGCATGAAGGGTGAAGGCGCAACCAACCAGTCAATGAAGCAGTTAGGATTAGTGAGAACAATACTGAAGAAATATCTAATTGTCCATGGGTGCATGTCTGGGAACATGCGAGCAACAAAATACATCATTTGATCTTCACATACTGCTCAAACGGCACATTTTGGGAGAACGTTTGTTAGTGTGCAGCCTTTTGAATTTTAAGCTGCCTGTGGCCACAGGCTGTTTAACAAGACAGGCTGGGCTGTGTGATGGTCAGCCAGTCGGCGCTCATTTAGGTACGCTACACGCCTGGCAGTAATATTGGTAAATGGGAACTGAAAGACAGTTAGGCATGGTGGAGCAATGGGAGAAAATAAAGCCACATGCCATTTTCATTACTGTGTTGTGAAATAACATGTGCCAAACCAAACATGATTTAGTTTGGCACATGATGTAATTCTAAAAAAAAAAATCCTTCTAACACGAAGCATTTTGTTGCTCGTTTGTACCCAGACATGTGCCAGTGGCCATCTCTTTTTTTTTTTCAGTACTCCTTGCACTGTTTCTTTGACTTCTCAGATGTGCCTTCACCATTCATGCTGAAGTGCTTCTCATTATTTTGCTGCATAATTGGCACATCTTGTTTCACAAGAAGAACAGCAGTGCCAAACCAACACTGGCACTGGTCCTGTCAGGTCTCACGTACTCGGCGTGAGACTCAATATGTTGTCACACTCTCATGTTAATGCATGACATTCCGCTGCTAGACCTGCAAGACAAGATTTGGTGGAAAATAACTCCTTGAGAGGATCACAACTAGAGAGCTCTGTCTTTTACTGGTAAGTGTAGCCAGAAGGGTTGTACAGTATTTAAGCAAAGCTTCTGTACTTTAAGATCTATGTATCTTAGGGCCTGGTCCCACTGGCGTTTAGGAAGATTTGCGTATGGATTGCACACAAAATTGGATTTTTGAGCTGCACAAAATTTTGGTTGCGGATGACATCCACCTTATATACACAATACATACTCAATGTTTGCGCTGTATATCCGCCGTTATCCACTGATATCCGCAACTGACGGGGTATTGTGGCTTGGCAGCGGACTGGGACAGTGTGTAAAATGGATATATAGCGTGCCTATCATGTCCACATCACAAACTAAAATAAGTTGTAGCGAATGCATACAGATTGGCCACGAATAAAGCATTTGTATTACGTCTGCTTTGCATCTGATTTGCGGACAACACGTTACGTAGACCCAAAGTACTGTATGTGGCAGAAATCGACATACTTGCCAGTCATTGCCAGTCCAGCTGTGGAGATGTACAGATGTATTTATGGATCCCCAGAGATGTAGTGTGATAGTTGCTGCCATCCAACAACATACTGTAAAGCCCCAGCTGCGGAGAAGTCAGCCGTGGACCTCGGTTCTTTCAGAATGTTTATTTAACTCCAACAAAAGCAAGAGTTGCTGTTACAGCCGCAACTCATGCTGAACTCTCTCTTTTTGAAAAAAAAACACTGTCTCACAAGCCCAAGCGACCTCCCCCCTCCCACTCCCCAAACTCATGAAGAGTTAACCCTTGCATGACAACATGAACATCAACTCTATGATCATTACAATACCAATCAACTTGTCCAAGTCCAGCAGTTGCTCCAGCAATTGCATGCACAATACAACTGCCGTTCCCGCATCACATGCACAATGCCTTCACAATATATCTGTAATACTTCTGTGATAATCACAATGCATCCATTCCATTTCCTCAATACATGCGTTATACATCCATGATTGTTCATCATATATTCGCTATACATTATTAATATATCCATAATACATACTGAGGATTTGTCATTTCAGGCCAATTTTGTTGCAGATGACAACGAACGCCCGAAATTTGTATACTCAATTCATGCGCAATTAATCCTCTCCCAGTGGGACCAGACCCTTAGTGATGAAAACCCACCAGCTCAATGACATGCACCTTTTTAGTGTGCCAATGCTCCCACCCATCCATCCATCCATCCATCCATCCATGTTCTTCCGCTTTATCCGGAGTCGGGTCGCGGGGGCAGCAGCTCAAGCAAAGCCGCCCAGACCTCCCGATCCACACACACCTCCCCCAGCTCCTCCGGGGGAACCCCAAGGTGTTCCCAAGCCAGCCGAGAGATGTAATCCTTCCAGCGTGTCCTGGGTCTTTCCCGGGGCCTCCTCCCAATGGGACGTGCCCAGGGGGCATCCAGAAAAGATGCCCGAGCCACCTCAACTGACTCCTTTCAACGTGGAGGAGCAGCGGCTCGACTCCGAGCTCCTCCCGAGTGACCGAGTTCCTCACCCTATCTCTAAAGGAGCGCCCAGCCACCCTGCGGAGGAAACTCATCTCGGCCGCGTGTACCCGCAATCTCGTTCTTTCGGTCATGAGCCAAATCTCATGACCATAGGTGAGACCCCGAGATACTTAAATTCCTCCACTTGAGGCAAGTTCACTCCACCGACCTGAAGAGGGCAAAGCACCTTTTTCCGGTTGAGAACCATGGCCTCGGATTTGAAGGTGCTGATTTTCATCCCGGACGCCTCACACTCGGCTGCAAATCGCCCCAGTGCACGCTGAAGGTCCTGATTTGACGAAGCCAACAGAACCACATCATCCGTTCCCACCACAGAATCTCACATGCTCCCACCCGTTCACCCAAAAGGGGCAACTAATGCTGTTGATTTGTCACACGAAGATGCTGTTGGAGCTCACATTGCGTACAGGTGTAAAACCTTGCATCATTAAGTAACAGTCCTACCATGTATAGTTTCTACCTGTGCACCTTAAAATGGTGAGTTCACTGGTTAGCTCATCTACCTGGCCGAAGAGTTGAACTAATTAGAATCAGCTGTTTTAGTGGGTGGATGGAGCAAATATGCGGAAGAGCTTTTACTCACTGAAGCTACGATTTTCCACATCTGAGTGATATAGATGCCTGACAGGCCGTGAAAGCCAAACTTCAGCTGCAGTGTCATGCACTAGAATTGAAAAGAGAAAAAAAAAATCAGCAAAATAAAAAAGAAAAATAATAATCCGTTATTTTGAACAAAATTTGGTCGACATAAACATTTTGTGTGCATACAAGAAATCTTAGCTCTTTTAATTCAGTTTATAAAAATGTGAGTGAAATCAAAGGGTTGAATTCATAATTTTAAATATAAATCTAAAATGAAACAATATTTTCAGGATTTTCAAGAATTATATTCAGTACCATTGTGCGACAACATTTGCTGCAGGTCTGGAATATCATTAAAAGTTTGGGTGCAATAAACCAGCAATCCAGTAATATTTTCTTTTCAAGCCATTAACATACTTATTTCTTACTAAATATTTCTCAGCACTCCTGTGGAGAGGGCAGCACAGATGCTTAGTGCCTCACAGCAAGAAGGTCCGAGGTTCGCGTCCCACCTGGTCTTTTCTGTGTGGAGTTTGCATGGGTACCTCCCACTTCCAAAGACATGCAGGTTAGGTGAATTGGTGACTCTAAATTGACTGGAGGTGTGAATGAGAGTTTGAATGTTTCGTTGTCTATATTTGGCTCTGTGATAGACTGGCGGTCTGTCCATGGTGTGTACCCTACCTCTCACCAAGTGACTACTGGGACAGGTTCCAGCGCCGGTGTAACCCTTAACTGGAATAAAAGGGTTTAGAAAATTGATGGATGGCTGGATCTCTGCAGCTCCTACAACTAAAGGAACCACACAAGTGGGACATGTTTACACCTGAATCAGAAACACTGAATACCATCCTCATGTTGACATCAGTGTATTATGTGTACACCTTGGGATTGAATTGCTCAAGGTTTTGCCCCATTTGATGATGGCAGCTTGTTGTCCCTGTTGGTGATTTGGCAGTCAGAACTATGTTGTGTTGAGTCTATTGTTTGGGCCATGCATCACTTGTAAGGTCGGTCTCAGCAGAATATCAAACACGTCTTTGGGGGGGCATTGGACTCCATTATGGTTGTACCCTATTGCTAATTGTGGTTTTGATTTTCAGACATTCAAGGTAAAGTTGATCATCACAGAGTGTCAGTTAGAGCAGCCCCAAGCTTGTATTACTGTGTTCTGTAGATGATGATGATGATGTTCCAATGTCACTTCTTTGCAATGTGACCTCCACGGCTCACTGGGACAAATTGCAGTTGAGGGTGAAGTGGCTGGGATGTGCATCAACACTGAATCTGCAGTGACAGTATTGTGCTGTATCCTGTAGATTTCTTCATCTGGGGTGGGAGAAACGTATACGGTGTCTCCAATGAAGGAGTTTTAGGTATTTCTTGTTAAGATGGGGGAAATAGGTTGGGGTGTGCTTTTTTCTGAAGTCATGAAAATGGTATAACTCACCTCTTACTTTATCATTTGATAAAGTGAGAGGTGTCCCAGGCCTTATCAACAGTCATGAACTTTGGTTAGTGATCAAAAGATGAACATTGGAACTGCATGTAATAGTAAGTAGATTATTCTGTATTGTGTTTGTTGATTACCTCTGCCAACAACGTTGTTTTCACCCCTGCAAGCTGTAACTATTAAAATAAAAATAAAAATGATTGAAACATTTTAGTTTCTATGTACTGAAACTAGAATAAGTAAAATTTTCACTATCTGAAATACCCGACAAAAAAATATTGAACTTTCCACAATAATCTAATTTTTTGAGGTGTACCTGTAGTTTGCCAGAAAACATGTGAAGGACTTGATTTTATTTGTTTTCTTGTATGGAAACAAATAACAGTAATCTGTCCAATTACTCCGCTCAACGTCGTTGGTGAAGGTTATGTTTTGTTTGTTTGTTTTTGCAAGACACAATGCTGATCAAGTAGCAAGCTTTAATGGTCTCAGATGAAGCCCATATGGAAGAATAAAAGGTTGCAGTTCCTTCACTGGCTGCTTGAGGCTCACTCCAAAAGCGAGCTGGTTCCTATTCAAGTCCAAATTAAAATGTTAAAATTTAGATCAGGAATAAACATGCTTACAGCCCAGTATAAAAAGGTTTTGGTCCTTATTCACCTTATTCAGGAAGTCAGGGTGGGCAGCTCCATTTTGTTAAGCAGCTTCCGGTTTGCCACTGCGTCTGTTGATTAGCTACGTGGGAACACAGTACGTTAGAATTGTCTGAACATGAGCAGCATTAATTGTTCAATTCGTGAGTGCCACAACTGGAAGAAGAGGAAACTATCGTTGAATATGGAAAGCAGAGATCTGAGTGATGTGGACAAGCATTTAACTTGTTCCCTGCTCCATCAAAAAATGAGGATCTCCGGTGCTGGCTAAAGGCGCTGAATTTGAAAAATCCACCCAAACGTCCCTATGTCTGTTCTTTTTATTTTGTGGAGAACAAACCCATACCACTGCATCCTTACCCAGAGAAATGGTTGGGCTACAATGCTCCGTTGAAGAAGGCACAGCGGATGCAGGTAAACTGTGTTTGTAGCGTTAGCTGCAATCTAATTTACTCATTTTCTGGCGTTTGATACAACCAAGCACTGCATGAAATAACGCCATACATATATTAACGTTACGTAATCTTGGCATTACGGTGGTACTACTTGTCGGGTAGTATTTTAACTTGATTGTGGTGCGAATCTCGTAGTTCCTCATAGCCAAACTGTCCACGCCGAGTGACAACATAGAGTAGTTAAAAATAATCGAGGGCCACTTTTTCATGTCATCTTCCCACTCTGTTATGACCTGTGGGTGAGCCAGAGTTATTCCCTTTGAGCTTTTCAAAAAGGTTTTTGTTTCTACCCATGGAATATCTTCCGTTGCTCAGCGGAAGTCCTAAGACAAAACGGAAATGCCTCTGTTGCAAAAGTGGGCGGGGCTGAATAAGGTGAATAGAGAATATAGAGAGAAATCTTGTCTTACTTAATGGCATATGCTAACAGCACTAGTTGTTTGCATTTGGCGCTATTCACACTGCCATCCAGTAGATGGCAGTGTTCTATGCATTTTGACCCATCTGCTGGGTGGCAGTGTGTGCCCAAATATCACATGGCCACTATGTGTTGCACTGAATCACACTTAACAAACAGAATTTTCAGTTTTGCAAATGCCTTTTTTTGCAAATAAAAAAAAATTACATATTTACAAATACACATTTATATGTAAAAACCAACACTCACATTACAGTACCTTGTGTGGTGGTTTTTACGAATAAATAAACCAACCAGTGATAAGTGGTAGCTCATTTTCCCATAATGCCATTTGGCATCTTGTGTTGATGCTCAAACTTTCAGAATTAGTGTGTTACTTTAAAACTAACAAGTATGTGTTATATTTTGACTTTGTAAAAATGACAGATAAACTGTCCAGAATTAGTTTTGTTTATAACTCAAAACAATAAGTGAAAACTGTTTTGCATTTGATGTCTACTGCCACACGTGTGGGGCACTGTATGTTGACTGTAAATGACTTTTTGTAGCAGCCTGGCAGCTAGGGCCCTTCTGCTGAGGTAGAGTTGAGCTCAGCTTCTCACAGCTGTTTGACTGCTGCAAAACACATAACAGACAGGAACCAACATGTATGATTTTAGGGTTTACAAACGCATTTGACCGTTCAACTTTACTAGCTATGCCAGCAGAAAACAAAAACATTAGCGGAGTAAGTTAGCGAAACTGAATTTAGTGGAAGCAAATTGGTCCGCTGATGGTTTTCGATGTTAGCTGAAAAGTAATTCGCTAACAAAAAAGTTAGCTTTGCTAATTAGCGGTTAGCAGATTTGCGGGACTGTACCCACCATGGGAAACACCACACACTAAATTCTTAGGACAATTATTTTTGTTCAAACCTCTAAATAATTAATTAACATCAATGCAACATGTCCACATGCATTTGAATTTCAAATGTGTATGTGTACACAAATTGTGACATTGTAATTTGTAAATTAAGATTTCCTTGATTATGCCAAAATTAGTGTAATTTGTAGTGCAGGTTATCAAATGATTGTCATGGCAATCAGGGAAACAATATACAAAATAATGTTGAGGAATAGGCTTTTTCCAATATATAGTTGGTTCAATAAAAGCATCAATTTAAGACAAATGATTTTAATTAAGAGGACATATTGCTTTTTGAATATTAACAACAACAACAACAAAACAATAAAAGTAAAGCTTATTAATGTTGAGCCACACCACACCACAGTCAACAACTGTCAGTGCTTGACGGACAATATAAATTTACTTTGAGGTTCATTTGTAACCATTTTTGGAAACAAAATATGCATCCTCTGATAGATGCAGAAGCATATAGCAATATGAAACCAAAGAAAAGAGAGTGACATCACCACCTCTGCACACCTAGTACCCCGCACAGCCCAGATTAACTGATTTACAGTAAATGTGATGCATCGAATATATGTAAGAGCTTAAAGATTTTTTTTTATTCATTTATTTTTTCATATAAAAATGGATGCATATCCTCTGGACCACTGGGCTAGGCTCCAGTACCTCACGACCCTGAACTGGAACATGGGAGTTTAGAAAATAGCTGGAAGACGTCCTATATCATGCGGTCTTCAGTTCATTGACGGTTTTTAATTTTCTCTTTGGGGAACATCCACCATTGTTTTGGCATCCAGCAGTTTTCAGAGAATAAACTCCTGTGGAAATAATCAATCAATCAATCAATTTTTTTATATAGCGCCAAATCACAACAAACAGTTGCCCCAAGGCGCTTTATATTGTAAGGCAAGGCCATACAATAATTATGTAAAACCCCAACGGTCAAAACGACCCCCTGTGAGCAAGCACTTGGCTACAGTGGGAAGGAAAAACTCCCTTTTAACAGGAAGAAACCTCCAGCAGAACCAGGCTCAGGGAGGGGCAGTCTTCTGCTGGGACTGGTTGGGGCTGAGGGAGAGAACCAGGAAAAAGACATGCTGTGGAGGGGAGCAGAGATCGATCACTAATGATTAAATGCAGAGTGGTGCATACAGAGCAAAAAGAAAAAGAAACAGTGCATCATGGGAACCCCCCAGCAGTCTACGTCTATAACAGCATAACTAAGGGATGGTTCAGGGTCACCTGATCCAGCCCTAACTATAAGCTTTAGCAAAAAGGAAAGTTTTAAGCCTAATCTTAAAAGTAGAGAGGGTGTCTGTCTCCCTGATCTGAATTGGGAGCTGGTTCCACAGGAGAGGAGCCTGAAAGCTGAAGGCTCTGCCTCCCATTCTACTCTTACAAACCCTAGGAACTACAAGTAAGCCTGCAGTCTGAGAGCGAAGCGCTCTATTGGGGTAATATGGTACTACGAGGTCCCTAAGATAAGATGGGACCTGATTATTCAAAACCTTATAAGTAAGAAGAAGAATTTTAAATTCTATTCTAGAATTAACAGGAAGCCAATGAAGAGAGGCCAATATGGGTGAGATATGCTCTCTCCTTCTAGTCCCCGTCAGTACTCTAGCTGCAGCATTTTGAATTAACTGAAGGCTTTTTAGGGAACTTTTAGGACAACCTGATAATAATGAATTACAATAGTCCAGCCTAGAGGAAATAAATGCATGAATTAGTTTTTCAGCATCACTCTGAGACAAGACCTTTCTGATTTTAGAGATATTGCGTAAATGCAAAAAAGCAGTCCTACATATTTGTTTAATATGCACTTTGAATGACATATCCTGATCAAAAATGACTCCAAGATTTCTCACAGTATTACTAGAGGTCAGGGTAATGCCATCCAGAGTAAGGATCTGGTTAGACACCATGTTTCTAAGATTTTTGGGGCCAAGTACAATAACTTCAGTTTTATCTGAGTTTAAAAGCAGGAAATTAGAGGTCATCCATGTCTTTATGTCTGTAAGACAATCCTGCAGTTTAGCTAATTGGTGTGTGTCCTCTGGCTTCATGGATAGATAAAGCTGGGTATCATCTGCGTAACAATGAAAATTTAAGCAATACCGTCTAATAATACTGCCTAAGGGAAGCATGTATAAAGTGAATAAAATTGGTCCTAGCACAGAACCTTGTGGAACTCCATAATTAACTTTAGTCTGTGAAGAAGATTCCCCATTTACATGAACAAATTGTAATCTATTAGACAAATATGATTCAAACCACCGCAGCGCAGTGCCTTTAATACCTATGGCATGCTCTAATCTCTGTAATAAAATTTTATGGTCAACAGTATCAAAAGCAGCACTGAGATCTAACAGAACAAGCACAGAGATGAGTCCACTGTCCGAGGCCATAAGAAGATCATTTGTAACCTTCACTAATGCTGTTTCTGTACTATGATGAATTCTAAAACCTGACTGAAACTCTTCAAATAGACCATTCCTCTGCAGATGATCAGTTAGCTGTTTTACAACTACCCTTTCAAGAATTTTTGAGAGAAAAGGAAGGTTGGAGATTGGCCTATAATTAGCTAAGATAGCTGGGTCAAGTGATGGCTTTTTAAGTAATGGTTTAATTACTGCCACCTTAAAAGCCTGTGGTACATAGCCAACTAACAAAGATAGATTGATCATATTTAAGATCGAAGCATTAAATAATGGTAGGGCTTCCTTGAGCAGCCTGGTAGGAATGGGGTCTAATAAACATGTTGATGGTTTGGATGAAGTAACTAATGAGAATAACTCAGACAGAACAATCGGAGAGAAAGAGTCTAACCAAATACCGGCATCACTGAAAGCAGCCAAAGATAACGATACGTCTTTGGGATGGTTATGAGTAATTTTTTCTCTAATAGTTAAAATTTTGTTAGCAAAGAAAGTCATGAAGTCATTACTAGTTAAAGTTAATGGAATACTCAGCTCAATAGAGCTCTGACTCTTTGTCAGCCTGGCTACAGTGCTGAAAAGAAACCTGGGGTTGTTCTTATTTTCTTCAATTAGTGATGAGTAGAAAGATGTCCTAGCTTTACGAAGGGCTTTTTTATAGAGCAACAGACTCTTTTTCCAGGCTAAGTGAAGATCTTCTAAATTAGTGAGACGCCATTTCCTCTCCAACTTACGGGTTATCTGCTTTAAGCTACGAGTTTGTGAGTTATACCACGGAGTCAGACACTTCTGATTTAAAGCTCTCTTTTTCAGAGGAGCTACAGCATCCAAAGTTGTCTTCAATGAGGATGTAAAACTATTGACGAGATACTCTATCTCCCTTACAGAGTTTAGGTAGCTACTCTGCACTGTGTTGGTATATGGCATTAGAGAACATAAAGAAGGAATCATATCCTTAAACCTAGTTACAGCGCTTTCTGAAAGACTTCTAGTGTAATGAAACTTATTCCCCACTGCTGGGTAGTCCATCAGAGTAAATGTAAATGTTATTAAGAAATGATCAGACAGAAGGGAGTTATCAGGGAATACTGTTAAGTCTTCTATTTCCATACCATAAGTCAGAACAAGATCTAAGATATGATTAAAGTGGTGGGTGGACTCATTTACTTTTTGAGCAAAGCCAATAGAGTCTAATAATAGATTAAATGCAGTGTTGAGGCTGTCATTCTCAGCATCTGTGTGGATGTTAAAATCGCCCACTATAATTATCTTATCTGAGCTAAGCACTAAGTCAGACAAAAGGTCTGAAAATTCACAGAGAAACTCACAGTAACGACCAGGTGGACGATAGATAATAACAAATAAAACTGGTTTTTGGGACTTCCAATTTGGATGGACAAGACTAAGAGACAAGCTTTCAAATGAATTAAAGCTCTGTCTGGGTTTTGGATTAATTAATAAGCTGGAATGGAAGATTGCTGCTAATCCTCCACCCCGGCCCGTGCTACGAGCATTCTGACAGTTAGTGTGACTCGGGGTGTTGACTCATTTAAACTAACATATTCATCCTGCTGTAACCAGGTTTCTGTTAGGCAGAATAAATCAATATGTTGATCAATTATTATATCATTTACCAACAGGGACTTAGAAGAGAGAGACCTAATGTTTAATAGACCACATTTAACTGTTTTAGTCTGTGGTGCAGTTGAAGGTGCTATATTATTTTTTCTTTTTGAATTTTTATGCTTAAATAGATTTTTGCTGGTTATTGGTAGTCTGGGAGCAGGCACCGTCTCTACGGGGGTGGGGTAATGAGGGGATGGCAGGGGGAGAGAAGCTGCAGAGAGGTGTGTAAGACTACAACTCTGCTTCCTGGTCCCAACCCTGGATAGTCACGGTTTGGAGGATTTAAGAAAATTGGCCAGATTTCTAGAAATGAGAGCTGCTCCATCCAAAGTGGGATGGCTGCCGTCTCTCCTAACAAGACCAGGTTTTTCCCCAGAAGCTTTGCCAATTATCTATGAAGCCCACCTCATTTTTTGGACACCACTCAGACAGCCAGCAATTCAAGGAGAACATGCGGCTAAACATGTCACTCCCGGTCTGATTGGGGAGGGGCCCAGAGAAAACTACAGAGTCCGACATTGTTTTTGCAAAGTTACACACCGATTCAATGTTAATTTTAGTGACCTCCGATTGGCGTAACCGGGTGTCATTACTGCCGACGTGAATTACAATCTTACCAAATTTACGCTTAGCCTTAGCCAGCAGTTTCAAATTTCCTTCAATGTCGCCTGCTCTGGCCCCCGGAAGACAATTGACTATGGTTGCTGGTGTCGCTAACTTCACATTTCTCAAAACAGAGTCGCCAATAACCAGAGTTTGATCCTCGGCGGGTGTATCGTCGAGTGGGGAAAAACGGTTAAAGATGTGAACGGGTTGGCGGTGTACACGGGGCTTCTGTTTAGGGCTACGCTTCCTCCTCACAGTCACCCAGTCGGCCTGCTTTCCCGGCTGCTCGGGATCTGCCAGGGGGGAACTAACGGCGGCTAAGCTACCTTGGTCCGCACCGACTACAGGGGCCTTGCTAGCTGTAGAATTTTCCACGGTGCGGAGCCGAGTCTCCAATTCGCCCAGCCTGGCCTCCAAAGCTACGAATAAGCTACACTTATTACAAGTACCATTACTGCTAAAGGAGGCCGAGGAATAACTAAACATTTCACACCCAGAGCAGAAAAGTGCGGGAGAGACAGGAGAAGCCGCCATGCTAAATCGGCTAAGAGCTAGTAGCTACGCTAAGCTAGCGGATTCCTAAAAACACGCAAAGCGAATAATGTGTAAATAATTTAGAGGTGATTCAGCAGAAGGAGTGCTTTAGTTAAGGCACGTAAAGATTACACTGGGAAACAAATCGTAATCTAGATAACTAGATCAATCTAACTGCGCAGATCAAACAGCTAACAGATACAGAAAAACACCGCTGTGCTCCGGAACAAGAAGTGATACAATACCGCAGTGAGAGCCGACCACCAGTAGAGTCAAGTAAAAAAGTAAAAAAAAAAAAAAAAATAAAATAAAAAGGTAAAAAAGTAAAAAAGTCTTGAAAAAGACTATTAGTTCAAAGTCCAAAGCAGCAGGTAGCAGTCTCTGTGTAAACAGTCCCAACAGAGAGCCAAAATTAACAGATACAGCAAAACACCGCTGTGCTCCGGGGTGTGTGTGTGTCAAGTCATTCTCAAGTCATGAAGCTGCAAGTCTCAAGTCAGCTTGCAAACAATTGGTGGTCATTATGACTTGAGACTTGACTTGGGACTTGACTTGGGACTTGACTTGAGACTTGCCAATTCATGACTTGAGAGTGACTTGCTGGTGACTTCGTCCCACCTCTAGTTCTGCCTCCACATGGAAAGGCACCTGCTGAGATGGTTGAATAGGTAACTATAAATTGGCCGTGAATGAATGTAATGGTCTTTCTATATGTGTCGGCACCGTGATAGTTTGCCCGACTATCCAGGGTGTACCCCACCTATTGCTGTGATAGGTTGTGCTCCCCTCACTCCACTCCCCCATTGACTTTTCACTGCAATAGGTGGATTTAGAAAAATGGATGTGTGCATTCAAGGTTATAATTATGTGTGTGTAGCTGACAGGTGATGTGCAGTGAGTACACCCATGCACCAAACGGCACTCTACTGAGATGCTGGTGCCCTTGGGTTTTAACCTCTTTGATCATCTCCCATACCTGAGGTCAGACATTTGAGTCCATTATGACACAGGCACAATGCAGGTTTAGGCAGGAAGTGGACAGTTTTTCACAAGATTTATCATGCCATTGTTGTGCTGTTTTGGTGGTGGTTGATTCCCTCTCTGTCTCTCTCTCTCTCTCTGTCTTCCTCCGGCGCAGTGCAACGGAGCTGTTTATCCACACCTGTCACCAATCAACCTGTCTGCATTTAAACCCCAGTTCTTCCAGTCCACACTCGCCAGAAACTTCAGTTTTGCACTGCAGTAACCTGGCCCCAGTATTCATTGTTCTTTCTTCTTCTGCTTGTGCTTGTTCCATCGTGTTTTATTTCTGACCCATTTTGTTCTCCTCTCCCCAGCGTTCTAGTCCTCTTTCAGCCCCGTTGTGGCCACCTGGTCCTGAGTTCCACTACACTCTTCCCATTCTGGTCCAACCTGCGTCTCTCCCTGTGGTGCCTTCACAACCCACCATTCAATACAATTTATCCCTGTAAATAAACCTTTGTCGTTTTCTGACCTCAGCTCACCACCTTTGAGTCCTACTCCTTTTCTGGCTAAACCTGACAGCCATAAAGCTTTTAACAGTACAGCATGTATAAACCTCTTTAAAATGAGTACATCACAGGTGAAGGTTATTAGATTCTCTGCACGGAATTTTTTGTTTGGGGTTTTGTCTTCTTCATTTTTCACTTTATTTATTCTAATTTATAATATAAGAGAAGACTGAGACAAGAGAGGCAAGATGTCTAAATGGCTCCAGTGAACATTTTTCATCATCTTTGACTACAGCTGTCGTAGGAATTGTTGTCAGTTTTGCCTGATCTCCAGATCTCTTTGGTCTGATTAGAAAGAAGGGTACACCGCCTGCCCATTGCTCTCTTGTGGAACACATCTTTTCCCTTCATGCCCAGAAAATGCCAGGTTTACAGATGGAGGGCACTCCACAGTCAAAGCACGTTCAATAAGTCGTTACTGAGAGATGGCTGAGGTAGACAGATGTGAAGACAAATATAAATGAAGAATGGAGTGACAGAAAGGTGAGAGAATAAAAAAGGATGAAACAAGAGTAAGGAAAAAGTTTGGGGGTATGTTTTTAAAGGCAGGTATGTTGCTTCTGCATTATCAGCTGCTTGTAGACATGCGTAGAAAAACTAAGGTGCTGGCTTGTGGAATTTTTAGCTGTGAGCCATAGTCTGTAGTTAAAATTAATGAGCAGCCTTAACCAGAACTGCCATCAGTCTCAATCTTTCTTCCTGCATCTCCCATTCCATTTATGTCAACATGTTTCTATTAATCTTTTTTAAACTTAGGCAATCATTTATATCCTAGAGGTACATACTGTTAGAAGAGAAGATGCCAAGTCCTATATATAGTCTACGAGCTAACAGCCATTTTTGATCTAATCATAGCACTTAACGGGAATACACAACATATACAATCCAGCTTCAGTGTACTTTGGCCTACACAAAAATGTATGGTGACCATTCCAGGTAGGAGTCGATGAAAGATTACACAGGGGTTAGCATTTAAAAAATGTTTCAGTCTTATTATCACATTATTTGCCTGATCAGAAGGATTACAAAAAAATATGGTTTGGATTATCTATGATGCAATGTTATTGAGTTATGGGATAAAACAGCCAAAATGATGACATACATCAATTTCAGTTTATACAGAGGTCAAAAGTTAAAGTTGTTCCAAATCTGGTAAAAAAAAAAAAGTGATGCAAATTATTGGTTGAGTTAATAGGGTTTTTAAAAGGAATAGTTTTCACCATCTGTAATGCTTGTGATCAGTTCCATGTTACAATGTACATATGTCATACATCAAAGAATATGTTGTCTGGTTCTGGAAATAATACAAAAAAAACACAAGATTAAGACCCGAAATGCAAGGCAGAAGTTAAACTATAATTGGTTTATGTCTGGTTCTGGAAATAATACAAAAAAACACAAGATTAGGACCCGAAATGCAAGGCAGAAGTTAAACTGTAATTGGTTTATTATAATTAAGAGGAGCTCCTTGGAAGGCACAGGAAGAAGGGAGGACACTGAGGACTGCTGGTGTGTGGTGATGATTGCCAAGACCAAATGGAACGGCAGGGTGGAACTGTGACATGTTCTTGAAGAGCCAAATGAACAAGTTACTGGGTCTTGGAGGACCAGAGGTACTGTGGTAATGATGGAATTATCTGGCAAAGCTTGTAAGTGAATCCTGGGAAGAAATTGCCTGAGTATGGCCATTACTGTGAAAACCGACTATTCAGCAATGTCAAAATTGTTCCAGTTATCAATCCTTTTAGCTTAACTAATAATGCACTAAATTGGAGCAGCTTTAATGTCTGACCCTTGCACAAACTGAAATTAACCATTGTTACCATTTTTTGCTGTTTTTACCCTGTAGCATTCAGCCATAGATTGTCCATACTTTACCTTTTTGGAATCTTTATGACCATAAAAATAACATGGAATTCATCTCAATATAACCGGTGTATTTTTAAATGTTGACCTATGTGTGGTGGTTCATTGACTGCTACCTGGCTATAGTTGCCACCTTGGAATGGTCATCATACATTTTGTGCAGGTCATGGTATTCTGAAGCTGGATTATAAGTGGTGTTTAGTCCCTTTTTAGTGGTAAACATGCTTGGCCTATGGAGTCATGGTACAGTGGGGCAAAAAAAGTATTTAGTCAGTCCCTGATTGTGCAAATTCTTCTATGTAGAAAGAGGAGAGAGGTCTGTAATTTTCATCATAGGTACACTTCAACTATGAGAGACAAAATGAGAAAAAAAGTTCTAGGAAATCACATTGTAGGATTTTTAAAGAATTTGTTTGTAAATTATGGTGGAAAATAAGTATTTGGTCAATAACAAACAAGCACGATTTCTGGCTCTCACAGACCTGTAACAACTTCTTTAAGAAGCTCTTCTGTCCTCCACCTGTTACCTGTATTTATGGCATCTTTTGGAACTCGTTATCTGTATAAAAGATACATATCCACAACCTCAAACAGTCAGACTCCAAACTTAACCATGGCCAAGACCAAAGAGCTGTTGAAGGACACCAGAAAGAAAACTGTAGATGTGCACCAGGCTGAGGAAGACTGAATCTACAATAGTCAAGCAGGTTGGTATGAATAAATCAACTGTGGGAGCAATTGTAAGAAAATGGAAGACATACAAGACCATTGATAATCTCTCTCGATCTGGGGCTCCATGCAAGATCTCATCCCGTGGGGTCAAAATGATCATGAGAACGGTGAACAAAAATCCCAGAACTACACGGAGGGACGTGATGAAGGACCTGCAGAGAGCTGGGACCAAATAACAAAGGCTACACACTACGCAGAGAGGGACTCAAATCCTGCAGTGCCAGGCGTGTCCCCCTGCTTAAGCCAGTACATGTCCAGGCCCATCTGAAGTTTGCCAGAGAGCATATGGATGGTCCATACAAGGATTGGGAGAATATCATGTGCTCAGATGAAACCAGAATAGAACTTTTTGGTAAAAACTGTTTGGAGGAAGAAGAATGCTGAGTTGTATCCCAAGAACACCATACCTACTGTGAAGCATAGGGGTGGAAACATCATGCTTTGGGGCTGTTTTTCTGCAAAGGGGACAGGACGACTGATATGTGTTAAGGGAATAATGAACGGGGGCATATATCATGAGATTTTAAGCCAAAACCTCCTTCCATCAGTGAGAGCATTGAAGATGCAACGTGGCTGGGTCTTCCAGCATGACAATGATCCCAAACACACCGCTCGGGCAACGAAGGAGTGGCTCTGTAAAAACCATTTCAAGGTCCTGGAGTGGCCACGCCAGTCTCCAGACCTCAACCCCATAGAAAATTTGTGGAGGGAGTTGAAAGTCCGACAAGGACAAAGAGGAGGTTTATGGATGTGGTGAGGGAAGACATGCAGGTGGTTGGTGTGACAGAGGAAGATACAAAGGACAGGGTGAGATGGAAATGACTGATTCTGGATGCATTAGGACAGGGGTGCTCAAGTTCAGTCCTCGAGAGCTACCTTCCTGATACTCTTATCTTGTCTCCCTGCTCCAACACACCTGAATCCAGTGAAAGACTCGTTAGTAGACTTTTAATGAGCGTTTCATTGGATTCAGGTGTGTTGGAGCAGGGAGACAACTAAGAGTGTCAGGAATGTGGCTCTCGAGGACCTAACTTGGCCACCCCTGCCCTAGATAGAAGAATAGTCATTCGTACAGAGAGTTAACATAAGTGGAAATCAGCATGGTGACTTAATGGTTAGCACAGTTGCCTCACAACAAGAATGTCATGGGATCTCCTTCCACGTGGTCCTTTTTGTGTGGAGTTTCCATGTTCTTCTTGTGTTCGGCCTCCTCCCACTTCCAAAGGCATGCAGGTAAGATGAATTGCTGACCCTAAATTGACCAAAGGTGTGTGTGCGAGTGTGACAGCCCCTGCCGTCTTAATGTATTTATGGTGTTGTCATCTTGTTGTGTGGGCCGCCAGAAGAGGAGGTACTGCTGGCCCACCACCAGAGGGCGCCCTGCCTGGAGTGCGGGCTCCAGGCACCAGAGGGCGCAGCCGCCTCACAGGAGCAGCTAGGGTGACAGCTGTCACGCATCACCTGCAACAGCTGTTACCAATCAGCAGGGGTACATCAGCAGGACGACGTCTCCACCTCTTTGCCGAGATATCGTTCTACCTGGAAGGTAATATTCTCAGCTGACTGCTTGACAGTAACCTTTTGTGATTTTTGTGAGTGATAACAGGCCTTTTTTTCCAACGAGAGGTGGAGGTAGCTTTCCTGCCGTGCGGATTACTGGGTGCAAACGCGCCCACCTTTAATTGTGTTTTTGTTCCTCGCCAGCAGTACCAGGTCCGACACCCAGAGGCAGTGGCCACCTGGGAGTTCGGGACTTGGCGGCTCCAGTATTCCCGGGGTCTGGTGCCGGAGGAAATCGTGTGGTTCCGGTTCTGCTTTGGACAGGTGTCTCCTATCTTCGAGCCTGCCCACACGACACCTTTGTGAATTGATTCTGATCTATTGTTGTAATCTGTTGTATTTGTTGTGCACATTCACAACAGTAAAGTGTTGTTATTTGACCTACTCCATTGTCCGTTCCTTTGCGCCCCCTGTTGTGGGTCCGTGTACCGACACTTTCCCAACAGGATATCTCGGCCAGCGTCATGGATCCAGAGGGGCGTCAACCGGCTGTTGAACGGCCAATGGAAGAACAGGGCGCACAGGCGTCCGCAGGAGGAATGATCGGTGAGTTGCAGCGGATCCTCACCGCTTTCACGGCTCGGTTGGATTTAATGACCGAGCAGAACGTCCTCCTTAACCGCAGGGTGGAGGCTCTCACCGCGCAGGTGGAAGCGCGCCCTCAGGGCGCTGCTGCGGCTCTCCCTCCTGTCGACCCTGTGCGTAACAGTGACGTTCCACAGGTCGTTCAACGACCCCTCCCACCTTCCCCGGAAGCATACATAAGCCCTCCAGAGCCGTACGGAGGTTGTGTGGAGACATGCGCGGACTTTCTTATGCAGTGTTCGCTTGTCTTCGCACAACGTCCCGTCATGTACGCGACTGATGCTAGTAAGATAGCTTATGTCATTAATCTGCTTCGCGGCAAGGCACGCGCTTGGGCTACAGCGCTTTGGGAGCAAAATTCACGGCTCCTTCTGATATATGATGGGTTTGTGAGGGAGTTCAGAACAGTGTTCAATCACCCAAATAGAGGAGAGACCGCTTCAGCCGTGCTGCTGTCAATGAGACAGGGGCGCCGGAGCGCAGTCGTTTATGCAGTCGACTTCCGCATCGCGGCTGCGAGGTCCGGCTGGAATAACACTGCCCTCCGCGCCGCCTTCGTAAACGGACTGTCGTTGGTCCTGAAGGAGCTCCTGGTGGCCAAGGACGAACCGCGGGATTTAGACGGGCTTATTGATCTCGTTATACGATTAGACAATCGGTTAGAGGAATGCCGTCGGGAGCGAGGCGAAGGACGTGACCGGATACGCGCCGCCCCTCTCCCTTCCGGGTTCGAAAAGGGGCCGCCCTCCCCATGCTCCACAGCCGCAGCGCTTTGTGGGGCAACAGCTCCCCCTGGTGACGTTGTTAGGGAAACGCACAGGGCCAAAATGGGGAGGCTGATCCGTGGAGAGTGTTTTCTCTGCAGCTCAACAGAGCACACACAGAGAGACTGCCCCAAACGGCCAAAACGTCAACACTCACCCTTAGAGACTGGGCTAAGGGGGGGTCAAGACATTCAAGTGAGACACACACAAATTGCCACACGACTCCCAGTCACAATCCTGAGCGGGGATTTAACCCTTCAAGCCCGAGCACTGGTGGACACGGGGTCAGAAGGGAATCTGCTAGACAGCAGATGGGCAAAGGAGGTAAGGCTCCCTCTGGTGGCGCTTCCTTCGCCATTGCAGGTGCGGGCACTAGATGGCACCCTCCTCCCTTTACTCACACACAAGACACAACCAGTAACTCTGGTGGTGTCTGGAAACCACCGGGAGGAGATTGAGTTTTTTGTAACTTCTTCTACCTCCCGCGTGATTTTGGGCATCCCATGGATGTTAAAGCACAATCCCCGGATCGATTGGCCATCTGGGGTGGTGGTTCAGTGGAGCGAAACCTGCCATCGGGTGTGTTTAGGATCCTCGGTTCCTCCCTGTTCCCAGGCTAAGGAGGAGGTCAAAGTCCCTCCCAATCTGACGGCAGTGCCGGTTGAGTACCACGATCTTGCTGATGTCTTCAGCAAGGATCTGGCACTCACCCTTCCCCCGCACCATCCGTACGATTGTGCCATTGATTTGGTTCCAGGCGCTGAGTTCCCGTCCAGCAGGCTGTACAACCTCTCACGACCTGAGCGTGAATCAATGGAGACCTACATCCGGGACTCATTAGCTGCCGGGCTGATCCGGAACTCCACCTCCCCGATGGGGGCAGGTTTCTTTTTTGTGGGCAAGAAAGATGGCGGACTTCGTTCATGTATTGATTACAGGGGGCTGAATGAGATTACGGTTCGCAACCGATACCCGTTGCCATTATTAGATTCCGTGTTCACCCCCCTGCATGGAGCCAAAATCTTTACTAAGCTGGATCTTAGAAATGCGTATCACCTGGTTCGGATCCGGAAGGGAGACGAATGAAAGACGGCATTCAACACCCCATTAGGTCACTTTGAGTACCTGGTCATGCCGTTCGGCCTCACAAACGCCCCCGCGACGTTCCAAGCATTGGTTAATGATGTCTTGCGGGATTTCCTGCACCGATTCGTCTTCGTATATCTAGACGATATACTCATCTTTTCTCCGGATCCTGAGACTCATGTCCGTCATGTACGTCAGGTCCTGCAGCGGTTGTTGGAGAACCGACTGTTTGTGAAGGGCGAGAAGTGTGAGTTTCACCGCACATCTTTGTCCTTCCTGGGGTTTATCATCTCCCCCAACTCCGTCGCTCCTGATCCGGCCAAGGTTGCGGCGGTGAGAGACTGGCCCCAACCCACTAGCCGTAGGAAGCTGCAACAGTTCCTCGGCTTTGCAAATTTCTACAGGAGGTTCATTAAGGGCTACAGTCAGGTAGTTAGCCCCCTGACAGCCCTGACCTCACCAAAAGTCCCCTTCACCTGGTCGGATCGTTGTGATGCTGCGTTCAAGGAGTTGAAACGGCGCTTCTCGTCTGCACCCGTTCTGGTGCAGCCCGATCCTAGTCGCCAGTTAGTGGTTGAAGTGGACGCCTCGGACTCAGGGATAGGAGCCGTGCTTTCCCAGAGCGGGAAGACTGATAAGGTCCTTCACCCGTGTGCCTATTTTTCCCGCAGGTTGACCCCGGCCGAACGGAACTATGACGTCGGCAATCGAGAACTCCTTGCGGTGAAAGAGGCTCTTGAAGAGTGGAGACATCTGTTGGAGGGAACGTCCGTGCCATTCACGGTTTTCACTGACCACCGGAACCTGGAGTATATCAGGACCGCCAAGCGGCTGAACCCCAGGCAAGCCCGCTGGTCACTGTTCTTCGGCCGTTTTGACTTCCGGATCACCTACCGTCCCGGGACCAAGAACCAGAGATCGGATGCCTTGTCCCGGGTACATGAAGATGAAGTCAAAGCGGAGTTGTTGGATCCACCGGAACCCATCATCCCGGAGTCCACTATCGTGGCCACCCTCACCTGGGACATAGAGAGAACCGTCCGGGAGGCCCTGGCACGAAGCCCGGACCCCGGAACTGGGCCGAAGAACAAACTATACGTCCCACCAGAAGCTAGGACTGCAGTCCTGGACTTCTGTCACGGCTCCAAGCTCTCCTGTCATCCAGGGGTGCGAAGAACCGTGGCAGTTGTCCGGCAGCGCTTCTGGTGGGCGTCCCTAGAGGCCGACGTCCGGGATTATATCCAGGCATGCACCCCCAGCGCCAGGGGCAAGGCTGACCATCGCCGGGCATCAGGTTTACTCCAGCCGCTGCCCGTGCCTCATCGCCCCTGGTCCCACATCGGCCTGGATTTTGTCACGGGCCTCCCGCCGTCCCAGGGTAACACCACCATCCTCACGATAGTGGACCGATTCTCCAAGGCGGCCCACTTCGTGGCCCTCCCGAAGCTCCCAACAGCCCAGGAGACAGCGGACCTCCTGGTCCACCACGTCGTCCGGCTGCATGGGATTCCAACAGACATCGTCTCCGATCGCGGTCCCCAGTTCTCCTCGCAAGTCTGGAGGAGCTTCTGCCGGGAACTGGGGGCCACGGTGAGTCTCTCGTCCGGGTACCACCCTCAGACCAACGGGCAAGCAGAACCGGTAAACCAGGAGGTGGAGCAGGCCTTGCGCTGCGTGACTGCCGCACACCCGGCGGCCTGGAGTACCCATTTGGCCTGGATCGAGTATGCCCATAACAGCCAGGTGTCTTCAGCCACCGGCCTCTCCCCTTTTGAGGTATGTCTGGGGTATCAGCCCCCGTTGTTTCCGGTGGTTGAGGGAGAGGTCGGTGTGCCCTCGGTCCAGGCCCACCTGCGGAAGTGCCGTCGGGTGTGGCGTGCCGCCCGTTCTGCTTTGCTAAAGGCCCGGACGAGGGCAAAAGCCCATGCAGACCGTCGGCGGACCCCGGCCCCTGCGTATCGGCCTGGGCAGGAGGTGTGGTTATCCACAAAGGACATCCCCCTCCAAGTGGACTCCCCAAGTTACAGGACCGTTACATCGGCCCATTCAAGATCCTGAAGGTCATCAGTCCAGCCGCAGTGAGGCTTCGGCTGCCGGCCTCACTGCGGATCCATCCTGTGTTTCATGTGTCCCAGATTAAACCTCATCACTCCTCACCCCTCTGTACTCTGGGTCCGGCGCCGCCTCCTGCCCGGATCATCGATGGCGAGCCGGCTTGGACTGTACGCCGGCTTTTGGATGTCCGTAGGATGGGCCGGGGCTTCCAGTATTTGGTGGACTGGGAGGGGTACGGCCCCGAAGAACGCTCCTGGGTGAAGAGGAGCTTCATCCTGGACCCGGCCCTCCTGGCCGATTTCTACTGCCGCCACCCGGACAAGCCTGGTCGGGCGCCAGGAGGCGTCCGTTGAGGGGGGGGTCCTGTTGTGTGGGCCGCCAGAAGAGGAGGTACTGCTGGCCCACCACCAGAGGGCGCCCTGCCTGGAGTGCGGGCTCCAGGCACCAGAGGGCGCAGCCGCCTCACAGGAGCAGCTAGGGTGACAGCTGTCACGCATCACCTGCAACAGCTGTTACCAATCAGCAGGGGTACATCAGCAGGACGACGTCTCCACCTCTTTGCCGAGATATTGTTCTACCTGGAAGGTAATATTCTCAGCTGACTGCTTGACAGTAACCTTTTGTGATTTTTGTGAGTGATAACAGGCCTCTTTTTCCAACGAGAGGTGGAGGTAGCTTTCCTGCCGTGCGGATTACTGGGTGCAAACGCGCCCACCTTTAATTGTGTTTTTGTTCCTCGCCAGCAGTACCAGGTCCGACACGCGGAGGCAGTGGCCACCTGGGAGTTCGGGACTTGGCGGCTCCAGTATTCCCGGGGTCTGGTGGCGGAGGAAATCGTGTGGTTCCGGTTCTGCTTTGGACAGGTGTCTCCTATCTTCGAGCCTGCCCACACGACACCTTTGTGAATTGATTCTGATCTATTGTTGTAATCTGTTGTATTTGTTGTGCACATTCACAACAGTAAAGTGTTGTTATTTGACCTACTCCATTGTCCGTTCCTTTGCGCCCCCTGTTGTGGGTCCGTGTATCGACACTTTCCCAACACATCTAATGTGTCTGTTGTGTGTTTTGAGGTCTCGGCCACCTGGAGGCGCTGGGTATGCTTCCTGTTAGGGGGGCTATAAAAGGAGGGAGTTTCTGCCTCCTAAGAGCCTCCTCCTCCTCCTCCTCCCCTTTCCGGACCGCGGTTTGGGGAGCAGCTGCGTTCGGTTCTGGCCTGACTGTGGTCTTGGGTTCGTCTCACCACGTCCTCTTCTCCTTTTCTTTTCTTTTTTGCTTTATATTTTATAATAAAGTCCCTATAAAGGGTTTTAAAAGACTACACTTCCGTGTGTGCCTCAGTTTTTGTGACCTTTACTGACCTTTAACTGGCATAAGCGGGTATAAAAATGTATAGATAGATGGATGGATAATGAAGCAGCCTGATAATTATGCACACCATGATATGAGGTGTTAATCACTTTCGGTCACACCCTCCCTCATTACACAAACACATATCACATGAGAATGCATAAATCCAACAAGCATTCAGGTTGATATAGTTTGGAGGTGGAAAATATACATAGCAGTGATGATAAGGTAAAAATACTCACTTTCCTAAAAGCTGTGCACGGAGTGGAGAGTGATAGTACGACCACCTCTTTTGTGCACTTTACGAATTTATACCCATCTCGACATAAATTTGAGACGTTCCTGACTAATGGAGAAATGCACTGATGACTAAAAAGTCCTGGAAGGATAGAAGAGTTGCATCAGATCTCAGCACCAAGGGCAGAAGGGACACAGGCAAACAAAACAGTAAATGGATTTCATTACACCCACGTATAGTGTTAACACATGCAGAAGTACTATATTTGTGTGTGGGTGTGCGTGTGTGTGTAATAAGTCAGAGTTTTGATCTAGTTGGGTGCAAAGCTGCAGAAATGCTTGAGGGTCAGCCAATGTAATTTGATTTTGAGAAAAATCATTTAAGAGACAAGGTCAAAATTTTGGCCCAGTGCTTATACTGCAGGGGGTAATTTTGAATAGGTATTACATGCAATAGACACAAGAATGGTTACTGTTAAACACTAATATGAAGTCATATTTCACCTTTTATTGGTCATATGACTTTTGACCTTCTGTTATCTTATTTGAATAAACCTACAGTAGTATATCTATCTTCATCGTCCTTTGATTGTTCCCATCAGAGATGCATTAGGTCATGCACCTGCATCTCACCTGATTCCTTTCATCTTCATCTGTCACTGCAACTGCTTGCATGTGCTCTTTCACCACATCCATAAATCTCCTCTTTGTCCTTTCTCCTATCCCCCTGCCAGGTGACCCCATCCTCATAATCACAATATACCTTCATTCCTCCTCTGTACATGCCAAACCACTTCAATCTTACTTCTCTTGCTTTGTTTTCAAACCATGCCTCTGATATGCTCATTCATAATCTTGTCCATCCTCATCGGTCCCAAGGAAAATTGCAGCATCTTCAGGTGTTCCACCACCAACTTCACATTATATCTTGTCAGCACCACCGTCTCTAAGTTATACATCATAGCTGGTCTCATTGTCATCTTATAAACTTTACTTTTGACTCTGACAGATATCATTGAACACCACCAATTCCAGTGAAGTTGGGACGTTGTGTAAAATGTAAATAAAAACAGAATACAATGATTTGTAAATCCTGGCGTCTGTGTGTTTGCATGCCATCAGCCCTATCTATCCCGCTCGTCGGGTTTTTTGTTGTTTGTAACTGTTTTTTTGCTTTGTGTGTTTTGCCAGGACGTTTCTGCTTTAGCTGTGTATAATCGTCAGTCTTTCTTGGACATTAATGCTCTTTATGAGCCACTGCTGTTGTCTGGGTTCAAGCTGGGAGGCCCCTACCCTGCTCTGCCGCCTGTGCTCACAGAGGTCCCGCTGCACCTGCTCCGTTTTCCTTGTGCTCCTTTCCAAAGGAGGCACTTTAGAAGGAGCGGAAAGTGGAGCGGTGCATCAGTGAAATTTAAGTCCTACCTGGCAGCCTTCACTAGGAGGTCTGATCCTCGCCTCCTCTGGGATGGACGATATTCTTGGGTGTGGGAGCGCGTGCTGTGCACGAGAGGCTGCTGGAATTGTCCTGTCGTTCCTGGACCATCCTCTCAGTTGATCAGACTGGCTCCACCAAATCTGTGCCCGTCTTTGTCGCAGCTTCCTGTTGCTATCTCTCACCAGGCTGCGGAGTTTTTACACCGGTGCTGTCAGCTGCAGGCTCGCAGATGCGGCGTTTCACCTGAGCTCCTTCGGCTGTTGAAACACGTTGCGTCACTGGCTGCTGAGGAGCTGAATCTCCGCATGACTTCACTAAAACCTGCTGATCCCACCGAGACCCTGAGTTTGGGTCTCATTTACATCAGATCATTGTCTCTGAAGTCATTGCTGGTTAATGACTTAATTGTGGATCATCGCCTGGATATGCTTGGATTATGTGAGACCTGGATTAAATCCACAGCTCTCCTTCCTCTGAATGAGGCCTGCCCACCGGCATACACTTTTAGTCACGTTTCATGTGATGTAAGGAAAGGGTGGGGGTGTTGCTTTTATTTATAAATCCAGGTTTACATTATTAACTGTTGGGGGTCATAAATATAATTCATTTGAGCATCTGATTCTCCGTTATGCCCATGATACTAAGTAATGTCAGGGTCATAAAAATGGAAATCAGCTATGTTATACTGTCACTGTCTATAGGCCTCCTGGCCCATATTCTGATTTTTTAGATGAATTTGGTGCATTCATCTCTAGTCTGTCAACTAGTGCCGACAACATCTTGATTATTGGTGATTTTAACATTCATATAAATAAGCCCTCTGATCCCCTTGGTAAATCATTTATGGAAATTGTGGATGCATTGTGATTCCAGCAGTTAATTCATGATTTAACGCATATTAGTGGTAATACTCTGGATTTAGTTCTCGCACAGTCTTGCGGATAGCCTGAATTTAGTGCTAAAAACCACACTTGATAAGATTGCACCTCTTCTACTAAGGCCATGCCTTCCCAAGGCACAGACGCCTTAGTTCAGTGGTTACTTGTGTGACCTTAGGCAGAAGGCTAGACGGTTGGAATGGAAATGGCGTAGCTCCAAACTAAAGGTGTTCCACTATGCGTGGTGTGAAGCTATTTTATATTATAAGCATGCTCTATTGCAGGGGTGCCCAAGTTCGGTCCTCGAGATCTCCCTTCCTGACACTCTTAGTTGTCTCCCTGTTCCAACACACCTGAATCCAAAGAAAGACTCGTTAGCAGGCTTTTAATGAGCCTTTCACTGGATTCAGGTGTGTTAGACCTCTGAGACAACTGAGAGTGTCAGGAAGGTAGATCTCGAGGACCGAACTTGGGCACCCCTGCTCTACTGGCTATGAAGCAGACCTATTACTCTGAATTGATCAACAAAAACAAGCATAACTTAAAGTTTTTGTTTGATACGGTGACATTTCTTATTCGCGGACAGCCACCTGTTGGTCATTCTCCCTTTTCAGCACAGGACTTTCTGGATTATTTCGAGAAGAAAATAGAAGATATTACATTGAGCATATCTCAGCATACTTTGGCCCAGTCATTGCACCCAGCTATTGAGGTGAAGGCTACCATTGAGGTGCTACTTAGATTTACGGAATTTAATAGTATTTCTCTCCGTGTGGTGACGAAACTACTAAAAGCACAACTTATTTGATCCCATACCAACAAAATTGTTTAAGGATCTGTGGCCCATTCTTGGGCCGACTGTGCTGTAAATTGTTAACCTTTCACTAAATTCTGGATCTGCTCCAAATTGTTTTAAATCTGCACTGGTTAAACCATTACTCAAGAAATCTAATCTCGATCCTTGTGTATTGAAAAATTATAGGCCAATATCAAATCTATCATTCTGCTCTAGAATTCTGGAAAAGGTGGTTTCACGGCACCTCGTGGACCACCTTACTGAGAATGATCTTTTTGAGCCATTGCAGTCTGCTTTTAGAAAATATCACTCCACAGAGACACCACTTATTAAAGTAGTGAATGATCTTCTGCAAGCAATAGACTCTGATACCACTACAGTCTTAGTGTTGTTGGATCTTAGTGCTGTGTTTGACACCGTTGATCATCATATTCTACTTGATAGGTTGGAAAACCGTTTCGAGATTACTAGAACAGCCCTTGTGTGGTTGACGTCTTATCTGTCTGGTCGTTCCTACTGTGTTTTGTGCAATGACACTACCTCTGATTTTAGGGGCATTAAATTTGGGGTTCCGCAGGGATCCATTCTGGGCCCCCTGCTTTTTTCCCTGTATGTAGCACCCCTTGGGAACATATTGCGGCATTTTGGGGTTGCTTTTCATTGCTATGCTGATGACACTCAGTTATACATGGCGATAACTGCTGGAAATCTTGTCAACATAAAATCTTTAGAAGACTGCCTTGCAGCAGTGAGAAGTTGGATGTCTAGTAACTTTCTACTTTTGAACTCTGATAAGACTGAAATGATGGTTCTTGGTCCAGCAAGACATCGGCATCAATTTGATCAGCTAGCGCTTAGCCTAGGTTCGTGTGTTATACATTATACTGACAAAGTGAAGAACCTTGGGGTAATTTTTGATCCAACATTGTCCTTTGACCTTCACATTAGCAACATTACGAGGACTGCTTTCTTCCATCTAAGAAATATAGCAAAGATTCACCCTATCCTGTCTCTGGCTGATGCTGAGACTGATTCATGCTTTCATTTCTTCCAGATTAGACTATTGTAATGCTCTTTTTTTCTTGTTTACCGCAGTCCAGCGTCAGGGGTCTTCAACTGGTTCAAAATGCTGCTGCCAGATTTCTGACACGAAGCAGAAGGTTTGACCACATTACACCAGTTCTGGCATTCCTTCACTGGCTTTCGGTCTCTTTGAGATTGGATTTTAAAGTGTTTTTATTGGCCTATAAAATTGTTCATGGACTGGCACCCCACTACCTGGCCAGCCTGGTTGAGCCCTGTATACCGGATCTGACCCTGCGTTCACAGGGTGCAGGCCTATTGTGTGTCCCTAAGGTGAATAAAACATCAGCCGGTTACAGAGCCTTTTCTTACCGCACCCCAGCTCTGTGGAATGATCTGCCTGCACAGATCCGACAGTCAGACTCTGTTGAGACATTTAAGGCTAGATTGAAGACACAGTTTTTTCCCTGTTTTATCATTAGTATTTTATACGATTGCGTGTCTTCTTTTATTCCTTTTATTTATTTTATTTGTTTTACTTATTTATGTTGTTTTTTTTTTGACTGTTGATGTTTTAATTTTTTTTGAGGTGACTTGTCATGATTTGGTGCTATATAAATTAATAAATTTGAATTTGTGAACAACTGTGTGAAAAAATAGTCCAACAGTTTAAGAAGAATGCTTCTCAATGTTCAATTGCAAGGAATTTGGGGATTCCATCGTCTACAGGACATAATATAATCAGATGATTCACAGAATCTGGAGAACATTTTACACGTAAGCGGCACGGCCGAAAACCAACACTAAATGCCCGTGACCTTCGATCCCTCAGGCGGTCATGACTGTACGTCTGTGACCATGGGTCATCTACAGAGGGACAAACGGATCATACACTCAACAAAAATATAAACGCAACACTTTTGGTTTTGCTCCCATTTTGTATGAGATGAACTCAAAGATCTAAAACTTTTTCCATATACACAATATCACCATTTCCCTCAAATATAGTTCACAAACCAGTCTAAATCTGTGATAGTGAGCACTTCTCCTTTGCTGAGATAATCCATCCCACCTCACAGGTGTGCCATATCAAGATGCTGATAAGACACCATAATTAGAGCACAGGTGTGCCTTAGACTGTCCACAATAAAAGGCCACTCTGAAAGGTGCAGTTTTGTTTTATTGGGGAGGATACCAGTCAATATCTGGTGTGACCACCATTGGCCTCATGCAGTGCAACACATCTCCTTCGCATAGAGTTGATCAGGTTGTCAATTGTGGCCTGTGGAATGTTGGTCCACTCCTCTTCAATGGCTGTGCGAAGTTGCTGGATATTGGAAGGAACTGGTACACGCTGTCGTATACGCCGGTCCAGAGCATCCCAAACATGCTCAATGGGTGACATGTCCAGTGAGTATGCCAGCCATGCAAGAACTGGGATATTTTCAGCTTCCAAGAATTGTGTACAGATCCTTGCAACATGGGGCCGTGCATTATCCTGCTGCAACATGAGGTGATGTTCTTGGATGTATGGCACAACAATGGGCCTCAGGATCTCGTCACGGTATCTCTGTGCATTCAGAATGCCATCAATAAAATGCACCTGTGTTCTTCGTCCATAACAGACGCCTGCCCATACCATAACCCCACCGCCACCATGGGCCACTCGATCCACAACATTGACCTCAGAAAACCGCTCACCCACACGAAGCCACACACGCTGTTTGCCATCTGCCCTGAACAGTGTGAACCGGGATTCATCCGTGAAGAGAACACCTCTCCAACGTGCCAAACGCCAGCAAATGTGAGCATTTGCCCACTCAAGTCGGTTACGACAACGAACTGGAGTCAGGTCGAGACCCCGATGAGGACGACGAGCATGCAGATGAGCTTCCCTGAGACGGTTTCTGACAGTTTGTGCAGAAAGTCTTTGGTTATGCAAACCGATTGTTTCAGCAGCTGTCCGAGTGGCTGGTCTCAGACGATCTTGAAGGTGAACATGCTGGATGTGGAGGTCCTGGGCTGGTGTGGTTACACGTGGTCTGCGGTTGTGAGGCTGGTTGGATGTACTGCCAAATTCTCTGAAGCGCCTTTGGAGATGGCTTATGGTAGAGAAATGAACATTCAATACACGAGCAACAGCTCTGGTTGACATTCCTGCTGTCAGCATGCCAATTGCACGCTCCCTCAAATCTTGCGACATCTGTGGCATTGTGCTGTGTGATAAAACTGCACCTTTCAGAGTGGCCTTTTATTGTGGGCAGTCTAAGGTACATCTGTGCACTAATCATGGTGTCTAATCAGCATCTTGGTATGGCACACCTGTGAGGTGGGATGGATTATCTCAGCAAAGAAGAAGTGCTCACTATCACAGATTTAAACTGGTTTGTGAACAATATTTGAGGGAAATGGTGATATTGTGTATGTGGAAAAAGTTTTAGATCTTTGAGTTCATCTCATACAAAATGGGAGCAAAACCAAAAGTGTTGCGTTTATATTTTTGTTGAGTGTACTTGTATTGCCCGCTTGATAAGAGGGATTCAATAAAATGTGGTGTTTTTATATGGTGTGTGGTTTTATTTATTTATTTATTTTATACGAGGTCTGTTAGAAAAGTATCCGACCTTTTTATTTTTTTCAAAAACCTAATGGATTTGAATCACGTGTGCTTGCATGAGCAAACCTTGAACCTTCGTGAGCATGTGTAATTTTTTTCACGCCTGTCGGTTGCGTCATTTGCTTGTAAGCAGCCTTTGTGTGAGGATGGGTGGAGTCTCTCGTCGTTTTTTTCTTTGCAAGGAAATGGCGGAACGACTGGAGCAGCGCGACTGCATCAAATTTTGTCAGAAACTCGGCGACAGCCAGGTGGAAACCATTCTGATTATTCAGACGGCTTTCGGTGACGATCCTATGGGCATCACACAGATTAAGGAGCGGTACAACTGGTTTAAAGACGGCCGCACAACGGTGGAGAGCGAGCCACGCTCCCGGCACCCATCAACATGCTGAAATGACCGGATCATTCCAAAGTAAACGCTGTGATGATGTGGGACCGTCATGTGACTTTCCAAGAAATTGCGGAAGAGGTGGACATCAGCACTTTTTCAGTACATTGCACTGTGACAGAAGATTTGGCCATGAAAAGAGCGGCT
The DNA here is from genome assembly GCF_902500255.1 of Thalassophryne amazonica. Classification (NCBI taxonomy): domain Eukaryota; kingdom Metazoa; phylum Chordata; class Actinopteri; order Batrachoidiformes; family Batrachoididae; genus Thalassophryne; species Thalassophryne amazonica. The sequence goes on from NC_047104.1 coordinate 123,231,826, forward strand.
GTGAAATTCTTCGGCACGAAGCTGATGGCGCAGCAAAAGCACCTCCGTGATGAAGTCTCACAGGACATGTTGTGGCATGCCCAGCTCGTCCACCATTTGGAAGATTCAGACGGCTTTCGGTGGGTTTTCAGTCATGTGACTATCCGAAAAATTGTGGATGAGCTGCGCATGTCACAACATGTCCTGTGAGGTTTCATCACGGAGGCGCTTTTGCTGCGCCATCAGCTTTGTGCCGATGAATTTCGCTGCAACTCTTTTCATGGCCAAATCTTCTGTCACAGTGGAATGTACCAAAAAAGTGCTGATGTCCACCTCTTCCGCAATTTCTTGGATAATCACACGACGGTCCCACATCACCACAGCGTTCACTTTGGAAATGATCCGGTCATTTCAGTGTGTTGATGGCTGACAGGAGCACGGCGCGCTCTTCACCGTTGTGCGGCCATCTTTAAACCGGTTGTACCGCTCCTTAATCTGTGTGATGCCCATAGGATCGTCACCGAAAGCCGTGCGAATAATCTGAATTGTTTCCACCTGGCTGTCGCCCAGTTTGTGGCAAAATTTGATGCACTCGCGCTGCTCCAGTCGTTCCGCCATTTCCTTGCAAAGAAAAAATGACGAGAGACTCCACCCATCTTCACACAAATGACGCAACCGACAGGCATGAAAAAAATCACGCATGCACACGAAGGTTCAAGGTTGGCTCATGCAAGCACACGATTCAAATCCATCAGGTTTTTGAAAAAAATAAAAAGGTCGGATACTTTTCTAACAGACCTCGTACATCCATGACATTCTTGTTATCAGGCATTTTCCCACACCTTTTATGGGACAGCAATGGTAGCTCAGTGGTAAAGTTTCTGGCTGGCAATCAGGGCTTTTGGAAATTGCAGATTTGAATCCTGTGGGTGGCATGTATTTTTTTATTTTTTTATTTTCATAGCAGCTGCATGCACTGTGTTCCCACGTACATGAAACTGCCTTGTTGAAACATGCATCAACACTGGAAAATGCTGTCTTGAAGGAAGCATAAAATCTCAATGTACTTGTATGCATTAATGCTGCCATCACAGAAGTGTAAATTACTTTTATGAATGCACTAACACAGTCCCATACCATGACAAACCCCGGGTTGCCCTAAATTGCCATAGTCCCAACTTTTTCTGGAATGTGTTGCATGCCTGAAATGCAGGAATGGATTTATATTAAATGAAATGGTCACCCCATAAAACAGGAAATATAATGGGTTCATATAGACTCCAATGAACGAGAAGTCAAGTAAGTGTAAGAATCACTGTGTGGGGGGTAGGGACAGATGCATTTTCCATACCACCCTAAGGTTTTCTGATTTGGGGTTATGTATTGTGTGCCTATAACAACTGCAATGCCTTTCAACATTTACCAGTACTTACAGTACAAGCTGACCCTCAGTGTTTTTACAGTATTCTTTGCTATCAAGAAGAGTCCTTCACGGTCCCCAGCATGCACCACAGGACTCCTGTAGTTCCGATTTCACTCACACTGACAACAAACAATGGCATCACCTGAAGAGAATCGGCATTACATCCATCTGAAATGCTCAAATGAAAGTGACGTTTTGTCACTGGAGGCATTGAAAAGAAGGGATAACGGCAGGAGTTTCTACTGTATACCAGGCTGCAGTAATTCAAGCTGTAAGGACATAGTGGTATAAAAGGAAAATACTGTCAATTTCCAAACCGTGACATCCGCAAACCATTTCAGGAGTGGATCACAGCTATTTGACAAGACTGGTGGGAGTCCAGACCGAAATCAGATTATTCAGACCATTTTGGGAGGGTATTTTTTTTTCTTTTTAATATTTATATAACCCTTGAAGGTTGTATCTTGATGCATAAAGCAAATCTAAGCATATTGCTAAATTGTGCACACATAATGTGCATGTAATTGAATCTTTTCCCCACAAATGGCAAACTGAATCATTTAAATCCACTTTATATAGGGAAGGGGTCTGTCCGGTGGTTCTTGTGCGGTCATGAAATTGCGTCAGATGCAGCATGACACCAAGGAGGCACTCAGATGCTGCCAGGAAGTTCAAAGGTCTGCACGGTATCCAATCACAAAATGCCATGATCGCAATGGTCGCTGTGAAGTTTTTCAATTTCAATTCATTTCAATTTATTTTCATTTATATAGAAATCACAACAGAGTTGCCTCAAGGTGCTTCACACAAGTAAGGTCTAACCTTACTAACCCCCAGAGTAGCAGTGGTAAGGAAAAACTCCCTCTAAGGAAGAAACTTCAAGCAGACCAGACTCAAAGGGGTGACCCTCTGCTTGGGCCATGTTACAAACATAAATTACAGAACAATTCATAAAACGAATATACAGGACAGGAGGGTCTCCAGCAAAAATAACACACTCATCTCTGGATGGAGCTGCACCTTAAACAGAGAGAAAAAACAGAATCAGGCATCAGAAATACAAGAAATACAGTATAATTTACCAGCATTAAACAAGAAAAACAGGAAATACTAAGGTGATCACCAGCGACTAGCCCTAAGCTTCACTAAAAGACCCAGAATTTAGGTAAAGTTGAGGCCGCGGCACACTCCTTTTTCCTAATAAAATGAATTAAAAGAGTAAAAAGCATAGAACTATTCTATGCCAGTATGCTAGCTATACGAAAGGGAAAATAAGTGCGTCTTAAGTCTGGACTTGAAAGTCTCCACAGAATCTGACTGTTTTATTGATGCAGGGAGATCATTCAACAGAACAGGGGCATGATAAGAGAAAGCTCTGTGACCCGCAGACTTCTTATTCACCCTAGGGAAACAAAGTAGTCCTGCACCCTGCGAACACAAAGCCTGGTCCAGTACGTAAGGTTTAATTATGTCACCTAGGTAGGGAGATGCCAGTCCGTGAATAATTTTGTAGACTAGCAGCAGAACCTTAAAATCTGATCTCACTGGGACAGGAAGCCTGCTTTGTGTCAGAAGTCTGGCTGCAGCATTTTGAACCAAGTGGAGAGCTCTAGTGCTGGACTGCAGTAAACCAGAAAATAGAACATTGCAGTCGTCCATTCTAGAAGCGATAAACACATGGATCAGGGTCTCAGCATCAGCCATAGACAGGATGGGACAAATCTTCGCTATACGAGGTCTGTGAGAAAAGTATCCGACCTTTTTATTTTATGCAAAAAATATATGGATTTGATTCATATGTTTTTACGTCAGCCAAGCTTGAACCTTCGTGCGCATGTGTGAGTTTTTTCATGCCTGTCGGTTGCGTCATTTGCCTGTGGGCAGGCTTTGAGTGAGCACTGGTCCACCCCTCTCGTTTTTTCATTGCGAGGAAATGGCGGAATGATTTGGGCTTTGTTCCATCAGAATTTTTTCAGAAACTGTTACCACTTTAGTGAGAGCTGTGTCTGTGGAATGATATTTTCTAAAAGCAGACTGCAGTGCCTCAAAGAGATTATTCTCAGGAAAATAGTCCACAAGCTGCTGTGACACCACTTTTTCCAGAATTTTAGAGCAAAATGATAGATTTGATATCGGGCAATAGTTTTTCAATACAATAAGGTCAACATTAGGTTTCTTAAGTAATGGTTTAATCACTGCAGATTTGAAACATTTAGGAACAGATCCAGAAGTTAAAGAAAGACTGCAGCAAGACTCTCTACTTATTGGGTATTTGCCATATGTGAAGCTAAGACATCAGGCAGCCTAGCTTCGAGTTCAGTCTTAGTTGAGGAGTCGATGCATCGCTGTAGTGATATATAAGGTTGTTGTTCCACTAAACACGGCAGTGAAACTGTAAACTTAATAAGTGAGTGATCAGACACCACTGATGTAAGTGGCATGATGTCAATATTCATGACAGCAATACCACGTGTGAGAACCAAATCCAGGGTATTTCCACTAATGTGCGTCAAGTCCCGATTGCATTGCTGAAATCCTAATGCATCCACAATTTTCATAATGTATGGAACAAGTATGAAGCTGCACCTGATTTCAGCAGAAGAGTTGCCAAGCCTAGTCGATGCACAAATACCACACATGCCACGCAAAAACACCTGACAGATCACCCAATGACCACCTGGAGGCCATGCAATGACTGTGAGATTTTTTTCTGTGGCAGCAGCAGATTGTCCACTGACACATAACTGGAGTGATGTAAGTTTGAACATGAACTCAGGAAAAAAAGAGCAATATCATTTCAATATCACAGCCAATGAGTGAGTAATGCCGTGATCCTCATGATTAAAGTTCATTTTATAAAGTGCTGTTACAAAACTCAAAATTAATTACTTGTCAACTGATGTCCGTGGAGTTCATCAGAAGGTTTTGTGCATGTTAAAAACTTTGAGCAGAGATCAGACAGAGACAGTTGTCTTCTGGGGGAGGTGATGGTCTAGTGGTTAAGGTGTTGGGCTTGAGTCCAGAAGATCATGGGTTCAAATCCCCGCCTGACTGGAAAATCACTAAGGGCCCTTGGGCAAGGCCTTTAATCCCCTATTGCTCCCAGTATGTAGTGAGCGCTTTGTATGGCAGCACCGTGACATCGAGGGGAATGTGAGGCATAATTGTAAAGCGCTTTGAGCGTCTGATGCAGATGGAAAAGTGCTATAAAAACGCAGTCCATTTACCATTCTACTTTTCGTGCAGGTGATGGTTCATTTTGGGCTTATGAAAGCTCCGGTGTCAATTCAGCATCAGAAAAAATGCAGGTCGACTATCACCAAAAGCATGTCATGTTAGACAGGCCACACAAGCAATCTGTGCTCTGATTACTGTCATGATGACAACCTGTATCACTACCTAACTAAAAACTTGTCACCATGGAAAACAAAAGGAGCTAAATGTTGAATAAATCCCTTTTCCACATTATGTACAGTGAACATTTAGTTTGGATCGTGTGTGTGTGTGTGTGTGTGTGTGTGTGTGTGTGTGTGTGTGTGTGTGTGTGTGTGTGTGTGTGTGTGTGTGTGTGTGTGTGTGTGTGTGTGTGTGTGTGTGTGTGTGTGTGTGTGCCTTCTCTCCACTGTTGTGTGCATGACAGCACCTGCATGAAAACACCTTGCATGGAAAGTTTTAATATATAAGTAGGTACATTAAGTTAATTACCTCACCACAGTTTTGTTCTATTTTTCCATGATTTGTATAAATTTAGAGTTTGACTCACAGAGCACCATGTGGAAGTCCAGTCCAGTTGGAGGACAAAGTGAGAAGAAGACAACAGTCATGTGACTTTTTTCAGTCCCCGTAATGGTATTTAAAAAAAAAATCTGTTTTTATTTTTCATGGGCCAGTTGTTTACCAGCCATTAAAAGTCCAGTGAAAGGTTTTAATTAGCTAATGACATCATTTTTCTGCAGCTTTAGCTGATGCCGCCTGTGAATGACGGAGAAAAATACGCTCACACGGGTTACGGCCTTGAGAATATTCATGGTAAAATATACTATGTAAATGTCCCACTTTCAGATGCTCATACACCTGGAATAGTTTATGTATTTTAATCTTTTGAGAAGTCTCGATGGCCACTCCCTGCTAAATATTTCTGTACAGTACATATATAAATTTTGGTTAACTTCTCCCTGCTACTTGTCCAACTAGTAAGACACTGGATGAATGTTGGCATAATTTCACCAAAGACTGTGATCTCAGTAGTGTCCAGTACATTGACGACTGTGGGGATTTTTGTCCTTTGGCTAACTACCGATGAACCGTAGCTGGACAGCCCCAGTAGAACACACAGTAATGTCCAAAGTGTCTCGACTGACACCCCGAGCAAACCCTAACCCTTGCAATGTTGACTTAAATGCAAATTTTGGCCTAATTTGCATGTGATAATGGTTTAATTTCAATTTCAATTTGTTTAGCTTATATCACGCCAAATCACAACAAAGCTGCCTCAAGGCACTTCACATAAGTTAGGTCTAACCTTACCAACCAGGTTTAATTTATTTAATTTTATTTCATTTATTTATTTTATTTTATTTATTTTGCACCAATACAATAATACAGTTTTCTGGCACAAAGATAAAGTTTTAATAAAAAATAATACATTACTGAAGTAAATGTGCATTGTTGTGAAAGTGTAGGAACACGGACCCACAACAGGGGGCGCAAATGAACGGACAATGGAGAAGGTAAATAACAAGTTTTACTGTTGTGAAACGAGCACAACCAATACAACAATCAACAATTTGGGATTAAGCCGAATTCTGCTGGTGTCGTGTGGGCAGGCTCGAAGGTAGGAGACGTCCGTCCGAGTCGAACCGGAACCACCCAGATCTCCTCTGCCACCGAACCCTGGAAATACTGGAACCGCCAAGTCCCGAAGTCCCAGGTGGCCACTGCCTCCGCTCGTCGGATCCGGTACTGCTGGCGGGAGAGAGCAACAAACACACAGGTGTGGATGCGGCTGCACCCAGTAACACGGAGAGGGAAGAAGCCGCCTCCACCTCTCGTCACGTTAAAACAGGAAGGTGAGTACTTATCCAAGCAATTGGCTTTCGGTAGTCAGCTGTCCTGAAAGGTTTAACACGTATTATCAAATATACAGAATATGCTGCAGAGTAGTTTACCTCTATCTCAAGGCGATATCTCGGCACTGAGGTGGAGACGCCGTCCTCCTGATATACCTCGGTGCTGAGTAGAACAGCTGTGTCTGGTGATGGGTGACAGCTGTCACCCAGGCTACTCCCATGATGCGGCAGCGCCCTCTGGTGCCTGGAGCCCGCACTCCAGGCAGGGCGCCCTCTGTTGGTGGTGGGCCAGCAGTACCTCCTCTTCAGCGGCCCACACAACAGTGCATGGTGCAAAGAATAAGCACAAGTAGGCCTAGGACTGGCCTGTAACAACACACCAACAAACAACCCAAATCATACAATGCCTAATTCAAGTTGAAAAAGTTGTTCTCTACCTTAGTAGGACTTCTGTCACTGGGATGAGGCAGCTAGTCTCTCATAGTCCAGACAGTAGGAGCTGAGTGTCAGCGGTAAGCAGGCTGCAAGGTGGTCAGTCATGGTGGATCTGTATTTTGACTTGATGATTTTCATCTGTGAAAAGGCACATTCGCACAGATATGTTGATCCGAAAAGCGCTGTCAAATTCCATGCAGTTTGTCTGAGGTTGGGGTACTTCTCTTTCTGCATTAGATTCCAGAATTGGACATTTATGTCAGGCGTTGCTCTGGATTTGAGCTCAATGTCATTTTTCAGTGTGACGATCTCATTCTTAATAGCACAGCTATCCAGGTTGAAGACTAATGACACTTTGGACATTTTACAATCCACGTCTTTATTTTCGCCAAATAGAACACAGAAAACTGATAACAGGCTCAATGGATACAAAAAATCGGTAAGAAAGACTAAATCCAAGAGCTATTGACTGAACAGAAATTCTTTAATATCAGGCAACGATTTAGAAAACCATTCCAGAAATTTACCTCTGCTGTGCCACCTAAAGTCTGTGTGCAGCAGCAGATCTGTGTGTTCTGCATCTGTCTCCTCAAGCTGCGTATGGAATAATCGCCTCTGCAGACTCCTGGCCTGAACAGAACATGCAATTTGTTAGCCACATCCATCACATCTTCCATATTTAATATCTTCCGGCACAACCCTTGCTGGTGAATTATACAAATTTTTAGTTCTGGGGTTTTTGGGCGCACAGAGGTGACTTAGCCAGGAAGTTTGCATCATAGCTCTTGTGGATTGTCTTGAAATGCCTCTCCAAATTCCCTGTCTTTAGTAAAGACACATTTGCATTGCAGAAAAGACAGATGGACTTGGCATTTGAATAAATAAAAAACTAATCCTGCCCCCACTCTGAATGAAAATTATTAGTTTTAGTTTTTCCATTGTACTATCCACTCGCTCTAGTCCAGCTTCTCACACCCTTTCGACCCTGCAGATGCACAGATAGAAGTGCATGAGGTTGTTTTTTTTTTTTTATGTGATTGAATGGAACTCATCCCGCGATCGAGTGGTTGGGCAAGAGCTTTCTTGTTCTGGGCTTTTTCTATGCTGCACTTTCTGCTACTGCATGTGACGCTGCCTCCAGTAGTGAACAACAGGCAAGAAGAAGCAGTGCCAGCATGCTTCAGGACACTAGTTAAAACCTGAAAAACATTAGGAGTTTTTTCATGAAATATGTATTTGAAGGGAACCAACACCACTTGTGGTTAAATAAAGAATTGGATCATTATCAGAATGCATTGTATCACATTGTTGAACTGCATCAAATTGTTCTTTAATAAAAAGTATCACTCCTAAATCTTAACTCAAGCCAAAAATCAAGAAATGTATCATTTTATTTCAGAGAGCTGTACACCATTGTGTTTTGTTACTCTGTCTTTTGGACTTCTAGTTGTGGCATGTCTGCATCGTGCTGTCTTCCAGGACATTACAGGCCTCTCGTAACCCCTGATTATTTCAATAATAGCTCCTTGATTCAGACGCAGCTGGCACTATGCCAGAGGTCTACATCATTTGTTGCTTTCACTGACAGAGAATGCTGACAGCGTCCCCTCCATAGAGGCATTTTACCTCCATCTTCATTGAGATGCCTCCAGCCAAATTCAATATTGTGCATGTAGGAATACACAAAGGCTCTTTGTCATCAAAGATCAGACAGATATCTGGCCAGATACCTGGCCAGAATTGGTTTTAAATAATTTTTCACCTCTTTCACTCAACTATAAAGATTCATTTATACAACTTTGGAAGTATGAGTTTAACCTGGGTTTGCTTATGTTTACCCATCCATCCATTTTCTATACCCACTTAGTCCAACTAAGGGGGGGTAGAGGTGCTGGAGCCTATTCCAGCAGTCATAGGCCGTGAGGCAGTGTACACCTTGTATCGCAGGCCAGGTTACATTCATAGTCTTTCAAAAAAAAAAAAAAAAAAAAAACAATACCCAAATTAAACTAATCTGGATCAGGTGGCAAGGTCTAAATACTCAATTCAAATGTGATGTATAATTATCCTGGACATGACATGAAATTGCATCATAAACTCTAGACAGCCCTCTAGCCTGCAGATTATTCCCTTTGAGGGGTTGGTAGCAGGATTGGTACTTTAGCCACTGTGAAACACTTCACACAACTCAACATCAGAAAAGAAGACCACTTTGCTGATGCAATCATCTGGTAGCAAACTTTACACAGTGAGCAGTGGAAAGCCATTTGGAGCCTCATCTCTGGAAAATGGCAGTACAGTGGCTTAGTGCAGTGATTTTCAACCTTTTTTGAGCTGCGGCACCCTTTTTATATTTACAAAATCCTGCGGCACACCACCAACCAAAATAATATTATAATTCTATTACCTCTGGTTTTGCGCAAAACCCAATTATCGCAATATAAAATCGATACAGAAAACACCGCATTTCGAAAATCCTCAAGCATTTTGCACTCTGATCTCAAGTAGGGCTGTCACGATTAGGAATTTCTGGAGACGATTAATTGTCAGACAAATAATTGCAATTGACGAATATATTGTCTATTTTTTTTCTTTTTTTCCCCCTTCTTTATATTCTACTATTGTAGTATAATTACACAACTCTGGAAGAACGTTTGGCTTCTGTGAGTGGAGAAACTGGGAATGGTGCAACATTTTTATTTTTATCTTCATTTTACATACAGTCCCAACTTTTTCTGAATTGTGGTTGTTTCTGTTGCATTTCTGAAATTGTTTCTCCTCATCAGTCACGTTTTGTGCTTAAACACTGCATTAAGCCCATATTGAACAAATAAATACCTTTGGAAAGTAACAGCCGTTAAAGTTCAGAGTTCTCACCTGCTTTTTGTGATCTGTGCATCTGAACATCACCACAGCTTCTCCATGTCAGGGTTTTTTTTTTTTTTTTTTTTTTTTGTGGCTCAGTTCATTCATATATTCTCATTTTTAAAATATGTTTTTAAAGCTATTTGACCATTTATTTCATCTCATGATCTCATAAATTCAGCATACGACGCGCACATGGTGTGAACAGGACGGTAACGGCAGAATCACACCTTTAGAGGAAGTTCAGAGAGAAGTAAAAGCAGCTTCACGTTTTGGTTTTGTTTTTTAACATGTTCACTCGGGTTAAAATCCTCTCTCTGCTCCGCGCTCGCTGCGCACTGATGGTTCTCAGACTGTAATGTGTCGCGCATGCATTCAGGAATCTCCCTCACGCACCCCCTCCCTCGCAGTCTGCAGCCTGTTGACTCCACGCCCGCGCGCACACACACACACACACACACAGACACACACCAACAGCTCCGCATTTTAGACAGCTTTTGAAGAAGACGGCCAATGTTTTAATCGGCCGTCTTATCCAAATGGCAGGACGGATCGCTCTTCAGCCTCCATGTTATTGTCCCGCCTTAAGCCGAGAGCAAGGCTGCAGCACAATGACATCAGATTCTGAGTCGTTTTATGCTTTGTGGATAAAATAAATAATTCACGGTAATCGCGAATATGAAAAATAATCGCGATTGACGAATATTGTAATAATTGTGACAGCCCTAATCTCAAGTGTTTTTTTAGACGTGTCGACACTTTTATTCACAATAATCTGCCACTCTAATATTCACAGAGTGCAGAGGCTGCCTTCAGCGAACCCAGTTGTGACCGAGAAGGCCCAAGTCTGACCACGGTGACATCAACGGAGGTCAGGCCGCCTTCCCCGCACACCTCCACAGCCAACGCGGTTTCTCCTTCCCCAGAGGAGCCATGCTCCGTGAGCAGCTGAGATTCACGCTGTAGTCAGCAACCCGTAACCATGGAGATGCACAACGCTATGTGCGTAAGTATGTCTATTATACTATAGTACATCGCTTTGCTGCCATCTACTGGAATAAAAGAGCATTACATCATCTGCCACACTATTACAGCACATACACCCGATAATGGTGATATTTGATAATTGCCCACGGCACCCCTGACGATCGATCACGGCACCCTAGGGTGCCGCGGCACCCCGGTTGAGAATCACTGGCTTAGTGGTTAGCACCGTTGCTTCACAACAATGAAGTCATGGGATTGCTTCCCACCTGGGGGCCTTTCTGTGTGGAGTTAGAATGTTCTCCCTGTGTTTGTGTGGGTTCCCTCCAGGTGCTCTGGCTTTCTCCCACATCCAAAGACATGTAAGTTTGGTGAATTGGAAACTATTTTGACCATCGTTGTGAATGTTTTTGTCAGTCTATACTATGTGGCGCTGCAATAGACTGGTGTACCCTGCCTCCCGCTCTATTACCTCTGGGATAGGCACTAGCACCCCCCCCCCCCACCCCCACAGTGACCCTTAATTGGAGTAAGGGGGTATACAGTATGGAAGGATCTCTAGAAAAGACAAAACCACCTAAAAGCAATAAGGATCTTATCTCTAGAGCTCTAGAGGGTAGACCTTGTAAGGTGCTTAGGAGTTGTCCAATGCACAGTGGCACCCAAGTCCAAACCTCAGGTGGCGCATGTTCATGGGAAACTTTCTTTCAGCAAGGATGACCATCATTGCAGTGGTATTACTTTTAGAGGTCCACATGGAAGTGGCCAGGTCTCTGTGAGGGGATGCAACCTACTTTTGCTCTATTACTGCAATCGTTGGCATACTGAGGAACCATCAGCTGCTGTGGCAAAAATGCTCCCTTAATTGAATTTTTTTAATTGAATTTATTAGACACCCATGCAACAAAATTTCACAACAAAACTCATAAAGTAGTCAAAGAAAAAAGACAGCAAAAAAAAAAAAACATGTACTGTAGGCAGAAGCAAAGCTTATCAACACCTACACCCCTCCGTGAAGTAAAATCAAACCAGGCATATGTGCCTATTCATAAATGTTTATTTCTAAACAAAATCTGAACAATAGCAGCTCATAATTACAATTAAAAGAAAACAAATATTTCTCAGCAGTTCCCAATACCAGCTGGTTACCATCTACATATTTCAGTAGAAAAGGTTCAAGTATAACACCTTCATACAACACAACTCAACCACTTTCATCTAATACATATCTGGAGAATACCATTACTTTGTATAAATATTTGAACCGGTTGTATCTGGACGTCGCTTGAGTTCTCAGGTAGATTATTCATTTTTTTAAGACCGCAAATGGAGACACAGAAGCATTTCCTGGTTGTCCTAGCGCCAGCAATTTAAAATGATACAAACCCCTTAAATTATACATTCCTTCTCTTTGGGTAAAATATTCTTGAATTCTAAATGGTATATGCTTATTTTTGCTTTATACATCAATTGAACAGTCTTGAATGAAATCATATCATAAAGTTTTAATATCTTCGATTTAATGAACAATGGATTGGTATGATCCCGATACCCTGCATTGTGAATTATTCTTAATGCTCTTTTTGAAGGATGAATAATGGTTGCACTGTAGGTTTATAGTTATTGCCCCAGACTTCAGCACAGTATGTCAAGTAAGGTGCAATCAATGCACAATACAGAATGTGTAGTGATTTGCCATCAAGAATGTGCTTTGCCTTATTTAATACTGCAGTGCTTTTGGATGTTTTCTTTTGAATATGTTGAACATGAGCTTTCCAGTTAATTCTATCATCAATAATCACACCTCACAACTTATTCTCTTTGACACATGCTATGTTTACCCCAAGTATATTTAACGTTATATGTACATCTTTTCATAATTTCCAAATAACATCATTTTAGTTTTAGACCAATTTAATGACAATTTGGTAATATCAAACCACCTCTTCAACATTATCATTATCATTATCCCTTTGGTCCATATGTTTATTGATCTCTTCTATTACATCAAACAAAGCCAGTGCAGTGGACCTTTTCGCTCTGAACCCATACTGACTGTCATCAAGCAAGTTATGTCGTTCAATAATTTATCCGATCTGTTATTATAAAGTTTTTCCAATATCTTAGAAAATTGTGACAATAAAAACACAGGCCTGTAGTTAGTAAAAACATGTTTGTCACCAGATTTGAATAGAGGTATCACCTTTCCACTTTCATACCATTTGGGACAATTCCAGTTTGAAATGATTTATTAAATATATAAGTTAATGGTTTAGCAATTTCTGTAATTATTTGCTTCACTAAGGCCATATGTATGTCATTACGATCAGTTGACTTTTTGCTTTTACATGTGCTGACTACCGTAATAATTTCCCTATTATCAACTAGGCCAAGAAACATTGTGTATAGATTTCTACCAATTAATTGCTGATTCACCCATGTAGTGTGTGGAATGTCAGCTGCCAAATCTGGCCCAACATTAGCAAAAAATGTATTAAAAAATTTCACCACTAGGCTCATGTCATATTCATCTTTGTTATTATAAGTAAAGTATGTTGGGTAGTTCTTTGCTTTGGGTTTATTTGTTAAAATACTATTCAATATTTTCCATGTTTCCTTTATGTTATTTTTTATTATTGTTTAGTATTTTTCCAAGGTATGATTTTTTACAGTTCCGCATAATGGTTGTTAATTTATTTTTATAGTGCTTATATTTAATCTCTGCGTCTCTTGATTTACTTCTGATAAACTCTCTATATAACATATTTTTCATCTTACACGCCTTTTGATATCCATGGATGAGCCATATACTGTATTTATTATTTGCACTGCAATGTATAATTGGACAATTTTTGTTGTATATATCGAGAAATATGTTTTCAAATTCGGCATATGCTAAATTACCATCATTCTCCATATAAATGGAATTCCATTCCTACAAACGTAAATCATTTTTAGGGTGGTAATAGCTTCTTCAGATAGCAGATATTTTCGACATTGTATTTTCTCGTTACATTTTTTATTTAAATTTAAATCAGTTACTATAAAAATTGGTAAGTGGTCACTAATATCATTGATCAATTACTATTACTATTCACAGAAGAAAAAAATGATTATCCCGGTCTATCTCATATTCCAAATCTTGTATGTGATGTTCACTGTACTGAAAAGGTTGTAATTCCTGCGCAGAAGTAAATTCAAAAGAATCATTTGTCATCATAGCATATAAAAGAAAATTTCACAACCAAAGAAAACAGTTCATTTCAGACTCACTACCTGCTGTAAACACATACATACTATGGAAATCAATCAATCAATCAATCAATCAATTTTTTTATATAGCGCCAAATCACAACAAACAGTTGCCCCAAGGCGCTTTATATTGTAAGGCAAGGCCATACAATAATTATGTAAAACCCCAACGGTCAAAACGACCCCCTGTGAGCAGCACTTGGCTACAGTGGGAGGAAAAACTCCCTTTTAACAGGAAGAAACCTCCAGCAGAACCAGGCTCAGGGAGGGGCAGTCTTCTGCTGGGACTGGTTGGGGCTGAGGGAGATCCCCTCATTGATTATACCCATGTTCTTTTGACAACACAGACATAACCATTACTAAACCAAAACAAATACCTTCAATTAAATCTTTCCAATTCTGAAAGCTCTCTTATCACTATAGCTTTAGCCCTCTGATGGTATCACCCTTGTCAATAAGCACATTATGAAACTCAGACTGTGGAGAGTGATGCCTCAGTAATGGAGACTTTTTATTTGCAGCTTCAATTAATGATTTTTGACAGCCCCTGGCATGATACTTCTCTGATCATGGGTAATCTCTGTCAAAACAATCTCTGGCACTGACATGGCTGGTTACATATGGTGACAGGTGCTGAAGCCTGCTGCAGAATTGTGAGTTTATGCAAGTGTCCATTTTGTGAACCCTCACCACAGACTTGTAGCATCTCTCAGGATCCACTTGATGTTCCTCAGCCAGCCATCTATTTGGTTTTCCAGATGTAAACTGACAAGATTTTAGAGTAGGAAACTGATAATGGTGTGCTGGTCTGCAAAGTTTGATTGGTCAGGATTCAAGGATGACCACAGGTTTGTGATTGCAAACATTTTATTGGAAAGCCATAAGAAACACTCCTTCCAACAAAACTGTTTTTATCTCTGCAGACAAAGTTGGAAGAGGTTTATGTTTTCCCTCTCATTTTTCTGTCATGGATTTACCTACACCACCAATTTTATACCTGTTTGTTTATCTTCCAGTTATCCATGGGAAACCAAGTGCCAAAAAGCAATGATAAATTGTGCATAGCAAAGATAACCAATGTTCTGTGAAAATATCTGAAAAAGAATTTAGAAATCGAAAAAGTTGAAGAAAAGCTGACAACACCAAACAAATATTTGATTCATGTGCATGAACTAAATACATACTCCTGACGTTTGTGTTGTGTGTTGGGGGATTTGGCTGGACATTTTGGTGTTCTTTTTCTTTCTTTGCTCTCCAGGTGGTATGCAACTGATTTATTGTCTGAGAAGGTGCTGGCAGAAGAGTCCTTCACCTCATCAACGTGATATGCAGCACCTGGGATGATGCTCACGTGCAACCTAAAGACTTTCAGCTGAAGCAGATGATGAGATGGCATTCTGCATTTAAGCCATGTGTGATTCAAGCAGAATTGCCGGGAACTCGACCTTGTGATGTTCGTTTGTGAGACGCTGAGGACCGCGCCTGGATTTGACACATCGTGCCTGTGAAGGAGGACGGGTGAGGGACACATGCTGTCAGCACACATCAGAGGTGATTTGATTATCTGAATAATTGTTAACAGTAATTTGGTATTTTGTTACGCAGTATATGTGAATATTGATGAGAGTTGTGCAGCTCGCTTCTCACGGCCGTGGCGTGCGGACTGATGATCCTCCACCTGTTGTGAGAAGCTGCTCATTTACATAAAGCTTAATTCAGACCTGAATGTGTTGCTGATAGTGTGTGCCTTTGAAGGATATTAGTTGTAGCTGCTGACTTACCTCACCTTTTCTATCCTTCACAGAGTCGGTTTGTCGGTCCACCTGGGGGGTGTGTGGCGGTGAACGTGGGTCAGAGGCGCCGGGCTTCGATCCCTTTGGGCGCTGGAGAGCGCGCCGTCCTTCACTCCACCAGACAGACGCGTTTATGTTTGTACCACCGAGTATTGCACAAAAGGGGGAAAATAAATGTTTTGTTATTGGAACCGCTTTCTGGTATTTTAGCGCTGGGTTCAGTCAGACGCAGGTCCGCTCCTCAACCCACATCGACACATAACAGTAGTTCCCGGCCATTCTAAAATGGACCCCAGCAGCAGAGGCGGGTTCCATTTGCCGAAAGAGTTCAAGGAACACTTGGAGAAAATATGGGAGCAATTACAGCATCTTGCAAACCAAATTAAACAAACAGACGCCCGTGTTACGGAGCTTGCAGTGCAAGCCGTTTCGTTTCCTGCTGCTCCAGCTGCGGCACCATCGATACCGGTGCAGATAACTCCGTCACCCAGAGATTCGGCGTCTGAACGGATTATTTGTCATCCGGAGCCTTATACGGGAGACGTTGAAGCCTGTGCTCCGTTTTTGATGCAATGTTCTCTGGTTTTTGCTCAACAACCGGCTTCCTTCTCTTCTGATGGCAGCCGTGTCTCATACGTGACAAATTTGCTCCGAGGTGACGCCATAGCTTGGGTCACTGCGTTGTGGAGTAATAACTCGCCATTGTTAGGATCCTTTAAGGATTTCTCCAGGAGTTCTGGGACAGGCAAAATAATACACACACAAAAAAAAATTATTTGGGCTGTTTTGTTTTGTTTTTTTGAAAGGGGTTATAAATTGTTTGGGGATTCAGAGGCGGTTCTGGTGGAGTGAACGACAGGCGGTTCGGAGCTCGGCTGGACTCAGTTGATCGTTAGTTTTTATTATTTGTATTTAGGTACTTTCTGTTTGGGTCTGGGGTCGTTTTGTTATTTTTTTTCCCTGCTTCCCTAACCCCAACCTCACTCGCCCCAAGACCGTTCGTCTTGTGGGTTGTGGGGTGGTGCAGGTTGGTCACGCTGAGCGTTCTCAGAAGACCTCTGCACCTAGGGGGGGGGTTGTCAGGGGCGTTTTTTTTTGGTTTGGTTAGGGCCCAGTTCCACTCCAGCCTCGGTGGGCCTTTGTACCGTTTGTCATTGGTGTTGCCGGGGTGTGGTGCAGCGGGAACATACCTCTGTCGGAGGGGTGGGCTGATCTGTTGCCGTTCGCCATTTCGGTAGTTCCACCCCTCCTGATAGGCTGGGGTATGGTCGGGTTGGGGCACCGGACGTATTTCCGGTTTTCCGCTGCACCTTGGGGTTGGGGCCGGGTTAGTTTTTCCTGTTCCTTTCCGCGGCTTGGTAATTTTGTTGCCGTTCGCCAAAATTGAGCCAACGGAGGGCTCTGGGAGTGATCTGGGGTCTTTCGGGGTGCTGGGGAAGGTAACGGGGTTTATCGGTTGTTTTATTTGCCCCCAGGGTTGTTTAATGTAGTCCACCGGGGGTTGGAATTTTGTGTTTCTTCTGTTTCCTTCCAGGTTCCACCTCCAGGGTTGATGGGACGGCCCTCTGGGGGGGAATTGGCTTCTGGGGCCGACTAGCCAAATGTGGCCGGGTCTGGGGTTCCTGGGTTGTGGGGAGGGTACCTCCTGGGGTTTGATGGTACGGTCCTCTGGGGGGCGCCGTTGCTCCATGTGTACCTGGGGACCTCTGTGGGATTCCAGCTTTGGCTATTTCTCCTGGAACTGGCGGTAAAGGCCTTCTGGGGGGTGATGGGCTCTGCAAGTCATTCTGGGAGGGTTGTTTGTTATTTTTCTTTGTGCATTTATGTTTGTATTGTGTTTGTGGGGCTGTGTTGGGTTTTTGCATTTGGGAGTTTTTCTTTTCTTCCCGGGGTTGGATGGGACGGTCCCCTGGGACGGTTTTGGGTGGGTTTTGTGTTTTTCTTGTATGTTAGGTTGAATTTGGGACTCTTTTGGGGTTTTTGTTGATGCCAGCCGGCCTTCCAGCTGCGGTGCCCTGTCCTGCTGTCTGTGGTGGACCTTGGGAGCGTTACGCCATCTGCTTCCTGACGAGGACCCCGGAGGGAGGTGCTGTTCTCGGACCTGGTCTGTTCGGTCGCCGGGAGGCTTCCCGTTAAAGGGGGTTACTGTTGTGTTTTGGGGGGGTTTGGCTGGACATTTTGGTGTTCTTTTCTTTTCTTTGCTCTCCAGGTGGTATGCAAACTGATTTATTGTCTGTGGAGAAGGTGCTGGCAGAAGAGTCCTTCACCCTCATCAACGTGATATGCAGCACCTGTGGATGATGCTCACGTGCAACCTTAAAGACTTTCAGCTGAAGCAGATGATGAGATGGCGTTCTGCATTTAAGCCATGTGTGATTCAAGCAGAATTGCCGGGAACTCGACCTTGTGATGTTCGTTTGTGAGACGCTGAGGACCGCACCTGGGTTTGACACATCGTGCCTGTGAAGGAGGACGGGTGAGGGACACATGCTGTCAGCACACATCAGAGGTGATTTGATTATCTGAATAATTGTTAACAGTAATTTGGTATTTTGTTACGCAGTATATGTGAATATTGATGAGAGTTGTGCAGCTCGCTTCTCACGGCCGTGGCGTGCGGACTGATGATCCTCCACCTGTTGTGAGAAGCTGCTCATTTACATAAAGCTTAAATTCAGACCTGAATGTGTTGCTGATAGTGTGTGCCTTTGAAGGATATTAGTTGTAGCTGCTGACTTACCTCACCTTTTCTATCCTTCACAGAGTCGGTTTGTCGTGTCCACCTGCGGGGTGTTTGGCGGTGAACGTGGGTCCAGAGGCGCCGGGCTTCGATCCCTTTGGGCGCTGGAGAGCGCGCCGTCCTTCACTCCGCCAGACAGACGCGTTTTATGTTTGTACACCCAGTATTGCACAAAAGGGGGAAAATAAATGTTTTGTTATTGGAACCGCTTTCTGGTTATTTTAGCGCTGGGTTCAGTCAGACGCAGGTCCGCTCCTCAACCCGCGTCGACACATAACAGTTTGATTACATCTAATTTAGGTCATGAAAAGCCACTTCTAACAGGACTTTGACCTTGAAAATTTTTTCCAAGGTAAAATTTTTGTGGAAATGGAAACTAGAGTTGGTGGAGGTTTGTGCTCTATGAGCACAGTGCTCTAGTTGACTTCTAAATTAACTGTAGATTAGATTAGATAGAACTTTATTGATCCTTTGGGAAGACTCCCTCAGGGAAATTGAGGTTCCAGCAGCATTGTATAGCAGCAAAAAGAGGATCAAAAGTGAAAGTAAAAAAAAAAAAAAAAAAAAAACAGTTTGCAAATATAAATATACAGTAGTATTCTTCTTCTTCTTCGTCTTTCGGCTGTTCCCGTTAGGGGTCGCCACAGCAGATCAATCATTTCCATCTCACCCTGTCCTCTGTATCTTCCTCTGTCACACCAACCACCTGCATGTCCTCTCTCAGCACATCCATGAACCTCCTCTTTGGTCTCCCTCTTCTCCTCCTGCCTGGTGGCTCCATCCTCAGCATCCTTCTCCCTATATACCCTGGGTCCCTCCTCTGCACATGTCCAAACCATCTCAATCTTGCCTCTCTGACTTTGTCTCCAAACCGTCCCACCTGAGCTGTCCCTCTGATATGTTCATTCCTAATCTTGTCCATTCTTGTCACTCCCAAAGAGAAACTCAACATCTTCAGCTCTGCCACCTCCAGCTCTGCCTCCTGTCTTTTTGTTAGTGCCACTGTCTCTAAACCATACAACATAGCTGGTCTCACTACTGTTTTGTAAACTTTCCCCTTCACCCTTGCTGATATTCTTTGGTCACAAATCACTCCTGCCACCTTTCTCCACCCACTCCACCCTGCCTGCACTCTCTTCTTCACCTCTCTACCACACTCTCCATTACTTTGAACAGTTGACCCCAAATATTTAAACTCATCTACTTTCACCACTTCTACTCCTTGTAACTGCACTATTTCATTGGGCTCCCTCTCATTCACACATATGTACTCAGTCTTGCTTCTACTGACTTTCATTCCCCTTCTCTCTAAAGCATATCTCCACTTCTCCAGACTAGACTCAACTTGCTCTCTACTCTCACTACAGATCACAATGTCATCTGCAAACATCATAGTCCATGGGGACTCCTGTCTGATCTCATCCGTCAACCTGTCCATCACCACTGCAAACAAGAAAGGACTCAGAGCTGATCCATGGTGTAATCCTACCTCCACCTTGAATGAGTCTGTCATTCCGACTGCGCATCTCACCGCTGTCACACTATTCTTGTACATGTCCTGCACTACCCTAACATACTTCTCTGCCACTCCAGACTTCCTCATACAATACCACAACTCTTCTCTTGGCACCCTATCATAAGCTTTTTCTAAGTCCACAAACACACAATGTAACTCTTTCTGTCCTTCTCTGTACTTTTCCAACAGTATTCTCAGAGCAAACATTGCATCTGTAGTGCTCTTTCTCGGCATGAAACCATATTGCTGCTCACAGATCTTCACCTGTTTTCTAAGCCTAGCTTCTACTACTCTTTCCCATAACTTCATGCTGTGGCTGATCAGCTTTATGCCTCTGTAGTTACTGCAGCTCTGCACATCACCCTTGTTCTTGAAAATAGGAACCAGCACACTTCGTCTCCACTCCTCAGACATGCTCTCACTTTCCAAGATTTTATTAAACAATCTGGTTAGAAACTCTACTGCCATCTCTCCTAGACATTTCCATGCCTCCACTGGAATGTCATCTGGACCGACTGCCTTTCCACTCTTCATCCTCTTCATAGCAGCCCTCACTTCTTCCTTGCTAATCTCTTGTACTTCCTGATTTACTCTCACTACATCATCCAGCCTTTTCTCTCGCTCATTTTCTTTATTCATCAACTCTTCAAAATATTCCCTCCACCTTCTCAGCACACACTCCTCACTTGTCAGCACATTACCATGTGCATCTTTTACCACCCTAACCTGCTGCACATCCTTTCTAGCTCTGTCCCTTTGTCTGGCCAATCGGTACAAGTCCTTTTCTCCTTCCTTACTATTCAACTTCTTGTACAGCTCGCAATATGCCTTTTCCTTTGCTTTTGCCACTTCTCTTTTCGCCTTAAGCCGCATCTCCTTGTACTCCTCTCTACTTTCTTCATCTCTCCGACTATCCCAAAACTTTTTCACCAACCTCTTTCTCCTAATGCTTTCCTGGACCTCTTCATTCCACCACCAAGTCTCCTTGTCTTCCTTCCACTGTCCAGATGTCATACCCAGTACTGTCCTAGCTGTCTCCCTCACCACATCTGCAGTACTTTTCCAGTTGTCCAAAATTGCTTCCCCTCCAACCAGTGCTTTTCTCACCTGCTCGCTAAATTTCACACAACAGTCTTCCTCCTTCAGCTTCCACCATCTGATCCTTTGTTGAGCTCTCACTCTCTTCTTCTTCTTTACCTCTAAAGTCATCCTACAAACAACCATCCTGTGCTGTCTAGTGACACTCTCTCCTGCTACCACCTTACAGTCTGTGATTTCTTTTAGCTTGCATCTCCTATAAAGAATGTAGTCCACCTGTGTGCACCTTCCTCCACTCTTATATGTTACCCTGTGCTCCTCCCTTTTCTTAAAGTAGGTATTCACCACAGCCATTTCCATCCTTTTGCAAAATCAACTACCATCTGTCCTTCCCCATTCCTATCCTTGATACCATATCTACCCATTACTTCCTCATCACCTCTGTTCCCTTCACCAACATGCCCATTGAAGTCAATCAATCAATCAATCAATCAATTTTTTTATATAGCGCCAAATCACAACAAACAGTTGCCCCAAGGCGCTTTATATTGTAAGGCAAGGCCATACAATAATTATGTAGTCTGCTCCTATCACCACTCTTTCATGCTTGGGCACACTCTCCACCACCTCATCTAACACACTCCAGAAATCTTCTTTCTCCTTCATCTCACAACCAACCTGTGGGGCATATGCAGTGATGATATTCATTGTCACCCCTTCAATTTCCAACTTCACACTTATCACCCTGTCAGACACTCGCTTAACCTCCAACACACTTTTAACATACTCTTCCTTTAAAATGACCCCAACACCATTTCTCTTCCTGTCCTCACCATGGTACAACAACTTGTACCCACCGCCGATGCTCCTGCTCTTACTTCCCTTCCACTTGGTCTCTTGCACACACAATATGTCTACCTTTCTCTTCTCCATCATATCAGCCAGCTCTCTCCCTTTACCAGTCATACTACCAACATTCAAAGTCCCCACTCTCATTTCCACCCTTCTACTTTCCCACAATGGTGCACGGCGCGCCACGCTCCGAGCCGTGATCCCAATGTCCCAACTTGTCCTCTGACACTCCAAAACAGAGGTGTTCTTTGTCTCGCTCCATCAGCGGCTCCGTCATGACGCGTGAAGCCTGCACACGGCTTTCCATGACAAAACCTCTTGTTAAAAGTGAAATCTGCCGGAAAATGGCTGATGTCCAGCTCTTGTGATAACCAGAGAAATTGCACACGACGGTCCCGGATCGACACAGCCATCCGTTTAGAAATGATCTGGTGGTTTCTGCCTGTCGATTGCGGCTCGGAGTGCGGCGCGCCGTGCACCATTGTGGGCCGTCCTTAAAGCGGTAGTAACACTCCTTAATTTCTGTGAAGCCCATAAAATTTTCACCGAAAGCCATGTGAATTTTCCGAATGGTTTCCAGCTGCCTGTCTCTAACAGTTTCTGAAAAAATTCTGATGGAACAAAGCCCAAATCATTCCGCCATTCCCTCGCAATGAAAAAAATGATGAGGGGGTGGACCAGTGCTCACTCAAAGCCTGCCCACAGGCGAATGACGCAACGGACAGGCGTGAAAAAACTCACACATGCGCACGAAGGTTCAAGCTTGGCTGACGTAAAAACATATGAATCAAATCCATATGTTTTTTACATAAAATAAAAAGGTCGGATACTTTTCTCACAGACCTCGTATTCCTCCATTTCTCTTTAGGCCAGTTGATGTGTTCTTTGGCAAATTGTAACCTCTTCTGCACATGTATTTTATTTAACAGAGGGACTTTGTGGGGGATTCTTGAAAAAAATTAGCTTCACACAGGTGTCTTCTAACTGTCACAGCACTTACAGGTAACTCCAGACTGTCTTTGATCATCCTGGAGCTGATCAATGGGTGAGCCTTTGCCATTCTGGTTATTCTTCTATCCATTTTGATGGTTGTTTTCCATTTTCTTCCACTCATCTCTGTTTTTTTTTTTTTTTTTTGTCCATTTTAAAGCATTGGAGATCATTGTAGATGAACAGCCTATAATTTTTTGCACCTGTGTATTAGTTTTCCCCTCTCCAATCAACTTGCTGATAACGGTGTGTTGACTTTGTAATGAAATATACCAAGAATTGATCTGGCTGATACATGTTGCACTCTCTATAGTCTTGTAGTTGTTAGGTTTAGATTCATTCACCACCACAGCTGTTGTGCCATCTTTGGACAGGAAAAACTGTGGTGATAAGAAACCTCAGTAGTATAGAACAGGTTGCGTACCATGTCTGATGCTGAAGTGTGATTGAGTGTCAAATAATACTTGAGGAAGACACTGAACCTGTGACCCCCACAAAATAAAAAAGAAAGATCCAGAGAAAAAAATATGGTGTGATCAAAGAAAGATGCATGAAATGCACCGTGCCAAAAATCAGATTACTTACCTTGTGCAAATAAATATAGAAAACTAGGTTACTGTGGTGCATGTAAACATATTTTGTGATTCCCCACCATAACCCAGCTTCTCGCAGTGAATTGGCTTCCCTTCCACATATAAATGTAGTCATAGACTCTAAGACAACTTGATGGAGTGCACAGAAGTCTCTTCTGTTAGCTCCTAGTTCCCAAGATCTGTATGAGATTTTCAAAGTAACTTTTAAAAAATGATGTGTGCCACATCAGTTTACTGCCTGAATAAAATAAACTGACCATTTATTCCAATGGGAGGCTATTCTATGACAAGTCTTATAATAATATTTCATGTATCAATTTTCACCCACCCACTTAAAGTTACAATCAGAAGGATTTTATTTGCTCAGAAACCTGCAATCAAAATTCTAAACATTCTAAACATTATGGTGTCTCCTGAACCAAGCCAAAATGCTCCCTCGCGTGTTTAATATGCATGTAAAACAAATTATCTCTTCTTGTTACTTGAGGAGTCAGTGTTTAAAACTTAATAACAGACCAGAATCTTCTTTGTATTGTGGATTATCTCTCCATCAGCTTGAATGCCACCCTACTGAGAAACCTCGTGAGATGATTATATTATATGCCTTTATTACTGTACATCTGTTTTAGGGTAAGGGGAGGAGTGGGGGTGGGAATCAGGTTTCTAGGGCAAAAGCATGTTGGATTTATGAGTGTTATCACTGAATGAGTTATTGAATTGGTGCAAGCTCTGACAAAGAAGGGAGGGGGTAATGATGTAAAACCAAAGCGAACAAAAAAAGGAGACAAAAGTGAAGCAATACAATTTAAAATAAAGCTCTGACAGATTCCAACAAAATAAATATAAACACTCCAAAATTGTGCACAAAATGCACTTTCAACATGTCCAGTTAGCATATTTCCAATTTCTATGAATAAGAAGAATCTGTGAATATCAGATTTCCTCTACCAATGAAGTTGGAGGAGGTTAAGGCCTGGTCCCACTGGGGAGAGGATTAATGTGCATGAATTAAGTATACAAATTACGGGTGTACGTTGTCGTCCGCAACAAAACTGGCCAAAATGACAAATGTCTCAGTATGAATTACGGATATATTAATAATGTATAGCAAATATATGACGAACAATCACGGATGTATAACGCATGTATTGAGAATGCACCGTGCACGTGTGGCGGCGACAGCAGTTGTATTGCGCATGCGCGGCATCTGCATTGCGGTCATAAAAGAAGCGCACTCGGGCCTTTCGGCATCACTATTCACACCAACACCACAGCCTCTGGAGCAATTGCTGGACTTGGACACGTTGATTGGTATGTTGTTGGATGGCAGCAACTATCACACTACGTCTTTGGGGATCCATAACTACATCTGTACATCTCCACAGCTGGACTGGCAATGACTGGCAGGTATTTTGATTTCTGTTTGTTATGCATTCGCAAATTGTCCACAAATCAGATGCAAAGCAGACGTAATACAAACACTTTATTCGTGGCCAATCTGTATGCATTCGCCACAACTTATTTTAGTTTGTGATGTGGACATGATAGGCACGCTATATATCCGTTTTACACACTGTCCCAGTCCGCTGCCAAGCCGCAATACCCCAGCGGATAATGGCGGATATACAGCGCACAGATTGAGTATGTATTGAGTACGGATTGCGTATGTAAGGCAGATGTCATCCGCAACCAAAATTTTGTGCATCTCAAAAATCCTGGCAACAGAAAAACGTGCCGAAAAAAATCCCGATATTCAACATTGAACATATTTTCAAAAATTCATAACTATGTCATAAAAGATCTAATTTCTGTCATATTTGACAGACTTATGTAGGATGGTATCCTTAATTGACTGCCAGTGTTTGTTCTGGATCTGAGCTGGATGACAGGGTTTGTGGCCATTTAACAATGAAAACCCTATTTAATGTATATTTTACATTATATCTTAATCAAACATGCCCCAATCACCCTCATATTTCAATGTGAGGTGCAGACTGGCACTCACTATTGCCTGACAAAGTTTGATCCAGATCTGATCCAGATTGTGGGTTTTGTGGACATTTGAATTTAATATTGAAAAGCCCATTTGATGCACATTTTGCATTTTATCTCAATCAAAAGTGCCTCAAGCAGTCCTATTTGTAACAATGAGGTGGAAATTGGCACTCTCAATAAATAGAGTATGTCTGATCTGCATCTGATCCATATTGCGGATTTAGCTGATATTTGACTGAAACATTGAAAACCCCTTTTGAACTATATTTTGTATTATATTTTATGAAAAGCCATTTCTAACAGGACTTTGACCTTGAAAATCTTTTCCAAAGTAAAATATTGTGGAATTGGAAACTAGTGTTGGCAGAGGTTGATATTGACAGAGGTTTCATTTGTAAGACAAGAGCACTGCTCTTGTCTTACAAATGAAAAGTTATGCTTGCATCAACTTCAGTGTCACAATATTGAGAGCATAATTATTAAAAAACATTATGAAATATCAAGTTGAGTAATTAAAGTTTCATACTTCATTTGATATATTTTGTGTCACGTAATTCTATGAAATGTTGCAAAGAAGGTGCACTCAGAGAGCACGTACCTCCACTAAGGCTAGAATGGACAATTGCTATTACCTCCATCATCTACCAGAGGAGGGATTTGGAACTGAAAAATTGTATATGCTCTATACTACAACCCCTGGCAAAAATTATGGAATCACCGGCCTCAGAGGATGTTCATTCAGTTGTTTAATTTTGTAGAAAAAAAAAGCAGATCACAGACATGACACAAAAACTAAAGTCATTTCAAATGGCAACTTTCTGGCTTTAAGAAACACTATAAGAAATCAAGAAAAAAAATTGTGGCAGTCAGTAACGGTTAATTTTTAGACCAAGCAGAGGGAAAAAAATATGGACTCACTCAATTCTGAGGAATAAATTATGGAATCACCCTGTAAATTTTCATCCCCAAAACTAACACCTGCATCAAATCAGATCTGCTCGTTAGTCTGCATCTAAAAAGGAGTGATCACACCTTGGAGAGCTGTTGCACCAAGTGGACTGACATGAATCATGGCTCCAACACGAGAGATGTCAATTGAAACAAAGGAGAGGATTATCAAACTCTTAAAAGAGGGTAAATCATCACGCAATGTTGCAAAAGATGTTGGTTGTTCACACTCAGCTGTGTCTAAACTCTGGACCAAATACAAACAACATGGGAAGGTTGTTAAAGGCAAACATACTGGTAGACCAAGGAAGACATCAAAGCGTCAAGACAGAAAACTTAAAGCAATATGTCTCAAAAATCAAAAATGCACAACAAAACAAATGAGGAAGGAATGGGAGGAAACTGGAGTCAACGTCTGTGACCGAACTGTAAGAAACCGCCTAAAGGAAATGGGATTTACATACAGAAAAGCTAAAGGAAAGCCATCATTAACACCTAAACAGAAAAAAACAAGGTTACAATGGGCTAAGGAAAAACAATCGTGGACTGTGGATGACTGGATGAAAGTCATATTCAGTGATGAA
Source organism: Thalassophryne amazonica (assembly GCF_902500255.1). Taxonomy (NCBI): domain Eukaryota; kingdom Metazoa; phylum Chordata; class Actinopteri; order Batrachoidiformes; family Batrachoididae; genus Thalassophryne; species Thalassophryne amazonica. Next base: position 123,258,882 of record NC_047104.1, read on the forward strand.
TTTCGAATCTGCATTGGGCAAGGTGATGATGCTGGAACTTTTGTTTGGTGCCGTTCCAATGAGATTTATAAAGATGACTGCCTGAAGAGAACATGTAAATTTCCACAGTCATTGATGATATGGGGCTGCATGTCAGGTAAAGGCACTGGGGAGATGGCTGTCATTACATCATCAATAAATGCACAAGTTTACGTTGATATTTTGGACACTTTTCTTATCCCATCAATTGAAAGGATGTTTGGGGATGATGAAATCATTTTTCAAGATGATAATGCATCTTGCCGTAGAGCAAAAACTGTGAAAACATTCCTTGCAAAAAGACACATAGGGTCAATGTCATGGCCTGCAAATACTCCGGATCTTAATCCAATTGAAAATCTTTGGTGGAAGTTGAAGAAAATGGTCCATGACAAGGCTCCAACCTGCAAAGCTGATCTGGCAACAGCAATCAGAGAAAGTTGGAGCCAGATTGATGAAGAGTACTGTTTGTCACTCATTAAGTCCATGCCTCAGAGACTGCAAGCTGTTATAAAAGCCAGAGGTGGTGCAACAAAATACTAGTGATGTGTTGGAGCATTCTTTTGTTTTTCATGATTCCATAATTTTTTCCTCAGAATTGAGTGATTCCATATGTTTTTCCCTCTGCTTGGTCTAAAAAAGTAACCATTACTGACTGCCACAATTTTTTTTCCTGATTTCTTATAGTGTTTCTTAAACCAGAAAGTTGCCATTTGAAATGACTTTAGTTTTGTGTCATGTCTGTGATCTGCTTTTTTTCTACAAAATTAAACAACCGAGGCCGGTGATTCCATAATTTTTGCCGGGGGTTGTATGGCACTTTTCATGTACTAGGAAAAAGATAAATAGAAAACATGTGACTCCAATCCTGCCAGAGATGGATATTACGTGAAGGTAAGCGTGATGGGTATGGCATTCTGATAAAGCTCATCTCTGGAATTAACTATTAATTTCCTGGGGCTGAGATTCCAACTCTGGTGTCTTAAAATTATTGCCAGTAGCTTGAAGGCTTGTTACACATCATTTAGTTGAGATCATGTGCGTTGAGAACATCGGTTGTTACCTATCGATCGCAATCTGCTGGTCGATCTCTATTGTGACGACAGTCAATTGAAAATTATTTTGACCTGCACCCTCTGGGACATTTTCATAACCAGTTGAACACCACTGCTCTAAAGTGTCACCTTTCATGTATCCTACGAAAGAGAAGCAGCTGGATTGGATCCAGATCCAGCTGGATATTATAGATTTCTGTAATCAGCAATATGAAGCTGGTACCTTGTGTGTGGTCTGTAGCTACAGTGTAGAGTGTCCATTAACTGATGATGCCTCGATATTCCTGTCTGTATGCCACTGTCTCTGTGAACCACACTTTGCTCCTGCTGTGCAGCTCAGCACCTTGCATGGCAGCATCTGACATCTGCACTGTATATGTAAATGGCTCGAAATGCTTTGCGTGCCTGATCTCGGTCTCAGTTTCTATACCCGCTTCACAACAGTTGTCTTTTAGAGCTCCATTTTACTTTCAGTGCTTCACTTTTTTCTACATTTTGTTTGGTTACAGTTGGCGTGCCCAACCAGTCAATCGCGGTCGTTATCGGACCAGGTTAAGAATTTTTCAAGCCCAGTGTGCGCGCGCGCAATAACATTTCAGCGTGTAACAAACCCATGCATAGGCATCTGTAGATGGACCCTGGATGTTGTCAGAAATGGTGTGTGTTAAGACTGGGCCTGTTCAGTCATCTCCGTGTCCACCATCCTGTCCTGGAATGGAGCAAGAGACGATCTTCCTCACCATGCGTGAATATTTTCATACAGATAAGTGCAGTAGGTGCATTTGAGGTGTATACACCCTGTAAGAATGCCTGGTTTCAGTGTGCGTGGCGTCATGTTTCTGCTTCACACTATAAGGGATAAGCATTGGCGCCAGTGGGTCAATAGTACACTGTCATGGGCTAGATATTAAGTGATTGTTTGAGTTATTAAATTATGATCTGCCACTCCATATGTGCTCGCAACCTATCTGTACCTGTCTATCAAATTCAAATTTCAATTTTATTAATTTATATAGCACCAATTCACGATGAGATCACCTCAAGGCGCTTCACACAGCATAATAAAAACAGAGAAAACTGAATTAAAAACTTAACCATAAAAACCATAAAAGAACACAAGAATAAAAACACATCGTAACACAATCAAACTAATGATAAATCAAGGTAAACAAATAAGTCTTTAAACGTGATTTAAACGTCTCCACAGTATCCGACTGTCATATGTGTGCTGGGAGATCTTTCCACAGAGCTGGGGCATGGTAAGAGAAAGCTCTGTGACTGGCAGACTTACTATTCACCCTGGGAGCACATAAAAGTCCTGCACCCTGCGAACGTAGGGCCCGAGCTGGTACATAGGGGCTTACCAGGTCAGCCAAATAAGGAGGTGCAAGTCCATGAACAATTTTATAAACTAATAACAGTACCTTAAAATCCGATCTTGTGGTGACTGGAAGCCAGTGTAGGGATGCCAAAATGGGCATAATGTGGTCAAACGTTCTGCTTTGTGTCAAAAGTCTGGCAGCAGCCAGTCCCATCAGCCAAAGACAGGATGGGATGAATCATCACTATATGTCGCAAATGGAAGAAAGCAGTTGTTGTAATGTCTCTAATGTGGAGGTCAAAAGACAACGTAGGATTGAAAATTACCCCAAGATTCCTCACTTTCTCCGTGTGATGTATAACACATGAACTGATCAAATTGATGCCGATACCTCGCTGGACTAAGAACCATAATTTCAGTCTTATCAGAATTTAGAAGTAGGAAGTTACTAGACATCTAACTAGACATCCAAGGATTGCCTTGTGTCCACTGATGCAAGGCAATCTTCCAAAGATTTTATGTGAATGAGATTACCAGCAGTTATCGGCATGTACAATTGGGTGTCATCAGCATAGCAATGAAAGGCAATCCCAAAACGCCGCAGTATATTCCCAAGGGATGCTACATAAAGGGGGAAAAAAGCAAGCCTAAAACCTAAAGCCTAAAACAGATCCCTGCAGAACCCCAAATTTCATGTCTTCATGTCCCTATCTGTTTATCTATATTAACTTCAGAAAATGCCTGGGCAGTCCCTTCTTTTGTGAGGTATTTCTGCACTGGGGAGACAAAACTCACTCACCTCTAACTCCGTAAATGCCAGATTCACAAATCTACTTTTGCTTTAACCTCATGTCCAACACCACATGAAACATATGTTTCCACTGCATGTAGTCAATTGTTTCAGTCGATCAAAATGTCCAATCAGAGCAGAGTTAAGCAGGCCCATGTCAAAACGACCTCTCCCATGTCAGGATTTCTGTGTGTGAGACTGTCATCAAGATTGTTCTGGTCAGTTAATGGAAGCTGTAACAGAGAATATGTCAGAATATAGTGTCATCCATCGGAGACAGCTAATTAGATCCCACTGTAGCCCTCTCTCTTTTCCTTTCTTCCTCTGCTCTCTTTCTTTTGTGTCTTGTGCTCTCAAAGGTTTCTCAATTCTCAGGGTAATTTTTCCCCTGCTCACTTTAAAGCAGCACCAGCCATGAAACAGATAAGACAGCAACACAATTATGAATATATTTGCATTCTATTTTTAATTAGAACTTTTGTAATTGCGGCAGCTAACCTATTTTGTCGTGACAATTTCAAAAGTTAAATCAATTTCAAGAAGCATGAAAGTGGAAGGGAATAAACAGCCGTGCCTGAATAAATAATCAAAATTGCACCACTTGAGTTTTAATTAGAAAAACCACCACCATGTGTCATTGTCTAAAATGAAGACTGCAGAGAGACTGTTGAGATAACAAGCCAAGGCAGCATTCATGCAGTTTTGTGCTCCCTTGACAGTTTAAGGCCAGAGTCTTAAAGAATGCCCATGTTGCGTGCACACATAAGTGTGCATGTGTTTGCTACTGCGTGATTCTGTAAAACACCATCTTTCCTGTTTAAAAGGCCAAGAAGGATGTCACATGGCATCAGTGAAGTGACACTTGAAGAGAAAATAAAATGATCACGATAGCACTCTGCACACAGATAAAGATCACAACCGCACAGTTCTTCATTGCTCTTACACTTGAAACAGCATCTCAAGAGCCTTTGTGGAGTTGCACTGTACCAGGATACTATGCATAATTCACAAACTCAATCGATCAGAGGCATTTGGTTCTGCAAACTGTTTTGCATTGCATACCTCTTGGCCAATTTCACATGGAGAAAAGTCTCAAAATAGATATATTGATTTTTGACTTGAAGAACAGGCCAACTCCAATAAAACTTCCAGGAAGAGGATGTAGGCCAATAAACAGAAGAGATTTCAATGAATCTAGTAATGGCATATGGAAGCCATCAGTGGTGCAATCAGGTCTACAAGTATTTGGACAGTCACATTGCAATTTTGCCTTTGAACACCTGTGGCTAAGATAGCTTGTAGTGTAGACTTAGAGTTTAATTCAGTGGGGTTAAACAAAAATATTGTATTAACTATTTAGAAATTACAGCCATTTTTATCCCCCAGTATGAAATACGGGAGGATATGGTGATCACCATGTCCGTTCATCCATCTGTCCGTTTTCGCTTGTTAGCACGATATCTCAAGAATCAGTTGACCAATTAAAATGGTAAATGGACTGCATTTATATAGCGCTTTTCCATCTGCATCAGATGCTCAAAGTGCTTTACAAATAATGCCTCACATTCACCCCGATGTGAGGCCGCTGTCATACAAGGTACTCACTACACACCAGGAGCAATAGGGGATTAAGGACCTTGCCCAAGGGCCCTGAGTGATTTTATGATCAGGCTGGGATTTGAATCAAGGATCCTCTGATCTCAAGCCCAACACTTCAACCACTAGACCATCACATCTCCTATATTTAGCATGAGTGTACTAGTGTGATTCCCCAACACCAATCAATTATGGTGACCTTGGTGTCAATTTCAAGGTCACAATCAGATATTCAAGATATCATCATTCCCATGCTTACTAGCGTGATATCTCAAGAGCCAGTTGACCAATTTCATTCACATTTACCATAAGGGTATACTTAGTTGATCCCTCAAAACCAGGTCAATTTCAAGGTCACAGTGAGATATTCTAGGTATTGTCATTGCCACTTTTGTTAGCATGATATCTCAAGAACCAGTTGAACAATTCCATTCATATTTAGCATAACGGTGTACTTGGTTGATCCCCTAGCACATTGTATTACTGATTTGTGAGAACCAGGGGGGTATGTCGTCGCCTGATGGCTCTTGTTATAGACAGTCCATCCATTTTCACAAGCTATAGATAATTGGGCAAATATAAGGATTATTATAAACACAAACTGGGCCTCATGTATCAACGTTGCACACTTGTGGCATAAATTTACAGTGTAAATTTGAAGTACACCAAAGTTGCTGTGACATGTATCAAGCAGTGTGCACCTGCCTATTTCCAGCGTACACCTGACGTGACCTTGATAAATGCGGCGGGTGAAAACAATTGTAATTATAATAAACACGCCCATAAATATTCAGACTCCGCTTCAGACACACCCTCATTTTACGACATGGAAGCCAGGAAGACGGCAAAGAAAAAGAACTCCACCAATCACGACGTGTGCCAATAGAGCGTCAAAAGCAGCCGTCGTATTAATTGTTTTGTAGTATAACCAAAAAAGTTCTCAATCAGGCATGAACATTTTCTCACTTTTCTCTCATGTGTAAACACTCTCAAAGTTCAAACCTTATTAGAAAAACAAGACCAACCTGTTTTCAGGCCCAAACATTTGCTTGAGAAATAAAAATCGAACGTTTTCCTATAAATAAGTACGATGGCTTTTAGAACTAACGAATTTAATTTTAACGATCAACGTACGAGGTTGGACACATAAGAAATTATTAATAGTGACTGACCAGTATTTCACAGATCGCACCTCTGTGTCCTGACGCCGCGCCTTTTTCCACTCACACCTGGCTGCAGGTATCTGTTTCCGAGTGACAAACACAGTTATGAGTAGTTGTTGGCGCTCTTTTTTCTTCTGGGTGAGAAGATTCTTATAAACAGACACGCAGACCACAATGCACTGTAAAAAAAAGCATCCAAAATTGGACTAAAGAAATCCGCGAAACGACGAGGCAGCGAAAGGTGAACCGCGTTATAGCGAGGGACCACTGTATTCTCTTTTCACATGTCAATAATTCTTGACATGTGGATATTTGCTCGCTCAATTAATAAGACACGCCTAATTTTTTGGATTTCTTTATTTTTAAAATGTATTTCTTTATTTATTTTATTGTGACAAACGAATGGACACGACAAAGCCTGACTGCAGCACGGGCGAAGGGAATGACAACACTACAGTTGTAATGATCAATTCCATTGTCTAAAACGATCACACCACATAAAGTTAAGCTCAGCACTGCTCTGGCTCCAGGCTCTGGAGAAAAAGGCGAGCAGCGCTTTTTTTTCAGTCAGCGCTGTGGCCACGGATCGTGCTCGAGACCAGCAATCCCGCAAAAGCGGGATTTGTATTGATTATTATGTAGTATAATCAGGAAAGTGTTATTTATGTAACATATGCATTGATTTGTATAATGGCACTGTTTATCATGTTGATCATTTTCATTTTTATGTGGATTCCAGCGCTGGTTCATTTTGGTGTATAATTTATACCACCTCTCGACCTGGTGTATATTTTCAGCGCAGCGTACACCAATGACCACATTGATAAATGCCAAGTAGCGCAGCCGTTTTGGCGTACACCCCATATACGCTCAAATATCGCCATACGCACGTTGATACATGAGGCCCATTGTCACTTTCACAGTGTTCTTTAGACAAGCCAGGGATGTATGAACATTTTCAACTCAATGAATATTTCTTGGATTTCATATGCATCAAGCAATAAGAAATACAAACAGCATAATATTGAAAACACATAAAATCTAGGCTCAAGCCTGCCATGTTTCTTCTGACAAACTCTAGGTTAAATTTCACATGTTCTTTTTAAGAAACCTGATTCCACCCGGAATCAGGTGGAATCAGTGGCTGATTCCATCTGCTCACTTTGAGCAGATGGAATCAGTTAATGAGTGAAATCACCTGTTGGAGTCAGTGGCTGCAAAGAAAACCTGCACCCTCTTGGCCCTTTCTGGAACAAGTTGCCCACCCCTGATTTTGACCCCTGTGTAATTCTTCAATTGACCCCTACCTGGCTACCTATTGAAAATTCAAGTGGCCAATCAGTTTTATTTTTTATTTTTAAAGACCTCATGTCTATGGATTATTTGTGCCAAATTTGATGCTTGTATCACCATTTGCAGGATTCCACTCTAAAAATTCTCCTCTGCTGCACTATATATGAGAAGTAAAATGCTGCTCCTCAGTGTTTCTCAGTTGCCCTCAAAAGTATTGGAACACTTGGTATTTCACACATTTTAATTTATTCCATTTCAAATACATTTATTTTTCTAAAATTATCTTCCTTAACTCAAACTGAAAGCAAATCTCTACAACTTGATATAAATTAATTAAAAATCTAAAATCCAGCTTCCTGATGAAGTTGTGTAGAGGAGGATTTTCTTAAAAAGAAGACCTGAAAGGTCAGCTACAATTTGACAGAAAGTACATTTCAGATGAAAGCCTAGATTTGATGTTTTGGTGAAAGAAACTTTTGTATTTCTTCATAATTGATGTAAATAAAGTCCAAGACATATTGTTCATGTTTCCATCCCCTGACTTGTCTAAAGAAAACTGGCAATAATACGGATTATTATTTACAGGTTTTATCAAGTTTTAGAGATTTGCTTTCACTTTGAGGAAGATAATTTTAGAAATTTGAATTCTTTTTCTTTGAATTTTGTATTTCTAGTATTTAAAATGGCATAAACAAATTAAAATGTGTGAAATTCCAAGTGTTCCAATACTTTTGGAGGGCACAGTATCCTAACCTTATGATGAGTGCAGAATGAGTGTGGTATTATTACTGTTTTGTTTAACAATGTTTAATTTTCACTGTTGCTGCACTTTGTGTCAAACCATAGTCATATCATATATCATACTGATATGAAAATTCAGTAAGGTGTATCTTTGATTATACATTCCAAATCTAAAGTGGAACTCTACTAGTGCTTACTAAGGTACACATAAATATCTTTTTCTTTTTCTTTTTTAAACAAAGAGAGTAGAGCCACTTAGGTGCCTGGTCTTGAGAACCAGGGATGGCAGGTTGAAAAGTTTTTTTTTATCCCATGGGAACTCTCCCTATCCACTGAAGTGGCTCAAGAATATGGACAGCATGTATATAAGTGACATTTACATGACAATTTATATGAAAATATTGAGATATGATCTTTTGGCCATATTGTACAGCCCTACTGTCAACTAGCTGAAACTTTGAATATTAATTTACATCTACAATAAAAAAAAATGCTTAAAGTGGCAGAGGGTTAAGAGGGCTGTAATTGGGGGGTCAGCTGAAAAGCAAAATGCTTAAAAATGTGGAGAGTAGGGAGCCCCCCTCCCCCCCAAAGCTGAAAGGTTTCAGTCATGCTCATGCTCCCAAGAGCAATTTTACTGAAAAAGTCTGAAGGACCTAAAGGACATGGTTAGATGGCGAGGAGCTTTTCCAGGCATGTGAGAGGCAAATAAAGAAAAGTGCTGTGCCCCCCCCAGCAGCTGAAAGGTTTTTGCCATGCTAATGCTCCCTTGAAGCATTTACTCAAAATAAAGTCTGAAGGACCTAAATGACATGGTGAGATGCTAATGAGCTTCACTCATTCATGTCCACGACTTTACATATTAATCATCATCATCATCATAATTTCAACAACTAAAATTGTTAGAATTTAACAGAACAGTCTTTATTTTATTTTTTATAAAACAAGTTTTTATGTTCATTGATGTCAAGAAAGGGTGACTATAAAGTGAGTATTGACAAAATGGGTTATCATTTTCATGTTGAGGTGGCAGGGAGGGTTGTCGGCAGCTGCTGAAAGTAACTTATAAAGTAACTAGTAATCTAACTTAGTTACTTTAGTAGTAACTAAAGTAACTAAGTTACTTTTCAAGGAGTAATCAGTAATCAGTAATTGGATTATTGGATAATAATAATAATACAGATTAACTGTGGCAACACTACTCAAGGGATAGGCTCTAGCCCCTATGACCCTTGACTGGAGGAAGGGGGTACATAAAATGAATGTGTGAGTGATGGTCAGACTTTTCAGGATGGAAAACAGCTCTGCAAGCTGATGCTGATATCTCAGATTCTCTTAAATGTGCATCACAATAAAGGTTTTTTAGCATCATACCAGCAGCAGCTGCAGTCAAAATGGACAAAGGTGTTTTACTGTGAAAGGAGAATATTGTGGGGCTGACCCTAATGATTATGGACTTGACCACGGGGGATATTGATGAGAAGAAATGAATGCTGTTGCTGAGTCTAATATGTGCAGGCTTAAGGTGCCCTGACACTTGCACAACTTTGATCCGCGCACTTGCACGCACTTCGTTGTGATGATCGCACCCGCTGTGTTCCCAGCTGGACACTGTGCTTTGTTCTGCTGGACGCTGTGATTTAGTGCTCTGGATGCTGCGTATATAAAATAATTATTTTGTGGCAGATTAATCATTTTCTCTCAGAGTTGGCCTCTAATCACTTCCGGAATCACAGAGGACTGTTTGATCTGCTGCTTTCAATTTCAATTTTTTCAATTTATTTTCATTTATATAGCGCCAAATCACAACAGAGCTGCCTCAAGGCGCTTCACACAAGTAAGGTCTAACCTTACCAACCCCCAGAGCAGCAGTGTTAAGGAAGAAACCTCAAGTAGACCAGACTCAAAGGGGTGACCCTCTGTTTGGGCCATGCTACAGACACAAATTATAGAACAATTCACAAAACGAACATACATGAAATGGTGTTGGTGCACAGGACAGGAGGATCTCCAGCACAACTACCACACCCATCTCTGGATAGAGCTGCACCTTGCTGTTTTCCCTCTCTCTCTCTCTCGTCCGCTGCATGAGGTGGAGAACATACTGGAACCATCTAAAAGGTAAGTATTTGAAATGTTTATATTGTAATAACTTGGTAAAACAGTTGCATGTTCTTTCCTTCTTATGAGTAGCTGTAAAATTATGTTTATGATAGATTTAACATCTCGTTATAATCGTTCAGATGAGCTGCGCTGTAGTGCGGTGCACTGACACAATCACTCACACACACGCAGTGTTTTTTAATTGATTGTGCAATGATGAAGTGACATTCATCTTATTAATGCGTGATGGAGATTCTGAACATTTAAAAATTTTCTTTGTGCACGTGCACAAAGTCGCGCACAGTTTACAAAGGTTTACAGTGAGTTTGAGATGAGTTTACTCTCCTTCACGGCAGAGTGCGTGCAAGTGCGCGGATCAAAGTCGTGCAAGTGTCAGGGTCTTTAAGGCACAAACTAACAGGCTTAAGGTAACAACAATAATAGACTTTAGTGTTGTTAACATGTTTTAACAAGAAGTTTAATACATTTGAATACATTTAATCACATGGACCTTGATTGTGTTCACTCATGATTACTTCAGACAACAACAAGGCTACAGCTTTGCTACTGAATGAAATTTTAATAAACCTGAAATATTACATAAGTAAACATCTGCATAGTGCTTCACTTTCAGTAATTCTTCCCTTCTAAAAAAGTCATTCTGTTTATCTGAGGGAAGGGAGGGGAAGCTGTAAATGCAACAATGGTGTCTTGTAAATGGAAGAATTATGAGGTATATTTGGTCCCATTAGCTGCTCAGATTCAGCAAAATGCATCAAAATTGTACAGATGTACAGTGACCCAAAAGCTTTTTGCAAAAGCAAACCAAATCTATGTAGCTCTCAATTGAGGAATATTACAGTTCCTTGCCTTCAAATTACCATTTTCTTTGCAACGACTGGCAACTCTGTAATCTGTTCCCATTATTTAATAAATAAGACAGAGCACTGCACACCCTCATCAGCTTTTTGTCAGCTACAGCTGTAATGGATGGGAGCAGATTATACGGTTGCCAGTCTTTTTGAAGAAATACTTCAAAAAGTGTGTGTGTGTGTGTGTGTGTGTGTGTGTGTGTGTGTGTGTGTGTGTGTGTGTGTGTGTGTGTGTGTGTGTGTGTGTGTGTGTGTGTGTGTGTGTGTGTGTGTGTGTGTGTGTGGGTGGGTGGGTGGGTGTGGGTGCTGTGTGTTGTTTCCACTTTGTATCACTTAATGAAATGACCAAACCCAGATAAAAAATGCTTTTTCCTTATTCAGGACAAAGTTCAAGTCACTGTGTTCAAAGAAGAGATTAGAGATGAAACCCAACATGTGGTCCGTATTTCCTGATCATATTTTCCTGGGAACAGTTCCATGTTTTACATGCTTTTATAGTGGCTTGAAACTTTATTTATTTATTTTGTTGCTGTATTTCTGGTATGTGTTGATACAGTTAGAGGACATAGCCTTAGATGCTGTCATGAGGTTAGGTGAATTGGAAACTTTATAACTGTCCAGGTCTCCTTTGCAAAAGAGATCTTGATCTCAATGGGAATAATCTGGTTAAATAAAGGTTAACAGAAATGAGCAGTTACTCAGTTATCATGCTGTGTAGGTGGAAGTGATCACGCACATCAGGAACACAGAGGTACCAGGCAACAGTAGGGCCAAGTGTGGAAAGAGACACAACTGAGAGCCCACATTTTTTGTTGTTGTTGTTTTTTATTTGATTTGTCAATAAATTAATGTATGTACAAAAAATACAATATATAAAATTGCAGAGGATAACACAATAAAGCATTAAACTTATTTCCATTGTGGTCTTAAAATAAATAGGAGTTGAATACACCTTTCGGTGATACTTGGACACGTCATCAGTGAAGAACCCAGGGTCATAAGGTGGTTCGGGTCTTTGATCTTCATACACCCTCTCCTGGGCAACCCATCTGGGGGTGATCAGTCCCCGATTTGTGTCCAAGTGGCGCGTTGTTCCACGGATCCCCCCTGCGGATCCACAGCCACCTTGAGGCCCTCTCTGCGGCCTCCAGTGTATTCTTGATGGCTCTCTTGAATTGCAGTCCCTTCACTCCAAGGAGTTTGAGGGTTCGCACAAGTGAATGGCCAGCAAAGGCGCGGCACCCGACCTCGACAGGCTCACAACAGGCTTTCCAGCCGTTCTTCCGGCAATCAGAGATGAGCTCGGCATATTTAGCCTTCTTTCGCTCGTTGGCCTCATCAATGCGGTCCTCCCAGGGAACAGTCAGCTCTATTAGGACCACTTGCTTGGTGGACACCGATGCTAACACCATGTCTTGGTGGAATGAATGGTTGTGATGTTATCTGGGAACTTAAGCTGACTGCCAAGATCAACTTGGAGTTTCCAGTCGCACGCTGTGGTGAGGAGCCCCCCCCAAAGAGCTAGGCTGGTGTTGATTTGCCCTCTGTCCTGGTCTTATGAAAGAGATTAACTGTTTTGGGGTAGTCTGAGTCTTGCTGTGCTGGATCGCCGTGCAAATGGCGTCCGCCAAAGATCTTAAAACTTGGTCATGGCGCCAGAGGTATTGCCCCTCTCCTAGCGCCTTCGGACAGCAGCTCAGGATATGCTCCAAGGTGCCCCTTCTCTGGCACAGCTTGCAATCAGGAATATTGACCAGGCCCCAGGTGTGCAGGTTGGCCGGGCTCGGAAGGACGTCATAAACTGACTGGATGAGGAACTTGATGCATAGTGGCTCCGCTCTCCACATCTCTGCCCAAGTGATCTTGCGGGATTCTGCATGCTCCCACCGAGTCCACGCTCCCTGCTTGGACATGCCAACCATCTTGCTGTATCGATATTCCTCCTCCTCCGCTCTTATCTCATCCTGAACTAGCTGACGCGTCTCCTTTCCACGGGCTTGATCATAACGTGGCTTTGGAAAGCAACCCAGACCTGCCCGCCCCGTTGCGACTGAGCCCACCAGCATCTTATGCCTCAGTCACGCGTCGGCTCTGGTGATGGCCTCCTGAGCCTGCCACTTTCTTCCGGTCTTCACGAGGATCCCTGCTGATGCGACTTTGACGTCTGCAGAGTCCCTGTACAACATTGCCTCTCTGGAGCGGGTGACTTTGAACTCCTCTGTCAGTCCACTGAAAGGGAGCTGCAGTTTGATAGAATGGCCATACAGGGTGATGCTGCTCAAGGATCTAGGAAGCCCCAGCCATCTCCTGATAAACTGGTTGATGGACTTCTCCAGTGCCTCTGTTGCCTTGTTATTGGTACCTCGTAGACCAGCAGGGGCCAGAGTATCCTTGGCAGGACTCCATGCTGGTAGATCCAGGCTTTAAATTTCCCTGGGAGACCAGACTTATCGATGGTGGTGAGCCAGGTTGCCAGGTCACACTTGATCTGTTTTATGGCTGCTGTATCCTTCAGGGAGCTATCAAAGACCTTTCCCAGGGTCTTGACAGGTTTTTCGGTCACTGATGGGATTCTGGGCCCTCCCAAGGCAAAGCAGAACTGATCACTCACTTTGCCTTTCTTCAGGACCAGAGACCTGGACTTAGCAGGCTTAAAGCTCATCCTCGCCCACTGGATGAGCCATTCCAGTCCCTGCAAGAGCCACCTGCACCCTGGCACCGATGTTGTCATGACTGTCAAGTCATCCATAAAGGCTCTTATAGGGGGCTGCCATGTTCCAGATCTTGATTTGGCCCCTCTGCATTTGACCTCAGTGAATTTGACGATCATGTTCATGGCCAGCGAAAAGAGTGGCACTGAGATCGTGCAGCCGGTGATTATGCCCTTTTTGAGACGGTGCCAGGCAGATGTTACTTGGCCTGAGGAGACTCGAGCGCTGAAGCTGTTGTAGTAGTCCATAATGAGGCCACGGATCTTGTCTGGAACATGGTGTCTTGCCAGTGCGGTTTCGACGAGCTTGTGTGGAATAGAACCGTAGGTGTTGGCTAAATCCAGCCAGAGAGCTGTCAAATCTCCTTTGCTCTCCCTTGCCTCCCGGATCAGCCGCGTCACCACTCATGTATACTCTAGGCATCCAGGTACTCCAGGGCCCCCTTCTGTACTGAGGTGTCGAGGTAGTTGTTCTTCAAAAGAAAATCTATCAGCCATTGGGATACGATTTTAAGGAATATCTTGCTCTCCACACTGAGCAGCAAGATGATCCGGAACTGCTCTATGCTGCAAGAGTCCTCTTCTTTCAGTATCCAGACGCCCTCGGCATACCTCCACTGGGTTGCTGCTTTCCCTCTCCGCCAGATCACCTTCAAGATCTTCCAGAGACGTCCAAGGAGCCGTGGACACTGTTTATAAACTTTGTAGGGTACGCCGCTGGGGCCAGGAGCAGAGCTAGCTCTTGCAGCTCTGACAGCTTCTTTTACCTCGCTCATGGTGGGTTCAGAGCAGTCAAATTGGGGTCGCTGGTTCTGGTGGCACCACCAGTTCTCTGCAGTGCCCGACATCGTGGTCTCCCAGGGTGTCACTGAAGGTGGCGTGGAGATGATGGTCGATCTCTACAACAGGGCAAGTGAGCTGGCCACTTCGTCTCTGGCCCAGAAGCTTCTTGGTGAAACCGAAGGGATTGCTGATGAAAGCACTGCGTTTCCGAGCTCTTTCCTTGCCCTTCCTTCTGTGCCATTCCGCCCTCCTCAGCAAGATGAGCCTCTTCCTTATGATGTTCGTGAGTTCTGGCAGAGCTGTTTTCTCCTCCTCCTTAGCTGCCTTGAACTGACGTCTCAGGGATTTTAGCTCTTGTCTCAGCTGAATGATCTTTGCTTCTTGACAGTTGAGCTTCGCTGGATTGTTTGCCCCTTGCCTCTGCTCGACACGGAATCGCTCTGCTCCCATGTTCATTATGATGGTACACATAGTCTGGGGTTTCTGGTCAACGCTGCCCTTCAAGATGGTTTCCAGGCTCTTGTCAACATCCTCGTCCAGCTTTCGCCACTCCTTGTTGTTTGCGGCAGGCCACATCACCCTTCAATATTCTGATTTCCTGCTTGGGGTGGGGACTCGTGTTGCTTGGAGGTTCCAGGTACTGTGGGGTGGTTCCGGACCTGGCTACTCCTCCGTCTTACCAGGTTCAGCGGTCGGCGCCACAAGAAATGGTGCACCGGCTACTGTTCCTGAGCGTTGTTCCACTTGGTTCCTCCTGTGGCAGGCCATCTTTGCCTGGTGGATCTTAAGGCCTTTGTGTTTAAGGCCTTGCAGACTTTGCCGTAAATACAGACTGCATTCGTAATCCATTGTCCATTTGCTTGAGTCATCACCGGAAATTCTGTCTGGTTGGGATGCTCATGCTCCCCCCCTCTCGGGCATCCCTGGGGGTATCTTTCTTTGGGGTTCTTCGTAGCTGAGTAGTTGGGTGCTCCCTCTCAGGAGCTGCAGGTTGGGGGGCTGGCCCTTCCTGCCCTGGTTGCTGTCTCTCCGAGCTGTCCGCTGTCTCTCCAGCCGTCACCACTCTATTTGTGGGTGTCATCCAGACTTTCCTGGAAGTCATTAGTCATTATCAAATAAATAAATAATGGCAAATAATTAACGTGATTGCTCTATTTCACATCCATTGTAATGATGCACAAAGCCAAACCTATGAAATGGGTGTTGTTGTCCAATCACTTATGGTCCCATGTGTGTGAAAACCTTTTACAATAGAATTGATGTTCATTGTCATTGCAATTCTACAATGAAATTCCAGTGGCACTCTCCATACAGATATACACAAAAAAACAACACAACAGCTACTTTAAAAAACAACGAATAACTTCACAGGATGACAAATGACAAGAACTTCTTAAAATACCCCCCACAAAAAGTGCTTACTAAATTATTAAGGAGCTTAATGCTTTGTGAGGTAATTTTAGATATGTAAACAGACTGTATTATTTATGGCACATGTAGACATCCATTACTGAATGTCTGTGTTTGTGGGTGATGGAGGGGTGGGGTGATGGAGGCTGCAGTTCTTGGGAAAAAGCTGTTCCTTAGCCTATTAGTCTGTGTCCTTATAGTGCGGTACCTCTTCCCCAACAGCAAAGAAGCAAACAGGGAATGTCCTGAGTGGTTGTTATGCTTGCAGATGGCCCATGCTCTCCTCTACAAGTGCTCAACATACACAGAGTCCAAGTGTGAGAGCTCACCTCCTACAATCCTCTGTGCTGTCTTCACCACCTCAGACAGCTCTTTTCTGTCCTCTGCCGTGCAGGTGCTGTACCACACTGTGCAGCCCTGGCAGGAAATGCTCTCAATGGTGCTTCTGTAGAAGTGCCTGAGCAGCTGTGAAGCCAGACCAGCCTACTTCAGCTTCCTCAAGAAGAACATTCTCTGCTGGGCTTTGTTCACCAGATGGTGAGTGTGTAACGTGCATGGCAGATCTTTGGTGATGTGAGTGCCAAGGAACTTGATTGAGTCCACCCTCTCCACCTCTTCTCCACTGATGAGTAGTCGGGGCTGTGAGACTCTCCTGGTCCTCCTGAAGTCTGTGATGACCGCCTTCGTTTTGTTGGTAATGAGGACCAGGTCATTGTCTGCACACCAGTCTGTCACATGTTTGACTTCCTCCCCGTACCAGGTCTCGTTGTTGTCCCTGATAAGGCCTGCCACCATAGTGTCATCTGCAAACTTTATATATTTTAATTCTGTGTCACTGAGCATTTACTTTAGAGTGATGACAGTTAGTGATTTGTAGGTACATCGTTTCCTTGCTCGCACTGCATTTGCTGTCTGTGCATGGCAACTACATCACCACATGTTTTATGTCACCCCGTAGGGTGAATTTAGACCTATAAATGACATATGAAAAATTCTTTCCATAATTTGACTTTCAAATTGGAAAAACCGTGCATTTGCTAGTTTCTTTAAATGTACGAGATCTGTTAGAAAAGTATCTGACCTTTTTATTTTTTTCAAAAACCATATGGAGTTGAATCACGTGTGATTGCATCAGCCAAGCTTGAACCTTCGTGCGCATGCGTGAGTTTTTTCACGCCTGTCGGTTGCGTCATTCGCCTGTGAGCAGGCTTTGTGTGAGCAGTGGTCCACCCCTCTCGTCGGATTTTTATTGCGAATAAATGTCTGAACAATTTGGAGCTTTGCTGCATCAATTTTTTCCAGAAACTGTGAGAGACCTCCAGGTGGTAACCATTCGGAAAATTCAAATGGCTTTGAGGGACAATTTTATGGGGATTACACAGATTAAGGAGTGTTCCAGCTGGTTTAAAGACCGCCCACAGCTGCTGAGAGCTCGCCGCGCTCCGAGCGCCGATCGACAGGCTGAAACCCCGCAGAAACAACCAGATCATTTCCAACGTGAAGGCTTTGTTGATCTGGGACGTCGTCTGACTTACACAAAAATGGCAGGAGACGTGGACATCAGTACTTTTTCAGCACATTCCACTGTTACAGGAGGACGTCCCGGATCAACAAAGCCTTCACGTTGGAAATGATCTGGCTGTTTCAGCGGGGTTTCAGCCTGTCGATCGGCACTTGGAGCGCGGCGTGCTCTCAGCAGCTGTGGGCGGTCTTTAAACCGGCTGGAGCACTCCTAAATCTGTGTAATCCCCATAAAATCGTCCTTCAAAGCCATTTGAATTTTCTGAATGGTTACCACCTGGAGGTCTCTCACAGTTTCTGGAAAAAATTGATGCAGCAAAGCTCCAAATCGTTCAGATATTTATTCGCAATAAAAATCCGACGAGAGGGGTGGACCACTGCTCACACAAAGCCTGCTCACAGGCAAATGCCGTAACTGACAGGCGTGAAAAAACTCATACATGCGCACGAAGGTTCAAGCTTGGCTGATGCAATCACACATGATTCAAATCCATATGGTTTTTGAAAAAAATAAAAAGGTCGGATACTTTTCTAACAGACCTCGTATTATTTAAGCATATGAAAAACAACATTCACATCCATACAACACTTGTTCTTACACCTGATCATGAATGTTAAAATATAGATTGAAAAGCAAAACAGGAATCAAACTTTTTTACACAGTTCACATGTTTCAAAGATCTGTGGCTGTCAGTTAACAGTCATTTAAAGTTAACATTTAAGGCTTAAGAAGTATTTACAGTACAGCTTGGTACAAATATCAAGTCGCATCTCCTCCACTCTCCCTTATCTGTGTTCTCTGCCTTTAACCTTCAAATCCTTATTTCACCAGACTGTGAATTCCTCAAATTATACTGGATTCTGGATCTATTGGACTACTGTTGGATTAACCATGGAATTGATCAGCTGGTCTCTGAATGCTATTGACACCATTTTTTTTCCTACGAGAAGGTCAAGACCGGGGGATCCTACCTGCCCAGATGGAACGTATCCTGCGGGCTATGTTCTCGACTCCTGGAGTTCCTGGCATGTGGCACGCTTGGCGCCTTTCTCCGTTGAGGACATCGAGAATTTATTCATTTTTGGTCTTATGGTAGCAGGGCTGGTACTTTTTGGTTTATGTGCTGCCCTGATCTACCGACAAATTGACAAGACGGTGGCATCAAGAACTACGGCCCCTTGCTTGTCCGTCATGATTAACGAGGTTGGCAAGGCAGTGCATTCTCACACTGCGATGACTCTTGAACTCAGATGCAAATTGGATGACATCTTGGAGCAGATTCATGCCTTGCAGTTGAAGTTGAAGACTTCAGAGGCCGGTGAATATTCTTAATTTTTAATTGAGAATATTCTTAATTCATAATTGGGATTTGGTTGTGCAAGTGGAACTGTTGAAAAGTGTTTTTCACTGCTCAAACCATAACATTACAGGCTTATCAAGCCTGAAGGTCAAATTGCCTGACTGTTTTCCTCCAGAGGAATTTTTTTTCGGCCTGGGGAACATTGCTGTTTCTTATCTCAACTCACAAAGACAATAAACTGCTTTTCACAGGACTGAAGCATGCTCCATTCCCTCCCCCCACCCGCCTCCTACCCCCCAGCAACACTCCCTTTCCGGCGCCTGCTTAACGTCACTCCTTTCCCCTTCGGCGGGGGCGGTGCAGTTTTAGCTGCAGCCCACGTTCTTCCCCCCAAGCTGACGGCGGCGCATCTCAGGGTTGCTGCATAGCTTCACCCACTTGCCTCAATTCGGATAACGGACTTCTTCAAACGTAGTGCACATAAACAATGTCAAATGTGTATGTGCCGTTTTTAATTCTGATGTGTGCCATTACGGTAAACAAGTAATAACTGTGGACTAATTGCTGTCTGAGGTAACTGGAGTGTAAACATAATTTCTCCACTGTGAGATCAATAAAGTATCTCTCTCTCTCTCTCTCTCTCTCTCTCTCTCTCTCTCTCTCTCTCTCTCTCTCTCTCTCTCTCTCTCTCTCTCTATCTCTATTTCAGTGTAAACCTCCACTGCTTAACATACAAATGCACACAAGAAGCATTATAGATAACTCCTTCACAGTTATTAAAGCAAGTTATTACCATAAGAAAAGTAAATAACAGGCGTTTGACTTAATAAACAGTGATCGTTATCCCTTTCTGCTGGGGTATTGAAATTATTTTTGATTTTGAGAATAACAATATTTTCTGGTATTTTTCATCAATGCTATTAGAAAAATACTAGCGCATTGCTCATGGGAACCCATGGGCTCTAGATTGGGTTGTGTTTCTTCACTGGCTTCCTGTCCCTATGAGATCAGATTTTAAGGTTCTGCTACTCATCTATAAAATTTCTGTTTTGTCATTTGTTTTTTAAATGGACCACAATGGAAATACATTTTAATTTTCCTGTGTCATCCATGTATTTTTAACTTATTTACAATTATATTTGTCATGCTCTACCCCGTCCCAGGTTTATGTCATGGTTTTGTCCATTGTTTTACTTTTGTCATGTGTTGAATTAGCTGTTTGTTTTACTTCTGGCGCACGTGAGTTCCATTCTGGTTTAGTCTTAGCCTTTATTTTCTTGTTTAGGTCTTTTTAGTTCTTACATTTGTTTCATGGTTTAATTCTTTGTTCCTTCATGTTGGGTCTTCTTTATTTTATTTCTTATTTATTCAGGCTTGGGTTTTGTTCATCTTTGGTTTTGGTATTTTATTTTGATCACTGTGGTTAGGTTCACCATCTTGTCAGGTCCTGTTCACTTTTCATTTGTCTAACCACACTCTCTTGCACCAGCTTCCCTCATCTTCATTGTAATTCTTCCTATGCTCTCTTGCCTCCTGTCTCCCCTCATCTTTGATTCATCCGGCCACACACCCTTCCTGAATGTTCTCCACACGTGTCAAATTTTCCCTAATTACCACCAGTGTATTTAAACCCTGCTTGTCCTTTGTTCTCTGCCAGTTCATTTGCACGTTATGTCTTCGTTCCAGCCTCTTACCACAGCCTGGTTTAGTATTTGTTTCATTGCCTGCCCTTGGACCTTGCTTTTGTCTCTGCCCATGAACTCTGCCGACCTGTGATTTTGAACCCACCTTGTTGTATGGTCTCGGTCTCTCAATCATCTGTACCTCTGTCTCACCGACTGCCTACCTGTGTACCGCACTTTTGCCAGTTTTTTTTTTATAAACCCTTTTTTATTACTTTTGTCCAGCACTCTGTTCATTCCATGCCATGAATCCTGACAATATTATATACTTACATTGAACTTACTAAATAAAATCATGCATTTACACATACACATACACAGATGCCACTTCGCTTTTAATATATAGATGATTGACTGCCCCCTGCTGGAATGGCGTGTGAGTCCAGAATGCAATTATCAATGTCCACTGTTCAGTGTTGTTAGCTAATATCCGTAGTTTCTCCAAAATTATTAGTCCTATCAACGTTCTGTTTTGCTGCCATTCATCCATGACCCAAAATATATAAGAATACCAAACAGCAAATATCAGCTCTGCACAGTTTCTCAGTGATCGAAGCCATATGCACGCATACAAGTACACAGACGCCACTTGGCTATTAATATAGATACAGTGCATCTGGAAATTATTCACAGCGCTTCACTTTTTTCACATTTTTTAATGGTACATAAAAATTCAGTAACGCAAATCTTATATATTATATTCCAATTCTAAGGTGGAACTATGCTAGTATACTAAGGTATATCTAAATATCTAAAAAGGAAGAGTAAAATAGAAGAGTAGAAAAGAGTAGAGCAGAGCCACTTAGGTGCCTGGTCTTGCGAACCAGGGATGGTAGGTTGAAAAGCTTTTTTATCCCATGAGAACTCTCCCTACCCACCCAAGCGGCTCAAGAAAAAAGTATATATAAAATAATAAGACATAAGAAAGATAAGGCATCATATATATATAACTATATTTAAATATTAAGGATAATGAACAACATATACAATAAATATGGCACTATATAATATACAGGAGTAGGTTTTTTGTAATGACAAGTTGGCATACAACTGAAGACCAAAAAGACCAAAGACACCTTCTGGTTATGTTGCTCTAATTAATATCAAGTTGTCATATTCAAGACAACCCAAAAAATATCAGCTTCTCATTATAAAAACAGAATGACAGTTAATGACAGCAGTCAGAAACATTTATGACATGACATAATGTTTATGACACCTTCATGACTGTGTCATGTAACACTTATGACAGTGTTATGTCATTATTATGATGATACCTTCAAGTAAAGTGTAACTGAAAATATAAATGGTCTGGTGCGCTGTTCTACGAGCAGTGGACAGGGGCAAATGTCCACACGGACTGGCTCGGAAATTAATTAATATCAAATATAAGTGTAAATTATTTTAACAGTCATAATTACAATGTAAAAGCCTGAAGGGTAGAGATTAAAACAAACTACACACCAAGGAAGCAGGAACATGAACTTGCCTTACAATTCATGAGCTGGACTTATCCTAACCCTTTCTGGCTTTGACCTTGAAAGTTTTTCCAAGGTAACATTTTGTGGAATTGGAAACTATTGTTGGCAGAGGTTTGCACTCTATGAGCGCAGTGCTCTAGTTTACCATTGTTTTTGAGAATTTGGCAGTCCATCCAATAGGCCTTACAACAGCAGAAAATGTGACCATGCCAGCCTGGGATTAAATTTCTCCAATCACAGCCACATAAACCTATAATGTCTGGGTTGTCTGGGTGCCTTGGTGGCTTTCCTCACTCTTCTTCTCACACAGTCACTCAGTTTTTGAGAACTGTCTACTCCATGCAGATTTACCATAGAGTGCCATACTGTTTGTATTTCTTTTTAACTATAATAATAATAATTTATTAATTTATACAGCGCCAAATGAAGAGTAATCACCTAATGGCGCTTCACAAACATTTAAAAGCAGAATAAAATGAAATAAGATTAAAACACAATAAAAAAAATTTAACCATAAAAAGGTAGAAGAAGTAAAATAAATAAAATGAATAAAAAACACACAATCATATAAAATACTAATGATAAAACAGGGTGAACAGATGTTTCTTCAGCCTGGCTTTAAAAGTCTCCACAGAGTCCGACTGTCGTATAAGCACAGGCAGATCATTCCACAGAGCTGGGGCGCGGTGATAAAACGCTCTGTAACCCGCTGACCTTTTCTTCACCCTCGGGATACACAATAGTCCCGCACCCTGTGAACGCAGAGCCTTTGCCGGCTCATAGGACTCAACCAGGCCGGCCAGATAGGGGGCACCAGTCCATGAACAATTTTATAGGCCAATAGTAACACTTTAAAATCCGATCTCAAAGAGACCGGAAGCCAGTGAAGGGATTCCAAAACTGGTGTAGTATGATCAAACCTTCTGCTTCGTGTCAGAAGTCTGGCCGCAGCATTTTGAACCAGTTGAAGACCCCTGATGCTGGACTGTGGTAAACCAGAAAACAAAGCATTACAATAGTCCAATCTAGAAGAAACAAAAGCATGAATCAGAGACTCAGCATCAGCCATAGACAGGAAGGGACGAATCTTTGCTATATTTCTTAGATGAAAGAAAGCAGTCCTCGTAAAGTCCCTAATGTGGAGGTCAAAGGACAACGTAGGATCAAAAATTACCCCAAGGTTACTCACTTTGTCAGTATGATGTATAACACATGAACCTAGGCTAAGCGCTAGCTGATCAAATTGATGCCGATGTCTTGCTGGACCAAGAACCATCATTTCAGTCTTATCAGAGTTCAAAAGTAGAAAGTTGCTGGGCATCCAACTTCTCACTGCTGCGAGACAGTCCTATAAAGATTTTATGTGGACAGGATTTCCAGCAGCTATCGGCATATACAACTGAGTGTTATCAGCATAGCAATGAAAAGCAACCCCAAAACGCCACAAAATGTTCCCAAGGGGTGCCATATATGGGGAAGAAAGCAGGGGACCCAGAACGGATCCCTGCAGAACCCCGAACTTCATGCCCCTAAAATCAGAGGTAGTGTCGTTGCACAAAACAAAGTAGGAATGACCAGACAGATAAGACGTCAACCACGCAAGAGCAGTTCCAGTAATCCCGAAACAGTTTTCTAGCCTATCAAGTAGAATATGATGATCAACTGTGTCAAACGCAGCACTGAGATCCAGCAACACCAATACTGTAGTAGTATCTGAGTCCATTGCTCGCAGAAGATCATTAACTAATTTAATAAGTGCTGTTTCTATGGAGTGATGTTTTCTAAAAGCAGACTGCAGTGGCTCAAAAAGGTCATTCTCAGTAAGATAGTCCACAAGCTGCCGTGAAACCACCTTTTCCAGAATTTTAGAGCAGAATGATAGATTTGATATCGGCCTATAATTTTTCAATACAACAGGCTCAAGATTAGATTTCTTGAGTAGTGGTTTAACCAGTGCAGATTTAAAACAATTTGGAACAAATCCAGAGTTTAGAGAAAGGTTAACAATTTCCAGCACAGTCGCCCAAGAATGGGCCAAAGATCCTTAAACAATTTTGTTGGTATAGGATCAAATAAACAAGTTGTGCTTTTAGTAGTCATCACGAGTTTCGTCAGCACACCTAGTGAGATACTATTAAATTCCGTGAATCTAGGTAGCACCTCAGTGGTAGCCCCCAGCTCAGTAGCTGGATACAATGACTGGACCAAAGTATGCTGAGATGTGCTCAACCTAATATCTTCTATTTTCTTTTCGAAATAGTCCAGAAAGTCCTGTGCTGAAAAAGGAGAATGTCCAACAGGTGGCTGTCCACGAAAAAGAAATGCCACCGTATCAAACAAGAACTTTGAGTTATGCTTGTTTTTGTTCATCAATTCAGAGTAATAGGCCTGCTTCTGTTGGGAAGGTGTCGTAGCACGGACCCACAACAGGGGGCGCAAATGAACGGACAATGAATAAGCCAAAAAGGTAACAATTTAATGTTGTGATAATACACAACGAAACGTACAGTAATTTGCACAGTCAATTTAACACCAGGTGACGTGTAGGCAGGCTCGAAGATAGAAGACCCCCGACGAGAGAGAAGCCGCGTCCCACACGGCTTCCACCACCAACGGTCTGAAGAACACCGGAGCCGCCAAGTCCCGAGTCCCCAGGTGGCCTCTGTCTTCGGCTGTCGACCCTGGTACTGCTGGCAGAAAGCAGAAATATGATGAGTGAGTGTGAGTCCGCACACTCAGTAATTCTCAGTCCCAACACAGCCAGGAGGGAGCACCTCCACCTCCAAACTAGGTTATCACTCGTACAGCTCCTGTTGTCTTCTTTCTGGATGGAGTGAGAGACGAAGACCGTCGTCCTCTCACTATCCGCCAATCCAGTCTTCCACAGACTTCACAGGTATGCGGCTGCACACAGATCACAGTTTAGATACACTGAATAATTATAGCAGAGAAGAATTACCTTGGTAATGGTAGTCGATTTCTCGGCGGGGAGGTGGAGTTGCAGTACGGCTTTTATGGTGGTGATGATGAACGAGTGACAGCTGGTGCAGAGGATGAGTGACAGCTGTCACTTCTTCTGGGTCTGGCGCCCTCTGGTGGTGGTGGGCCAGCAGTACCTCCTCTTCAGTGGCCCACACAACAGGACCCCCCCCTCAACGGGCGCCTCCAGGCTTGTCCGGATGTCTCGCGTAGAACTCGGCCAGGAGGGCCGGGTCCAGGATGAAGCTCCTCTTCACCCAGGAGCGTTCTTCAGGTCCATACCCCTCTCAGTCCACCAGATATTGGAAACCCCGGCCCTTACGACGGACGTCCAGGAGCCTGCGGACTGTCCAGGCAGGCTCCCCGTCAATGAGCCGGGCAGGAGGCGGCGTAGGTCCCGGAGTACAGAGGGGCGAGGTGTGGTGTGGTTTGAGACGGGAAACATGAAAGACAGGGTGAATCTGCAGTGAAGCCGGGAGTTGCAGCTTCACTGCGGCCGTGTTGATGATCCTGAGGATTTTGAAAGGTCCAATGAATCTGTCTTTCAGCTTTGGGGAATCGACACACAAAGGGATGTCCTTGGTCGAGAGCCACACCTCCTGCCCGGGCTGGTATGTGGGGGCCGGGGAACGCCGGCGGTCCGCATGGGCCTTGGCCCTCGTCCGGGCCTTTAACAGGGCAGAGCGGGCGGCCCGCCACACCCGGCGGCACCTCCTGAGGTGGGCCTGGACCGAGGGCACACCGACCTCTCCCTCCACCAGCGGGAACAATGGGGGCTGGTACCCCAAACATGCCTCAAAAGGGAAGAGGCCGGTAGCAGATGAAACTTGGCTGTTGTGGGCATACTCGATTCAGGCCAGATGGTGACTGCAGGCCGCCAGATGCGCGGAGGTGACACATCGAAGGGCCTGCTCCAGCTCCTGGTTAGCCCGCTCTGCCTGGCCGTTTGTCTGGGGGTGGTACCCGGACGAGAGACTCACGGTGGCCCCCAGCTCCCTGCAGAAACTCTTCCACACCTGTGAAGAGAACTGGGGACCACGATCTGAAATGATGTCCGATGGTATCCCATGCAGCCGCATGACGTGGTGGACCAGGAGGTCTGCCGTCTCCTGGGCCGTCGGGAGCTTCAGGAGGGCCACGAAGGAGGCCGCCTTGGAGAACCGGTCTACTATCGTGAGAATCACGGTGTTGCCCTGGGATGGCGGGAGGCCCGTGATGAAATCCAGGCCGATGTGAGACCAGGGGCGATGAGGCACTGGCAGGGGTTGGAGGAGTCCCGTCGTCCTCCGATGATCTGCCTTGCCCCTGGCGCAGATGGTACAGGCCTGGACATAGTCCTGGACGTCGGTTTCCAGGGACGCCCACCAGAAGCGCTGCTGGACTACTGCCACGGTCCTAGGCACTCCGGGATGACAAGAGAGCTTGGACCCGTGACAGAAGTCCAATACGGCAGCTCTTGCCTCTGGTGGGACGTACAATCTGTTCTTGGGGCCAGTCCCCGGGTCCGGGCTCCTTGTCAGGGCCTCCCGGATGGTCTTCTCCACGTCCCAGGTGAGGGTGGCCACGACAGTGGACTCGGGGATGATGGTCTCAGTGGGGTTCGACAGCCCCGCTTTGGCTTCATCTTCATGCACCCGGGACAATGCATCTGATTTTTGGTTCTTAGTCCCGGGGCGGTACATGATCTGGAAGTCAAAGCGTCCAAAGAACAGAGATCAGCGGGCTTGCCTGGGGTTCAGCCGCTTGGCGGTCTGGATGTACTCCAGGTTCCGATGGTCCGTGAAAACTGTGAAGGGCAACGATGCCCCCTCCAGCAGTTGTCTCCACTCTTCAAGAGCCTCCTTCACCGTGAGGAGCTCCCGATTGCCGACGTCATAGTTCCGTTCAGCTGGGGTCAACCTGCGGGAATAAAAGGCACAAGGATGGAGAACTTTATCAGCCTCCACGCTCTGGGACAGCACAGCTCCTATCCCTGAGTCAGAGGCGTCCACTTCTACTATGTACTGGCGATCAGGATCAGGCTGCACCAGAACTGGTGCAGTCGAGAACCAGCGTTTCAACTCCTGGAACGCGGCTTCGCACCGATCCGACCAGGCGAAGGGGACCTTGGTGGAGGTCAGGGCAGTCAGGGGGCTAACTACCTGACTGTAACCTTTAATGAACCTCCTGTAGAAATTTGCAAAGCCTAGGAACTGCTGTAGTTTCCTGCGGCTTGTTGGTTGGGGCCAATCTCTCACCGCCGCAACCTTAGCCGGATCAGGGGCGACGGAGTTGGAGGAGATGATGAACCCCAGGAAGGACAAAGAAGTGCGGTGGAACTCGCACTTCTCGCCCTTCACAAACAGCCGGTTCTCCAACAACCGCTGTAGGACCTGACGTACATGCTGGACATGGGCCTCAGGGTCCGGGGAAAAGATGAGTATATCGTCCAGATATACGAAGACGAACCGATGCAGGAAGTCCCGCAAGACATCATTTACCAAAGCTTGGAATGTCGCGGGGGCGTTAGTGAGGCCAAACGGCATGACCAGGTACTCAAAATGACCTAACGGGGTGTTGAATGCCGTCTTCCATTCGTCTCCCTTCCGGATCCGAACCAGGTGGTACGCGTTTCTAAGATCCAATTTAGTGAAAATTTGGGCTCCATGCAGGGGCGTGAACACTGAATCCAACAGAGGTAACGGGTATCGGTTGCGAACCGTGATCTCGTTCAGCCCTCTGTAATCAATGCATGGACAGAGTCCGCCGTCTTTTTTACCCACAAAAAAGAAACCAGCAACCATCGGGGAGGTGGAGTTCCGGATCAGCCCGGCAGCTAAGGAGTCCCGGATGTAGGTCTCCATTGATTCACGTTCCGGACGTGAGAGGTTGTACAACCTACTGGACGGGTACTCAGCGCCCGGGACCAAATCGATGGCACAATCATACGGTCAGTGCGGGGGAAGAGTGAGCGCCAGATCTTTGCTGAAAACATCCGCAAGATCATGGTACTCCTTTGGCACCGCCGATAGATTGGGGGGGACTTTGACCTCCTCATTAGCCGTAGTGCCGGGAGGAACCGAGGATCCTAAACACTCCCGGTGGCAGGTTTCGCTCCACTGCGTGACAACCCCGGACGGCCAATCTATCCGGGGATTGTGCTTCACCATCCATGGAATGCCCAAAATCACTCGGGAGGTAGATGGTGTTACATGGAACACTATCTCCTCCCTGTGATTCCCAGACACAACCAAAGTCACTGGTTGTGTCTGATGTGTGATTAATGGAAGCAGGGTGCCATCTAGTGCTCGCACCTGCAATGGTGCCGGCAGAGCCACCAGAGGGAGCCCTACTTCCTTTACCCATCTGCTGTCCAGCAGATTCCCTTCAGACCCCGTGTCTACCAGTGCTGGGGCGTGAAGGGTTAAATCCCCACAAAGGATTGTTACTGGGATTCGTGCAGATTTGCGGGGTTTTCCCGCGTGTGTGTTATGGCCCACCCTTAGCCCAGTTTCTAAGGACGGGCGTTGTAGTTTGACCGTTTAGGGCAGTCCTTCTGCATATGCTCGCAAGAGCCGCAGACAAAACACTCCCCACGGGCCAGCCTCCTTTGTCTGACATTTGTTTTTACTTTGGCCCTGCTCGTGTCCATAGCCTCCTCAGCAGGGGGAGCTGTAGCCACACGGAGCTCTCTGGCAGTGAAGCATGGGGACGATGTCACCTTGTCGGAACCGGAAGGGGGAGGGACGGCTCGTGCCCGGTCACGCCCCCCGGCCTGCTCCCGACGATGCTCGTTTAAACGGTTGTCTAAGCGTATAACTAAATCGACAAGCCCGTCAAAATCCCGCGGTTCCTCCTTAGCCAGTAGGTGCTCCTTAAGGACCGGGGACAGTCCATTTACAAAGGTGGCACGGAGCACAACGTTATTCCAGCCGGACCTCGCTGCCGCAATGCAGAAGTGGACTGCATACTCGGCTGCGGTACGGCGCCCCTGTCTCATCTACAGCAGCACGTTCGAAGCGGTCTCGCCTCTATTGGGATGATCAAACACTTGTTTGAACTCCCGTACAAACCCAGTATAAGACGTTAGGAGCCGTGAATTCTGCTCCCAAAGCGCCGTAGCCCAGGCGCGTGCCTCTCCTCGAAGCAGATTAATAACATAAGCCACCCGGCTAGTGTCTGATGCGTACATGACAGGGCGCTGTGAAAAGACGAGCGAACACTGCATGAGGAAGTCTGCGCACGTCTCGACACAGCCCCCGTACGGTTCCGGAGGGCTTATGTATGCTTCAGGGGACGGTGGGGGGGTTCGTTGAACGACCAGTGGAACATCTGATACAGGCCCAGGACCAGCCAGAGGAGTGGCTGCAGCAGCGCCCTGATCGCGCGCTTCCACCCTGGCGGTGAGAGCCTCCACCCTCCGATTAAGGAGGACATTCTGCTCGGTCACTAAATCTAACCAAGCCATGAAGGCGGTTAAGATCTGCTGCAGCTCACTCAACACGCCTCCCGCTGACGCCTGCGCTCCTGGCTCTTCCATTGGCCGTTCAAGCTCGGGTTGACGCCCCTCGGAATCCATGATGATGGCCGAGAAATCCTGTTGGGAAGGTGTCGTAGCACGGACCCACAACAGGGGGCGCAAATGAACGGACAATGAATAAGCCAAAAAGGTAACAATTTAATGTTGTGATAATACACAACGAAACGTACAGTAATTTGCACAGTCAATTTAACACCAGGTGACGTGTAGGCAGGCTCGAAGATAGAAGACCCCCGACGAGAGAGAAGCGGCGTCCCACACGGCTTCCACCACCAACGGTCTGAAGAACACCGGAGCCGCCAAGTCCCGAGTCCCCAGGTGGCCTCTGTCTTCGGCTGTCGACCCTGGTACTGCTGGCAGAAAGCAGAAATATGATGAGTGAGTGTGAGTCTGCACACTCAGTAATTCTCAGTCCCAACACAGCCAGGAGGGAGCACCTCCACCTCCAAACTAGGTAATCACTCGTGCAGCTCCTGTTGTCTTCTTTCTGGATGGAGTGAGAGACGAAGACCGTCGTCCTCTCACTATCCGCCAATCCAGTCTTCCACAGACTTCACAGGTACGCGGCTGCACACAGATCACAGTTTAGATACACTGAATAATTATAGCAGAGAAGAATTACCTTGGTAATGGTAGTCGATTTCTCGGCGGGGAGGTGGAGTTGCAGTACGGCTTTTATGGTGGTGATGATGAACGAGTGACAGCTGGTGCAGAGGATGAGTGACAGCTGTCACTTCTTCTGGGTCTGGCGCCCTCTCGTGCTTGGAGCCCGCACTCCAAGCAGGACGCCCTCTGGTGGTGGTGGGCCAGCAGTACCTCCTGTTCAGCGGCCCACACAACAGCTTCGTAGTCAATAAAGCATGCTTATAACCTAAAATAGCTTCACGCCACGCAAGATGGAACACCTGTAGTTTGGAACTATGCCATTTCCGTTCCAACCCTCTAGCCTTCTGCCTAAGGTCACACAAATAACTGTTGAACCAAGGTTTCTGTGCCTTGGGAAGACATGGCCTTAATAGAAGCATGGCCTCTTGCTTGCCTCTACTGGTGGTTGGCTCTCACTGCGGTATTGTATCACTTCCTGTTCCGGAGCACAGCGGTGTTTTTCTGTATCTGTTAGCTGTTTAATCTGCGCAGTTACATTGATCTAGTTATCTAGATTACAATTTGTTTCCCAGTGTAATCTTTACGTGCCTTAACTAAAGCACTCCTTATGCTGAATCACCTCTAAATGATTTACACATTATTCACTTTGCGTGTTTTTAGGAATCCGCTAGGTTAGTGTAGCTACTAGCTCTTAGCCGATTTAGCATGGCGGCTTCTCCTGTCTCTCCCGCACTTTTCTGCTCTGGGTGTGAAATGTTTAGTTATTCCTCGGCCTCCTTTAGCAGTAACGGCACTTGTAATAAGTGTAGCTTATTCGTAGCTTTGGAGGCCAGGCTGGGCGAATTGGAGACTCAGCTCCGCACCGTGGAAAATTCTACAGCTAGCCAGGCCCCTGTAGTCGGTGCGGACCAAGGTAGCTTAGCCGCCGTTAGTTCCCCCCTGGCAGATCCCGAGCAGCCGGGAAAGCAGGCCGACTGGGTGACTGTGAGGAGGAAGCGTAGCCCTAAACAGAAGCCCCGTGTACACCGCCAACCCGTTCACATCTCTAACCGTTTTTCCCCACTCGACGACACACCCGCCGAGGATCAAACTCTGGTTATTGGCGACTCTGTTTTGAGAAATGTGAAGTTAGCGACACCAGCAACCATAGTCAATTGTCTTCCGGGGGCCAGAGCAGGCGACATTGAAGGAAATTTGAAACTGCTGGCTAAGGCTAAGCGTAAATTTGGTAAGATTGTAATTCACGTCGGCAGTAATGACACCCGGTTACGCCAATCGGAGGTCACTAAAATTAACATTAAATCGGTGTGTAACTTTGCAAAAACAATGTCGGACACTGTAGTTTTCTCTGGGCCCCTCCCCAATCGGACCGGGAGTGACATGTTTAGCCGCATGTTCTCCTTGAATTGCTGGCTGTCTGAGTGGTGTCCAAAAAATGAGGTGGGCTTCATAGATAATTGGCAAAGCTTCTGGGGAAAACCTGGTCTTGTTAGGAGACGGCATCCATCCCACTTTGGATGGAGCAGCTCTCATTTCTAGAAATCTGGCCAATTTTCTTAAATCCTCCAAACCGTGACTATCCAGGGTTGGGACCAGGAAGCAGAGTTGTAGTCTTACACACCTCTCTGCAGCTTCTCTCCCCCTGCCATCCCCTCATTACCCCATCCCCGTAGAGACGGTGCCTGCTCCCAGACCACCAATAACCAGCAAAAATCTATTTAAGCATAAAAATTCAAAAAGAAAAAATAATATAGCACCTTCAACTGCACCACAGACTAAAACAGTTAAATGTGGTCTATTAAACATTAGGTCTCTCTCTTCTAAGTCCCTGTTGGTAAATGATATAATAATTGATCAACATATTGATTTATTCTGCCTTACAGAAACCTGGTTACAGCAGGATGAATATGTTAGTTTAAATGAGTCAACACCCCTGAGTCACACTAACTGTCAGAATGCTCGTAGCACGGGCCGGGGCGGAGGATTAGCAGCAATCTTCCATTCCAGCTTATTAATTAATCAAAAACACAGACAGAGCTTTAATTCATTTGAAAGCTTGTCTCTTAGTCTTGTCCATCCAAATTGGAAGTCCCAAAAACCAGTTTTATTTGTTATTATCTATCGTCCACCTGGTTGTTACTGTGAGTTTCTCTGTGAATTTTCAGACCTTTTGTCTGACTTAGTGCTTAGCTCAGATAAGATAATTATAGTGGGCGATTTTAACATCCACACAGATGCTGAGAATGACAGCCTCAACACTGCATTTAATCTATTATTAGACTCTATTGGCTTTGCTCAAAAGTAAATGAGTCCACCCACCACTTTAATCATATCTTAGATCTTGTTCTGACTTATGGTATGGAAATAGAAGACTTAACAGTATTCCCTGAAAACTCCCTTCTGTCTGATCATTTCTTAATAACATTTACATTTACTCTGATGGACTACCCAGCAGTGGGGAATAAGTTTCATTACACTAGAAGTCTTTCAGAAAGTGCTGTAACTAGGTTTAAGGATATGATTCCTTCTTTATGTTCTCTAATGCCATATACCAACACAGTGCAGAGTAGCTACCTAAACTCTGTAAGGGAGATAGAGTATCTCGTCAATAGTTTTACATCCTCATTGAAGACAACTTTGGATGCTGTAGCTCCTCTGAAAAAGAGAGCTTTAAATCAGAAGTGTCTGACTCCGTGGTATAACTCACAAACTCGTAGCTTAAAGCAGATAACCCGTAAGTTGGAGAGGAAATGGCGTCTCACTAATTTAGAAGATCTTCACTTAGCCTGGAAAAAGAGTCTGTTGCTCTATAAAAAAGCCCTCCGTAAAGCTAGGACATCTTTCTACTCATCACTAATTGAAGAAAATAAGAACAACCCCAGGTTTCTTTTCAGCACTGTAGCCAGGCTGACAAAGAGTCAGAGCTCTATTGCGCTGAGTATTCCATTAACTTTAACTAGTAATGACTTCATGACTTTCTTTGCTAACAAAATTTTAACTATTAGAGAAAAAATTACTCATAACCATCCCAAAGACATATCGTTATCTTTGGCTGCTTTCAGTGATGCCGGTATTTGGTTAGACTCTTTCTCTCCGATTGTTCTGTCTGAGTTATTTTCATTTGCACTGTTTCTTTCTCTTTTTGCTCTGTATGCACCACGCTGCATTTAATCATTAGTGATCGATCTCTGCTCCCCTCCACAGCATGTCTTTTTCCTGGTTCTCTCCCTCAGCCCCAACCAGTCCCAGCAGAGGACTGCTCCTCCCTGAGCCTGGTTCTGCTGGAGGTTTCTTCCTGTTAAAAGGGAGTTTTTCCTTCCCACTGTAGCCAAGTGCTTGCTCACAGGGGGTCGTTTTGACCGTTGGGGTTTTACATAATTATTGTATGGCCTTGCCTTACAATATAAAGCGCCTTGGGGCAACTGTTTGTTGTGATTTGGCGCTATATAAAAAAATTGGTTGATTGATTGATTAGTTACTTCATCCAAACCATCAACATGTTTATTAGACCCCATTCCTACCAGGCTGCTCAAGGAAGCCCTACCATTATTTAATGCTTCGATCTTAAATATGATCAATCTATCTTTGTTAGTTGGCTATGTACCACAGGCTTTTAAGGTGGCAGTAATTAAACCATTACTTAAAAAGCCATCACTTGACCCAGCTATCTTAGCTAATTATAGGCCAATCTCCAACCTTCCTTTTCTCTCAAAAATTCTTGAAAGGGTAGTTGTAAAACAGCTAACTGATCATCTGCAGAGGAATGGTCTATTTGAAGTGTTTCAGTCAGGTTTTAGAATTCATCATAGTACAGAAACAGCATTAGTGAAGGTTACAAATGATCTTCTTATGGCCTCGGACAGTGGACTCATCTCTGTGCTTGTTCTGTTAGACCTCAGTGCTGCTTTTGATACTGTTGACCATAAAATTTTATTACAGAGATTAGAGCATGCCATAGGTATTAAAGGCACTGCGCTGCGGTGGTTTGAATCATATTTGTCTAATAGATTACAATTTGTTCATGTAAATGGGGAATCTTCTTCACAGACTAAAGTTAATTATGGAGTTCCACAAGGTTCTGTGCTAGGACCAATTTTATTCACTTTATACATGCTTCCCTTAGGCAGTATTATTAGACGGTATTGCTTAAATTTTCATTGTTACGCAGATGATACCCAGCTTTATCTATCCATGAAGCCAGAGGACACACACCAATTAGCTAAACTGCAGGATTGTCTTACAGACATAAGATCATGGATGACCTCTAATTTCCTGCTTTTAAACTCAGATAAAACTGAAGTTATTGTACTTGGCCCCACAAATCTTAGAAACATGGTGTCTAACCAGATCCTTACTCTGGATGGCATTACCCTGACCTCTAGTAATACTGTGAGAAATCTTGGAGTCATTTTTGATCAGGATATGTCATTCAAAGCGCATATTAAACAAATATGTAGGACTGCTTTTTTGCATTTACGCAATATCTCTAAAATCAGAAAGGTCTTGTCTCAGAGTGATGCTGAAAAACTAATTCATGCATTTATTTCCTCTAGGCTGGACTATTGTAATTCATTATTATCAGGTTGTCCTAAAAGTTCCCTAAAAAGCCTTCAGTTAATTCAAAATGCTGCAGCTAGAGTACTGATGGGGACTAGAAGGAGAGAGCATATCTCACCCATATTGGCCTCTCTTCATTGGCTTCCTGTTAATTCTAGAATAGAATTTAAAATTCTTCTTCTTACTTATAAGGTTTTGAATAATCAGGTCCCATCTTATCTTAGGGACCTCGTAGTACCATATCACCCCAATAGAGCGCTTTGCTCTCAGACTGCAGGCTTACTTGTAGTTCCTAGGGTTTGTAAGAGTAGAATGGGAGGCAGAGCCTTCAGCTTTCAGGCTCCTCTCCTGTGGAACCAGCTCCCAATTCAGATCAGGGAGACAGACACCCTCTCTACTTTTAAGATTAGGCTTAAAACTTTCCTTTTTGCTAAAGCTTATAGTTAGGGCTGGATCAGGTGACTCTGAACCATCCCTTAGTTATGCTGCTATAGACGTAGACTGCTGGGGGGTTCCCATGATGCACTGTTTCTTTCTCTTTTTGCTCTGTATGCACCACTCTGCATTTAATCATTAGTGATCGATCTCTGCTCCCCTCCACAGCATGTCTTTTTCCTGGTTCTCTCCCTCAGCCCCAACCAGTCCCAGCAGAAGACTGCCCCTCCCTGAGCCTGGTTCTGCTGGAGGTTTCTTCCTGTTAAAAGGGAGTTTTTCCTTCCCACTGTAGCCAAGTGCTTGCTCACAGGGGGTCGTTTTGACCGTTGGGGTTTTACATAATTATTGTATGGCCTTGCCTTACAATATAAAGCGCCTTGGGGCAACTGTTTGTTGTGATTTGGCTCTATATAAAAAAAAATTGATTGATTGATTGAATAGAGGAGGCACAATCTATCAAGTGTGGTTTTTAGCACTAAATTCAGGCTATCTGCAAGACTGTCTACTGACTGAAAATTCATCAAGCTTGAAGTTAAGGTTTCTGGTAGTCTCACTTTGAGTTCAGTCAAAGTTGAAGGTTTAATACGTCGCCGCAATGATAGGCAAGGTTGTTGCTCCACTAAACGCGGCAGCGTAATTGTAAACCTAATAAGCGAGTAGTAAGAGACCGCTGATGCAAGAGGCAGGATGTTGATATTTGTGACAGCAAGGCCACGTGCAAGAACCAAATCCAGAGTATTACCACTGTTATGCGTTGAACCATGAATGAACTGCTGAAATCCTAGTGCATCCATGATTTCCATAAATGATTTACCAAGGGGATCAGAGGGCTTATTTATATACATGTTAAAGTCACCAATAAGCAAAATGTTGTCTACACTAGTTAAAAGACTAGAGATGAATGCGCCAAATTCATCTAAAAAATCAGAATATGGGCCAGGAGGCCTATAGACAGTGACAATATAACATATCTGATTTCCAGTTTTATGAACTTGACAGTACTTAACATCATGGGCATAACGGAGAATCAGATGCTCAAATGAATTATATTTATGATCCCCAACAGTTAATAAAGTAAACCTGGATTTATAAATAAAAGCAACACCCCCGCCTTTCCTCACATCACGTGAAACTTGACTAAAAGTGTATGCCGTGGGCAGGCCTCATTCAGAGGAAGGACAGCTGTGGATTTAAGCCAGGTCTTACATAATCCAAGCATATCCAGACGATGATCCACAATTAAGTCATTCATCAGCAATGACTTCAGAGACAATGATCTGATGTTAATGAGACCCAAACTAAGAATCTCGTGGGTTCAGCAGATTTTAATGAAGTCATGCGGAAGTTCAGCTCCCCAGCAGCCAGTGACACAGCGTGTTTCAGCGGCCATAGGAGCTTAGGTGAAATACCGTGTCTGTGAGCCCGCAGACGACAGCACCGGTGTAAAAACTCTGCAGCCCGGCGAGAGGCAGCAACAGGAAGCTGCGGCAAAAACGGGCACAGCTTTAGCGGAGCCGGTCCAGTCATCAGAGAGGACAGTCCAGGAAAGAGAGGACGAATCCAGCAGCTTCTCGTGCGCAGTGTGCGCTCCCATGCCCAAAAATATCGTCCATCCCAAAGGAGGCGAGGAACGGCCCCTCTCATGAAGGCTGCCAGGTAGAACTTAAATTTCACAAACGCACCGCTCTGCTTTCTGGAGAGGAGCGCAAGGAAAACGTAGCAGGTGCAGCGGGACCTCCACGAGCACAGGTGGCAGAGCAGGGCAGGGCCCTCCTAGCCCGGACCCAGATGACAGCAGCGGCTCATAAAGAGCACTGATGTCCAAGAGAGACTGACGATTATACACAAGCAAGGCAGAGATGTCCCGGCAGAACACACAGAGCAAAAACACAGCAACAAATAACAAAAAACTCGACGAGCAGTAAAGACAGGGCTGACGGCATGCCAAACAAACAGGCGCAATCTTGCCACTCCTTCCACCAGCTATGAGAGATGAATGTCATGTAACCATCCCCTGACTTGTCTGAAGAAAACTGGCAATAAAACTGATTATTTACAGGTATTATACCAAAGGGTCCCATTACTTATGTAACCCATCATCTTGGCTTTTATATTTTTTATTAATTTTCATCAAATTGTAGAGATTTGCTTAAGTTTGAGGCAGATAATTTTAGAATTTTCTTGAAGTGCCAGCTCATAAAGATTTTACCCAATATGTGAACGAAATTAATGTATACATTTAGTGCAGGGGGTTTCTAGGCATAAAGCTCTACTGGGGCACAGGCTTCCTAACGCTTAGCCCTCTCTTCCCACACAGACACACACACACACACACACACACACACACACACACACACACACACATTCTTAGCAAAACTACTACTTGAGATATTAATGAGTGTAGGAACATATTTATTTTAACAAACATGAACATTTTCAACATGGCAACAAAAGCATATAAGTCATAACAAACAATGGCAAGTCAGAACTTTCTTCAGACACATTCCAAAGTAATGGTTATTACCTAGGTTTCAGGGTATAGTTCAAGTGATAGTTCAACTCAGTTTGAACTGAGATTGTTTATTTTTTTAGCATTAAAAAATGAAGGCTGTCTTGTCCCACTGTGCACCTCAGCCACGTGTGGAGCCGTCTCAACACACTGAATGACCTTACACAACTACAGCTTTTTGACTGGGATTGTTAATGCCATCTGAATGACCTGTGTTAGCGTTGGGAACATGATGTTATCCAGCAAGTTGAAAACACACTGCATGTCCTTGATTGCAAGGCTTTCTTTTTTGGAGGCTAGATAGTTTTTGGCCACTAAAACCTCCTCTGATTTCTGACCAACAGTGTAATGATCTGCCAGACCACTGAGGTGCTCTTCACAGAGAAAGCTGTCTGATTCAGGGTTACAGGCATTAATATCTCTGAGAATTTAGCCACTAAGAGATGAAAAACACTCATCCACCTCAGCAACCGTCCTGTCTAGGCAAGGTAGAAACAGGTTTCTTTTCAGCTTCTCTGGATCACTGAGGTCACTCACTTCTCCACAACTAGACTCCACCACATGAACATCAGTGCGTTTCTGCTTCTCCCTTTGTCTGGCTGTAGCACCCGGCTCAGGGATTTGATTTGTTGCACAGAAGGTCTTTACTGTATCATACAGCTCAGCACCGCACAAATTTATATTTATATAGGCATTTAAGTATAGACTTGCTAATAGCGTCGCTAAATTAGTTGGCTAGCTTAACCAGCTAATTTATCACCAGACCTTACCTCCGTCTTTCTCACCTCCCCTTACTGCTTCCCTGTCCCTGCTTCAGCTGAAGAATTTCCTGATATCCATCTACAGAAGCCATGCAATAATGTTTTCAGTTAGTATAATGTAATTTGGTTTCATTACTGATACTGTTGGGGCGGGTCTCCTAACTTTTATCAATGCTTGTCTTAGATCAGGGTCTGTTCCAGCTGCTTTTAAACATGCTGTGGTTCGACCTCTTCTTAAAAAACCTCACCTGGACTCATCAGTTTTATCCAATTTTAGACCTGTCTCTCATCTGCCATTTCTATCTAAGGTTTTAGAAAAAGTTGTCTTTTTACAGTTACAATCATTTTTAGAAGACAATCTCATCCTTGAAAAATTCCAGTCTGGGTTTAGATCGCGACACAGCACTGAGTCAGCACTTTTAAAAGTTCATAATGATATTACTCTGTCGGTGGATGCAGGGAATCCTGCTGTGCTGGTTCTGTTGGACCTCACAGCAGCCTTTGATACTGTGGATCACACAGTACTTGTTTCCCGGTTGGAACATTTTATTGGCATTCATGGTACTGCACTTGAGTGGTTTAGATCATATTTGGCTGAAAGGAGCTTTTCTGTCATGATTGGGGACCTTTCCTCATCAACTGCTCCTCTGTGCTGTGGAGTGCCGCAGGGATCTGTCCTTGGGCCGATTCTATTTTCTTTGTACATTCTGCCATTGGGGTCAATTATAACCCAGCACAATTTGTCCTTTCATTGTTATGCAGATGATCTGCAAATCTATCTGCCTGTGAGGACTAATGGGAGTGATGCTTTGTCATCATTATTTAATTGTATTC
Organism: Thalassophryne amazonica; assembly: GCF_902500255.1. Classification (NCBI taxonomy): domain Eukaryota; kingdom Metazoa; phylum Chordata; class Actinopteri; order Batrachoidiformes; family Batrachoididae; genus Thalassophryne; species Thalassophryne amazonica. The sequence continues at coordinate 123,297,922 of NC_047104.1, forward strand.
GTGATGTAAAGCAGTGGCTGTCCCGAAGCTTCCTTTACCTGAATGATGGTAAAACTGAGATCATGGTGTTTGAGCGCACTGGCATACCAAATGTGGTAACACCAAATTTTGGTGCTTTGGCTAACTATGTAAAACCAGCTGTCAAGAATTTGGGAGTGATATTTGACAGCTGTTTGAGGTTCGATCAACAGATAAATTCTGTTGTCAAAGCTAGTTTTTTCCAACTTCGCCTCTTGGCTAAAATAAAGCACTTTCTCAGTAGACGTGATCTTGAGACGGCCATTCATGCTTTCATCAGCTCCAGACTTGATTATTGTAATGCACTTTATGCGGGCATTAATCAGTCGTCTCTTGCGCGTCTCCAGTTGGTGCAGAATGCTGCTGCTCGTCTTTTGACAAACACTTCTAGACGTGAGCATATTGCGCCCATCCTATACTCACTCCACTGGCTTCCAGTTCGTTTTAGAATTGATTTTAAAATTTTAATGTTTGTTTTTAAAGCTATTTATGGCCTTGCACCTCCCTACTTGTCTGAAATTTTAACTTTGCGCACCTACAGTAGGACGTTAAGGGCGTCTGGCCAGCTTTACTTAGATGTTCCAAGGTCAAGATATAAACGCTGGGGTGATCATGCTTTCGCGGTAGCTGGCCCCAGACTGTGGAATGAGCTACCTCTTGAGTTACGTACTATTCCTGACCTAGAACTTTTTAAATCTAAGTTAAAGACTTATTTATTTAAACTGGCTTTTAACACTTAGTGGGGAGGTGACATGTTCTGTTATTTTTATGTTCTTTTTTTATGTGTTGTTTTAAAATTTTATTTTATATGTGTTTTATTTTGTAAATTTGTGTTTTTAATGTTAAGCACTTTGGACACCAGTCGGTGCTGTAAAGCACTTTATAAATAAATGTTGATTGTTGATTGATTGATTGATTTAAAACATAACAATATAAAATTAACTGTTGTTGTGTCACGTTACCAGACCTCAAACTGCGCTGTGCGCTCAGTGTCCTGCTGGTCCGCACCTGACATAAGAGTCCCTTGATTGAGAGATTAACAACATGAGTCGTAACTCTCTCAGTCAAGGGACTCTAAGGGAAAGCTGCGTGTGGAGTTGCAGCCCAATCTCACGTTTTTTTTTTTTTGTTGGGAATTCACCTGCAGCTCATGCACAGTGACACGCACTGACATATACAGAATGAGCGCATGAGCTATATCCTCTATTTGGAGTTAATACTCTTGTAATGCATTTCAGCAGGAATATATATCTTTCCCATTCTGAATTATCTGAATTAATATATGATACATATTTATTGTTGAAAATTAAATGTAGCATTTGTACTGGGGCACAGCTCATTTATACTGGGGCATGTGCCCCAGTTAAGGGGATCTGGTGACACCCCAGATTTAGTGTATACAGAAGAAGTCTTAGAGCCTTTACTAAAAGTAAGGCTCGTATTTCCCTGGGCTGCAGTTGGTGGAGAGGAAGCAGAAACACAAAATTGTACAAGAATAGGCATAAAAGCGACAACTTTTTCTTGTGGAATCTTACTGAATTGGTTCTCCTGACACATGGCCAACTGTCTGCTGAATGCCATCCGGAGTGGTGGAGAAAATATGTCCGCAAATCTTGAGCACTCCACACACATACCGCGCAAGAGCCACTGACATGGTGCACGGCACACACGCAAAAGTCAAGCAGCACTGGCACAGTCTTTGCAGGCACAGGGATTTGCACATGAATGCTACACAGCACACCCACGGGTGTTCAGCACCACTGGCGTGGCTGAAATTATGACATGTTTATGCACACAGTGCTCAAGATGGATGTGAACTATTGCATTCTTATTATGTGTAAATTACCCTGACTTTAGGCAGACAAAGCACTGAAAATAATAATAAATAAATAATAATAATAATGAAATAAACAAGAAGAAAGGTGTGAACAACCGCTCATGTACTTACAGAATGATTTCTAGGAGCTGTGTATCTCAGCTTCCACTGATGTCCTCACAGACAATGAAAATAAAAATAACTAGAGCAACACGCACGTAGAGCGCAAACCTCCGCCAACACTAGTTTCCAAATCCATAAATTCTTACCTCTGAAAAATTTTTCAAAGTCAAAGTCTTGTTAGAAGTGACTTTTCATAAGCTATATTACAAGTGAACAAATTACATGTACTTGAATCGAAGATTTTTTTATGGTGTTGTCAGGTTGTTGTTTTTTTTTTTTTTTTTTACTTTTTCGGTTTCTGAATTCTTTTCAGATACTTTTCACACAACATCAGTTATCTCTGCTATGCACAATTTGTCATTGGTTTTTGGCACTTGATTTCTGACTGATAACTGGAAGATAGACAAAAGGCACAAAATTCTCCACACATGTGTAGCCCACTGTCCTTGCATGGATGAGGGCCACTGCTGTCCCCAAAGTATTAGACTGCAGTCCTCAGAAAAATAAATAAATAAAAAGATTCCAGTGTGTGATGTGCATGCTTCAGCGGGCCACACATAAAATGTAGTTCCATTAGCTGGCACGGTTCGTCTGTGGCCAAACATGCATGTGGACCCAGGTGTGTGCCAACCAGGCACATTAATTATAAGTTCCACTTCTGTTCTCAGAAAAATAAGTAAATAAATAAATAGAGGTTAACACAATCAATCTGGTTCATGAAGCTCATGCATCCAGCCCACTTACGCATTTACACACCAAGTATATGTCGACCAGGAGTATTAAACGTAATTTCCACTTCTGTCCTCAGAACAATAAATAGAGGTAAACACAATAAATCTGGTTTGCGCCGCTCGTGCATCCAGCCCACTTATGCACTTGTATGCTGGATGTATGCTGACCAGGAGCATTGAATTTAATTTCCACATCTGTCCTCAGAAAAATAAATAGAGGTAAACACAATAAATCTGGTTTGCACAGCTCGTGCATCCAGCCGACTTATGCACTTGTATACTGGATGTATGCTGACCAGGAGCATTGAATTTAATTTCCACTTCTGTCCTCAGAAAAAAAATAAATAGAGGTAAACACAATCAATCCAGTTCTGCTGCTTGTCCATGCTCTCCAATCATTTAAAAAGAAAAGTGTGTGTGCCAACAAGTTGTCCCACATGCTGCGCACATTCTGAGTCACAGACACAACGTAGTGAGGGGTATAAAGTGCCCACCTGAGGATTTGGCAAAGAAGTTTATCGCGCCAATTTTTTGGTCTGTTCAAAAATGAAGCAATGCATGGGGGTCGTCCCACGACTGAGATAATGGGACAGAACAATGACCAGCTCCGAATCCATGCACCAAACTGCACAAATTTCCTTGCAGATACCATTTGCAGGCTGTTGGAGCCCAGTGAGATACTAGCCTCAAGTAACTCCCTTCGGCTTCTCACTTGTTTTCACTCAGGGACGCCACAGCAGATCTAAGGTGGATCTGCATGTTGATTTGGCACAAGTTTTACACCAGATGGCCTTCTTGACACAACTCCATATTGGAAAAATGGGCAGGGGTGGGTTTGATCCTTCAGCACTGGAAACAAACACACTTAACCATTTGGTTTGACAATGCCTGAAAATCTTATCACTTTGTGTGCAACATGTACATGTCAAGCCAAAAGCTGAAGAATGATGGGAACATGCTGCACATGAGTATGCACATACTAGGTGGTACAGCAGGTGGATTGAGGGTGGAAATCTTTTAGGCCTAAATGACAATAAACAATAATCCCGCTCATGTGTCCTTGACCAAAACAGCAAATCTCTCCAAGCTTCATGGTGCACTTGTGCAGCTGAGGCAGCAGCTTGATGTGTCTCCAGACATGGGTAAGCAAAAAGAAAATTTCCATTAGGGGATCAATAGAGTATTACAAAATTAGTACACACATCGACCTTTGCCCTGCTTTTTTTTTTTTTTTTTTTTACTATGGGGCACACACAACAGTTCACAGCACTGCCTCACTGCATCCTGCATCTCTGGGCACCAACAAGCTTTAGTTGGTTTTGGTTTTTGGTTGGTTTTGTTGGGTTTGCACCCTGTTTTTAAAGAAATGAGAGGCACAAACACTGTAAAGATACCAGTCAGAGAGAGACAAATATATATATTATGCTCTGCACAGAGGAGGAGAACAAGAAGCAGCTTGTAAGTGCTCAGCTCCAAAGCTCTCCTAAAATCCCCTCCTCTGGCCCAGCTTTTTATTTAGTTCATCAACATGAGAAAAAACAAACAAGGACAGTCGGGGAGAGGTTACACATGAGTCCTGTGTGCAAGAGGGAGATATCAAGGCAAGGTGACGGCTGGAACCTTCCATTCCTGTGACATGAGCCTTGTGGTTCGTCCAAAGCAGGATGAGGCACTTGTGCAAAATGAAAAATAGTTTGCTCAATCATGAAAAATGCAGACAAGTCTTTCTTTTTAAAACCTCCTCTTCTCACAAAGAGGAAAAGTACACGTAGTCATAAAAGGAAATAAATGATGATATAAGCATGAACTATATAAAATAAATAATAACTATATTAAATAAATGATAATATAAGCATGAACTATATAAAATCCTTGACAACAACACACAGACATAAATGCAAATATTGCTTTTGAAACGTTGAAGTTACGCAAAGCAGTTTCGACCATCTTCCTTCAGTGATGGGGTTGCAGACACACAGAGGACAGCATGTCACCTCTGATCAACACCAATAATCCTACAGCACAGTGTGTTTGTTGCATCTAATAATCAAATTGAATATGATATTCTGTCTCAGATCTAACTGTTAAATTGGATCTGACGCTGCACCTCTGGGCACTAACTAGCTTTACAAAACACACACACATACACAGATCGAAAATCGTATGAAAAAAAGTGATGGACAGCAGATCAGAAATTTTCATGTTATATCACCACCAAAAAAAAATACATTTGTTTGTTTGTTTATTTGTTTGGTTTTTTCGTTCATTATTAAATGAATCTGTGCAAAAATCCTTTATAGTCTGGAACTTTTCCCATCTGTGAGAGTGGCATGGACAAACGGAGGACAGTGTGTTGCCTCTGATCAACTGTGTTCTAGACATCCACTGAACAAATTGAAAATGATGTCATCTCTTGGCTCTAACTACAGCAAAATGTCTTTGAATGTAATGTAATCCAGGGGTTCTCAATCCTGATCCTGACAGCTAAGTGCATTTTCCATCTTTGCTGATTAAGTTTTGTAACTTCTGCCTCTTGTTTGTAGTGGTGAGTTGGGTTTTTTACATGTCCTCCTTCACAGCTAACCTCTCACAATGAAACGTAGCATCACATAGTGCATCATTACAAATAGAGATCTTATATATCCCAAGTCACTGTCATTAACAAAGAAAAAAAACAGATGCATTTGCTGTTACAACCACCCACCAGGCAAAAAGACCATGAATAGAAAAAACAAAAAAACACACAAAATCAGAATTCAGCAGATTCCTGCCACGCTGCTGCATATATGCACTGTTAAAAAAATAAAATATGTTGTTTTAACGGAAAGATTCTGGTAGCTGTGGTTACCAGGGGAATTCTGTAAAAATTACAGTGAATATGTAAAATGTTTTACATAAAAAATTGTACATTTACAATTTAAACCTGTAATTTAGAAAAAAAAAAACATTTTAAGAATGTAGTTTTTATTGGTCCTTTCCTGTTGAATTAGCATGGCCATGCTGTTATTAAAACAAAATTTTTTCTGTAATATTTACACACTTATATTAAGTCCCTTCAACTGCTCCCTTGTTTTCACTCAGGGTCGCCAAAGCATATCCAAGATGGGCAGTGCTTAATTTGTAAAGTGGGAGAGAGAGGAGAGAATGGGTGGCTCCGGTGCAGAAAAAAAAAAGAAGGGCGGGGGGGGGGGGTCTTGCGAACAATGCTGTGCGCAACACCGAAAATAAACTGGGCATGTATTGTAGGCCTAATGACAACAGTCACACCAAATCCAGATAGAGTACAAATTCCTGTTTAATGATGTACAGTGATCCCTTGTTTATCGCGGGAGTTACATTCTAAAAATAACAAGCGATAAACAAAATCCATCACATTTTCTCACTTTTCTCTCTTGTGTAAACACTCTATTTTTTCTTCTGTGCGAGAACATTATAAACAGACACACGCAGAACACAATGCACGGCTCTCCCTTCGCTCACTGCCTCCGGGGGTACGGATGCGGGACCCGCAAAGAATCCAAGTCCTCTCTCGGTGGACACGGAGCTCTGCCGCTGCGGTCAACATCCGGATCAAAACAGCGAGTGTAGTCTCTGGGCCTGTTGCCAGATTTGGTGCAATTCCGCACAGCAGACAAGGCGGTATGAGTGGCAGTGAGAGCAAGCGCAGTGATTTTTTTAAAATATTTTGTTAGTCAAGAGAGGTGGCGGATCACCAGATCCAGTATAAATAGCTGGCGGAGCCAACGTCAGAGGTTCCGGAGCGCGCGTCCGAGGTTCCGGAGCGCGCTCCGGCTTGCTCCCCCTCAAATTAAGCCCTGAAGGTGGGTCTGCATGTTGATTTGGCACAAGTTTTATGCCAAATGCCTTTCCTGACGCAATGTCACATTACATGGAGAAATGTGGCAAGGATGGGGTTTGAACTGGGAATCTTCCACACTGAAACCAAATGGACTAACTATTTGGCCTCAGAGAAGAGAATCAGTCCACGTTACAGAGATGTGATGAGAACGAGCGCCTCTAATTTGAATGTCAAATACAATTTTTGGTGTAACATTAAAATTACATAAATATATATTACATTTTGTTACTGTCATGTTTAAAAGTGTAACAAATACAGTCAATGTTATCTATCTATCTATCTATCTATCTATCTATCTATCTATCTATCTATCTATCTATCTATCTATCTATCTATCATCGATCGATCTATAGATCTATCCAGTTCAATCAATCAATCAATTTTATTTATTACGTAAAAACCCCAACGGTCAAAACGACCCACTGTGAGCAAGCACTTGGCGACAGTGGGAAGGAAAAACTCCCTTTTAACAGGAAGAAATCTCCAGCAGAACCAGGCTCAGAGAGGGGCAGTCTTCTGCTGGGACTGGTTGGGGCTGAGGGAGAGAACCAGGAAAAAGACATGCTGTGGAGGGGAGCAGAGATCAATCACTAATGATTAAATGCAGAGTGGTGCATACAGAGCAAAAAAGAGAAAGAAACACTCAGTGCATCATGGGAACCCCCCAGCAGTCTAAGTCTATAGCAGCATAACTAAGGGATGGTTCAGGGTCACCTGATCCAGCCCTAACTATAAGCTTTAGCAAAAAGGAAAGTTTTAAGCCTAATCTTAAAAGTAGAGAGGGTGTCTGTCTCCCTGATCTGAATTGGGAGCTGGTTCCACAGGAGAGGAGCCTGAAAGCTGAAGGCTCTGCCTCCCATTCTACTCTTACAAACCCTAGGAACTACAAGTAAGCCTGCAGTCTGAGAGCGAAGCGCTCTATTGGGGTGATATGGTACTATGAGGTCCCTAACATAAGATGGGACCTGATTATTCAAAACCTTATAAGTAAGAAGAAGAATTTTAAATTCTATTCTAGAATTAACAGGAAGCCAATGAAGAGAGGCCAATATGGGTGAGATATGCTCTCTCCTTCTAGTCCCCATTAGTACTCTAGCTGCAGCATTTTGAATTAACTGAAGGCTTTTCAGGGAACTTTTAGGACAACCTGATAATAATGAATTACAATAGTCCAGCCTAGAGGAAATAAATGCATGAATTAGTTTTTCAGCATCACTCTGAGACAAGACCTTTCTAATTTTAGAGATATTGCATAAATGCAAAAAAGCAGTCCTACATATTTGTTTAATATGCGCACTGAACATATCCTGATCAAAAATGACTCCAAGATTTCTCACAGTATTACTACAGGTCAGGGTAATGCCATCCAGAGTAAGGATCTGGTTAGACACCATGTTTCTAAGATTTGTGGGGCCAAGTACAATAACTTCAGTTTTATCTGAGTTTAAAAGCAGGAAATTAGAGGTCATCCATGTCTTTATGTCTGTAAGACAATCCTGCAGTTTAGCTAATTGGTGTGTGTCCTCTGGCTTCATGGATAGATAAAGCTGGGTATCATCTGCGTAACAATGAAAATTTAAGCAATGCCATCTAATAATACTGCCTAAGGGAAGCATGTATAAAGTGAATAAAATTGGTCCTAGCACAGAACCTTGTGGAACTCCATAATTAACCTTAGTCTGTGAAGAAGATTCCCCATTTACATGAACAAATTGTAATCTATTAGATAAATATGATTCAAACCACCGCAGCACAGTGCCTTTAATACCTATGGCATGCTCTAATCTCTGTAATAAAATTTTATGGTCAACAGTATCAAAAGCAGCACTGAGGTCTAACAGAACAAGCACAGAGATTAGTCCACTGTCTGAGGCCATAAGAAGATCATTTGTAACCTTCACTAATGCTGTTTCTGTACTATGATGAATTCTAAAACCTGACTGAAACTCTTCAAATAGACCATTCCTCTTTTACAACTACCCTTTCAAGAATTTTTGAGAGAAAAGTAAGGTTGGAGATTGGCCTATAATTAGCTAAGATAGCTGGGTCAAGTGATGGCTTTTTAAGTAATTGTTTAATTACTGCCACCTTAAAAGCCTGTGGTACATAGCCAACTAATAAAGATAGATTGATCATATTTAAGATCGAAGCATTAAATAATGGTAGGGCTTCCTTGAGCAGCCTGGTAGGAATGGGGTCTAATAGACATGTTGATGGTTTGGATGAAGTAACTAATGAAAATAACTCAGACAGAACAATCGGAGAGAAAGAGTCTAACCAAATACCGGCATCACTGAAAGCAGCCAAAGATAACGATATGTCTTTGGGATGGTTATGAGTAATTTTTTCTCTAATAGTTAAAATTTTATTAGCAAAGAAAGTCATGAAGTCATTACTAGTTAAAGTTAAAGGAATACTCGGCTCAATAGAGCTATGACTCTTTGTCAGCCTGGCTACAGTGCTGAAAAGAAACCTGGGGTTGTTCTTATTTTCCTCAATTAGTGATGAGTAGTAAGATGTCCTAGCTTTACGGATGGCTTTTTTATAGAGCAACAGACTCTTTTTCCAGGCTAAGTGAAGATATTCTAAATTAGTGAGATGCCATTTCCTCTCCAACTTACGGGTTATCTGCTTTAAGCTGCGAGTTTGTGAGTTATACCATAGAGTCAGGCACTTCTGATTTAAAGCTCTCTTTTTCAGAGGAGCTACAGCATCCACAGTTGTCTTCAATGAGGATGTAAAACTATTGACGAGATACTCTATCTCACTTACAGAGTTTAGGTAGCTACTCTGCACTGTGTTGGTATATGGCATTAGAGAACATAAAGAAGGAATCATATCCTTAAACCTAGTTACAGTGCTTTCTGAAAGACTTCTAGTGTAATGAAACTTATTCCCCACTGCTGGGTAGTCCATCAGAGTAAATGTAAATGTTATTAAGAAATGATCAGACAGAAGTGAGTTTTCAGGGAATACTGTTAAGTCTTCAATTTCCATACCATAAGTCAGAACAAGATCTAAGATATGATTAAAGTGGTGGGTGGACTCATTTACATTTTGAGCAAAGCCAATTGAGTCTAATAATAGATTAAATGCAGTGTTGAGGCTGTCATTCTCAGCATCTGTGTGGATAATGAGGGGATGGAAGGGGGAGAGAAGCTGCAGAGAGGTGTGTAAGACTACAACTCTGCTTCCTGGTCCCAACCCTGGATAGTCACGGTTTGGAGGATTTAAGAAAATTGGCCAGATTTCTAGAAATGAGAGCTGCTCCATCCAAACTGGGATGGATGCCATCTCTCCTAACAAGACCAGGTTTTCCCCAGAAGCTTTGCCAATTATCTATGAAGCCCACCTCATTTTTTGGACACCACTCAGACAGCCAGCAATTCAAGGAGAACATGCGACTAAACATGTCACTCCCGGTCCAATTGGGGAGGGGCCCAGAGAAAACTACAGAGTCCGACATTGTTTTTGCAAAGTTACACACCGATTCAATGTTAATTTTAGTGACGCAATGAACATACACTCAACAAAAATATAAACGCAACACTTTTGGTTTTGCTCCCATTTTGTATGAGATGAACTCAAAGATCTAAAACCTTTTCCACATACACAATATCACCATTTCCCTCAAATATTGTTCACAAACCAGTCTAAATCTGTGATAGTGAGCACTTCTCCTTTGCTGAGATAATCCATCCCACCTCACAGGTGTGCCATACCAAGATGCTGATTAGACACCATGATTAGTGCACAGGTGTGCCTTAGACTGTCCACAATAAAAGGCCACTCTGAAAGGTGCAGTTTTGTTTTATTGGGGGGGGGATACCAGTCAGTATCTGGTGTGACCACCATTTGCCTCATGCAGTGCAACACATCTCCTTCACATAGAGTTGATCAGGTTGTCAATTGTGGCCTGTGGAATGTTGGTCCACTCCTCTTCAATGGCTGTGCGAAGTTGCTGGATATTGGCAGGAACTGGTACACGCTGTCGTATATGCTGGTCCAGAGCATCCCAAACATGCTCAATGGGTGACATGTCCAGTGAGTATGCCGGCCATGCAAGAACTGGGACATTGTCAGCTTCCAAGAATTGTGTACAGATCCTTACAACATGGGGCCGTGCATTATCCTGCTGCAACATGAGGTGATGTTCTTGGATGTTTGGCACAACAATGGGCCTTAGGATCTCGTCACGGTATCTCTGTGCATTCAAAATGCCATCAATAAAATGCACCTGTGTTCTTCGTCCATAACAGATGCCTGCCCATACCATAACCCCACCGCCACCATGGGCCACTCAGTCCACGACGCCACACACGCTGTCTGCCATCTGCCCTGAACAGTGTGAACCGGGATTCATCTGTGAAGAGAACACCTCTCCAACGTGCCAAACGCCAGCGAATGTGAGCATTTGCCCACTCAAGTCGGTTACGACGACGAACTGGAGTCAGGTCGAGACCCAGATGAGGACGACGAGCATGCAGATGAGCTTCCGTGAGACGGTTTCTGACAGTTTGTGCAGAAATTCTTTGGTTATGCAAACCAATTGTTTCAGCAGCTGTCCGAGTGGCTGGTCTCAGACGATCTTGGAGGTGAACATGCTGGATGTGGAGGTCCTGGGCTGGTGTGGTTACACGTGGTCTGCGATTGTGAGGCTGGTTGGATGTACTGCCAAATTCTCTGAAATGCCTTTGGAGATGGCTTATGGTAGAGAAATGAACATTCAATACACAAGCAACAGCTCTGGTTGACATTCCTGCTGTCAGCATGCCAACTGCACGCTCCCTCAAATCTTGCGACATCTGTGGCATTGTGCTGTGTGATAAAACTGCACCTTTCAGAGTGGCCTTTTATTGTGGGCAGTCTAAGGCACACCTGTGCACTAATCATGGTGTCTAATCAACATCTTGGTATGGCACACCTGTGAGGTGGGATGGATTATCTCAGCAAAGGAGAAGTGCTCACTATCACAGATTTAGACTGGTTTGTGAACAATATTTGAGGGAAATGGTGATATTGTGTATGTGGAAAAAGTTTTAGATCTTTGAGTTCATCTCATACAAAATGGGAGCAAAACCAAAAGTGTTACGTTTATATTTTTGTTGTGTATTTGTACTATTAAATTCAGTTCAGTTTCATTCCACAGTTTACAAATTATTGCTGTCAACTACTCCTGTGTTTTTCTTTTTACCATTTTTTACATTGTGATTTTACAGGATTCCCCTGTTAATTTCAGACGATTTTTTTACACTGTGTCCATCTGTGACATGCTCACTGACAGTCAGACCACAGATGTCATTCACACCACACCAGCAGCAGCAATAATCAACAGCAAGAAAAGACATAAAAATGAATTAAACTTACCAAAGCTGCTCACCTCTTTAAGATGAAGTCCATCCTCCTTTCTTTCTTTCTTTTAAAATGACATGGTCATTTTACCTTACATAGGTAAGTCCACCGCCAAAACTGTCTCTTCTCCTCCTTTAGTCACTGTATGTAAAAAAAAAAAATAAATAAAAAACAGATCAGTAAAAATCATGACTCCAAAAATCTAAACACCAAGAAAGAGAGTTGAAGTGAATTACAACTTGAAGTTAGTTAACTGGTTCTATAACCCCAAATTGTTGATTCAGCTAATGAGCCACGGTATGTCAAAGAACACGCAAGGCATAACAAAGACTGAATGGTTAAACAATATGGCAATCCACAACATTGTTACCATATGTTTGAACCTGGGCTGTCAGGTGATGAACAAAAGACTGAAACTCCTTTGACCTGAGTACCCCATTATAAACAGGGGATAAAGCGTGTCTCAGACCCCCTCCCCGGTTAAGGCTAGGTTTCAAACGTTTCACAAAGAATGCCTCCTTGACCCCTCTCTCAAACCATTTCTTCTCTCTGGCTAATATTTTAACTTCCTTGTCCTCAAACGTGGTTAGTGTCTTTAAGGTGGAGATGAACTGCAGACTGAGGTCCACTGGCGCCCTCTCTGCGGTGCTGGTATAGCAGAGAGGGCGCCAGTCAGGTCAAAGCAGTTTCAGTCTTTTGTTCATGGTAATGAGTCATTCACGTCATCAGCAGAGTCATCAAGGGAGCCATCAGGAGAGGGACAGCTGCCCTGTCATTAGGAGGGTGTTAACTAGAGCACAATAGGTGCTAATTAGAGCTATTGTTTAGTCACCAGCCTATAGCAGTCTGCCTCTCGGTAGGAGGGGTCTGGTTAGGTTTAAAACTCCAGCTTTTGTGACTTCTTGATTATTCTTCTCTACAAGAGTCAAGACAGAAGTCAGACCACCAGAGCAAGAATTTTAGCTGAGGAGGCTTCTGCGATTTGAAGTGAAACGTCCTTGCGTCAAGCAACCCAGTCCAGTCGAAGATTCAAGCTTCTCTACTATGGAAACCACCTGGACAACTGAGAGCCTACACAGAAACAAGGCACGGCAAGGCAAATTTTTTATAGAGCACATTTCATACATCAAGCATTTCAATGTGCTTTACAGATAATAAGGAACAGTGCAAAATATTAAAAGAAAATAGAGAAAAAAGTAAAAGAATAATAATAAAAATAATTTAAAAAATCAAATCAAGACCTTGTGATGAATGTTTGTGTCAACAAACAGATTATTTCATGACGCCTGTCTTCTCCAGACGGAGACATGTAGACCTTTAGTTTTCCTGGTTCTCTCCCTCAGCCCCAACCAGTCCCAGCAGAAGACTGCCCCTCCCTGAGCCTGGTTCTGCTGGAGGTTTCTTCCTGTTAAAAAGGGAGTTTTTCCTTCCCACTGTAGCCAAGTGCTTGCTCACAGGGGGTCGTTTTGACCGTTGGGGTTTTACATAATTATTGTATGGCCTTGCCTTACAATATAAAGCGCCTTGGGGCAACTGTTTGTTGTGATTTGGCGCTATATAAATAAAATTGATTGACTGATTATCAGGTATATACACTGTATCATCAAGTTGGACAGTAGACAAGTGTCATGGAATATTCTGCCCAGCATTTGTAACTTTATCCAACGCAGTACAGACTCTGTATTGGTATTTTATCATTTTCCCTAATTCTAAAGTGCTGTTACGTAATGATGCATGCACGAAAAACCATTGGAAGAGTTCCAATGTGGCCCGTTCTTTTTATTTCAACCTATGATGTTGAACAAGCACCTTTGAGTTTTTTGTTGGAAGCATGTCATTTTCATTTTGAAAAGATGTGTTGCCTGTGGACAAACAATGATTCAGCTGTAAACACAATGCTTGTTTTGGTCTTAAATATATTTTTAAATAAAGAATTTCCTTCTGTCTGTAGATTGACATCTCTGTAATTGAAAGCATGGACGATGACAGCTTGGCCACCTACATTCTCATCTGAAGTGACAGGATTGCCACCCAAAGATTTGTTCTGAATAACAGAGAGAAATGATAGCTACAAAAACTCAAGAAAAAGATAACCTTGACAGTTCTCACTAAGAAGATCCTTTTGTATTGAAGACATATCCAAAAGCTTGTGAGCAAAAACAGCCTGGCAATTACAAAGACAGTGGAGTATGAGTTAAGATGGATATGTGAGGACACTCAACAATGCAAGAACAATGGAGGTGGAACAAGGAGAACTGATCTGCTAAAATAATCAAACTGACATTGTAGGACCTCTTCTTTCCATACTGAAGATACTAAAAGGGGAAAACCTGATTTTTGGATGACCAAAAAGATGCAAAATTAGATGAAAATGTTGCAATGTGATCATTTTACTCTGCTTACAAAGGGGATGCTAAGATTTTTTTGGTTTTTGGTTTTGAAGGTTTATTTTGAACACAAAAGAAAAAATAAACAACAACAGACAATGTAAAATTTGTTCAAAAAGGAGTGAGAAGACGTCGAAACGTCACACTTCTCCCTATGGGCTCCTTCACACATAGTGCGAATTTGGTCAAAAAGCGCATGAAGCAGGAATCGTATACAAAATGTAAATTCGTAGCTGCCTCATACACCTGTTGCTACAACTATTTGTGCACACTGGTGTGGCTGAAAGATAGCATGCGCTGTGCAAGTCCATTGAACTCTCTAGTGCCAGGTGTTGGCCGAATTCCACCTCACACACATGAACATATAACACCGCTCATGTGGCACTTAGAAAATGTCTGGCCATTCGCACTATCGTCATGACAACAGTCAGCAGACAACCATTGTTGAGCTGGATGTGAAATTTGTCTAAGTGCTGAGTGACGAGTGTAGCTTTGCAAAACAGCAACACACATGTGAAGTGCCAGAGTGTCGGCTCCCCCCACATGTGGTGTGCGTGTGAATCTGTAAATATGTGGCGCCGGGGGGAGGGAGGGAGCGCACTTACATGAGTTGCTGATATATGGATGTACAGATGGTGTGTTTTTGTGTGTGCTGAACTGACAGGGAGTGTGTCCACCCACAGCACACATTGACAGGCTACCCCAGGTGACAATGGACCATCAAATTATAACATACAGTGGGCGATCTGACTGTCACATCACCCGTGTGAGGTCTGTTCCACATGGACACGTGCATGGACACACCGAACCAGTAGATGTGGACATGATAGCGGCACACTGCTTCATTAATGTCATTTCATGACTGTACGTCTGTGACCATGGGTCATCTATAGATGAAGAGACAGTTCATACTTGATAAGAGGGTGGTTTTTATGCTGTGTTTTTTTTTTTTAAGTACATCCATCTCTTTGTTGATTTCAGGCTTTTTCCCACACTGTTTACAGGCCAGTGACGCTAGCTCAGTGGTAAAGTTTAGGGCTGGTAATCAGTAAAGTTCAGGTATGAATCACATGGATGCAATGTATTTTTTTTTCCACAGCAGCAGCGTAATGTGGTTCCTCAGGTACCAGCTGTATTTATTTTTTATTCATTCCACAGTAGCGGCACTTTGTGGTTCCACAGGTACCAGCTGTTTTTTATTTTTTTATTTATTCCACAGCACGATGTGATTACACATGCTCCAGATGCTTGCACTGTGATTGTGCATGAGCGTGCACGACACCTTCGCAGCAGGATCATACACGCCTGCCAGTTGGCGCGATGTTTTAGTGGTTCGCTAATTCAAACTGTTTCGTGCTGTTTCGCTATAATTCGGCCAAATTCGCACTATGTGTGAAGGGGCCCTATATGATGATTTATATCAATCCATTTCCTGAAAAATACTACGGTTAACAATCATGATAATATGAGCGAAGCATCGTGAAGCTCACTCATGACACAGGGCGTCCTAAACAGGAAGTGTCAATTTTAAAATCCACAGTAAAACAGGAAATGTTCAAATGTCAAATACTTCCTGGATTGACAGACGAGATCCCATGGAATCTCACGGGAACTCAGTGGCAAGCTCACACTCAAACAGGAAGTGCCAGTTTATCAGTCACAGTGAAACAGGAAATGCTCAATTGTCAAACACTTCCTGACATGGGTGGAGCTCGAGCGGAGGCCGGGGTTTCCCTGGACTCCCCTGAAATCTGATTGGGCACAGATGATTGACATGTCACGGCACCACACATCTAGTTGAAAGACCTGCATTTTCAAATTAGTGAGTCACATTGACTGCTAGGTTCCTCCTGTCCAGTAGTTTGTGCTGTGTACCACAAAAAAGTTTTAATCCACTTTGGTAGAAGAAGAATAATGTTTGCTCCAGATTTGAAGTGAACACATCATTTGAACTATGGACTTCTAACACCAAACATATTGGTGAGAAAACAACCATATTTCATGCCAGGTCGGGTCAGCAGCAACACCTCCAGCACCATCACGCTGAACACAGGAGCCCCCCAAGGATGTGTGCTGAGCCCCCTCCTCTTCACTCTGCTGACCCACAACTGCACACCTACATCCAGTTCCAACCTCTTCATCAAGTTCGCAGACGACACAACTGTAGTGGGTCTCATCAACAACAACGATGAGACAAGCTACAGGAGTGAGGTGAGCCGCCTGGCCACGCGGTGCACGAACAACAATTCACCTGAATGTGGAGAAGACAAAGGAGATTGTTGTGGACTTCAGGAGAGAGCCCGCTCAGCACCATCAATGGCGCTGAAGTGGAGCGGGTGAGCAGCACAAAGTTCCTGGTTGTACACATCTCCCAAGACCTGTCCTGGAATATTAACACCACATCTCTGGCCAGAAAAGGCCAACAGCGACTCTACTTTCTGCAGAAACTGAGGAAAGCAAGAGCCCCGACCCCCATCGTGTACTCCTTCTACAGGGGTACCATTGAGAGCATCCTGACCAGCAGCATCACTGTGTGGTACGGTGCCTGCACCGTATCCTGCCGCAAGACCCTGCAGTGCACTGTGAAAGCAGCTGGGAAGATCATCGATGTTCCTCTCCCCTCTCTGCTGGACATCTACTACACCCGCCTCACCTGCAAAGCCACCAGGATGGCAGGTGACCACACCCACCCAACTCACAGTCTTTTTACCCTTCTGCCGTTGGGGAGGAGACTGCAAGTCTCTGGGCCAAAACCAGCAGGCTCAAAGACAGTTTCTTCCACCAGGCAGTCAGGATGCTCAACTCCCTCCCTTCTCTGCTCCCACTCGCCCCCCAGACCCCCCACCCCCACTGACCCTGCATGCCCACGCACACCTCACCTTATCCTCCCCCATTGCACTATTGCATTCACATCAGGACCACCTGTACTGATACTGGTACATTAGTATACAGTCATTGCACTATCATCAGCATACTGCCACTTGCACCACTGTATTATACTGTTATACTGTATTACACTGTTATCCATTGCACTATCGTATTTAATGTCATACTGTTTACAATAGTACACTTTTGCCATTTGCCATTTGAACAACAGCATCATACTGTTATACTTACACAACCTACACTGTTAATACTGTTTTATATTGTTTTTATTTTGTAAATCAGTAATATTTAAGGTCATTTTTTTTACTTAGCTTAGTAGTAGTTTTTATTCTACACTCTGCACCGTGGGTCTGAGAGGACTGAAATTTCTTCTGTGTTGTAGGGTGAGCATGTATAGCATATTTGACAATAAAGCTGACTTTGACTTGACATTGAACTGAAGTCCAGATTGTTAAAAGCACCATTTCTCCTTTAATTCGGGTGGCTTATTGTTCTTGGTTTATTAGTGCAGCAGATAACTGAAACAATCCTTCAAATGGTGATACAAGCATCAAATTCAGCACAAATACAGCTGGAGCAAAACTAATGGAGCAACTTTAACTTTTGACCCCTGCACAAACTGAAACTGACCTTTGTCACCTTTCTTGCTGCTTTTACCTCATAACTCCATAATATTCAGTCACAGATTGTCCAGACTATACCTTTTTGGAATCTTTATGATCAGGCAAATAATGTGGTGTAGTTTTCTATATAATTGGAGCATCTTTTAATTTAGACCAGGGGTGAGCAACTTGTTCCAGAAAGGGCCAAGAGGGTGCAGGTTTTCTTTGCACCACTGATTCCACCAGGTGATTTCACTGATTAACTGATTCCATCTGCTCAAAGTGATATTAATCAGTGAAATCACCTGGTGGAATCAGTGGTGCAAAGAAAACCTGCACCGTCTTGGCCCTTTCTGGAACAAGTTACCCACCCCTGATTTAGACCCCTGTGTAATTCTTCAATTGACCCCTACCTGGCTGCCTATTCAAGTGGCCAATCAGTTTTTTTAAAGACCTCATGTCTATGGATTATTTGTGCCATATTTGATGCTTGTATCACCATTTGCAGGATTCCACTCTAAAAATTCTCCTCTGCTGCACTATATATGAGAAGTAAGATGCTGCTCCTCAGTGTTTCTCAGTTACCCTCAAAAGTATTGGAACACTTGGTATTTCAAATCAAATCAAATCAATTTTATTTATATAGCGCCAAATCACAACAAACATTTGCCCCAAGGTGCTTTATACTGTAAGGCAAAGCCATACAATAATTATGGAAAAACCCCAACGGTCAAAACGACCCCCTGTGAGCAAGCACTTGGTGACAGTGGGAAGGAAAAACTCGCTTTTAACAGGAAGGAACCTCCAGCAGTACCAGGCTCAGGGAGGGGCAGTCTTCTGCTGGGACTGGTTGGGGCTGAGGGAGAGAACCAGGAAAAAGACATGCTGTGGAGGGGAGCAGAGATCAATCACTAATGATTAAATGCAGAGTGGTGCATACAGAGCAAAAAGAGAAAGAAACACTCAGTGCATCATGGGAACCCCCCAGCAGTCTAAGTCTATAGCAGCATAACTAAGGGATGGTTCAGGGTCACCTGATCCAGCCCTAACTATAAGCTTTAGCAAAAAGGAAAGTTTTAAGCCTAATCTTAAAAGTAGAGAGGGTGTCTGTCTCCCTGATCCGAATTGGGAGCTGGTTCCACAGGAGAGGAGCCTGAAAGCTGAAGGCTCTGCCTCCCATTCTACTCTTACAAACCCTAGGAACTACAAGTAAGCCTGCAGTCTGAGAGCGAAGCGCTCTATTGGGGTGATATGGTACTATGAGGTCCCTAAGATAAGATGGGACCTGATTATTCAAAACCTTATAAGTAAGAAGAAGAATTTTAAATTCTATTGTAGAATTAACAGGAAGCCAATGAAGAGAGGCCAATATGGGTGAGATATATTTCTTCATAATTGATGTAAATAAAGTCCAAGACATAGTCAGTGACTTAGAAATGTTCAGGTTT
The DNA here is from genome assembly GCF_902500255.1 of Thalassophryne amazonica. Classification (NCBI taxonomy): domain Eukaryota; kingdom Metazoa; phylum Chordata; class Actinopteri; order Batrachoidiformes; family Batrachoididae; genus Thalassophryne; species Thalassophryne amazonica. Next base: position 123,317,144 of record NC_047104.1, read on the forward strand.
CCATCCCGACTTGTCTAAAGAAAACTGGCAATAAAACTGATTATTTACAAGTTTTAGAGATTTCTTCTATTTAAAATGACATAAACAAATTAAAATGTGTGAAATACCAAGTGTTCCAATACTTTTGGAGGCCAATACTTATGATGAGTGCAAAATGAGTGTGGTATTATTACTGTTTTGTTTAAGATGTTTTTCACTGTTGCTGCACTTTGTGTCAAATCATAGTCATATCGTATATCATATTGATATGAAGATTCAGTAAGTTATATCTTCTATTATACATTCCAAATCTAAGGTGGAACTCTATTAGTGTTTACTAAGGTACACCTAAATATCTTTATATAAAAAAAAGAGAGAGACAGAGTAGAGCCACTTAGGTGCCTGGTCTTGAGAACCAGGGATGGTAGGTTGAAAAGCTTTTTTATCCCATGGGAACTCTCCCTACCCACTTAAGCGGCTCAAGAATATGGACAGCATGTATATAAGTGGCATTTACATGACAGTTTATATGACAATATTGAGATATGAAAAATTGGCCATATTGTACAGCCCTACTGTCAACTAGCTGAAGACTTTGAATATTAATTTACATCTGCATTAAAAGCATGCTTAAAGTGGCAGGGGCTTAAGAGGGCTGTAATTGGGGGGTCAGCTGAAAAGCAAAAAAAAAGAAACATGCTTAAAAAGGTGCAGAGTATGGGGAGCAGAGCCCCTCCAGAAGCTGAAAGGCAAAATAAGGAAAATGCTTAAAAAGGCGGGGGGGTCTACGCCCCCCCCCAGAAGCTAAAATGTTTTAGTCATACTCATGCTCCCAAGAACCATTTTACTGAAAAAAGTCTGAAGGACCTAAAGGACATGGTTAGATAGTGAGGAGCTTTTCCAAGTATGTGAGAGGCAAATAAAGAAAAGGCGGTGGGTCTGGGGGGGCTTTTTTCAGCATCATTATATGCAAATATTGCCGTTTTGTGCTTGTCCCACACCCAGACTTTTGATCTTCAATGATAAAAATGAATGGTAAAGATACATTTTTTCTAATGTTTTAAAATATCTCTGAATAAAATATCAGTAAAATAATCAAAACATAATTGGGGTATTCAATGTCATACAACTGTTGTCATTTTTTTAAACAAAATGTAGTTGTCCCACACTATTGCCGTAATTTCCACCACAACACTGTAATGTCCCTTTAAACAGTTTGTATGAAAGATTGTTTGGGTAGTTTCTATGGAGATAAACAGTGACATCAGAGCACATGTATATAGCGCCAAATCACAACAAACAGTTGCCCCAAGGCGCTTTATATTGTAAGGCAATGGTGTGGTGGAAATTACATTTACAAGGCCAATAGTGCCCGTAGTTAAAGAATCACCCATGCATATTAATAACAATCATAATAACAGCAACAACAGTACTAATAATAGCAACAATAATAATGATGATACAATACAATTTTAGAAAAAGACAAATACAAAAAGAACCTAACAAAACACAACAGAAAAGATAGAAGCAACAATGAACATAAATAAATACATTAAAAAAAAAAAATCTTCTCCTTTGCTAAGATAATCCATCCCACCTCACAGGTGGGCCATATCAAGATGCTGATTAGACACCATGATTAGTGCACAGCTGTGCCTTAGACTGTCCACAATAAAAGGCCACTCTGAAAGGTGCAGTTTTGTTTTATTGGGGGGGATACCAGTCAGTATCTGGTGTGACCACCATTTGCCTCATGCAGTGCAACACATCTCCTTCGCATAGAGTTAATCAGGTTGTCAATTGTGGCCTGTGGAATGTTGGTCCACTCCTCTTCAATGGCTGTGCGAAGTTGCTGGATATTGGCAGGAACTGGTACACGCTGTCGTATACGCCGGTCCAGAGCATCCCAAACATGTTCAATGGGTGAGTATGCCGGCCATGCAAGAACTGGGACAGTTTTTCATCATTCGCCTCTGTGGATCCGGGACGGTCACCTGGCTTAAACCTACAGCTGTCCTCCCCTTAAATGAGGCCTGCCCACCCGCATATACATTTATTCACGTCCCTCGTGATGTGAAGCAAGGTGGGGGTGTTGCTCTTATTTATAAATCTAGGTTTAGCTTATTAGCTGTTGGGAGTCACAAATATAACTCATTTGAGCATCTGATTATCTGCTTTGCTCGAGATATTACGCATTGCCAAGGTCAGGAGAATAAAAATCAGACGTATTACTTTGTCACTGTATGTAGCTGCATGTAATCATTTATGGAAATTGTGGATGCATTAGGATTTTGGCAATGCATTCAGGACTTGACGCACATTAGTGGAAATACCCTGAATTTGGTTCTTGCACGTGGTATTGCTGTCACGAATATTTGCTATCATGCCTCTTACATCAGTGGTCTCTGATCACTCACTTATTAAGTTTACAGTTTCACTGCCGTGTTTTGTGGAACAGCAACCTTATTTATCACACCTCAGCTAAGACTGAACTCAAAGCTAGACTGCCTGATGTCTTAGCTTCACATTTGGCAAATACCCAATCAGTAGACAGTCTTGTGGATAGTTTAAACTCAGTGCTCAAAACTACACTTGACATGATTGCACCCCCCAAAACACAGTCACCTTGGTTCAGTGATTATCTGCATGACCTCAAGCATAAAGCTAGAGGCCTAGAACAGAAATGGCGTAGTTCAAAATTAGAAGTATTCCACCTTGCGTGGCGTAATGCTATCTTAGACAATAAGCATGCATTAGTGGCTACAAAGCGGACCTATTACTCTGATTTGATCAACAAAAACAAGTATAACTCAAAGTTCAACACTGTGGCAACACTTATTCATGGACAGCCACCTGTAGTTCGCTGTCCTTTTACAGCACAAGATTTCCTGGATTACTTTGAGAAGAAAATAGAAGACATTAGGTTAAACATATTGCAGCATGCCTTAACCCAGCCATTACACCCTACTATTGAGGTGAGCTCCATTATTGAGGTTTTACCTAGATTTACAATACTTGAGAGAATTTCTCTTGCCATGCTGCCAAAACTCGTAACGTCAATAAAAAGCACAACCTGTCTATTTTATCCTATACCAACAAAACTGTTTAAGGACCTGTGGCCCACTCTTGGGACAACTGTGCTGGAAATTATTAATCTTTCTTTGATTTCAGGATCTCTTCCTAAATGTTTCAAATCTGCAGTGATTAAACTATTACTATTACCTAATCTTGATGCTAGTGTACTGAAACTATCGGCCGCTCTAAAATTCTGGAAAAAGTGGTTTCACGGCAGCTCATGGACTATCTTAGTGAGAATTTTCTCTTTGAGCCACTCCAGTCTGCTTTTAGAAAATATCATTCCACAGAGATGGCTCTCACTAAAGTGGTGAATGATCTTCTGCTTGCAATGGATTCAGGCGCCACTATGGTTCTTGTGCTCTTAGATCTCAGTGCTGCATTTGATACCATGGATATCATAGGATGATATAGGCTGGAAAATCACTTTGGGATTACTGGGAGTGCCCTTGCATGGTTGATGTCATACTTGACCAGTCGTTCTCACTGTGTTCTGTACAGTAACACTACCTCTAACCTTAGTTTACCTCTTCCAGATTGGACTACTGCAATGTTTTATTTTCTGGTTTGCCACAGTCTAGCATTAGGAGTTTCCAATTGGCTCAAAATGCTGCTGCCAGACTTTTGACACGAAAAAGAAATTTTTGCATCCCTTCACTGGCTTACTGTCCCAGTAAGATCAGATTTTAAGGTTCTGCTACTAGTCTATAAAAGTGTTCACGGGCTGGCACCTCCCTACCTAGCTGACCTAATTAAACCTTATGCACTGGCCTGAGCTTTGCATTCTCAGGGTGCAGGACTACTTTGTGTCCCTCGGGTGAATAAGAAGTCTGCGGAAAACAGAGCTTTCTCTTATCATGCCCCTGTTCTGAGGAATTTTCTCTCTGCCTCAATAAAACAGTCAGATTCTGTGGAGGCTTTCAAGTCCAGACTTAAGATGCTCTTATTTTCCCTTTCGTATGGCAAGCATACTAGCATAGTATAATTCTACGCTTTTCACTCTTTTAATTCATTTTATTAGGAAACAGAGCGTGCCGCAGCCTCAACTTTACCTAAATTCTGGGTCTTTTAGTGAAGCTCGGGGCTAGTGGCCGGCGATCACCTTAGTATTTCCTGTTTCTTGTTTAATGCTGACAAATTATACTGTATTTCTTGTCTCTCTGATGCTTGATTCAGTTTTTTCTCTCTGTTTAAGGTGCAGCTCCATCCAGAGATAGGTTTGATAATTGTGCTGGAGACGCTCCTGTCCTGTGCACCAACAGCTTTTCCTGTATATTCGTTTTGTGAATTGTTCTGTAATTTATGTCTGTAGCATGGCCCAAGCAGAGGGTCACCCCTTTGAGTCTGGTCTGCTTGAGGTTTCTTCCTCAGAGGAAGTGTTTCCTTACCACTATTGCTCTGCGAGTTAGTAAGGTTAGACCTTACTTGTGTGAAGCGCCTTTAGGCAACTCTGTTGTGATTTGGCACTATATAAATTAAATTAAATTGAAATTGAAAAAGTCACTCGGTCAATCTGCAGTTTCCACCGTGGCCTTCAGCCGGCCGATGAGCCAGTCTCCGTTTTCACTGATTTCCTGCTGGCCAAAGAGCCAGAATCCCCTCCCGTCAATGAACTTCAGCTGGCCTGCATCATTGTCTACAAACTCCAGCCGGTGGTGCAACAATGTTAATGTGTTTTTTGGTGGTACTGACAATGGTTGTTATAACAATGTTGTATTGTCTCAAGTTCAGTCGTGCTCACCGCTATCTCGCAGTTCCTCTAAGTGCAAGGGTGGAAAGGGGTTTTTGTCTTCAGTTCGCCCAGGGTTGGCAGGCCTTTCCTGCCCGGGCATAATCCTGTTCATTCCTCCCCTGGTTTTCAGACCAGTTCATCCCTGTAATTGTAACACTTAATCAGTGGTGGGTCCATACGTTGATACGTTGGTAATATCACCCAAGACTTCCAGAGGCATACAGTTTTAACTTATGGTTAAAATTTTAACCAAACAAATTTCAGACAAGTTATTTAAATTAACGTCACATCTGAAGTTTTATAAAGTGAAAATATCAGATATATGTTTTAGTTTTAAAATGCTGTGCCCAGGTGCATTATGGGTACAGTCACGACAGGTGAAATGCATTTGAGACGCTCTGATCAGGGTCCACATAGACAACAGCATTAAAGTCTTTGTATATTGTGCCTAAAAGTCTTGTGAATATATTTTCTGGGTTTATAGACGTTGTTATTGTGTTTGTTTTATGTAAAAATGCCAGAAGAAGCCCAGATTGCTTCTCCAAAAGCCGAAAAGTCTGTTTGTGATTCAGGCCATGTGATATAACCGGCATCAAAATGTATAGAACACTGCCATCTACTGGCAACCGGTTATATCACAGTATTGTCGACTGCAGGAATTTAAAATTATCTGTAGGTTTCCAAAACTGGAGAGACAACACATGGAGATAAAAAAAAAAAATCATATATCTGACAGGTTTAGTTGTACGTGTGTGGTGTCAGCCACACAGTTAAAACAACACACAAACAGATTTCAAACACAAACATTCCCAGGTCAAACACCTCACTTTCTGATTGGGTGCATGTCACATTTATCTCCTCACATCCTTCTTAACACACCACATACGGCAGGAATATCTTATAAGATTATATTTAGCATCATCACGAGTGTCGGGCGTCCTTAAGATTGTCGAAAGGGGAAGATCGGGTCCGATATCGGCCTAATTATCTTGCCATGTGAACCAGGCTTGATGTTATGATGCCTCACGGAGCATCTGATTGATTAATTTGTTGTTATAACACTACACGGAGGCGCTAACCGATCGGATATTATGACACCACACGGAGCGACTGATCGATGCGTTATTGACACCACACAGCAAAGTACAACGACCAAAATACCAACATTCTGGGCGCAATGAACATACACTCAACAAAAATATAAACGCAACACTTTTGGTTTTGCTCCCATTTTGTATGAGATGAACTCAAAGATCTAAAACTTTTTCCACATACACAATATCACCATTTCCCTCAAATATTGTTCACAAACCAGTCTAAATCTGTGATAGTGAGCACTTCTCCTTTGCTGAGATAATCCAGCCCACCTCACAGGTGTGCCATACCAACATGCTGATTAGACACCATGATTAGTGCACAGCTGTGCCTTAGACTGTCCACAATAAAAGGCCACTCTGAAAGGTGCAGTTTTGTTTTATTGGGGGGGATACCAGTCAGTATCTGGTGTGACCACCATTTGCCTCATGCAGTGCAACACATCTCCTTCGCATAGAGTTGATCAGGTTGTCAATTGTGGCCTGTGGAATGTTGGTCCACTCCTCTTCAATGGCTGTGCGAAGTTGCTGGATATTGGCAGGAACTGGTACACGCTGTCGTATACGCCAGTCCAGAGCATCCCAAACATGCTCAATGGGTGACATGTCCAGTGAGTATGCCGGCCATGCAAGAACTGGGACATTGTCAGCTTCCAAGAATTGTGTACAGATCCTTACAACATGGGACCGTGCATTATCCTGCTGCAACATGAGGTGATGTTCTTGGATGTATGGCACAACAATGGGCCTCAGAATCTCGTCACGGTATCTCTGTGCATTCAAAATGCCATCAATAAAATGCACCTGTGTTCTTCGTCCATAACACACGCCTGCCCATACCATAACCCCACCGCCACCATGGGCCACTCAATCCACAACATTGACATCAGAAAACCACTCACCCACACAACGCCACACACGCTGTCTGCCATCTGCCCTGAACAGTGTGAACCGGGATTCATCTGTGAAGAGAACACCTCTCCAACGTGCCAAATGCCAGCAAATGTGAGCATTTGCCCACTCAAGTCGGTTACGACGACGAACTGGAGTCAGGTCAAGACCCAGATGAGGACGACGAGCATGCAGATGAGCTTCCCTGAGACGGTTTCTGACAGTTTGTGCAGAAATTCTTTGGTTATGCAAACCAATTGTTTCAGCAGCTGTCCGAGAGGCTGGTCTCAGACGATCTTGGAGGTGAACATGCTGGATGTGGAGGTCCTGGGCTGGTGTGGTTACACGTGGTCTGCAGTTGTGAGGCTGGTTGGATGTACTGCCAAATTCTCTGAAACGCCTTTGGAGACGGCTTATGATAGAGAAATGAACATTCAATACACGAGCAACAGCTCTGGTTGACCATTCCTGCTGTCAGCATGCCAATTGCACGCTCCCTCAAATCTTGCAACATCTGTGGCATTGTGCTGTGTGATAAAACTGCACCTTTCAGAGTGGCCTTTTATTGTGGGCAGTCTAAGGCACACCTGTGCACTAATCATGGTGTCTAATCAGCATCTTGATATGGCACACCTGTGAGGTGGGATGGATTATCTCAGCAAAGGAGAAGTGCTCACTATCACAGATTTAGACTGGTTTGTGAACAATATTTGAGGGAAATGGTGATATTGTGTATGTGGAAAAAGTTTTAGATCTTTGAGTTCATCTCATACAAAATGAGAGCAAAACCAAAAGTGTTGCGTTTATATTTTTGTTGAGTGTATTTTCACTATTATTAGTTTTCTTTGGGCGACTTACATCATTATTCAAGCATTCAAAAGGCGATTCCTATCGTCGCACAATTCCAACCACACATGAGAAACGTTTTTGACAGTTCTTGTTATTGAAAGAAACCTTGTCTCCCTAACTGGATGGAGTGGTGATGACATCACACTTACATCATTATTCAAGCATTCAAAAGGCGATTCCTATCGTCGCACAATTCCAACCACACACGAGAAACTTTTTTGACAGTTCTTGTTATTGAAAGAAACCTTGTCTCCCTAACTGGATGGAGTTGTGATGACATCACACGTGTGCTTAGGTGCTGTCTAGTGGGATCTTGAAAATTTCTTTCTTTTTTATACAAATGGAAAACAATGACATTTTACAAAAGCACATTTATTTGTAAATACCAACACGTTACATTGATTCACTTGTGTTGGTTTTTACATAGAATGAATGAATCAACCAATCAGTATGAGTGGAGGAAAACCATAATTACCTTCGGCAAGGAGGTTACGCTTTCAGTCGCGTCCGTTTGTTTGTTGGTTGGTTGGTTGGTTGGTTGGTTGGTTGGTTGGTTGGTTGGTTGGTTGGTTGGTTGGTTGGTTGGTTGGTTGGTTGGTTGGTTGGTTGGTTGGTTGGTTGGTTGGTTTGTTAGCGGGATTACTGAAAAAAATCCTCAACGGATCCATCCATCCATCCATTTTCTTCCGCTTCATCTGGGGTCAAGTCGCAGGGGCAGCAACTCAAGCAAAGCCGCCCAGACCACCCGATCCACACACACCTCCCCCAGCTCCTCTGGGGGAACCTTGATGCGTTCCCAAGCCAGCTGAGAGACATAGTCCCTCCAGCGTGTCCTGGGTCTTCCCCGGGGCCTCCTCCTGATGGGACATGCCCGGAACACCTCTCCAGCGAGGTGTCCAGGGGGCATCCGGAAAAGATGCCCGAGCCACCTCAGCTGGCTCCTGGCTCTGAAAATCCAGAGGCACTGTCCCCGACCCCCACGCGATGTTGCAGAGGCTTGTCAACCAAGACAGTTCCACAACATCCAGAGACTTAAGGTACTCAGGATGGATTTCATCCACCCCAAGAGCCTTGCCACCAAGGAGCTTTCTGACCACCTCAGAGACTTCGGCCTGGGCGATGGATGAGTCTGCCTCGGACTCCATGTCTCCAACCTCCCCCAAGATCTGGGAGAAGCTCTCCTGGAGGTGGGAGTTGAAGACCTCGCCGACAGAGGGTTCCGCCAGTCATGCCCAGCAGACCCTAATGATACGTTTGGGCCTGCCAGGTCTGACCAGCTTCCTCCCCTCCAAGTGGATCCAACTCACCACCAGGTAGTGATCGGTCGACAGCTCAGCTCCTCTCTTCACCCGAGTGTCCGAGACACGTGGCTGAAGGTCAGACGATATGACTACAAAGTTGATCATCGACCTCCGGCTCAGGGTGTCGTGGTGCCATGTGCACTTATAGATACCCTTGTGCTCGAACATGGTGTTTGTGATGGACAAACTGTGGCTAGCCCAGAGGTCCAACAACTGAACACCACTCGGGTTCAGATCAGGGAGGCTGTGCTTCCCGATCACCCCCCTCCAGGTCTCACTGTCACCACCCACAAGGGTGTTGAAGTCCCCCAGGAGAACAATGGAGTCCCCAGTCGATGCACTAGTATCGGGGCACTGTCTAGTACCCCTCCCAGGGACTTCAAGAAGGTCGGGTACTCTGCACTGCCGCTCGGCCCGTAGGCTGAGACAACAGTGAGAGACCTGTCCCCGACCCAAAGGCGTAGGGACACAACCCTCTCGTTCACCGGGGTGAACTCCAACACATGGCGACTGAGCTGGGGAGCAATGAGCAATGCTACCCCAGCACGCCGCCTCTCCCCATGGGCAACGCCAGAGAAGTGGAGCACCCAGCCCTTCTTCAGGAGTTGGGTACCAGAGGCCAAGTTGTGCATGGAGGTGAGCCTGACTATCTCTAGTTGGTACCTCTCAACCTCCTGCATAAGCTCAGCCCCCCAGCAAAGTGATGTTCCACGTCCCAACAGCCAGAGGCTGTGCACGTGGACCAGGCCGCACCTGACCCCCATGGCTCCCTCTGCAGGTGGTGAACCCACAGGAGGGTGGGCCCACGTCACTCTTTCGGGCTGAGCCCGGACAGGGCCCATGGGCTAAGGCCCGACTACCAGGCACTCGAGTGCGAGCCCCAACCCCAGGCCTGGCTACAGGGTGGGGCCCCGGCTCTGCCATTCCGGGCGACGTCTTGGTCCTTGATATCGCACTGGTCATAGGAGCTTCTGAACTGCCCTCAGTCTGACCCGTCACCTAGGACCTGTTTGCCATTGGAGACCCAACCAGGGGCATGAAGCCCCCAACAACATAGCTCCTAGGATCATCCGGGTTCGCAAACTCCCCCACCACAATAAGGTGGCAGTTCAAAGGGGAGTCCTCAATGGATTTCAATGACATTTTTACCTGGGATGTATCTTGGCCTAACGTAGAAGTCATTAAATTTTGGTCATGATCCGGAACACGATCCCAATCCAGTAATTCTTTATCATTACAGGATAGGGCCAATTTCAACATTTTTGCATCTAACTTCATGAAGATGTGTCACAAAGGCTGAAAAAAAAATACGACACAACAGTAACTAAGCATTTGTTTCTCCTCATTGAATAAACTTGTTATTAGAAAATAAAAAACTTGTGTAGTTCATGCAGTTTCTCTTTATAAATACATTTGCTGAAGATCTAAGGGTTTAACCACTGAATCTGAAACATGACGTTAGATGCGTGAAACGTCGTGGAATAAGTCTCTTTCCCAAAGGGTATTCCATGTGACATCAGTGACCCTATGGCCTTGGCAGAGGTTTGCGCTCTCCGAGTGCTTCTTGTTCAAACCTGCTTTCCATTTCAAGACCTCTGCCTCATTGCAGGACCACTGTATCCTGTCAGGGTAAATGACGCTTTCCTACAGCAGGGGGCAGAGTGCACAAAGACAAGCGCTGGCTCATTTGATGTTTGGGTTTGTGATCGCTTGGTGTTTAAACTTAAACTCAGCTTCTTAGTAGCTGAGAGTGTATGGGAGGCAAAATTGGAAGTTATCGGTTATCGGTAGCTTCCGATAGGTTTTTAGGCAGTTTATCGGTTTCGTGTTAAAAAAGTTAACTTTTCAGTTAGCTGATTACCAGTTATCAAAGCTAACTTTTTGTTTAGCTGTGCCCACCACTGCTCGTAATTACTTCCACCTTATGATAATTACTTCCTCCTTGGCTTGTCTGCAGCTGCACTAATGTGTTTGGCTATTTAAAGTGCTTCTGGTTTAGCCATGGTTAGGGGACCATTGGGGACTAAGCAGACTCCAGTGTTGAACTCACCTTGTACCAAAAGACTATGAAGTTCCAAACTGAGCTCAGGTGCATCCTGTTTCCACTGATCATTTGAGATGTTTCTACAGCTTAATTTGAATCCACCTGGGGTAAATTCAGTTGACTGGACATGATTTGGAAAGGTACACAGCTGTCTACACATAAGGTCCCACAGTTGACAGTGCATGTCAAAGCACAAACCAAGCATGAAGTCAAGGGAAGTTTCTGTGGACCTCCGAGACAGGATTGTTTCAAGGCACAAATCAGAAACATTTCTACTGCTTTGAAGGTCCCAGTGAGCACAGTGGCATCCATCATCTGTAAATTGAAAAAGTTCAGATCCACCATGACTCTTCCTGGAGCTGACCACCCGTCTAAACTGAGTGATCGAGGACCACAAACTCAATGGTCACTCTGTCAAAGCTTCAGCATCCCTCTGTGGAGAGACGAGAACCTTCCAGAAGGACACCCATCTCTGCAGCAATCCACCAATAAGGCCTGTATGGTAGAGTAGCCAGACGAAAGTCACTCCTTAGTGAAAGGCACATGGCAGCCCACATGGAGTTTGCGAAAAGGCCTGTTAAATTTTTGTTTCTCTTTCAGACCAAGAGAAACAGAAATCTCTGGTGTAATGGGACAAAGACTGAACTCTTTGGTGTGAATGCTAAGCATCATGTTTGGAGGAAAACAGACACCATCCCGACAGTGAAGCATGGTGGTGGCAGCATCATGCTGTGGGGATGTTCTTCTTCTGCACCAAGAACTGGGAGACTAGTCAGGATTGAGGGAAAGATGAATCTAGCAATGTCCAGAGACATTTTCAATGAAAACCTGCTCCAGAGTGCACTTGACCTCACAATGGAGCAATGGTTCAACTTTCAGCAGGACAATGACCCTAAAGCACACAGCCAAGATATCAAAAGAGTGGCTTCAGGACAACTCTGTGAATGTCCATGAGTGGCCCAGCCAGAGCCCAGACCTGAATCTGAGTGAATATCTCTTGGAGAGATCTGAAAATGCCTGTGCACCAACGCTCCCCATCCAACCTGATGGAGCTTGACAATTGATGCAAAGAGGAATGGACAAAACTGCCAAAAGATAGGTGAATCATATTCAAAAAGATTTGAGGCTGCAATTGCTATCAAAGGTGCATCAACAAAGTATTGTGAATAGCGTACATGTGATTTCAGACAGATCCATGCATGCATCTGTGTTCTTTGTCATGCAATTACTAGACACCAACTCATCACAAACCAAGATATTTTTGATAAGCTGAAGTTCATTTCACAACCTTTTTGTGTAAGTTCAACCTTGACCTACTTTTTGTGGGTCAAATCAAGGAGCATTTAAAGTGAGTGTCTAAATACCTGACAGTTTATCAAGATTGGGTCTAAAACCTGTTTTCACCAGGAAGCTGGCAAAAACTTGTCTAAAACCAGTTTTAGACAGTTTAGCGTCTCTAAAAACTGGCAAGAACCTATGAAGTCCTGGTATAAACTTATGTTTTAAATGTTATATACTCACTGTGTACTTCTTCATACCTGTTGTTTGATAATTGTAGACTTTTTTACAGGCTAATTATCATGAGGAAAAAACTAAGATAACATGGCAGAAACAGGTCAGTGGCAAAGAATGGAGAATTTGGGTTATGGGGAGGGGCAATTTATCACAATATTTATGAAATGCAAATTGATTCATAATGCTTGCTTTGGAATGTTCTATTAAACCCAACTTTATAGAAGTAACTCAAACAGCCTTATTCCATCATGAATTCCATCCATGTTGGAATAAGGGTGGAACATAACAAAATGTGGAAAAAGTGAAGCGCTGTGAAAACTTTCCAGACGCGTCCCTCCAACTGTGTTTGCATCCATCCGTCTGTCCACGTGTCCATGAGTGTGTGTGTGTGTGTGTGTGTGTGTGTGTGTGTGTGTGTGTGTGTGTGTGTGTGTGTGTGTGTGTGTGTGTGTGTGTGTGTGTGTGTGTGTGTGTGTGTGTGTGTGTGTGTGTGTGTCATTGGCCTTCTTAAACCCAACATATTTTGAGATATAGGTTCTTGTTAAGTTTTCCAGTGTTTGAATAAACCCAGTTGTGCAAACAGCAGGTATGATGTAAAGGTGATTTAATATCCAAACTTGTGAGAAATCAGTCCAACAAACCAAGTACAGACAATGCAGGAAAAAAAGAGTAAAAAAAACAAACACAAGACAATATCTACATATAGGTAAAGCACAGAGAAGTATAAAGGATAAAACCATAACTGAGGAGGTGAGAAAGAAGATAGTCACACCAGGGACCAAAGAAGAAACCAGCAAATAAACAAGGAAGAGGTGAGGGCTTAAATACACAAAGGAACAAATGATTAAATGAGCGGCATGCGTGACGATAAGGGAGACAGGAATGTAACACACACATGAACCAACACAGACTCTAATACAGGGGTTTTCGAAGTGTGGGCGAGTGAGTCCCCCCCAGAATAAATGAATAATTGCTCCCTCTCCCAGCGACACACATACACACAATCTCAACATCTTTGTGTGTTTTGTTTTATTCTTTTACACATCTTTAAAATATCTGTTTGTTTTAAAGAAACTGTCTATGCATTTACACATTTTACAGCCTTTAAACATTTTAAACATTTTTAAATAACTCTCTATTCTTTCACACATTTTACATCCTTTTCAAAAATTTTAGACATGTTAAAGAATGTTCTATTTTTCTATTTTTATCTTTTGTCATATTTTAAACATCATTTGTAAAAAAAAAAAACATTTAAACATCTATGTGTGTTTTTAAATGTCTTTGGCATAACTAAATCAAATCAAATCAAATCAAATCAATTTTATTTATATAGCGCCAAATCACAACAAACAGTTGCCCCAAGGAGCTTTATATTGTAAGGCAAAGCCATACAATAATTACGGAAAAACCCCAACGGTCAAAACGACCCCCTGTGAGCAAGCACTTGGCGACAGTGGGAAGGAAAAACTCCCTTTTAACAGGAAGAAACCTCCAGCAGAACCAGGCTCAGGGAGGGGCAGTCTTCTGCTGGGATTGGTTGGGGCTGAGGGAAAGAACCAGGAAAAAGACATGCTGTGGAGGGGAGCAGAGATCAATCACTAATGATTAAATGCAGAGTGGTGCATACAGAGCAAAAAGAGAAAGAAACACTTAGTGCATCATGGGAACCCCCCATCAGTCTAAGTCTATAGCAGCATAACTAAGGGATGGTTCAGGGTCACCTGATCCAACCCTAACTATGAGCTTTAGCAAAAAGGAAAGTTTTAAGCCTAATCTTAAAAGTACTAACACATTTTAACATGAATAATAAGGGATGGGTATTGATAAGATTTTATCGATATCAATGCCATTATCGATTCCAATTATCAATCGTATTCCTTATCGATTCCCTTATCAATACCTCCTGTGAATTTTCTGTGTGCTAAAAGTAGCTTTACAGGTTTTCTATGTCAATAATATTTTCTTGAGTCTTAAAGTAAATAAATATGAAATTGGTCACTGGATCCTTGATCTCTGGACATAAATAGAAATAAACAAAATCTGTAGGTTTTTTTTTTAAGCGTTTCCTTTCAGACATTAATGGCATCAATGTCACTCCATACTTCTGAGCTGTGCTGCAAGTCAACATCAATCTCATTCATGAAGAATGCAGGATGTCTCATTGTGGGAAGAAAAAACGTTTTAGTCTGTTGTTTGTGTTACAGTGTTTAAAAAGACGTGTCATTTGATTTAAATGGCGATTCGCTTTGAAGTTAATAATTCCGACCGGACTGTCTTGGCAGAGAGCGGTGCAGTGTTTGAAGCTGTGCAAATGGAACGGAGAACGATTCTCGTTTCTTACCTGCAACAAGACAAGAGTCCCAGTCAGTGACTTTAATCCGCACAAAAGTGACTCATGATTGACATTTTTAAATGGCTTTGAGAGGGGTTACGAAGCAGACTTGTCACTTCTGAAAAGCAGTGAAGCAATGAACCAACAAAGCAGTGGATCGGAGCACTGCTTCATTGTTTTGAGTTTCAAAGTGGAGCCGTTACAGAAGCGCTTGGTTACAGACCCTGCAGCGGTCTGTAATGAATGTAAAGACATAATTTTCCCAATAAAAGCTCTGAAGGACCAATAAGGGACTCATTAAGCAAAGAGGCTAATATTTGTCAGTGGATCGAATAATTTCTTAATGATTCTCAAAAAGAACCGGTTCATGATACCCATCCCTTACACCCCCGAAGAACTCTGGCACTCCCGGGGGGGTGCCTCTCAGTTTGAAAACCACTGCTCTAATACATACAAGGTGACTTAAGAACTAAAACAGAAACCCGGGGGATGTGTAGAACCAAAACAGAAAGACAACAACAATCAAATTACACAGGGAACCACAAAATAACCAAATATCACACCAAGGAAGCACAGGCAGAAAACTCGCATGAAACTCAAATGCAACTCAGAGCAAAGAGGGCAAACATAACACAGTCAACCAGAGAACAAAGAACTGACACATAATGACCAGGCACATAAACACACACACTGAGGATAGATCACAGAGAAGACTAACACAAGGACAATAACACATGAACACAGACAACGGAATCACCACAGATACAGACAGGAGACAGGACACCAAGAACAAAAACAAGAGGACACAGACATGTACAGAGAACACACCACAAAAGTTCTTCTCATAAGTCTCACAGGAGCTCACAGAGTGTTAATCATGACCTTTTTCTGGGTCAAATCAGGGAGATTCAAACGTCATTGAGTGCCAAATACCTCTCCGTATATTTTTCAGTATCAATCTGGGAAGCACTACTGGTCTTTCGAGGAGAGATTTAGTTATAGTCTTGACTGAAATGGTATAATTTAGTCATCTGAATTGTTTTAGTCTAATTTTAGGTGACTAAATATCATCAGATTTTATGAATTTTTTAATGATATTTATTTATTCTGAAGATGTTTATTATTTTATGAATTATGACTAAAACTAAATGACAGTTTAGCCAAGACAAGAACATGCTGTCCAAATCGACACTGCTGAGTAAAGGGGGGGAAACAACTGGTTTGCCAGTTATGTGTCAATGGTGGTAATTCACCAATTTCAGGGGAGAAAAAGACATTTCTGAGTCTTATCATTGGTTTTCAAACTCTGCATTTGCCTCACTTTGTGCTCCATCCACATTAAACTATTCCTGACAGCACCGTGGAGTGGAATGGAACTATATTTACCATAATTGGTGGAAGCTGCACTAACCCATCTAATCCCCCTGCAGTGCACATAGCTACATCTTGGAGAACCAGACCAGTGGCAACTGCTCCAGGCATTAAGAGTTTGTGATGCGAGTTGCTTAGGTGAGACAGCAAACAAAGTGGGATTCTAATGGGTCGCTTGACTACATCACCTTAGGCCATGTCAAAAATATCAAGGAAATGACATGGGTGAAGAACATAAAGGGAGGAAGTGAGTGGCACTTTTTGTTATCCTAACTGTTCTCATGCCCCAAGGCATGAGAACAAGTCAAGTCACGGTCGCTCATGATGGGAGCTGCAACAGTGACAACTGATGAAGACAGTTCAGAGTGCACACATACACGTCTAATTAGGTTTCTACATTCAAGGAGGAATCCAGTTTGGCCGTCCTGAATTTGAAATCTCTTGGTTATACTAGGGAGTATCGCAACGCAATTGTAAAATTATTTCTGGTAGATGGAAGAATAAAGACAGAAAAAGAAATAAGTTAATAAGGTAAACACATGCACGTTGATTTTTCTGGCCTTAAACTAAGTCAGACTCTTGACTGTCTCACTTTGCCACCATCTCATCTGTGTTTATTTCTTCCTCTCAAATTGAGGCTCATTTCTCTTGATGACCCACAATATTTGTAATTATGATCCTCTCCTAAAGGGGGGGGAACTGGCTGCCAGGGGCTGGTAGAGTTCACTGATCCTGCAAAGTGTACAGCTGTTATATTTGACTGCAAGCCAATGATTAAACTGAAGCTTGGACACAACCAGGCAGGTGTCTGTCTTGAATATCAGGGGTTGATTTTGATGTCTTTCGTTATGTCGCTTAGTCGACTGATAGAGCCAATAATGAAACAATGTATTGTCAAGTTGGTGGCAGCACGAATGCTCAGGTTTTTACGCCGATTGTGAACCATGGGGCTTCTGCAAACACCAGCATGCACACATATACAGTGTTTTAAAACAATTAACAAAGATTTTTTTTATTCCAGCCATTAGTACATAATTCATTCTGACAGTTAAGATAAATATTCTGTCATTCATCCACTTCTTACTGTATCTAGGGCTGGGTCATGATGGCAGCAGGCTAACTAAGCCAGCACAGATGTCTGTTTTGCGAGCCACATTCCCCGGCATCTCCTGGGAGATCCCGGTGTGTTTCCAGGCAAAAGTGATAAATCAACCCTCCAGTTTATTCTGGGTCTACCACCCAGTCTCTTCCCAGTGGAAATGCCCAGAAAACCACCAGAGGTAGGCATCCAGGAGGGAATCCTAACCAGGTGCTCAGTTGGTTCTTTTGTAAAAACAAAACAAACAAAAAAAAAAAGCTGCAGAGGTTGTACTTTGAGCTTCATCCGGATGTCCAAACTGCATGTCTCATCCTTTCGGAGTCCTACAGAGAAAAATAAATAAATCAGCCTCTCAGTTGCTACCCAAATTCCATGACCTTACATGATGGCTTGAATATAATCAGTGGTAGGCGCTGTTCAGCTAATCCGATAACCGATAATTATCTAAGCTAATGTTGTTGCTAGGGTAT
Organism: Thalassophryne amazonica; assembly: GCF_902500255.1. Lineage (NCBI taxonomy): Eukaryota > Metazoa > Chordata > Actinopteri > Batrachoidiformes > Batrachoididae > Thalassophryne > Thalassophryne amazonica. The sequence continues at coordinate 123,334,899 of NC_047104.1, forward strand.
TAGCTTTTCAGATACCTTTTAAAACCATCATCGGACCAGTTATCTCCGATAAATTTAGTTCTGATAACTTTCAGTCCAATAACATTTTTTTTCTGGTAAAGTTTAACGGTCAAAAACATTTGTAAACCCTAAAATCAAACATTTTAATCCCTGTGGTTTTTGGCAGACTAGCTGTCGCTGTCGACACAGGGTGCATTGTGGGTAGTGTAGTTCAGCTTCACTTTGGACGTTACAGTGTTATCACCTGCTCGACACAAAAACAAAACAGACTAATTTTACTATTATTTTATTTTATTTCTTTGTGGCACGGGATAATTTGATCGCCAAGACTCGGTGAGAGAGAGGAGCTCTCATGGTGCAGCTGCGTTACAGCAACTTTTCTTCACCATTTAGACACCGTTTGGATAAGCAGAATGCTTTATGTGGAATATTTCTTCAGATGAATCCCACTGAAACTAACTGGTAAGAATTTATATTTATTACGTGTGTCTTTTACTCTGCCAATCAATGCATTAATGGATGTATTTTGATTATTAGGTCTCTCTCTTCTAAGTCCCTGTTGGTAAATGATATAATAATTGATCAACATATTGATTTATTCTGCCTTACAGAAACCTGGTTACAGCAGGATGAATACGAGGTCTATTATTATTTTTTTCAAAAACCATATGGATTTGAATCACGTGTGATTACATCAGATGCTTGAACCCTCGTGGGCATGCGAGAGTTTTTTCACGCCTGTCGGTTACGTCATTCGCCTGTGGGCAGTCTTTGAGTGAGGAGTCGTCCACCCGCTCGTCGATTTTTTTCATTGTTTAGGAATGGCTCAGAGACTGTTACTTTGTTTGATAAAAAATTTTTCAAAACTGTAAGGCACAACTGAGTGGACACATTCAATAAATTCAGCTGGTTTTCGGTAAACCTTTTAACGGCTGATGAGAGATTTTGGTCTGGTAGTGTCGCTTTAAGGACGGTCAACAGCGCCTGACGGCGATCTGCGCTTCGAGGCGGCAGCGTCTCGCCGTTTCAAGTTGAAAACTTCCACATTTCAGGCTCTGTTGACGCAGTAAGTCGTCAGAGAACAGAGAACTTTCAGAAGAAGTCGGCATGAGGAGTTTATTCGGACATTCCATTGTTAACGGTCATTTTGTAATGAAAGAACGTGCGGGCAGAGTCGCATGTCGGGCTGGACCCGACCGCGGGGGGTCGCGGCAGGAAAAACACCTCCGTTGGAAATCTTAACGGGCAAGTTGGAACATGCCCAAGCTGTTAAACAATTTCTCAGTTACTCACTTGTTGAAAGCCATTAAAAGCCGCCTGAATTCTACAAATGGTTTTCAACACGGTGTTTTTCCTGTCGCGGCGCACACAGATTTGCCGAGTCGTCACGGAAACGACTCGGCGAATTTGCACGTACGTCTTTCATTAAAAAAATGTCCTTAAACAGTGGAATGTCCGCATAAATTCCTCATGCCGGCCTCTTCTGAATCTTCTCTGTTCTCTCACGATGTCCTGGGTGAATTAAGCCTTAAATTAGGATGTTTTCAGCTCGAAACAGGCCGACGACAGCGCCTGGAAGCGCTGCAGGACGTCCCGCTCCGTGGGAAGTCCTTACACTGACAGAAACACCCCATAATCTCTCATCAGCCGTTAAACTTTTCACAGAAAACCAGCTTAATTTCTCGAATAGTGACCACTCGGATATTCCTCACAGGTCCAGAAAAAATTTTGATAAAGCAACGCGCGTCGTCTCGAGCAGCGTGTGAAACAAAGGAATTCAGCCGAGAGGGCGGGACCACATCTCACTCAAGGCCTGCCCACAGGGAAATGACGTCACCGACACGCGTGAAAAAACTCACGCATGCGCACGAGGGTTCAAGCATGATTGGTGTAATCGCATGTCATTCAAATCCATATAGTTAAAAAAAAAAAAATAAAAGGGTCGGTTTATTATCTAAGAGACCTCGTATGTTAGTTTAAATGAGTCAACACCCCCGAGTCACACTAACTGTCAGAATGCTCGTAGCACGGGCCGGGGCGGAGGATTAGCAGCAATCTTCCATTCCAGCTTATTAATTAATCAAAAACCCACACAGAGCTTTAATTCATTTGAAAGCTTGACTCTTAGTCTTGTCCATCCAAATTGGAAGTCCCAAAAACCAGTTTTATTTGTTATTATCTATCGTCCACCTGGTCGTTACTGTGAGTTTCTCTGTGAATTTTCAGACCTTTTGTCTGACTTAGTGCTTAGCTCAGATAAGATAATTATAGTGGGCGATTTTAACATCCACACAGATGCTGAGAATGACAGCCTCAACACTGCATTTAATCTATTATTAGACTCTATTGGCTTTGCTCAAAAAGTAAATGAGTCCACCCACCACTTTAATCATATCTTAGATCTTGTTCTGACTTATGGTATGGAAATAGAAGACTTAACAGTATTCCCTGAAAACTCCCTTCTGTCTGATCATTTCTTAATAACATTTACATTTACTCTGATGGACTACCCAGCAGTGGGGAATAAGTTTCATTACACTAGAAGTCTTTCAGAAAGCGCTGTAACTAGGTTTAAGGATATGATTCCTTCTTTATGTTCTCTAATGCCATATACCAACACAGTGCAGAGTAGCTACCTAAACTCTGTAAGTGAGATAGAGTATCTCGTCAATAGTTTTACATCCTCATTGAAGACAACTTTGGATGCTGTAGCTCCTCTAAAAAAGAGAGCTTTAAATCAGAAGTGCCTGACTCCGTGGTATAACTCACAAACTCGTAGCTTAAAGCAGATAACCCGTAAGTTGGAGAGGAAATGGCGTCTCACTAATTTAGAAGATCTTCACTTAGCCTGGAAAAAGAGTCTGTTGCTCTATAAAAAAGCCCTCCGTAAAGCTAGGACATCTTTCTACTCATCACTAATTGAAGAAAATAAGAACAACCCCAGGTTTCTTTTCAGCACTGTAGCCAGGCTGACAAAGAGTCAGAGCTCTATTGAGCTGAGTATTCCATTAACTTTAACTAGTAATGACTTCATGACTGTCTTTGCTAACAAAATTTTAACTATTAGAGAAAAAATTACTCATAACCATCCCAAAGACGTATCATTATCTTTGGCTGCTTTCAGTGATGCCGGTATTTGGTTAGACTCTTTCTCTCCGATTGTTCTGTCTGAGTTATTTTCATTAGTTACTTCATCCAAACCATCAACATGTTTATTAAACCCGATCTTAAATATGATCAATCTATCTTTGTTAGTTGGCTATGTACCACAGGCTTTTAAGGTGGCAGTAATTAAACCGTTACTTAAAAAGCCATCACTTGACCCAGCTATCTTAGCTAATTATAGGCCAATCTCCAACCTTCCTTTTCTCTCAAAAATTCTTGAAAGGGTAGTTGTAAAACAGCTAACTGATCATCTGCAGAGGAATGGTCTATTTGAAGAGGTTCTGTGCTAGGACCAATTTTATTCACTTTATACATGCTTCCCTTAGGCAGTATTATTAGATGGTATTGCTTAAATTTTCATTGTTACGCAGATGATACCCAGCTTTATCTATCCATGAAGCCAGAGGACACACACCAATTAGCTAAACTGCAGGATTGTCTTACAGACATAAAGACATGGATGACCTCTAATTTCCTGCTTTTAAACTCAGATAAAACTGAAGTTATTGTACTTGGCCCCACAAATCTTAGAAACATGGTGTCTAACCAGATCCTTACTCTGGATGGCATTACCCTGACCTCTAGTAATACTGTGAGAAATCTTGGAGTCATTTTTGATCAGGATATGTCATTCAAAGCGCATATTAAACAAATATGTAGGACTGCTTTTTTGCATTTACGCAATATCTCTAAAATCAGAAAGGTCTTGTCTCAGAGTGATGCTGAAAAACTAATTCATGCATTTATTTCCTCTAGGCTGGACTATTGTAATTCATTATTATCAGGTTGTCCTAAAAGTTCCCTAAAAAGCCTTCAGTTAATTCAAAATGCTGCAGCTAGAGTACTGACGGGGACTAGAAGGAGAGAGCATATCTCACCCATATTGGCCTCTCTTCATTGGCTTCCTGTTAATTCTAGAATAGAATTTAAAATTCTTCTTCTTACTTATAAGGTTTTGAATAATCAGGTCCCATCTTATCTTAGAGACCTCGTAGTACCATATCACCCCAATAGAGCGCTTCGCTCTCAGACTGCAGGCTTACTTGTAGTTCCTAGGGTTTGTAAGAGTAGAATGGGAGGCAGAGCCTTCAGCTTTCAGGCTCCTCTCCTGTGGAACCAGCTCCCAATTCAGATCAGGGAGACAGACACCCTCTCTACTTTTAAGATTAGGCTTAAAACTTTCCTTTTTGCTAAAGCTTATAGTTAGGGCTGGATCAGGTGACCCTGAACCATCCCTTAGTTATGCTGCTATAGACGTAGACTGCTGGGGGGTTCCCATGATGCACTGTTTCTTTCTCTTTTTGCTCTGTATGCACCACTCTGCATTTAATCATTAGTGATCGATCTCTGCTCCCCTCCACAGCATGTCTTTTTCCTGGTTCTCTCCCTCAGCCCCAACCAGTCCCAGCAGAAGACTGCCCCTCCCTGAGCCTGGTTCTGCTGGAGGTTTCTTCCTGTTAAAAGGGAGATTTTCCTTCCCACTGTAGCCAAGTGCTTGCTCACAGGGGGTCGTTTTGACCGTTGGGGTTTTACATAATTATTGTATGGCCTTGCCTTACAATATAAAGTGCCTTGGGGCAACTGTTTGTTGTGATTTGGCGCTATATAAAAAAATTGATTGATTGATTGATTGATTGTTTAAGCCGCAGGGTTGAAAACATATGAAAAAAGCAGCAGCTTTTAGCTCGTCAATGACGGTGTATCTAATACCAAGATAAACTGTGACTGCTAATACTGTGTTTTACTGCTTTTGAAAGATGATGACAGTGTTTGGGATTTTATTTTTATTCATTCATTTATCATGCGTTCTTTTTGTGTTTGTGATCCTTGGATTAACCCAGCAGCCCCTGCGGTGCTTAAAGTGAAACTGGATTATCAGAAACCGACAGTGTAATCTAATGTGCTCGCGTCTGAATCAATACTAAAAGTTATCAATTATCTGTAATAAAGATAAGTTTTTTAGCAGTTTATCGGTTTAGCGTCATAAAAGGTAACTTTTCAGTTATTTGATTTATTGTTATCAAAGCTAACTTTTTGGTTACCTGTGCCCACCACTGAATATAACGATTGTCAATTTTTTTCTTTTAATCTTTCATTTCATTTAACAGTAACCAAATCCAAATTCAACAAAAAAAGAACAAACCTAAAATACTACACTTGGTCAGTAACACAGGAAACAGAAGCTCTGTCTAAAAAAATAGTCAATGGCATGTTGGACATAGAGGTCTGATTTACAACAAGTGCAGCATTTCATGGACATTCCACACTTTTATGTGTTGGGTGGGAGACTGCTCTGCAAGCAGTGGTGGGCACACTTCCGATAATCCGATAACAGATCATTATTGAAGATAATGTTTTCATTATTGGATTATCTTTTTAGATAAATTTAAAAACCATCATCGGACTAATTATCTTCCGATGAATTACCGTCTGATAACTTTTAGACCGATAATGTACTAAACTAAGCTGAACAGTGAAAAACATTTTTAAAGCTGTTGAGACCTACCTGTTAAAAGTTTCCTAATAGGCATGTTGCTCTACCCTCTGCAAACAGAAACCACTCTATCGTCTGTAAGCAAAGGAGAACTGGTGATCCCCCCAAAAAAAGTCATTTCCTTTAACACCATACTAATATAATCACAATGTCACCAATTCATCCAGAGGCATACATGTTTAACTTATGGTTCAAATTTTAACCACTCATTTTAGACAAGTTATTTAAAATGATTGTCATGTCTGAAGTTTATAAAGTGAAATATCAGATATATGTTTTTGTTTTAAAGTAATGTGCTAATTTTTAAGGTTTTGTGAGCACATGCTGTGCCAGGCAGCAATGCATTATGGGTAGCATAAAGTAATCTCAGACGTTCACGACAGGACAAATGCATTTCAGACACTCTGTTCAGGGTCCACAGATAACAGCATTAAACTCTAGTGGCTAAAACTCTCGTGAATATATTCTCTGGGTTTATAGACGTTAGTGTATTTGCGTTTGTTAAATTCCACGCATCTTAAATGTAGCATACACGGATTATCTGGAATTTTGTTTGACATTTTTTCAAGGCCGCTACTGCCATCTACTGGTCAGGAGTGTTCATGGCTGTATTAAACGTCTGGGTACATGGCTGCTCTCAAAGTGTTGGTATTGTCCATTGTCCAGGCGCTTTTTGTGTGCATATATTTGTTAACTTTGTATTCTAAAACTACGGTTAGAAGTAATTCCGACTCCTTATCGGTCCACATGAACGAGGTTGGCGCCATGTTTTTAGTTTTTGTGGAAGTGACGACAAGAGAATAAGGCTCCTGATTGGATAGAATTTTAATCAGTACCACCACCCAAGGGTTTGGCAGACTAATTACAACACATTTATACGGTTCTATGTGGATGGATTTTTTTTTTTTTAACGACATAGTGTGGATGAAGTTTTTTCCCCAAACTGAAAGGGTAAGATATTCGGTTTTACAAATACCCGACAACGTGTGTACATGGCCTTAATATCTGTGAAAGGCACTATATAAATAAATTTACTTACTTACTTACTAATATTGAGTGCACGTTTTACAACATCATAAAAGTTTTAAAACATGCAATTGCGATGACACTTCCAGGGCTCCATAAAAATACCTGTTTTTACAAATAAAAATGGAATATTTTATAAAAGCACATTTATCTTTAAACCAACACACGACACACGTCACATTAACGTGTTGGTTTACATAATGGATTACTGAACCAATCGCTGTTTAGCACTTTTACCCAGAATGCTTTGCGGTCTGTGTTTGTTACAAAACCTCAGAATTAGTGCCTTATTCAACATTAAAAGCTTTATGTTATATTTTAACTTTGTACAAATGACAGAATTGACATTAATGGAGTTATTCTATCAGTATTTTCAAAAAACCATAAGTTAGTATGACTTTATTTTTCAAGACCTCCACCTGACCGGAGTGTTGAAGTTGATAAGGAGCTGGTCTTATGGTTGCTCTTGGTGTGTCTCTGTGGTGGGAGTGCTGTTGTAAACAAGAGCTTCTAGCAGGAGCAGAATGTTGAAAGAGAAATGATTACGATTAGTAAAGAGTTGATTTTGTGGGAGCTCTCAGGATTTGTCTGTACTGCTTCCGGCAGGGGGCAGCATGGTCAAACATTCTTGCTTATTCTTTAGGTCTTTTACTGCTTTTGATGCTTTCAAAAGCGATCGTGTTTAAAATCAATTTCAGTTCTTTAGTAACTGCAAATGTCCCATAGACAACACCAGAATTTATCGGTTATCGATTATCTGTAACTTCTGATACATTTTTGGGTGGTTTATTGGTTTATCTTTATCAAAGATAACTTTATCTTATCTGTTATTGAAGTTAATTTTTTGGTTATCTGTGCCCACCGTCTGCAAGTAATTTGCTAAGAATAATTGTGCACATCATAGAAGGTTGTAACATGACATAGAGAGCAGTCTGTAAACGCATGTAGTGAGGAAACGGATCCGATGCATTGCGATTATCATGGTAGTATTACGGGTGTATTATGAATGCATTGTGCACGTGTTGCGCGTGCACGGCATCTGCATTGCGGTCATAAAAGAAGTGCACTCGGGCCATCAGCATCACTATTCACACCAACAATACAGGTTCTGGAGCAAGTGCTGGACTTGGACAAGTTGATTGGAGTAAACAAGCAGTGAACAGGGCAAGTGGTGACGTCAGCGGATCGCACCAGAGAGCAGCTCGTCTGAATGATTATAACAAGAAGGTAAATCTGTTATAAACATAGGAATAAATACTGTAACAGCTGCTGCCAAGAAGGAAAAAACATGCAACTATTTTATCAAGCCTTGATAATGTAAACAAGTCAAATAATTACCTTTTTAGATGGCTCACAATGCTTTCTGCAACTTGTTAGCCGTTCACGCACGTGCACGGCCCAGCTGCAGCTTCCTCTGTGATTCATGAGGTGATTACAGCTGTTTTCAACAGCCAATTTGCAGAATAAAATAATTAATCCGCCACCAAATAATTATTTTATATACGCAGCATCCGATGCAAATCAGATGCAAAGCAGACGTAATAAAAATGCTTTATTCATGGCCAGTCTGTATGCAGTCACTACAACTTATTTTAGTTTGTGATGTGGACATGATGGGCACGCAAAATATCCGTTTTACACACTGTCCCAGTCCGCTGCCAAGCCGCAAATCCCTGTCAGTTGCGGATATCAGCAGATGACGGCGAATATACAGCAAATAGATTATGTATTGTGTATGTATGGAGTATGTAAGGCGGATGTCATCCGCAGCCAAAATTTTGTGCAGCTCAAAAATCCTGGCAACAGAAATAGGTGCTTCTGCGGATAATTGCGGATGTGTGCCGTGTCAGCCGACTTATACAAGCATGTTTCACGCATATTGCGGATGTTAAGCAAATATGAGCCAATTTTGTGCGCAATCCATACGCAAATCCTTCTAAACCCTAGTGGGACTGGGCCCTAAAGGACATGGTTAGATGCGAGGAGCTTTTCCAGGAATGTGAGAGGTAAATAAATAAAAATGCTTAAAAAGGTTGGGGGGTCTGTCTGCTAATGCTCCCCTGAAGCATTTACTCAAAATAAAGTCTGAAGGACCTAAATGACATGGTGAGATGCTGACGAGCTTCGATCATTTATGTCCGTGACATATGCATATTACAGTACAGTATGTCAGAATGAAAGAAAAACTGTAAAGTCTCACAGATGAGGTTGTGCTGTAAAAAATACACCAAAAAAGGCAAAGAAAACAGTTCTTTTAAGGTAAATTATGAAAGTAAAACCAAAAGTAGTCAAAAACAATCAATTATACCCTGAACTCCAGAGGGTTAATCCCCAAGTTGCTCCCAGTGTGTAGTGAGGCATTAGTGTAAAGCGCTTTGAGCTTCTGATATAAATTATAAAGTACAATATAAATGAAGTCCATTTACTATCTTGGCCCTTCATGGCACACTATTGCCCACCCCTGATACATTTGCTATCGAAGCCCCCATCCCACCCTGCTTTTAAATGCACATAAGTATTTGGACATTGCCCTATCTCACTCTGCTTTTTAGGTGAATGGTTGCTAGGCAATCATTGCCTTAATTGCCTTTGATTGAAGCCACAGCATCACAAATGGAATTGAGTCACATAAAAGTTATCTTTAATGTTTATCACTAGAATGATCACTTCTTTTATCAAGTTCAGATTAGGAGATAACGTTTGCTAAGTATGTGTGCGTGAGGGAGTTGTGTGGGGACACACAGTTATTGTAGCTAAGCAACAGGCCAGTTAGAGCAGTGAAAGTGGTCTTCCTTGCTGAAATAAAGCATTTTCCAGGCGGCCACCAGCAGGAGCTGCCTCTGGTCTGGAAAGCGCGACACCATATAGTAGACTGCACCAGTCACCCCACTCTGATCCTTGGTGTTCTGCGGTGGTTTCATCTTTTCCAGCCGTGAAGTTCCAAATGGCTTTCCCCTATCCCTTTCATTACCCATGCCACCCTCCAATGGTAGACAGAGTTTCTCTCACTGAGTGCAGAAACAAGAGATCTTCTTTGCAGTGCCGTGCTTGTACAACCCCTGGCAAAAATTATGGAATCACCAGCCTCGGAGGATGTTCATTCAGTTGTTTAATTTTGTAGAAAAAAGCAGATCACAGACATGACACAAAACTAAAGTCATTTCAAATGGCAACTTTCTGGCTTTGAGAAACACTATAAGAAATCAGGAAAAATAATTGCGGCAGTCAGTAACGGTTACTTTTTTAGACCAAGCAGAGGGAAAAAAATATGGACTCACTTAATTCTGAGGAATAAATTATGGAATCACCCTGTAAATTTTCATCCCCAAAACTAACACCTGCATCAAATCAGATCTGCTCGTTAGTCTGCATCTAAAAAGGAGTGATCACACCTTGGAGAGCTGTTGCACCAAGTGGACTGACATGAATCATGGCTCCAACACAAGAGATGTCAATTGAAACAAAGGAGAGGATTATCAAACTCTTAAAAGAGGGTAAATCATCACGCAATGTTGCAAAAGATGTTGGTTGTTCACAGTCAGCTGTGTCTAAACTCTGGACCAAATACAAACAACATGGGAAAGTTGTTAAAGGCAAACATACTGGTAGACCAAGGAAGACATCAAAGCATCAAGACAGAAACTTAAAGCAATATGTCTCAAAAATCGAAAATGCACAACAAAACAAATGAGGAACGAATGGGAGGAAACTGGAGTCAACGTCTGTGACCGAACTGTAAGAAACCACCTAAAGGAAATGGGATTTACATACAGAAAAGCTAAACGAAAGCCATCATTAACACCTAAACAGAAAAAACAAGGTTACAATGGGCTAAGGAAAAGCAAACGTGGACTGTGGATGACTGGATGAAAGTCATATTCAGTGATGAATCTCGAATCTGCATTGGGCAAGGTGATGATGCTGGAACTTTTGTTTGGTGCCGTTCCAATGAGATTTATAAAATGACTGCCTGAACAGAACATGTAAATTTCCACAGTCATTGATGATATGGGGCTAAATGTCAGGTAAAGGCACTGGAGAGATGGCTGTCATTACATCATCAATAAATGCACAAGTTTACGTTGATATTTTGGACACTTTTCTTATCCCATCAATTGAAAGGATGTTTGGGGATGATGAAATCATTTTTCAAGATAATAATGCATCTTGCCATAGAGCAAAAACTGTGAAAACATTCCTTGCAAAAAGACACATAGGGTCAATGTCATGGCCTGCAAATAGTCCGGATCTTAATCCAATTGAAAATCTTTGGTGGAAGTTGAAGAAAATGGTCCATGACAAGGCTCCAACCTGCAAAGCTGATCTGGCAACAGCAATCAGAGAAAGTTGGAGCCAGATTGATTAAGAGTACTGTTTGTCACTCATTAAGTCCATGCCTCAGAGACTGCAAGCTGTTATAAAAGCCAGAGGTGGTGCAACAAAATGCTAGTGATGTGTTGGAGCGTTCTTTTGTTTTTCATGATTCCATAATTTTTTCCTCAGAATTGAGTGATTCCATATTTTTTTCCCTCTGCTTGGTCTAAAAAAGTAACTGTTACTGATTTTTTTTTTTCCTGATTTCTTATAGTGTTTCTTAAAGCCAGAAAGTTGCCATTTGAAATGACTTTAGTTTTGTGTCATGTCTGTGATCTGCTTTTTTCTACAAAATTAAACAACTGAATGAACATCCTCCAAGGCCAGTGATTCCATAATTTTTGCCAGGGGTTGTAACAGTGGCTGATGTGGCAATCCTGTTTCTAACCCCCAACAGTTGTAATCTGTAGGCTGAGTCCTTAATATAATTCAGAATGTGCTCTGAACAACAACAACAGTCTCCCTCCATAGAGTGAATATTCTTTCCATCATTTTGGAATGGTTGTTGAGTGTCACTTCTTCACACAGCAGGTAAAAATCTCAAGAAAACAAATAAGAAGGAAAGGTGACTTAAAAAAAAAAAAGAGAGAATCCCCTTCGGTCCATAATTATGACTCTCTATTAGTGAGAGTTATAGGTAAGTCACCAGTTTCACTGGTGATCCAAAAAATTTACTATTTTGATGAGGGGTTGAAAAACATATATATATATAAGAGTAGAATGGGAGGCAGAGCCTTCAGCTTTCAGGCTCCTCTCCTGTGGAACCAGCTCCCAATTCAGATCAGGGAGACAGACACCCTCTCTACTTTTAAGATTAGGCTTAAAACTTTCCTTTTTGCTAAAGCTTATAGTTAGGGCTGGATCAGGTGACTCTGAACCATCCCTTAGTTATGCTGCTATAGACGTAGACTGCTGGGGGGTTCCCATGATGCACTGTTTCTTTCTCTTTTTGCTCTGTATGCACCACTCTGCATTTAATCATTAGTGATCGATCTCTGCTCCCCTCCACAGCATGTCTTTTTCCTGGTTCTCTCCCTCAGCCCCAACCAGTCCCAGCAGAAGACTGCCCCTCCCTGAGCCTGGTTCTGCTGGAGGTTTCTTCCTGTTAAAAGGGAGATTTTCCTTCCCACTGTAGCCAAGTGCTTGCTCACAGGGGGTCGTTTTGACCGTTGGGGTTTTACATAATTATTGTATGGCCTTGCCTTACAATATAAAGTGCCTTGGGGCAACTGTTTGTTGTGATTTGGCGCTATATAAAAAAAAATTCATTGATTGATTGATATATATATATATATATATATATATATATATATATATATATATATATATATATATATATATATATATATATATATATATATATAGTCTTGGTACATAAATTGGAAGGTCTGAAAAAGTGAAAAGCTCTGCCCAGAAGCAGTTTCCGTTTCAGTGTCAGAACAAGAAACTAAAAGCTGCTTGTCTGAATGGTTTCCAGAGGGATCTAGACCCCAGAAAACATGTGCCCAACAGTTTACTGAGAGGAAACAGCTGAGTGATGGTTCTTCTATTTTGAAGGCAGTGCAATAGCCAGTCAGCTGTGAAATGTCAATTCACTCTAGGAGACTGTAGATACTGTTCTTATGATCTGAACCTGTCAAAATGGACACACTGATATGCTGCAATCATGACTCTTTCTGACACTCACAATGTGTTGGGTAAAATGTGACACATGTTTGCATAGATGTGGCTTAACTAGGTCAAGCTCAACAAGCCCTGAGTGTTCCAGTGTAGCTTGGCTCACGGTTCAAAAGGAGAACAAATAATCGGATAATGTCTTGCCCTCAGAGGTGATGGAGCAAGACTAAAAACTGTGGGATTCCATCAGAGGGCCATGGATGATGGTTACCTGTGGGCAAGTGATCCAAAGGCACAGGGCCTCAATGACCTGAGGTATAGTTCCTAATTTTCATCATATTGTGCTTGAAGTTAGATATTGTCTAACTTAGTATGTCCACCCTGTCATTGTGAAATATTAATTAACACAAACAAATTTCTAAAAACTCAATGTATTTTGGAAGAAATACCTTTATTGTCATTGTACAACCCCAATTCCAATGAAGTTGGGACATTGTGTAAAATATAAATAAAAACAGAATACAATGATTAACTTTTTTGAAAGGTGTTGCAGGCATCCATTTCAAAATGAGCAAATATTTGCACAAAAACAATAAAGGCTATCAGTTTCAACATTAAATATCTTGTCTTTGTGGTGTATTCAATTGAATATAGGTTGAAGAGGATTTTCAAATCATTGCATTCTGTTTTTATTCACATTTTACACAACGTCCCAACTTCATTGGAATTAGGGTTGTACAAACAACATTTGTCTTCTGCATTTAACCCATTAGCGGCAATTGTTTTCACTGGTGTGGGTGTTTCTGTGTGTCTGTGGACAAGATCAATCTAAAACAATTGGTTGGATTTCCTTCAAACGTGGTGGGAATATTACTTGTAAGTAGGAAAAGTTTATTTATATAGCACCTTTCAAGATAAAATCACAAAGTGTTTCACACAAGAACAAAGAAATTAAAAACAGCAGACACATAAAACTAAGTAAAAGCCAGTTTGTACAACTTGGTCCAGCCAACTTGGATAGTTATCTGGAGGTGATTAGATTTTGGAGTAGCTTGACCAAAGATAAAAGAAAACATTAAAAAACATTTTTTGTACATTTCAAAAACCAAGAATGCAAGATGGCTCAAATGTGGTGGGAATATTACATTGATAGATGTTTGCCCTAGATACAAGGCAAACATAGCCTGATAAACACCTTTTTTCATCTCTCAACAACAAAGATGGATCAAAATTGGTGGGAATATTACTTATAGGTGATTGGATTTTAGAATAGTTTGGTCAAAGGTCAAGATCAAGGAAAACATTATCCAGACAACACCTTGTTTTTGTATATCTCAATAATCAAGAAGCCTATATAGATGCTCTGAAGCATATACTGATCAGGAAAATATTTGTGAGTGATTGGTTTGACTGAGAGCAGCATGGTGGCTTAGTGGTTAGCATGGTTGCCTCACAGAAGGTCACGGGATCGATTCCCTTTCTGTGTGGAGTTTGCATGTTCTCCCAGGTGGGTTCCCTCTGGGTGCTCCGGTTTCCTCCCACATTTAAAGACATTCAAAGCAGATTAGGTGGATTGGAAACTTTAAATTGTGTGAATGTGTTTGTCTGTGTATATATTGCCTTGCAACAGACTGGCGTCCAGTTCAGGGTGTACCCCGCCTCATTCCATATGAATACTGGGATAGGCTCCAGCCCCCCACCCCCGTGACTTAAGTGGAGTAAGTGTATATAGAAAATGGATGGACATTTACAGAAACACTTACGCAGTGATAGTGACAAATAAATATATATTTTGTGAGTGCATTATATCCTTGTTGAGATCCAGTGGCCTCTAACCAGAGGAAATCAGAAATACCTACAATCACTGGGATAACTGCATCAAAAATCCAACTGCTGAACATACAACCCCTGGCAAAAATTATGGAATCACCGGCCTCGGAGGATGTTCATTCAGTTGTTTAATTTTGTAGAAAAAAAGCAGATCACAGACATGACACAAAACTAAAGTCATTTCAAATGGCAACTTTCTGGCTTTAAGAAACACTATAAGAAATCAGGAAAAAAATTGTGGCAGTCAGTAACGGTTACTTTTTTAGACCAAGCAGAGGGAAAAAAAATATGGAATCACTCAATTCTGAGGAAAAAATTATGGAATCATGAAAAACAAAAGAACACTCCAACACATCACTAGTATTTTGTTGCACCACCTCTGGCTTGTATAACAGCTTGTAGTGTATGAGGCATGGACTTGAGTGACAAACAGTACTCTTCATCAATCTGGCTCCAACTTTCTCTGATTGCTGTTGCCAGATCAGCTTTGCAGGTTGGAGCCTTGTCATGGACCATTTTCTTCAAAGGGGATAGAGAATCAAAATCATCTTTTTCATGTTTTTGGTGTTAGTTCAGAGTCTCCCTGCTGTGGGGAATACACACGAAGTGCCAGCAAGTTTCAGAACCTCTATTTCAAGTATTTCTCCTTTTTTGAATTGCCCCTAGAAAAAAGGCCAATCCATTTTTGAGAGAAAAGTTACGTCACTTTTTCACCAATAGCCCCCCCCCCCCCCACACACACACACACACACACACACACCCACCCCGTTTCACACACGCCCCTTCGAAATTAATTATTCATAAGGTTGTGTCCACCCATTCCTACCACTGGAAGAGGAGCAATGGCGAGCTACAGGTGTACCTTCCCAGGCTGTTATAGCGGACTACGATCTTTACATATTCTTCCCACGGAAAGCAATGTACGCGATCAGTGGCTTTTATTCATTTTTAACCGCATCCCCAGTACATACAACCGCCGACTATTTCCTTGCTCTGCGCATTTCACGGAGGACTGTTTCACAAACCTTGCACAATTTCGAGCTGGCTTCAGTCGGCATTTAATACTCAGTAGAGGGTCAGTTCCGACTTTGCGACAAAATCAACCCCAGCAATCAGTACAGCCTGTAAGTATCACATTTTCTTTTGTTTTAAATTTGTTTTTAAATTTATTTCGGATCTTTTTTTTATTATCATTATTATTTTGTGAGTGGACTTTATATCACAGTCAGCCTCTGGCTGACTTCATGTTGGTGGGCGAGGAACAAGATTTATCACTCAACAGCAATGCTGAAATGTGATCTGTTAAATGAGTTAGTGAAGATTACTGTCATCTCGTTTTCGCTACAACGCGCTCAACTTTTGTTCAGAATCACCTTCTTATCAGTGGTAACGATGCGGATTTCCTCTCACTCAAACCCGCAGCTTCACAGTGCTTTAAACTGTCGTCCACAGACTTCAATAGCGACACAAGTGCAGCAAAACGAGACGAGTCATTGGATAAATGCTGGGCTTTGTCCCGCCCATCGGAGGCTCTGCGTGTCTGGGGGTCTATGGGGCAGTGGGCTAGCCTCGGCCGGCCCGGACGCCCAGCTTCTGCATGATGATTGAATGATCTGTCTGAGGCTGAATCCATTTTTGATTGACAGCGAAATGAGCGAATCAGCGATCATTTTCATTCTGTTCTGAGTTGAACCGTTGACTTTCCTAATCCTCTTAGCGGCATTTTCAGTGAGAGCAAGGGTAGCCAATCAAACAACGGCAACTGATCAGCACCAACACCTACGTGCATTTCATAATAAGGTTGCCAAATAAGCTCCGAAACGACGCTATTAACAGCAAACGAGGCATTCTAAACCCAGCATAGTAACATAGCTGTTTCAGAGAGCCTTTTAGGAAGGTTCTGAGCCATTACAGACCCAACCAATTTTTGGGGGGCTACATATCACATCACAGAACAAGGATTAATGCCCCATTCAACCTCTCTCTATCACCTTTCAACTTCCACCAAAGATTTTCAATTGGATTAAGATCCGGACTATTTGCAGGCCATGACATTGACCCTATGTGTCTTTTTGCAAGGAATGTTTTCACAGTTTTTGCTCTATGGCAAGATGCATTATCATCTTGAAAAATGATTTCATCATCCCCAAACATCCTTTCAATTGATGGTTATAAGAAAAGTGTCCAAAATATCAACGTAAACTTGTGCATTTATTGATGATGTAATGACAGCCATCTCCCCAGTGCCTTTACCTGACATGCAGCTCCATATCATCAATGACTGTGGAAATTTACATGTTCTCTTCAGGCAGTCATCTTTATAAATCTCATTGGAACGGCACCAAACAAAAGTTCCAGCATCATCACCTTGCCCAAAGCAGATTCGAGATTCATCACTGACTATGATTTTCATCCAGTCATCGAGAGTCCACGATTGCTTTTCCTTAGCCCATTGTAACCTTGCTTTTTTTCTGTTTAGGTGTTAATGATGGCTTTCATTTAACTTTTCTGTATGTAAATCCCATTTCCTTTAGGCGGTTTCTTACAGTTTGATCACAGACGTTGACTCCAGTTTCCTCCCATTTGTTCCTCATTTGTTTTGTTGTGCATTTTCGATTTTTGAGACATATTGCTTTAAGTTTTCTGTCTTGATGCTTTGATGTCTTCCTTCGTCTACCAGTATGTTTGCCTTTAACAACCTTCCCATGTTGTTTGTATTTGGTCCAGAGTTTAGACACAGCTGACTGTGAACAACCAACATCTTTTGCAACATTGCGTGATGATTTACCCTCTTTTAAGAGTTTGATAATCCTCTCCTTTGTTACAATTGACATCTCTCGTGTTGGAGCCATGATTCATGTCAGTCCACTTGGGGCAACAGCTCTCCAAGGTGTGATCACTCCTTTTTAAATGCAAACTAACGAGCATATCTGATTTGATGCAGGTGTTAGTTTGGGGGATGAAAATTTACAGGGTGATTCCATAATTTTTTCCTCAGAATTGAGTGATTCCATATTTTTTTTTTCCCTCTGCTTGGTCTAAAAAAGTAACTGTTACTGACTGCCACAATTATTTTTCCTGATTTCATATAGTATTTCTTAAAGCCAGAAAGTTGCCATTTGAAATGACTTTAGTTTTGTGTCATGTCTGTGATCTGCTTTTTTTCTACAAAATTAAACAACTGAATGAACATCCTCCGAGGCCGGTGATTCCATAATTTTTGCCAGGGGTTGTATCTGTTGCCATGTGCTGCTTGTTTCCTGAAGAAAGAGGGAGGAAGACGAGCACATGTCTGAATTCTTAACATGAGTGTACCATTGCTTTGTCAGGTGCAGGTACATTTATGGAAATGTACATCTGTGGAGAATTAATTCAGTGCAAAGCCAGTGTTGTTTTGGCTGGAGACACTGAAGGAGTGAACTTAAACAGCTGTCGCTGCCGAGATATCGTCTACCCTATAGGTAAACCTCTCAGCTGTGATTGTGCCAAAACACACGTAATTTTCTGAGTCTTTGCAGGAGTACCTGAGGATCCTACTTGCAGCTGGACGCTGAGTTTGGGAAGCGTGACGAGTGACGGACTTCACTCCGCACGTCAAACTAAGAGAAGTAGCTCTCAGGCTCTGCACGAACTGTGTTACTGTGTTTGAGGTGGAGGTGTTTTTCCCACCTGGAGAAGAACTGCTTTTTGCTGACTGTTTACTGGGTGTGTTTTCACACACTCACCCTTAACTGTCTTTCTGCCTCCTGCCAGCAGTACCAGATCCGACAGCTGGAGACGGTGGCCACCTGGGGATTCAGGACTTGGCGACTCCGGTGTGTTCCAGATCCGGTGGAAGTGGAAATCGTGTGGGGCCCGGCACTTCTCTGGACGGTTGTCTGACTCCGTGGTATAACTCACAAACTCGTAGCTTAAAGCAGATAACCCGTAAGTTGGAGAGGAAATGGCGTCTCACTAATTTAGAAGATCTTCACTTAGCCTGGAAAAAGAGTTTGTTGCTCTATAAAAAAGCCCTCCGTAAAGCTAGGACATCTTTCTACTCATCACTAATTGAAGAAAATAAGAACAACCCCAGGTTTCTTTTCAGCACTGTAGCCAGGCTGACAAAGAGTCAGAGCTCTATTGAGCTGAGTATTCCATTAACTTTAACTAGTAATGACTTCATGACTTTCTTTGCTAACAAAATTTTGACTATTAGAGAAAAAATTACTCATAACCATCCCAAAGATGTATCGTTATCTTTGGCTGCTTTCAGTGATGCCGGTATTTGGTTGGACTCTTTCTCTCCGATTGTTCTGTCTGAGTTGTTTTCATTGGTTGCTTCATCCAAACCATCGGCGTGTTTGTTAGACCCCATTCCTGCCAGGCTGCTCAAGGAAGTCCTACCATTATTTAATGCTTCAATCTTAAATATGATCAATCTATCTTTGTTAGTTGGTTATGTACCACAGGCTTTTAAGGTGGCAGTAATTAAACCATTACTTAAAAAGCCATCACTTGACCCAGCTATCTTAGCTAATTATAGGCCAATCTCCAACCTTCCTTTTCTCTCAAAGATTCTTGAGAGGGTAGTTGTAAAACAGCTAACTGATCACCTGCAGAGGAATGGTCTATTTGAAGAGTTTCAGTCAGGTTTTAGAATTCATCATAGTACAGAAACAGCATTAGTGAAGGTTACAAATGATCTTCTTATGGCTTCGGACAGTGGACTTATCTCTGTGCTTGTTCTGTTGGACCTCAGTGCTGCTTTTGATACTGTTGACCATAAAATTTTATTACAGAGATTAGAGCATGTCATAGGTATTAAAGGCACTGCGCTGCGGTGGTTTGAATCATATTTGTCTAATAGATTACAGTTTGTTCATGTAAATGGGGAATCTTCTTCACAGACTAAAGTTAATTATGGAGTTCCACAAGGTTCTGTGCTAGGACCAATTTTATTCACTTTATACATGCTTCCCTTAGGCAGTATTATTAGACAGTATTGCTTAAATTTTCATTGTTACGCAGATGATACCCAGCTTTATCTATCCATGAAGCCAGAGGATACATACCAATTAGCTAAACTGCAGGATTGTCTTACAGACATAAAAACATGGATGACCTCTAATTTCCTGCTTTTAAACTCAGATAAAACTGAAGTTATTGTACTTGGCCCCACAAATCTTAGAAGCATGGTGTCTAACCAGATCTTTACTCTGGATGGCATTTCCCTGACCTCTAGTAATACTGTGAGAAATCTTGGAATCATTTTTGATCAGGATATGTCATTCAAAGCGCATATTAAACAAATATGTAGGACTGCCTTTTTGCATTTACGCAATATCTCTAAAATCAGAAAGGTCTTGTCTCAGAGTGATGCTGAAAAACTAATTCATGCATTTATTTCCTCTAGGCTGGACTATTGTAATTCATTATTATCAGGTTGTCCTAAAAGTTCCCTAAAAAGCCTTCAGTTGGTTCAGAATGCTGCAGCTAGAGTACTGACGGGGACTAGCAGGAGAGAGCATATCTCACCCGTGTTGGCCTCTCTTCATTGGCTTCCTGTTAATTCTAGAATAGAGTTTAAAATTCTTCTTCTTACTTATAAGGTTTTGAATAATCAGGTCCCATCTTATCTTAGGGACCTCGTAGTACCATATTACCCCATTAGAGCGCTTCGCTCTCAGACTGCAGGCTTACTTGTAGTTCCTAGGGTTTGTAAGAGTAGAATGGGAGGCAGAGCCTTCAGCTTTCAGGCTCCTCTCCTGTGGAACCAGCTCCCAATTCAGATCAGGGAGACAGATACCCTCTCTACTTTTAAGATTAGGCTTAAAACTTTCCTTTTCGCTAAGGCTTATAGTTAGGGCTGGATCAGGTGACCCTGGACCATCCCTTGGTTATGCTGCTTTAGACGTAGACTGTGGGGGGGTTCCCATGATGCACTGTTTCTTTCTCTTTTTGCTCCGTATGCATCACTCTGCATTTAATCATTAGTGATCGATCTCTGCCCCCCTCCACAGCATGTCTTTTTCCTGGTTCTTTCCCTCAGCCCCAACCAGTCTCAGCAGAAGACTGCCCCTCCCTGAGCCTGGTTCTGCTGGAGGTTTCTTCCTGTTAAAAGGGAGTTTTTCCTTCCCACTGTAGCCAAGTGCTTGCTCATAGGGGGTCGTTTTGACCGTTGGGGTTTTTCATAATTATTGAATGGCCTTGCCTTACAATATAGAGCGCCTTGGGGCAACTGTTTGTTGTGATTTGGCGCTATATAAAAAAAAAGTTGATTGATTGATTTATTGTCTCCTATCCTCGAGCCTGCCCACACGTCACCCTCATATATTTGACTGTAATCCAAATTCTGCATCTGTATGTATTTTGTTGTGCACGTTTCACAACAGTAAAGTGTTGTAATTTTGACTCATCCATTGTCCGTTCAATTACGCCCCCTGTTGTGGGTCCGTGTCACTACACTTTCCCAACACTTCAGCCTGAGCCACCATATTCTGAGCTTATTTCAAATTGTGCTGTCACTTAAACAGGAACATTTTGCCATTTGGATGACACAATAACTACTTACAAAATTTGGAAAAAGTATATTCATCGGAAGAGGCACACCCTGCAGGTGTTTTCATAGAGGCAGAGGAGTGTTTGCAGCACTAAACTATAACTTCTCACATTCACATGGTAGACTTAACCACACGCTCCTACAGCAGACAAATTGATGCCGTTTACATCAGTGTGCTTGATTCACATCATTTATGTGAGAATCAAGTACTGTACCTATTGCACCCCAGTACACATTCCGCATAAAACACATAACAGATATGATGCACTTTTGAATACAGTGTGTAGCTCATATACTGCATTAAAATAAGACATAAAATATGAACCAGACTCAAAGTGTCTCGAAACATGTGGACCACTTATTGAGTCTTATCCGGAAAGTCTGTGGTGCACAATCTGAAATTAAAATGAAGGTACATTTGTAGGGTGCATGTTACATGCAAATTCTGAAATAAAGGGGAGCAGAAACATGTTCTGCAGGTCCTCAGCGATACCTTTAGCTTGCTTTATTTTTCAAAGGAATGCTAAAACTATTCACTCTGACTGGGAAGTGTTTTTTTTTTTTTTCTGTTAAGGTTGGAGTATGTGATTAGTGTTTGTAATGTGTTTTTGTTCCAAAGCACAGATTGTAACACAGATTGTTATACATGTTGATTTGCAACCCCCCCCCCCCCCCCCCCATACACTCCCTCCCCCAAAGAAGTTGGAGACTGTATGGAAAATGCATATTTAAAAATATTTAAAAAACTAAAACAAACCTCACCAGTTTCATTATACAAAGATAACATATATATATATATATATATATATATATATATATATATATATATATATATATATATATATATATATATATATATATATATACGAGGTCTATCAGAAAAGTATCCGACCTTATTATTTTTTTCAAAAACCATATGGATTTGAATCGCGTGTGATTACATCAGACATGCTTGAACCCTCGTGGGCATGCGAGAGTTTTTTCACGCCTGTCGGTTATGTCATTCGCCTGTGAGCAGTCTTTGAGTGAGGAGTGGCCCACCCTCTCATCGATTTTTTCATTGTTTAGGAATGGCTCAGAGACTGCTGCTTTGTTTGATAAAAATCTTTTCAAAACTGTAAGGCACAACTGAGTGGACACCATTCGATAAATTCAGCTGGTTTTCGGTAAAATTTTAACGGCTGATGAGAGATTTTGGTCTGGTAGTGTCGCCGTAAGGATGGCCCACGGTGCCTGACGGCGATCTGCTCTTCGAGGCGGCAGCGTCTCGCCGTTTCAAGTTGAAAACTTCCACATTTCAGGCTCTGTTGACCCAGGAAGTCGTCAGAGAACAGAGAACTTTCAGAAGAAGTTGGCATGAGGAGTTTATTCGGACATTCCATTGTTAATGGACATTTTGTAATGAAAGAACGTGCGGGCAGAGTCGCATGTCGGGCCGGACCCGACCGCGGGGGGTCACAACAGGAAAAACACCTCCATTAGAAACCTTAACGGGCAAGTTGGAACATGCCCAAGCTGTTAAACAATTTCTCAGTTACTCACTTGTTGAAAGCCATCAAAAGCCGCCTGAATTTTACAAATGGTTTTCAACACGGAGGTGTTTTACCTGTCGAGGCACACACAGATTTTGAATTAAGCCTTAAATTAGGATGTTTTCAGCTCGAAACAGGCCGACGACGGCACCTGGAAGCGCTGCACGACGTCCCGCTCTGTGGGAAGTCCTTACACCGACAGAAACACCCCATAATCTCTCATCAGCCGTTAAACCTTTCACCAAAAACCAGCTTAATTTCTCGAATAGTATCCACTCAGATATTCCTCACAGGTCCAGAAAAAATGTTGATAAAGCAACGCACGCCGTCTCGAGCAGCGTGTGAAACAAAGGAATTCAGCCGAGAGGGCGGGACCACATCTCACTCAAGGCCTGCCCACAGGGAAATGACGTCACCGACACGCGTGAAAAAACTCACGCATGCGCACGAGGGTTCAAGCATGATTGGTGTAATCGCACGTCATTCAAACCCATATAGTTAAAAAAAATAAAAGTGTTGTTTTTTATCTAATAGACCTTGTATATACATACATCATTTTATATATATATATATATATATATATATATATATATATATATATATATATATATATATATATATATATATATATAATGATGTGAATCAAGCACACTGATGTAAACGGCATCAATTTGTCTGCTGTAGGAGTATGTGGTTAAGTCTACCATGTGAATGTGAGAAGTTATAGTTTAGTGCTGCAAACACTCCTCTGCCTCTATGAAAACACCTGCAGGGTGTGCCTCTTCCGATGAATATACTTTTTCCAAATTTTGTAAGTAGTTATTGTGTCATCCAAATGGCAAAATGTTCCTGTTTAAGTGACAGCACAATCCGAAATAAGCTCAGAATGTGGTGGCTCAGGCTGAAGCACAGTGACACTGTTGCTTCCCAGTGGGGTCTGCTATCTTCAAGATAAAACAGCTGTTTAAGTTCACTCCTTCAGTGTCTCCAGCCAAAACAACACTGACTTTGCAATTAATTAATTCTACACAGATGTACATTTCCATAAAGTTCACCTACACCTGACAAAGCAATGGTACACTCACGTTAAATATAACACTCAGCAGTTGGATTTTTGATGCAGTTATCCCAGTGATATATATATATATATATATATACACACACACACACACACACACACACACACACACACACACACACATTGTCCTCCAAAGGTATTGGGTCCCTTGGTATTTCACACATTTTCATTTGTTTATGCTATTTCAAATACATCATGTAAATCAGGATTCTCAACATAAACATTTCTAAAATTGTCTAATTATAATTAGAAAATTAAATTAACTTATATAAATTATATGAACTTAATTTGAATTTATTAAAAATATGAAAGCCAAGATGATGGGTTGCGTAAGTAATCCTCCCCTTTGGTATAATACCTGTAAATAATCAGTTTTATTGCCAGTTTTCTTCAGACAAGTCAGGGGATGGATACATGAACATTTACAAGTCACTGATTATGTCTTGGACTTTATATTTACATCAGTTATGAAGAAATACAAACAGTATGACACTCTGTGGTAAATCTGTGTGGAGTAGACAGTTCTCAAAAACTGAGTGACTGTGCAAGAAGGAGAAGAGTGAAGAAAGACACCAAGACACCCAGATAACCCAGAATACGTTATAGGCTTCTCTGATTGTGATTGGAGAAACTGTGCACAGTGCATGTTTTGTATTTTGTATCCTCCATTATACAGCTTCATGATGAAGTGGAGCATAGAATAATTTTATTTCACAAAAATGTCAAATCTAGGCTTGCATCTCAGATGTACCTTCTGGCAAATTGGAGCTGAACTTTCAAGTCTTCTTTATAATAAAACAAGCTAAACCCAACACCTTTGTGCTTTGCACTGGCAATTTTCATCACTTAAAAAAACTATGTGCTTTCAGCCATGTCATTGTGAACACTGGACTGTATGTGGTTTCTTTTTGTTAAGGGACCAAACATAGTGTCAAATTAAAACATTCCATTTTCTTCCCATCTTTCCATTTTCTTTCCAAACATTCCATTGGTGGATTTTTATTTTCAGAACACAACAGAACCGAACGTACAAACCCTGAACAGCATCTCAAAAATGGACAAAATGGACAAATGAATGAAAAGAAATAATTAATAAATAAAAACCAATGAAGTTGAACAGAGGTTATGTTCTTACCACTGTTTGTTTTTTGTTTGTATGTATATGAGGAGCCTGTAACCCACAATTTTTCATATATCGTTATTAAATGTTGACAGAGGATTCATATTCATATTCTGATCAAGGTCATAGGACAAAGTCAGGAAAAATCTTGGAAAATTGGAAAAATCCCTATCCTTTAACATTGTACGAATGTTTAAAAATTCATAACACTCAAAAAACATCACATTTCTTTCATATTTGAGAGTGTTATGTAGGATGGTATCTAATCCAGCGCTGATCCGGATTACAGATTTTGTGAACATTAAGTTTAACATTGAAACCCCCATTTAATGTATATTTTACATTATATCTTAAACAAACGTGCCCCAATCACTCTCATATTTGAAAGTGAGGTGCAGACCGGCACCCACTATCACCTAACAAACTTTGATCTGGATCTGATCCAGATTATGGATTTTGTGGACATTTTAATTTAACATTGAAAGCTGCTTGGTGTACATTTTGCATTGCATCTCAATCAAAAGTGTCTCAATCATTCTCATTTGTGACAATGAGGTACAAACTTTAGCTTTTCAAATGCCATTTCTAACAGGACTTTGACCTTGAAAACCTTTTCCAAGGTAAAAATTTGTGGAATTGGAAACTAGTGTTGGTGGAGGTTTCCGCTCAATGACCGTGTTGCTCTAGTTTTGTTTTGTTTTTAAAGTGCGAAATTACAAACGTCATCCATTGAGCCTAGGAATCAGAAAATTGGAAGTTAAAGCAAACTCTGATTTGGAAATGACTTGAAGTCTTCGATTCCATTTGTTAAAAAAAAAAAAAAAACTTTACAGAACAACCTTTAAAGGTTAAAGAAATTTCTCCACACAAAGAAATAGTTGGAGGGTTGGGTGACTTCCAGAGCGGTATTATGCAATGTCTCATCAAACGAAAGTAAAAGCAAGTGTGTCATACTGTAGGGACTGCATGATCTGCATGATCTTCCTGTCCAACAGGTGGCAGCATGTGAAGCTAGGAGGGCATGTCTCCAACACACGGTCCATCAGCACCGGATCCTCCAAGGCTGCGTTCTTTCTCCTCTACTCTTCTCCCTGCACACCAACAGCTGCACCTCCAGTCACCAGTCTGTGAAGCTCCTGATGTTCACAGACAATATGACCCTCATCAGACTCATCTCTGATGGGGACGAGTCTGCCTGCAGACGGGAGATCAACCACCTGGTGTCCTGGTGCAGACAGAGCAATCTGGAGCTCAAGGTCCTCAAGACAGTGGGGACAGTTATTGACCATTGTGGAGTCCTTCCATTATCTGGGGATCACCATCACCCAGGACCTCAAATAGGAGCTTGAACATCAGCTCTCTCATCAAGAGAGCACAACAGAGGATATAATTTCTGAAGCAGCTGAGGAAGTTTAACCTGCAAAAAACAATGATGGTGAACTTCTACACTGCCATCATTGAAGCCATCATCAATTCCATCACCATCTGCTATGCTGCCACTACTGCCAAGGAGAGGAGCAGACTACAGTGTAACATCCACACAGCAGAGAAGGTGATCGACATCCCTACAGGACCTGTACACCTCCTGGGCCCTGAGGCAAGTAACAAAGATTTTGGCTGACTTTGTGGCCCAGGACACAAAGTTTTTGTCACCCTCTCCTCTGGTGGCTGAGGTCCATCAGGACCAAAACCTCAAGACACAAAAACAGCTTATTCCATCTGCAGCTAGACTAATAAATAATATCAGAGACCCCCATTTACCCTGCCTCCCCCCGCTGCCCTCCACCACCACAAAGTACAAACTCATCATCACTGCATTGAAAGGTACTGTACATCTGTACTCCAATCACCTGTTTTTCCAGTCTCATACCATTACATTATGTTTATTTAACAGTGAATATAGTTTTGCCTATTTGACTCTCGTACGTCTTATACAGAAGTGTTTTTTTTTTTTTTCTGTTCTGGAGACCCTCCTGTCCTGTGCACCAACAGCATTTCCTGTATATTTGTTTTGTGAATTGTTTGTAATTTATGTCTGTAGCATGGCCCAAGCAGAGGGTCACCCCTTTGAGTCTGGTCTGCTTGAGGTTTCTTCCTCAGAGGGAATTTTTGCTTACCACTGTTGCTCTGGGGGTTGGTATGGTCAGACTTTACTTGTGTGAAGCACCTTGATTTGGTGCTATATAAATTAAAAAAATTGAAATTGAAAAATGTTCTTATTGCTTATGCACCAATAACACCAGTTTCTAATTATAATAAAAAAAACTGTGCGAATTTTTCCTTAACAGTGTTGCCAATGTGCTGGCTCATGGGGGGGTAAGATCTAGATGTTGCTTGTGTGTAGCATGAGTGATGACTCGTGTAGCACGGCATTATTTTGCACTGTATGAAGAAATTGTGTTGAAATTGAATTTAACACCCCAAATGGGCTTGTGCCTTCTGTGTTTGACATTTTTACATTCGCCATTAAAATGGGGACCTTAGTGTCTAAACTAAATTCATCCAAACAAATCACTGAAGAAAAGTCTTGAATTCAACCCCCCCTCCCCAACCCCCAAATAATCCCTACATTGGATTCATTCAAAAACAACCACAAAAAAAAAAAAAAAATCTAGAAAATCCAGGACTTCATCAAGGTTGCAGACTAACAAATAGGCAGACAAGCAGGCAACAGATGAGCAACACCAAGCTGAGCATTAGATATGAAGGCAGACGGAACATGAACTGGAACAAAGATGTGCTCAGCAAGAACTCAGCAGGAGAGCAGACACAGTGGCACTCAGAGTACACAAATGTGCAACAATTCAGCAAGAGACAGCAAGAGAAATGTTTTTTTTTTTTCATCCAGTGCATGATTACTGATGTCATCCAGACTGTGTAAGGACTGGGAGGCAGACGAGGAGAGATGTGGTGAACTCACTAACCGTGGCACAGCTGAACCAGCAAGAAACATGAAAATACCCCCACCTAAAAGAAGACGAGAAGGCAGCCAGGGCAGCCCCTAAACAAAATAAAAAAGAGTCAGAACAACAACATAAAGACCAAGAAGAGGAAGGGCAGCAGAAGGCAGGAGAGAGCAACAGCAGTCCACAGACTGTCTGTGAGACAGAAGTGGGACAAATGAGTCAGGAGGCTGTGTGGGAGGCAGGAGCAGGCAGCAGCCCTGTGGCAAGCACCATCGAGGTAAGAGAAGGTATCAATATCTCAGCACTGAATCAGGAACATGGACTTGAATCTGTAGGGTACTCCACCTCGTCATAGGCACTAACCATGTTGGGCACGGACCGAGGCTGCAGCTGCATCCAGTCAAGCATAGAGTTGTGCTGCAGGGACGCACAGAGAAAGACATGGCGTCTGGCTGCAGTGGCATGTGGGCACAGGGGAAGGCTAGCTGCAGTGGCTTGGAGACAGGTGTGAAGTCCAGCTGAAAGAGCACATAAACGGATTTCACCTGAGCTGAAGAGGGCTGAAAGGATTTGTACTGAGTGATAAATTGAGAACCAGTCAAAGAAACTCAAATCGAATATACAGATGATTTTGGTGTGACCAATGGTGTTTTAAGAGGCTCAGCACTACACAGATGACGATATTGTGTGGTAAGAAAGAACAAAATGCAAACCAGATACATGTCACACAGACAAGGCAGGAGTGAATAATATTAAGGCATCCACCTTAATATACGCATCGCCTTGCATATGACAATGTAATTATCACCAGACCAGACCAGACTCGAGGGGGTGACCCACTGCACCCCCTTGAGTCTGGTCTGCTTCAGGTTTCCTCCTCAAATCATCAGAGGGAGTTTTTCCTCATCACTGTTGCCTATGTGCTTACTCTGGGGGTTGGTAAGGTTAGACCTTACTTGTGAGAAGCACCTTGAGGCACCATATAAATGAAAATAAATTGAAATTACAACCCCCCCCCCCCCCCAAAAAAAAAAATCTGAATAAGTTGGGACAGCACGGAAAATGCTATACATGTGTATATGTATATTTCATCATATATGTTGAATCGAAGGTATGTAAACTGTTTTATACTTTGGTGCTGCTAAGTGTTGAATTTGCCCAATAGTATTCACATCATAGCTTATATATATATATATATATATGAAGAGTTCAGGTGCAAAACCCTATATCTCCACCAGACCACTCTTGTTTTAAATAAGGATATTTACCTGATGGAAGTTGTACATCTCCATGAATCATTCTTTCTTGTTATGAGATGGTTATGGTGCACTGAACAAAATAGCAGAATCTTAAAAATCAATCTTTATTCAGAAATGTGTTAATTCACAACTTTTAATAGATTTGGCTGCAAAACCTGGTATCTCCACCTTCAGTTTGTTTGCATCACTTTAATGTACACTAATGCTGCGTTTACTCATAGGCAGTACGCGTCATTCTTGGCACATTCCTGACATTCTTAATGTGACTTAACGCATCTGATTAGGCTTCTTAATAGTGTGTGTTGGTGTGTGATATTTGTGATTTTCATGGAGCATGTTTCTGACTGTCAAAAAATCTTCCACGAATGTCACGCACCACCATCATTTCGCCTCATGTCATGGAGGTCGCAACTGAGCATGTTGATCTGTCTTGATTAGTGGTGAGCCCTAATAGAGCATGACAGCGTTCTTCTCTGATGTGCACACAATTAAACCCTGCTGCACCACATTCAGTTTCATTGCTGCAGTATGCTGAAGAAGGACAGAGATGCCAGGTCGGCTAAAAGATTTGTTCCAATGCTCCTCAGTGTGCTCCTGCAGGTGTTCCACCTGCTTACACGCATTACTACAACATTATTCTTGACCATGCGTAATGGTTCCTGATAATGCTCCACCAACATGTTCCATTAATCATAACGCATGGTAACAGGTTGCAGCAGTTCCTGAGGACACCTGACGCCTCTGCCTCAAATCATCACATTCGTGATCAGCAGCCAAGAATGTATACTTCGTGGCATTCGTAACATGCCATTGTTATGTGTAAATGCAGCATCAGAGAAGCTCTCGTGGGAGGCCGCAATCTTTGCGTCACGTGACCAAGATTCATGCCAGTGAGTGGTGCGCTGCTCACTATGTGGTTTTGCACACAAACTGGGATGGCGCTTACGAGGTTCTGCAGACAAACCGCATCTTGACTTGCATTTACCATAGGATGGGTGTTGCAGCAGAATTGATTTTGTTATCGGACACGAGCCTCGGTAAGCTTTCTTTTGCAATGGTTATCTCATTTTCCGTGGGCATGGCATTTACGGGGTTTTGCGCCTGAACTCTTCATATATTAAAACAAAGCACACCCGGGTGCTTTGTTTTAATATATGGTAAATGGTAAATGGACTGAATTTATATAGAGCTTTTCCATCTGCATCAGACGCTCAAAGCGCTTTACACATTAATGCCTTTCATTCACCCCGATGTGAGGCCGCTGCCATGCAAGGCGCCCACTACACCCCCGGGAGCAACTAGGAGATTAAGGACCTTGCTCAAGGGCCCTTAGTGATTTTCCGGTCAGGCTGGGATTTGAACCGAAGATCCTCTGTGTGTGTGAGAGAAAGAGAGAGAGAGAGACATTTTTTAATCAGTTAAGTGTTTCCCCATGTATAAGTAATTGATATGTTATATAGCGTAATTGTTTATGGTTATCCATTTTATTTCAAAATACCATTACATGTGATGCTGTCTTTAAACACTAAAACTCAGAACAGTTTATAAGAATCCCAGTTATGTAAGCATTAAACAATGAGAAGCTGTGCATTATACGGTTTGAATGCATGACGCGGAGTCTAAAACACCATGATGCGAAGCGGATCACTGTGCCAAAGAGGGAATCTCTTTAGGGTCAGTGACCCTATGGCCTTGTTTAGAGAAGTGTTTCATAAATGTTAAAAAAAATTCATATATTTGCAGTTTAGTTGAATAATAAATTGAATTTTGTCTCATTTGTTTTTATCTATAAGCACATGCAATATCAATATCAGTGCTCAGATGACAGTAGCTTCTGGGAAAGGTGCAAGTTGCAATAAACTGTGATGCCAAGCACTAAGGATACATGCTATCCAGTCACAGCAGAAGAAACATTTTTTACTACTGAGCAAACATCACTGTTAGACTTTTTTAGGTTCAATGATTCCACGGCGTGTAGATGTTATGGCGTCAGTGACCCCATGGCCTTGGCAGAGGTTTGCACTCTGAGTGCTTAAACATTTGATCGACCATATGGTTAAATATTAGTTTCTCTACTGATGCACTATGCCAGTGTTATGTTTGTCTTTGAATCACTGTCAAACATCTTTATGTAACAATGCTTTGGAGTTTTTGTAGTATTCACCACAGCCACCACCCGGCTGGTTTTACACAATAAATTTATCTAATGGGAATTTGCTTGAGTTGTCGATCTTGGTGTTGCTGTCAGTACAGTAGTGTGTCACAAAATTGTGACAGTTCTTCTCCCAAGCAGGTAGACAAAAAAAGAAATAAAAAATTGTGGAAATCAAGTGAACGCCTGCAAGAGTCTTTATACATTGCAGAGGTCAAAGCTAAGGGCCCCTTCACACATGATACAATTGAAGCTGACTGGCGCATGAAGGAGGAATCGCATGCCACTTATGAAAAATCGAAGCTGCCTTGATGCCTCGTACAGCTGTCACCACAACCATTCGTGCACAGCACATGCACTCTACATTCGTGTGCTGCTCGCACCTGTAACTCAGTCCAACAGCGGGCAAGATGAGGTCACATTATCAACTGATCGTGTTTGTAGCATTCACACGGCATGTCGTACGCAGGTCAGACATATTGTACTGCAGCGCACGACATGCAGCATTAAATCATTGCATATATTGCACCGTGGCCGAGTGATGCGATTAAGTCAGCCCTCACACCAGTGACCAAAAGATGGCGAGTGCCCTGCAAGTGTCTATTCGACCCCCTCTCGGCAGGTGTCAGTCGGAATCCAGGTACCACCCATGAACATCCAACACCACTTGTGGGGCACTTAGAAAAGGTGGAGCTATTTGCGCAGCTGGCATGAGAGTAGGGGCAGGCAACCACATTCAAGCTGCGCTGTGCAAATGGACCCACAATGTCTAAATGCCCCACGAGTGTGCTGTTACCAAGTAACACATAGGTCATGCGAATGTGCACCCCCACTGCAACACATGTGGCGTATGAGTGTGTTGCTACCCCCCTCCCCCACCATGAGCCAACTTTGTCAGATACTGCTGAGGTGGGTGGAGTGTGATCGCTGTCCAGAGCAGCGTGCATCTGGATGGCTGTAATGTTCAGCTGGAACAGCTGACCACTGTGTACTCACAACCCAGCTGGAAGATATATGTCGTGCCATCAACAACATGAACATCACTCCACCCAATGCACATGTGTGGGCCCATGTCATCTAATGACATGAGACATTATAAGCATGTCATGTTCTCATGACAAGCTGATAATTATGTACAGACAAGATCACATGGGAGACCGGCCAGCCACATCTGAGCACACATGGCACAGCAAGGCGCCGCTCAGCTGATCGCCGGCCAGCAACTCACTGACAGCTAGAAATGACGGCTCAGTGCACACGACATGTAAATTAAGTAAATTTCGCAGCTTAAAGCAGATAACCCGTAAGCTGGAGAGGAAATGGCGTCTCACTAATTTAGAAGATCTTCACTTAGCCTGGAAAAAGAATCTGTTGCTCTATAAAATAGCCCTCCGTAAAGCTAGGACATCTTACTACTCATCACTAATTGAAGAAAATAAGAACAACCCCAGGTTTCTTTTCAGCACTGTAGCCAGGCTGACAAAGAGTCAGAGCTCTATTGAGCTGAGTATTCCTTTAACTTTAACTAGTAATGACTTCATGACTTTCTTTGCTAATAAAATTTTAACTATTAGAGAAAAAATTACTCAGAACCATCTCAAAGACATATCGTTATTATTATTGAAAGGGTAGTTGTAAAACAGCTAACTGATCATCTGCAGAGGAATGGACTATTTGAAGAGTTTCAGTCAGGTTTTAGAATTCATCATAGTACACAAACAGCATTAGTGAAGGTTACAAATGATCTTCTTATGGCCTCAGACAGTGGACTCATCTCTGTGCTTGTTCTGTTAGACCTCAGTGCTGCTTTTGATACTGGTGACCATAAAACTTTATTACAGAGATTAGAGCATGCCATAGATATTAAAGGCACTGCGCTGCAGTGGTTTGAATCATATTTATCTAATAGATTACAATTTGTTCATGTAAATGGGGAATCTTCTTCACAGACTAAGGTTAATTATGGAGTTCCACAAGGTTCTGTGCTAGGACCAATTTTATTCACTTTATACATGTTTCCCTTAGGCAGTATTATTAGACAGCTTTGCTTAAATTTTCATTGTTACGCAGATGATACCCAGCTTTATCTATCCATGAAGCCAGAGGACACACACCAATTAGCTAAACTGTAGGCTTGTCTTACAGACATAAAGACATGGATGACCTCTAATTTCCTGCTTTTAAACTCAGATAAAACTGAAGTTATTGTACTTGGCCCCACAAATCTTAGAAACATGGTGTCTAACCAGATCCTTACTCTGGATGGCATTACACTGACCTTTAGTAATACTGTGAGAAATCTTGGAGTCGTTTTTGATCAGGATATGTCATTCAATGCGCATATTAAACAAATATGTAGGACTGCTTTTTTGCATTTGCGCAATATCTCTAAAATTAGAAAGGTCTTGTCTCAGAGTGATGCTGAAAAACTAATTCATGCATTTATTTCCTCTAGGCTGGACTATTGTAATTCATTATTATCAGGTTGTCCTGAAAGTTCCCTGAAAAGCCTTCAGTTAATTCAAAATGCTGCAGCTAGAGTACTGACAGGGACTAGAAGGAGAGAGCATATCTCACCCATATTGGCCTCTCTTCATTGGCTTCCTGTTAATTCTAGAATAGAATTTAAAATTCTTCTTCTTACTTATAAGGTTTTGAATAATCAGGTCCCATCTTATCTTAGGGACCTCATAGTACCATATCACCCCAATAGAGCACTTCGCTCTCAGACTGCAGGCTTACTTGTAGTTCCTAGGGTTTGTAAGAGTAGAATGGGAGGCAGAGCCTTCAGCTTTCAGGCTCCTCTCCTGTGGAACCAGCTCCCAATTCAGATCAGGGAGACAGACACCCTCTCTACTTTTAAGATTAGGCTTAAAACTTTCCTTTTTGCTAAAGCTTATAGTTAGGGCTGGATCAGGTGACCCTGAACCATCCCTTAGTTATGCTGCTATAGACTTAGACTGCTGGGGGGTTCCCATGATGCACTGTTTCTTTCTCTTTTTGCTCTGCATGCACCACTCTGCATTTAATCATTAGTGATTGATCTCTGCTCTCTTCCACAGCATGTCTTTTTCCTGGTTCTCTCCCTCAGCCCCAACCAGTCCCAGCAGAAGACTGCCGCTCCCTGAGCCTGGTTCTGCTGGAGGTTTCCTCCTGTTAAAAGGGAGTTTTTCCTTCCCACTGTCGCCAAGTGCTTGCTCACAGGGGGTCGTTTTGACCGTTGGGGTTTTTCCGTAATTATTGTATGGCCTTGCCTTACAATATAAAGTGCCTTGGGGCAACTGTTTGTTGTGATTTGACACTATATAAATAAAATTGATTTGATTTGATTTGATAAAATAAATAATCACAGAACGAAGAAACAGAGAGTGACACTTTGTTCAGTGAGCTGATCGAAAAGGTGGGCATGTCCGTAACAGCAGCAGCTGTTGGGATCTATGGAGCACGGTTATTACAAAAAAAACAAAAAAAAATCCTAAATTCAAAATCCCACAAATACTAAAATTATATTTGCTCAAAAAAGTGAACAAGGGAGATAAAAACAGACCAATATCAATTTCAATTTCAATTTATTCATTTATATAGCTCCATCTCATGACAGAGTCGCCCCAAGGCGTTTCACATAGCATACAATTCATAAGAACACAAAGTAAATTAAAATCAAAATTAAAATCAAAAAGGGCACAATAAAAAGGTAAAACACAGTAGAATAAAAAGAAATTACAAGGCAAACATAAAAACAGAATAAATTAATGATAAGACTAAGATTAGTCTAAAAAAGTGGGTCTTCAGTCTTGAATTAAAAGTCTCCACCATGTCAGACTGCCTTATAACTGCAGGTAGATCAGTCCAGAGAGTAGGACCACGGTAGGAGAAGGCTCTATAATCCACAGACTTTTTATTCACCCTTGGAACACACAGAAGATAAGATAAGACTTTACTGATCTCACAGTGGAGAAATTCACATGTTACGTCAGCTCTTAATAAACACACAAGATGAGTGCGAGTAGAAGAAAATGTGCATCAAACAGTGTGTGCAAAGATAAGCAATAATAATAATACTTGTAACAATACAATAAGAAAATGAGGTAGAAATTATATATATATATATATATATATATAAAAACATGATTGGAATCCCTGTGCCCTGCAAACACAAGTGCCACGCCGGTACGTAGGGCTTGACCAAGTCCTCCAGGTAGGAAGGAGCCAGTCCATGAACAATTTTATAGACCAGCAACAGGACTTTAAAATCTGATCTGGAAGAAACTGGAAACCAATGAATGGACGCCAGAATGGGTGTAATGGGTGTATCAAGACAGCAGAATAGCAAAGAGGCAGGCTGGCCACAGTGGACAGAATGAACATGGTCAGATAAGAAAGAACAAAAAAGAAGAAAAAAATGTAAAACAGAATGGCACTCAGTGTCCACAAATTAGCAACAATCTAATAGAGAGAGAGAAATGAGCCTCAGTTTATGATTACTGTTTCATACAGCTATGGGTGATTGTGTAACTGTAGTAGCGTTGCTTGGTGACAGACAGTAGGAGTGGCAGGTTCAGTTCACTGGCAGAGCCAACCCAGCTGGAAACCTGACATAATGAGAGATTCATCTTCATATTCTTTTTTTTTTTTTTTTTTTTTTTTTTTTGCACATTATAGAAAGAAAAATTCATCATGCTTGTCTTGTCAAACCCCTGTCTTGTTTCATTTTTCTAAACTGCACACCTAACAGTGCTGACCTCTTCATGAGGCTCGCATGTCTCATGTTGCAGTCTAACCTTTATGAAATGCCACTTTTCTTTGTATTATCATGACTGATGCTGACTGCCTGTGCCAGCTCATGTTCTCTCGTTTTATGCACCATTCAGCTCAAAACAAATTCTTCAGGTTGATGGTAACAACACATTTCCCATGAGTTTGTGCAAAGAGTAAATCTACACTTTGGTGTCAAACAGGCCACCTCCTGTGGGAAATGTTGCTGGCATGCCTGAATAGAAAAGGCACACTCAAGGCAGGATGAAGCAGATTCAGGATATAATTGTGGGATTCTATCTCCCAGCTGGCACAGGAAGGCAGGGTAGCTCAAGAGTGAGTTATATGGGAAAAGTATAATAAATTGTGTAAAGCATACAGTAGTGTTCAGAATAACAGTAGTGCTATGTGACTAAAAAGATTAATCCAGGTTTTGAGTATATTTCTTATTGTTACATGGGAAACAAGGTACCAGTAGATTCAGTAGATTCTCACAAATCCAACAAGACCAAGCATTCATGATATGCACACTCTTAAGGCTATGAAATTGGGCTATTAGTAAAAAAAAAGTAGAAAGGGGGGTGTTCACAATAATAGTAGTGTGGCATTCAGTCAGTGAGTTCGTCAATTTTGTGGAACAAACAGGTGTGAATCAGGTGTCCCCTATTTAAGGATGAAGCCAGCACCTGTTGAACATGCTTTTCTCTTTGAAAGCCTGAGGAAAATGGGACGTTCAAGACACTGTTCAGAAGAACAGCGTAGTTTGATTAAAAAGTTGATTGGAGAGGGGAAAACTTATACGCAGGTGCAAAAAATTATAGTCTGTTCATCTACAATGATCTCCAATGCTTTAAAATGGACAAAAAAAAAAAAAACAGAGATGTGTGGAAGAAAATAGAAAACAACCATCAAAATGGATAGAATAACCAGAATGGCAAAGGCTCACCCATTGATCAGCTCCAGGATGATCAAAGACAGTCTGGAGTTACCTGTAAGTGCTGTGACAGTTAGAAGACGCCTGTGTGAAGCTAATTTATTTGCAAGAATCCCCCGCAAAGTCCCTCTGTTAAATAAAAGACGTGCAGAAGAGGTTACCATTTGCCAAAGAACACATCAACTGGCCTAAAGAGAAATCGAGGAATATTTTGTGGACTGATGAGAGTAAAATTGTTCTTTTTGGGTCCAAGAGCCGCAGACAGTTTGTGAGATGACCCCCAAACTCTGAATTCAAGCCACAGTTCACAGTGAAGACCAGTGTTGGGGAAAGTAACTTTGGAAAGTTACTTCATTAGTTATACAGTTATATTTTACAGTTATTCTTACATTTACTTCATTAGCAGCTGCGGACACATTGTCAGCAGCTGCTGAATGTAATTAATAAAGTTACTCATAATCTAATTTGGTTATTTTTAAGATTTAGTACTCAGAAAAGTAACTATTAGTTACTTTGCTGATTAGTTACTTTTCTGATTGCTCAATCTTATGAGTAACCAAGTTAGATTACTCGTTACCTTATTAGTTACATTACTTATTAGTTGCAAGTTTTCTGCAGATTCTAATACAGTAATTGCATAAAGCTGCTAATGAAGTAACTGCATAAAGCACCTGTATAAAGCAACTAAAAAAGTAACTAAATGAAAACTGTTTATTTTGAACATTTGATACAACAACAATTACAAGATAGATCAGTAAAGACAACAACAAAAAAGTTCCTACTGTGTACCCAACATGTCCGAAAAGGGGTAGGGTGAAGCATCAGCTTATTTATCCCTACCCCTTCTTCCCCACAACCAGTAATACCCTTTGCCACATATACACACAGATTCCTACACACCTAAACCGATATCAATATATATATATATATACATACATACATATCAACATACATACACATATATATATATATATACACACATATACATATATATACATACACACACACATATATATATATATATATATATATATATATATATATATATATATATATATATATATATATATATATATATACACACATATATACACAAACATAAATATACACCTACACATACCTACTTACATACAAAATACTATATATTTACAAGCCGAAGCAAAAAACAAAAACACCCTAACCCTCATTACCCTTCCTCCTCCCTATACCTAGAAAAAAACATATTTTTGTACCACTGTTTGAACTGGTTCATGCTTGGACATTGCTTGAGCCCCACTCCCAATCTGTTCCACATCCTCACCCCACAGACAGAAATACAGAAACCTTTTAATGTTGTTCGTGCCCACTGATGCTTTAAATTAAATTTCCCCCTCAGACTGCAATCCCCTGATCTGTTAAAAAACATATTTTTAATATTTGCTGGAAGTAAATTGTTTATTGCTTTATACACGATTTGTACTGTTTGAAAATGAACCAAGTCTGTGAATTTTAAGAATTTGGATTGTAAAAATAGTGAATTTGTATGATCTCTATAGCCAGTATAATGAATAATTCTTATAGCTCTTTTCTGCATTACTGATAGTGATTGTGTTGTACCTTTATAAGTATTACCCCATACCTCTGCACAGTACTGTAAATATGGTAAAACCAGTGAGCAGTAAAGAATGCGGAGTGAGTTGTGGTCCAGAATATGTTTCGCTTTGTTTAGAACTGAAATGCTTCTTGACAGTTTACTTTGTATATGTTTTATATGAGTCTTCCAGTTTATCTTATCATCTATTATCACCCCCAGAAACTTATTTTCATGTACCCTTTCAGTATCTACCCCCTCAACTTGTAACTGAACCTGTATGTCTGTATTACAATAGCCAAATAACATGTATTTTGTTTTACTTAAGTTTAATGATAATTTGTTTCTGTCAAACCATATTTTCAATTTTCCCATTTCTATACTGATCCTCCTCAGTAACTCCTGCAAATTCCCCCCTGAACAAAAAATGCTTGTGTCATCTGCAAATAATACTAATTTTAATATTTTGGAAACATTGACAATATCATTTATATAAATTAGAAACCGTTTTGGACCCAATACTGACCCCTGTGGGACGCCACAAGCACTGTCCAAGCATGATGATGTATATTCCCCCAACTTCACAAACTGTTTTCTGTTACTTAAGTAGCTTCTCACCCAGTGCAACACCAACCCCCTAATCCCATACTGTTCAAGTTTACTGATTAATATGTCATGATTGATTGTATCAAAAGCCTTTTTAAGGTCTATAAATATTCCAACTGAATGTAATTTGTGGTCTATGGCGTTTGTAATCTCCTCAACTGATTCTATTAATGCAAGTGATGTTGAACTATGTGCTCTGAATCCATATTGACTATCAGTAAGTAATTTATGTTTATTTATGAATTTGTCTAATCTATTATTGAATAACTTTTCTAATAATTTGGAAAATTGTGGAAGCAAAGAAACAGGTCTATAATTTGTGAAGTGGTGTCTATCCCCAGTCTTATACAGCGGCACAACCTTAGCTATTTTAATTTGATTGGGAAATTTACCAGTTTGAAATGATAAGTTACAGATGTATGTTAATGGTTCTACAATCCATTCAATGACCTGTTTTACCACCACCATATCAATTTCATTTAAATCGGTAGATGTTTTATATTTACAATTATTCACAATGTCTATAATTTCTTTTCCATCCACTGCTGTGAGGAACATTGAACAGGAATTTCTGTCTATGAGATTATTATCCCAATCCTCAGGTTGGGAATTGGGAATTTCTTCTGCCAAGCTTGGTCCAATATTTACAAAAAAATTATTAAAACCGTTGACTACCTCATCCTTATTTTCCTTCTTGACATTATTATCAATGAAATACTGAGGGTAACTCTGTTTTTTATTACCATTTTTGATAATGCTATTTAATATATCCCATATTCCTTTAATATTGTTTTTGTTATTATATAATATGTTACTATAATATTCCTTCCTACATACCCGTATAATATTAGTTAATCTATTTTTGTATTTCTTATATCTATTTTCTGCCTCTTTAGTCTTTAGTTTTATGAATTCTCTATACAGTGTATTTTTTTATTCTTATTACATGCATTTCGTAACCCTTTCGTCATCCATGGTCGATCTTGGATTTTTTGTTTTCTGTAGTCTTGCTTAATTGGACAATTTTTATCATATAATGATGTAAATATTTGTAAAAAAGTTTCATATGCACTATCAACATCACTTTCACTGTATACCTTTTCCCAGTTTTGCTCCTGTAAATCCTTCTTTAGTGTGTTCATGTTTTCCTCTGTCCGCACTCGCCTGTATTTTATTTTCTCCTCTGGCTGATTCCGCCGATGGTTTCTATTATAAACGATGAAAACTGGTAGATGATCACTAATGTCATTGATTAATAATCCACTCACAGTGTTATTCTCAATGTCATTGCTGAATATATTATCAATTAAGGTGGCACTATGGGATGTAATTCTGCTTGGCCTGGTGATTTTTGGATATAAACTCATATTGTACATTATACTGATAAATTCATCTGTTATTTTATGCTTATTTGGATTGAGCAGATCAATATTTAAGTCACCACAAATTAACACAGTTTTTTGATTAGTTTTTGAGAACATTTTTCCCATACAGTCAGTGAATGTTTCAATACTAGATCCTGGTGCTCTATATATACAGCTGACTAATACATTTTTGCTTTTTTCTTCACATATTTCAATAGTTATATATTCTAATAAGTTATCAATCACAGTTGTCATATTGTCTACTATTTTATAATCCATGTTCTTATCCACATACACAGCCACTCCTCCTCCACTCTTATTCTTTCTATTTACACAATTAAATTCATATCCATCCAAAACACCCCCTTTACTTCTTTTTTTTACTAATAGCCCAATTTCATAGCCTTAAGAGTGTGCATATCATGAATGCTTGGTCTTGTTGGATTTGTGAGAATCTACTGAATCTACTGGTACCTTGTTTCCCATGTAACAATAAGAAATATACTCAAAACTTGGATTAATCTCTTTAGTCACATAGCACTACTATTATTCTGAACACTACTGTATAGGTGAAGATTTACACCTGGCACAAAGCAACACACACAGCAATGCCCCAACACATGCCATTTCGGGTTTTTGTGCTCATCTGCTCATCTACTCCCAGGGTTCCAGGTGGGGAGCAACAAGAATGGGCTGGATACAGCATGGCCAAAGTGAGATTGTTGCTGGGTTTTTGGGATTTGAACTGTTGGCTGATTATGATGACCACACGCCATGGGTCGATGCTCTTTTCTGCCTATTTGATTTCTGGTCATTATGTTCGCTGGACTTGATAAGTACACAGATACCTAGCTCCATCATATCGGTCTTTGCATGTTTGACAATTCTTTGTTGTGCTTTTTTTTTATTGGTAGTATGGGCAAAGCAGATGGTCATCTGGTCTGCTTGAGATTTCTTCCTACAATCATAAAACACCCAAGAGAGATTTTCTTTACCTTTCTATTCCTTACAAATATGAAACAAATTTGATCTTTGTTGACAGAGTCGTGAATTTTTGAAAATTTATTCAGTGTTAAAGATAGGATTTTCCCAATTTTCCAAGATTTTTCCTGACTTTGGCTTTTAACCTATGACCTTGAAAATGAAATCAGTTCTTGCCTAGCAGGATTTGAATCTTCAGTAATATTGTCATAACGAAACAAACAGACAAACAAACAAACAAACAGGAGCAAAAACATAACCTCCTCCAACTTTGTTGGTGGTAATGAGGAGAATGAAGATTATAAATACAGCACAATGCTAAAATGGCTACACCCATATGAGCTTAAAAATAGGAGCCAGAATGTGACCTTTTGACCTCTTAAAATAGGTCAAAGTTAGCCATCTTTGAACATGTCCAAGGTGTGTGTCCCAAGAATGTTTCCTGTGAATTTGAAGACCCTGCACAGTAAATTTTCCTGAGTGAAAATATACTCTGCTAGGATAACATTTGGTCCTAGTCTAAACAGAGTAAAATACACTCTATTATAGAGTGAAATCAGCTCCACCATCTTGTCAAATGAAGCGTTTCTACTCCAACAAGAGTTGATTTTACACTGTGATAGAGTTGATTTAGCACAGTGATACTATATTTAACTCTATTTGGATTGGGACCAAATGGTATCTCATCAGAGTAAATTTACTGTGTGGCAACAATAGGAATGAACTTATGCTGAGCACAGACAGACAGACGGCTGGATGGACGCACGCAAGGCCTTCACAATACCTGATATATATATATATATATATATATATATATATATATATATATATATATATATATATGACAGGGGTGGGCAATCATGTGCCATGAAGGGCCGAGACACTGCAGATTTTCACCTCAGCAGGTGATTTCATTAATGATCACTTGTCTCAGCAGGTGATTTCATTGACGATCAGATGTTTATGTTCAGGGGAGAAGCTCATCAGCAATCCACCTGCTGAGGTGATTGGTTGCAAGGAAAACCTGCAGTGTCTCGGCCCTCGCTGCCCACCCCTGATATACGAGGTCTGTCAATAAAGTATAGGTCCTTTTTATTTTTTCAAAAACTATATGGATTTCATTCATATGTTTTTACGTCAGACATGCTTGAACCCTCATGCGCATGCGTGAGTTTTTCCACGCCTGTCGGTGACGTCATTCGCCTGTGAGCACTCCTTGTGGGAGGAGTCGTCCAGCCCCTCGTCGGAATTCCTTTGTCTGAGAAGTTGCTGAGAGACTGGCGCTTTGTTTGATCAACATTTTTTCTAAACCTGTGAGACACATCGAAGTGGACACGGTTCGAAAAATTAAGATGGTTTTCTGTGAAAATTTTAACGGCTGATGAGAGATTTTGAGGTGATACTGTCGCTTTAAGGACTTCCCACGGTGCGAGACGTCGTGCAGCACTCCCAGGCGCCGTCGTCAGCCTGTTTCAAGCTGAAAACCTCCACATTTCAGGCTCTATTGATCCAGGACGTCGTGAGAGAACAGAGAAGTTTCAGAAGAAGTCAGTTTCAGCATTTTATCCAGATATTCCACTGTTAAAGGAGATTTTTTTAATGAAAGATGTGCGGATGGGTCCGCGCGTCGGGACGCAGCCGGCGCGGTGCGGCGGCACAGGAAAAACACCTCCGTGTTGATAACCATTTGTAAAATCCAGGCGGCTTTTGATGGCTTTCAGTGGAGTGAGTATATGAGAAATTGTTTAACAGCTGGACATGTTCCAACTTGTCCTTAAGGCTTCCAACGGAGGCGTTTTTCCTGTGGCAGAGCGTCGCAGCGGTTGCGAGCCGACGCTGAAATCCGCCCGCACGTCTTTCATTAAAAAAATCTCCTTTAACAGTGGAATATCTGGATAAAATGCTGAAACCGACTTCTGAAACTTCTCTGTTCTCTCACGACGTCCTGGATCAATAGAGTCTCGCTCCGTGGGAAGTCCTTAAAGCGACAG
Source organism: Thalassophryne amazonica (assembly GCF_902500255.1). NCBI lineage: Eukaryota > Metazoa > Chordata > Actinopteri > Batrachoidiformes > Batrachoididae > Thalassophryne > Thalassophryne amazonica. The sequence goes on from NC_047104.1 coordinate 123,378,194, forward strand.
TATCACCTCAAAATCTCTCATCAGCCGTTAAAATTTTCACCGAAAACCATCTTAATTTTTCGAACCGTGTCCACTTCGATGTGTCTCACAGGTTTAGAAAAAATTTTGATCAAACAAAGCGCCAGTCTCTCAGCAACGTCTCAGACAAAGGAATTCCGACGAGGGGCTGGACGACTCCTCCCACAAGGAGTGCTCACAGGCGAATGACGTCACCGACAGGCGTGGAAAAACTCACGCATGCGCATGAGGGTTCAAGCATGTCTGACGTAAAAACATATGAATGAAATCCATATAGTTTTTGAAAAAAATAAAAAGGACCTATACTTTATTGACAGACCTCGTATATATATTGTTATTTTCATTCATTATTAAGATCCTGTTGTCTTATGTACAATTTCTACATGTTCAATCAAGCTCCTCTGTTTTGTCATGTGATAATTTCACAAGGACGACAATGGAAATAAGTGTTTATGCATTATTGTGTTATCCATGTATCACTGACACATTCACCTCTGTATGTTTATATTAATGTTGCAGAATATACTAAATCAATCAGTGTGTTATTTACATTTTAATGGCATCTACAGGAGGGCATGTGTGTGCACATACAAGAGCTTTTGAAAGGGCGGACGTTTATGACCGTGTGTGATGCGCGTCCATGCTGAAGTCAGCGAGATTTCTTGTAAATCACTCCAGATGTGGTATCATGTTACAATGACAGTGTTTTCAATTTTGAATGTGTTTATTTGTCACTATCTTTTACATAATATATGACAAAGAGGTTATATTTACACAGAAAGTGCAGTTAGCAGCTAGCAAGGCCAGCCAGTGACGTCACAAGGCTAACATCTGCGAAATGTGTTGTAAATCACTCCAGGCATGTTATTAGGTTACAAAAATAGCGTTTTCAGTTTTAGAAGTATTTATTTCTCGCTAGTTTTGCATAATATATGAGAAATGTGTGATATTTAGCCAGAAATTAAGTGGTTTTGGAGTGTCAGAGAGACCAGCAAGTGATGCAAAGTTGCAAAGATGCAAAGTCTTCGCAATACCCAATGGCCATATTTGATGGCCTCGTGTAAAACAGGGGCCAGAGAGTGTGTGCCAACAACAGGGGCATCACACTACTCAGCCTTGCTGGTAAAGTCTGCTCCAGGGTGCTGAAAAGGAGGGTTTGGCCGATAGTCGAACTTCAGATTGAAGAGAAACAATGTGGGTTCCATCCTGGCTGTGGAACATCTGACCAGCTCGTCACTCTCACAAGGATTCTCGAGGGGGCCTGGAAGTATGCCCTTCCAGTCTAGATGTGTGTTGTGGACTTGGAGAAGGTGTATGTATGATCGGGTACCCTGTGGGTTTCTGTGGTAAGAACTAAATCACGGGTACAAGCGGCCAAAATGGGTTTCCTCAGAAGGGTAGCTGGTGTCACCCTTAGAGATAAGGTGAGAAGCTGGTGGTTCAGGCATCTGGTAAGGATGCCTCCTGGGCGCCTCCCTGGGATGTTGTTCCAGGCACGTCCTTCTGGGAGGAGACCCCGTGGAAGACCCAGGACTAGATGGAGAGATTACATCTCCACAAAGGCCTGGGAATACCTCGGGATCCACCAGTCAGAGATGGTAAATGTGGAAGTTTGGGGTCCCTTACTGAAGCTGTTGCCCCTGTGACATGATCCCGGATTAGCGGTTGAAGATGAGTGATGATAACAGTCAACTAACCATGTAATTGATACCAAAAAGTAAAAATAGCTGTTTCTGTCATTTGGTTTTTGCACTGACATTTGCTTCTGGATGTCACTGTAACATTTTAACACTTGCGGTATTGTACTAAACTATGCATCTCACTAAATGTTGGAGTTATTCTGTAGATACACTGTTTTATTTTATCATGCATGTTTTGTGTTCTCTGCTCTGGTAGAATGTAGTTCTCTCTGCTCTGATAAAGTGTATTGTACTGATGTGATGGGTGTTGTGTGGGCCGCTGAAGAGGAGGTACTGCTGGCCCACCACCACAAGAGGGCGCCCTGCCTGGAGTGCGGGCTCCAGGCACCAGAGGGCGCTGCCGCCTTACGGGAGCAGCCAGGGTGACAGCTGCCTCCCATCACTGGACACAGCTGTTCCACTCAACACAGAGGTATATCAGCAGAACGGCGTCTCCACCTCAGTGCCGAGATATCGCCTTGAGACTAAGGTAACCTTCTCTGCAAGCATATATTGAAGACTCTGATAAACCTTGTTAAACCTTTTCAGGACAGCTGACTACAGAAAGCTACTTGCTTGGATAAGTACTCACCTTCCTGCGTCATTGTGACAAGAGGTGGAGGCGGCTTCTCCCCTCTCCGTCTACTGGGTGCTGTCGCATCCATACCTGTGTGTTTGTGCTCTTTCCCGCCAGCAGTACCGGATCCGACGAGCGGAGGCAGTGGCCACCTGGGAATTCGGGACTTGGCGGTTCCAGTACTTCTGGGGTTCGGTGGCAGAGGAGATCTGGGTGGTTCCGGTTCGACTAGGACGGACGTCTCCTACCTTCGAGCCTGCCCACACGACACCAGCAGATTTCGGCTTAAAACTCCAAATTATTAATTGTTGTATTGGTTGTGCTCTTTTCACAACAGTAAAACTTGTTATTCACCTTTCTCCATTGTCTGTTCATTGTGCCCCCTGTTGTGGGTCCGTGTACCGACACTTTCACAACAATGGGTGAAGGTTACTTAAGATATGTGACATGACGTGTTTCTGCAAGTTGTGGTATCTCTGTGTGCACGCTAAGCTCTTTTTAGGACATGTGAAGATGACTCATGCAGGACGCAGCCGAAGCTGAGCAGTAAGATAAAGAATAGAGAATTGAATGTTCCAACCACAGTGTGATTGTGATACATCAGTCCTTTTGTCAGAAGAAGTGTGATTAATCGTTAGATGTCTTAAACACATCTTAACCGAGCCCAAGATTAAAAAGGTTCTGAACATCCTGAATGTATTGTGCAATCAGCAGTTCTGCGGCAACAGCTCACGCGCTATCACTCTTCCCCTCAGGAGCTGTACCGCCCATGTATGTAGGGAAGTCCTAAATAAAAAGAGCGGGAGCGCAGGCCAGACTAGTGTAGCTTTGGTGTACAGCCTGACTGCACTCCTTGCGAGCTTAAATTGAATTCTATCTCTCACTTGTTTTATTGCCTGGTTGTCTCTTCCTCTTATCAAAGGTACAGTATTCTAAACCCGACAAAGACTGGGGGCTCGTCCGGGATCCCAACAGACCTGACGGATCCAGCGAGCGTGATCGACACCAGAGAAATCCTTGGCCAAGGTAACTCAGACCCTTTGACGGGACTGGCTCAATCCGTTGGCTGGGATCTGAAAGGTTGACGGGATCACCGAGAGGGAAAGAGACCGACGGAGTGTGAGTATAGAATTTGATTCTGATAAAATTGTTGTTGTGAATGGTGGCAGTAGGCTGCGTAAAATAGAAATGTTGAAATAGTGAAATAGTGACAGAAAGTCACGGTTAAACAGGGAAATAAGTGTACAGTGAAAAGGCAGTTAAACCTCTGAGGGATGGTGGAGTCCCCTAATGCAGGACATTAGTTAAATTCCACGGGAGGGCGAGCTCCCCTGACCTAAGAATACGCGTACGGTTATTAAAAGTGTTTCTATGTATTTGTGTAAATAAAATAACTGTGTGTGAGTGTAATAAAAGTGACTGAGTGAGAGTATGGAGTCACTTCGACTCCCCTCTATGAAAATCTCACAGGAAAGTAAGTAGTAAGTTTTGAGAAGAAGCAAAGGCAAGGCCTTCCCGTGCCCTCCGGGGTGGCGAAAGGGAACGCACTTCTCAGAATAGTTGATTGCTACCCTGTGATTGTAACAACACCAGTGGATTAGGACCCTGTAGGGGCAAAACCATCACTGGTCTAAAACGTTCTGAAAACACAAAATGGGAAAATCTAACAGTAAAAATGAGAGACCTAAGTCCTGGGACGATCTAAAAACAAAAGATTGGATATACATGAATAAAACTGATCCAAATTCAACAAAACACTTAGATAAGTGTATAAAAGATCATGGATTTGATGGACGCCTGCAGAAAGAGTCATTAACTAAACTAAAGAACGGTATTAAGAAAAAGTGTGGAACAAGTGAGAAAAAGAAAGAAAAAGAAGGTCAAGGTGAAATTGTAGCATGGGAAAGAGAAGTTGAGAAACAAAAGAAGGGCCTTAGAGAAGCAAAGGAAAGACAGAAAGAAACAGTAAATGATAAGAAGGAGCAGGGGAACGTGATGTTTCACAGACAAGAAGATAATGAGACAGGGCCTGCGGCTCCAAAAGTAGAAATGGTAGTAAAATTGGATACTACAAAACACAGTCAGCCAGAAGCTGAAATAAAGGAGAATAAACTCTATCCAGATTTACCGCAGGGACAACCCCCATCATATGTAGACCCTACACAACACGTCATGAGAACACGATCCAAAACCCCTAAAAGATGAAGAAAATCAACCTGGACCATCAGCCCCACCGGCTGATCAGGAACCAGGTGGATCAGGAGTCTATCCAATGATTCATGTGGCAAATCCACATACGTCAGGACCAAGAACTATTCTTGTGTACCGAACTTGGACACAAGCAGACGTTAAGGCAGCTGTGGAAGGTGTAACTCCCCCACGAGAAGATGTAGCCCAGTACATTATTGACATAACCGCTTTAGTTAAATCCTACAATCTTAGAGGGGATGAAGTTCAACAAGTCATAATGGCAACTGTGACAAAGGATTGGGCTGATGTAAAAGGAGATTGGGATCCTGCAGAGGCAGACCACACTCCATTAGCCCATGATAGTCAGGAATTGGAAGATCGATTGGCCGCACTACTGCTGAGAATTAAGCAGAAATACCAGCAGAAGTCAAATTACACAGAAATAAATCGCACAAAACAGAAAGATGATGAACCATTCGAAGACTATCGACATCGAATGGAAAAAGTTTTTAAAGTGCACAGTGGTCTTCTACCACTGAAAAATGATAGCGTGTATGAACAACAATTCAAAAATGCACTCCATGCCAACTCCAGATGCTAAAGTATTTACTGTCGTTGATATTAGTAATGATTTCTTTTCTGTCCCGGTTGATCCAGACAGCCAGTTCTGGTTCGCTTTCACATATGCAGGACAAAGGTATACATACACACGATTGCCACAAGGATATGCTGAAAGCCCAACCATTTATTCGCAAGTAATGTCAGCTAGTATGGCCAAATTTGTACCACCAGGTGGTAGCCAGATTTTCTTGTACGTAGACGACATTCTGATAGCCTCTCATGACAAAGATACCTGCATCACAGACACTTTGGCCACCTTACATCACCTAGCCAGGGAAGGACATAAGGTCAGCAAGAACAAATTACAGTTGTGGTCCCCGACAGTAAAGTATTTGGGACATGAATTGAGTGCACAAGGACGCACTATTGTTCAAGACAGGAAGATGGCTATTCTCCAGGCACCCAAGCCATTGACAAAAAAGCAGATGATGTCCATTTTAGGCATCACTGGCTACTGCCGTAGCTGGATTCCAGATTATGCGCAAATTACGTCTCCTCTCTTGAAATTAATGTATGACGAAAGTATATCCATGTCAACAGCATTGAAGTGGACCCCAGAGGCGGAAGCGGCATTTGTGCAAATCAAACAAAGTCTGGTGTCTAGCTCGGCTCTAGCCCTACCAAATTATGACAAACCATTTGTTCAAACTGTCGATTGCAAAGGTCATTTTATGACTTCTGTATTGACGCAGCAATATGGAGAAAGGCTTCGCCCGGTTGCCTACTATTCTTCCAAATTAGACAGTGTTGCTTGTGCACTTCCTCCGTGCGTACGTGCAGTAATAGCAGCCTCTATGGCTATAGAGAGTTCTGCCGGAGTTGTGCTTTTCCATTCATTAATACTAAAAGTACCCCATGCAGTGTCAGCATTGCTGCTACAAACAAATATGACATTTCTGTCTCCAGCACGTCATCTTTCTTGTATGGCTACGCTCCTATCTCAACCCCATTTGACTATTGAACGCTGCACAACATTAAATCCTGCCACACTCTTGGCCCATCCCAGTGGATGGAGAACCACATGACTGTGTGGAGGAAGCCCAACGAGTATCTAAATGTAGACCCGATTTAAAAGATACATCTCTTTCAGAGGGCACAGTGGTATTTGTGGATGGCTCCTCAAAGAAAAATCATCTAGGAGAAACGATGACTGGGTACGCGGTAGTGACACATGATAGTGTCCTACAAGCTGTCAAGCTACCTGCTAACATGTCGGCACAAGCGGCCGAACTGGTAGCTCTCACCGTAGCCTGCCAAATTTTCAGAGATCAATCTGTCACAATCTATACTGATAGCCAATACGCATTTTCCATGGTGCATGTGTTCGCTCAACAGTGGAAAAATCGTGGAATGGTCACTTCAACAGGGAAGCCTGTCACACATGCCACTCTGCTCACCAAATTATTAGAAGTAGTCCAGCTACCCAGTCAATTGGCTATTTGTAAATGTGCAGCGCATACAAAAGGGATTGATCTTATTTCCCAAGGTAATGCGTTCGCTGATGAATCTGCAAAAGCTGCTGCTGAAGGCCATCTTCATGTGGTTGCTGATCCTAACACACTTACAGTTGATAAAGCAACTGAAGTAACACCTGATCTCTTGGTAGAAATGCAAAATCAAAGCCCGGACAGTGAGAGGAAATTATGGGAAAAACATGGAGCCGTCAAAAACAAGGACGGTCTCTACATGTTACCCCTTAACAAACCTGTGTTGCCCAAAAATTTGTATAAATGGGCAGCTATTTCAAGCCATGGTGTTTCCCATGTCTCGACAGGGGGGATGATTAAACAAATCGAAACAGTGTATACAACATTTGGATTTAATAATTTTTCAAAACAATTTTGTAAAGCATGCATGATATGTGCAAAACACAACGTGCAAGGGAATTTGAGACCTCTACGAGGAAAGTTCCCTGAACCACAATATCCATTTCAGACCATACACATGGATTATATTCAATTGAACAAAAGTGAAGGGAAAGAATTTTGTTTTGTCATTATTGATGCATTTTCAAAATGGGTCGAGATCTTCCCCACAAAACATGCAGATGCATTAACAGTGGCAAAAGCACTGTGCAAAGACATAGTACCTAGGTATGGTATACCAGAAAAAATATATAGTGACAATGGACCGCATTTTGTAAACCAAGTTGTGAGAAACATTGGACAACTGTTTTGCATAAACCTAAAAAACCACTGTGCATATCACCCGCAAAGCGCAGGACTAGTGGAAAGAATTAATGGGACAATTAAAAATAGGCTAAAGAAGGCGATGGAAGAAACAAACAGACCATGGACACAGTGCGTGGACTTAGTAAAAATGTATATAAACATCACAAGTACAGCAGGATTAACACCATATGAGACCCTTTTTGGCCGACCGTACAGATTACCTCAGTTCAGAAATCCATGGGAAATACCAAAAGAAGCAAACCTAGCTGATTATATGAGAAAGATGCTGGAAAAGCAAAAGGACAGGACCTCAAACATTGATGATCCCATCTCTCCACAGGACGACCCTAAAGTGGTACCTGGAGACTGGGTACTGATAAGAAGCATCAAGAGGAAACACTGGCACTCACCTAAGTGGGAAGGTCCATTCCAAGTACTGCTCACTACACCCACAGCCTTAAAAATAGGAGAAAGACAAACGTGGATACATTTAACACATTGTAAGAAAGTGATCTCTGTAAACCCAGTGTAAGTACGGAAAGTGAGCAAGTCTGATAATAGTGTGTGGCTCTGGTGTTAAGATCCAGGGCAGACACGAAAATCAGCAGAAGAAATTGCAAGCCACTGACCAGAAACTTAGGACACTGACTTTAGGGAGATCCTGACTATGTCGCGCCATACACCATTATGGATGAAAACAGCATTGTGCTGCTGGGCATTAGTGTTAGGAGCCATAACAGTCACTATATGGGGAATGCACGTGTGGACACCATTAATGAAAAAGGGAATTGACTTTGGGGAAGTAGAGAACATCACAACCAGAACAGACGAAACTACAAGTGGAAATTCAATCCGCCGCGTTAGACGATATGTGGTTACCTCAAAGGGAGTAACCTGCTACAATCATGGGAGGCAGATACTATGCGGACTAAATCCTTGTGAAGACCAGGAAACATCCTACCAATGGTTTTATGCCTGTTACACCACGCCCAGGATCTATTATGTTGTACAGATACGCTTTTTGGCCCTCAGACAAGATAGCTGGATTGGTGATCCTGGACAATGGCTGGCTTATGATTTCTACATGACTACGGGTTTTCCCCGTGCCAGTCATTGGTGGGGAAATACCTTTCTGACGAATGGCTACCCGTCCGCCTGGCCACAAAATTCCTATGGGTGGACAGACGAAGCGTATAGTTGGAAAAATATCATATCAAACCTAACAGTCAGCGGCCGAACCAAAACAGTGACATTCACAATAAACTCGTTAAAATTCCCGATAATCAATCAATCAATCAATCAACTTTTTTTTTATATAGCGATAAGCAGGCCAATCGAACGGATATGTCACACGTTTGCACTGTGTGCATACAAAGCGGGGTATGATCCTTGCTGGAAGATTGTGCTATGCCCAAAGACACCAAATACAAATGCCTCAAGAGACACCACGAATCAAACAATACCGGGTGACCTTCTCCCCGGACCGGGGTCTGTAAGAGCTAAACAGGCCCACTTGCATAAAGGGCCTCTGTCAGCAGATGATTGGTTTTTGGTAACTACGGGAATTAGCGGACAAAATAAAAATTGGCTCCTGATGGCGGAGCAAGCAGTAAAATCCACAAAACAGGATTGCGTAGTATGTATGGGGCCCCAACCAATTTTACAGGTGATTCCAGCAGCGATATCGGACGACTGCCTATTGGTGGTAATGAAAAATACAACAATACACCGAAACCACAATTGTTCAGTATGGGACCACATTTACCCCGTTGCGGCTGCGGTAAAAAACAAACCAATATTCTCAGAAAAGGTAGCTTTGGGAAATTTCTCCTGTATCAAACTGCCCGGAACAGGGAAACCACTGGGAAATCTGAACGAGACTAAGTTTTGTAGTCGAATAATACAGATAAACGGTTCATTTGTACCAGTCAGCCGAAGTGACGTGTGGTGGTGGTGTGGAGATAATAGAATTTTTGATAGATTGCCTAGGAATGTGTCAGGCTACTGTGCTTTAGTGTCCCTACTCCTCCCAGTAAAAGCCATTCCCATTTTAGCCAAGGACTTGCTGACGCACCTAAAGTCTGTGGTGCCTGAAAATTGGCATAGAGTAAAAAGAGATTGGAAAGGAGTGGGAGATCCAACATATATTGACACAATAGGAGTCCCCAGAGGAGTGCCTGATGAGTACAAACTGGCTGATCAGATAGCAGCTGGATTTGAATCCTCCATCTGTTGGTGGTGCCCAATTAATAAGAACGTAGACAGAATAAACTACATCCACTACAACGTGCAGAAATTGGGAAATTGGACAGAGGAAGGTTTTAAAGTGGTACATTCCCAACTGGCAGCCACCTCACTGATGGCCTTCCAGAACCGCATAGCCCTGGACATGCTACTCACTGAGAAAGGAGGAGTCTGTGCAATGTTTGGAGAACAGTGTTGCACATTCATACTGAACAGCACAGCAGCCGATGGAAGCCTGACCCAGGCCATTGAGGGCCTGCGGACACTGAACAAGAAGATGAAGGATCACAGCGGCGTTAATGCCGAATTCTGGGACTCGTGGCTGGACATGTTTGGGAAGTATCGCACTTTGGTCTCCTCTGCGCTTATATCTATAGCAGTTTTTGCTGCAATTCTGACCTTGTGTGGATGCTGTTGTATTCCTTGTCTACGTGGTCTAGTCAATAGAATGATAACCACTGCTATCTCACCAGCCAGACAGGATTTAGCTCAGGCATACCCCCTTCTGGGTAACCATCCAGGCGATGACGATGATGAAACTGACTACGACCACTATCTTCCAGATCTGTTCCCTGATCCAGGTGATTATAGTGAACCTGACGATGACCTCAACACCAACGATAAGACCTCCCGAGTGTAAATGTATTCTTACCATTGTTTAATGACCCTGCAGCTGAAAATCTGAATAAGAAGTGGTTGCTTAGTAACAATTGTTTACTTTTAGGTGAAGATGTAATACCGTTGGAATGCGTGATAAACAGGGGGGAAATGTTGGAGTTATTCTGTAGATACACTGTTTTATTTTATCATGCATGTTTTGTGTTCTCTGCTCTGGTAGAATGTAGTTCTCTCTGCTCTGATAAAGTGTATTGTACTGATGTGATGGGTGAAGGTTACTTAAGATATGTGACATGACGTGTTTCTGCAAGTTGTGGTATCTCTGTGTGTACGCTAAGCTCTTTTTAGGACATGTGAAGATGACTCATGCAGGACGCAGCCGAAGCTGAGCAGTAAGATAAAGAATAGAGAATTGAATGTTCCAACCACAGTGTGATTGTGATACATCAGTCCTTTTGTCAGAAGAAGTGTGATTAATCGTTAGATATCTTAAACACATCTTAACCGAGCCCAAGATTAAAAAGGTTCTGAACATCCTGAATGTATTGTGCAATCAGCAGTTCTGCGGCAACAGCTCACACGCTATCACTCTTCCCCTCAGGAGCTGTACCGCCCATGTATGTTGGGAAGTCCTAAATAAAAAGAGCGGGAGCGCAGGCCAGACTTTAGTGTAGCTTTGGTGTACAGCCTGACTGCACTCCTCGCGAGCTTAAATTGAATTCTATCTCTCACTTGTTTTATTGCCTGGTTGTCTCTTCCTCTTATCAAAGGTACAGTATTCTAAACCCGACACTAAACATTTTAAAAATAGACAATTTAGCTTCTTGGGTGAACGTTAAAAGATGAGTAATAGGGAAATATGCATCTTCTTCAGAGTGTTTGATCATTTGGATCTTCATGTCAAGTGCTATATAAAGAGGACTGTAAGTACTTAGCATGAGGCTTTGATTTTGCTGTGAGGCACAGACAGTATGCAGTCTGCGTTTTAAAAGATGCTATAGTCACTTCAAAATTGCATTCCTACTGGCTTTAAACATGAAGCAGGTGTAAGAAACCAAGACTTGTCACTTTGGGCTAACCAAGGGCCAGTTTGTATTGCATCCACCAAGGATGTAATAAAATCATCTGCATTTATTTATTTGGCTATCTGTTAGCACTATTACATCAAAACTACTGCACAGATTTTGGCAAAATCACAGATAGATATTAGGCCATGGAAGACTCCATTAAATTTTGGAGGTGATCCGGATCCAGATCTGGTTTCTGGATCAAGATTTCCCTTTGTATAGGCTTTGAAGAATTACGTCAAAACTACTTCATGGATTCTCACCAAATCTGCACCACATATCGATGGCATAGAAGACTCCACTGAATTGTAGAGGTGATCCGGCTCTACTACAAGTGAATTACTTTTGAGTATTTGCTTAATTTGTCATTTTGTGAATAAATTAATTGACAATAGCATGATTTAAAAAACATTCCCATTGACAGTGAATTGCATGGCCTGAGATCAGACACAACCTGTCGCAACACAAATAAAGCCAGAGTCATTGGTCATGTCTCCTGATATGAAACACCATATCTGTTCACACTCTGAAAAAGAAACACCACAGCATGTAGTGTGATAAATCTGTACTGCATCCTGCAGAATACAAGAGAAACCTGGCTTGAATGCATGTCCAGACAGGAGAGGCCAGGAAATATGATTACTTGTTGCTGTTGTTTTTGTTTGGGGTTTTTTTTTTTTTTTTTGTTTTTTGTTGTTTGTTTTGTTTGTTTGTTTGTTTGTTTGTTTGTTTGTTTGTTTGTTTGTTTGTTTGTTTGTTTGTTTGTTTGTTTTGGTTAATAAAAAAATGGAACATTATTTAGAAGATAAGCAAATATAAAAAAAAAATTCAGGCATCCAAAAAGAAGAAAATGTTGTTCAAAGTTTGATTCTTATCTATTATTACTTAATTCATTTATCATATTTTAACTCACGCAAACTTAAACAATTAGTGATTTGAAATCCTCACCCATGTTCAACTTACTGTGCCAAAAGAAGCAAACATGGAATAAACCAGTAGGCTTATTCTCTCAGAGCCATTCCATCTTTTCTCCTCCTGGCAATAAATGTATTAACATTCCAGTCATCGCATGATTTTTCACTTGGACTGATTAATTTGGAAATTTTGAGAACCTGTGGCTACATATTGTACAAACTCTGTTCCAAACATTATACATACAGTTGAGAATGGTGAGCATGCAGTTGTCATGGTTTGTTGTTGTTTGTCTGTTGTTGTTGTTTTTTGTTTTTTTGTGCCAGGCTGTAAAGTTGGCAATTTAAACATCCTAGATGTGATATCAGTGGGACGTAATTTGCTTTTGGAGCCAGCCTTAAGTAGTCATTCAAGAAACTGCATTTCTTGCTTCCACATTTTCTTCCTTTAAGAGGAGTGGAGGTTCGGGCTTGGTTTGTGCCAAGATCACTGTGAAGAAGTGCACGATTTATGGAATCCCAAGTACATGAATAGTTTAGTAAGTAAGTACATATCCATTTTAAGTAAATATCAAGCCTTATCCCATTCTCAGACGGAGAGACTCACAAACTGAGACAGTCATATATACACTGTATCCAGCATGGTGAGTATCAACACCAATATACAACTAACAATTTAAAAATCAACCACACAACCATTACCAACATGCATCCACACATACATTTAAAAAAATGAGTTGGCTGCTGATTGTGATAGATTCATACCATACTGGCTGGACAAACATTTCTGTGTGTGTTATACCAAAAAAGGAAGTGGGAGGTTATGGTAAAATATACTGAGCAAAACCTCTAAAGCAGCAGTCTGATGTAATTTTTGTACTCAGACAGGAAAATTCTGACATATTCACTTAACTTGGTACTTTAAGCAGGGTACTTGTTCATTGTAAATCAAAATCTTCTGAAAATAAATGGTGGCGAGCTACGTTGAAGAAGGAAGACCAAGCCAGTACTTTTGTCTTTTTCTGCACTCTGCCCCAAGTAGTATTTTTACACACAGCACACACAGAGACATCAAACACATTACACTTCACTCTGACGGTACTGGCAACATGACACTTAACTAAACTGACTGAAACAATTAAAGTAAAAAACACAATAAATCAATAACACTAACAACGCTGTTTAACTAATATGAACCACAATAACAACATTTAAAACCCCAAAACCCTGAACGCCCATGGTGCTCAATGACCAAGGTCAAATATCAGGATAAAGATTCAGCAAACAGGAGGGTGCAGGTTTTCATTGCAGCCACTGACTCCAGCAGGTGATTTCACAGATTAGTTCATCAGCGAAATCATCTGCTGGAATCAATGGCTGCAAAGAAAACCTGCACCCTCTTGGCCCTTTCTGGAATGTCGTTGGACACCACTGATCTAATGTATGCTTCAGGGATGAGTGAAAGGTCAGATCAGGATGAAAGGTCAGCGAACAGGATAGAGATAAACCGATAATCAGCTGGACCTATAATCAGCCAGGCTGATAATTGGCTGAGCCGATTATCAGTCTATCCCTAAAACAGGATCATTGCTGAGGATCAAAGATCAAGGATAAGGACCTGTGGTTATCAATCAGCATCAAAGCACAATGATGAGTACTAAATGTCACCAATCAGGCGCTGTGAATGTTAAAGATCAAAGGAATAACCTCACAATTTGAAAGGAAATCAACATATGTAAACAGAGGACTGTTGGACCTTGATAGTGGTATACGCTCTTCTGAGTGTTCTTTTTTATGTACTACTGTGTTGGAGATTTTGTTCATTATTCTTGCCTGAAAAAAACAACTATTTTGTTGATTTTAACATTTCCTTTGTCAATACTCATGCACAACTATGTTAATGATTGAGAAAAGTGTGCTTTTTTCAGAAAATGTGGATTTCTTCAAGCAGCTTGACAGTAATTCTGTCTTTACTATTCAAACATGTTTAAAAAACATAAGTGAAGTCATGTAACTTGTTGGCAAGAACGTTTATATTCCAGAAATATGAGAAGACTATCACTTCAAGCGAGGTCACTGTTGACAATACCTAGCCATATATAAAACCAGGGGCAAATGAGGTACATCAAGATATAAACAATTTCATTTACCTTGTTCAAGGGCACCGACTTACTTTGACAGCATACCTTTCAAAGCGCTGTTGTTCGCCACACTCATATACAATCTCTGCTATCGTTTTTTCTGCATCCATCACCATGTTTTTTCTTTTCTTTTTTTCCCCTCAGTATAGGTATGAGAAGGTCTGTGCTGACCCTGACAGCAAAACAACAGCCTTTAATAACAGACGTCTCGCTCTGCAGGGAGTTTCTGTTTGATTTCATTGCTTGAGGCAAAGCTGTCTGAATATTACCCAAGCTCCCCCTGTGCCATGGCGGGAAGCTCTAGCTCACTGTCTTGATTCTTCATATTTTTATTGGCAGCAGGAGGACTGGGCTTGTGGGTGAACATGGGTATGCGCTTGTGTGCTGGTGTTGCAGAACTTAAAAGAGTTTGGGTTTGAGAGGAGTACTGCACATGCTGGTCAGGGTTACACATGTCTGCTGCTTCCAGCATGTGTAAAAGTGGAAGGAAGTCTTCCTCATTCCTCGTCTTCCAAGTTGTGTGAGTGGTCTGAATAAAACCATTCCTCAACTGTACTATGACCGCGGAGGTCAGCCATCACGGGGAAATAAGTCTCCCCAGCCAGTAGAGACATAGTAGAGTTCCAAACATAGCAGAGCCAGCCGGTCAACCTTCAAAACAACACTGCTGATTTGTAGCAAACTCCCCAGTCTCAATCGCCTCATCAATCAAGGCTGCAGTCCTGCTGATGGAAACACAAGCACTCAGAGATCTCATGCCCTCTCAAGCGGTACACATGGCATTATTGCGGTCATATTTTATTCACGCCCACTAACAATTTTACATCCTGGGCCTTGAGGATGATAATATCCATGTAGCTATAATTCTAACATGATTTTGAAGGAGAAAACAAACATGCTGTTGCACAGAAGCCGATCCAGATACTGAAGATGTATTTACCAATATAGATACAGGTTTAAATTTGCAACAGTTAGATGTCTGCACGTATGTGAATGTACATGTGAGTGATTAACGGGCCACTTATAGTGGCTCAGCAGAACAATGACATTCGTCATGTACACTCTAAGAGTGCTTAACTGCGTTTGTGTTACAGTAGACTGCATAGTGGCACATGATCACGGGTTACTTGTGATTACTAATCACGTAGTTTTAAATACAATTACTAGTAATTAAGGTGTAGAAGAATTTTTAGGTCCATATTTGAACTATCAAGTGTCCTGATCCGAACTGTATGTCCTCTGGTTGAACTAGCAGGTGTTCAACCCAAAAAAAGGGCTTTATTAGTCATTCAGTCTGTCAGGGGCTTTCCAAGGCCTTTTAGGTGCTTTCCCGCAGGCCACGTGCAGGGGCCTCAGGCCAGCTGCACGTGTGACTGAGGCCACGTGCGGGGGGGGCCTCAGGCCAGCTGTACCTGTGGCTGAAGGTCTTTTAAAAAAATCAGTTGTAAATCCTTCATGTTTTAATGGGAGCGTTTGTCACATTGAAATAATGGCCTAACACCTGCTTAGGGTTCACTAGAGGACGCTTCCAATAGAAAACCATGTCTTAGGAATGAAATAAATAAAAAAGTTGAAGGAGGAGCGATGCCCGCGGGTCTCCAATAAATAGATGAGCGCGGTTGTCACTTATTCAGTCTCTCTAGAGGACTCAGTTTGTCTAAGCTTTGTGTCGAAGGCTTAAATAAACTTAAAAACTCTGTGCATTTTATCTTGCTTAAGGCTGAATTATTCTAAAGTGTTGTATCCTTTTTCTAGCATATCACTTGCAATTAGTTTGTGTTATCTAAATGAAGACATCCCGAGAAGACTAAAGACGAGCCGCGACAGAACTTGGCGAGCTAGCTTCAGGAGGGTCCAGGGGCATTCCGGCAGCCTGGGGCAGTCCAGCTCATCCCTCCAGACCGTAAATAACAGTGATCACGACTAAAAGGTAAGCAGAAACCTTTTATAACTTCTGCACGATCTGGAGGAGTGAGTCGGGATTTCCGCCCAAGTTGACAGGTGATATTTTTAATTGCCTCTTACCCAAAAGAACCTGGACTAAGAAAATTGATAAGAGACTAAAAAAAGATAAGATTGAAAATTATCAGGCCTTGTAGATAAAATGCTCAGAAGGTGTGTGTGTTCCCGGGAAAAAGAATGTCTATGTGAGTGAAAGGTCAGGAATGTTCATGAACTCTGGTGCGGAAAGAGTGCGTGGAGAACTAACCTGGATGCTTGGGGAATAATTGGTGTTGAAATTCGTTACTAACGTGCCGGCTGATAGCATGCGCTGTAGGGGTTAATTTAGGGGAGTATACTGACAAATAGATACAAGGTAATACAAGGTTATTTAAAGAGTTTAACAGAGACTGAAGTGAAATAAGTGAGAAAAAAGAGTTTAACAAGAGAATACGTGCAGAGAAAGCACAAGATAAGCGCCTGAGGGGGCGCAGTAGAACTACCGTACGTGATAAAGAGATTTAAAAGTGCAAAGTGGCACAGCTGATAGTAAGTAAAAGAGCTCAATAAAGGACGTCATTTTTTAAGAAAAGAGAAAAACTATAAAAAATAAAATAAATGAAGAGTTAGTGCAGAATACATGAGAATTAATGAAGCAGAAAATAGTGCAGTAAGGCACCAGATACACGCTTGTGGGGTGTGGGAGAAGAATAAGTAATTAAGTACACAGTAATATGAGTTTTTTTTTATAAGAAAAGAAAAAGAGAATATTTTCAGTGCAAAGGCACATTAAGCTCACGAGGAGCTCAGTAAGTGAAAAAAAAAGGTAGAAGAAAGTGCAGAAAGGCACAGGATATGCACGCGAGGCGCGGTAAGGCGTAGAAATAAATGAAATATTGATGCTCAGAAAGGAGCTTGTGAAAATAATATAGTAAGCACAGGATACGCACGCGAGGCGCGGTAAGGCGTAGAAATAAATGAAATATTGTATGCTCAGAAAGGAGCTTGTGAAAATAATATAGTAAGCACAGGATACGCACGCGAGGCGCGGTAAGGCGTAGAAATAAATGAAATATTGTATGCTCAGAAAGGAGCTGGTGAAAAATAATATATTAAGCACAGGATACGCACGCGAGGCGCGGTAAGGCGTAGAAGTAAATGAAATATTGTACGCTCAAAGAGGGCTTGTAAAAAAGTAATATATGAAGTTGCTGACAGCGCCGGAGAAGCTGTCTAACGTGAAGAAGAGATACATGCTTAAACAGAACACACTGGTGTTAAGTGAATAAAAAGGTTGTTTAAAGCCGCGGAGTGAAAAGTGGCAGAAGTCTAGATAGAGATATATAGAAAGTTGTTTTTAATAATTTTTGTGTATAAAGCTTTTGAAGATTGGTGTGTGGGAGAGTGGAGAGTAATCTGTGTAAAGATGTGAAAATTTGCAGGCTGGCTGACATACAAGATTAATGTGAAAGAGTACGAGGGGGAGGTATTTAGACCCAACAGGAGGACTTGGGAGGTGCATGACAGGCAGAGAGGAAAGTGTGAAACAGAGACAGTGAAGAAAAAGACAGGAGAAGAGTGCTATGTAAATATATTATTTCAAAGAGAGAAAACTAATAAACAAACATAGCAGAAAAAGACGAGAAGCAGAAAGTTAAAAAAAAATTAGAAGGAAAATAGAAAGTCGGGAGCAAAGACATTAGGAGGTGTTAGGGTTGTAAGATGATTAAATAAATAAAGTTGGTTATAAATCAAAAGAGTTAAAGCTTAGATTATAGTGAAAAAGCTGACAGACTGATCAATGCTTGGGACAGTCATTGATGGGAGACTTAAGTGATGATGAAATAATACTCCCAGAACATTACTTGACTGACAGAGACATCGAAACCCAGGGAATCAGGACACATTTTTGGCTGGAAAGGACCTATTTTGACAGGGTAGGAGCAGAACATTGGCAGGACGAACAAGAGATCAATCAGAAATTATGGCAGATTACTAAGGTAATCAATCTGAAGCAAAAGAAAGAACAATTCCCTCTAATTAATTGGGAGTTGCTGATAAGACGTCTGTGGCATCAGGGTTTAACCCCGTGGTTGGAGCTGCTTTGTGCTGATCCTAATAAAGAAATTAGCATACCATTAAATCATTTAATAACACTGCCAACCGATCCAGGTGAAGAACTGTTTCCTAGGTTGACTCTGACTGTGGTCCCAAGGAAGGTTCGGTGGGAAACAGGTAAATTTTCATATTTAGTTAAAGAAAAAGAAGACGGGCATAGCAGTTGGAAATTTAATCCTTTTAAGGGTTTAAAATACAAAACAGGTGTTACAGCCAGCAAGTTATTGGTCTGGATCAGGACAGCCCCTGAGGGACTACCAGAACACCATAGAAACACCTCACATAGCGTTTGTCAGGGTTACATGGGTAACTCTCAAGGTCAAGGTCGGGAAAGTACCCCGCTAGACTTAGTACTAAGAAAATATCCAGGAAAACGCACTAAGGCCAACCAATGTATGAGAAAGTGGCACAAAAGGTCACATGGGGGCAGGCAATGGCCTTTGGAGGGATCATTTGATCCGGTGATGTGTGAAGCAGTTGCGGTAGAAATACAGAAAAAAGAAATTAAAGATCAGCAGAAGAACGTAAATAACAACAAAAAACGCACTGAAGAAAAAGAAGTTTTGGCCTTGTTCAAGCAGGAAGCACAGAGGCTACAGCAGAAAAGAGAAAAAATGACAGAGGAAAGATCCAAAGGGACTAAAGCCAGTGCACCGAGCTGGGAATCAGAGCCACCCCCATATAAACGTCATGATATGGGAAAGACAGCTGGACAATTTGTATTAGGAACTCGTGAAGAGGACCAAGGCATGGATGTGGAGGGCAAATTCACACTGACACTAAAAGCTCGAGAGCCACAAGGAGACAGGTCCTCAGTCTGTCAAATGGATCATACAAGGTCTCCAAGTCCGAAAGTAAGTGGTCGCACACCACGACCAGCAGGGGGGGCCACAAATAACAGTGACACGGAGGCAGACGAGGATAAAGAGAGAGACCTGAAGGCTCCGCCTGCACATCGAGGTCCACTGAAAACCGTCCCCTCCCACCATAAGTCAGCCGACTGGACCTTCACAGGCTATAGAGGCTCCGAAGAGTGGCACAAGAGCTTCTGTGACACACTGGATCTGGCCAGAAGAGATAATGAAGAACTAGCTGAGCAACTTCGGCTAGCGAAGGAAAGAATACAAAGACATAGGGACGCCGAGGAAAGAAGAATATTACAACAATCGACGCCCAATCAAGGGAATCACATTATAGAGCCACCCACCCGAAAAATTTCTGGTGAGATCATCATTGAGAGTGCAAAAGAGGCCCGACTCAGGCAAAGACAACAATGTGTAGCCAAAGACATAGCGGCTTTAGAACAGAATATAACCGACTGGATGGACTGCCTGGAACCAGTCAGTCGCACTCGATCTGGAAGACAGTATGGAGCCCCCACAGAAGAAGAGGAGGACGAAGACCTCATATGCCCATTGGTGGTTAGAAATGGTCATCATGTGTATACCCCATGGAGCTGGACAGACATGGTGGGGCTGGCCAACAGGCTGCCAGACATCACCCAAGGAGCTGGGAGATGGATAACTGCCTTAGAAGAAGGCACTGCAGGGGTAACCTTGTCTTTAGGTGACATAAAAGCCTTGCTAATGCATGTCATGGGAAAACATGACACTGAAGAATTAGCAGGAAAGGTTGGACTAACACAGATGATGGGCACAAATCAACATGATGAAGTCCCCTTTAATCGCTATAGAAACTCCATGTGGGAAGGACTGAGAAGAAAGTACCCTGAGGTCTTGGATCCCTCTAAATTGGATGATGAGGAGTGGACACCTGAAGAGTGCCCAAAGAAGTTCCTGCACCGATTCCAGAAGAGATGGGCGGAGGAAACAGGAAATGCATGGAACCATTCTCCAGCAACTGAAATCCTGTTTAAAATAACTGTAAAAAAGGCTCTACCAGATGAGGTTCAGAAAGCCCTAGATGGAGTCGTGGGACTATCGAAAATGAATTGGGCTTTATACTCTGAGCATAGTTGTCACCATCTTGAAATCTACAAGAAAGAAAAACAAAAAGAAGAAGATGCAGCAAAATCCCTGACGAAAAAATTGGTGCAGATGCAGTTGGGAGAGCTAACCAAAGTCAAGAAAGAAAAAACAAAGACCCAGGCACCAATGATGACCCCTGTTCCTTCTGAGTCGGCAAGCACAGGCCCTACGACAAACACTGCTGCCACCATACAGGCACCTGTGGTAACAGCCACACAGAGCCCCCAAGGAGCAGCAGGGAGCACTCCTACAGGAGAAGTCTCAGCACCAGTGGAGCATCACTATCACTACCATAGCACTGGCACACCCGGAAATGGACCCACCTACAGTCATGGGTGGAGAGGAGAGTCACGGAACTTTCAAGGTCAAAGAGGAGGGTGGCGAAGAGGATCTCGCCAACCTTCATTTGGAAACAGACTCTAAAACTCAGCTCCCAGGAACAGTCAAGTGGGACCGCCTATGGGACCAACACCCCCAATAGGGGATCAACCCTCTAATGAGTGTTGGAGCTGTGGACAACCTGGACATCGAATGAGAAATTGTCCGGCCCGACCTTGGGTTGGACCCTCTGCCTATTGGCAATAGGGGGGCCTAGAGAAGACAGAGGGGGAAACGGTGGCATTGGCTATTTCGATGATACCTAAGGAAGAGCCAACCGTCACTGTTAATGTACAAAACAGAGATTTCCCTTTCATGGTGGATACAGGGGCAACATACTCTTGCATAGGGAAAATGGGCGCTCATCTCCCCCTCTCTGGGTCTGTAATTAAGACCATCGGCTTCTCTGGGAAGACTCAAATAATACCTTTTACACGCCCACTTCCTGTAACGATTGCAGGAAAAACAATTGAAGCACCCCTGTTATACTCACAAAATACACCTGTGAATTTGCTGGGAAGAGACATTTTATGTAAGCTACAAACCCAGATAGTGTGTACCCATCAAGGACTGCAAATACACTTTCCTGACGAAGCACTCGCCAACATTATGGTGCTTATGGACATGGAAAACAAGGTCCGACCTGTGCAACCCATGGTATACTGGCTGAAGTTACAACCAGAAAATTCAAATCTTCAACTGGAATGGGAAAAATGGAAGCCCTGGGCAGAACAACACTATGAAGCAGTATGTACACCTAGTTTACCTTTACATGTCACCCTGATGTTCGATGCCAAACAAGAACAAACTGACTATGCATGCTGCTGGGATGTATTGATGAATCAACGGCTGTTTCACATAACCACCACAGAAATTTATTTAGGCCCCCAAGGGGCCGCAGCTTCTGTCAAGCTAACTTCAGCTGAACAACAATGGTATCAAGTGCCGAATGCCACGCCTCATGTGACCCTTTTAGTCTCAGAAAAGTACGAATCCCATGACCTAGGTCCAATGGTAAAGACAGCCTCAGAAGTTGAAGAATGGCAAAACATGGAAAGTCCACAAGTACATCTGTCAAAAGACCAGCAGTTTATACGAATTAATTTAAAAGTAAATGATGAGGCTATAGCTCAAAAAGTGGAGCTCAATCCTAGACCAGAGGGACAGATGGTGTTATCGGCCCAACCAGAGAAATTGTTAGAGCAAATACCACCAGTGGTGTGGTCCATAAGCAAAACAGATGTAGGACTAGTAAAAACAGCCTTACCAGTAAAATTAAAAGTAAAACCGGGAGCAAAACTGCCTCACCAAAGGCAGTATCCATTAAAACCTCAGGCTATTGAAGGCATAAAACCAGTAATTAAGGCAGCTGGAGTTTTAATAAAAACTGCAAGCCCATGCAATACTCCTATCTATCCTATCCCTAAAAACAATACCAAAGAGTATCGGCTGGTACATGATCTGCGTCCTATCAATGCAATAATAGAAATGGATGCACCTATAGTACCTGACCCGCATACTATACTATCAAGCATCCCTGCTGGAGCAAAATGGTACACAGTAATAGATCTGTGTTCAGCCTATTTCAGTGTGCCTGTGCACCCAGACTCACAACATTTGTTTGCATTCACATTTCTGGGACAACAGCTAACGTATACACGGCTACCTCAGGGACTGAACCTGTCCCCAGCCATCTTTAACAAAGTCCTGGCTGAAGATTTACAACACCTTGACATACCCAGTACATTGGTGCAATATATGGATGATCTCCTTATTGCATCAGAGACTCAAGAACAGTGTGAAAAAGATTCATTAATTGTATTGCATGCATTGGCAGATGGAGGTCATAAAGTAAGTAAGGACAAATTGCAGTTCTGCAAACAACAAGTAGAATACTTGGGAAGACAGTTGTGTGGGACCACGCGATGTATAGCCCCAAGCCAAGTGGAGGCTATAATCAAGGCTCCCAAACCCCAAACAGTGGGACAGATGCTTTCATTCCTTGGGATGGCAGGGTACAGTCGGCCGTGGATTTGTGATTATGCTATAAAAACTGCACCTTTGCGTGCCATGATTAGAGCAGTGGGGCAAACAAGCAATGCAGCTCTCCTCGTCTGGACAGATGAGGCAACGGGAGCTTTTGAGGCCCTAAAAACAGACATGCAATCTGCTCCCGCGTTAGGTAACCCAGATTATGGGAAACCTTTCCATTTGTATGTTACTGAAAAAGCTGGTTATGCTTGTGCTGTACTAATGCAGGAAACAAATTAAGGAAAACAACCATTGGCCTATTATAGTACAAAGCTTGACAATATTGAAACAGGATTGCCACCATGCTATCAGGGTCTAGCAGCAGCTGCCTTTGCATTTCAAAAAGCATCATCCATAATCATGGGACATGCAGTAACGTTGTACACGTCGCATCAGTTACATGCCCTGCTAACCAGTCAACGTTTTGTCTTAACACAAGCTAGACGCACTGGATATGAAGTTGTGTTGTCCGCTCCAGAAATAACAATACAACGTTGTCACACGGTGAATCCCGCCACCAAATTGACCACACCGTTAGATGGTACTCCACATAACTGTGTGGCAGAGACAGAGAAATTTTTGAGAGCCAGAGAACATTTGTATAATCACGCCATAGATGCAGATCTAACCCTGTTCGTGGATGGCTCATGCTTTCGGGATGCCGCGGGATTGCATGCGGGTATGGGGATTGTTAAACTAAACACGGATGGCGAGACCTTTGAATTACTGGAGTCCCAAGGAATTGATCAGCCTTGTTCAGCCCAACTGGCAGAAATCAAAGCCTTAACTATGGCTTGCCAGATAGCTAAAGATCAACGTGTTAATATCTACACAGACTCAGCCTACGCTTATGGCGTATGTCATGTACATGCAAACATTTGGAAACAAAGGGGATTCCTGAGAGCAGATGGCACCCCTTTCACTCATGGAGAAGCGATTTCCCAACTGTTACAAGCGCTCCAATTACCGTCTGAGGTAGCCATCATTAAATGTGCAGGTCATCAAAAGAATAATAACATCATAGCTCAAGGTAACAACCTAGCAGATGACGCAGCGCGCAAAGGAGCACAAGGAGAAAATATGTTTCCCCTGCTAACCATCCAAGATTGTGCCCCGCTGGTTTCACTTGGCGCACTGATAGTGGCTCAAAGTAGGGCCAGTGGAGAAGAAAAACGAATGTGGGTTAAACGAGGCGCTATTGAGACACGCAGTCAGGGGCCAGCGGACAAGCTGTGGCGCAGTAGTCATGGACATTTTGTGTTACCCACCAATTTATTACGACATGCAATCATTTGGGCCCACGGACCCGATCATTGTTCGCGAGTCCAAATTATGAACAAACTAAAAGCTGTCTGGTGGTCACCATATATGGCAGCAACAGTGGACCGTTTGTTGAATGAGTGTGAGGCATGTGCACAGTACAATGTCCGGAAATCATTCACAGCCCCTTTAGCCCACATTCCGGTCCCTGATGGGCCATTCAGACATCTTATGATGGATTTCATAGACATGGGAGCTGAAAATCGAGTTAAACAAATGAGATATGTTTTGGTAGTGATATGCAGATTCAGCCGATGGATTGAGGCAGTAGCCTCTGCAAATCAAGACCATAAAACGGTAGCCAAATTCTTGTGCCGAGATGTCTTTCCAAGATTTTGCATTCCAGATACTATCTCATCTGACAACGGTAGGGCTTTTGTAGCCAAGGTTACACAAGAAACATTCAAACAATTGGGTATCAAACAGAAGTTTGGGTGTGTTTATCACCCTCAATCAAATGGGGCAGTGGAACGGGCTAATGGCATTTTAAAGAACAAACTAGCAAAAATCATAGCAGACAGCAATGGCAAACTAACCTGGCTGGATGCGTTGCCGCTTGCTTTATTGTCAATGCGCTCACAAACTAACCGACTAACCCATTTGACACCATTTGAAGCTCTTACAGGTCGGCCGATGCCTATTCCATACCTGAGAGGACCCTACGAAGGACCATCGCTGGAGCAGCTACAAGACGAATGGCATAATTATCTGAGACAGTTAACCCAAATACACAAAACTATCTTTTTGCAGGTCAAAGGTGCTACAGAAGACAGAGAAGCAGAGATTCCACTTGAAAATCAGAGCATCCAGCCTGGTGATCTGGTTTACGTTAAGGTGTTCAAAAAGAAGTGGGACAGGCCCCGCCGAGAAGGTCCTTTCAAAGTTATTCTTGCCTCACGTACAGCAGTCAAAGTAGACGGTAAGGACACTTGGTTTCATTTAAACCACTGCTGTAGGGTTGGTGGCCCAGCGCCCCTGCGGCCTCGGCAAGCTCGTCTTGGCAGAGCCGCCGGGCCAAGGGGGGAAGCAGGAGAAGCCAGAGACCCTACAGCAGCACCGAGGGACGGCCACGCCTCCCTGCAGCCAGAAGAAGCACCGAGGGAAGGCCACGCCTCCCTGCAGCCAGGCGAACACTGGCCAAGGCGCTCACAGAGACTGATTGAACAAAGACGACGCACAGCTTCAGAGAGTAGTGGATCCCTGCCAGATAGAGCAGCGACAGACTCAGATGCAGACTCAGAGACAACTGGAGACGCAGGCCAACAGACAGACAGAAATACAGACCGACAGATAGACAGGCCACAGGAGACATCAGACTCGGACAGCAACTCAGTAGATTTACCGACAGAAGAACCGCAGGAAGTACAACCCAGACAAAGCACAGATACACCACACATCCCTAGTGACAGCTCATCTAGTGACGGCTCACTTAGTAGCACATCTAGTAGCACATCTCAACAGTCATCAGAGCAATGATTAAGGAATTATTCAAGGGATTGACAATACTACTGGTGGTCAGTATGGGAGAAAATAGACATCCAAAACATACAACGGACTGTGCCGTGGCCATGGCCGCAATAGCAGCTAAACAAGGCATTCTAAACACAGGAAAAACATATAATTTGGTATACATTAAATCAAAAGCCTACAAGAACATAGGAATACAGGGAAAGCTGGGGGATTACATATTAGGCGAAGCCATTAGCATCAAATGTGAAGAGGAGGGAACACTCAACATAGAGGTAATTTGTGATAAAAGAGGATGCAGGGAAACCAAGCAAGACGTAACTGTTACAGTACATGAAGCCACAAAATGGGTAAAAATCAAACCAAGGAAAAAGAGGACAATTAGAAGCCTAGAAACAAGCAGTCACTTAGGGAGATGGGATCCCAGTACAGACCTAGCCCGCACACAAGGGTTGAAGACCAATTTATTTTACCAATGGTTGAAATTTTCGGCTAGGCAGATCAGTGAAAAGCCTTGCATAGCCTGTCACCGGAAAGGTGTGATACCTCAGGCTAAACCCCTACCTGATATCAACAACTGTTATAGGAGCCCCCAACATAACTCAGACCAAGCAGAATGCTATACACAATGTGTTATGAAAATGGCAGTAGGTGATGAAAAATATGCTGCCGACAGTAAACTTTGTCCAGTGCCCCTAAGTACAGAAGGAACCATTCCACCTATGATTAAAATAGAGAAAGGGATGATACACCCATTCTGTATAGCAAAAGGCTTAGTAGCACAATACATAAGCGATTGGCAGGTAGGGACGACCCAGCCAAAACACCACATACAGTGTATGCAAAAGCAGCAAGAATACAAACCGGCCAAAACAGCATGGAACATTACCGTCTGTCACACCCTGCCAGCAGCAGGCATACAGTGTGAACAAATAGTACCGGCCACAGGGGGGTCTGTAATTGGACTGAATCTCACCCATGCTTCATGGGTATCTACTCCAAATTTAGCTAAGGGAACGGTACCCTTAGCTGACATCTTTTGGATATGCGGACAAAGAAGGAAACTCCTGTCATCGCTGTCCCCTAATTGGAAGGGCCTTTGTGCTCCTGTGATGCTCACAGGAGCTATAACAGTAATTGAAATGCCAAATTCAATACAACCCATGCCACAGAAACTTCGTAAGAAAAGAGGAATAATGACGTTTAAAACAGACTACAACATCACAGTAAGAAACGGGATACCAGAAGGGATACCCCGACAGTTAGAAGCCATAGACAGTAGCAGAGTTAAAGCAGATGAAGATGCGGATAAATGGGGATGGGCATTGGCTCTGTTTGGGGTTACTCCAAAAATCCGTTCTAGGTTCCAGGAGGTGCAGTGGATTAATTACTTGTGGTATAATCAGCAAAGATACCTGAACTGGACATTGGCAGCAGTAGGAGCCTTAACCGAACAACTGCACGCCACCTCGCTAATGACAATGCAAAATAGATTAGCTATCGAGATGATGATGGCTGATGAACAAGGAGTTTGTATTATGATCAAAGCCACCGAATGTTGCACAGCTATTCCCATGCGTACAGGGGAAGACGGAAATTTGACAGAGCTCTTAATCACACTTGAAGAGATGCAACAGGAACTGTTAAGTAACTCCATAGGAGGGAGAAATGAAACTGACGATTCTGGATACATTGTAGGGAATGGAATGAATATTGGCCCACTGTTTTCACTGTTTGGGACTCTAAGGAGAGGGTGGATATCATGGAAAGACTGGTTATACCAGATAGGTGTAATCTTGGCACTAACAGGGGTGACGGTCTTGCTGGTAATATGTTGTGGTATTCCCTTGATAAAATTTTTGGTCAATAAATTGCTTTCATCCACAGTAGGACAGCTCCCACTGTTAGCCATCCAAGCCCTAGAAGAAAGCACAAACGAAACAGACAGAGAACCAGAATATATGGAAATGGATGAAATACCAATTATCCTCCCCGACAGCCCCCAGCTCCCTAATATTGTGGCGTACACCCCAGATAGGGAGGACTGGGATGGACCGTGCTTGGTGATATTGTAGACGAGGAAGAAGACATGCACGCACATTTACATTCACACACATGCACCCACAAAAATGAGGGATAGGATAGACAATATCTGAAAGAATGACATGGAGCTGTAATAATGAACGTATATGTATATTACTAGGACACAGGAGTATGGTTGAGAGACCAGACTCCCCTGATCAGGGACCTATGCCTGATCTGCCTCTATCAAGTCTGATTGGACTCTCAGAACTGTTTGGAGAAGAGGATATACAGGAGGGATGGTCGAGACATGATTGGTCGCCACAGCCGCCTTCCATCCAGCAGCTAAACCAGTTGGCAACAGAAGGATCTTCATCGTTCCAGCACCTGGCGATGACGGCTTCACAGAATCTGCCTGCAGCAAGAGTCGGCCCGAGGACTCCACCATCACCTGAAGGACCCTTTGGACTCAGGAACACACCCCTTCCGCAGATGCCATGGAGACAGTCACATGTGCCAGTGGCAACGATACCCTCCAGGGCAGGCAGCCAAGGTCGGCCATATGCAGCAACCGCCCGAGTGCATCCTAGACCCAATTCACTGCTAGGACCTGTCCCCAGCTTTCCACCCCCAAGGCAGGAGAGATATTCTGATCAGCCCAGTACCTCTGGAGGAGGATCAGCAGGGGTAGACCTTAGCCGAACTCACCCACCAGGACAGAGGGGAGCTTTGTACAGGCTGCTAAATGCCCAGAGTGTCCCACCCACTTGCCTGTGCGACATCAACAATACTCCCCCCACACACGAAATGCCTTCCCCCTTGTACTTCCTGTCCCCTGGACTGCACAACCTTAATCTGGTCATGGTCACCCCACAGGACATGGCAATCTTGGTTCGAGAGCTTCGTCTTCCACAAGAGTCTGTTCCAAAAACCTTGGAGCAGCTCCTGCCCCTCACAAATCACATTCCCCATGAGCTATTTGAGGAAATCATGCCACAACTAAGTCAGACAGCTGCATACCTGTTCAGGATACACCGTGACAATGCCAACATCTCTTGTGCTCAGGAGGGCCTCCATACTCAACAGTGTGGTCTTCAGTCTAGTATGGACATGCTAGCCAGCATGATGGAGCATATGGAAAGGGAGCAGCTAGGACTGGCCACCACCACCCTGAATGTGGGCAAGAATTCTCTGGGGGCCCTGTACAACCTGGCCAAGCAGCACAAGGAGCTGGAAAGATCCATCAGAGAACTGCACGACTGTCTGAAAGCCAGAATTCCTGATCCTCCCCCCACTACCCCTGAAAGGCCAACCTCCCCATGTTCCCCAACTTCTCCCAAAACTTCAGATGCTGAGTAAATGCTGAGGAGCGCGGACTGACGTAATGGCACTGAACACGGACTATGATCTTGGTTCTTGAGTTTGAATTGCGGACTGGTTTCAGAAATCTGAGTGTAAATAAAACAAAGAAGGATATATGTTAGTAACGAAGGTTGGGTAAATGTCTGTCCTTACCATCATCTGCGTAACACAGATAAAGCTAAATGCATACACATAGATATCACATTGCAAAGTTATAAAAAAGGGGACCCTTACACGGCGTGTTTGTAGATTTAGTAGTAAAAATGCACCATAGGGACCCCTTTTTTCTTAAATTATAGCATGCCTCAAGAGACATGCATCGCCTAAATTTGGCGTCTAGCCAAAAAGGGCATTAGAAAACAAGCTGAAAAAGAAGAAAAACAAAGTGGAGAATGTTGAGAAATGGCCTATAATGAAAACCATTATATGATTGACTAAGGCAAATGACTTAAGGACGGACATGAAGGGAAACCATTTATTGTGTTTATCATTTAACTAGACATAGCTGCGCTAACCTTAGAATAGTTTCTTGATTGGTTGACTAAATAGTGGTAACGTAGGGGTTATTTGATGCATTTAAATAATAAATGTGTGACGCTTTAACAAAATAATATGTAGAACCAAGTATACTGGGTTGGAGCCTCTGGTTGAGTGAGTCAATAGATGCCAGAAGATGATTGGTTGCACTGATGTCAATGTGAAGCCTTTACTTTGCCATGATTAAGAGGTTGATGTAACTTGTTTTATGTGGCCATTTTAAGTGCCTTGAATTACACCAAAACTCAATGTTTGAATGTCACCTTGTGTTGATATAATCCAGCTAATTGCTCACCTTGTGCCTTAGTATGTAGGTTCACCTGCACTGCAATATATTTACCGTGTGAAGTATCACTGATATTCATATCCGCACCAGAGTTATCAGTAAGTCGAGTGATGTGTTTTTCTTTTTTATTGCAATGCACAAATGAGGATGTCTTGTCAGTAAACAACCCAAGAGTATAATTGATGTAATGGGACTCTTTCGAGTCCCAGAGGAGGGACTGTAGAAGAATTTTTAGGTCCATATTTGAACTGTGATGAACTATCATGTGTCCTGATCCGAACTGTATGTCCTCTGGTTGAACTAGCAGGTGTTCAACCCAAAAAAAGGGCTTTATTAGTCATTCAGTCTGTCAGGGGCTTTCCAAGGCCTTTTAGGTGCTTTCCCGCAGGCCACGTGCAGGGGCCTCAGGCCAGCTGCACGTGTGACTGAGGCCACGTGCGGGGGGGGCCTCAGGCCAGCTGCACCTGTGGCTGAAGGTCTTTTAAAAAAATCAGTTGTAAATCCTTCATGTTTTAATGGGAGCGTTTGTCACATTGAAATAATGGCCTAACACCTGCTTAGGGTTCACTAGAGGACGCTTCCAATAGAAAACCATGTCTTAGGAATGAAATAAATAAAAAAGTTGAAGGAGGAGCGATGCCCGCGGGTCTCCAATAAATAGATGAGCGCGGTTGTCACTTATTCAGTCTCTCTAGAGGACTCAGTTTGTCTAAGCTTTGTGTCGAAGGCTTAAATAAACTTAAAAACTCTGTGCATTTTATCTTGCTTAAGGCTGAATTATTCTAAAGTGTTGTATCCTTTTTCTAGCATATCACTTGCAATTAGTTTGTGTTATCTAAATGAAGACATCCCGAGAAGACTAAAGACGAGCCGCGACAAAGGCTTAGCACATATGCTAAAAGTAAATATCAATGACATCGCAGGAAGGTGGAAAGGATGCTGCAGGATGCGCACTTTGCCAGCAGAGTTTCTCTGTTTGCTGTAATGCTGTGATTTCACTTAACTGTTATACAACAAGAATAAGTGAGGACTAAAGGTATTATCCAGATTCACATGATTAGTCACTGTGCATATGAGCATTTAACCCAAAATTAATCTGCCAGTACTACGTGACTGTGCAGATGTTGACAAAAGTTTACAGTTGATTACCAGGACAGAGGCTGAGGCTTCTTTTGTAATGACACGTTTGGATTATCTGATTTCTCCAAATCCTTCAATGGTTCTTAGTTGTGATTATGGGGTTCTGTTGGACCATTACGATATAAGATTGTAAATTTTTTGTGTTCATTTTGCTGCCATTTCTCAAAGTTTTAAAGTCTGTATCATTCCAAGCGTCTTATATTTTTGTGCAATAGACTATAGAGCTGCTTGTGGTACCGAGAGTAATGGCTGGAACACAACCCAGGACACTTTCGCAGAGAGACTCCCAGGTGAATGGATAAAATATTCTTTAATCTGAGCCAACAGCCAGACATGGGTCAGGGTACCCAAAGAGGTCAGAGCAAGAAGCAGGCAAAACTGTGATGGGTAAAACACAAGCAAGTGTAGGTACAACAAGCAGGTGGTCACACCACACAGGGCAATCATGCCATATACCACAGTGTGAAGCAGCAGACTCGGAGGTGGAATCAGGGTTAGGCAGCAAAGGACTGCAACGAAAGAGCAAGACAACACAGTGCATGCTGGAAAGCTTGGCATAACACACAAGATGTTGACCCCCAAAACGTGAATCTGCCATTAATCAAACCATTAATGAAAATTTACCCAAACTGTGAATATCCACGAACCGTTAATGAATTCGCTGCAAACCGTGAATAAAATATTCCACAAAATGTGAACGCAGGTCTCGCAAAATGTAAGTGCAAAACATGAATATCATTCATGATATATATTTTCTTTCAGTTTAAGTAGTTTAAGTAGTTAGATTTCAGTTTGTGGATCAATTACTTTAGGAAATCTTGACCGCAAACCCTGTCACCTCACGATCCTTCTGACTTTTTGGGTTTTAAGCAGGAGATGTCAGAAAAGTTACCACGGGGATAACTGGCTTGTGGCAGCCAAGCTTACATATAGCGACATCACTTGCATGAATTTGATCCTTGCACTGCCGCGCAATTCGTCGAGCCAATGCGTACCACTTTGTCCTACTTGATGCCACGCTATATAATATAATCATTTCATAGCCGAACTTGGCTGATGAAACCATTGTCTCATCGATCCCAGAATCACAGAGAAATTACCTACACCTGCAGTTTGTCTGGTGCGCATCGTGCGGTGGAGGACACATTTGGAATCTTAAGATAATTACCTTTGAGACAACTGTCTCAAAGGTAATGTATATTGTAATGCACTGGTAAGGTAACGGGTGGCAGGTACATTTTCATTCCTTCTTATGAGTTAGATAATGTATCTGTAAAGTTATGTTTATTATAGAGGTAACATCTCGTTCCAATCTCAATTTCAAATTGAGACCGAAATTGAGACTGACATGCAGTGACACAGTGTTTTCAAATAGATTACACAATGTTTGAAGATTTCTAAATTTTCTTTGCACACTGGCACACAGCCGCGCACAGTTTACGATGAGTTTACTCATTGGCACACCAGATTGCATGCCAGTGTGAGGATCAGATTTGTGCAAGTGTCAAGCGGGTGTAAGCCAAGGGGTGGCGAGAAGCCCGATGGTGCAATGAAAGTGAGAGGCACACAGTCATAATCCCACAGAAGGTAGCTCCTCGGCCAAGCACATATACGCATATACACATCACGTTTTGGAACTTTCGTTTTGCAAGAATTTTTTTTCAGTATTCATGTTATAAGCAAATTATAGAAATAGTTCATGGAAAAATAAATGTATAAGCTTCAACAAGTAATACGAGGTCTGTCCAAAAAGTATCAGACCTTTTTATTTTTTTCAAAAACCTTATGGATTTGAATCACGTGTGCTTGCATGAGCCAACCTTGAACCTTTGTGTGCATCCGTGAGTTTTTTCACGCCTGTCGGTTGCGTCATTCGCCTGTGAGTAGGCTTTGAGTGAGCACTGGTCCTCCCCCCTCGTTGGATTTTCATTTCGAGGAAAATGTCTGAACGATTGGAGCAGCGCTGAATCAAATTTTTCCAGAAATTGTAAGAGACAGCCAGGTGGAAACCAGTCGGAAGATTCAAACGGCTTTCAGTGGCTTTTCAGTCGAGTGAGTATCCGAGGAATTGTGTAAGAGCTGGACATGGCATCCTGTGAGACTTCCAACTTCCGCACGTCTTTCATTACAAAATCTCCTGTATGAATGTGCCGAAAAAGTGCTGATGTCCACCTCTTCTGCAATTTCTCTGGTAGTCAGACGACGTCCCGGATCAACACAGCGTTCACTTTGGAAATGATCTGGTCGTTTCAGCCTGTCGATGGCCGCTCGGAGCGCGGCACACCCTCCGCCATTGTGCGCCGTCTTTAAACCGGTTGTAACACTCCTTAATCTGTGTGATGCCCATAGGATCGTCACCAAAAGCCATCTGAATCTTCCGAATGGTTTCCACCTGGCTGTCTATCACAGTTTCTGGAAAAATTTGATGCAGCAAAGCTCCAAATCGTTCCACCTCGCAATGAAAATCCAACGAGAGGGGAGGACCAGTGCTCACACAAAGCCTGCTCACAGGCGAATGATGCAACCGACGGGCGTGAAAAAAATCACGCATCAATCAATCAATTTCAATCAATTTTATTTATATAGCGCCAAATCACAACAAACAGTTGCCCCAAGGCGCTTTATATTGTAAGGCAAGGCCATACAATAATTATGTAAAAACCCCAACGGTCAAAACGACCCCCTGTGAGCAAGCACTTGGCGACAGTGGGAAGGAAAAACTCCCTTTTAACAGGAAGAAACCTCCAGCAGAACCAGGCTCAGGGAGGGGCAGTCTTCTGCTGGGACTGGTTGGGGCTGAGGGAGAGAACCAGGAAAAAGACATGCTGTGGAGGGGAGCAGAGATCAATCACTAATGATTAAATGCAGAGTGGTGCATACAGAGCAAAAAGAGAAAGAAACAGTGCATCATGGGAACCCCCCAGCAGTCTAAGTCTATAGCAGCATAACTAAGGGATGGTTCAGGGTCACCTGATCTAGCCCTAACTATAAGCTTTAGCAAAAAGGAAAGTTTTAAGCCTAATCTTAAAAGTAGAGAGGGTGTCTGTCTCCCTGATCTGAATTGGGAGCTGGTTCCACAGGAGAGGAGCCTGAAAGCTGAAGGCTCTGCCTCCCATTCTACTTTTACAAACCCTAGGAACTACAAGTAAGCCTGCAGTCTGAGAGCAAAGCACTCTATTGGGGTGATATGGTACTATGAGGTCCCAAAGATAAGATGGGACCTGATTATTCAAAACCTTATAAGTAAGAAGAAGAATTTTAAATTCTATTCTAGAATTAACAGGTAGCCAATGAAGAGAGGCCAATATGGGTAAGATATGCTCTCTCCTTCTAGTCCCCGTTAGTACTCTAGCTGCAGCATTTTGAATTAACTAAAGGCTTTTCAGGGAACTTTTAGGACAACCTGATAATAATGAATTACACTAGTCCAGCCTAGAGGAAATAAATGCATGAATTAGTTTTTCAGCATCACTCTGAGACAAGACCTTTCTAATTTTAGAGATATTGCGCAAATGCAAAAAAGCAGTCCTACATATTTGTTTAATATGCGCATTGAATGACATATCCTGATCAAAAATGACTTCAAGATTTCTCACAGTATTACTAGAGGTCAGGGTAATGCCATCCAGAGTAAGGATCTGGTTAGACACCATGTTTCTAAGATTTGTGGGGCCAAGTACAATAACTTCAGTTTTATCTGAATTTAAAAGCAGGAAATTAGAGGTCATCCATGTCTTTATGTCTGTAAGACAATCCTGCAGTTTAGCTAATTGGTGTGTGTCCTCTGGCTTCATGGATAGATAAAGCTGGGTATCATCTGCGTAACAATGAAAATTTAAGCAATGCTGTCTAATAATACTGCCTAAGGGAAACATGTATAAAGTGAATAAAATTGGTCCTAGCACAGAACCTTGTGGAACTCCATAATTAACCTTAGTCTGTGAAGAAGATTCCCCATATACATGAACAAATTGTAATCTATTAGATAAATATGATTCAAACCACCGCAGCGCAGTGCTTTTAATACCTATGGCATGCTCTAATCTCTGTAATAAAATTTTATGGTCAACAGTATCAAAAGCAGCACTGAGGTCTAACAGAACAAGGACAGAGATGAGTCCACTGTCCGAGAAGATCATTTGTAACCTTCACTAATGCTGTTTCTGTACTATGATGAAATCTAAAACCTGACTGAAACTCTTCAAATAGTCCATTCCTCTGCAGATGATCAGTTAGCTGTTTTACAACTACCCTTTCAATAATTTTTGAGAGAAAAGGAAGGTTGGAGATTGGCCTATAATTAGCTAAGATAGCTGGGTCAAGTGATGGCTTTTTAAGTAATGGTGTAATTACTGCCACCTTAAAAGCCTGTGGTACATAGCCAACTAATAAAGATAGCTTGATCATATTTAAGATCGAAGCATTAATTAATGGTAGGGCTTCCTTGAGCAGCCTGGTAGGAATGGGGTATAATGGACATGTTGATGGTCTGGAGGAAGTAACTAATGAAAATAACTCAGACAGAACAATCGGAGAGAAAGAGTCTAACCAAATAGCGGCATCACTGAAAGCAGCCAAAGATAACGATATGTCTTTGAGATGGTTCTGAGTAATTTTTTCTCTAATAGTTAAAATTTTGTTAGCAAAGAAAGTCATGAAGTCATTACTAGTTAAAGTTAATGGAATACTCAGCTCAATAGAGCTCTGACTCTTTGTCAGCCTGGCTACAGTGCTGAAAAGAAACCTGGGGTTGTTCTTATTTTCTTCAATTAGTGATGAGTAGAAAGATGTCCTAGCTTTACGGAGGGCTTTTTTATAGAGCAACAGACTCTTTTTCCAGGCTAAGTGAAGATCTTCTAAATTAGTGAGACGCCATTTCCTCTCCAACTTACGGGTTATCTGCTTTAAGCTACGAGTTTGTGAGTTATACCACGGAGTCAGACGCATCCAAAGTTGTCTTCAAAGAGGATGTAAAACTATTGACGAGATACTCTAACTCCCTTACAGAGTTTAGGTAGCTACTCTGCTCTGTGTTGGTATATGACATTAGAGAACATAAAGAAGGAATCATATCCTTAAACCTAGTTACAGCGCTTTCTGAAAGACTTCTAGTGTAATGAAACTTATTCCCCACTGCAGGGTAGTCCATCAGGGTAAATGTAAATGTTATTAAAAAATGATCAGACAGAAGGGAGTTTTCAGGGAATACTGTTAAGTCTTCTATTTCCATACCATAAGTCAGAACAAGATCTAAGATATGATTAAAGTGGTGGGTGGACTCATTTACTTTTGAGCAAAGCCGATAGAGTCTAATAATAGATTAAATGCAGTGTTGAGGCTGTCATTCTCAGCATCTGTGTGGATGTTAAAATCGCCCACTATAATTATCTTATCTGAGCTAAGCACTAAGTCAGACAAAAGGTCTGAAAATTCACAGAGAAACTCACAGTAACGACCAGGTGGTCGATAGATAATAACAAATAAAACTGGTTTTTGGGACTTCCAATTTGGATGGACAAGACTAAGAGACAAGCTTTCAAATGAATTAAAGCTCTGTCTAGGTTTTTGATTAATTAATAAGCTGGAATGGAAGATTGCTGCTAATCCTCCGCCACGGCCCGTGCTACGAGCATTCTGACAGTTAGTGTGACTCGGGGGTGTTGACTCATTTAAACTAACATATTCATCCTGCTGTAACCAGGTTTCTGTTAGGCAGAATAAATCAATACGTTGATCAATTATTATATCATTTACCAACAGGGACTTAGAAGAGAGAGACCTAATGTTTAATAGACCACATTTAACTGTTTTAGTCAGGTGCTATATTATTTCTTTTTGAATTTTTATGCTTAAATAGATTTTTGCTGGTTATTGGTGGTCTGGGATCAGGCACCGTCTCTACGGGGATGGGGTAATGAGGGGATGGCAGGGGGAGAGAAGCTGCAGAGAGGTGTATAAGACCACAGCTCTGCCTCCTGGTCCCAACGCTGGACAGTCACAGTTTGGAGGATCCAAGAAAATTGGCCAGATTTCTAGAAATGAGAGCTGCTCCATCTAAAGTGGGATGGATGCCGTCTCTCCTAACAAGACCAGGTTTTCCCCAGAAGCTTTGCCAATTATCAATGAAGCCCACCTCATTTTTTGGACACCACTCAGACAGCCAGCAATTCAAGGAGAACATGCGGCTAAACATGTCACTCCCAGTCTGATTGGGGAGGGGCCCAGAGAAAACAACAGAGTCCGACATTGTTTTTGCAAAGTTACACACCGATTTAATGTTAATTTTAGTGACCTCCGATTGGCGTAACCGAGTGTCATTACTGCCGACGTGAATTACAATCTTACCAAATTTACGCTTAGCCTTAGCCAGCAATTTCAAATGTCCTTCGATGTCGCCTGCTCTGGCCCCCGGAAGACAATTGACAATGGTTGCTGGTGTCGCTAACTTCACATTTCTCAAAACAGAGTCGCCAATAACCAGAGTTTGATCCTCGGCGAGTGTATCGTCGAGTGGGGAAAAACGGTTAGAGATGTGAACGGGTTGACGGTGTACACGGGGCTTCTGTTTAGGGCTACGCTTCCTCCTCACAGTCACCCAGTCGGCCTGCTTTCCCGACTGCCCGGGATCTGCCAGGGGGGAACTAACGGCGGCTAAGCTACCTTGGTCCGCACCGACTACAGGGGCCTGGCTAGCTGTAGAATTTTCCACGGTGCGGAGCCGAGTCTCCAATTCGCCCAGCCTGGCCTCCAAAGCTACGAATAAGCTGCACTTATTACAAGTACCGTTACTGCTAAAGGAGGCCGAGGAATAACTAAACATTTCACACCCAGAGCAGAAAAGTACGGGAGAGACAGGAGAAGCCGCCATGCTAAATCGGCTAAGAGCTAGTAGCTACGCAACCTAGCGGATTCCTAAAAACACACAAAGTGAATAATGTGTAAATAATTTAGAGGTGATTCAGCAGAAGGAGTGCCCCAATCAAGGCACCAAACAGGCCATGAAGCAGCACAGGCAACGCACGACAACAGCGAACGCACGACAATGGTGCTAAAATAAAATAAAAATCGACTAAACACGCTGTGGAGCAGCACAGATAACGCACGACAACAGTGCTAAAAAAAAAAATAAAAAAAATAAAAACGAAAGTGTTAGCAAGCTAGTTAGCTTGCCAACGCTGATGAAAGTTAGCTGATAAAAGTGCTCCGTCGCGATGTTTCGACCGTTAGAGGTCTTCCTTAGGCGTTGGAGCACAGTAAAAAAGTAAAATTAAAAAAAAAGTAAAAAGGTAAAAAAGTAAAAAAGTCTTGAAAAAGACTGTTAATTCAAGTCCAAAGCAGCAGGTAGCAGTCTCTGTGTAAACAGTCCCAACAGAGAGCCAAAATTCTTGGTGATAGATGGTGATACAGACAGCACATCACGTGTCCCACCATAGATGTGAACATTCTTGACCACTGCACCACAATAAAGGACACCTGTCGCAAGGTTCCCTGTGCAGCTTTGGGACTCTCTGGTCACTGTCTGATACACCTCATTCCTACTTAAAGGCAGAAATTGCAAAGCCTGTAGTGACGATGGTAAAGAAGTAGACGGATGAGTCAAAGCAGAAGCTACAGGCCTGTTTTGACTGCACAGACTAGAGCATCTTTGAAGCTGCATCCACAAACATTCATGGACTTTGTGACACTCTGACATCTTACATCAGTTTCTGTGAAGACTTGTGTGTGCAGACTATATTCTTTTTCAGATAAAGCAACAACAAACCTTGGTTTACTGGGAAACTGAGGCAGCTCTGCCAGGCCAAGGAGGTGGCCTACAGAAGTGGCAACAGGCACATGTACAAGATGGTCAGAAATACACTGATAAAGGAGATCAGGGTAGCAAAGAGGAGCTACTCTTATAGGCTGAAAATACAATTCTCAGCCACCAATCTTGCAACAGGGTGGAGAAGTCTTCAGCATGCCACCAACTACTGGTGACCGTCCTCCAACCTGTGGAGAATGCCCAACTGGCTGAGGAGCTGAATCTGTTTAAAGCCAGATTTGAAAGAGACCCTCACACACCCCTCACCCATCCCAACAAAAACAGACTACCTGCGTCCCTGGACACCTCTTTCCACCGCCCCTCAGCAACCCCACCCCTGTACTAATGATCTGCGAAGAGGAGGTATGCCAGCAGTTTTGCAGACAAAAGAAGGCTCCAGGACCTGATGGTGTCTCTCCCTCATGTCTAAAGCCCATTTCACATTGGCGTATTTGTAGAGCTGTAAATTGCGGCGTTGTTTCATTTAAATATGCCCAAAATGCACACGTACACAGCCTTTTTCCGTGTCCGTAGATCTGCTTGCAGCTGCGTGTGTTCGCTTTTTAATGTGTGCACACAGTCGTGTGTACCTTGCCGCTATTGAAACCCAGTTCCCTCCTGTCGGCTGTGCAGAACACATACTGTACAGTGGACTGTATCATGAGGCTTTTTACATTTTCATTACTGCCATGTATGTAGTCAAAGCTGCTATTTTCTGCCTCTGTGGAAGTGCACTCTATCCTCTACTGCACAGTGTGGTGCAGCTCAGAAACAGTCATTTAACATTATTATTATTATTATTATTATTATTATTATTATTTTATTATTATTTTTTGTCTTGAAGGATCATTTTTACTGTGTACAGATGCTGCTGAGTCTGGCTGTGGTAAAGGGTGCTGTGAATGAAGCATTGTGACTCGTTAAACTTTTAAAGCTCAAGTTGCTCGATCAGGGCATTTGATGATCGCACCAACATGCAGTGACGAGGCTTTTATTTTAAAGAGTCTCAGCG